>NC_062558.1:118337904-119587904 GCF_016906955.1 Phacochoerus africanus | reverse complement strand
TTCCCATTTTTTTGTCAACAAGATTTAGAAAACACACTTCTGAACCAAGGCCATGGTAGCTGCTCAGGATTGCAATCTGAGGCCTTCTTTTTCTGACTCTTGGACCAATTACATTTCTGGGCCATCAGTGCAGCCTTTTTGATTAAGAATACTATTTTGAGGGAGTGTGGAGAGAAGGTGACAGGGCTGGAGTGGAGAGGGAGATTTTTATTTTTTTCTGTTTTCATGTAGTGAGATCATTATTTTTTGTTGCTGTTGTGCTTATCATAGTAAGATACTAATGGAAAACAAACACCTCACCTGAAAAAAGGAGAAAAATTTTCACAGCAAAATAATGGAGATCCTCTCCTTAACCTAAAGCAGTTTCCTTCAATGTTCTGCATGGCTATCATTTGCTCTAAGCGACAAGAACTTCAGAGTCCAGAAAACAGCTTGCTTTTATTCCAACACATTTTGAAACTTGGAATGACCTTATTCCTCTGAGTAAAACATCCTATGTGAATATGGAATATATATATATTTATTTGCATAATAATGTTCAAAAATTGCAGGTACATATTTGAAATTTGAACATGAGTTTTTAAATACTGAGGGATTTTTGCTCTTCCAAATTTTTCCCCATTGAGTACAAAATAAATTTATAGAGCAGCTATAGTTCACTTTCTCTAACTATCATGTATCATCTTTATTGTTAGGTAAAATGACACTCATTTAACTCAGTCATAACTAGATAAGATGGGTCAATGTAAAAGAAGTTCCTAATGGACTGACATTCTTGAATCAACTTAACTTTTTTACTTACACATAAAAATAGTTAGTTGGATGTATAATTCTGCCAGTGAAGTTCTGATTAGCATGAGGAGCTGGTACCTCAGATATCCCATGAAGACCATGAATATAAAAAACTTCAAATTGGTGAAACTGCTATGGAAAACAGTATGGAAGTCCCTCAAAAAACTAAAAATAGATCTACCATACAATCCAGCAATCTCACTCCTGGGCATCTGTCTGAAGAAAACCATAATTCGAAAAGATACATGCACCCCAATGTTCATTGCAGCACTATTTACATTTAAGCCAAAACACTGGAGCAACTTAAATGTCCATCTATAGAGGAATGGGTTAAGAAAATGTGGTACATATATATATATATATATATATATATATATATATATATATATACAGTGGGCTATTACTCAGCCATAACAAAGAAAGAAATAGTGCCATTTGCAGTAACATAGATGGACCTAGAAACTATCATGCTAAGTGAAAGAAAAACATCATATGACATAATTTATTCATGAAATCTAAAAAAAAGGGATACAAATGAACTTAGTTGCTGAATAGAAACAGACTTTGAAAAACTTATGGTTAACAAAGGGAACAGGTGAGGGGGAGAGAGTGATGGACTTGGGGTTTGGGATTGGCAATATGCACACTGAGGTATATGGATAATTGGCCAAAAGGGACCTGTAGTATAGCACAGAGGACTCTACCCAATATTCTGTGAAAATTTATGTGGGAAAAGAATATGAAAAAGAATGGATATTTGTATATGTATGACTGAATCACTGTTGTACAGCAAAAATTATCACAACCTTGTAAATCAATTATACTGAAATAAAACTAAAAAAAAAAACTGATCTAGCTGAGTCTCACCTTTGACAATAAGTTTATTTCCAGTCTGTTTTGTTGGTTCCAAATCCACTGTTGCTCAAAGAATCCTGCATAGGCAAAAACCTGAGAAATACTAATTAATTATGAAGATTTTTATAACAGGGTCTGATATTTTAGACAAAGTAGCTTCTTTTGTCAAAATGATGATGACCATGTAAAAGTCTCACTTTATTGGCTCTGCCACTGTTATTCTATTGTTCCCAAAACTACAAATATAAAAGCAACAAACATTTTCCACCTTTCCATCTATTGATTCATATCACCCCTACTGCTTGGTACATATTCCTTTTTCTAAAAAGATCACTATTTCCAGCATGACAAACAGGGTCTTTTAACTTGAGGTTATTTTCAGTTTTAAAACGCATTCCCTGCTTACAGGGACATTATCTCTCTCATATTTCTTGGGATATCTTGCTCATCAATCTTGGAATGCATTTGAGAGACCAAATCTCTCAAAATGTATTTGGCTTTTGAGATTTCCAGAAAATTTTCTCAACACAAGACTCATTTTCCAAAATTCTTGTTCTAATAACCACACAACTCCAGGAGACTTCCCTCCTGTTGGTCTCTGATTTACCTGTCACTACTTGGTGAACTTCTTTGTAGAAACAAGTGTTTGAGTGTAACCTAAAATTCTGTGCCTGCCAGTATATGATTTGGCTTTCAAAATTGACCTCTTCCTTTGCTTTCCTTCTTATTCATGTATCTTAAACATCTTCCCAAAAGACCCCCTTTCACACTTTGTCTTGATTCCATGAGGCACGTACTATGCATAGTTCTTACATTTGGTGAAGACCTATCTCATTCCATTCACTTCCTCTAGAGGGAGAATAGAACTACTCTTTATGCAAAACGTATTATGGCACCTGTATATTTTTGATGGCTCAAAACAACAAATTCAATAAGCCATGCAAGTGAGCAATCCAAATGGCTTATCCTTTTATTCACAGAAGGTCAAATTGGATGGCTTATTGCTTTTGAGTTTCATTACATTGGTTTATTGTAAATGATGATCACTTTTAGAAAAAAGGAATATATGTTATAAATTTAAATTCACTGCAATATCCTTAGCTAATTTTTTTACATCTGATATTTTTGTATAATGATTTGCTATATTGCAGGGCATTATATTTAACTCAGAACACTTTTTCCAAAAACAAGGGTAGAATTGGTTTAGAGTAAGTATGTATGCAAGTTTAATTCAGTTAAGTCCAAAATTATCTAGAAAGGTAAGAACTGAGAGACACACACACACACACACACAGACTCATATCAGGTTTTCCATAATATCTTCATGGAAAACTAAAAGTTTGTAACTTTTATACATAATTGTACATTTAATTGATATATATGGTTATATACTTATGTACAATTATACACATAAAATGTTGTATACATATAGTGTATGTATATGAATATGTATACAGTGTATATATCTCTGAACTTGAACTTGGGAGATTCATTCCAATTTTATAGAAAATTATAGTCAAAACCTGAAAAAAGCTTACTTTGAAGAATGATTCACTGCTGCCAACAAAGCTCTTCCACTCGTTAAATTATTCCATTCCCCCCCCCAAATTTATCTTCTGTGCTCTGCTTTATAGTGATGGAACTAAGACTACAAATTACATTTCTCCTTAATTAGATGGCTTCATTTTAGTCCCATAAGAAAAGGAATCAAGAGAAAGGGAGAAGGAATTGTTCTTTCCTATTTTATTTGCTCTTTTAATTAATAATAATCTCTCACCCTGTAATAGGCAGTGTTATAGGCTCTAGGTTCTCTTCTTATTTCCCAAAATATCCTTCCTGTGCCACTTCAGTGGCAGCAGAACCATCCCTGTAAAGGTCTCTGGAAATGGTTTTGTGGTTACATAGTAATAAACACGATGCTGAGGTCTTAACTAAAGGAACAAGGGGAATTGGAAATCTGTGGTATATAGTTTCATCACAATTAAGTAAGACACCAACTGTAGGCAAATATGCTAGTACATCAAATGTTTTGGGCACTAAGTAGTGTCTGCACTTGATAGTTATGGTAGCAATAAAGACAATAAGGGCTGGGAGTAAGATGGCCTTCTTGCACTGGAACACTTTCCAAAAGAAGTAATAAGCTTGAGGCTTTAATCTCTGTGATCAACACAATGTTGCAGTAATAGCTTCTATCTCCAATGGTGGCTGGAAATTAATATCTTATTTCTTGGAGCCATAGGAAAACATCTTTGAAAAATAAATCTAAATTTTATTGTATGGATTGCATAATCACTGGACAATGAGGTTTACGAACACAAATCCTGTTATGGTAATTGTTATGTAATTGGAAAGAAGAGCTTGAACTTTGGAAAAGATACATCTGGATGAACTTAGAAGAAGCTAAAAATCTTGAAATCTTAGAATCTCTGTTTCTCTCTTGCCATCAGAATAGTTTGCCCTACCATCTCTGAGGAAACTCACCCTGTATTGACTGAATCTTTGTAATAACTTAATTCCCTACATAAAATTCACTTGGCTAAATTCCACAATGATTTCTGTTTTTCTAAGTGGACTGTTCCTGTTGTAATATTCTAATACACATCCTTAATCTCATTAAAATATAATGAACTAATGAGAAAACTTTGATAATGGTCATTATCCATTATAATTCATTTTTAACTTTATGCTTTTCTAATAAAACATAATAAAAATATTTTTAAATCATTTCCATATATCTCAAGGCAGAGTTAATCTTATGATGTGAATATGGTTCACATATACAGATTTCTGACTTCATATCATTTCTTATCTCTGACAATTTGCAGTCATACCTGTAATGGCATGGCCAACAATTTCAAACCAAACTTAACAGTATCTACCTACCCTAAACCTGTATATTTTCTTGTGTCTCCTGTCAGGTTTAACTTCTCATTTATCAAATCAGTTGACAAATTCAGTTCAGCTCAGCCAAGACTTTAGGACTGTGCTGTGTGAGGAGTATGGTATAAGACACAAATCCTGATATTGAGCCAAACTTCCCACCCATGTCACCCCATCCGTATCTTCTACTCCATCTTAATGACCTCCTGAATGGTCTTCATGACTTGTTTCTCTCTTTCTTTTTTTTTTTCTATAAAGATTATGTTTGTTTGTAGTATTCTAAACTGTTATCTCTGGAAAGCCTACTTAAAATTTTAGCATAAAAAAAGACATCAACTTGGACCAAGATTGTGGTAAAACAAACACCCCCCCCCAAAAAAAAGCAATTACCATATACCCTGTCTTAGATGCCATTTGAATTACTATGATTTTAATATTCCTGTAGTTGATGGACTCAAAAAGTCCAAATATACAGAATTTTATAATGCAATAGTTCCAAATCTTCTTTCAAGAAGTTTTATATCTCTAGATTTAGTGGTAGGTTATTTAACTGAAATATATTTACTCTGCCATCATGTCAAATATATCTATATGTCTATTTCTTTTTATATCTGTGTATGTTGTATGTAGTTCACATTTGCCTTGGAAATATGCAATTCTGTAACATAGTATATACATCCCTGATGCCTTCTAATGGCACTTCCAAGCATCTCTGTTTGATAAAATACCTGAAAGCAAGAGAAGTTTTTTTTGTCGATTTGTTGATAATGAATAAAAAGTACCAGGCTGACCTTTATGTATTCAGAGTCCATTTTCACATATCAAAATTTAGTATCCTTAACATTACAAAATGTATTTTACATTTCTGCTTTCTAATATTGGAGAAATAAGTAAACTAAAATGAGGAAGAGAGCTGAGCTGCCTGATACTTCAACCTCTGAGAGATTGAAATGTCTAACACCAGATCTTGTCTCATTTGGGAGACTTATTGGTTTCAGATCTTTGAGGGAATATTTGTTAAATTATTAATGAACCATTAAAGCTAACCTAACAGAGATTTCAGTGGTTACATACAACAAAGCTCAGATTTTTCATATTTAGATAAGAGTCACTAAATAACAAGTATAGCAAAAAACAGCAACAACAACTTTGGAGAAGGAAGAGAATCTTGATTCTAGAGTTGCCATATGGTATTAGGTAAAATGTCTAGTTTTCAACAATGACAAGAACAGCAACAAAATATGAGGTATACAAAGAAACTAGAAAGTATGGCCAATGCATAGAAAAAGTAAAAACAGTCAATAGAAACTAGCCCAGAGGAATCACAGACATTGGACTTATTAGACAAACCAGCGTCTTTAAGAAAATTCAAATGAAGAAAATAACATCTAAAAAACTAAAATTATTTTAGTTTTGTATGAGCTTTGTATGACTATGATGTCTTTGAAAATAGACACTACCACTAAATAAGTAGAATGTTTAAAAATGAACTGAATAGAAGTTCCAGAGTTGAAAAGTCAATAATGAAATGAAAAATTCAACAGAGGGGCTCAAAGGCAGACATGAGCCATAGGGAAAACAAAAATCAGTGAACTTGAATGTAGCTCAATTGAAATTATTCAGTTCAAGGAATAATATGAAACAAAAAGAGGGGAAGTGAAAAGACCCCCAGAGACCTACAAGGGGTCATTAAGCATACCAGCATCTGCAAGAGGGCAGGAGGGGAGGAAAGAAAGAAAGGGGCAGAAAAACATTTGAAGACCTACTGGCCAAAAGCTTCTCAAATTTGCTGAAAAAATATTAGTATAAACCACCAAAAATTTCAGCAAACTTCAAGTGGGATAAAGTCGAATCAACCCTCACATAGATACATCATAAATTGTCATCATCAGAATCCATGCAGACCAGAAGGCAATAGGATGATATATTCACACTGATGAAAGCAAAAGGTTCTTAAGAATTCTATACCTAGTCAAACACTATCAAAAAGGGAAGTTAAATCAGACATTCTCAATATACAAAAACTGAAAGAATTCACTGCTAGTGAACTTGTCACACAAACAAATACTAAAATGAGTCCTGAAGGCTGAAATTAAAACAACTAGAGAGAAATGTGAATCCACACAAATAGATAAGTGAGTACAGGTGAAGCTGTTTACAGAACTAGACTAAATGCCTTCGTTATGGTAAAATCACTCCATTTTGGAGCAAACTTCCTATACATAGAACTTAATCCTACCCAACCAAGTTATCTTGCCCTATTCATTCAGCAATGTTTCTTGGGCCACAAGCAACAAATGTAACTTCTATTCCCTTTGAAAGCCTCACAGTTATTTGAAAACATTAACCACTTCCCCTTGGGACTTCTCTCTATAGGATGATTGATTCCACACTAAAGTAGCAACCTCTTTAATGTTTGCAAAATATGTCCCACCCACTCTTAGAATACCTGCTGTTTGTACTTCCTATTCTCTGATATCTGGCCTAACATTTGAATTGTGCAGTGCTTTGCTATAATCACTCTTTCCCTTGAGTTCTGAGCATAGAAAATACCCTTGTCTCTAAGCTACCATAAATTGTTCCTCATGTAAATTTTATCAATGAATTTTTTACCTCCTCATTGTAATCAGGGTTAGGACCATGACTTTTATTAAGGCAATTTAAAATTCTTAGTAGTTTAGTAGCCTGCATAACATTGGAAAAGTCACTTAAACATACTGAGATATCATTTATGCATTTGTACAGTGAATAGGACAGCAGTTTTTGGAAAACTAAGGAAAATGAATGCAAACTTTAAAAAAATGCTTAATAAATGTCCATTATTGAATTTATTGCAGGCTAGGAACTGGAACAAAGATCTCCTAATTTCTAGTGAAGAAATTTTTCTGTTGTGCCCCATTTTTCACATCTAAATTTCCTTAGGTGCCTCCCTCATTCCCTATCTCTGCCGCTTTACAAAGTAAAAGTTTTGTGGAAGGGAGAGATTCTGAAATGTCTCATATCCAAGCACTCACTGAGCAACTGAAAATTTTCAACATTCTGTGTCAACCGAATCCACCCACAAAGATTTTTATATAGGAGTTCTTGATTGTCCTGTGTGGGTGGGGCTCACTGAGTCATACATTTAGTTTGATCCTAAACAGGACTAGATGATTTTGTGTCCAATTAGTCATGACTGGTAAGGAATAAAAAAAAGAGCATAATCAAATGTCATGCTTCACTAGGTAAATCAATGGCTGTGGAATTGTAGCTTGTGTCCTTTTCAAATGTTGCTAAGAGCCTTGCACATTCACTGGACATCTAAGTGGGCAGCTTACCTCTATTAAATCAATAATTCACAAAATTTACCTGTACCCTAAACCTAGAGCACTCAACCCCATGCTTGGTGGTAGCCAGACGTCACATTTTCAATGTTCCATCTTCTTTCTCAAGTTTTAGATATCTGATCCTAAATTTTTAATATACCATTTACTGGAGTATGACTAACTATTGATTATGAAAATTAAGATTCAATGAGCAGAGGGTTTTTTTTT
This sequence comes from Phacochoerus africanus, assembly GCF_016906955.1. Lineage (NCBI taxonomy): Eukaryota > Metazoa > Chordata > Mammalia > Artiodactyla > Suidae > Phacochoerus > Phacochoerus africanus. The sequence goes on along the minus strand of NC_062558.1, from coordinate 119,579,844 downwards.
TTTTAGATAGCATTTCCTAAAGCCTCTGGAGTTTCATTAAAAAAAAAGTGTCTGAAGCATACATGATAGAATTTTTAGTATTTTTAAAATTTATTTTCTTAAATTAAAAAATTTTGGCCTTACCTGTGCCATGAATTTTTCACATGAATATCTCCCTCAAATCATTTCACTTTTTTAGGCTGGATATACACAAAATAAGACCTGAGAGAATAGAAGGGATTTCATGGGATATGGACCAAAATGAATCAAAGGGGTTGAGATGTGAATGTTTAGACTGAGTCTGAAGAAGAGTGTATATTCATACCTGAGTTAATCAAAGGTGTACAAAGAGGGTGGTGCAGCAAAACACTTGCATTACAAGGACACAAATCTGATCCTGGAGTAACACATATTTGCCTATATGTGTATAAGTAAGGAAATAAATATTTTGTAGATAAAATACATTACTTCAAATGAAATTACTCCCTCCATAAAATACATTACTCCAAATGAAATTACTCCCCCTCCACAACAGCATTGGGAATTTTTTGGTGAAAGTAGAAGTTTCATTTGAATTGATCTAGAAAGACAACATTTTTCTGAAGCATTGTACTTTATCTTCAAAAACACAAGGGGGTTTTGTGTTGCGTTTTCACATATAATGTCTGAATATATGAGCATCTGAATGATCTATTCATGTATGCTTTAATATAATAACACATTCCCAGAATACTGCTAAGTCAAATTTATCCAGCAAGATAGATCATATTTACCCTGTGTCTTAACGTATCCTATGGCAAATTACGGCAGACCACAAGTGCACCAATTTGAGTACCATCTTATTAGGTATCTAATTGTTGCTGTACTATACCTGTAGAGGAAAATAGTAATATACACAGCATGATATGACATTTATTTCACAATTTTAGAGAAATTTCAATTTATGTAAAAATATAGAGAGTTATTTGAAATAATTTTGTGGATCCACAAAATCAGGACTGGAAATTTTGAGCTTAATAAACCTTTTAAATGCTATTCCCCATTCTAGGAGCTTCAGTTTTAGGGGCTGAATTCAAGGAAGCAGGGTCAAAACTACAAAGCAAAAATGTTATCTGTTGGTCACTGAGGCATAAGGAACTATTTTCTGCCAGAATGACACCTTTCATGGGTGTTTTTTTCTCCACACCCTTGAGTTTCTCTTAATTCCTCTCTGTATTATTTTCTTATTGCCACTGAAATAAATTGCTCAAAATTGTGCTTTAAAAATATATATATATATATATGCATGTATATTCATGATTTTATAGTTGTAAAGATCAGGAAGTCTAAGGGATCTTATAGTTAAAATCAAGGCATCAGCAGAGATGGGTTCTGTCTGGAGGCTCTAGGGAGACTGGTTCTTTCCAGCTTGCAGGGGCTGCCCACTTCCCTTGGCTCTTGGCCTCATCTCTCAGAACTTTGCTTCTATTTTCATGTCTCCTCTGCCTCTAACCCTCTTGCCTCCTTTTTTAATAAAGACCCCTGGGATCACACATTATCTATTTGAATAATCCAGTATAATTCCCTCATCTCAATATCCTTAATTTAATAACACCTGCAAAGTCTCCTTCCCAAGCATATGTATTAATCACTTAATTTTGGACAAGCACTGCTGAAAATAAAAAGGAGATTGTGCCCTACCTGAAAGGAACATGAAGGAGCATGTGATTTTATAGAGGAAAAAATGGAAAAATGATAGACTATGACTTTGAAAAAAAAAGAAGAGGAATAGTAAAATTTGTGTGAGGTTAAAATAGGGAGAAATCATCTCATCATGCCATACAATACTTATGGTCAGTCAGTCTGTCTGTCTCTGTCTCTTTCTCTCTATATAACTTAACATAGACAAGGCCAGATTTGATCACCAGTCTTCGTTTTTGTTGTGGCAGAAAAGCTAAGTGGGACAGGGTGTTTCTTGCATGGCCTGCAGGTGGCAGGGGCACACCACTGCAGTTATCCTTGATTCCAGAGGTGGGCGTGGCCCACCACCACTGGGGAAACCTGAACAAAAATCACTTGGTGCCCCATTCACCTAAAGGGCACCACAGAGGAGGCCATTGTGACTGAACACCACTTGTTGGTGCTCTTGCACCCCCGAGAACACACCCATCCTGCTGCTGCCACTGCCAAACGTTCCAGGCAGTACCCACATGCCTGATCTCTGTCACTTCCCAGTATCGTGCAACTAGAGGACCCTGTACAGCACTTCATATGTGGGATAAGTGAGACAGGTTGCTTCATGCCTTGTCTGCAGGTGGCAGAGGAAAACCACAAAAGTTATCACTGACTCTAGAGATGGTCATGGCCTGCACCCAATAGGGGTCCCTAAACAGGCACCACCTGCAGTTCCAATCACCTTAGATGAGGGCGTTGCAATGAAACACAAGCTGTTGTTGCTCTCACTCCCCTGGGAACTCAAGCATCCTTCTGTTGCTACTGCCAAATGCTCTGGTCACCTTGAAGATCTGCCTAGAGCTAATTACCACTTCCCAGGGCCCTGCAACTAGGAGTAGCCTATGTCACTTTCCTGCAGGTCCTTGCTGTTGTTAAGAGCCCAATGACCAGGCACTGACTGCTGGCCCTACCCATTGCTGCCTTCTCCCTGAAAACACACTGAACATCCTGGGAATAATATCCTGCTCACACCAAAGAAAGACAGCAAATATTCAAACTCCCATATGAAAAATAAATAGTAACACTCCCCAAAATACAAGGGTTATTCTTGCATAGAAGTAGCCTTACAAGACTACAGTTTGGCTTCCCTGAACTCACAGAAAAAGAAAAACACAAGTAATATGAAGAAGCTCAGAAACCACCCCCAGTTAAAGAAACAGGAAAAGTCACCTAAAGCAGTCAACAATGAAACAGACCTCTGCAATCTGACAGACATTGAGTTCAAAGGGGAGCTATGAAAATATTGAAGGAATTAAGAGAGGATATGAACAATATCACAGACTCCTTTAGAAAGGAACTAGAAAATATAAGGAGGAGTCAAGAAAAACTAGAAAATTCATTTGCAGAGATGCAAACTGAGCTAAAGACACCAAAGAGCAGAATGAATAATGCAGAGGAATGAATTAGTGACATGGAAGATAAAATAATGGAAATCACCAATCAGGACATTGAACAGAAAAGCAAATGAAAAAATATGAAAGCAATATAAGAGATCTATGGGATAATATAAAGCAGACCAATCTATGCAGAATAGGAATTCCAGAAGGAGAAGAAAAAGAAAAGAGGATTGAAAATATATTTGAAGGAATTATGGCTGAAAACTTTCCAAATCTAAAGGATACTGATATCAACATACAGGAAGCACAGAGGGCTCCAAACAAGTCGAACCCAAAGAGGCCCACACCAAGACATATTATAATAAAAATGGCAAAAGTTAAAGGTAAAGAGAGGATTCTTAATGCAGCAGGAGAAAAGCAAAGCATTATGTATAAGGGAACCCATACAAGGCTATCAGCTAATTTCTCTTCAAAAACACTACAGGCTAGAAGGGAGTGGCAAGATATATTTAAAGTGCTGAAAGGAAAAAAATTGCAACCTAGAATACTCTATCCAGCAGGAATATCATTTAAAATAGAAGGAGAAATAAAGGATTTCTCCAACAAACAAATGCTAAAAGAGTACAGCAATACTAAGCCCATTTAAAAAGAAATAACTGAAAGGGCTTCTCTAAATTAAAAAAAAACAAACAAAAAACCAATGAACAGAAGAAGAATTGGGATGGAAGAAAGCACAATTGGAAAACAGTCACTTAAATAAGCCAGCATACAGATTTAAACATGAAGATGTTAAAAAAGACATCAAAATCATACAATGTGGGGAAGGAAAGTAAGAAACAATTCATTCTTTTTTTTATTTTAATGATGTGTTTGAGCCTATGTGATGATCAGGCAAAAGCAAGCAGATGTAGGAAGGGCTTCACCTGCTTAAAAAACAGGGAAACCACAAATCAAAACCAAACATTAGATTCACAAAAAAATGAAAAGTACTCAAGCATAAAATAAATGGAAACCATTCAACCCAAAAAAGAAAGGAAGAAAAGAGAAACATAGAATCAACTCGAAAAAAAAGGTTTAAAATGGCAATAAATACATATCTATCAATAATCACCTTAAATGCCAGTGGACTAAATGCTCCAATCAAAAGACACAGAGTGGAATATTGGAGAAAAAAGCTAAAAGCTTCAATCTGCTGCCTACATGAAACTCACCTTAGAGTAAAGGACATACATGCATTGAAAGTGAGGGGGTGGGAAAAAATATTTCATGCCAATGGACAAGAAAGGAAATCAGGAATTGCAATACTCATATCAGACAAAATAGACTTTAAAACAAAGGTCATAAAGAAAGGCAAAGAAGGACATTATTTAATGGTTAAAGGATCCATTTAAGAAGAGGATATTATAATCATCAATATATATTTCCCAATATAGGAGCACCCAGATACCTCCAACAAATACTAACAAACATAAAAGGAGCAACTGATGGGAATATTATCATAGTAGGAGACTTTAACACCCCACTTACATCAATAGACAGATCCTCTAGACAGAAAATCAATAAGGCAACAGAGATCCTAAAGGACACAATAGAAAAGTTAGACTTAATTGACATTTTCAGGACACTACATCCAAAAAAATCAGCATATACATTCTTCTCAAGTGCACATGGAATATTCTCAAGAATTGATCACATACTGGGGCAAAAAGCTAACCTCAACAAATTTAAGAGTATAGAACTTATTTCAAGTATCTTCTCTGACCACAATGGCATGAAACTAGAAATCAACCTCAGAAAAAGAAATGAGAAAAAACTTACTACATGGAGACTAAACAACATGCTACTAAAAAAAAAAAAAATGGGTCAATGAAGAAATCAAGAAGGAAATTAAAAAATATCACAAGACAAATGATAATGAACACACAACCACTCAAAATCTATGGGATGCTGCAAAAGCAGTGCTCAGAGGGAAAATCATAGCAATACAAGACATCCTCAAAAAAGAAAATCTCAAATCGACAACTTAACACCTAAATGAATTAGAAAAAGAAGAAACAAAACCTAAAGTCAGTGGAAGGAAGGAAATCATAAAGGTCAAAGAAGAAATAAATAAAATAGAGATTAAAAAAACAATTGAAGAAATCAATAAAACCAACAGCTGGTTTTTTGAAAAGGTAAACAAAATTGACAAACCTCTAGCTAGACATACCATAAAGAGGAGAGAAAAAACCCAAGTAAACAAAATAAGAAATGAAAAAGGAGAAATCACAATGGATACTACAGAAATAAATAACCATGAGAGAATACTATGAACAATTGCATGCCAACAAATTTGACAACCTGGAAAAAATGGACAATGTTCTAGAGACTCAAAACCTGCCAAAACTGAATCAAGAAGAAACAAATCAATTGAACAGACTGATAACTAGAAATTAAATTGAATATGCCATAAAAAACTCCCTACAAATAAAAGTCCAGGACCAGATGGCTACACAGGTGAATTCTACCAAACATACAAAGAGGAAATTACACCAATCCTCCTTAAAATATTTCAAAAGTTTGAAGAAGAAGGAACACTCCCAAAGACATTCTATGATGCCACCTTCACTCTAATTCCAAAAGCAGACAAAGATACCACCAAAAAAGAAAATTATAGGCCAATATCTTTGATGAATATAAACACAAAAATTCACAAAAAATTTTAACCAAGCAAATCCAACAACACGTAAAAAAGATCATACAGGAGTTCCTGTCATGGCTCAGTGGTTAATGAATCTGACTGGGGACCGTGGGGTTTCAGGTTCGATCCCCTGGTCTCGCTCAGTGGGTTGAGGATCTGGCATTGCTGTGAGCTGTGGTGTAGGTTGCAAGATGTGGCTTGGATCCTGTGTTGCTATGGCTCTGGCATAGGCTGGTGGCTACAGCTCTGATTAGACCCCTAGCCTGGGAGCCTCTATATATTGCGGGTGCAGTGCTGGAAAAAGACAAAAAGACAAAAAGACCAAAAAAAAAAAAAGAGAGAGAGACAAAAAAAAAAAAACATACACCACCACCAGGTGGGATTCATCCCAGGTGCACAAGGATTGTTCGACATATGCAACTCAGTCAACAACATACACTACATTAACAAAAGAAAATTCAAAAACTACATGATCATCTCAATAGATGCAGGAAAAGCATTTGACAAAGTCCAACATCCATTCATGATCAAAACTCTTACCAAAGTGGGTATAGAGGGAACATTTCTTAGCATAATTGAAGCCATTTATGGCAAACCCACAGCAAATTTAATACTCAATGGAGAAAAGCTGAAATCCTTCGCATTAAAATCTGAAACAAGACAAGGATGCCCACTCTCACCACTGTCATTCAACATGGTACTGGAAGTCCTAGCCACAGCAATCAGACAAACAAAAGAAATAAATGGCATCCAAATAGGAAGAAAAGAGGTAAAACTGTCACTATATGCAGATAACAGGATATTGCATATAGAAAACCCTAAGGACTCAACTCAAAAACTACTTGAACCAATCAACAAATTCAGCAAAATAGCAGACTATAATATTAACATTCAGAAATCAGTTGCATTTCTGTATACTAACAATGAAATATTAGAAAAGGACTACAAAAATACAGTACATTTTAAAATTGCACCCCCCAAAAATCAAATACCTGGGAATACACCTGACCAAGGAGGTAAAGGACCTATATGCCGAGAACTATAAAACATTAATCAAGAAAATTAAAGAAGATGGAAAGAAACGGGAAGATATTCCATGCTCCTGGGTTGGAAAAATTAACATTGTAAAAAATGGCCATACTACCCGAAGCAATCTACGTATTCAATGCAATCCCTATCAAATTACCCAGGACAATTTTCACAGAACTAGAACAAACAATCCAAAAATTTATATTGTACCACAGAAGACCCAGAATTGCCAAAGCAATTCTGAAGAACAAAAACCAAGCAGGAGGCATAGCTCTCCCAGACTTCAGGCAATATTACAAAGCCACAGTCATCAAGACAATGTGGTACTGGTACCAAAACAGACATATAGACCAATGGAACAGAATAGAGAACCCAGAAATAAACCCAGACACCTATGGTCAATTAATCTTTGACAAAGGAGGCAAGAACATAAAATGGGAAAAAGACAGTCTTTTCAGCAACTATTGCTGGGAAACCTAGACAGCTGCATGCAAATCAATGAAACTAGAACACACCCTCACACCACGCACAAAAATAAACTCAAAATGGCTTAAAGACTTAAGTGTAAGACAAGACACCGTCAAACTCCTGGAAGAGAACATTCTCTGACATTAACCTTATGAATATTTTCTCAGGTCAGTCTCCCAAAGCAACAGATGTAAAAGCAAAAATAAACCAATGGGACCTAATCAAACTGACAAGTTTTGCACAGCAAAGGAAACCAAAAAGAAAACAGAAAGACAACTTTCAGAATGGGAGAACATAGTTTAGAACGATGCAACTGACAAGGGCTTAATCTCTAGAATGTGCAAGCAACTTATACAAGTCAACAGCAAAAAAACCAACAACCCAATTGAAAAATGGGCAAAAACCGGGATAGACGTTTTTCCTAGGATGATGTACAGATGGCCAACAAGCACATGAAAAAATGCTCAATTATTACTGATTATTAGTGAAATGCAAATCAAGACTACGAGATGCCACCTCACACCAGTCAGAATGGCCATCATTAATAAGTCCACAAATAACAAGTGCTGGAGGGGGTGTGGAGAAAAGGGAACCCTCCTGCACTGTTGGTGGGAATGTAAGCTGGTACGACCACTATGGAGAACAGTATGGAGGTAGCTTAGAAATGTATACATAAAACTACCATATGACCAAGCAATCCCACTCTTGGGCATATATCTGGACAAAACTTTCCTTAGAAAATACACAAGCACTCGCATGTTCACTGCAGCCCTATTTACAATAGTCAGGACATGGAAACAACTCAAATGTCTATTAACAGACGATTGGATTAGGAAGATTTGGAATACATATGCAACAGAATACTACTCAGCCATAAAAAGAGTAAAATACTGCCATTTGCAGTGACATGGATAGAACTAGAAATGTCATAAAGAGTGAAGTACGTCAGAAAGAGAAAGACATACCATATGATATCACATATCTGGACTCTAATAGAAGGCACAAATGAACCTTTCCACAGAAAAGAAAATCATGGACTTGGAGAAAAGACTTGTGGTTGCCAAGGGGGAGAGGGAGGGTGTGGGTTGGATTGGGAGCTTGGGGTTAATAGATGCAAACTACTGCCTTTGGAATGGATTAGCAATGAGATCCTACTGTATAGAACTGGGAACTATATCTAGTCACTTATGAAGGTGCATGATAATGTGAGAAAATAGAATGTGTACATGTATGTTTAACTGGGTCACCATGCTGTACAGTAGAAAAAAAAATTGTATTAGGGAAATAACAATTAAAATAAAAGGCAATAACCTGAAAATAAAATAAAATAGCTAAATAAATCATCCCAGATCATAAAACTAAAAGATGAACTGGGATTAAAAATTTATCACATGATAATTATTATTCCATCTTCTCTCTCAAAAAAGGGAAGGTATTAAAAAATAAGAAAAATTACATTAAACACATGTGATAATTCTTAGATCTCTTAGAATATAACAATGAACAAATTATGCTGGCTCACATCCAATTACAAATTCAAAGCTGATTGAGTTCAATATTTGAATTATGAATCACACAACCCTGCTAATGTAGAGACAATGTAAACCTTAAAATGAATATCACTGTCCCTTAAGCAATCCTCTTCCATTTTTTCCCCTATGTTATCCCATATTGCAGGAAGAAGTAACATTTAAATATGCCACAAACATAACAATATTTTTCTACAAAGCGAATGATGTGACTCAGGCCCTGGTGTCATCACATAAGTCTAGCTCTGTAATCTAAAAAAAAAAAGAACTTATTTGTAGAACAGAGACAGAATCACAGACTTTGGAAAAAAACAACTTATGGTTGATGCCTAAATTAATTTTAGTTCCCCTGTATGTTGGAGACTCTAGAGTATATGGGTAAGACTTGTGAAGTCACACTGCTCAGACTTGAATCCCAGCTCCACTATTTACTATCTGCATAGTCATTAACATATTAACTTTTCTAATTGTTTGATTTCTCACAGGTTAACCGGGTTATCATAACTACACCTAATTTATGGGAGTACTGTGAAGATTTGAAAAAAGGAAACATGCATAAAGTATTCAGAATAGTGAATGGTACATAAAAAGGGCTTAATTTTAAGTAGTATTACCAAGACCAGTAATCTGTAGAAGTGTCTGAATCTCTCTATCCAGAAAGCCAAGGTCACCTTCATGTAATAAATGCCAGCATGGTGACAACAGGCTCCAGATTTCACGATATGTAATTTCTATGACTTGTTTTATATTAAACTATTGTCCATCCTGCAGTATCTTTCAAAGTCTGCAGAAATTAAAAGAACCAGCACAGTGAAGATGATATACTAAATGCCAACAATGACCAATTAATCCCAAAACTATTTCTAAATTCTGGAAAGTCCTTGGAATACTTCTCAACACAAATCTCAATGATGACTGCTTTAGTATACTATTGCTGCTCTAACAATTTACCATAAAATGGTTGTCTTAAAATAACAAATTTATTCTCTTAGAGTTCTGGAAACAAGAAGTTTGAATTTATGGGGCTAAAACCAGGGTGTCAGCAGAGGTGATACCTATGGAGGCTCCAAGGGAGAATTTGCTCCTTGCCTCTTCCAGCTTCCACTGGCTGCTGACATCCCTTGGCTGTGGCCCCATTACTCCAATATTTTGCATCCATTCTCATGTCTCCTACTTCCTCTTCTATAGTCAAATCTCCCTCTAGCCCTGTTTTAAGGATACTTTGATTCTATTTAATTCTCACCTAGATAATCCAAGATAACATCTCCATCTAAAAATCCTTAATTTGTCACATCTGCAAAGTTTCTTTTGCCATATAAAATAACACTAGAACAGGTGACAGAAAGTAGTATCTGAATATCTTTGGGAATGCTTATTTGGCCTACCAGCACCATAATTAATTGATAATAACCAGTGTATGAGACTTATAAGTAATGGACTTGGTGAAGTCAAGATGACAAATTTGGGTAGGAAGAAAACAGAGAATGACTGATGTCCCCTGAGCATCTGCTATGGCTGCTCCCTGTTGTTAACACTCATCTTCATTATCCCAGTAAGATGATTTGTAAGAACATAAAGTTAGCTCATTTTCAGAATTTATCAGTGTAAAAGCTTGAATAATAAAATATATAGATTTATACAGGTGCTGAAGTAAAATTGACAGGAGAATTTATCTTCACCACTGGGTGGTGGAAGAAGGTACACAGAGTGAGAATTGGCACTTTAATTTATGGAAAAAGGCTACCCCCTTTTTTCAACCATTTCTGGAGAGATTAACATACATTAAATGCAATAATTATAGAACACAAATAATCATATTATATTTATGTAACTTGATTTGGGGGCATAATCTTTGGGTAAAAACTTTTATTTGAAAACAAGGAGAAGAGAAAATACTATCTTGTGTTAACTCTAATAAATTAAAAATTGACTATTTAGGTGTAAAATTAAAGTATATGTTATGGAAGGGTCTATGACACTCTGTCCTAATTAAATGTGGAGTAAAGAGTACTGGATGACTTTGTGATAATGACTCCCTCCAGTCATTATCACAAAGTCCAGCAATTCTAACTTAATACGCTTGATTTGAACTAAGCCAACAAGGGGGAATACTTGCCCGACACTCACCAATTTTTCTTTAAATAGCTGAAAAACATGGGGTTTGTGTAACTTACATCTATATAGTTAATTTTTCTTTATCAATAATTTAAAAAAATTTGCCCATCTCAGAATGGTCCCCTAATCCATAGGATTGAAGACCTAGAAGTTACTGTTTTGATGCTGAACCTACAACAGTTAATTGGACAATATGTCAGCACTAAATTCAAGTTGAGTCACCTTCTCTCTATGTCTGTGAGTCTATTTGTGGATTGCAGATAAGTTCATTTGTGCTACATTTTGGATTCCACATATAAGTGATATCATATGATATTTGTCTTCTCTTTCTGTCTTTATGCTGCAAATAACATTATTCCATACTTTTTTATGGCTAAGAGTATTCCATTGTATATGTGTACCTAATCTTAATACATTCATCCATTGATGGACATTTGAGTTGTTTCTATGTCTTGGCTGTTGTGAATCGTGCTGCTATTAACACAGAGGTGCGTGTATCATTTTGGATTATAGTTTTGTCCATATGCATATACACCCAGTAATGGGATTTCTGGATCATATGGTAATTCTATTTTTAGTTTTATGAGGAACATCCATATTGTTTTCCATAGTGGTTGTACCAATTTACATTCTTACCAACAATGTAGGAGGGTTCTCTTTTCTCCACATCCTCTCAAGCATTTGTCATTTATAGACTTATTAATGATGGCCATTCTGACTAGTGGGAGGTGGTACATCATTTTAGTTTTGATTTGCATTTCTCTAATCATTAGCGATGTTGAATATCTTTCATGTGCCTATTGGCCATCTGTGTGTATTCTTTGGAGAAATGTCTATTTAGGTATTCTGCAGTTTTTTTGTCAATTTTTCAATTGTGTTTTTTGTTTCTTGTTGTTGTTGAGTCGTGTGAGTTATTTTTACATTTTGGAGATGAAGTCTTTATTGGTTGCATCATTTGCAAATATATTATCCCATTCTGTAGGCTGTCTTTTCATTTTGTTTATGGTTTCCTTTGCTGTGCAAAAGTTTGTAAGTTTGCTCAGATCATATATTTTTTTTGTTACTATTTCTATCACCTTGGGAGACTGACCTAATAAAATATTTGTATGATTTATATCAGAGAGTGTTTTGCCTATGCTCTCCCAGTATGCTCTCTTAAAAATCTTCTAAGAGTTTTAAGATGTCATGTCTTATATTTTTAAGCCATTTTTACTTTATTTTTGCGCATGATGTGAGGGTGTGTTTTAATTTTATTGATTTACCTGAAGCTGTCCAATTTCCCCAGCACCACTAACTGAAGAGACTGTCTTATACCCATATTATATTCTTGGCTTATTTGTCAAAGATATATTGACCTAAATTGACCATAGGTGTCTGGGTTTATTTCTGGGCTCTCTATTCTGTTCCATTGATTTGTACATCTGTTTTTGTATTAAATACCACACTGTTTTGATTACTGTGACTTTGTAGTATTATCTGAAGTCTGATAGAGTTATGATTCCTCCTTTTTTTCCTCCCTCAGTGTTTACTTTGGCAATTCTGGGTCTTTATGTTTCTATATAAATTTTTGGATTGTTTGTTCTAGTTCTGTAAAAAAGGTCATGATTAATTACATAGTTATTTCATTAAAGCTGTAGATTACTTTGGGTAGTGTAGCCATTTGAATAATATAAATTCTTCCAACCAGGAGCATGAGATATCTTTCTATTTCTTTGATTCCTCTTTAATTTCCTTATTTAGTGTTTTATAGTTCTCAGCATATAATTTTTTCACTTCCTTGGTCAAGTTTATTCCTGGGTATTTTATTTTTTGGTGCAATTTTAAAAGGTATTTTTTAAAAATTCCTTTTCTTATATTCACTAAATTCAAATTGAGTCAATCACCTTCTCTCATATAATTCTTTGGAAATTTCTATGAGACTTTGACAGAATAAGTTTTTATACAGGTCTAGGCATGTCTGGGCTGATAACATGTACATTTCATAACTTAGAGGTAATGAGAATTTGTCTGGGAAGGTTGAGAGAAGAGAGTGATAGACATGCATAGGGTCAATGAGAGGGTATGTCCAAAAATATTAGAAAAAATGAAATTTTCCCCAGTATCTATTTCCTTCCTCATGCTTTGCCATATTCTTTTTCAGTAACACTGGTTAGAAGAAAGCTGGTTGGAAGAAACCATAGAATGTTAAGACCACTATTTTGTTCCTTTGAAATATGCCTTGCCTTTTTTTTTGAGACTAATGTATTTATTAGCCTTCGAAAAGCTACCAAAAGTTATCAAACACTCTATTCTTCACCAGATCCATTGTTTAGATATAAACCCAACTTCATAAGGAGACCTATTTCTTAAAACTAATGAGTAATTTTACATAGCTTCAAATTAGCACATGAGATTAGCTTTTTCTCCTGGACTAACATGCCATTATACCAATCTTTCCAAAGGCAATTGGAGAGACATACTTTTACCATAATACTTTATTGTACCCATCCAAAAACCATGAGATAAATAGTGATATTTATACTTTAGAGATGGATGAATGTAAACTCATAGTAATAAATAAGGTCAATGTTAAGTAACTAGTAAGTTACATATTTAGAATGTTAACACAGGGTGGCCAGAAATCAAAAGGTTGTTTACAGGGGACCATTCTTTTTCTCCCTCTTTCTTATAGATGAGCAAGCATTTTCAAGAGCATTGGCTTATACATAATAATGGGCATCTTCTGTGCAAAGACCTTTAAAATTTATTTGGGAAGTTTTCTTATACCCCTGTAAAATGCTCAGAGCCACACTCCAGAAACTTAGAGGCATGTGAATCCTTCTATTTGGGGAAAATTACCTTAAATAAAAGAGCTCTCTTGGCTATCAAATGTATTTTTTGTGAGTGACATAGGAAATAGCTCTCTTTACATTTTAAAGCCATTTATTAATGATTTCTTCTTCTCACTTTGCAAAAATAAAATTTCTCTAGATTTACCAGTTCTAGCAGAGGCAGCATTATCTGGACACTGGACACTGAAGCTAAAAATTGAGTGGCCCATGAGTTTTAAAAGTAAGATCTCCAGCAAGGTCCAGGATAATAATTCTTGAAAGGTAGGAGCAGACATTTTTCTTTGAAGACCTTCTTATCACTACTCCAACTAAAATAACAACTAAGACTTCTTGAGAATTTTACAAGAACCATACAAAAAACCCTAATGTGTTATTTTGCTTAATCTTCATTATAATTCTTGGTAGACTATAGTTGTTCCCATTTGTCATATCTTAAAGACTCAACAGCAAGATTCACAGATTGTCAAAGGCACTGATTTTATAATGATTGTACATCACACCAAATTTTTTTTCCTGATTTACTTCACCACTGTCTTATATATACTTCATTAAAACTAATAAAAAATAAATCCCCCAATTGTTTTCTCCAATTGCTCCATCTCTACCATCTCTCTTACCTTTCAAATGAAAACTACGATAGAGCCAACTTGTTCACTTATGCTAGCCTATGCTGCAGCCACAGCAAAGCCAAATCTGAGCAGTGTCTACAACCTATACCACAGCTCATGGCAATGCTGGATCCTTAACCCACTGAGTGAGGCCAGGGGTTGAACCTGAGTCAGATTCATTTCCACTGAGCCACAATGGGAACTCCTCCTCTTTCTTTCTTATATCTCTCTCGTAACCCCCCTCCTCCCACTACAAGCTCCCTCTCTGTCTTCTCCTCTTTTGATGAAGTAAAGTCAAGAGAATGCAGTAAGTTAAAAGAAGTATACCTATTCATTTTAATGCCTTCCTTTAAAAAACTCAGCTAATATATTGATTTCTGTGATAAGAAAACATTTGTGTTTCCAGCTTGAGTGTGAGATAAGAACTGAATAATGTGTCATTAAAGATATATATTTAATATATATATAATCATTCTGTTACTTGAAGAAGATAACTTTCTACATCACTATCACCAGGTTATAAATCCACTCAGGATTAAAGAGTTCTCTTTTTGAGATGAAAAAATAAGGATGTAGGGAAAGAGAAAGATTGAGAGGTTGACTAATTGGTTAACTAAGGAGAGGCAGAGAGAGAAAGAAGTACATATGCTGTTTTGAAAGCAGCAATATATGGAATGATGTCTATAAAAGAAATCATAAAGCAGCCACTGCAAGTTAAATAAATGGTATTTAGTTACTGAAAATGTAGCTTTATATATCTTTTCCTGGCTTCCTCCATACTTTAATATGTCTAAATAAAACAAAGTGGAACTCAGTCACTTCAGAAGTTTCATCATAAATGTTAGTCTTTGCCTTTTTTAACTTTCTCCCAGAGCTCTTGAATTTCTTTGTTAGGCTCAGAAATTTGCAAGGTTGCAAGATCCCATTTATGGAGGTAAAAATCCAGCCTCTTTGTTTTATTGGTTAGGTAATTCAAGCCAAATAATTTGTTCCTCTGCAATTAAGAAGGGAATAAAAGACATGCCTTATCAATTAGCCCCCAGATTCTCTGCTGACAGGCACCTGCCCCTCACTTCAGGTACATTATGACCATTCTTCCATTTTCAAGTCTATATTATTTGAGACTAGTCATTATGACTATCTTATCTCTATCTCCATGTGACAAAAATTTAACTAACATAGCTTAACCTAACAAAGTCATATCATTAAAAAATTGAAAACACAGACCAGGTATGCAATATATAAACTGTGTTTGTGTCCACATGAATACACACATGCGTGTGTGTGTGTGTGTATCATACCTCTTCAAAGGAGACTATGTATCTATTGTATCTATTCCTCTTTGTTATTACTACTATAAGCATTGTAAAGCCAAAGCTTACATACAGGTAGTGCTACACTTGTACCTCTGACAGTCCAGTATATGGACTCAAGTTCTATTCCTTTTGCCATTTTCATTTTGTGCCACGATAATTAGAAAAACTATATTATAAATGTACCCTTTTAGCCCTTCTTTCCTCACAGTGAACAGAATGTAAAGGTTTCTGTTCTGCTTTTTAAATGTGTAAACCTAAAATCATAGAGAAATGTTTGGAAGCAGATTAAATGAATATATACAGGAAATAAAGCACATGAAAATTATTTCTGGCAGTGTTCCCCTATGGTTCTGATCTCTGAAAATCTTTGTGAGTTAGTATCAAGGAAAATATCCAGTAGAGTAAATCACTGGATGGGCAGATACCCATCAAAAACTGCGAGGCAATTGTCTAAGGGTTAACTTCCCCTCTCTGAGTAGTGCTTCTAGAAAAAAACAGGTCTATCTATTAGAAAAGAAATGCATATAAGGAACATGTTTGGTTCATCACTAAATATAGCTGTTTTAAAGAAAAAATAGTCACATATTTCTTTTTTATTATTTGTATTCACATTTTGTAACCAGCTCATTTTTTTTTTTGCATTTTCTATGTATGGAATACGAGGACTAAGTATTTTAGTGATTTTATGAGCCAATGGAATATTCAGGGTCCTCAAAGACACATAGGAATTAAATAGCACAATAAAGGAGTGGCTTAATTGGTAGCTTCTTAATGGAAAAAAAATAAAATAGCTTGAGCATTTATGGAAACATTTTCAAATATTAAGTGTTGGCAATGGAAATTTTCACACTGTTTTCTAAGTTGATTTTTATGAGATAGTAAGATATAAAAATAATTTTTTTTTGTCTTTTTTGCCATTTCTTGGGCCGCTCCTGCAGCATATGGAGGTTCCAAGGCTAGGGGTCTAACCGGAGCTGCAGCTGCCAGTCTATGCCAGAGCCACAGCAACGCTGGATCCGAGCCGCATCTGCAACCTACACCACAGCTCAGGGCAACGCCGGATCGTTAACCCACTGAGCAAGGGCAGGGACCGAACCCGCAACCTCATGGTTCCTAGTCGGATTCGTTAACCACTGCGCCACGATGGGAACTCCTAAAAATAATTTTTAATTGAGGTAAAATTGGTATAGAAAATTACATAAGTTTCAGATGTAGATTATAATTCGAATTCTGCATACACTGTGAAGTTATCACCACCGAAGCTCTAGCTACCCCCATCTATTACCATACAAATGGCCCTCTATATCCATTCTGAAAACTAACCAACACCCTGATTCTCTGGGACATCAATGTGTTTTCCGTATCTATAAGTTTGTTTTTGTTGTTTGTTTGCTATATATTCTTCACATTCCACATGAGTGAAATAATACGGTATTTGTCTTTCTTCATGTGACTTGTTTCCCTTAACATAATATCTTCAAGTCCATCCATGTTGTCATAAGTAGAAAGATTTCACTTTTTAATGGCTAAATAATACTCCATTATGTTTGTATAATCAAACCTCGCATCTTCTTTATCCATTCATTTTTCAACACACACTTAAATTGTTGTCTTGTTTTACCCATTGTAAATAATGCTGCAATGAATATAGGGGTACATATATAATTTTGAATTAGGATTTTGATATTCTTTGGATAAATGCCCAGAAATGGAATAGCTTACATGTGGTAGTTCTATTCTTAAGTGTTTGAGGAGTCTCTATACTGTTTTCCATAGCAGTGGCATCAATTTACACTCTTACCAACAGTGCATGAGGGTTCCCTGTGCTCTTTCTCTACATGCTGTATAATACTTTCTGTTCTTATCATTTTTTATTACTCAATGAATTTATTAGATTTATAGTTGTACAATGATCCTCACAATCCAATTTTATAGGATTTCCATCCCACACCCCAAGCACATCCCCCACCCCTCAAACTGTCTCCCCCGGAGACCATAAGTTTTTCAAAGTCTGTGAATCAGTATCTTTTGCAAAGAAGTTCATTGTGTCTTTTTTTCAGATTCCACATGTCAGTGGTAGCATTTGATGTTGGTTTCTCATTGTCTGTCATTACTTAGCATGATAATTTCTAGGTCAATCTATGTTGCTAAATATGCCAGTATTTCATTCCTTTCAATGGCTGAGTAATATTCCATTGTGTGTATGTACCACATCTTCTTGATCCACTCCTCTGTCGATGGACATTTAGGTTGTTTCCGTGTCTCGGCTATTGAAAATAGTGCTGCAGTGAACACTGGAGGACATGTGTCTTTGCGAGTCATGGTTTTCTCTGGATAGATGCCCAGGAGTGGGATGGCTGGATCCAATGGTAGTTCTATGTTTAGTTTTCTGAGGAATCTCCATACTGCTTTCCACAGTGGTTGCACCAATTTACAATCCCACCAACAGTGTAACAGGGTTCCTTTTTCTCCACACCCTCTCCAGCACTTATTGTTTGTAGACTTTTGGATGATGGCCATTCTGGCTGGTGTAAGGTGGTACCTCAGAGTGGTTTTGATTTGTATTTCTCTAATAATGAGTGATGTTGAACATTTTTTCATGTGTTTTTTGGCCATCTGTATTTCTTCTTTGCAGAATTGTCTGCTTAGATCTTCTACCCATTTTTTTGATGGGGTTGTTTGTTTTTTTGGTGTTGAGCAGTAGGTGGTGATTATAAATTTTGGAGATTAATCCCCTTGTCAGTGGATTCACTTGCAAAGATTTTCTCCCATTCTGTGGGTCATCTTTTCCTTTTGTTTAGGGTTTCGTTTGCTGTGCAGAAACTTTGAAGTTTGATTAGGTCCCATTTGTTTATTTTTGTTTTTACTGTCATTACTCTAAGAGGTGGATCTGAGAAGATGTTGCTGTCATTTATGTTGGAGAGTGTTTGGCCTATGTTTTCCTCTGAGAGTTTGATAGTATCTGGTCTTATATCTAGGTCTTTGATCCATTCTGAGTTTATTTTTGTGTATGGTGTTAGGGAGTGTTCTAATTTCATTCTTTTACATGTGGCCGTCCAGTTTTCCCAGCACCACTTACTGAACAGGCTGTCTTTTTTCCATTGTATATTCTTGCCTCCTTTCTCATAGATCACTTGGCTGTAGATGCATGGGTTTAATTCTGGGCTTTCTATCCTGTTCCATATTTCTGTCTTTATGTTAGTACCATATGGTTTTGATGACTGTTTGAAGTCAAGGAGCCTATTCTTCCAGCTCCATTTTTCTTTTTCAGGATGTCTTTGGCTACTCTGGGTCTTTTGTGCTTCCAAACAAACTTTAAAATATTTTGTTCAAGTTCTGTGAAAAATTCCTTGGTAATTGGAGAGGGATTGCATTGAATATGTAGATTGCCTTGGGTAGTATAGTCATTTTGATAATATTGACTCTTCCAATCCAAGAGCATGGTATGTCTTTCCATCTATTTGTGTCATCTTTGATTTCTTTCATCAGTGGCTTGTAGTTTTCAGCGTACAGGTCTTTTGTCTTTTTAGGTAGGTTTACTCCTAGGTATTTTATTCTTTTAGATGTGATGGTAAACAGGATTGTTTTCCTAATTTCTCTTTCTGATCTTTCATTGTTAGTATATAGAAATGCCATCAATTTCTGTGTGTTGATATTGTATCCTGCAACATTGCCAAATTCCTTGATGAGCTATAACAGTTTTTTGGTAGTATCTTTAGGATTCCCTAGGCATAGTATGTCATCTGCAAATAGTGATAGTTTTACTTCTTCCTTTCCAATTTGGATTCCTTTTATCTCTTTTACTTCTCTGATTGCTGTGACTAGGACTTCCAAAACTATGTTGAATAGTAGTGGCGAGAGCGGACATCCTTGTCCTGTTACTGATCATAGCAGGAATTATTTCAGCTTTTCACCATTGAGAATGACATTAGCTCTGGATTTGTGATATATGGCCTTTATTATGTTGAGGTAGTTTCCTTTCATGCCCACTTTCTGAAGGGTTTTTATCAGAAATAGGTGTTGGATTTTGTCAAAGCCTTTTTCTACATCAATTGAGAGGATCATATGGTTTTTATTCTTCAGTTTGTTAATGTGGTATATCACACTCGTGGATTTGCAGACACTGAAGAATCCTTGCATCCCTGGGATAAATCCCACTTGATCATGATGTGCAATCCTTTTAATGTATTGTTGGATGCAGTTTGCTGGTATTTTGTTGAGGATTTTTGCATTGATGTTCATCAGTGAAATTGGCCTGTAGTTTTCTTTTTATGTGGTACCTTTGTCTGGTTTTGGTACCATGGTTATGGTGGCTTCATAGAATGAGTCTGGGAGTGTCCCTTCCACTGCAGTTTTTTGGAATAGTTTCAGAAGGATAAGTGTTAGCTCTTCTCTAAATGTTTTATAGATAGAGTTTGCCTGTGAAGCCATCTGGTTCTGGACTTTTGCTTGTTAGAAGTTTTAAAATCACAGTTTCAATTTCAGTTCTTATGATTGGTCCATTCATCTTTTGTGTTTCATCTTGGTTTAGCCTGGGAAGATTGCACTTTTCTAGGAATTTGTCCATTTCTTCTAGTTTATCTGTTTTATTGGAATATAGTTGCATATAGGAGTCTCTTATGATCCTTTGTATTTCTGTGACGTCTGTTGTACCTCTCCTTTTTCATTTCTAATTTTATTGATTTGAGTCCTCTTTTTTTTGCTTGATAAGTCTGGCTAGGGGTTCATCAATTTTGTTGATATTTCAAAGAACCAGCTTTTTGTTTCATTGATCTTTTCTATGCTTTTCTTTGTTTCTATTTCATTGATTTCTGTTCTGATCTTTATAATTTCTTTCCTTCTACTAACTTTAGGTCTTGTCTGTTCTCTCTCGAGCTGCTTTAGATGTAACATTAGCTTGTTTATTTGGGCTTTTTCTTGTTTCCTGAGGTGGGCTTGTATTGCTATAAACTTTCCTCTTAGAATGGCTTTTGCTGCATCCCATAGGTTTTGGAGTGTCGTATCTTCATTGTCATTTGTGGCTAGGTATTTTTTAATTTCCTCTTTGATTTCTTCAGTGATCCATTGGTTGTTTAGTAGAATGTTGTTTAGTCTACATGTGTTTGTGTTTTTTGCAGTTTTTTTCTTGTTGTTGATTTCTAGCTGTATAGCGGTCAGGAAAGGTACTTGATAAGATTTCAAATTTCTTAAGGTTGTTGAGGCTGGATTTGTAGCACAGGATGTGATCAATCTTAGAGAATGTTCCATGGGCTCTTGAAAAGAATGTGTATTCTGTTGCTTTTGGATGAAATGTCCTATAAATATCTATGAAGTCCATCTGGTTTAATGCTTCATTCAGGGCCTGTGTTTCCTTATTGATTTTCTGTCTGGTTGATCTGTCCATTGCTGTAGGTAGGGTGTTAAAGTCCCCCACTATGATTGCGTTATTGTCGATTTCTCCTTTTAAGGTTGTTAGCAGTTGCCTTATATATTGTGGTGAACCTGTGTTGGGTGCATAGATATTTAAAATTGTTATATCTTCTTCTTGGATTAATCATTTGATCATTATGTAATGTCCTTCCTTGTCCCTTAAAATATTCTTCATTTTAAAGTCTATTTTGTCTGATATGAGTATTGCTACTCCAGCTTTCTTTTGATCCCCATTTGCATGAAATATTTTCTTCTATCCTCTCATTTTCAATTTGTATGTGTCTCTAGAAGTCAAGTGGGTCTCTTAAAGACAGCATATATATGGATCTTGTTCGTGTATCCATTCAGCCAGTCTGTCTTTTGGTTGAGCATTTAGTCCATTAACATTTATGGTAATTATTGATATATATGTTCTTATTACCATTTTATTAATTGCTTTGGGTTTGTTTTTGTTCCTCTTTTTTCTTCCCTTCTTCTCTTCTCTCCTCTTCTGATTTGATGACTATCTTTAGTGTTATATTTGAGTTGATTTTTCTTATTTGTTTGTGATCAATTGTAGATTTTTGGTTTGTAGTTATTCTGAAGTTTTGATATGAGTCTCTATATATAAGAGATTGTTTTAATTGTTAGTCTCTTAATTGCAAGTGCATCTCCAGTGTCATGCATTTGTACCCTCCTCTTCTCACGATTTCTGATTTTGGTGGCATAGTTGTGTGTGAATGATTTCATATCTTTTACTGTATAAATACCTTTACTGGTGAGCCTTGTCATTTGTGGTATTTTTGTTTCCTGTTGCAGCCTTTTCTTTTCTGCCTAGAGAAGTTCCTTTAGTATTTGTTGTAAAGCTGGTTTAGTGTTGCTGAATTCTTTTAGCTTTTGCTTATCTGTGAAGCTTTTGATTTCTCCTTCAAATCTGAATGAGTGTCTTGCTGGGTAAAGTAATCTTGGTTGGAGGTTTTTTCCTTTCATCACATGAGGTATATCATGGCACTCCCTTCTGGCCTGCAGAGTTTCTGCTAAAAAATCTTCCAATAGCCTTATCGGGGTTCCATTGTATGTTACTTGTTTCTTTTCCCTAGCTGCTTTCAAGATTTTCTCTTTAAATTTGATCAGTTTGATTAGTCTGTGTCTTAAGGTATTCCTCCTTGGGCTTATTTTATATGGTACTCGTTGTGCTTCCTGGATTTGAGTGAGTGCTTCCTTTCCCATGTTAGGGAAGTTTTCGGCTATTATCTCTTAGAATATTTTTTCTGTCCCTTTCTCTCTCTCTTTTCCTTCTGGAACCCCCATAATGTGGATGTTGGTGCATTTAACATTGTCCCAGAGTTCTCTGAGACTCTCTTCATTTGTTTTCAATCTTTTTTCTCTCTTCTGTCTGCATCTGTAATTTCCATCAATCTGTCCTCCACCTTGCTTATTTGTTCTTTTGCCTCCTGTATTCTGCTGTTAGCTGCTCCTAGTGAGTTTTTTTATTTCAGTTATTGTATTTTGCATCTCTTCTTAAGTTTTATATCTTGTATCAGTGTTTCCTGTAAGTTATCCATCTTTGCCTCCAGTTGATTTCCAATGTCTTGCATCATCTTCAGCATCAACAGTCTAAAGTCTTTTTCCTGGAGGCTGAGAATCTCCTCATGGCTTAGCTGATTTTCTGGGGTTTTTCTGTTCTCCCTCATCTGAGTTATAGTCCTCTGCCTTTTCATTTTTATAGGTTTTTGGTGTGGTGACCTTCTTACAGGTAATAGAGTTGTAGCCTCTCTTACTTCCAATGTCTGCCCCCCTGTGGCTGAAGTCAGTATGGGGGCTTGGTGTAGGCTTCCTGATGGGAGGGGCTGATGCCTGCCCCCTGGTAGGAGGAGCTGATTCTAATCCCTCTGGTGGTGGGGCTTTGTCTCTGCATGAGATTAGAGGTGGCTATGTGCCTGGAGGGCCTTTCGGCAGCCAGTTTACTGAGGGGTGTGACCCCGCCTGGATTGTTGTTTGCCCTAGGGCTTCTCAGCACTGATGGGTGGGGCCAGATTTTCCCAAAATGGCCATCTCCAGAGAAAGGCATGCTGATGAATATTCCCAAGAGCTTTGCTTCCAATGTCCTTTCCCCACAACAAGCCACATTCACCCATGTTTTCCCAGGAGGTCCTCCAAGAACTGCAGTCAGGTCTGACCCAGATTCCTATGGAGACTTTGCTTTGCCCTGGGACCTAGTGCACATGAAAGTCTGTGTGTGCCTTTTAAGAATGGGGTCTCCATTTCCCCCAGTTCCGTGGAGCTCCTACACACAAGCCCCACTTACCTTCAATGCCAAATGCTCTGGGGGCTCTTTCTTCCAGTGTGAAATCCCCATCCATTGGAGTTTGATGTGGGGCTCAGTACTCTCACTCCCGTAGGTGAGTCTCTGTGATACAGTTACTTTCCATTCTGTGGGGCTTCCCACCTGTGAGGTATGGGGTTGCTTTTATCATGTAATTGCCCCTCCTACCTCTTGATGTGGCCTCCTCTTTGTCTTCTGGAGTAGGATATCTTCATGAAGGTTTCCAGTCCATTTGGTTGATGATTGCTCAGTATTTGGTTGTAAATTTTGTTGTTTTTAGGAGAGCAGTGGAGCTCTAGTCCTTCTATTCCACCATCTAATCCCATTTCCCTCTCCCTCTGTTCTTGTCATTTTGATAATAACCATTTCAGTGGGGTGATCTCTCAGTGTGATTTTCATTTGTATTTTCCTAATAATTATTGCTGTTGAGCACCATATTATATGTCTGCTGGCTATCCATATATTTTATTTGGGAAAATCTTCATTCAAATCTTATGCCCAATTTTAATCAGATGGTTTGTTTTGCTGTTGTGTGTATTACTTATATATTTTGGATATTAACCCTTTTTTGGATACGCGATTTGCAAATATCTTCTACCATTCAGTAAGCTTTTCATTTTGATGGTTTCCTTTACTGTGCATAAGTTTTTCAATTTGGCATTCCATTTGTTTATTTTTTTTCAATTATTTCCTTTGCGTTTGACATCAGTCACACAAAAACATAGCTAAGACTGATATCAAAAAGCTCACAATCTACATTTTCTTCTAGGAATTTTATGGTTTCAGGTCCTATGCCCAAGTCTCTAAGCAATTTTGAGTTAAGTTTTATATATAGTGTAAAATATCGGTCAAGTTTCATTCTTTTGTATGTTGCTGCTCAGTTTTCCCAAAACCATGTAGTTAAGAGGATGTTCTTTCTCTAATGAAACTTCTTGGTCTTTGTTGGAAATTAATTATCCGTAAGTATGTGTTTATTTCTGGATTCTCAGTTCAGTTACATTGATCTGTATGTCTGTTTTTAATGAAAATATCATTTTGTTTTTATTACTATAGCTTTGTTTTACAGTTTGAAATCAGCATAACTCCTGCTTTATTCTTCCATCTCATGACTGCTTTAGCTATTTAAGATCTTTTGTGTTTCCACAAAGTTTTAAAATTTTTCTTCTATGAAAAATTATATGAAAAAATCCACTGGAATTTTGATAGGGATAACATTTAATCTGTAGATTGCTTTAGGTACTATAGCTAATTTAACAATAGTACTTCTTCCTATCCATGAGCACAATATATCTTTACATTTATTACTGTCTTCAATTTCTCTCAATGTCTAACAGTTTTCAGAGTACAAATAACCTCCTTGGTTAAATTTATTCCTAATTTTTTTCTTTTTGATGCAGTTGTAAATGGGATTATTATCTTAATTTCTCTTTCTGACAATTTTTTTATTACCGTATAGAAGTTGTACATATTTCTGTGCATTTATTTTGTATCCTGAAACCTCACAGTATTAATTTATTGGTTCTAACAGCTTTGGATGGAGAATTTAGGTTTTTTATTTTAATATATATATACACCATATGTCACCTTCAAATAGTGTTAGTTTTACTTCTTCCCACCAGCAGTAGTGGGTGAATTTCTTATACAATGGGCCAAAAAGCCTCTATATTCCTAGTAGATTAAACACATCAAGGAGGTTTGATGTGTTTCAGTTCCTTAACGTCACAGTAAAGAACAAATATTAAATTAATAAAATGCTTGAAAAATAATGTATGTTAGCCAGGGAAAAACAGGTAAATGAGGCAAGAGAAGAAGCAGGAGATTTATAGAAAGTCTTTAGAGTATTGGAATAGGGTTAGGGAAGTGTAAACATAAACTTTATGACTCAAAGAGGCTGTGACATATGAATGAAATGACTGAACTGTATAGTGTCATTTGTTATTTGTGTCTACCTAAAATTCATCTTCAGTTCTTATGATACTGTCTTTCTGATTTTACTTGGTGAATAAACTATGTTGTTAACATAGGTAGGCATTGGCTATGGATATTACATGTAGCTCAGATATGTCTAATCAGAATATCACATCTTACTAGCTGTAACATGTAAATAGAGTCAGACCAATCAGAAAAGTGACATTTAATTCTTGGCCTTCTGTTGAAAATGTTTGGAAGGAAATATATTTTTCTGCTAGATGCAGAAATTAGCAAGGTACAAACCTGTGGCTTTAAGGGGTCACTATGATGGGAAAGCCTGTTTAAGAATGAAGCAAGGATGCATACACACACACACACACACACACACACACCTGTGCAACAGCACACACATGCACAAATCTAACAGATGAAGAGAGACCAATTGCTAAAAACCCATCAAACCCCTATTTAAGCAAATAAATAATCATTTTTGCTTAAAATTAGTTTGGGTTATATTTCTATCGCTGACATTCCTTAGAATAGTCATTACATTTGCAAATTATTAAGCATGTGTCTTACTCAGTTTCTCTTAAAATATAGAACCTGACAAAATGGCCCTTACAAATCCTTGAATATAGTGAATTTATCTTGGGATATAATCTTAATGAAGAAATGTAGAAAAAAAGGTAGTAACAATGCACTAGGGAAAGCTAACCTAAGGTTATGCTACCAAGTTTATCATTAACAGGGACCACTGGTCATCTGTGCTGACAGGAACATTTCCAGTATTGCTCATCTAGCAGATGGAATAGGACAGTAGCTACTGGCTGTACACCCAATATAAATTATAGGGTAAATGTAAAATAAGCACTATTTAATCTCTTTTTCAAAATTGTGAAAACAGGAGAAATTCTGAGTTCTATAGATCTGGTCCATCAAGGGAGCAAAAACAGAGAGCAAGACCTTATTTTAGCCAGTATTGTCCTTGAGTATCTTTTATATAAATTAATGTAATTTGCACAATCAACATTTGTGTTTTCAACTAATTTCAACTTATCCTTCTGATGAATAATTATAATTATAATGAGACCCAAATTTCTTTTCTATTAATTCATGAGATTAGTATAAGAGGAATCAGAAAGTAAATGGGCCAACCCTGCTGACTCTCCTGATTCCACATTACAGCAGTGAATGTACTGACTATTCCATGTGGGTAGACTTAGTTCTTCAGGTATAATAGGAAATAGTAATTAATGAGTGAAAGAGAATCTACAAAACTACTTTTCTTTGGTGCAATGGAAAAAAGAGCTAGGATAATGACATTAACTCAAATCAATTGATTGTACATGCCTAGAAAATTCTTTTATGTGAGTTTCTGAAGCCATAATATGAAGAATAACTCCATCTTTCATTAATGGATAAGAGAAGGCCAAGCATTAGCAGAGATACCCTTTACTTGCCATTCCTGAAAATGGGCTGAAGGGGATATTGTCTCAGGGAGGAAAGGGTGAAAAAATTTTAATGGCTCTCACTTTGAATTTGTCAAGAGTAGCTGCAATTTACCAATTCTGCTATATTTCCAGACAGTATTTACAGATTGGACAGGCATGATGTCCTGCATGGATCTTATATCCTGGCACAGGAGACACTCTTATGATATCACTTATATGTGGAATCTAAAATATAGCACAGATGATCCTGTCCACAAAACAGAAACAGATCACTGATATGGAGAATAGACTTGTGCTTGTCAGGGAGCAGGAAGGAGGGAGTGGGATGGATGAGGAGTTTGGGGTTTGTAGATAGAAACTGCAACATTTGGAATGGATGGGCAATGGGCCCCTACTGTACAGGACTGTATGTGACTGGGTCACTTTGCTGTACAACAGAAATTGAAGAAAAAATGTACATCAACTATACTCTAATACAAAAAATAAAACCTATATATGAGCTAAAAAAATACACTCCAATACTTACAATTTATGACATTATAAATACACACCTTGTTCTGGTGAATCGACAAATTCCATAGGATTTTACCAATATGGGAGAGCAGCACACTTGCTGTGAGAGTTTAAAAATATATGTAACAATTTGTTACAAATACAGATTTAATCTTTGAGCATAAATCACACCATTCAAGCTTAAGGTACAGCTGCTCTCTAGAGGAGAGGTGATGAAATAAAAATTAACAATGCAACATACTAATAAAATAGGGAAATCCCAGTATTCCTAATAACTGATAAAAGCCTGACACATACTTATTCTTATCTTCTGCCAAAATTGGCGTTTTTCATAAGTTTTAGAGAATAAAATCAACAGATGTGAAGCAGAAAAAAATGGTAGATGTTAAGAAATTAAGGTGACTCATAATGGGCTATAAAATTGTACCCCTTTGCTGCCCATGTACTATTGATGAGCTTGCAGTACTTTAGAACTCTTTAATTTATGATGAAACAGTTTTATTTCTTTCAGCAACAGCAGATATAATTTCCTTATCTATCATTAGAATAGTTTAATACCTTCATTAATTCACACATCATAAAGCAGAGAGTGATTTTTATACCTACTCTAATCATTCGCTGTTCCTGTTCCAGAAAAGAAAGCACTGTTTTCTGCTGATTCCAAAGTCAGACTTAAGTTTGGTGTCTTCATGATCCATCACAATTAGAGTGGGAAGATAAAGAGACAGGGCTTCTGTTGTGACTGTCTTTTTTTTTTCCCTTTTCTTTTGGTGGGGGGGGTGCCACATCCACAGCATATGGCATATGGAAATTCCCAGACCAGGGGTTGAATCAAATTGGAGCTACAGCTCCCAGCCGATGCCACAGACACAGCAATGTGGGATCTGAGCCCCATCTACAACCTACACCACAGCTCATGGCAATGTAGGATCCTTAACCCACTGAGAGAGGCCAGGAATCAAACCTTCATTCTCATGGATACTAGTCAGGTTCATTACCACTGAGCCACAACAGGAACTCCACCACTCTTTTTTACAGCCATGATTAGGGAGGTTGTAGGCTTTGGAACAAATCAGAAGCATGCATTACTGATTTCCACTGTTACACATCCAGCATTGATTGCAATGTTGACTCTTGCGAGGAGAAAAGTTGTTTCATCACCAAATACATGGGGGACCTCTGGAGGTGCTCCCTTAATCCTTTACCTCTTTTCTCAGCAGCAACACCTTTCATGAACAAAGCACATGAGCTGTGCATCAAAGTCACAGCCCAATAGAGAGCTGAGAGTGTTGGTTGGAGTCATTGTTCCTAGAGGAAACATGACTATTACTTTATTCCTTTCATCTATGAATAAATCATCAGAAACCTTTCTCTTTCCCCTATGCAGAGCACCTTTACCTTGTATTCAAAATGTACTGGAAAGAGGGAAGAGGTATTTGTGACTTTGAAATAATACTTTATTCAGTCTTTAAGTGAAATAGGCCCCAACAAAGCAAACATTTTGGTGAGTTTCTAAAATTGCTGTGATACAAAAACTAGTATGTACTATAAAGAAAAATCAACTGGTGAACTGAGGGACTGGCCATTTTCCCTAATTTAAAAACAGAAAAGCTCAGAAGGTTCAGGGCCAAGAGAAATCCTAATAATTTGGTTTCATCAACAATTTTGAGAATGATGCATTCTAGCTATCTCGTGAAATAATATGGAACAGAACACAAAGAATGTAAGATTAAGAATTTAATAATAAGGAAATGGGATAAATAAAGGAGGAAATATAGCATAATGGAATGGAAAATATATAATACTCCCATCCTCTATGCTAAGATATAAGTAATCTACCAAAATCATGCAAAGTTTTGAGAAAATCTCAAAACTTCCTGCAACATAAACCTCTAAACAAACATTCCCAACCTTTCAAAATAATTATATGTGTCATCTCCAATATATAATCATGCACAGTTTTATCTCACACACTGAGCACCAATATAATGGGTAAATATGAAGGGGACATTAAAAGTGAGCTTCAAAAGAAAACAAATGATTTTCATCAGCTACCTGAAATGTTCCCTTTCACCACTGTAGACTACTTAGTATCTATCTGTCACTTTGCTTTGTATTACCATGTACATATGATATTTTATAACTGACACAATTCTTTCGTGCATAACACCTTCTTTTATCCTCACAACAACTATATGGAGTAAAACAAGGTGAATATCATTATTAATAACCTAAGATTTAAACATTTTTAAAACTAAAAATAAACCAATGAACAAAAAATAAACAAAGCAGCTACTTTTTTGGGTCTATATATATATTTCAAAACTGGTTATTCAAAAAAATGACCAGTTGCTAAAATGAAGTTTAAGAGTAAATCATTATTACTGGGGTCTATTCCAAGAAAAGCATCTACGAATTCATTGGCTGCAGGCTAGAAAGGGTCTTCCAAGTTTTCCTGAAGTTTTATGTGGATCGTATTTGTAACTAAGAGCTACTCTGTCTGACCTAGCAATTCTGTCTCCACATAAATAGTATCTTAAGATGCCGAGATTGGAGAAGACCAGAAAATGACACAATAATATTTCGTGGTGGGGAAATGTTCTTACTCTCCAAGGCATTTTTTATATACTGAAACAGGGTATTTATTCTTCCGGTTGTCTATGTGACTGAATGTAAATATTATGCATAGGTAACTCCTATGCTGTAATAAAAACAAAATTATAGAACTAATCCAGCAACTGTGACTTAGTTATGAACAAAGTAGATATCAGAACTTTAAAAATGAATTATAATTCTATCAAATTATTGGAGACCGACCCCGTAACACAGGATAACATATCCTATTATAGGTAAGAGTTCACATTCTGGAGCCAGACTTTTTTCACGCTTTGCTTCCTTGCAAGGTCACTTAAACTCTCAGTGCCCCCATTTCATGTTTTTGTTTGTTTGTTTGCTTTCTGAAATATGATGAGACTGTACATCGCTGGGCTATTTAGGACTAAATAAATGAGTGTATATAAAGTACACAGAATAGCCACTGATACTTAGTAAGCACTATTTAAGCATCTGATGTTATTCACCTGATTTTTATTCTTTCTAAGCGTAACCCAGTGTCCATGATAACTCTCATGATTCATCATCCCCTTCCTTGTGGAAAATGTCCCTTCTTTCTTTTCTAATGGAATATTTATATTTGGAATAGTTTTCATAGTGTTCTGATGTGACATAAAATGGCTGTATTCTTGTCTGAGAGAAGGTCGGATGAGAGATTTGTTTCTTTGTCACATCCTTGCTCAAAACAGGCTTTGAAGGAATGAATCAGTTTACTTTTTCTTAGGATAAGATATAACAATAAATTTGATGCTTCATTTATATATCATGTACCCAGAAAATAATTGTCTTCTCTCTTCAATACTATACTACCTAGTCCTTTAAATAAAGTCACTGGAAGTGACAATTTACCTTGAATATGAAAATCAAGATGCTTATATGAAACTTCAACAGATCTATTTTCCTGTGATATACTGTATATAAATTAGAATTTCTCATCTGCTGCTCCATGCCACACTCCCAGTGTACTTACATATGATCAAATGTGCTTTTCTCTCCCATAATTTTCAGATGTTTGTATATTCTGGCTTTTCCATGTTTGGCCTCTTGAATTTTTCTCTAGAAAACAACTTGTTAGTTCATGAAATTTTTGATAATGAGTCTAGAAATGAGGCCTGGGAAATTTATAATCATATGCTATGTTCAACTACTCCAAAAATTCCTAAGTTTACAGTGTAATTAAGTAAACAAACATAATAGAATAGAATATTTAAAGACATTAAGAGCATATAAAGAGACTTTTAAAATATTTTATTACTTTAAAAATTAAACCACTTTGGCCAGCTAGTAAGGATATTAAAGCTGTGCTTAAAAATACATTTAAATTAAAATGTGTATATAAGGTATAACATATTCCCTTTTAATGCCTCATCCAGCTCAGAAAAACTTAAGGGAAGTGAATGACTTCTGCACATTTAGACATGGCTTACGGCATCCATATTATGCTGGAGGAAAAATAACAGTGTTTGCAGCTCAATGAGAATACCAAAATTGATTTAAGGGTCTTTTCATTGGAGCAAAATTGATTATATCCATCATGAGCAAGTGAGAATTTAATTTTCTAATAAGATTTTTATTAGCATTAAAAAAAACCCTGTTGCCTCCCCTACAAAGTCTATTTCCACGTCATTAAAAATGGTTACATTTGTTCCCTTAAGAAGTTGGAAGCATTCTTCTTTAAACTGGAAATGAAACTGCAAAAAGTCATTCCTTTTGGAAAAGCTTTGAAAACATCTTCAATATTTCATAAAAATGAAGGCACTATGGTGAATAGACTTCTGGCTTATGGTATTGAATATAAGGACTTAGAAGTTGTCACTCCATGCTAAAAATAAATTTTAAAAGATTTAAAAATGAAAAATCAACAAGTTTTCTTAGATCCGGCCTAGAAGTGATGTCTCAGAACAAATTGCTCCCTCCAAATTGGAGGGAGACAGGCAAATAGAGAAAGTCACAACTTATTGTCACAGAAACCCGGGAATAAAAACTTGTACATGAGCCAGAGTCCAAGTAAGAAAATCAGATTTTTTTTTTGTCTTTTTAGGGCTACATCTGCAGCATATGGAGGTTCCCAGGCTAGGGGTCTAATCAGAGCTGTAGCCGCCGGCCTACAGCCACAGAAGTGCCAGATCTGAGCCGTGTCTGCAACGTACACTACAGCTTATGGGAATGCTGGATTCTTAACCCACTGAGGGAGGCCAGGGATCAAACCTGCAACCTCATGGTTACAAGTCATATTTGTTTCTGCTGCACCACATCAGGAACTCTGAAAATCAGAATTATGACAAATTGCTGGAGGCTCAGCACAGAAAACTCTGAGAGTTAAAAATTCCAAAGGAATCTAATAATAGAGGGGACTTTACGCTTTTGAGAGTTTTATCTATAGGAGTTCTAATAGGCCCTCATAGTGACTATCAGGTACAAATTTCCTCTCACTTCCAGCAGGCGAGGAGGAAAGGAACTTTGAAATATCTTAGAGCATTCTACTCTTAACTAGACTTACTCTCAGGAGAAACTATTCTACTAGATCCTAAACTCTTGGGGTTTCATCAGTGACTAAGGGAGGAGGGGACAGATAATCAACTCTAAATTTCCACATGAGGGAAGAGAACTACCCAACCCCAGCCTCTCCAATTATCCTTCCTACTTAAGGAGAGGGAAATACTGAGAAGAACACTGATGATGCTCACAGTCAAGGAGCATAAGCCCACCAAAAGGCTGAGACTTAATCATAGGACCAAAGAATGCTCCCCCTACCCACCCCTCTACACTACTAAAGACCTATTTACTACATTTACTTTTATCCAGTGAATTATATCTGCCTTTGTATACAATATTACAAAGAATATATAAAAGGAAAAAGAAAACAAATTTTGAAGAGAGCTGACTGAACATCAGAACCAAAGGATGTATAGCAGAAATTGGCAGAACTCAACTATAATGATAAAAAAAGTACCAAACGCAGACATGGCAGGCACAGTGGAATTATCAGACCAGTAATTTATAAAAACTATGGTTAGCATGCTAAGGGTTTTAACAGAATAAGTTGACAACATGCAAGAACAGATGGATAATATAAGTGGGAAGATGGAAATTCTAAGAAATAATCAAAAAGGAAAGCTGAAGATGAAAAACTCTGTAACAGAAATGAAGAGTGTTCTTGATAGGCTCATTAGTAGACTAGACATTGCTGAGAAACAAATCTCTGAGTTTGAGGACACAATAAACCTTTCCAAAAGTTTAAAGCAGAAATAAAAAAAAATACTGAAAAAAAGAATAGAATATCCAAGAACTATAGTAAAATTACAAAAGGTATAAAATTACATAATGGGCATAGTAGAAAGAGTACTCATGATTAAATTAATTCATGATTAAAAACTCTTACCAAAGCGGGTGTAGAGGGAACATATCTCAACTTAATAAAAGCCATTTATCACAAACCCACAGACAATATAATACTCAATAGAGAAAAGTTGAAAGACTTCACATTCAAATATGGAAATAGACAAGAGTGCCCACTCTCATTACTTTTTTAAATTTTATTTTTTTCATTTTTGGCCGCCCCACAGCATATGGAGCTCCCAGGCCAGGGATCAGATCAGAGCCTCAGTCATGACCTAAACCACAACTGTGGCAACACAGGATCCTTTACCCACCATGCTGGGATGGGAACTGAACCTGCATCCCAGCACTCCCAGGATGATACTGATACCCTTGTGTCACAGCAGGAGCTCCTCACCACTTGTGTTCAACAAAGTATTGGAAGTCCTAGAAGTCACAGCATTGAGAAAAACAAAAGAAATAAGAGGTATCCCAAATAGTAAAGAAGAGATAAAATTGTCACTATATGTAAGTGACACAATACTGTATTTAGAAAACCCTAAAGACTTCACAAAAAACTACTCTATCTGATAAAAAAATTCAGCAAAGAGTAGGATAGAAGATTAACATTCAGATATTGGCTGCTTTTCTGTATACTAACAATGAAATATTAGAAAAGGAATATAAAAAAATACCTTCTAAAATAACACCAAAAATACCTAGGAATAAACCTGGCCAAGGAAGTGAAAGACTTACATGCTGAGAGTTACAAAATATTAATAATGGAAATTAAAAAGCATTCAAAGAAGTGGAAAGATATCCCTTGCTCCTGGATTGGAAGAATTAATATTTTTAAAAAGGTCAAACTACTCGAAGCAATCTATAGATTGAATGGGATTCATATCACCTGCACCCCTATGTTTATTGTAGCACTATTCACAATAGCCAGGCCATGGAAACAACATAAATGTGCATCAACAGATGAATGGATTAAGATGTCTCACACATACACACACACACACACACACACACAGGAATACTACTCAGCCATAAAAAGAATGAAATAATACAATTTACATCTACATGGATACAATTAGAGATTATCATATTAAGTGAGGAAAGTCATAAAGAAAAAGATAAATGCCATATGGTATTACTTATATATGGAATCTAAAATATGGTATACATGAATCTATCTACAAAACAGAAAGAGACTCAGACAGAGAAGAAACTTATGGTTGCCAAGGGGAAGGGGGCAGGAATGAGATGAATGGGGAGTTTGAGGTAAGTAGATGCAAACTATTACATTTATAATGGGGGAACAACAAGGTCCTACTGTATAGCATAGGGAACTATATCCAATGTCCTGAGATAGACCATGATAGAAAATAATGTTAAGTATAATATATATGCCTGACTAGTGACCTTGCTGTATAGCATTAATTTGCACGATATTATAAATCAACTATGTTTGAATAAAAACATACAAAATATATAAAATACATATAATGGGAATACTAGAGAGAGAAGAAAGTGTGAAAAGAAAAGAAGGAATATCTGGAGCAGTAATGACCAAGAATTCCCTCCCAATTAATAGCAGACACCAAATCATAGATATAGGAAGTTAAGAGAACACTAAAAATAAGTATCAGAAAAATGCATTTATATCAGTATATCTATATCATATCCAAAATTCAGAGACTCAAAGAAAAATCTAGAAACTATCATGCTAAGTTAAGTCAGCTGTACAATGAGACACCAACATCCAATGTTTCACTGACATGTGGAATCTGAAAAAAGGACAGACTGAACTTCTTCTCCCTCCTCCTTTCTGTCCTCACACAACTTTCCTCAGGAAGATACTGATCTAGATGATATTTATCCAACACAGATTAAATAAAACAAACATAACGACACACAAAAATAAATTCATTAGAATCCAGGAAACAATAGCTACACTCAGCAGATACAAAACACTGAATGTAATCTATTTTTCAGTAGGAGGTCAGAAGACTCCAGAATGTAGATCTCCAGGAAAATAAAACTGCAATCAATGGATTTTACGGTACAGTTCAGAATTTGAAAAGAGAAATATTGACTGGCATATAAGAGGTCAGGTGTAGTTCACAGAAAGCTGTGCTTTGAACTAAGCAGAATCTATAGCACCACATCAAAGTAAACAGTGACTGCTTAATTCACTAAGCATTATCATATATGTGCTGAATATTTCCAGGCTAACTTGGTTAAGGTGATAACTTAGCTGAGCTAGAGCTGTGTATCACAGAACACATACCTCTGTATGATACCAGGTTAGGGTTTACAAAAAGAGAGTATTACAAGGGAGTTGGAAGGAAGACATGCAGCAACTGCCATTAATATTAGAAGGCTGTCTTGGGCAGATATGCTTATGTACAGATACAGATCAGCATGTCCAGTTTGTATTTGATTCCCTCTGATTTGTAGACTGCAGACCTAGTTTCTATCAGCCCTCTACCAGATGGACAACTGCAAAACCACAGAGTGGTAATTCCATTATTGCATACCTTCCTATCACTGTCCCCATGCGCTCACCCTTCTAGATATTTTAGCAGCTGGATTTGCCTGGCCTTTCAGATTTCTAAAAGCTCTGATTTGTTCAACTATGCCAGTGCTTCAGAGAAACAAATTAGTGATAATTTAATCCTCTGACTCTCTAATTTCTGACTTTTCTCTTTCCAACTCTTGCCACAGACCTAATATCTAAAATCAGTTCTTTAATCTCATAATACTCTACTCTAAACAAATTAGTGATAATTTAATCCTCTGACTCTCTAATTTCTGACTTTTCTCTTTCCAACTCTTGCCACAGACCTAATATCTAAAATCAGTTCTTTAATCTCATAATACTCTACTCTTTCTCCATGACTAGAGATTCAGATTTAGGTTTTGGTATAAGAAGGGGTTCAATGGAAAGGAAAACTTAAGGATAGCAATGTGGAATTGGTTTATTGAACTAATAAGATTTAGCTGGGCTAATGACACCACTGCTAGGGACAAATAGGACATTCCTAGTGTCTGTAGGCCTTGGCAAGAGTTAATAAAATGGAGACTGTTAGCTACTTGGAGTAAAGTCCTTTCAGAAGGCAAAGCTTTGGGTGATCAACTAGCTGTTACCACAGAGCCTAACAACAGTTAAATGGAAATAAAGACTATAACTGTGGGTGTGTGTAGTTGCTTCTAAGAGAGCTGATGTACTTGTAGGGGAAAAACTTGAGCTCAGCTTCAAATTCCCATAGAAATATTAGAATGAGAAACCAGAACAGTTCTATTCAGCCCTGAAAATAACCCATATATCCTTTAGTCACAGTGTTAAGATTACTAAAATTCTAAAGCCCAAGATGAATACACTTTATAGGTTCTTGTGTTAATATTAGAATTCTGTTGGGAAGGAGTAGAACATTGGAAGTTGTAATAAAAATACAATGGAAAATTCAGATGAGACTTACGCTGAAGTTCCAAATTTTGCCAAATCTTAGATACCAATAGAGGCAGCTCATTCTGTCCTATACGAATGGATTCATTTTTACCTTTTCCAAAGAACTTGGAACAGGTTTTCCTGAGATAGTTAATTGTGAATTAATAGGGATCCTGCTCAAGATTCCTAATAACCACACAATATCTCATTACACTGAGATTTGGAACCAGATTTAGTATCAGTGGGCCCTAGGAGAATGGATATGATCTGAGCCCTGAGAAGAGGCTGTAAATCAACAGGATTATAAGGTTTTGCTAATTTACTTAATCAGAACTGGAATACAAATGGAAATGAATTATGAGAATTTTGGATCGGAATGGAAAGAATACTTTGTTGAGTTAAAAAAACTGTTCCAAATGGGTATATCTGCTAAAATTCCTGGATTTAATAAGCTCGAGTAGTGAAGAGTAGGTCTAACAGGCTTCCTAGTTCGATGTCTACAAACTGAACTAAGAGGTGGTCTGCACTGAATCAAGCTGAGATGTCAGAATGTACATGGTTTTCTTTACCTCAAACTTATAATAGCTGAGTTGATTTATAATAAAAAATATGCTCAACCCAGAGGATAGTGAATTTTGCCTTTAAGGATAGATGGTCAAGACATGGTACTACTTTAATTTTTGGACAATGACTAATAGTTTGTCTGGATACTCAATATTTATACAGCAGACAATGGGAAAGCTAGTGACCAATGGATATGGGGAAGAGGTATGTCAATGATCACTAAAGAGTAACCTCAGCTGAAACTCTCAATAATATCAATAATCAAGTATATAAGATAAAATATTTAACCAATGTTAGTTACCCTCTCTCCCCAGGTCTCCCTGCCCTTGCCCAATGGGCCCATGAAATAGTTGGCCATGGTGACAGGATTAAAATGTATACATGGGCTCAGTAACTTAAATTTCACTTCATAAAGGCCAATATGGCTACAGTTACTTGTGACAATTCAACCTGCCAATAGCACAAATTAGCATTTAGCCCACAATTAGCCATGGCAACCATCCAGCCACTAAGCGGCTAATTGATTACACTGGACTATCTCCACTATGAGACAGTACTTTATTCTCATTGAAATAGGCATTTATTTTTAATATGTATTTTCCTTCCTGACTACAATGATTCTTCTAAAACCCCCAATTGAAGTCTTATTATCATGTATACCACTTAACATTGCTTCTGACTAGGGAGCTCACTTTATAGAAAATAATGTAAACTACTAGATTCAGATAAATGCAATTCATTGCTCTTAGCAACTTCCCCATCATCATCATGAAACAGCTGAATTCACAGTTTAGGTAATAGCATTTTAAAGATATGATGATAGCATCAGAGGATAATGCTTCTGAGGCTCTGAGTTTGTGTCCTTTAGGACATGCTATATTATCTGAATCTCTAATAAACAATAAATATTTTTTCTCCTACTTCTAGAAGTCGTGGGCCCAGGAATTAAGGGAGGAAAATGATGGGTGTTATTCAAACTATGGCCCAAATAGCCCCTTAGAAAAGTTTTCCTTACTAATGCACAAGTGTGATTTCTTCTGCTTTAGAGAATTTTGTCTCCGGTGGATCCTCAGAGGGATATTTCTAATAGGTAACAAAATAAAATCATTCTATTAACTAACTGGATACTGAGTCTGCCACTTAACAACTTTGGGCTTTTCATGCTAATAAATTTATACTCAATGAGGGAAGTAAATGTACTGGCTGGAGTAACTGATACTAATGAGCAAAGAAAAATTGGATTTTTTTTCTTAAAAAATAAAGACACGGAAAAACATGATTGGGATGTAGTGTGCCACTTAGTACCTCTATGTTCTATTAAATGTTACAAATAAGCATCAAAAATAAAATATAGGCAGAACCTCTAACAGCACAGGCATTAGAGGAATAAAATTTGGGTCGTCCTACCAGGTATGGATTCATGACCAGCTGAGGAGCTTTCTCAAGGCAAAGGGCATATGGTATGACCCTGGAAGAAAGAAGATTTGAAACCAGGTACAAGCATGTGAGGAACTGCACAAAGTGAGCCCTTTAGTATTTATGGATATTTCTTTATGTTTTGATATACATATTTGTGTATGTATAACCCAATTTTAGGAAATATTCTATTCATCATTCATACAAGTGGTGCTAAGAATGCATAATAATAATTAAACTTAAATCTCAGTGTTGCGGGAGGTCAGAACATAGGCAGGCTTGTTTTATTGTTTCATTTTATTGCACTTCACACATACTGCAATTTTTTACAAATTGAAGTTTTGTGGCAACTCTGCAATGTCAGGTGAGGGTTAGCATTTTTTAGCAATAAAGTAGTTTTTAAATTAAGGTATGTGCATTGTTTTTAGACATAATACTATTGCACTTAATATACTGAAGTATAATGTAAACATAATTTTGTATGCATTGGAAACCAAAAGAACTCATGTGACTCATTATTGTGGTTTATATAACCCACAATATCTACAAGGTGCAGCAGAACATAAGAAGATTGTGGATAAACT
This sequence comes from Phacochoerus africanus, assembly GCF_016906955.1. Taxonomy (NCBI): domain Eukaryota; kingdom Metazoa; phylum Chordata; class Mammalia; order Artiodactyla; family Suidae; genus Phacochoerus; species Phacochoerus africanus. The sequence continues at coordinate 119,540,701 of NC_062558.1, read as the reverse complement.
AACACAAGGAAGGAATATACCCAAAGATGAATAAATATGAAAAATATGACAAATGGTAATTTCTGTGCCTTCTTGGGAAGAAAGAATGCTTTAAGTTTTGCCAAGAAAAATTGTATCATTTTACATGGAGGCATGATTTTCCTACAGAGATTATTTAGAAATGGATTGTTCTAATGAAGTATGTATAGATGACAGGTTAAAAAGAGATTTTTAACTCTGGGTTGCATGGTATCATCTTAAGTAAGCTGGGAACTTTATTTCCCAGAATGACCATGTAGTGGGTTGAATGGGGCCTCCCGAAAGAAATGACCACCTGGAACCTGTGAATGTGACTTGACTTGTAAAAATGTGTCTTTTTGTACATAAAATTAAGTTTTGGATCTAAAAATGCATTCATTATCATCTAAGTGGACACTAAATTAAAATATAAGTGCCCTTATAAGAAGCGGAGATGACAAAGAAAAGAAGAAAAGACAAGAAGAAAAGGCCATGTGAAGTCAGAGGCAGGCCTTGGACTTAATGCTGTCAGAAGCAAAGGAAGGCCTGAAGTTACCAGCAGCTGGAAGAGGCAATGGAGTATGTCTCACCCAATACCTAGGTTTTTGACTTCCAGCCTCCAAAAATATGAGGATAAAAAGTTCTTTTTTTTTTTTTTGTCTCTTGTTTTTTTAGAGCTGCAACAGCAGCGTATGGAACTTCCCAGGCTAGGGTTCAAATCGGAGCTGTGGCTGCCGGCCTACACCACAGCCATGGCAATGTAGGATCCAAAACACATCTCCGACCTACATCACAGCTCACGGCAATGCCAGATCCTTATCCCACTGATCGAGGCCAGGGATTGAATCCACAGCCTCATGGTTCCTAGTCGGATTCGTTTCCACTGCACCATGACCAGAACTCCAAAGTTCTGCTGTTTAGAGCAACCAAGTTTATGGTAATTTGTAAAGCAGCCTTGGCACACTAATAGAACCCTTTAGGTTTATACTATGGTTTTGGGTTATAGTTGGTGAAAACATAAACTTGAAATTGACTTGTAAGGAAGAAGTAACAACAGAAATTACTCTCTAAATTCACATACAGTGATGGAGGAATGAAGAAATGCAGTGACAAAAAATTTGTCCTGACAGGCAAAAGTGCTGACCAATAGTGACCTCCAAAGCACTAGTAAATGTGTGGCTGTAGACACAAAAGTGGCAATTACACAATAAAAATATCTTTGCATAGAACTCTCCACAAACTTTCCCTTCCTGGGCCCACTTTAGCAGATGGATATATTTTTCATGAAAGCACTGACTTTCCCACTCATGTTAGGGCTTTGGGTGAACCAGAGGTGAAACTTCCTTATCCATAATTTGTATTCCTCCTTCCATATATTTACCTCCCAGTACAGGCTGCATTTTAAACACTAGAGGAGGACATTAACATTTATAATTAACACAAATTTACATATTTACTATGGCAACTTTCTGAAAAATGAGAAAAATTTGATGTTTAAAAAAATAATCCATACAAAAACTAGTAGAGGTGACTTTTAGTCTCTAAGTGATTAAGTATAAATTGTATTTTAATTTAATTTATGCTAGAAAGATAGAATCATAAAGAAATTCAAAAATCATCAAGCCTAATTACTTGATTTTATAAACCAAGGCTCATAGATGATCAAATTGGACATAATAAAACTTAGTTTTGCACAGGAAAGGAAACCCTAAACAAAATGAAAGGACAACTTGCCTGTGAGGAGAAAATGTTTACAAATGATGTGACCAATGAGGGCTTAATTTCCATAATATAAAAACAGCTCATAAAACCCAATTAAAAAAAAAAAACACAACCTAATCAAAAACATGGGCATAAGATCTAAATAGCCCTTTTTCCAGTGAAGACATACAGATAGCCAATAAACACATGAAAGATGTTCAGTATCACTAATTATTGGAGAAATACAAATCAAAACACTAATGAGGTACTACCTCACTCCAATCAGAATGGTCATCACCAAAAAGTATACAAATAAATGGAGAGGAGTTCCCGTCATGGCTCAGTGGTTAACAAATCCGACTAGGAACCACGAGGTTGCAGGTTCAATCCCTGGTCTCTCTCAGTGGGTTAAGGATCCAGCATTGCTGTGAGCTGAGGTGTAAGGTCACAGATGTGGCTTGGATCCCGCATTGCTGTGGCTATGGCGTAGGGTGGCAGCTATAGCTCCGATTAGACCCCTAGCCTGGGAATGTCCATATGCCATAAGTACGGCCATAGAGAAAGGCAAAAAGACAAAAATAAATAAATAAATAAATACATACATACATACATGCATGCATGCTGGAGAGAGTGTGGAGTAAAGGAAATTTTCCTACACTGGTGGTGGGAATATAAATTGGTGTAGCTACTATGGAGAACAGTATAGAGGCTCTTAAAAAAAAAAAAAAAGAAAAAAACTGAAAATAGAGTTTCCATATGAGCCAACAATCCTATTCCTGGGTCTATATTCAGAAAAAAGCTGTAATTTGAAAAGATACATGCACCCCTATGTTCATAGCAGCACTGTTTACAATAGCCAAGACATGTAAATAGCTGAAATTTTCATGGACAGATGAATGGATAAAGAAGATACACACACACACACACACACACACACACACACACACGAATACTATTCAGCCACCAAAAATGAATGAAATAATGTCATCTGCAGTAACATGAATGGGCCTAGAGATTATCATATTAAGCGAAGTAATTCAGAAAGAGAACTACAAATACCATATGATATCACCTACATGTGGAATCTAAAATATGTCACAAATGAACTTTTCTACGAAAAAGAAACAGATTCGTAGATATAAAGAACAGACTTGTGGTTCCCATGGGGAGAGTGGTGGGGGAAGGGATTAGCATAGGCAAACTATTACACATAGAATAGATAAACCACAAGGTCCTACTGTATAGCACTAGGAATTATATTCAATATCCTATAATAAACCAAAATGGAAAAGAACATGAAAAATAGTATGTACATATATGTATAACTGGATCATTTTGCTGTATAGCAGAAATATAATCTTGTAAATCAACTATATATCAATAACATCAATTTAAAAAAAGAATCAAAGATGGTGAAATAACATTTCAAGGTCATAAATTAAGAGATAGGATAGAACTTAAGTTTTCTGAACACAGCTTTATGATCTTTCTACTACTCATAGTTTTTCTGACAAAAGCCTAATTCAAAGATACCTACAGATAACACGATTCTATAATAGCAGATGACAGTTATACTTATCTTGTGACAAGATACCAGTCCCAGGGAGGGTGAAAAATAGCACCAGGGCTCTTTATTTTCCATTTCATCTTTAGTCTATTTTGGCTGGAAAAATCTAATAAATAATGAGTCCAGGCTATCAGTAGATATTATGGGTTGAGGAGTGTCTCCCCCAAAATATATTTTAAAGTCCTAATCATCAATATGGCAGAATGTGACCTTATTTGAAATTAGGTTATCAAGTTAAGATGAGCTGTTGAAGAATTCCCTTGTGGTGCAGCAGGTTAAGGATTTGGCATTGTCACTGCTGCAGCTCTGGTTGCTGCTGTGGTGCTGGTTCTGTCCCTGGCCTGGAAATGTCCACGAGCTGCTGGCATGGCCAAAGAATAAATAAATAAGGAAAATGAGGTGTTTAGTTGAGCCATAATCTGATATGACTGCTGTTTGTTTTTTTGTTTTGTTTTGTTTTGTTTTGTCTTTTGTCCTTTTAGGGCTGCCCCTGTGGCATATGGAGGTTCCCAGGCTAGGAGGTCTAATCAGAGCTGTTGCTGCCACCCTATGCCAGAGCCACAGCAACCCTAGATCCAAGCTGCGTTTGCGACCTTCACCACAGCTCACGGCAATGCCAGATCCTTAACCCACTGAGCAAGGCCGGGATGGAACCCACAACCTCATGGTTCCCAGTTGGATTCATTTCCACTGCACCATGACAGGAACTCCTGACTGCTGTTCTTATTCAAAAAATAAAAAAAAAGGGAACATTTGGAGGCAGAGTCATATACTGGGAGATTGTCTCATGAGCATGAAGACAGACATGTGTCTTCAAGGCAAGAACAAAGTCCTAGAACCAGTCTTTCTTCACAGACTTCAGTAGGAAACAACCCTGTTGATATCTTGATCTTGGACTTCTAGTCTCCAGAGATGTGAGACAATAAATTACTCCATGTTTGTTACACCATGTTATGGAAGCATTAGCAAACTAAAACAGAGGGAAAGAAAAGAGCAATGATTCTTCTTTGAATGATGGAAGTCTTTTGATCCAAGAAGGTGGCATCACAATACACTTGGATTGGTTTATTTTTATTAAAAGAACAAGACAGGAATAACTAAGGTATTAAATATCATTTCAAATCTGTTAAAAAGCAAAGTAAGCATATAAAGTAGATGGACACAAAAGGGAAATTCTGGGCTAAGCATGTTTATGATTTGATGAGTTCTATGCTAAATAATATTATTAACACAATAGTATATTAATGCCTTACTATAACAAAGTGACATAATTAAATTCCTACAATAAAGTGTATAAGAAAAAATAATATGTAAAAAACTAAAGCAGATCGTGTATCAATAGAATTGTTGCTTAAGGGATAATAAATCAAAATATGTGCCAAAAAATTTAGGCCTATAAACAACCTTCTCAGTGCCCATTTTCACAGTAAGAAGGAGGAGCCTCAAGAGACTAAACAGTGACCCACCCTATCTCCATTCTTAGTTCTTGTTCTTCTGATTCTAGTAATTATGCAAAACTTCTGAATTCTAAGTCTTCTGTTGACAGGTATTTTTCCTTAGTTATGCCATTTACTAAACATGCATTATACTAAGCACTTTGTATAAATTGTCCCACTGAATATTTTTAATAAGTCAGCAAGAAGTATTATGATCTAGTTTTAGAGCTGGAAGATTGAGGTTCATCAGGGTGAGGTAATTTGCTCATAGTTACACAGCAGAAAGAGGTGGAGTCTAGGATTTAAACCTTTATAGACATCTTCTTTCTGTTGTATTTACAATAGTTTCTCTAATTCAGCTTCTAGATGCAAACATAGCAAACTACTTCTGGCTTTAAATTAAATGGCTCACTCTAACACTACCCAACAGAAATATAAAATGAGCTGGATAGATAATTTAAAATTTTCTAGTGGCCACACTGAAAAGAATAAAAACAAAGAGGTGACCTTAATTTCCATAATATGTATTATTTAATGTAGTACTACAAATATTACCATTTCAATACATAATAGATATACAAATATCAAAATATGGAGGTTGTTTTATATTTACAGGATGCTAAGACTAGCCACATTTCAAAATGCTTGATGGTCACTCATTATGGGATATCATACCAGTTGGTGTAGCTCTAGGCTAAGCCTGCAACAGGGATTCTGATTATATTGCCTCTAATATGTGATTTCTTTGAAGAGAAAGGCAGAGTGGGTGCAGGTTGGGGCAGAATGTTTGAGAAGTCTACCACTGACTACAATGAACCCACTTGTGCCTTGATTAGTCTCTTAAGCCATTCACAGGAATAAAATGCACAAACATCTGAGAATATATAAGGTCAAAGTAAAAATGTACCCTGCAAAGTTAAGCCAGCAAGTAGTATTTTATTTAAAACTACTGCAAGAAGAGAAAGATTGAGTTCAACTCTACTGAAACAGTGTTGGGGAGCTAAGAGCTGTGTGGGGGAAATATAGACCATCTGTGTTTGGTCTTACCCAAAGGAAAAGCAAGCTTTGAGCAAAGTACCCACCTAAATTAGGCTTCTATTTTCCCATATAAATTGGGAGATAGGAATGTTATCTTCCTTGATCATTTTACAAAAGAATGACTCCCAGGTCCTTGATAAAGACATTACCAGGGTCCTAAAATTGGCAAGAGACTTTTTATGTACATTTCAAAAGCGGCAGAGAATAATTTGCACCTTTTCTAAAGTAGATGTTTTAAGAAAAGGGAGGTGAGGGAAGGATATATAGTCAGGAATAAAATTTTCTAAAATTTAGTCAAAGTAAGGGAAATTTTGGGGCTATCTTGGTCAATAGCTTTGCTCTCTCTCTTTACCTCAATCCTGAAGAAGGAGAAAAAACCTCCTCCATCAAGGCCACAACTTCAAAAACTTCTTAGCTTTTTGAATATGCAGTGGATAATACTTAGACTCTCATGTATTTAAGTTCTTAATTTATTTTTTCTTTTCCTTACCTAGGTTCTAAGAAAAGTCTGAAACAACAAAGGCCATGACAGCGAAAGAAACTCTGTGGTTTCTCTATCCTCTGTGCTCTTGGATATCCATCAACAGTCAAATTCAAGAGGAGGGGACAATTGGGGCTCTACCATAAATCAAAGCACACAAACACAAGCAGAGAATTCAGAAAGAGAGATAGAAAGAACCAGGAGGCACTGAGTGACAGGGGAGAGGGGAAAACAATGAAATGGATTTTCACTGTACAGAAGAAAATTTCAGTAAAGTCAAGAATTGCATGCTCAGTGAGGAGCATGGCTGATAACCCACAAATATTCTATATTGGGTGTAAGTTAAGTCAATTCACTTTGATAAATAATTTGCTACACCTATGGGAACATACAACTATACTGGCAGTTGGGAATATCCTATTGAAAATTAGATAGAAAAGAGGGGCAGCAAGAGATTAGTCAATGAGGGCAAGAAAAAATAAAGCACTCCAAAGAGTTAGTTGTATTTCTATCAAATTGACTGAAGTGTCCTTTGGATCTAGATCCCTAAAAATCACTGTAGTGGGATAAAAAGAAACAACGACATGATTAAGGTCTTTTTAATTCCTTCATTTAAAAATTATCATGAGGGAATCCCCTCATAGGGTTGGGTAATTCAATATCATTTCAGGAAAATATATAGCTAATGAAAATGAATCAAGGATTTAAACCCAGGTTCATTTGAACCCCAAACCTGTTGACTTAGATCCTGAGTATCTTGTCGTTCAGAACTTTTATTACATTACATAAACAAAACACTGTAATGAAAGATTAAATAAAATAAACCCCAAACCATTTTTTTAATTTGCAAAGAAATATGTCTAATTATAATAGAAAAACATATAAAGCGAAAAAAGCTAGGAGTCCCTGCTGTGGTACAGTGGGTTAAGACTTCAAATGCAGCAGCTTGGGTAGCTGCAGATGGCACAGGTTTAATCCCTAGCCCAGGGCAGTGAGTTAAAGAATCTGGCACTGCTGCAGCTATGGTGTAGGTTGTATTCTGATTCAATCCCTGGCCCAACACTTCCACATGTCACAGGTGTAGCCATAAAAAAAAAAGCGAGAAATACTTGATTAGAACTTTATTACTTTCTCAACTATGACATCTACATAATGAAAGGATAAATGGTATTTGTGAATGTCTTTTGTAGAAATTAAAAAAAAAAGAGGTTTGAGTTTTTTTCAATAACAACTTTCCTTACTCGGATAGAAGAAAACACATTAAATATTGTTGGGAAAAATCACTAGCACTGTAGGTTGGCCAGTTCCACTCCCATTTTCCAACCACCCGACACAATTACTGAGCAGTTGTGCCAGTTTTGAATGGTTCATATCTGGAGTCCAGTTTATTTGGGAAACAATCTCCTGAATGTTTTAGTTCCTAAAGTCAGACATTTTATCACTTGCAGCCAAAGACATTCTAAATTGACATAATCTCTAAACCTAATCTATTTACAACTAAATATCTGAAATCATATTGCTTTTCTTTTTATATTTTCTTCAAGAGAGTTAGTTACCTCTTAGTTTTCCATTTGTCCCATAATGATGAGAGGGTCATTCTCTCCTCTTGTTCTCCTAAATTTATGGAGGGTTGATCTGTGAGCACTCTATTGTTCACACTCATTCTTGAGGGAATACAATGTATAAACACAATTATCTCTTTTTACAAACCAAAACTTCAGTGTTTCATGGTTGGAAGGAAGTGTGAATCGCCATATAGTGCAAGTCTGAAGACTTGGATAAGGTCAACGTTTGAGGGCATGACTTCAATCACAGTATCTAACCAGTCCTTCTCTCCTTGTACTCCCTCATCACTAACCGTGTTGAGGAATGCCTGATACAACAGTGATATGAAAAGATTTATGAGTCTATAAGTAAGGTGCAGATTGTTTGTGCTTACTTATTTTATAAAGTATAGCAGTACAAGGAATCCTAGTCTTTTACTTTTTAATGGCTGATATTGCTTAATATCGTGTGTGCTTTTTCCTTGGAATAGACTTCAATTTTACACATAAACACATCATTCTCACTTCTGAGTTATAATTAACCATCTTCAATTGAACAGGAGCCAAGGATATAAATAATTCTTACCAGATTTTGAGATAAATTTGAGCATAAGTATGCCACAGTGGATTTTGATGGCATATATACAAATTTGGGATTATTGGGGAAGAATCAAGCACACTCACAGAAAGAGAGAGAGGAAAAACTTCTAAGTGTATTTAATACACAAAACAAGAAGAAAGTGTTTTCCTTTAAATAATAAGATTTGGGGTAGATCCCTTCCAACTGGGTACTTAGTAGGACCCAGAATTCAAAATAGCAGAAAAATCTCTATTTCTCAGAAGTCAGGGACTTTTTCTCCTATAGGTACTAGAGAGTAACTGTACCTCTCCTTAGGGTCTTAGTCCATCATTTATACATGTAAATAATAGTCCTTTTTTCCCTAAGTTAAAAGCCCCCTAGTTACACATGATTCTTAGCCTAGTCATACTCAGAAAAGAACTTCTAATCAAGCTTATATAAATGGAATAAACTAGTTTCCCTTACTGTGTTTCAATTCATTCAGTAAGAGTAGTGATTTGGGGATTACAAAGTAAATACGAAAAAAATTGGTTTTTTAAAACACTTTAGTGATTTTATAGCAGAAAACCTTACCATTTAAAAATGAAAAATAAAGCTTTCATTTGCATTACAAACTACCTAAGCTAACAAATCACATTCTGAGGAAGGCAATTTCATACTTTGACCAAGCTACTGACTCCAAATTCAAGCTCTGTTGCCCACCCACTCTTTCTTCCAAAAACATTAGCAATATTATAAAAAGGAACTAGATTAATAATTCATAAGAAAAAGCTGGGCATTTTCCTTCAGTATTTTATCAGCTAGGCAGACATGCTGTCTTACCTCTGAATCTGTTTTCTATTATCTATTTCCTGTTGTTCCAAAATAAGACTAATTTTATTTCATGCAAACCACTGGGTAGCAGCTACTGAAATAAGGTTTCTCTGAACCTCTCAAGCAACCAACTTCCTTGTTGTTTATCAGGGTTAATAAAATCGTTTCATATAAAATTCAATTTATGAATATTTTAGAGAGCTTTAGGATCCTAAAATACCCATTAATTTTAGAACACATTTCATAAGGTTTTAAAAAATAAATATTCTAAAAAGGAACTCAAATAGAATAATTACTCTGCCCTCCCATAAATGCTCTTTAGGGAATAAATGCTAATGTTTATTTTTCCTGTGGTTCCAAAGAGAATATTGTCAGTGTTGATTGGTGAAAAGCAGTATATTAGTGAAAGACTCATGTGTAAGAAATTTTCACTCCATTCTTACTGGAATAAAATACCATAAAAAAGAGCATTTAAATATCATGATATTGATATTGATGTTTTGCTTATGCCTATTTAACTTTTGAACTTTAAAAAGGGTTCTGCATGTTTTACAAATAGAGTTTAACATGCTGACATTGGCATTCATTGACTATTTCATTAAATATTAAGTGAGTGAATAGCACTATGCACTTTCCTAGTTGCTCTTTAATTCAAGAGTAATGCTTACTTTCACAATTTTCCTTTGGAAATCAAATATAATATGGTTTCTGACCAAAGGCAAAAATATCTTTAACTAATTATTCAGGACAAAATAAAATGTTTGAATAAACCCACATTCCCTAGTTAAGCTATGAGAAAGGAGGCAAGAAGATATACTAGAGAAAATACAATCTCTTCAGCTAATGGTGTTAGGAAAGCTGGAAAACTACACGTTTATCAGTGAAATTAGAACACTTCCTCACACCACACACAAGAATAAAACCAAAATGTTTTAAAGACTAAATATATGACATGAAACCATAAAACTCCTAGAAGAGAGTATAGGCAAAACATTCTCAGATGTAAAATATACCAATATTTTTTTTTAGATCAATCTTCCAAGGCCAAAGAAAAAAGCCGGGAGTTCCCATCCTGACTCAATGGAAATGAACCAAGTAGCCCCCATAAGGATGTTTGTTTGATCCCTGGCCTTACTCAGTGAGTTAAAGGATCTGGTGTTGCTGTTGCGGTATAGGTCGCAAATGCGGCTCAGATCCTTCATTGTTGTGGCCATGGAGTAGGCAGGTGTATCTCCATTTTGACCCCTAGCCTGGGAACATACATATGCCACAAGTATGGCCCTAAAAAAAGCAAAAAGAAGGAAGGAAGGAAGGAAGGAAGGAAGGAAGGAAGGAAAGAGAGAGAGAGAGATCGAATCAGGAGAGAGAGAGATAGGGAGAGGGAGCTGGAGATGGAGTGGGCGCGTGAGAGAGCTAGAGATGTAGCGTGGGAGCTGGACTCGGTGGTCTCTTTATGTTGATGGCGTTCGAGGGAGAGGCGTTAGCGCCTCCTCGTTCCTCTCTTGGATCTTCTCTCGCCGTCTCTCTCTCTCTCTCTCTCTGTCTCTGTCTCTTTCTCTTTTCCTTTCTTTCTCTCTTTTCGTTCCTCTCTCTTCTCTCTTTTGATCTCCTTCTTGCTCTTCTCATTTTCTTTCTTCCTTTTTTTCCCCTTTCTTTCCCTATTTATCATACATCCATTCGACTTATTTTTTCTCCGTACCTCATGGTTGTGGGTAGGTCGTGTGGATATATCCTTACGCGCTCTCTTGTGTATACTGTTAGGGTTGCTTGTATACCCTATTGCTCTGCGTTTTGATATTGATCCTTATTTTTATGTTTGTTCTCTGGTCTCTTTCCTCATACTTTTCTCGTCCGGGCTTAGGGTATCTCTGCTGAGTTAGGACATAATAACTTCTTTGCTCTGTTCTCCCTGTCACCTACTGATTAACTCCGTGCTCTGTATCTCGTCCTCCGCTCATCAGACGATATATGGCTCGATTGAAGTAGGCGCTGTATCTACTCACGATGTGCGTCGGGCGCCCTATCGCTCACGCTCTACCTCGTACTCTCCCTCTTTCATCTCTTTATAAGCTGCCAGTAACTTAAACTTCCCGCTGTCCACTAACGAGCAGGAGGGTTATCGTCACTAAACCCTTGGGATGAGGGTTTAACGCTGCGCCGCTTTCTTTCGTCTTCCTGGCTTTATCTCTGCCCCTGGCCTCCGTACGTTTTCTACTTCTCGTCTCCTTTCTCTACAGCTCCTCATACTAGAATCGTGCTATAAAAGGACCTTTCCGCGGTCTCTGCAACTACGGATCTCTCGTGCTCTCTCCCTCCCGCCTCCCCCCTCCCCTCCTCCCCCCACAGATCGCCCAGCCTCGCGGCGCTTCCGCCTACACTCCAGTACCGGCTCCCCTCCCCCTCCTACGCGCTACCTACGCCCTCCCCCCCAGGATTCCCGAGACCCGGCACAGCCCCAGTGCTTCTCGCGCCAATCCCCGCTCCACTATCCCCCGTGTACTCCCCAAATTCAAGACCCAAGTCCCTCCCCATCACTATTCCTCCCGTATCCCCCTCCCTCGCGTACGCGTGGCGGGGCCTCCCACCCCCCAAGGCGAAATAGGAACTGCTCGAAGCTCACTAAGGCCACCCTATCCCAATGAGACACAAGATAACACGCGATCGATCCCGCAGCTCCGGCTGGGAAATCCACCCCCCGCAACAGCGTACCCCGGCATCCCATCAGGGGGGGGGGACTACGCGCAACGGCCACAAGCCACCCAAACAACATCCAGATCGAGCCCGCGCCCACTACTCAACTAGGGAGCCCCTGCGCCGCCCAAAGAAGACGAAAAACAAACAAAGAAAGAAATATCACCCACTAGCAACCAGACCACTTCGATGGCTTGATTTTTCTCCTTCTTTCACTCCCCAGACTGACAAGGGGTTAATATTCAAAATATACAGACAGGGAGTTCCCCTCCTGGCTCTGCAGAAACAAATCTGACTAGTAGTCGTGAGGACACAGGTTTGATCCCTGGCCTTGGATGTGGCTGCAGATGTGGCTTGGATCTGGCATTGCCATGGCTGTGGCTTAGGCCAGCGGCTAGAGCTCTGATTCAACCCCTAGCCTGGGAACCTGCATATGTTGCAGGTGTGCCCCCCCAAAAAACACAAATTACAGACAGCTCATACAACTCAGTATCAATAAAACAAAACAACCCAATTAAGTAGGCAGAAGACCTAAATAGACATAACTCCAAAGATATATACAGATGACCAACAGGCACATGAAAACATGCTCGACATCACTAATTATTAGAAAAATGCAAATCAAAACTCATAATGGGGTAACACCCACACCAATCAGAATGACTATCATCAAAAATGGCTACAAACAATAAATGCTAGAGAGGGTATGGAGAAAAAGGGAATTTCCTATTCTCTTGGTGGGAATGTAAATTGGAGCAGCCACTATGGACAATAGTATGGAGGTCCTTAAAAAACTAAAAATAGGGGAATTCCCATTGTGGCACAGCAGAAATGAATCCAACTAGTATCCATGAGAATGCAGGTTGAATCCCTGGCCTCGCTCAGTGGGTTTGGGATCCAGTGTCACCATGAGCTGTGGTGTAGTTTGCAGACATGGCTCGGATCCTGTGTTACTATGGCTGTGGTGTAGGCTGGCAGCTGTAGCTCTGATTCATCCCCTAGCCTGGGAACTTCCATATGCCACAGGTGTGACCCGAAAAAGCAAAAACCAAACAAACACAAACCCTAAAAACAGGGCAGTCATACGATTCAACATTTCCACTCTTGAGCATATATCCAGAAAAGACAAACAATCTAATTAGAAAAGATATATTCACAGCAGTGTTCATTGCAGCACTATTTACAATAGCCAAGACATGGAAATAACCCAGTGCCCATCAACAGATGATTGGTTTAAGATGTGGTGCATATATGTATATATATATATATATACACATGAATGAAATGTTGCCATTTGCAGCAACATGGATGGACAGAGAAAATGTCATACTAAATGTCATTCTTAAGTCAGGCAGAGAATATCACTTATATGTGAAATTTAAAAAATAATACAAATGAATCTGCATATAAAACAGGAACATGCTGACAAACATACAAAACAAACTTATGGTTACCAAAGTGGAAAGGGAGGGGGAAGGAATAAATTAAGATTATAAGATTAATGGATACAAACTATAGTACATAAAATAGATAAGCAAAATATTTAATATATATCTCAGGGAACTATTCAGTATCAATATACTAAATATTTTGTAGTAACCTATAAAGGATAATAATTTGAAGAAAAAAATATGTAAAACTAAATGACTGCTGTATACCTGAAAGTAACACAATATTGTAAACGAACTATATTTAATTTTAAACATTGAAAAAATGTTTGGTTTCCAAAAATAGTTGAGCATGCCGTAGATCCTGAATTGACAATAAAAATAGGGACATATGACAAATTTTAAAAGAATCAATATTCATAGTCTGTTCTAACACTTGTTTTTTACAGTTTGTTTTTTATTACATTGTTTTCTGGTCACAGGAAATTTATCATAATGCCATGGATCCCAAACTGGAGCTCACATGCCTAACTCAAAATCTTCCTTTCCAATAACCAACAGACACTTGGCCAGATTTGGTTTGAAAAAGATATTTATACCATAGACTCCTGCCATGATTAGTTCATTTCTTTTCCCTTCCTCCATGCACTTAATTTGAGTATGACAATTTTTTTCTTTGTAGCGTGCATACACACTTGTGTGCACATGTATGTTTATGTGTGTATCTGTTCATTAGCACAGAGTGATTAAGAGCATAGTGTGCCATTAGAAAACATGGATGTTAGGCTCAGTTTGCCATATCTCCAGATGACTTGTTCATCAAGTTACTGAACTCTTTTGGACCTTCTTTTCACAACTCTACAATGGAGATAATAGCTATTTTAAGGGGGAAGGTTAGAGGTAATACATTTGAAGCCCTGGTCACACAATGGAGCCTTAATAATTGGTGGTTACCTGTTTCATGTGAATGCTACAATATGAGCATCCTGGCAAATAGGAGGTGGTGGTATCTAGGTAAATGATAAAATTAAGTCTTCTTTCCCTGTCCCTATCGTTGTTTGTTTTTTTTTTTTTTGCTTTTTAGGGCCACACCCATGGCATATGGAAGTTCCCATTCTAGGGGCTGAATTGGAGCTGTAGCCACTGGTCTACACCACAGCCACAGCCACAGCCACAGCAATGCAGGATCTGAGCCGTGTCTGCAACCTACACCACAACTCACAGCAATGCTGATCCTTAACCTACTGAGCAAGGCCAGGGATAAAACCTGATTCCTTATGAGTAGTAGTCAAATTTGTGTCTGCTGAGCCATGACAGGAACTCCTTTTTTTTTTTTTATTAAAGGAAATTGCTTAGTGGTTTCAAAAATTTATCTGAAGGTGCTCAATAGTGAATCCTGTATAGTGGGCCATAGATCTTAGAAGGGACCAGAGAAATATTTCAGGAGTTTCCTTCATGGCTCAGTGGTTAACAATCCTGACTAGGATCCATGAGGAGGTAGATTCCATCCCTGGCCTCATGCAGTGGGTTAAGGATCCAGTGTTGCCATGAGCTGTGGTATAAGTTGCAGACATGGCTCAGATCCAGCATTGCTGTGGCTATGGCATAGGGTAGTAGCTGCAGCACCAATCTGACCCCTAGCCTGGGAATTTCCATGTGCTGAAGGTGCAGACATAAAAAGCAAAAAAAAAAAAAAAAAAAAAAAAAAGAAAGAAAGAAACATTTCAAAGAGTTCATGGAGGTGGAAGGCATACACTGAAAATTAATGTTTTCTTATGAAGTCTTAAAATCCCATTGCATTTGTACAATCCTAAAATTTTCAATGGCAACTTATACCCAAATTCACTTATTTGAAAAAAAAAATCATAGGAACACTGAATGCAGTGAACAATTCACAGTAAATTCATATTTAAGAGAAGGAATAGTTACAATGTTCTAGCCAATTACTGATATACAAGATAATGTTTACACAAAAAGTGATAAAATCAAGGAAAATTTTAAAAATACTAAGATATAAAGACACAATTTTGATACATAGTTAAAGCTGTTTTTGTGAATATTCCCTAGACCATTCTGTGTTGGTGAACAGGACCAGGTAGAAAAAAGTTGTGTTTTCCAGATCTTGGCAGGTCTAAGTTCTCAGTCCACCTGGATGACCATGCATAACCTAGGCATGTGACATACTGGACTCAAATTTAGGGTGGAAAGAGAACATGTGGGTCTCTAGCTTTGCTTATGAAATATTATGTTGTAATTTAGCATGTTATTGTCTCATGACAGGAAATTTTAATCTCTTCAAGTCACAGAAATGTCCTTGTTTTCTATCTTATTTTCATCATTTCTAGTCACTTATCACTTAAAAGATATATACAATTATAAATTATGTTTTCAGTGTGATAAAACATTGAATATACTTTTGATGGTTCAACTATGTTTCCCATATCTAAAAAATCTTCACTTACTGCAGATCCTCAGAGTCCTAAGTCTCCATTCTATGGTCCTATGATATCGATCTTCTTTCCTAATAGCAAACTAAAATATAGTAAGTTGGGAGAAGGTGAAGCCTTCAAGTCTCTGATGAATTTGAGAACTATAACTAGAAACATTATGCTTTAATTAACAGAATATCTAAAGTAAAATTGATTTAAAATAAATCCATTTATTATCTCATGTAACATGTATAGAGGATTCCAGGGAGTGTTCATTAACCAGAAATGTGACACCACTGATGGCCAGGACCTTCTGACTTTCTCATTATCCACCCTTATGTTGTTTTCCACACTCAAACTCATTCCCACATGGTCACAAGATGGCAAACACAAACAGATGAGAAGATACTCTGTGTTCTTAGATTGGAAGAATTAACATTGTTAAAATGACCATACTACCCAAGGTAATCTAAAGATTCAATGCAACCCTATCAAAATATCAATGACATTTTTCACAGAGCTAGAACCGATAATTTTAAAATTTATATGAAAACGTAAAAGCCCCCAACTAGCCAAAACAACCTTGAGAAAGAACAGAGTTGGAGGAATCATACTTCCTGACTGGACTATAGCACAAAGCTATAGTCATAAAAACAATATGTTGCTGGCACAAAAACAGACATGCACACCAGTGGAACAGAATAGAAATCCCAGAAATAAATTCATGTACTTATGGTTCTTTTAATCTATGACAAAGAAGGCAAGAATATACAATGGAGAAAAGACATTTTCTTAAAGTGGCACTGAGAAAACTAGACAGCTACATGCAAAAGAATGAAATTAGAACATTCTCTAACACCATATACAAAAATAAAAGTGGATTAAAGACCAAAATATAAGACTGGCTACTATAAAATGCCTAGAGTAAAACATAAGCAGAGCACTCTTTGACATGAATTACAGCAATATTTTTGGACCTCTCTTCTAAAGCAAAGGAAACAAAGGCAAAAATAAACAAATGTAAACAAATGGGACCTAAATACACTTAAAATCTTTTGCATAGCAAGGGAAGTCATTAACAAAACACAAAGTCCATCAGTTGTATGGGAGAAGATATTTCCAGTGGTATGACTGATAAGGGATAGGTTAATGTCCAACATATATAAACAGCTCATACAATTCAGCATCACAGAAACAACCTGATTAAAAATAGGTAGAAGACCTGAATACACATTTTCCAAAGAGATGGCCAACAGGCACACAAAAATGTGCTCAACATAGTTAATCATCAGGAAAATGAAAATCAAAACCACAGTAAGAAATTACCTCTCATCTTTCAGAATGTTTATCATCAAAAAGAGCACACATAAGAAGCATTAGCAAGGATGTGTAGAAAAGGGAACAATCCCACACTTTTGTGGGAAATGTAAATTGGTGCAGCCAGTGTATAAAATAGAATGGAGAGTCCTCAAAAAAACTGAAAATAGAATTTATCATAGACCAAGCAATTCCACTCCTGGGTATACATCTGAAAACAAACAAAAAAACCCACGTATCTGAAAAAGAATATACACTCCAGTGTTCACAGCATGTTATTTACAATAGACAACATATAGAAGAAACAAGTGTTCATCAACAGATGAATGGATAAAGGAGGAGGCAGTATACATATACATTGGAATATTAACCATAAAAAAAAAGGTTTGGCACTCACTGCAACATGCATAGATTTAGAGGGCGTTATGCTAAATAAAATAAGTCAGTGAAAGGCAAATACTATACGATATTATATATATGTAAAATATAAAAAACTACAAAAACTAGTGAATAAACTAGTGAAGAAGCATACTTACAGATAAAAAGAACACATTAACAGTTACTAGTGGGAGAGGTAAGGGAGGAGGGGAATACAGAGGTAGGGGATTTTTAAAAAGTGGGTTTTTAAGGGATTATATAAAATCATCTGTGTTATAAAATACTGTAGAAATGTAAGATTCTTTTTCAAAAAATTAAAAATTTTTAAAAGTAGAATTCTATACCCAAGTCTAATTCAAGAAACCAGATGAAATGAAGATATTTTCTTATGCTACAAAAAAAAAGTCTTGCTTTAAATGAGAAGCTTGAACATTACCCCAGGCATTGTATATTTCATACTGTCAATGTTTCTAATGCCATCATCTGTCTTCATGTACCACACCCCATTTATAGCCAGGTTAGCATTCATTCTGACCTGATCATCACTTCTGTTACAGAGTAATGCATTAGCCATTGTGTCTTCTTCAAGTTTGGCTCATCCCGAGAGGCAGCCTGGCCAGCAGCTGAAAAGCATGTGTCCAGAAGGAAGCCTGGAAGCCTCAAGCATATTACTGCCATCAGGCTAATCTCCAAAGTCTTTTCTCAGAAGACACCAGCATTTCTTATTAAGCTGTGGAATGTCCACATGAATGTGGATTTGAAATAAGAATTTAATTTCCTTCAAATTTTCAATATTTTGAACTGAAAACAGGCTTGATTATCTCTTCTTTCTAGACTGGTAATAGTTTAAAATAGACTGGGGGATACATTCTGTGAGCTAGAAATAGCAGTCCTGTGACTATATTCTCAATAAGTACTTGGACAGATGCAAATATGAAAGTTACCTTCACAAAGATGCTTGCTGTAATGTTCATAGTAGCAAAAAATAAAATAAAATAAATAAAAATTACATAAACACCCATCAATATGGCATTTGCTGAGTCAGAAAACCTTTTTCTCTAAAGGGCTATATTGCAAATATTTCAGACTTAGAGAGCTATACAGATTCTGTCAGTCACTCAAATCTGCTATTGTACTAAATCATGTTCTGCCCAACTCTAGTGACAGAGCTATTAAAAACTACTCTATTCTTTAGGTTCCATAAGAGCCACTGGCCACTTCAAAGTACTCTCCATGGATGTAAAAACAACTGCAATAAATGCACTTGCTAACAAAAAGTTATTTTTAAAGGATCAAATGTTAGAATAAGTCTAATGTAACTTGGTCAGGAAAATCCTGAGGCCATGCAACAAAACTCCCTGAAGGTCATGAACATGAAAACGTTTTGGTACTATTGCTCCAGACAAGCAATACAGGAGCAATTATGCTAGCTGATGAAGAATTCACTATTCATGTGGGAAAAGACTAGGGATTTTGAGCTTGTAAAAACGTGTGTCATAGGTTAATTTCACAAAAAGCAGATGGTAAGATGGTTTTTGGAGTAGACAGTATTTGTTAGGGATAGGCATCTGTGAAAGGAAGAAGGAAAAAGAAGCTTTAAGGCCAAAAGAAAAGTTGAACTTGGATTCAGGCCTGACAAAAACCTTAGTCATTTGGCAGTGAGTGCTGGCTTGAAATTTCCCATCAGACCATCCAGCATCAGGCCAAATAGTCTAGATGTTGACAACAACTTTATAGAGTCACAAGACACAGGCTGCTCTGGGAAGGACAAATCCTTGGGTGAGGTAGCTCTTGGATACTGAAGCAATCTCTAAAGTTGCTGGCAATTAACTGCTGCCTTTCAGCACCCTCAGGACTCACAACAACAACTCCATCATTGAATGAAGATCTCGAGTGTGCATCTCTATGCCCAATCATTGCACTTCTTGGGTGGCCTTTACCATGTAGGCTTGGGAAGTAGCTCCCTTAGGATTCTGGTGGTTCTTTTTTCCCAGAGGACACCTAAAATAAGAAGGTTAGTAGGACTGAAGCAGAGAACCTGGCACTGCAGCTGATCTCGGGAGGGCAACTGATTTTATATTCCCCTTCCTCTGCTATGAATTCTAGATTCTTCCCATATTCAGATGACATTTCTTTTTAAAAAATATTTAAATTTTATTGATGTATAGTTTATTTACAATGTTGTGATAATTTCTGAGGTACAATAAAGTGATTCAGTTATCCATGTAAACACATCCATTCTCTTTCAGATTTTTTCCCACCTACATTATCATAGAATATTGGGTGGTGCTCTCTGTACTCTACAGCAGGTCCCCACTGCTCAGTTACCACTTCTAATGCTCTCAGTGGCTCTACCTCATATTGTGAGCCAGAACTTCATTTCTGAGGAATCTGAATACCTTAGAACATGCTCTTCTAAGGCTTGGGTTGATGCATCTATCCATTTAGCATCTTAATTAGATAAGGAAGCACTAGCAGATAATAAAATGGTTAATAATTAAATATATTTACTTATCTATCAACTCACTAGGTAACTGCTGTTTTCTCCTGATGACACAAGTTAATTACCAATACCCATATCATGGTTACCTTTCTGAATTCCTAATTCCAAGGCATAAAAACGTCAAAGTATCCAAGCAGACATCAGTGGGACTTTTATTGTCTTTTCTTAGGGCTGCAGTAACTTCATTGTTGTTTCTGGACCTTGACGAGGAAGTCATTTATCACCTGGACTCCAGGTGAACCCACTACACCAAGGTGGGCAAGTTGATGTTTCAGGTCTTTTACTATCTATGCCAAATCATACTTTTGGCCAAAAGTTCTTAAACCACTGTGTAGAGGACTTCCAGTTACAGCCTGACACTTACATGGCTTGGAAATTGTCCTTATGGTTATAAAAACAACAAGTTAACAAATTGAAATATAGTAACTTTTCTTGGAATGAAAAGAATAGAAGTTGTAGGAAAATCTACTACCCTAAAAGCTAGAGAGACAGGCAAACCCAGGGAGTAAGAGCTGAGATTTGCTTTTTGCTTAGCTGGACAGAAGCCAGTGAAGTTGTAAACATGTCGAAAGATGTCAGTTGTAATTTTGAGGATATCCTGGAGGCTGATATAGATCAGATTCAAAGTAAGAATCTAATGGGGTTCTTATATTTTTGCGTGTTTTACCTATATGAATCACACCAATTTCTCATGGTGATAAACCAAGAAAGATCACTAGAGGCTCTGGCAGGGGAAGGGAAGAATAATCATTGTAAGATACTCCCCAAACACTCCATGATAAAGGTCTACCCTCCAAGTTGAAGGACTTTTCAGAACCTTATTCAATTTAGAGGAAGGACATTCATCCTGTCCTAAAAGTTTTTGCTTTCTTGTTTCCTCTAATGGAGGGAAAAACTACATAAAACAAAACAAACAAATCACAAAAATATATCACGGACTATGAACACAATAAAAATGATATTTAATCTTAAAATTATGTACTTTTTCTCTACCTTACAACTTAACACTACTGTAAGAGTCTTTAGTATAATAACAGATTATAACTGAAAGAGATGAAAGATGTAGACCCTCTCAGAATAAGATTTATGGAGTTCCCATCATGGCTCAGCAGAAATAAATCTGGCTAGTATCCATGAGGACACAGATTTGATCCCTGGCCTCACTCAGTGGGTTAAGCATCTGGTGTTGCAAGTCACAGACATGGCTTGGATCTGATGTTTGACATTGCTGTGGCTGTGGTCTAGGCCAGAAAGTACAGCTCTGATTCAGCTCCTAGCTTGGGAACTCCCATATGCTGTGGAGGTGGCTCTAAAAAAAAAAAGATTTCTTAGCCAAGCTCGAACTCAAACTTAAGACAGGAGACAAACAAGACAAACAGAGAAACACAAGAGGGTTTTGAAATATTCGGCATTCATAGCTACAACAAATTTTTAATATAGCCAAACTCCTAGCCAAGTTTTCACAAATCCTCATACTGAGGACCTCTTTACCTCAATGACACCAAATACAACATGTTTGGATTTTTATAACAAAAAAATTAACAATATACAGCAAAAGGTAAGAAGAAAACACAGTTGAAAGAGACAAAGCAAGCATCAAAAGCAGACCCTGATATGACACAGATGTCTGATTGGATTATCAGGCAAGGATTTAAAATAACTATGACTAATGGAGCTCTATGTTAATTTCCTAGGGCTGCCATAACAAATTACTGCAAACAGTGTACCTTGAAAGAACAAAAATGTATTTTTACACAATTCTGGCAACCAGAAGTCTAAACTAAATGTGTTGAGTTGATTCTCCTAGGGGCTCAGAGAATCTGTTCTATGCCTCTCTCTCTCCTAGTTTCTAGCAGTTGTGAGAAGTCCTTGATGTTACTTGGTTTGTGGCAGTATAACTTAAATTTCTGCCTCTATTTATCACACAGTATTTTCCTTGTGTATTTAAGTCTCTCTTTCTAGAGTTTTCTCTTATAAGGATACCAGTCCTAGGCCAAAAGGACTTTGTCTCAATTTGATTATATTTACAAAAACCATATTTCAAAAAAAGGTTACATTAACTGTTTTCAAGTAGGTATAAATTTAGGGGGGCACTGTATGCTCAGCACAAAGTCTCATGGAAAAATAGACAATACACAAAACATATCAGCAGTATAAATAGAAATTATGATTCCTAAAAATAATAAGAAATACTAAAAAAAACTAATAAAATTGTTTTTTGATGGGCTCAACAGACTGAACATAGATGAGAAAATAATAACTTAACTTGAAAGCAGTTTAAGAGAAATATCTCATACTAAAATTCAGGGAGAAAACAAAAATTTAGAACAGAACATTCAAGAACAATGGTAAAATTTCAAAAGACACAACATGAATGTAATTTGAATGTTAGAAGGAGAGCAAAGAAATAACAAATTATAAGGAATCTTTGAAGTATTAGTGCCAAAATTAATGGCACTAATCTTTGAAGTATTAGTGCCAAAATTAATGGCAGACACCAAATAAGAGGGGAGAAAAAGGAAAGAAGCACAAAGAAATGAAAACACTATACCTAAGCATGTCATATTCAAACTACAGAAAACCAAAGACAAAGAGAAAACTTGAAATAATTCAGATAAGGACAATGATACCGCAGGAGAGAGTAAAATGAAGTATTTAAAGCACTGAAAAGAGAAAATACTGCTTAGAATTTCATATTCAGTGAATTTGTCCTTGATAAGTGAAAAAGAAATAAAGACCCATTCAGACAAACAGCATCAAAGGGAATTCATCATCAGAAGCCCTGCCCCACAAAACATGTTTTAAATTGTTTCTCAGGGTGAAGAAAATTATACATGATATTAAACTTGGATATGCATAAACAAAGGAAGAGATGGAGAAGGAATAAATGAGCTTTATAGTACAAAAAATGACCATCAATGTATACAAGTTAAAAAATAATTTATGAGTTAGACAACTTCCAGAACAAAATGCATAATATGGTAAAACAACCTACCTGTTTTACAAATGTATGGAATAACCTTTCCTGTGAGGGAAAAGGGTCTTGACCCAGGTAATTTGTTAAATGACTGAAGTCTATAAAACAAAAAGCAGAATAAACTGTACCTAAGCACTGTACTCTATGTGTTAAAGGTATTTCCTACAGAGGTGTGGGTTAACCAGTCTGAAGCCATTATACACCCACATGATGTATGTATGCACATGCACACACACACACACACACACACAAAGAAATTGAACAATTAAGTAAATGGATAGCAGATACTGGGAGCTTGGTTTCTCATTATTGGACTAGGAATAGATAAGCAAGAGGAGAGAGCTAAAACTATCCATGTGGTAATGAATTAAACCTGGGACATGAGTATAAGTTATGTGTCATTTTGATACATATATAGATGTTTAAATATAGAAATATTTACAGATATGTGTATTTACATCACTTAATATATACACATATACACATTCCCTTGTTCTGTCAGCTGAGCCTACTCAGAAGCAATGATACTCTTCTAGGAATGGGTATGTGTTCTACCAGAATTTAATTCCATTTTTCAACAAAAGTAACAGGGCTCATTGGAGAATTGCTGGATATCTCATTCTAAGACTGAGGCAGGGTATATATAGGATGAGCTTGGTGATCCTTGGGGTATCATACAAAAGTGCTTGAAACACAGACACTCACCCGCATGCACACATGCACACAACACAAACACTGATGAAGACATGACAAAGGAATACAGGAATAGAATGAAAGAGGTCCTAAGAGCCAATATTGGAAAAACATGAACAATAAGGTATATAAAATAATACTGGATTATAACCCAAAATACAAAATTTATGCTTATAATAACAAAAAGACAAGATCAAACAGATAAATGGATAAGAACCCCCTTCCCATGAAGAAGAATTCCAAATCATTTATGCCGATACTCTGCCCTCAGTGAGCTGGAGCTTAATACTTCACTCTTGAAGTATCGTCTGTGCATAATGACCTCCCTCCAGAGAATGCAGTATAAAAGAGAGGGTAAAGGGTGGCAAAGGGTCTCTGCAGGGAAGAAACCTAAAAAATATGACTTTAGCCTGGTGGTCAACCTTACATCACCCATCATAAATGATACTGATAATGTCTACCTTTGATATGACATGACGAAAATAGAAATTTACCTCTGTGATTTTATTCCTCTAAACCCATAACCCCAGTTATGAGAAAACTATTGCACAAATCCCAATTGGGGGATATTCTACAAAATAACTGACCAGTACCCCTCAAAACTGTTAAGATCATTAAAAGCATCGAAATCTGAGAAACTGTCACTCTCAATAGCTACCTATAGATGCAAAGATGACTAAAAGTAATTTGGAAGCTTAGGAGGCATACTTAAAGAGAAGAAGGACCTTGGGGAAAAGCTAAGGTAATATTAGTAAAATATAGACTTTAGTTAATAAAAACATATCCACATTGTTTCATTAACTTTAGCAAATGCACCATATAACATAAAAGGATAAGGAGGGAAACTGTGTATAGGTTATACTCTGTACTAACTTTGCAGTATTTCTGAAAATTCAAACTCTTCTGAAAAAGATTATTAATATATTATTGAAATATAGTTTATTCCCAATGCTGAGTTAGTTTCCAGTGTACAGGTTATTTATTTTTAATGTTTAGGAATCTCTTCTTTTCAGCGCATGGCTACCAAGTAAAAGGACTAAGAGGGACACATTTTTTTTTCATGTATATAGTCCTCTCCAATGTCATAACAAACACAAGGAATAGTTCTTCCTAAGGAGGTATAGGTTACTTCCAAGGATTTATAGGTTCATAGGAGGATGGACATGTAAAATATTTGGGAACATTCACCCACACATACCACTATCCCCCGTGTCCAAGTTCCAGTTTTTCCTAACCAAGGTACTGATTCTGGCGTAACAGGCCTCCCTTGATTGAGCTTTTAATGTTTTGGCGTGGGGACATCTCCACTCCGATTATGAGATGTGAGACTTATTCCTTGACTTTCTCAGCCTTGACTCTGCAGGAAGAGAGTTTTTAGGCCTGCAAATAAGAGTCTATCTGGTTTTCAACAACCCAGTCTTACCCTCAGCTATTAATTTCCTTTCTCTAGATCATCAATGACACTGAGCAATAGATCCAACCTTGTTAATCTTATAGCTACTCTTTCCTTCATAGCCTTAAATGCCTAATGCAGTCTACCTGCTAGTGTATCCCTTCCACCAGTACAACCCTCAGCTCACTAGTAGTGAAAACGTAATAGCTGAGCCGTGGTCTCTGCTCCACTTACCACCAATGAGGGTTCCTCATTGGCAGTGGAGAAGTGAGTGATCCACTGCCAAAGCCCTATTGTATTACCTGCTTTCTCAGACCACTGCACTTTCACTGCTGACTCAGGTAGTTTGGGCTATCCAGGGGGAAAAAAACAAACAAACAAAAAAAAAACCTTGACATATAAGATATTAAGAACTAACACTGAAAGAAAGGGAAGAAAACATGACTGGACAATGGGAAAATGTGATGCTAGCCTAAAAAAATTTCAGCCAACCTGATAGGGAGTTCTGGAGTAAATATTCCCCATAACAGTATCGTAGTCAACCACGCCTCTGTACCCTTGCCCTGTTGAGTGACTGAATGCAGGTTGTCTTGGAATTGCTGGTAATCATGGGTAAACAGCTCTCTACAGCTGGTACAGACTCTGAAAGAGCTGACAGCTAAAGGCTATCTATGGACCCTACTCCTAGGAGCTAGGAAGAAATTTCTTCCTTAAAGGGAGATTTAGGAATATGCAGGATTGAGCCTTTGAAAACAAAGATCCCTATAGACACCACACACATTACAGAGAAGGTGAATTTTCTAAGGTACTTATGATTTTGTGTGATTTATTATTATCAACAAGGAAAATTCTATAGAAACTCAACTAAACTTACTTTTTATCTATAATGTTTAGTGTTTAGTTTTAAGTACAATTAATTAAGAAATATTCTTTATCTGAGCATATGTTTCTTTTTTGGTTGGGAAATATATTCCCCTTAGTCACATAATTTATTTTATTCTTACTGGGAAGATTAAATATATGTGAGGGTACGCTTGGACCAAAGCCTACAAAATGAGCCAGGATACTCTTGATCCAAAGCTTACAAATGTACCAGGATTTACAGCCAAAAAAATCTCTTAATGTACTAAATGGACTTCTGATAGAAATTCCAAGAATTCCTGGTTAATATTGATGATGGTAACTTACATAAGTGTTGTGCCTACTCTTTTCTCAGTTCCTTGTTGGGCACTTGGTATGTATTCTGTCAAGCCAGGCTCACTAGACTTTGGAAGTAGGTACTGTTTTTACCATGGTACAAATCTGAAGATTGGTTTTGAGAGGTTAATAATCTTGTCCAAAATAACACAGCTACTGATACTGAGTAGGGACTCTTATACTGTTGGCACTGAATACCTTGTCCACTACCTGATCAGGCTATAACTTTTGACTGGGAATCAGTACATGACAGTTAAGGGTGGGGCTCTGACAATAGACTGCTTGGGTTCAAGTTATGTCTTTGCCATTTTCCAGCTTTCTGTCTTAAGCAAGTTATTTAAACTTTCTCTGGTTTATTTCATATTAACAACTAGAAATAATAATTGGCTGTTTCTTATGACTAAATGTAATGCTACATGCATTATTTAATATTGTGTATGACATGCTATAGGTACTAAGTAGGTACATATATATTTATGCTGTTGTTAATGCTGGGGGAGTTTGGTATTCTCTGGCCATGCTTTCTATCCACTGTTTCATTCAAACTCAATTAACCCCAATATTTAACCCTGAAAATTAAGTAACTCATCCTTATTTACAGGGGCTTAAGAAATTCTAAGATGACTTCTTATCAAATAAGCCAGCTGGTCCACAAAAATATTGAGCGATTACTATATGCAGACATTATCTTAGGTATTGGGGATCCAGTAATAAAATAGAAACTAATCTGTTCTCATCAGCATTCTTGCGGTCTTCAGTGTGCATCACGGCATGAGAAAAAAGAATGAGACATATTTTACTTACGCTCATATGTTTCAGATGGAGATATAAGAGGGAATCATTGTAACTTTAAATATAACAATACAGAGAAAGACCACACTCCAAGGGAGGAAGTGTATCTTCCTCTTAGTAGAACCCCCACGGAAAAGAAGAGTGTGAAAAATATTCGATAAAATGCCATTCTATCTGAAATCATAGACATTAAGCTGACTTTCTGTGTCCTCAGTTTTAAAAAAGTATTTTTTTCAGGTGTTTTACATAAACAAATGCAAAAACAAATGTAAGAATTGTGTGTGTACTTATCTCTTAAACTCAAAGGTATTCTCAGTACAAGTCAAGCCCTCTCTGAACGCCTTCTTGATAATCCGCATGATTATTCCTAATGCATAGGTATCCCTTCCATCTAACATTCCAGAAATTAGCTGTGTCATTATAGTGATCAGCAGGATTATTCAATTGCTTGAAGTACATTTAATCACTCAAAGGAGTCTTTTACATGAATGCAAAATGATCTCATGTCAACCAAAAGATGGTCTATCTTTGGGCCTGTTAATATCTCTGAGTTCAGAGCCAAGCAAAGTGTCCTAACATGCCCAATACCCTCACTGACATTACTACATTCTCACAAAGGAACAGTTTATCCCTTTCTCATAAAAGAAAACCACATTTGAGAGCTTGCAGAGTCACATGGATAAACAGAAAAACTGGATTTTACACAAAATGCTTCTAAATCCCAAGTCCAAAATATTTCCCACCCATCACTGTTCTTTCCATAGGTGTGTTGAAAGCTTATGTGCTGTAGGTATGATGGACTAATTTTAAATATTCATTTTACCAAATACTATCTGAGATCTTGAGAGGGGTTACTAGTCTCTAAAATCCTTTATATCATAATATACACATTAGAGGTAATTATAATATGCATGTCATAAGATTCCCAAAATATATAATATGGTCTTACAAAGTACTTAGCACAGTACCACATAAAATTTAAGTGTTCAGAAAAAACTGCCACTATTCTTTCACTGGAAGAAAATGATTTAAAACCTCAAAGCAGACTATACTAAAAGCTGAGACTGAGAATTTACAGAGCACACAGGTGACTTTGCCTTCCCAGGTGAATTTGTATCATGGATGCTGTGTGTAGGTGATTGTTGGAGAGAAAGGTTTCTTACAGGAAGAGGGCAGAGATGGCTGTAATTGTGCTCTTGTTTCCTGTGATGAGATCAACCCAAACCGGGAAGACTACCCTCTGATATCAACAACGAAGTACACTGTGTTTTTGTCTTTCCTGCAAGGGTCACACTCCACTCAAGGTTGAAATGACTTCTGGAACTCTGGAGAAAGCTTTGACTTTTCAGGAGAAATCTGAATGGAATAACTGTAAGGAATTCATTAATGGCATCTTCTGCAGATTGAGGACCAAATTAACACCTCAGGGCTTTCTTCACTTGTGACCAGGGAAGAAACCCCTTATCTGAACCAAAAATAGCTAATTGCACAGTTAATGTGAGCAAACAGTAAATATATGTTCTCCTTTATTTCCAAAAATTGATACCAATGATACCCTAGATCAAAGCAAGCCCAGGCTGGTTCAGGGTATAGATTCCTCCAAAGTAAAAATACTCTTACTGCAGAACTTATGAACTGTAGTTGGGGGGGGGGGAAGATTGTAAAAGTAATTCAAGAAGATTGTTTGAAGGCAAAACTTGTCACTTTTAGGCAGGCAAGGCCAATTGAGGTGCTGTCAGGGTTCCCAAAGAATAATGGGTCATTTGCAAAGAGCCCCAAGAGGAAAGTTCTCAAGATACGTAAGCTGACATTCCTATTCTGTCTTTCCTGGAGGGGTGGGTAGGGGTTGTTGGACAATAATAAATTCGTCCACCTAAAGCCCTTTTTCTGCTTGTGAGTCCCAGTGCCCAGAAATAGTAAGTTTGAATCAACTCACTGACAGTTTTACATGAGGTTTGAAAAATTGGATATTGCAAAAACCAACTTCTGTAACCCCCACAGGGCTTTCTTTCACCAAGAACAATATTACCCTGAACAAGAGAATTTGAAAGAAAATGGTTTGAAATATTCTTTCATGTGTGAAGCTTGGGAAGATTTATAAGCACCTGACCTTCTGAGAAACATTTTGACTTAATCTTATTCATATTCTGCCTTTGCACGAGGCTTCTTTGAAATTTTCTCAGGATGGGTAGAATATAACTCATGAATAAAATTTGCCTGGCTTACAGGCTATGGCTTGAGCTCTGAGATGCTGCAAGAGAAAACAATTTAATTCTTCATTCTAAGGGTGAGAGTCAGTCAAGTTTCTCCAGCCTCATGATATTAAGGGACACCATTCAATACAGGATCAAATCTCAAACCCTGCTTCTTCCACAAAAACTCACCCCAACCTTGTCTTCTCCCCTGATACTCATGTTCACACTTTTTTTTCTCTGTCTCCCCCCCCCATCTCTCTCTGACCTATACCAGCCACCTCTTTCTGCTATTTGAATGCATCAAAGATATTTTCACCTCAGTTCCTATGCAGAAGTCATTCCTTCTCCCTAGAAAGTTATTTCCCTCTTAAAACCACAAATTTCCAGCAATGAGGATGGACATAGAACTAATCATACTAAGAGAAGTCAGACAAATATCATATGATACTACTTACAGTTGGAATCTAATTTAAAAATGATTCAAAAGAATTTATAAAATGGAAACAGACTTACAGATTTTGCAGTCAAAGTTATGGTTACCATAAGGGGAAACATGGCAGGAGAGAGATAAATTGAGTTGGGGATTAACATAAATACTACTATATAAAATAGATAATTAACACGGGCCTATTGTAGAGCACAGGGAAATCTACTCAATATCCTATAATAACTATAAGGGAAAAGAATCTGAAAAAAATGATCTTTGCTATACTCTTGATCTTAACACAACATTGTAAGTCAAATCTACTCCAATTTTTTTAAAGAAACGATTTTTTAAAAAAAGAAAAATATAAAAACCCCACCACTTTCTTCCTTCATTAAACAGGTCCCTTCATATCATTTACACCAAACTTCATTTCTTCTGATGGGGTATTCATGATCCCAAAATAAATGATATCTTTTCTAGGACTTTATGCTTTGCTTCATAACAATTGCATAACAAATTTATACATTTGCTTGTACATTTACTTTTTGTTTCTTTCAGCTGATGGAAACTTTCAAGAGATCAGGGACCAAATGTGGGCTGCTTTTTCATTTGTGTGTTTGTTCTTTGCATTAATATACCTGCTGCACCTAGCACTGTGCCCAGAAAAGTGTGACTGTTTAAAAGCTGTTGAAGTAATGAATGAACAGGCTTCTTACTCTGTACAGGAAACATAACACCTGATGCCGAATGCCTGATTTGATATGGGGTGGTGTATGCCTTAAACCATAAGCTATTTTCTTCCCATGGGCAATTCCTTTATAGACTGTTAGAAACATGAGGGTCCTTCTTATTGACTCCTTATGTGCCTAACTCTGCATTTTGGTAAGAGGAGACACAATCAATATTTATTGGTTAAAGTCTTGTTCCAGAGTCAATCTTCGAATATCTAAAAGATCAAGTATTTTAAAAAGACTAAAAAGGAAGGAAAAGTGTACAGAGGATGCATTTCCAAAGGCCTTTTGTGTTCACACAAAAATGTCTGTTGGGAAACAAACAAAATATCTGTAGGTCCCATTCTGCTAAATATGTTAGCTTTTAAAAAGGCAAAATCTACCTTCCGTTTAAGTCCTAACTAGTATGGACCTCCATAAGTATTAGGCCAGGAGGCAGCATAAGTGAAAAAAAATCCTGATTTGGCTTTGTCATAATTAATTTGATAATCTTGGAGAAATCAAAAACCACCTTTTAGGGGAGTTCCTGCAGTGGCTCGTTGGTAACAAACTTGACTTGTATCCATGAAGATGCAAGTTCAATCCCTGGCCTCACTACTCAGTGGGTTCAGGATACAGCATTGCCTGAGCTGTGGTGTAGGTCGCAGATGTGGCTCAGGTCATGTGTCATTGTGGCTGTGGTGTAGGCCACCAGCTGTAGCTCCAATTCTACCCCTCGTCTGGAAACTTCTATATGCCACACCTGCAGCCCTAAATCAAATCAATCAATAAATAAATATTTAAATGAAAACAAAACACCTTGTGCCTCTTTCTCATGAAATAAAGCATAATACTATTAAAATTGGAGAAAATTTAGAAGTCATCTGTTCCTGTCTCCCAGCCACTGAAAAATAGATTCCTGCCTTGATTTTTGATCGAATATTCCTACTTTGCAAGGAGTTCACTGCTGTGCAAGTTAGCCTATTCCACTGTGACTGGCTCTATTAAAAAATGCTTAATAGTGAACTAACATCTATATCTGGTCAGTTTTAAATAGCATCCTGCATGTACTTTTTAGTACTATAATTTCAGATGGAGGAACAATAATTTTCTTTCTCCTGTATACCTCCATCTCACCCCTTCATCTCCCTATCCCCTCAACACACACATAACACAGACATCTCAGAAGTTCCCAGGGTAATTGATGGCAGTAAGAACCTTTTTATTTTTTCTCCATACCAGCACAAGATACATGCTGTGTCAATACTGGCCAAGCAAACATACTGTTCTTCTTGTAGCTCATATACTGATAAAAAAATTTGGTCTCTGAATTATGACTATCTGGTTTATAATACATTTATAGCTCCTAGTAAATGTAAGCAACTGGCAATTTGCTTAAGATTTTGTACTTGATATTCACAATAGCCAAGATATGAAAACAACCTGTCAGTTGACAAATGAATGGATTAAGACAATGTGGTCATATACACAATGGATTACTACTCAGCCATAAAAAAATAATGAAATAATGCCATTTGTAGGAACATGGATGCAACTAGAGATTATCATAAGTGAAGGAAGAAAAAGACAAATATAGTATGATATCACTTATATGTGGAATCTAAAATATGCCACAAATAAACTGATCTATAAAATAGAAACAAACTCACAAACATAGAGAACAGTCTTGTGGTTTCCAAGCGGGGTGGGGGGAAGGAGTGGGGTGGACTGGGAGTTTGTGGTTAGTAAATGAAAACTATTAAATTGAGAATAGATAAAACAACAAGGTCCTACTGTACAGCATAAGGAACTATATACCGTCTTCTGGGATAGTTTATGATGGAATGAATATTAAAAAAGAATGTACACATATCTATAAAAATATAGTGAAACTAAAACTTAAAAGAAAGATTTCTCTGCTTTGATTTCCTGACTTGTAAAACAAAAACAATAATAACAGCGTTTGCCACTGAAGCTTGATTTAAGGCTTATGATACTGAAATAAGGCTCTTAGAACAACATATCACAAAATATGTGCTCAGTGTTGGTCACAGAATCTTGATCATTATCAAGTAGAAATGAGAAGAACATAGGATAAAAAGACTTGGCAGAAGAGTAATCAAATGGAATACAATATTTTACTTCCTCTTTTCTAGACCCAGAAAGACTTACATTTCGCTGCCAGGGACTCTAGTCCAAGGATACCAGGAGAATTAAGGATCTGGGCGGTTAACCAAAATAGAGCATATAAAGGAAAGTGTTAATTTAGTATAATATTCTCAAATCCTGAACATTTTTAAGAAATATCTGTTTTCAGGACTAGCCCTTGGCCTCATAGTGAGCTCCGAGCACTATGAATATTCTGTCTGATGACTGTCTTTGCTTGCCTGAGGCCCTGGGCCATGCTGTACAAGGTTGATCAGATAGATTATGCTAACTATATGATTTATGGTCAATACCTGTGTTGAGCTTTGACAGCTGAGATCATTCACATAGGTACTAAATGCCCACATGACTCATCTCCAGTAAAAACCCTGGACAGCAGGGATCAGGGAAGCTCTTTGGTTTGCAATATTCTATATGTGTTGCCATACTTCATTGCAAGAAGTATAAAGTGTGTCCCACATAATTCCACAGACATTTGTATCCCATATATTCCAGACATGGCCTCATGTGCCTTTACCCTTCACTGATTTTGATCTGTATCCACTCATTGTAATAAACCCAACTGTGAATATAACAGGTGTTGAGTTCTTTGGTCATTCTAATGAATCTCTGAAGGAAGTTTTGACAACCATTGATAGAACAGATGAGCCCTAGCTCCCATAGTCAGATGCTGTGTGAATTATTTTAACTCAATTAAAATAGCAATATCAATGTGACATGAGTTTAAGGAAACATCGATTGACCATAAAATTATTGTTATTATTGGTGTGTTATTACTGTTGTTTATATTCACTCATTAGTTATGGCAGGAGATGTTCCTTTTGAAACTGTACTGGACATAGGGTCATGAAAGTACAATTTAATCCTGCAGATAAATGACTGCTTTGTGCCTATGCCAGGATCCCATGTCTATAGACTAGTTAGTAGGAAAGTTACTTGATAATGGACAGTCACATCCTCTAGTCAAGTAATATTTGTTTTAGTCTGGATTCTCCAAAGGAATAGAACCAAAGAAAGATACAGTTGACCCTTGAACAAGCAGGGATTAGGGGCATGAATCCTGTGCACAGTCCAAAATTTGCATAAAACTTTTTAATCATCTCTCTGGACCCACAGTCCCACATCTGCAGACTCAAGAAGACAGGAATCGTATAGTCCCATAATACATAATTATTGAAATAAATCCAGGTATAAGTGGACCTGTCCAGTTCAAACCCTTGCTGTTCAAGGGTCAATTTTATGTGAACACACAAACACAGAGTTATGGAAGATGAGATTCCTACAGTCTGCATTCAGGAAGCTGAAGACCCAGGATACCTGATGGTATAGTTCCTGTTTGAGTCTAAAGGCCTGAAAACCAGAAGAACCAATGATATGAATCCAAACTCTGAAGGGAAGAGAAGATGTATATTGTCTCAGTTCAGAACAGAGAAAAAATATTCTTCTTTTTGATTTTTACAGGCCTCCAATGGAGTTGAGGCCAAAATAAGATATAATTCTTATTTTGTGCTCCCAAACTCTCAGTATTCAGAATTTGTTGACATTCTTAACAACATTCTTATTTTGACCCTAACTCGAGTACTCTGATGGAAAACTGTGTCCTGGATTAAGACACCATTCACGCCTTCCAATTACAGTCCTTATTGATGCTGATTTCTGTCCCTCAGCTCTGGTTACCTCTTCCAACTGAATAATGCAGATCCCTAAATCTCCAAAATGGCATGGGGACTGTGTAAGCCAAGGAAATAGGAATTTCAATGCTTAAGAATCTCCTTACCCTGGGAAGCCTCCCCACGACTAAAGCAACATGAATGATCTCTTTCATCCCAGCTAGCACCTTCTGAAAACTGGTGTTTCACTTTGGTCTCTTGTGAATAAGAATTTTTAACAGCAAATCCAGTATATTAATATTGAAAGTGCCTCCCAGTGTACATACTTCAAGAAGTTTACACTTACATATGATCTCTATCTTCAATATTCTCCATCTTAGTTAAGAGTGTCATTCTCCACCCTACTGGTTTGAAGGTCTGGACTCATTTTAAAATTCCTATTATCCACTTTTGCCATATACACATGTTTCTTTGACCAACACAGTCTGGTCACTCTAACTGCTGTGTCCAGCTATTTACTTCTCACATATTTGAAGAGCCAGGAATTAGTTTAATCAAAGTTAGTATAATTGTGGAGCAAAACACACAGTCTCTGACCTCAAGAATTCAGGGTTAATTAAGGAGGCGATCATAAAAAGCTATAAAATTATAAATTTATATTTTTAATTGAAATTTATAATGATATTAATAATTATGCCATGATGATAATATATAGAAAGGAAACTTAAAAGAGATAAATGAAATATTTACAAAGGACTCCAATTTAGAGCAGGGGATCATAAAATGTTTGATTGGCTATAAGCATCTGAGAATGAAGAGTTCTGCTGATTCACACCTCAATAAAGTTAGTGAAAAAAAAATTTTTAAGTGAAAGTCTCTGGAAATAGTACTAAGGGCAAAGAGCTAATGAAGAAATACTTATTCAAAAAAAATCCATGCAAATTTCATTAAGAATTTCTCCAAGGAAGATACACAAGTGGCCACCTGCACTTCTGGGTATTCATTCAGGTAAATAAAAACATAGGTGCACACAAAAACTTGTACATGAATATTTATAACAGCATTATTCATAATAGTCAAAAGGTTGAAACATCTCACAAGTCCATCAAAGAATAAATGGGCAAACAAAATGTGATGTACCAATAAAATGGATTATTTATATGATATAACATGGATGCATCTTGGGAACTTATGGTAAGTGAAATAAGCTGGCTATAAAACTCCACATATTATTTGATTCTATTGATATGAAAGTCTACAATAAGGAAATCGATAGAGACAGAAAGTAGATTAAGGTTTGCTTAGGGCTGAGGGTGGAGGTGGGAAGATAGGCATTTATAATACATGTAAAGATGCTAAAAACACTAAGTAACTTAACTGGGTGAACTGTATCTTTGAGTTACATCTCAATAGAGCTATTTTTACAAAATAAGAAAAAGCATCATTAATGAAGAGATACAGATGTGAAGAACCCAATGCTGAGTCTTGGTAGAGTGTAAAAAGCAGGGAAGAATATTCCAGGAAAAGAAACAGCTAATCAGAGGCACTGAGATCTGTAAGAGCTCATTATGGTAGAACTGGATAAAAACCAATGGTAGAATGTGGTTAAGAGGAGGAATAGCAGAAAATGAGAAAAAACAGGTATGATCGGAAGAAACTTGATGGCCATATGAAGGATTTTAGGCTCATTCCTATGTAGATACTGAAAAATTTTAAGCCAGAAAGACATACACCTGAATTGATAAGGCTTTTCAAAAAATATCCTGAGAGAGGTTTATGGAGAGGGGAATAGAGGGGTTGAGTGGAGGTAGGTCCATGGATTAGAAGTCTCCAGTAAATTATCCCTCTGGATTTTTTTTCTTTTCTTTTCTTTTTAGGGCTGCACCATGGCATATGGGTTGTATCAGAGCTGTAGCTGATGGCCTACACCACAGCCACAGCAACGCCAGATCTGAGCTGCATCTGTAACCTACACCACAGCTCATGGCAATGCCAGATCCTTAACCCACTGAGCAAGGCGAGGGATGGAACCTGCATCCTCATGGATGCTAGTCAGATTCATTTCCGCTGAGCCATGACAGGAACTCCTGGAATTTTTTAGATGCAGAAATTTCTCAATATCTTCCATGTTACTATGGAGAATATAGGGTTCCTCACTGCCAAAAGCTTTAGGTGAAGTAGGACTGATGCAAAATTTAAGGAGGGACTGATTCATTCTTAGGGTCATGCTAGTGTAAAGTCAGCACTTGTAACACTCACAGAGTGATGGTTTTTTTAAATTTAAAAATTTTAAACTTTAGTTAACATTCTTAACAATGCCCCCCCCACCAAGTCCTGATATGAAACTTAAAGGATTTGATCCAAAAGAAAACCTACCACCTACCAAATGCATGAACAGAACCAAATTTCTTTTTTCTTTTTTTTTTTAGGGCCTTACCCACAGCATAAGGAAGTTCCCTGGCGAGGGGTTGAATTGGAGCTGCAGCTGCCGGCCTGTCACAGCAACAACAATGCCAGATCTGAGCCCCATCTGTGACCTACATCACAACTGTGGCCACAGTGGATCCTTAACCCACTTAGCAAAGCCAAGGATCAAATCTGTATCCTCAGACACTATATCAGGTTTCTTAATCCACTGAGCCACAATGGGAACTCCACAAGCATGTTTCTTAACTTCTTTTGGGCTTAGATCCATCATACGCAAAATGAGATTCATGTTACCTGCTTCCTTGCGTGGTTCTAAAGCATTAATTTTATAAGATTACAACTGCAAAAGCTCCTACAAAAACTCCAAGGGATTTAAGAAGAATTCAGTGACTAGAAGTTCTTACAATACCTTAAAAATGAGTTATGTAGCTCTCCTGGTAAAAAAAAAAAAGTTTTCAAAACAGAATTTTATAGGATCAGCTCCTTTACTTGGGACATAAATCATTTACCACTTTGCCCAAACTTACTTCTCCAACTGCATTTCCTTATATTGTAATTCCCCATGAAGTCTCTAGGCTCTAGGTAAGTTGTAATTCTCAGAGTGCATAGCAATACCTTTTTATAACTCCATGACTTTGTGGACATACAGTTTTTCTGTATGAAATGTCTATCCCTGTTTGTTCATACAGCAAACTCATCTCATTCTACAATAACCTGAAACTGAAATCTCCTTGGTAAATGTTACCCTGTACCTGAGAATTAATTGCCACACTTATCAACACCCCTTAACACTGTTTCTACTTCATTAATTTAGTTAACATGGTATGTTATGTTATATTACATTATGCTATGTTATATATGTCTATTTATATGACCCCAGCAGACTCCAAAATTTTGAAGGCAGGAATTTTTTTTTTTTTAACTTTTGTAACCCTAGCAAGGAGCACATACTTATCAAGCGCTGGGTATAGTCATATTTATTTATTCATTCACAAGCATTTATTAAGTTTCTACATGAGGTAGTTTCTGTGCTTGATCAAAAAATGGTAATTAAAAAGTATAGAAGAAACTACAGTAGAATAAACATGATTTAGATTCAGAAGCTATCATTATAAGCTATTACCTTTGTGCTTTGGGTCTTCATCTTTAAAATAAAGACATTATTAATCTTACCCCAGAGGACTTTCATTAAGGTATACATTTAATGGCCTCCCCAGAACTGCAAAACATTATGGGACTTTAGCTGTCATTTCAGACAAGGTCTTTTGTTTCCAAGGATGTTATTAATTTGAGGGATGTTACAACCTCTATATATTTAGGTAAAATATAATAATGCATATAAAATGATAAATATACAAGACAATTTAAGCTGTATTATAACAATGGTACCACTGCTTAGTTTTATCACAGGTAACAGAGACATAATAACTATGATTTGAGGTAGCAGGTGGTGTCCTGGAATGGAGCCAGGGTTGTCCACATATTCCTACTCTGCACATAAATTCTTGTCTTCTCTCTATCCGCCCTTTTGTTTCAAAGTAGTTTCTAACTCTTAGTGTTTGTCTCTGCTGGGTAAGTCAGTAATTTTACTCTCCAGATCTTTCTAAAGACTGCTCCTGTCATTTCTCAGTACCAGTGGATTTCCTAAACAAGTTGGCCAAACAATTGCATGCAAATGGCAAGCCCAGGTGTTAAGAGGATGCCTTGCATTACAGTGAGATCCCCATCCCAAAGAAATAAACAAATACAATAGAGCCAGAGATTTTTGTTAGATCTTCTAATGAAAACACACGCTTTCTCCTACTTTGCTCCCCTGGTCATTGATTCACAAATTAGATTGCTTCCAAATCTCTCCAGTTCATTCTTCATCAATTATGGGCAGAGAAGTGAGTTTTCTGTTGCTGTTTTATTGGTATGATTTTTCAATCCTTCATTTAGAAACATATAATCCATATACCTAACAAACATCCCAACTATCTCAGATTTTTCTTTAACTCAGAGTTCTGTTCTTTCCTGCAGAGAAATTGCACTTGAAAATTATCTCCCTGTGTCTTGAATAAGATGAATAAACATGTACTTTAAAGAGGCACTGTCACAGAAAATAAACTATAAAACAGAGCAATATTTGCAGTTATGATTACATATCATAGGTTCACGTGTTTATTGTCTTAATCAAATGAAATTGATGTAAGACAAGTTTTAATTCTCAAAGACACAAGAATACTGCATAAGAATATTTGGGAACCGTATTTGGATTTGAAAAAATAGCTCAGTCCTTTCTTCTGAAGAGACTTACTTTCTTCCCTGCACAGTACCAGCTGGAAAGTCACAGTATTTGATGGAGTGTTGAGAGGGCTCCTCTAGCACAGCATGAATCCTTTTCTTACTCTTTATAAAACCAAGTCAAAGGAAATTATTTTTCTTTATAAGCCTATCAGACAATTTTAAGTCAATGGTAGAATTCATAATAACTTTACTAATAGCAACAGGGTTGAACATTCACATCGCTATTAAGCCCTTGATTAGCTACTTTGGATTTCATAATAACTCCTCCTCATTTCTCTAGTCTCTTTTTCCTCCTCCGTCTGTACTTGGTAACCACACTGGATTTTTTTTAATATTCTCATGCATACCTTGCTCTTTCCCATCAATAGATACCTGCCCATCTTTTGGTTGTTGTTCTTAATTTGCTCAGAGTTTCTCTCTCTACACCATCACACAACACTCATGCATACCTTATCTAGTGATTTCTACTCATTCTTTTGTATTTTTAAACATTGCCGCCTTAAAAAGATTGAGTGTACTTGTCACACATTTGTGTTGCATATTTATAATCTTTGTGCCATATTCATCCTCCCTGATAGATTACAAACTTCCCAAGGCAGAGACAACATCTGTCTTATTCAGAATTCTATCTCCCCTTCTGCTGCTTCAACATGGTTAAAGCCCCAAGACCTTAACTTCTGCAGAAAGTAAGAAAACAAAAAACAATACTTTCAAAGATTTTTTTGTTAGTTACAAATCCTGGATTTGTGTAAATATGAAATTTTTTCTTTTCTGTTTTATGGGTGCACCTGTGGCATATGGAAGTTCCTGGGCTAGGGGTTGAATCCAAGCTGCAGGCATATGCCACAGCCACAGCAATGCCAGATTCAAGCTACATCTGTAACCTACACTGCAGCTTGTGGCAATGCTGGATTCTTAATTCAGTGAGTGAGGCCAGGGATTGGACTCACATCCTCATGGTTCTTAACCCCCCCGAATCGCAACGGAACTCCTGGAATTATTTTTTTAATGAGCTCTTAGATGATAAAGTAATGTATTTAAATTTTTTAAAAAATCTGTGCTATAAAATACTATATTTAGGCTGTCCAATATACTCCACAAAAACAGAATGAGAAATATCTGACATCAGAACTGTTAAAAAGAGATACAACTTAGAACAAATTACTTTAATTGGACAGGAAGAACTATGTTGTATACTGTGTATTAGTTTTTGCATTGGTTCTTAGTTGCTCATAGCTTAGTTTTCTGACACTTATGCTTCCAAAAGTGTAGATTTGTGGTATTCTCATATTAGTTTGACTTTCTCTTAATCATTGTTACATAACTCATTTTTTTTAAAACCCTGGTTTTCACTTTTCCTTTGTTTGAAGACTTTCATTGCTTTTGATTTGGAGGAAAGACAGTGTGGCTTTGGTATCTCTACATTTTTATTTATGCTTCCTCAAGTCTTTTCTTTTTTTTTTTTAATTCTTGAGAAGTAAATAATTCCAGTAAATGCCTATAAATCCATAGAAAGAAAACTTGCATACATACACAGAACATGCACTTGGTTATTAGGAGGCAATATTGTGCACAATTTATTATTCTGTCTTCCACAGAGCCTAGTATTGGGGCTTTCACATAGATGCCACTGAAATGACTTTGCTAAAATAGAAAGTTATTCTACTAGTGCAATGCATTTAGATATAAGAAGAGGGGAGAGAAGGATGAGTACCCCTTGTCACAGGGAGGGCAGAGGGGAAATCTGTGTCATACTACTTGGGATTTTCTAAAACCCAAAGAAAGAGGGGAGGTGTTGTGCTTGTAAGCTTTGTGTCAGATGCCCATGGTTGGAAATCTGGCTCTGTCACTGACTATGAGACCTTCGCTAACTTGCTCAAGCTC
The DNA here is from genome assembly GCF_016906955.1 of Phacochoerus africanus. NCBI lineage: Eukaryota > Metazoa > Chordata > Mammalia > Artiodactyla > Suidae > Phacochoerus > Phacochoerus africanus. The sequence continues at coordinate 119,500,081 of NC_062558.1, read as the reverse complement.
TCTGAGCCTTGATTTACTCACCTGTAAATAAAGAGAACACTATATGCAATCTATATTGAGGAATTCATTCAAACAACATTTATGAAATTTTGTCAGTCATTGTCCAAAGGGCTTTTGGGTATTAGTCTTTTAATCCTTACCATAGCACTATTAACTTGTCATCACCCATCTTATATATGAGAGGATCCAAGGCTTAGGGAGATTAAGCAATTAATCACGACGTGCAATAAATGATTGGCCTAAGACTATGCTTTAAAAGTTTCTAGCACGCATGTAAATCTCTTGGCTATAATGGTCTTTGTTTCATTAAAATATTTCACTGTATATTGACATAATATTGAAGTTTATCTTTATTAGTGTTTTACCGACACTGGAACAATAGTATATCACATCAAAGGTGAAACAATAATCTATTATCATCCTGATGGGAAGTCCCAATGAGAGGTGAACATTTCTCACAGGTTACACTCCAAGGTAAAATATCTGTGTTAATATTATTTAGAGGTGAAGGTTGATATAGACAATAACATTTGGAAATAATTAAACAAAATTGTACAAAATTTCTCCCATGACTCATTATAATTATCTCACCATGGGATAGCATATGATAATGCAAAGAAAGATAGCTATAATTAATTTCCATATATCAAGGATTTTATTTTAAACTTTCCTATTCAAGAAACTTAACCTTTTTTTTCAGTCACCAGTATTTACTTTGAGGCCTATCCCTGGGGACGATCTCTGATATTGTTCTGTACTGTTCTATGGCAGGTGCTTAGTAAGTACTGATTAATTGTGACAATGAATGTTGCCAGCCCTAATTTTTATGGCATGGTTTTTAACATATTTTTTGTATGCGACTGTGTTCATTGAGGGCCATATCTTTTGGATAAAATTAACATGGGAGAAAAAATGTTTCTCTCTTCAGTTGTAAATACCAAAAAACGTTTTCTTTAAATTATATTATATTTTTTATTTCTCACAGTTCCACGAAGCAGATTAGCAAGTCAAGGACCAGAAAGATAACCTACACTGGAAGCTGGACCAAGACAGGATGGATTCTGCCCATAGAAAATGAGTCCTTTGTAAATCCTTGCTTCTCAAAAGAAGTTCAAATCTAAATCTAAACTAACTGCCATTAGGGGAGTTCCCATTGTGGCACAGTGGAAATGAATCCGACTAGGAACCATAAGGTTACAGGTTTAATCCCTGGCCTTGCTCAGTGGGTTAGGGATCTGTCATTGCTGTGAGCTGTGGTGTAGGTTGTAGATGTGGCTTGGATCTGGCATGGCTGTGGCTGTGGCCTTAGGCCGGCAGCTGTAGCTCCGATTAGACCCCTAGCCTGGGAACCTCCATATGCCGCAGGTGTGGCCTAAAAAGGACAAAAGACAAAAAACTCTAAAACAACAACAACAACAAAAACCTAACTGCTATTAATACTTGATGTTAGGAAAATTACAGGGAAGATATAATTCAAATCATCCTCCACCATTACTGGATTTTCCTATAACATTTTTTGAAGAGAGGAAAGAAGAAAGGTTACATGGAAAGAAGAAACCATCATATAATGAACACTAGCTATGGCTAGGCATTTCCAAATTGGCTGCTGTGTGGAATATTTCAGTAACTTAAGAATTTAGCATACGGTACCGTAACATAAGAAAAAAAAATGATTAGAATTTCTAAACACTGACATATCAAAATTTGGATACAGGCCTCTTTTTTTGTCAACTCTTAGTTATCTTGCCCATATATTTTGATGGATGCTTGAGGTCTTATTGGTGCCATGGGAAAGACAGAACTCCATGAGTTCTAATAGAGATTATCCAGTTAAGGGCTGAGACCTGCTTGGTGACATGAGAGACTGATTGTGTTGTGCATGGAGAGATTGAAACAATGAATTCGCTATAGTAGGGAGAACATGGCTAAGTTTCAAACCAAAATGAACTCAGCCTAGCAAAGAATAAAACCAAATCTCAAAACCTAAAAGGATCCAACAGAAATCTAAATGTTTAACAGAACCAAACATAACACCTTTGAAGGAGAGACTGCATAACCAGACACCCTTGTGCTTGTGCATGATCCTGAGCTCACACTCCAGAGTTTAGTGACCCATCAGGAAGACAAAAACAAAGGAAACAACTCTAAGTATGAGATTTTCCATCTGTAGAAAATCAAAGAAAAAGAGAAATCTTGAGAGCAGTCAAAAAGAAAATAGATTACCTTCTGAGAAAAAAAAATATACATTTTATACTTGACCTCTCATTAAGAACAATGGTGGCCAGAGACAAAAAACAGCACCTTTAAACTAGCATAAGAAAAGCAAGTGTGAAACAAGAGTAATTCTACAGATGTACAGAAAAATACATTTTAAAAAAATAGAGTAAAATAAAGACACTTTCAAACCAATAAAATTCTTAACAAATTCATACCAGCAGGATTTTTTTTTTTAAAACTACAAGAAATGTTAAATCAGTTTTATTAGCATAAAGAAAAATAAGATCAAGCAAAACCTTGGTTTTACAAGAAATAATGAAATACATCAGAAAGGATAAATACATGGATTTTACAAAAGATTGTTTCTCTTTATTAAAATTATTTCAATTTATTTGAAAGGCAATTCTTAAGGCAAAAATAATAGCATGGAATTTTGAGATTTATTACAATATTTAGTAAGATATATAAAAGTGACAGAAAGATATTGGTAATAAATGTAATTTTACTAAGTTTCTTACATTTTATGTGAAATGGTACACTACTAACTCTGTAGACTGCACAACTTAAGGATGCTTATTATAGTTGCTACAACTATAAAAATAGTACAAAGAGGTATAAAAATTGAGGCATTAAAATGAAAATTTAATCAAAAAAAGAAATAATAACTCAAAATAAGTTAGTAAAGGAGGAACAGAATGAAAACATAAAAGAAAAGTTACTTGGGAACACAAATGTAATGCAAATAGCTCACTGAATTGCTAATCCTACCATACTAATAAATATAATAAATATAAATGAACTAAATGCTTCAATTTTTAGAAAGATACATTCAGACTGGATAAAAACTAAGACCATATGTATAAGAGGCAGATAACAAAGGCATGGACATGGGAAAATGGTAAAAGATAGGCTATGCAGATAAGAAACATAATAAGATGTTGCCTATATTAATATCACGCAAAAAGGATTTATTTATCAGAAAGGTAGAATAATGCTTAAAATGTTCACTTATAAAAGAACTAAAAAATATGGAGAAAAGCCTGATGAGGACAAAGAGAAATAGATAAATTCGCAAATATAGCTGAGGATTTTAACACTTCTCTCCAAGTATCTGATAGAACAGATTTGAATGAACTTGTCAACCAATCTGGCCTAATTTACACTGATGGAGCCAATAACTCAGATAACATAATACTTTTCAAGTGCACATAAAATGATTACCAAATTTTTTTCAAGAAAAAAAATGTTTTCAATAATATTTGAAAACTGAAATATCGCATAGTAAGTTCTCTCACCTCAATAGAATTAGAGTAGAATTAGATTGGAAATCAGTAACAGTAAGGCATCTAGAAAATAGCTCAGTATGAAATTACGCAATACATTTTATAATAATTTATGAGAAAAAAAGAGATCACAATTATATTAAAAGAATTTGAAGTCAATGATAGGAAATCCTGTTGTGGCTCAGAGGGTTAAGGACCCTACATTGTCTCTATAAAGATGCATGTTCAATCCCTCGCCTCACTTAGTGGGTTAAGGATCTGGTGTTGCTGTAAGCTGTGGTGTGTGGCATAGGCTGCAGCTGCGGCTCCAACTTGACCCCTGGCCCAGGAACTTCCATATGCCACAGGTGTGGCTGTAAAAAGAAAAAAATCAATGATAAAGATTATTTACCAACCAAATTTGTGAAATGCATAAAAAGAGAGACATAAAAACATATAGCTTCAAATGCATATATTAGTACATAATAGTTATATTAAATAATGCATTCCTTCCTTAAATATGTAGAAGATAAAATTAAGCTAAAATTAAGCAGAAAGAAGGAAATAATAAAGACAGAGGCAGAAATCAGTGAAGTAGGAAAATTTTGAAAACAAAAAATTTATAAACCAAAAGGACTAAAATGGATAAATCTTTAGCTAGATTACACAATATAAAAAGAGAGGAGATAGAAATTATCAGTATCAGAAATGCAAGAGAGGACATTAATTCAGATCTTATAGACATGAAAATGTCAATTTAACAGCTTTGATGAAGTGGATAATAACCTTAAAACACACAAATTAACAAAACTGACCCAAGAAGTAGAAAATGTGCATACCACTAACCCTGTAAAAATAATTTGAAACTTCCCCTCCAAAAAAAAAAAATCCTCTCTAGTCTTTTAAATTATACAAAACTTTTATGTTAAATAATATTAAAACTTTGGCATAAAATATTAATTTTATAAAAAATATTTCGTGAAATAGAAGAACACATCCCTAACCCATTTCATGACTCTAGAGTAATACTTTTTGTATAAATATTGGTACCGAAACCTGAAAAAAAACTTCACCAGAAAATAAAATTACAAAATAGTTACCATCATGAACATAGACTGAAAACTCCTTAATAAAAAATATATTGAAAGGAGAATGCATCTAGACTAAGTAGAGTTCATTGCAAGAATACAAGTTTGTTTTACTATTTAACAATTAATCAGTATACTGCAGCACAATTATAAAACGAAAGGAAAAAAATTGTGAGAAGGTAAGTAGAAGATCATCACTATAAAGGCATAAAAAGCATTTGACCAAATTCAATAGCTGTTCATGATAAATGCTGTCAACAAATTAGAGGTAGAAGTAAACTTCCTCAAACTTATAAAGTGTTATTTATAAAAACCTTTAACTAATATCATCCTTACAGGAGAAACAATAACCATTTTCCTGTTAAGATTAGGAATCACGAAGAATCCTTATTTTCTCTATTTCTATTTTACATTAATTATATCATTATATGGCACAATAAGTACAATTTGCAAGGTCCATGTGCAAAATGCAATTGCATTTCTATATATGAGGAAGGAACAAATGGAAATTTAAATTGTCGATTTGAAAAAGCATTTATTAAAAATATAGCAAAAGGAATGCAAGGCCCTTTGCTGAAAATTATAAAATATTGCTAAGAAAAAAAAAAATGAAGAACTAAGAGCTACTTCATGTTCACTGGAATAATACTATCAACATGTCTGTTTACCTTATGTGATTTACAAATTCAAAGTAATTTTGATCAAAATTTGACTAGTTTGTCATTTCTAGGGAACCAAGATCAGTTTTTAGAAGTCTCCATAAGGTATAGGCTCTTGTAAAACCCAGTTCTTCCTTGTTAAGTCTGTTACAACTAACTGAATCATTTTCCCACAGGAATTCATGCTTACATTAAGCATGCCTGCATGCTACATTAATTAAACATTAAGTAGAAATAATGTTTTAAGCATCAATCACATTCAAAGATCTTTTTTAAATCAAAAAGACTCTGGAATTAATTGGAAATGAAAGTTAATGTTAGAGTTTTTCCCCCTTCATATCAATCATCCAGTCATCAAAAGGCACTTGACTGGTAACTGATACAAACTAGTCATAAATAGAAGATGATTAATCTTTTATTTATACTTTAAGCTTTTTAAAGATAACTTTAAATTGCTAACTATTATTTCAAGCCAACTGAAGTTTATTAATGTATTTCTTCAACCATAATTGCTGCTCTTTGAAGCCCATTTCATGCTAAACTTGTCATTACCTGCAGTAGGATTTATTATGTTAAAAAACTACCAAATATTTAAATTTGGGGGCACCTGAATTATTATGGTTTTCATTGGTAGATTTGAAAATGTGAAGAATAGGAAAATCTTACCAGATACAATAAAAAACTGGGCCTAAAATTAAATTTATACAGAGCCAGTAGAACATGGATTATGTAAAGCCAAGTTGGCAGATATTTTTATTTTCTTTTTATCTTGAAAGTGAAACAAACACACATTAATGAAGCAAAGATGAAGCCATTTCCTGAATAAAGATTTCTCATCTTTCAGAGCCTTGTTGGAAAAGTTAGCCTTCATACAATCATTTAGACATATTTTACTTTTCTTAACCTTGAACTCATTCCATTAAAGTCACAGAATCTGTTAAGTAACCTAAACAAATTTTGTTGAAAACAATTCTTTGACATGCAAAATGGATTTTTGTCTTGCCCTAAGTCATTATTATTAAAAATGTCAGTAAATTTTGCCTGCTGGGAACACCGATTTTCCTTCAATTTTTCAATCTTATTCAAAACTCTGTATTGAATATTTTACAAGCTGCAGTGGATCTTTGCTTTTTAAAATTACAGACTGTGAAACCTATGTTGGTATTTTGCTAAATAGTTTTGCACATATCCGGCATTTACAGAAAAAAAAAATGAGAAAACCATTCTTGGATGATTATAATCTTTTATGTGACCTCCATAATAAAAAATAATAAGGTTTCATCAAGAGAGCAGGTTGTGTTCCTCCACAGTTCTCACACACACACACACACACACGCACACACACACACACTCAGTTTATAAGCTCCTGTTCCATTGTGTGTCACATGGTCCCTCAAATACTTCAAATACTATCAAATCTCTCTCTTTCAATCCCACCCTTCTACCCTTCCCCCAGGTAACACTGAGAGACTTATTCATTAGGGTCATGTAGCAACAATTTATGTACTGAATTTCTTTTGTTTCAATCAGCCTTACCTATTGGTTTACTATAGCTTTATAAATTTTTAGTGCATGCTTTCAGAATGCTAAGTCTACCCTAAGAACTGCTAAATTTGCTGTTGGAGAAATTAAAAGGTATTCAAGGAGAAAACAGAAAATAGGATTTGTGAGAAGGAAGTAAACAGAGGAACACAGAAATACTGAAATTTCACTTTAAATATTTGGGATTTGTACAATGAAGTTATTAGTGACTGAAAAACATTAAATCAGATAAATATTAAACTAAATATTTATATATACCTATAAATACATCTATATTTCTGAATCTGTCCATTTATTCATATATTTAACCTAAATCTGTATTCATATATACTTTCATATCTATATCTAGGTATTCAAAAACACATAATCACACTAATACCTTCAGTTTCACTCCAACGCCATGCACTTATTCTAGCTTTCGGCATTATTCAATTTTGACTTTCTCCTCTGACAAAAAGACTAATTCTCCTTAATCACAATATTCACTTAAAATTTCATTCCATAAGATACATCAAGTCATTTCAGAATGACTAATGCATAGCATTGTGGAAAATAAGCCTAGTAACTGGAGTCATTAAACACACACATGCACTTTTTGTATTTAGCCTGAGGGTATACAGTAAAAGGACTGTGCTCAAGAATTATTCCCCCAACCCCAATATGTTTATATTACTATCTGAAATATGGTTAGATTCATGTGCTTCTTTTCATATTACATTTCCCTCTAATTCTTGCTGTTTCTCTTTATTATTGGCTTTTTCAAGTATATCAAACAGAACCTGATTCTAAAAGCCAAAGTTATTTTTATTTTTATTCTTTTTTTTTGTCTTTTGCCTTTTCTAGGGCCACTCCCGCGGCATAGGGAAGTTCCCAGGCTAGGGGTCTAATCGGAGCTGTTGACACCAGCCTACTCCAGAGCCACAGCAACGCGGGATCCGAGCCATGTCTGTGAACTACACCACAGCTCACGGCAAAGCCGGATCCTTAACCCACTGAGCAAGGGCAGGGACCGAACCCGCAACCTCATGGTTCCTAGTCGGATTCGTTAACCACTGTGCCACGATGAGAACTCCTTATTTTTATTCTTTTATAATGATTTTTATTTTTTTCCACTATAGCTGATTTACAGTGTTCTTTCAGTTTTCTGCTGCATAGCCAGGTGGCCCAGTCACACATACATGTATACCTTCTTTTTGCTCACATTAACATGCTCCATCACAAGTGACCAGACATAGTTCCCAGTGCTATACAGCCCGATCACACTGCTTACCCATTCCAAAGGCAATAATTTACATCTATTAACCCCAAATTCCCAGTCCCTCCTACTCCCTTCTCCTCCCTCTTGGTAACCACAAGTCTGTTCTCCAAGCCATGATTTTCTTTTCTGTGGAAAGGGTCATTGTGCCTTATATTAGATTCCAGATATGTGATATCATATGATATTTGTCTTTCTCCTTTTGACTTACTTCACTCAGTATGAGAATCAATAGTTCCAGCCATATTGCTGCAAATGGCATTACTTTGTTCTTTTTTATGGCTGAGTAGTATTCCATTGTGTATATTTACCACATCTTCTTAATCCAATCATCTGTCGATGGACATTTGGGTTGTTTCCATGTCTTTGCTATTGTGAATAGTGCTGCAATGAACAGGCAGGTGCATGTGTCTTTTTCAAGGAAAGTTTTGTCTGGGTATATGCCCAAGAGTGGGATTGCTGGGTCATATGGTAGTTCTATGTATCATAGTGGTTGTACCAATTTACATTCCCACCAACAGTTCAGTAGGGTTCCCTTTTCTCCATACCCTCTCGAACATTTGCCATTTGTGGACTTATTAATGATGGCCATTCTGACTGGTGTGAGGTGGTACCTCATAGCAGTTTTGGTTTGTGTTTCTCTAATAATCAGGGAGGTTGAGAATTTACTTAGTATGTTACCACTCAGTTCCCTTCTACCTCAGTTCTCTTCCTTGATACACTCCTGCACCTTCCCTTTCTCTCATCCTTTCATCCAGTTCCCATGCATCCTCACAAGAGCCAATCTCATGTATTTCTAATTTGTCTTTCCCATTTTTCTTTTGGCACAAATGAGTGGGTCTGTATATATGTGTATAAATGTTTTTTACCCTTAATTTTTTACACAAATGTAACATATATGAATGTTCATTTGCACTTTGCTTTTTGCAATCAGAAATACATCCAGGGAATAACTCCTCATACGTTCATGAAGACCCTCCTCATTTTTTATAAAGCTTCTATAGTCCTCCACTGGGTTTGAACTATTCTCTTATATATGAACATTTAATTTGTTTTCACTACATATAAACAATGCTGTAATGACTGTGTGTGTGTGTGTGTGTGTGTGTGTGTGTGTGTGTGTGTGTGTGTGTGTGTAGTATTGCTTGAGGTGTATTTTCAGGGTAAATTCCTAGAAGTAGAATCAATCACCAGGCAAATACAGATGTCGTTTTGTAGTATCACTAAATCTCCTTTTCATAGTTCTGTAAAAATATCTCTTCCCACCAGCAATATGTAACATATGAGAGTGATTTTCTCCCCATAGTATGGTAAACAGGACAACAGAAGGTATTGTTATATTTATATCCATTGCTATATTTATCTATATAAATATATAGAGATGCAATTGATAATGTATATCAATACTGATTTATATATATTTGATAAAATATATATGTATATATCAATAATATTTAATATAATGTGTTAAAATAGTATCTGGTATAGTTTTAATTAAGCAACAAATTTTATTTATTTATTTGTTTATTTATATATTTAATTTTATTTTTGCTTTTTAGGACTGTCCCCACGGCATATGGAGGTTCCCAGGCAAGGCATTGAATCAGAGCTGTGGCTGCTGGACTATGCCAGAGCACAGCAATGTCAGATCCAAGCTGTATCTGCAACTTACACCACAGCTCACAGCAACACCAGATCCCTGACCCACTGAGTGAGACCAGGGATTGAACCTTATGGTTCTTATAATCATTTCCACTGAGGCACAATGGGAATTCCATAAGCAACAAATTTTAATAATTGAATCTAATCACCAAGGCCTAGTAGGCGAAGAAGAAATATGGTAAAAGAAAGACTACATAATATTGCTCAAATGATTTCAATTATTTATTTCTTCCCAAATAATAGTTTTATTTGTCTCTCTTCTTTCTTTACACATACATTATTTCATTGCCTTATTGTGTTTTCATGTCTTGCCTCAATCAAGGTCACAAAGTTACACTCCCATATTTTCTTCTATACATTTTGTAGGTTTAGCTCTTAAATTTAGATCTATGATCCATTTTGAGATTTTTATTTCATGTGAACTCGTGTATCCTTTCTTTCTTTTTACAATTCATTGGAAATTCCATTGTTCCCCCTTGTTATGTTGGCATGTTTACTATTAATCAATTGACCTTTAGTGTACTGACCAACTTGAGGATATATATTTTATTTTCTATATATATATATCATTATATTAATACTATGCAGCTTTGCTTACTGTAGCTTTATAGTAAAGGTTTTGAATTTGGTCAGTCTTCCAAGTTTGTTCTTTTTTTTTTCAATCAGTTTGACTATGCTAATTTTTTTATCACTATATAAATTATAAGTCAACTTGTCAGTGCCTATAATAATTTCTGGTGGGACTGTGATTTTGTTGAATTTACAGATTAAACTGGTGAAAACTATCATCTAAATAATATTGAGTTTTCTTGTGTGTGAGCATTGTATCTTATTCCACATGATGGTTAATTTTGTGTCAAGTTGGCTGGGTGGTGAAGTGCAAAGATATTTGGTAAAACATTTTTCAGTTGTGTCTGGGAGGGGGGTTTAGAATAAGATTAACATTTGAATTGGTAGACCTAGTAAACTGATATTCCTAATGCAGATGGGCCTCATCCAGATAGTTACAGGTCTGATTAGAAAAAAATAGCTAAATAAGAATATACTCTTCCTTTTTGACTCCCTCTGAGCTATTTCATCACATTTTTTTCTTTGGACTCGCATTGTCTCTTTCTGACCGCAGTGGTATGAAATTAGAAATTACATTCAGGGGGAAAAATGGAAAAAGTACAAACATGCATAGGATAAACAATGTTACTAAAAACCCAATGAGTCAATGAATAGTTAAAGATGGAATAAGAGGAGTTCTCATCGTGGCACAATGGAAATGAAACTGAGTAGTATCCATGACAATGTGGGTTCAATCTCTGGCCTTGCTCAAAGGGTGAGGGATTCTGCACTGTCAAGAGCTATGGTGTAGGTCAATTCCCATGTGGCTGTGGCTGTGGTGTAGGCTGGGCAGCTGTAGCTCTGATTTGACCCCTAGCCTGGGAACTTCCATATACCATGGGTGCAGCCCTAAAAAGCAAATAAAATAAAATAAAAGTAAAATAAAGATGAAATAAGAAAAAACCTCAAGATAAATGAAAATGCAAACACAAGCTTCAAAAAAAATAATAATAATGGAATGTACCAAAAGCCATTCTAGGAGAGAGTTGTAGTAATACTGGCCTAACCTCAAGAAACAAACTAACACAAACAACTACTTAACTACTACCTAAAAGAATTAGAAAAGGAACAAAGCCCAAAATTAGCAGAAGGAAGGAAATAAAGATCACAGAGAAAAGAAACTAAAGAGAAACAAAAATGAGAAGCTAAATGAAAACAAAACCTAGTTATTTGAAAACAAACAAATCTGATAAACTTTTAACAAGCCTAATCAATAGGAAGTAAAAAAAGAAATTAGAGTAATAACAATCAATACCACAGCATACCAAAAAAAAAAAAAAGATTCTATAATAGTCATATGCCAAAAAATTAGGAAATCCAAGAAAAAAGGACAGATTTCTGGAAACACACAACCTATGAAAACTGAATCAGGGAGAAAAAATATGAACAAATTAATTACAAATAGTAAAGTTTAATTTTTAATAAAAAATAAATTCCAAAAAAGAAAAGTCCAGGATTGTATGGTTTCATGGGGGGAGTTCTATCAAAAATATAAAGAAGAGCTTTTGGTATGGAGCTGCAGAAGGTGTTTATAAATTTTGGAGATTAATCCCTTGTCAGTGGATTCATTTGCAAAGATTTTCTCCCATTCTGTGGGTCGTCTTTTCATTTTGTTTAGGGTTTCCTTTGCTGTGCAGAAACTTTGAAGTTTGATTAGGTCCCATTTGTTTATTTTTGTTTTTATTTTCAATACTCTAAGAGGTGGATCTGAGAAGATGTTGCTGTCATTTATGTCAGAGAGTGTTTGGCCTATGTTTTCCTCTAAGAGTTTTATAGTGTCTGGTCTTATATCTAGGTCTTTCATCCATTTGGAGTTTATTTTTGTGTATGGTGTTAGGCAGTGTTCTAATTTCATTCTTTTCCATGTGGCTGTCCAGTTTCCCAGCACCACTTATTGAACAAACTGTCCTTTCTCCATTGTATATTCTTGCCTCCTTTCTCATAGATTAGCTGGCTGTAGGTGCATGGGTTTAATTCTGGGCTTTCTATTCTGTTCCACTCATCTATATGTTTGTCTTTGCACCAGTACCATGCAGTTTTGATGACTGTTGCTTTGTAGTATAATCTGAAGTTCAGGCGCCTGATTCCTCCAGCTCCATTTTTCTTTCTAAGGATGTCTTTGGCTATTCTGGGTCTTTGTGCTTCCAAACAAACTTTAAAATACTTTGTTCGAGTTCTGTGAAAAATGTCCTTGGTAATTTGATAGGGATTGCATTGAATCTGTAGATTGCCTTGGGTAGTACAGTCATTTTGATAATATTAACTCTTCCAATCCATGAGCATGGTATATCTTTCCATTTATTTTTGTCATCTTTTATTTCTTTCATCAGTGGCTTATAGTTTTTAGCGTACAGGTCTTTTGTCTTTTTAGGTAGGTTTACTCCTAGGTAATTTACTCTTTTGGATGCAATGGTAAACAGGATTGCTTCCCTAATTTCTCTTTCTGCTCTTTCATTATTAGTGTATAGAAATGCCATTGATTTATGTGTATTAATTTTGTATCCTGCAACTTTGCCAAATTTATGGATGAGTTCGAACAGTTTTCTGGTAGAGTCTTTAGGATTCTCTAGGTATAGTGTCATGTCATCTGCAAATAGTGGTAGTTTTACTTCTTCCTTTCCAATTTGGATTCCTTTTCAAAAAAATGGGCAGAAGATCTAAACAGATAGTTCTCCAAAGAAGACATACAGATGGCCAAAAAACACATGAAAAGATGTTTGACATCACTCATTATTAGAGAAATGCAAATCAAAACCACTATGAGGTACCACCTTACATCAGCCAGAATGGCCATCATCCAAAAGTCTACAAACAATAAGTGCTGGAGAGGGTGTGGAGAAAAAGGAACCCTGTTACACTCTCAGTGGAATTGTAAATTGGTGCAACCACTGTGGAAAGCAGTATGGAGACTCCTCAGAAAACTAAAAATAGAACTAGTATTTGATCCAGCCATCCCACTCCTGGGCATCTATCCAGAGAAAACCACAACTTGCAAAGACACATGTACTCCAATGTTCATTGCAGCACTGTTTTCAATATCCAAGACATGGAAACAACCTAAATGTCCATCGACAGAGGAATGGATCCAGAAGATGTGGTACATATACACAATGGAATATTACTCAGCCAGTAAAAGGAAAGAAATACCAGCATTTTTAGCAACATGGATGGACCTAGAAATTATCATGCTAAGTGAAGTCAGCCAAACAATGAGACACCAACATCAAATGCTTTCACTGATAAGTGGAATCTGAAAAAAGGACAGATGGAACTTCTTCACAGAACATATGCTGATTCACAGACACTGAAAAACTTATGGTCTTCAGAGGAGACAGTTTGAGGGGTAGGGAGATGTGCTTGTACTGTGGGATGGAAATCCTGTGAAACTGGATTTTCATGATCATTATACAACTACAGATCTGATAAATTCATTTGAGTAATAAAAAAATATTAAAAAAATAAAAGATGGTTTCTAACAAATTAAACCTTTATTGTATCTCTGGAAAAACAAAATGAACACAATTTTTCCTCAAAAAATATAAAGAAGAGCTAATGTATGTCTTTCTTAAACTATTCTAAAAATTTGAAGACTACAGAATACTCCAAAATTTGCTTTCAGATGCTATCATTACCTTGATACCAAAACTAGACAAAAACACTACCACAAAAAAGAAAAGAAAAGAAAATGATAGGCCAATATCTCTGATGAATATAGACACAAAAATTCTCAACAAAACATTAGGAAAATGAATCCAATGTTATATAAAATGACGATACACTGCAATCAAGTAGGATTTATTCCATGGGTTTCAGTATTTGCAAATCAATCAACATGATAAACCACATCAACAAAGGAAGGATGAAAATCACAAGATCATCTGAATGGACACAAAAAATCATTTGATATTTTTAACATCTGTTCACGATAAAACTCTTATCAAAGTTACTTTGTAAACTCTTATCTAAGTTGGTATGGTTGGTACAGAGAAACACAACTTAATAAAGTCAATTCTAACAAATCTACAGCTAACATCATACTCAACAGTGAAAAACTGAAAACATTTCCTCTAAAATCAGGAACAAGGATGCCCACAGTTTGCATGTCCATTTAGCACAATGTTTTAAGCACTAGCTATAGCAATCAGAGAAGAAAAAGAAATAAAAAACACCCAATTGTAAGAGAAGGAATAAAATTGTCATTATTTGTACATGACATGATACTAAATGTAGAATAAAGTTTTTAGTCAAATACTCTTAGAACTAATAAACGCATTCAGTAAAATTACATGATGCAGGATCAACATACAGCAATCAGTTGTTTTCAATACACTAAGCATAAGAAAGAGAAAGCAAGAAAACAATCCCATATAAAATCATATCAAAATGAATAAAAAATTTAAAAGGAAGTGAAAGATCTACACTATGAAAACTATAAAATACTAGTGAAGGAATTTATTATACAAAGAAATATAAATATATCTCATGTTCTTGAACTGGAATAATACTACTTACTTCATACTGAGAGAAATCTACAAATTTAATATCTACCTATCAAAATACTCAAAACATTTTTCTTCTCAGAACTGGAACAAATGGTCCTAAAATTTATATGGTATCAAAAAGCACCCAAAATAGCCAATGAAATTTTGAGAAATATGGTGGTGGTCTCTCACACTCCTTGACTTCACACTATATTACCAAGGCATAATAATCAAAACAGTACATTATTGGCATAAAACAAGACACATAGATCACTGGAACAAAATAGAGGGCCTGGAAATAAATCCACACAATTATGGGCAATTAATATACAATTAATAAGGCAAGACCATATAATGGAGAAAAGAAGATCTCTTCAATATGTAGTGCAGAGAAAGACTTGAAACCATAAAACTCCTAGAAGCGAACATAGGCAGAAGACTTTTTGACACAATTCATTGCAGATTTTTTATGTATCCTAAGGCAAAATAAATAAAAGTAAAAATAAACAAATGGGACCTAATTAAACTTAAAAGCTTTTTTTTTGCACAGAAAAGGAAACTGTTGCTTAAATGAAAAGAAAATCTATTAATGGAAGAATATATTTGCAAAAGATATGATCAACAAGCTATTGTTTTATTTTATGTTTGTCCTTTTAGAGCCACACCCATGGCATATGGACGTTCCCAGGCTAGGGGCTGAATTGGAATGACAGTTGCTTGCCTACACCACAGCCACAGCAACATCAGATCTGAACCATGTCTGCAACCTACACTACAGCTAATGGCAGTGCTGGATCCTTGACCCACTGAGCACGTCCAGGAATCAGAAAACACTTCCTTATAGATTTGAATCTGGTTGGTTTTGTTATCACTGAGCTACAATGGGAACTACACCAAATGGTTGTTATTCAAAATACATAAACAGTTTATACAACACAATATCAAGAAAATAAACAATCAGATTAATAAATGGGCAGAAGACCGGAATAGAAATTTTACCTGAGAAGATTTACTGATGCCTAACAGGCACTCGAAAAGTCTTAACATCACTAATCATTAGACAAATGCATATCAAACCACAGTAAGATATCACCTGACACAAGTGAGAAGGACTGTCATCCAACAGTCTATGAATAACACATGTTGACAGGATGTGGAAAAAAGAAAACCCTTGTACACAGCTGGTGGGAATGTAAATTGGTTCAGCCACTATGAAAAGTAGTATGGACTTTCCGTAAAAACCTAAAAATAGAACTACAATATAATACAGCAATTCCATTCCTGAGTATATATCTGAAAGAATAAAAACACTAATTGGAAAAGATGCATACACCCAATGTTCACAGAAGCATTATTTACAAAAGTTTGGATATGGAAACAATCTAAATGTCCATCACTAGAAGAATGGATAAAGAAATGTGGTATGTATATACATATATACTACTAGCCATTAAATATTTTTATTATGTTATTTGCAACAACATGGATGGACTTAGAAAGCTTTATGCTTGGTAAAATAAGTCAGACTGAGAAGGACAAATACTCTTTTATCACCTATATGTAGAATCTAAAAATAAAACACATGAAACAACAAAACAGAAACAGACTCACAGATATAGAGAAGAAACTGGTGATTACCAGTGGGGAGGTAGAAGACAGGGGTCTGGTATTAAGAAATACAAACTATTATCCATAAAACAGATAGGCAACAAGGACATATTGTGCAGCAAAAAAGCAATATAGCCATTGTTTTGTAATAATGTTAAATGGGATATAAACTAGAAAAGTATTAAATCACTAGTTGTAAGATCTGGAACTAGCATATTGCAAATCAAATATATTTCAATTACAAGTGACACACTATAGCATATGGATCGGATTTTGACCATTCTAGGCCTCACTCCAGGCCTCCTCTATCTCAGTCCTAATATGACCACACTGCCCCAAGACAGAGGTGTCATACAGACACTTTCATACTGAACTGTGCAACTACTGATAAAGGCATCCCTGACAACCAATGGGCACTACCAACTGTGGACAGAATTTGAATCTGACAATTGTTTAAAACATTCCCACGTTCAGCATTGAAGCAAGACACGGAAATTCAGCTGCCTTAGCAGATGCCACCATTTAAGCCTCCCTACAAACCTGAATCTTTTCTCATCTAATTTGTTTGGAAATAATCCAGCAAAATCACCAGAAAAGAAAGTCCCTGCAGGGAAACGAATACACTCTTCATCCGAATCTTGTTGTTCTTATGCTTGAAGTGAGTCACAATAACCAAAATGACTAGGGGACAAGTAAATGATAGAATCCTTGACACTCAACCAGCTATGAACTTTCAGTCATCTCGTGGCTTTTCAAACAGTCTGACAGTGCAGCAGAGGTAACTAGGGAATTCACATAATCATCACATTAGACAATTTATAGTCTCTAGTCTCACCCATACTTGCTTTGATGGCTGGTTGTTATCATGAGTGAGGTCAGAGGAAAAGGGGTACTGGAGGTAAGTTCTGCCATTATCCCCCACCCCCCAAAGCTTAAAGGATACAAAGACAAAGATCACCACACTATTACATTGAGCAATTTATTTATTTAACACCTCACCTTAATCTAGAAAGGACAGCCACAGCGTGTGACGGAATTGTGGTAAGTGGGTTGCAATCCCAATTTTCAGTTCCTTCTGCAGCCAGTGCAAAAGAAACTTGGGTAGTTATAAAATTCACAGTAGAATCACAGGTTAAGTTCATGTTTTATTCCTTAAATGTCTAAAAGACTGTGATGTGGGCTGCAAGAAAAAGGTTTCTTGATGCCAATGAGCCATTCTAGAGACACAGCTGAAGACAAATGGGAAAGGAAGCCAATAACCTCACCTAAGTAATATGAAATTAAGAGGTACAGTATGTTGAGTCTCAAAGAGCTTAGGTTCAAGCAGCAACCAAAATGTCAGAGTTGTTTAAACCAGTCTCTTAAAGCAGTAGTTCTTACTGAAACACAGTCAATGGTAACAGTATGAAAAGAAGAGGGGAACTTTAACTAGACTCAGAATCTGCTCACAGATGGTATCCAACAACAGGATTTTGAAACACACAGACCTGAGACACATGCATCACAAATGTGTGCTGCAACCAGAGACCCAGCTAATTTTGTTAGTAAAATAACAAAATTCATTAATCACATTTTCATCACTCAATGTCAATCATGACTTTTCAGGGAGGTGATCTGTTTAAATTAAATTATACTAGTATCATGTATCTACTTCCACACTTGTAATTTAATGTCATACATTTTATCATTTTACATCAAGAACCCAGTTAGGTCATTTATATATTTAAATTAGTTATTATTCACAGTGGAAATGGAAGTGATCCCATAATTCCACTTGCCAATATTCTTTTGATCCTTAATTTACCAGTTTTGAAATTTTTTTCTCTTCCATAGATACTATCACCATCTTAACACTTTGCAGCCTCTAACTAAATGATGAATTGGGCAATTTTTCTTTAAAGTTTTTGAAAATAATTCATACTGTCCACCAGAAGAATGTAAAGGTAAAGTACATCTAGTGGAGAGAAGCTTGTGCTCTTTCTATATTATTACTAAACAAATGTTGTTAGAAGTTTTAGCATTTCAGATGATTTACATGCCTGAGCACAAGTTTTACCTTTCTTTGTGCAGCTTCATGAGCAAAGTTTATAACTGCATCATTGGCTGATATGATCAAACGATTCATATTCTTTTATTCAGTCCTCCATTGCCTTAGCTTTCTTTCTATAAGTGTATTTCCTTTCATATAGATCAGAAAAAATAACAACTTTAGTTTAATCCTAGAAGAGGCAAAATGTAGAGGGTCACAGAGAAATTGATAAAAAGTCTCATTTGTCAGGACCCTGCAGACTGGCCTCTCACCAGGCTTTTCTCACTGGCACTGTTGACACACATTTTGTGAATGATGTATCTCATTTGTCTTCCTTCCCACCAGGGTGAAATTGTCTAAATATAGAGATAACCAAATTCTAGATTTTCTACATGGAAGAGAAGAGTCAAAATCATTAGGCTGTGGACTTTGCTGAGACTTCAACCACTACCCTCAAGGCCACTTTGCTTTGTACCTCACTGAGTCCACCACCAACAGGATATGCATATAAATGATATAGCAGCACTCCCAGGAGACTGAAATTTCAGGGAGATCTAGTCAAGGCAGTGTATATTCTCATAAGTCTACTTCTGGACTTCAAAAACTATAACTTTTTATTTTCTGGTATTTTCATGTTATGTGAAAATTTCTACCAACATAGAAATGCAAACTTTAAAATGGAGAACTGTTCTTATGTGTATCCTTTTCTACTTGCACTTTTATCTTGTCAGCATAGGATACATGCAAACTAGAGCCCTAAGTTATAATTCCGCTTCCCTGCTTTCATTTCCCTTTATGAATGTTTCAGTATTTACGCTTCTGCTTAATATACTAAGATGGATAGCCTTGCCTCTTGATAGATACCAATATTAGCTCCCCAGTTGCCAGGATGTTTGCTTTCTCCTCTAATTTTTCTATAATACGTAAAGTTCATTTTCACTGCTCATATCCTTATGGCTCATTTTTCAAATATCTATCTTCCAATATAATATTTTCAAGGTAACCACATTTACCCAGAGGAATCATTTGATTAGTGCACAGCCGGATAGCACAACTGCTGCATGTACTCAGCTCAGTTTCCTCCAACTTTGAGTTTGTCAGGCTGGCCCCACTGCCCATTTACCAAGATCTAAGAAAGCACAGGGAAAATGGTGAGGAATTTAAAATACTAAGAAAAAGAAATAACAGCAGGCAGCATGAAAGCCCTCAGAAGCATCTTTAAGACTCTTACTTCTTCATTTGCTTCATTTTTAAACAACAGGTTAATTGAAAATGGAAGAGACCCACCTTAAATATGAGTGTAAATGGCATCACAGACTACAGATGACCATCATAAAATAGAATTCTGTAACCATGGAGAAGACATCATCAAAATCCCCCAGCAGAAAATGTCAAACTAAATGAAAGTTACTCATTCTTTAGACAACCACCTAAGCTAAGTCCTGGGCTGTGGCAGATACAAGTATTCATGGAAACAAGTTTAAGGAGATGTCAGAGCTGGACAGGCTCTTGTATTCAAGACTTGAATGGGCACAAAGACTTTTACCAATCGAAGACCAGAGGCTGATTATAACAGCTGCAGAAGTTTACTGAACCCTCATTAAGTTGGATGCACTTGCTCAGTAATTGCTATCTCATTCAATCTTCCAACAACCTGGTGGTGGAGGAAATTGAGGCTTGGAGATACGAAGGGCTTGCCTAAGGTGACACAGCAAGACAATCAAGAAATGTGAAGTAAAACACTTTTAA
The DNA here is from genome assembly GCF_016906955.1 of Phacochoerus africanus. Lineage (NCBI taxonomy): Eukaryota > Metazoa > Chordata > Mammalia > Artiodactyla > Suidae > Phacochoerus > Phacochoerus africanus. Next base: position 119,479,920 of record NC_062558.1, on the reverse strand, counting down.
CTGATTTTGCATAAATGGAGAGAAAGACAAAGAAAGAAAATATTAGAATATTGAAATACCATACTGCCCTACCTCTTGCTACTACTTTCACTGACTCTAGAAGGAAATAAGACCTGGGTTGGCTATTTATTTTCTTAGGGTACTTTTACAAATGCTTCTTATATTAAGAGCATGTTGCCGCTCTGGGCATCATCTTAGTGTTTGAATATATTAATTATCCATTCATCACGGCCTATAAACATAAGCCAAAACAATTCATCAGCCCTAAAAGCAAAGGAAACTTCATTACTCTGGTGGGAAACCGGTGGTATCTTTGAAGGATTGTGCCTTGTTCTCTGTTGTGGCACATATCTTGAGCAGATTTTGGGAGTAATTTTACTTTGGTGCTCATGTACCAACATTTACCTTTAGAACCTAGCATTTCAGTAAGATGACACTCTTCTCTCTAGAATATTTCCCTTCTTACCCCTATTCCCTACTTACAACCAAAGCCACAGGTCATGTCAAGACTTTTATTACTTTTTGTTATCTTTTATAATAAGGAATGTATAAAGATGGGGAGTAAAAGAAGTCCCATCTTTGAGAATGACCTTTTCAAGAATTTTTATTTTTTTGTCTTTTTTTGGCCATACCTGCAGCATGTGGAAGATCCCTGGCCAGGAATCGAACTTGTGCCACAGCAGTGACCCAAGCTGCTGCAGTGACAATATCAGAACCTTAACCCACTGAGCCACAAGAGAATGATTAAAGTAAAGCAAAAGCAATTAAAGGTGCCACCTGATGATGGGTGATTTTGTTTTAAAAGACTGCAATTGTCCTACACTTTTTAATGATCTAATATTATTCTGTATTTATCTCAAGTGAATGTGCATATTCACAGAAATACAAATAAATGAGAGCTTTGTCATGCAGGGATGGAATAATGAAGATGAAGATGGAGCATAAGAGACCAGTAACAGACATGAATATTACACGCAGACCTGGTTTTTCTCCCTTCCTTGTTCTACTTCCCTACAGCCTGGGGCAGTTTTATTGTTGTTGATTTGGTTTGTACTTTCCCAGGAAATACTTTGTAATAAAACACTTTCATGGCATCCCCATCACAGGGTCTGCCTCTTGATACCTACCCAAAGACAATAAACCTTTACTGATTCCTTCTATTTCCTAGCTCATTTACCAAGTCCTCAGACAGTGTTTCTTTAATATCAACACCCTGCACCCAAGTTCTTGCCTAGGCGTGCTTCTGAGTAACCCAACTGAGATATATGTGATAGACTCAGATAACCAGTTCCACGTCAGTATGCTTTTTTTGTGTAATTCATCAATAGTCATGCATATGTTCCCCTGTACCAATTTCCTCTAAGGAGTTTGAAGGGGACTCACTGACTCCAAATCTGACAACCATGGTGTCATAGTCCTACATCTACTTGGTGGGAATTGTTAAGGTCAGGGGCATCCTTTTTATTTGATTTGCTTTATAGATGATTTACTTTCCTAATTATATTTCATTCTAGTTAATGTGAAATCAGTTCTTATTCTCAGACATTGAGATATAACTGAAATGGTTGAAGTTTGGCCAAAAATATATTAGATGGTGGGGGGAGTTGGCCTGGCAATTACCTATTGCTATAGGCAAATGAGATAAGTCCAATAGTCACTTCCTGAGAAACCATGGCATGACAAGAGCTGAGCCCTTCCTGTGGGTGGCATCCAGAATGGTCAGCAAATACCAGAACTTTGGTCATAATACAGGGACTCACACCTAGAGGCAGGAGCAACTAGCTGTCTCTTCCCTTTGGGGGTATTCCGTGTTTTTTAAACTAACAGTTGTTATTCTTTTCACTTTTATTACTTTATCAAATTATTTTAAGCATTTATTTTTAAATGGTAAATTATTCCCGTTTTATTAAGCAAAACAATAACAACCTCAGCCATTTCCTTTTCCATCTCCCTCCACCTCACACTTTCCTTACCTGGAGACAATTGGTTTCAACTCAGTAAGGTGTGTATGTGTATGTGTGTTTGTGTGTGTATGTGTGTATGTGTGTGTGTGTTTAACTATTTAAGCTAAAATTTCTCTTTAATTATCATTGGTCCTTCCAATCTTCAAGACAAAAACTGCATTATGCTGGAAACTATTGACCAGACCAGCCTAACATTTTCCTCAGCCCGATGAAATTTCAGACCAATTTCTTCTTGATAATAGGCCCATGACTTGTCTTTTCTTAGAGTATTTACATTAAAAAAGAACTTTAAGTTGTAATTTCTTTCTGTATTCCCTTGAGATTTAGAGCCTATGCCTAGTTTTACTACCCAGGAATGTCTTTCTCAAGGACCTGGTAATTAGCCTTTGAAGTATAAACATCCACAAAGATATGCTTTCTATCTCTGTCTAGGGGAGGATAGTGGTCTATTTTTTAAATAATATTTTTTATTCATCCTCCTTCATCTTTATTTTTTATTATTATTTTTATTTTGCTTTTTAGAGCCATACCTGCGGCATATGGAGTTCCCTGGCCAGGGGTCCAATTGGAGCTGCAACGGCAGGCCTAAGCCACAGCCAAGCCAGATCTGAGCTGTGCCTATGACTCACACCAAAGCTCACAGCAATGCAGGATCCTAAACCCTCTAATTGAGGCCAGGGATTGATGGAACCCACATCCTCATGGATACTAATTGGGCTCACTACTGCTGAGACACAATGAGAACTTCAGATAGGAGCCTAATTACTTTGGTAAGTATCAATGAGCAAATATAGATGATATTAATCACATTGACCAACCTCTTACCTGAAGTCCTCCAGTACTTTTCCAAGCTCACCCCAGCACTTAAATATTCTTCCATCTTTTGGTTCAGTGAAGTTGAGTTCAACCTCTCTTGCCTACTGCAATAGTCAGGAATAACTTCTACCTTGCCTGTTTAACTCTGTTCAGTGCAATTTTTCTTTGATGACATTCATCTCTATTTTGTTGTGATAACTTAATCTACTAAATACAGAGGAGAGAATACAAGAGTGCACAGGAAAATTTGAAACAAGCAACACTGCATCAAGTAGGTTTTCCTTCCCCTGGTATTCGCTGAAGGTAGCCTTAGGTAAATCAGAAAAGTAGTTCTTATAGAGCCATCAGCTTATTTTCACCCTCCTTGCATTCTTCTCCTCTACCCTGTCCACTATCCTCATCCGGATATGTCATTTTATTTCTTTCTCAGCCCCGCTTTCCTCTTCTCTTTCAGCCATTCCTTTATCCTAACATAAATTCAGATTTTCACACGAAATGGCCTATCACCAATCAGAACTGAGCCAAAAAGCAATAGGCAGGCTTTGAAGTCTCAGTTTTTGTTTTGAATTCTGACTCCACTATGCTAATAAAAATGACCTTTGGGATGTAATTGTATATTTCTGAGCCTCAGTTACACATTTTCACAAAATGAGAATAGTATTACCTAAATTCCATGGAGATTATGTAAAACTAGTATACATATACAGAACACACACACACCCAACAGAAACAGAAGCCTGAAATAAATGTTACCTTCTCCCATAATGAAAAAATGGTGGCTGAAAAGAAAAAAGAACCACTGAAGGTAGTAACGATTCCTGATAAGTATAGCACAGATTTTAGCTATAAGAATCCTGTCTCTCCTTCCGAAACCTAACACTGATTTACTGTGAAACTTTCTGATTTTGTGCTACTGGATTTACTAGAGAAAATATCTTCTGTGTAGTGATGATTATTAATGAACATTAATATCCATCAAGAGCCTGACTTATAAAAAGACACAAGATAATGTTAATTTCTGCCTGTGGCAGATCTTGAGATTGACTTGCTAAAGACATTCAAGATACTTTCAGATGAAAAGTGATGACAGAAGTTAAAGTCCCAGATTCATTCCAAAAAGACATATAATCCTTAAGTAAGACTTGCAGGGGATCGTTGGTGGGATCTCAGAAGTTTCATATTCTATTAGGGGACTATTGATACTGATGTTGACTGCATGGTAGGAATTTACTTTTCCTCAAAGGATAATTAGATTTATTAATCACAGTTTTAAGAGTATGGGTAATTCACAGGGAGTGCTACCCACTGTAGCACTGTGACACATTCATGCAGGGCCAAAAAAATGATGCCTTCAATGTTACTTAGACTTTTGGAAATTCAAATATTTACTGTGGCCCCAAGACTTCCCTGAGATGAAATCCTGGGGAACAACATTAAAGTTTATAAAAGCAGATGAATGATTACAGTAGTTCTTTTAAAAGGGTTTAATCCTAGGAGAGCATATATGTTTCAAAGCAAAATTATTGGAGAAGGTAAATAACTTCAAATGATATATTAGAGGTTTTCTCACTTCATCTCCAGGGTCCCATTTTTCCTTGCACAATGTCGTGTGGCCCTTAGAGTGTGACAGAGGCCCCTGCTCTCAAAACCCATGTGCTTTGTGGATGCAGTAAATGTACCGAGTGGCCCAGCTCACAGGTAAATCACAGTTCAGGGACCGTCTTGCAGGTGCGCTTTTCCCAGGGCATCCACAGCCCATCTACATTTGACCAAAAAAATCACACACAAAAAAAGTTCACTACTTCCAAGTGTCTGGAAATAAAACTAGGACTTCTCAGTGGTCAAAATAAACTTGGACTGCCTCTACTTTCTGTGAATGGCAGAATATGGCAATTAATTAATGGTCCAAGCAGGTTTATAAAATTGTGGCATGCTTTATATATTCACATTTCAGAAGTAACATTTTTTTACACACACAGACACACTAAATATTTTAATGCAAATTTCTTTTTAAGAAGAATTTTAGGAGTAATATAAAATGTTATTTTTTATCATGTAGCACAATGTTTTTCAGTAATGACATTCAAGTTTAAGGTTGATGAATGAACACTTTTTATCAATTTGATTAAACTGTCTCTACAAATTAATGTATAATCTTTTTTGGATTTAAAATAATCCACAAATAATCTTAGACTGTTCAGATGACACACTACCACCATGATAAGCCATAGGTTTGGAAATACGTTCTGAAGGAAGAACCAAAATACTACTTTCTGACTCCTTAAAACAAATTTCACTACCATTTCAAAGACCAGTAACTCCAACTCATCTTGGGTTACAATAAAAACTTAACTCTTTATTTATCCAGGGAAGTTATTAACTTCTTTCCTGTCTTGGAACTGATGTCATAAGCTGATTATAAATCACAAATCTCTCATTACCAAAGCAGGCCAAATAATCATGCAAAACATGGACTTTTCATTTCTACAAGGCATAACCATAAAATCTCACTGTTCTATATTATATTGATATATATGAATCCTGACCCTCAATTCAATGGCTATTCAGTTAGGCAAAAATATGAAAATTGCCTGTCTAGTGTGACCCAAGAAATTTCTTAATTACAGTATGACATTGAAAAAACTCTCCACTAAGGCATGAAAGGAATGAATTATTACCTACAGTAAATAGTGTGACTTAGCTAAAAAAATGAATTCAAATCCCTGGGTCACTGGACCATTAAAAAAGTGTAATAACAGTATATGTTCATCGGTTTAAGATTTATGTGTAAAATGAAGTTCCAGTGAAGCACAAGGTATGCAATTAATAAAAAAAAATGGGATGATAGTCAAGTCATTGTTATTCAGGGACTTGTTAACAGTGGTTAAGCATAACTACTATTAATAATAGGCATTGTATTTTCAGAAGAAAACAAATTTATTGCAAATTAAACTATTCCTAGAGCAGATGACAACTCTTTTTTGAAATATGACAAAATTCAGTCTCAGATCAGCAGATAACTATATTAGCTCATGCATCCAGTTTTACTCTTGGGGAAAAAGATGTCCACACAAATAAAAGTGTTAATGTTTTGATTCTGATGTGTAAAGGGTAGGGTTCCAGGCCCTGAATGATGATGACAACTTTGTAAGCTCATTTGGAGCAAAGAAAGAAGAGCACTATAAAAATGAGATGAAAGGAAGTACTGATGAAAACAAGATGTCATGAGTAGCAGAGGATAATAAAATCACCTGCAAATTGCTCCTGGCCTCCTGAGTATACACAAAAAAGACAGCTGCTAGTTCTCTTGGCCTTTGAAGTCTAATATACAATGTCTCTTGTGGCTGTGTGTGCAAGAACTATTTAGAGGAGAGAATTCTGGGAAACGCAGATCCAGTTTAGCTAAATTGATAGAAATGTAGCACACTAATTATAGTTATTATCATTATTTTAATGATTTAGAGTGTATTCCCTCTTTTTGTTTATTCTCTCATTAAACACATTAAGCACATTTTCTCTTCATAACAGTGTTATGCATCAGGCCAACAGAAATCAATAGATCAATAGGACATGTTAACTTCCATCATGCAACTTCTAACGCACTGAAGAAATGGAACTACAATCATGTAATTAGTATACAATTTAATAAATGCTATTTTGGTGGCATATACAAAATGTTTGAAAAGCTTAGAGAAAAGTGTGGCTGGCTCTGTCCTGAGGTGAGAGACAAAGCTTCACAAGGAAGATTATGTTTGTTGGGTAACAATAATAAGTTTTATTTACTTGGGCTGTTAATATGTACCAGTGACCATGTGAGCAGTTGAGTATATTCTCTTATTTAATCCTGTAACTTTCCTGTGAGTTATTAAACCATTTTACAGATTACAAAAAAACCCTAAGGCACATAAAATTAATGTGCCATAAGTGAATACAAGGTGAGAAATAAAATATTGCCTCCCTGCTGTATAAGTAAACAAAAGATGTCACAGTCATCAGGGATTTCAGTCACCTCCCAAGAGTGAGCCACAGAGCCCTGAGTATACTCAGGAAGGAAAACAAAGAATACCCACCATCTAACAGCTATCAGATTACAGCCACTCCCAAGGGTGAGCCCTGAGGGAACTCAGGCTGTGAAAACACAGGATATTGCCCCAAATAGCTGAGATGCATATTAAAGGAATGATTTCGGTGAACTCAGACCTTGCATTTTCCCATATGTAGAAAAGCTCTAAATTCCTTGAGATATATATTTTTCTGTTATTGGCAGGAATTTTTTGTTCCTACTTCCTGTCTTTTCCCATATATCCTAGCTCCTCCCTCAACACCTTGGAGCAGTTTTCACAGGGTTACTTAAGATGCTGCCTCCCAGGACTAAGCCCTCAGTTTTGTCCACAAAACATATATCTTGACTTTTAGGCTGTACCTGTATTTTTTAGTCAACAAGGGCTATGATAAAATCCAGGTTTTTTTCAATTCTCAAGGCTCTAATACCTGACCTCTTCAAGGCATCAAGTCATCTTCATGTGTGAAGTGCAGAGAAGGAAGGAAGACATCCAGAGAGGGAGCAGAACAAGTCTGCCTCAGGAAAGGGAAAAAATTATGACATGTTGAGGGAATGGGAGGAGTTCTGCATGTCTAGATCGGGATCTGGAAGAGAGGGGAGCTGAGAAGAGGAGAATAGAGTTTGGGAAAGGGAAGTCTGGTGCCAGATTAAGTCTTAAATATCTCCCTAAGAAATGAGAACGGTAAATGGAAGTTACTGGCATATCTGATGTCACTGTGAGTGACATCAAAGTAGCAGCTAATTCATATTAAATATTTGCCTGGATTTTACATATCCTAGCTTATTGGCCTTATCAGAATCCTGTAAAATTATGACTATTATTAAGCTCATTTAAAATGAGAAAACCAAAGCACAGAAAGTTAAGTAACTTGACCAAAGTTAGACAACAGGAAAACTACCCAGCCAAGACTTGAATCAGGCAATTGTCGTTAGAACTCAAGCTCTATCCTGAATGTTATAATGAATGCCTCTTACGTCCTGTCTTTATTTGGAAAGAGATACAAGGGTCTGCACAGTATATGGGGACAGAAATTATGTACCTGAGGGCAAGGTTGTCTCACTTGTCCAGCTCATAAGCATGGCTTCATTGATTAATAGCCCTGCTTCCAAGCTGCCTCTTCCCTTGTACTTTTCCTGTAAGCTTGAATTGTAGCAATAGGGCTACAAAATATATGGCTTGGGAAATGTTTAACTCTAAAGTAGTTCATTCTTGCTATCTTGGCTCTGTTTTCAGTGTGCCAGGAAATCTTTCCATAGAGTAGGGTGACCCACTCCTTCCAGTTTGTCTGCACCTTTTCTGGTTTTAGCCCTGAAAATCCTTTGTGGAGAGAAGCCCTCAGTGCTGAGCAAACTTGAATGGTTAAATGCATTCCTCCTTCTCTGAGTAAACTACCTAGACTTTATCGTTCTTTAAATGTCTTTGTACAAAGATGGTTATATAGTCTTGCTTAAGATTCTTGTCACATGGGAAAAAGACCAACTCCTTAAGATTTAGAGGAAATCAGCTCTTTGTTTTGGATAATTTCTGGTCAACTTTCACTGAGAGCTGAAGTAGTCTGACTGGTATCTCCAGAAAACCATACCTGGCCTAGGGAAGGGCAGCTTCTATCTGTAGAGTTATGATTTTGCAGATCATATAGCAAAACCAGAACTTTAACCACTGTGAGCATTTCCTCTGCATGCAGCTTCATATATTTTCTTCTGTCATATAATTTGTACACACCAATTAGCATTTTCATTGAGAACATTATTTGTTGCCTAAGCATAGTTTAAATATAAAAAAGTATTGAGCCAGGAATCAATTTATACTTTCTTCTCTTCAGAAGATTTAAATAAGAAGACCAAAGGCAAGTAAACCCTAGCTTCCCTTCGCCTATTCATTTCAACCCTACCCTTTGCCCTTACTTAAAGCTCACTATTTCTGAGTTATTATGGAGATCAATATTGACAAATTTGCTTTGTGACCATCCAAAGACTTATAACTGCAAAGTCATAGTAAAGAAGATGTTGTTTGGGAAATTGAGGGAAACTACAACCACAGTGATGCTTACAACCCAGGCTAAAGATTGTGGGTCAATGAAGACTGATGCATATGGCTGTCACCTGGCTTTGAGGCTAGCGGGGGCTGGCATCCAATGTGTGGTTATTCACCAACACAGTCTCCATGAGGCTGCATCTGGCCAGAAGGGGCAACTTTTTCTAATTCAAAGTTACTGTATGGTACCATATAGATTAGACCAGACCCTGGACTTTTAAATTTTGATGCACAATTATAATTTGCAGGATACAAATTAGTGGCATTTTTGGTTGAACATGGAGGTAAAAAACAAAAGCTTGAACTTAATCATAAAGGGAATTGACTAAAAGAATAACAGAATCTGAGAACCATTTTGTGGTTGGCTTTCAGAAAGAAGAGAAATATCAAGATGCTTTTTTTCCCTTTCCTGTGTTAGCCTCAAATCTTCTTTCCTACTTTAGAGTAGCATTTCCATATGGCCAACAACACCACTGCCAAGAGTCCCCTAATTTTATGTCTCAGATTTTGTCCCAGCGCAAAACTGTTCCTAATAGTATTCCTGGTGCCAAGTCCAAAAATCCTAAGAAAGGGGCCCATAGCCCCAGCTTGGGTCAGATAATCAAACATAGCCAGCCAGACGATGTTCAATGAGATAGGGTGAAGCCTAGAGAGGTTATCTTCCTGGATAAAGAGAAATGCATGGCCCAGAAAAAGGTGACCTAAGGGTTAATCTGAACAAATAAGTGCCCTTGCAACTACATAAACAAGGTAAGGTCCTGCATTAACCAAATATTAGGATTTAACTTTCTACAAAACAAAGCACTAAAAATGAAGAAGAAAAATATACACATTTAGCCAAAGCCATCAACAGTTCTACCCTTAAACACCAACTGGATGGTTCTCTTACATTTTATTCCATTTGTTCACTCAGATCAATTCATGTCTTCTCTTATGATAAGCCTTCACCAGTACAATGCTCTTCACTAAGTTCTCTCTTCTTTTCACTTCCAAGGCATTGACATTATTAATTAGTATTGTGATGCACACTGTATCTCCTTTGATCATGTATTGTTTTAAAGTATTTTATTAACTAGATTTTAAAGTTCTTAAAGCCTTTTTCATAATTATGAGGCTCAGTAATATTAATTAACAATATCTTTCCTTTTTAACCTGCAGGTTAAGCCACAGTGCTTGATGAACTCTCTGTAAACACATCTGGAAGATCTTGGAAAGATGGAATTTAGCATCACTGATGTCAAGAACATTGAAGAGCTAACTCCATGGAATTTGAGCACATGAGTGCCAGGGTTAACATACTCTTTGCTTAGCCTCACTGATATATAGATACAGATATAGATATAGATATATCATTCACATGTATACGTCAGGGAATGATATTAATTGCAAGTGCGCATATAGTGTACGTGGTATAAGTCACAAGGATTTAGCAGCCATAGATTGCTGTAAATGAGCATGAAGTGAAAAAAAAGAAACATTATTTTATCTCTTTAATTTTCTACTTCATTTCTTGTAGAAAGAGGAAATTCATAAAATTTACAGAAGGAGTGCTTTTTATTGTTTCCAGAAGGCAGAGGAGTTTGTATTTCAAGACAGGTTTCCAGTTCTGAAGCTTGTCAAGTCAGGCACTGAGGTGATTAGAATACTAGCTCACTAATCTGGATTAATTAAAGTGACAATCAATTTGAATTGGTGGAAAGACAGATTTTTGAGGCATATTTAAAAGGCACAATAACGAGAATCTGATTAACAAAATGTTATAGGAAAATGCTCCACAGAAAATATCTTGTTTAATGAACTCTTCATGAAGATATGTCATTAGCATATTTATTGTTAGGGTGCCACATTGCAGAATGATGGAAAACAGCTTCTTCCACTGAAGTAAATTAACATATTCTTTTATGCTTGTTACATTATTTTTACTTAATTTAACCTCAAAATTGTTTCTTCTTTTCATATAATATTTTGCAGTTCTGAAACTTTTTAATTTTGTAAAGTTTTACGGAAGTACAGTTGATTTACAAGGTTGTGGAAATTTATTTTTGCTGTACAACAAAGTGATTTAGTTATACATATGCACAAATTCATTCTCCTTCTGATTCTTTTCCCACACAGATTATCCCAGAATATTGGGTAGAGTTCTCTGTGCTATACAGCAGGTCCCTGATGGCCAATCATTCTGTATACCACAGTGTACATATGTCGATGCCCAAAACTTGTTCTCATTTAAACCTTGCATTAGCTCTATATTAGATAAGTAAGCAAAGTTGTTAGCCCTCCACAAACAAAAATGTGAGGTTTAATGACACTGCATGCATTTCCAAAGAGCTAAGACAAATGAGTCATTGGATAGGATCAGAAATCAAAAGACTCAAGTTCACTCTCCTATACGAAGTAACCACTGATCTAAATTGCACTGATTTTAGGGCATTGATATCTGAATATTTTACTGTATACCTTAGAGATATATGCTGATATAGCCATAGGAAAAACTACATAATTAAATATGTGTGTGTGTATATATATAGGTATAATATATCAAAAAAAGCACAAATCTCCCTTTATTCTTGGAATAATTCCTTAAGTTATTAGGGATAAAGTTTATGAGGCATTATGGAATTATGGGCTAGGAGCAAATTTAAGACCCTTCTGCTAATTTGTACTAAATTCAATTGTGCTATACATCTTATCATGCTTTTTCTTGACAGGTTACAATTGAAAATTAATGATATATACATATATATGTGAATATAATACATAAATTTTTATGTATGTGTACAAATATGCATATATAATTCATATAATGTATTATGTATGATTATATAAATATATATCATTTGCATATATACACACAATAATTTATATTTAAATACATTAATATTTTCTTAATTGTCTTAATAAACAGAGAAGCAGATAATTGGACTTAATTGATATTTTGAGTTTTACATTCAGCATCAAGTCTGTTCTCTTCCTGTGGAGATATGTCTTTGGAGGAAACTGGATTTACAATTTGCATAAACCAATGTATTTAGCCAGTGTGCAAGTGAAATTCATTCCTCTAATGATATAAATGAAATGAGATTACATTATGGTGATAAGCAATTAAGAGTTGATTTGGCAGAATACTACTTATGAATGTATTTAAAGAAAATGTACCTAAAAATACTACATGGAGGGGCAAGGAGAACTCTTGAAGAAAGTTGTTTTGTTTTAGATAAGGAAGTGTAACATAGGATCCCTCATTTATATTATTAAGAGATAAGGAGAATTGTTTATTTTTATTGTTGTTATTTTGAAAATACCAGGAGAATGCTGGGAATGAAGAACTTTGAAGATGAGGTAGGCGATAGATGGGCCCCTGGGCTGAGAACAGCTGGGACTTGTTAGGCTAAGTAAATTGGGCCTCACTTCTCTTTGACACTTCAAGAAGAAAGTCAGCGGCAGGAGCTGAGTTCTGCTGGAGTGAAAAAAATAGTTAAGATGAGTGAAAAAAAAAGTTAAGATGACCATATCAATCAATCCAGGAGTCAAGGAGACCTCCCTAACTACACATGCACAGAGACTCCTAGGATGGGTAAGCAGGCCACTATAATCCTGATAACCATCCACAAAACTCTTTGCTCTGGAATCCATCTTGGCCAAAAGATGTGTACACATATTGGGGAGGGTTCCAGGTTCCATCAGGTGTGAGAAATAAAACAAGATACTTGGCCAAAAGAAAACAAAACCTTGGAGGAACTGTCCTATATAAGTGATTTAAATCACCTCTCTGGCACATTCCTCATTCAGGAGATATCTGCACCCTACTCCTCTTTTGGGTGTGTTTTATAGTCTGGCTTCTGTCTTAAATAAACTACTTCTCTGTGTGCACTCCATCAAATTATACTGTATCTATAATAATAAACTTCACCTGCTTTTTAGTCTTTGCCTGTTTCAACACAGACAAGAATCAGAGCAATTCTGCTTCCACCCTCTAGCTAGTCTAGTGGTTAGGATTCCTGGTTTTCAACCTGGCTGCCCAAGTTTAACTCTTGAGAAGAGAATTAAGATCTTACTTCAAGCCATCACTCACTGCTCTCTCCAAGATCAAAGACATCTCATTTACTGACCTTATTACCACCAAATTATAAGATGTAGTATCATTAATGGAGCTCAATATGGAATGTTGAATCAAAGCTGGAAATCAGTAGAGACACAACCTAATGCTAACTCTGTGGTTGGTAAGTCACAACCTCTCTAAACTTATTTTTCCTCATCTGCAAAGTAGAATAAATAATCCTATTGAATAAGGATCAAATAGGTTATAAGCACTGTGTGCTTCAAAGATCATAAACTGTAAACTATAAATGACGGAGTTGGAGTAAAAAGGAATTTTTTTCAAAATTATTTTGTATTTTTGTTCACCCCAGACTCTACCTGGGGTGAACAAAAATACTTGTCCAGTTCACTTTTAAGTATAAAGATATACACAACCTCTCCTGCTGCTGCTATAAATATTTTGCAAATATAAATGGGTAAAAGTCCATGACCTTAAGTTGAAGAAGAAAACTGTCATACTGATTAGATGGCTCACCAGAAATAGAGAAGGTTTTTAAGAAAACTAAGGGCCATGTCAAAGGCTGAGTGACACTGAACATAGCAAAACAAGATATTCCAGCTTTTAGCTTCATTATTAACTGAAGCCACAGCTTAGTCTTTATCCGATAATAGAAATAGAAAATCCTCCCAACACTTCTGGATTGTTATTATAATCCTCAGTTCTAAAGAGAAGAAAAATAAGGTTCAAGGTGATTAAATAAGCTAAGATCACACAGAGAGTGTGTTAAAGAGAGAACTTGAGCCAGACTCTACCTGGGGTGAACAAAACTTATTTTTTCCTCACTCCCTAACCCTGAACTAAGTCAGTCATTCCTTTTATAAAACTGAGAGAATCCCTTCACGATGTGCCTACGTTTAATAACTGTCCTTTTTTTTACTTAGTTCCATGCCACTAGCTCACTTATGAAGAGAAGAATCATAAACTCCTGCAAACCATCATAACATGGAAGGTCACAAGACCAAGGGGACATGTGGGCTCCCTCTGTTCCTCGCCTGGCAGTGGAAGAAGGCAAAACTATAGAAGGGGAGCACTGAACAGCTCGGGATGCCAACCACCTAAGCAGTTTTAGTTGGTGTGTGGAGGAAGTCTGGAGGCTAGAAAGGACAAAGGATAAATATGGTTTGTATACCTTCACTGACTATAAATCCATCAATCAGTTCACCAAACCAAAGAAAGTCCTAGCTTGCCTGTCCAACAGATAAAATTAATAGATATGTAAGAATTTACCATCAAACACAAGGAACTGCTTTATCTAAACAATTTGGAAAAAGTCTATGCCTAGTGCTGGCTATGTGGATAGACTCTAGTGGGTGTAGTTGGTGACATTTTTAGGAAACTCTATAACAAAAATAGAAATTTTTTGCCTGAAAGCTCTCTTACTTCTGACATTTATTAGTCCATGAGTCACATTAGTTTCCCTACTGGGAAAAATAAAGATGCTTATAAAGCCAGTATTCCAAATGGGATCCCTGTATGGGCCACTTAGCTTTGCTCTTATACTCAGTATCGAATTCCATGCAGGTTCCAGACAGTACTACAGAAAGAACTATGCCACAAAATGTGGATGAATAAATGCTACCCCAATTATTAGAAAAAAATGAATCAAATACTAATTCTACTAGCCAAGGGATTAATAGAGTTAAAACAATTTTGTGAAAAAGTTTATTTTCTCCCTTTTTAGAAAGATTTTTAACGTTTAACTAGAAATGTTCAATCTTTTCTAAGACCTCCATTTGCATATGTTATTTATGATTCAAAATCCTGGATAACTTGGCTCAAGATCACCAGGAAAATTTAGACATGGACAACCCCAGGTAGATGTATAGTCTTAGTCATCTGTATTTCTTCTTGACCTGTCCACAGCCCATAGAAGAGAAAGCTCAACTTACTATGTCTCAAGTAACCTGTGGACAGCTACAGAGCTAATAAGCTACACAGCTAGTTTCCACACCTCAGCATCTGCCCTACCAGACCACTGCACAGTCTGCCCTACAAGGACTGTCATTTTTACTGACAATTACCCTGATTCCTAAGGAAGCTAAGAATTTTTCGCATGTTCATTGCTCATTTCTAATTCCCTAATTTGACTTCACATATTCTCTACGACTACTTTTTTAAAAAGTTATATTGATTTATAGTAGTTCATTGTATACTCTGGATAACATCCCCATCATTTATTTAAATTTCTTTCAGAGTGTCTTTGAGACAGAATGAATTTGCAAATTCTTTTTGTCTTTAAGATGTACCATTGCTCTCTACATCTTTCATCCTATGTAATCAGCACAAGAATGTTTGAAGATCTCATTTTATGAATGAGGTGATAAAACTTATACTCGATTTCACTGAATTGTTAAGAATAAGAATCTAAGTAGTAATGCAGAAATACAAGTCTTTTGATTCTTTATTGTCTCTTTTGACCAGGAAGATCATGAAGTATTGCAAAGAAAAACTGTACCCCACTAGGCTAATGTGCAAGAAGCCCTTTATTTGAGAATATTGCAAGAGGGAAGGGAGATTGAACTCATCTCCACTGAAAAAAAACAGGAGGATTTTTAAGTGCTGGTTTAAGCTAGTAGAAAAGTTCTGGAGAACATTACCAGGAAAGTTGGTCAATGTGTTTAGCCCAGATGTGTTTGTAAACTGATATACATCAAAGTTAGGTATCTACCTCCTATAGAAACTAGGAGAAAAGTTCCTCTCTTCCTGGATAATTATATTTCAAAGAGTTAGTCTCAGGTCCTAGAAAAAATGCATTTATGTGTTATAAAGAGAAATAATTTACAATTAAACATTTTCTAAAGTAAATGCTCTAGGAAAAGTGAGGTCAGGGGCCTGAGATTGAGAAGAAAGCTGCCTAAAATTAACTCAAGCCAATGAGAATGCCAAGGTTATCTTGGTCATTAAGAGGATGGATATATTTATATGTTGACTATTACTCTAAGAAATGGCTCATTATAATGTGTGGCTGCTTTATGACTCTTTTGTTTCAAGACATAGACATTCAAAAAATATTTTTATTAAGCCATATATACATATATTTTTGATTTTTGAAAGTATAGTTGATTTACAAAGTTGTGCCAATTTTGCTGTTCAGCAAAGTGACCCAGTTTTTATATATATGTGTATATATATATATTTTTCCCCTCTTATAGTATCTTCCATCATGGTATATCCTGAGAGACTGAATATACTTCCTTGTGCTATAACAGTAGGACCTCATTGCTTAAGTGAGTCGGAAAGACACATACCATATGATTTCACTTATGTGTGGAATTTAAAATATGGCATAAATAAACCTATCTATAGAACAGAAACAGACTCACAGACATGGAGAACAGACTTGTGGTTGCCAAGGGGGATGAGTGTAGGGAATGGGGTGGGCTGGGAGTTTGGGATTAGCAGATACAAACTATTATATTCAGACATTCAATTTTAATTAGCATAATTTTCATAGTTCAGCCCCAGTATGGTAAAGATGATCAAAGGATGACAGCAGACTGGCTCTCTCTTTTTTTTTTTTTTTGTATATTTATTTAGCTACACATCCATCTTTATCCCTTAGCTGTAAGTCACTCAGCACCTCTGCATGTTGGCTCTTTCTCTCCTGCTCTAGAAGGGCTCTTTCCACATGGTAGCATGAGGAAAAGCTGGTAGTAAAACACATGGTTACCACGATCCATAACAGAGGTGAATTTCAACTTTGCCTGGAATAGCACAGACTTCTCTTCTCACTGTACCACTCACACCGCCAGCTCTTCTCTTTTAGATAAAAGTGAACCATTTCCACCACCACAAGTGTTGTCAAAAAATGAGAAAATTGCCTGTACATTAAAAAAATCCTTCATTAGCTGTTGCCATTTTTGAGCTAGTACTCTAGAGGATTGCTCATGCTACAGGTTAATTTTGGTCTGAAATGATTGGAGGCAGAGAATTTGTTATTTTTGTTTTTGATTATTCCTAGTCACTAGGATTATACAAATTTACAAAAGATTATTTCCAACTAAGAGAAAACCACACATAAGTACCCCCCTGAGGAGGATGCAGCCACAGGGAAGACCATTAGCTGGTTGCTCAGATACAATTTGCCTTCAGTGATCCATTTAGCAGAAGCCTGAGGAGGTGACCATTGGCAAGTGTGTATTTCAATGAGAGGAGTGAAACTGAAACAACAGACAATAATTCATGCTGCCAACTTGGATTTAACCTCCAATCTGTACCCTCTTGAAGGGGTAAATTTATCATCCAAGACAAAGATCTAGAAATGACATCTTGGAATCAATTTATGAGGAAAGGAATTGAGGCCCAATATCATTATATGTTTGGCCCAAATTTACTTTGCTCAGAAGAAAACAAAACAAAGCAGATTTCCATTGCTAATCTCTATATTTTCCATTGGAAACTTAATCATGTTTAAACTTAACTCATTTGACACTTGTTTAAATATAAAGAGAAGTTAGATTTCGCAATGATAAAAGCACCTATCTTCACATACATACATAACTACTGTCAGTTTTCCTTAAAGTCCACATGTACCATATATTTCCTATGCCAAACCCACTTATATCCAGGCAAAACTTTCATTCAAAAAGATATATGCATCCCTATGTTCATTTCAGCACTATTTATAATAGCCAAGACATGGAAACAATCTAAATGTCCATTGACAGATGAATGGATTAAGAAGATGTGGAACACATATACGATGAAATACTACTAGGCCATAAAAAATCCAAATCATGCCATTTGCAGCAACATGGATGCAACTAGAGATTCTCATACTAAGTAAAGTAAGTTAGAAAGAGAAATACAAATACCATATGATATCACTTATATGTGGAATCTAAAATATGGCACAAATGAACCGAACTACAAAACAGAAATAGACTCATGTACATAGAGAACAGACTTGTGGTTGCCAAGTGGGGATGGTGGGGAGGGAGTAGGAACTGCTGGGAGTTTAGGATTAGTAGATGCAAACTATTACGTTTACAATGGATAAAATGATGAGGTCCTACAGTATAGTACAGGGAACTATATCCAATCTCTTGTGATAGAACATAATGGAAGACAGTATTAGAAGAAAATGTTTATATATGTATGACTGGGTCACTATGCTGTACAGCAGAAATTGACACCACACTGTAAATCAACCATACTTTAATTTTAAAAACACTGTAAATCAACCAGAACCCCCTAGGAAACTGAATTAAGAGCTTTGTGTTTTTATGCAATTAATGCTGAACAGAACCCTCTTTTTCAGATGATTGTAGCATTGTAAAGAGAAAGATGCCTGTTATACAGATGATGAAACTGAGACTAAAAAATGAACTTTCAAGATAACCTAGCATACAGGTAATACAGAGAAAAGCTGGATTTAAATCTTGGTCTCTGTTTCTAAAGTTCATGTTCTATCATTTCCTCCACATTACCCAGGGAAAGAATTCTTTCTTTCTATAAAGTTAACTCTTGTGATTCTCATTTAATACAGATTTTGAGAAGATGGCATCCAATCAGGTCTCATAAATGGAAAAAGGGAGAAAGGTGGATTTCCCACCCACAATGTATTACCAATATCAGGAAAACATTTTTCACTATATTTTGTACTTTTGCAAACAGAGAATCCTAGTGACATTATAGAGTTCACAAGAGGAACTAGATGTGGAATTAGCCTAGAAACAAGACATTCTGCCTCCAGGGTCAGAATATATTTTACCATATCTGGCTGCTCAGAAGTAGGAAGAGAAAAAGCCTCATGATTTTGATATTAGGGATTTTCCCCTAAGGAAGTTATATTCCCTGCTTCACACAAGACAGTAATTTTGAGGATGGATGGTTTCTCCTTAGCCAGATTCTGGGAACTCCTGGAGTATTTAAAAAATCATCATTTCCTGCCTCCTGCTCTCAGCCCCTCTGACCCAGAGAAGCTATAACAGGAACTAGTGAAAAATTCTCAGACTGGAAAGGAGTCAGGCCCTGACACTTTTCTGATGGGCTTCATACTGGAGCTGGAGATTTGGCTGCCTCCAGTTATTCCCTCGGGTAAATGGCCAAGGAAGTACCGTTTGAGCATCAATCTGATTACTTAAAACAACTTTCCCTCTAAATGGTCTCTACACCTCACAAGTCCCAGGGGCAGATGGTTTACTGTTGAATAAACATTTGTAAAATATTTATGAAGTTCTGCTGTATTCTCCATCACCTTAAATCTTGGATACATCCTAACAGTTGTTATTTGGGGTGGCTTATTTGTCATATGAAGAAACACTTTTTCCACCATGTAATCCTGAATGGTAGAGCCAAGACTTTGAAATTTATCCTTCTGCTTTCAATGTTCCATGCCAACCTGCCTCTTACTTAATGATCTTAGTGTAATTGTTCAATCAGTGGTGGCAGAAATCTGAAGAAAACATTCAGAGGCCCTAATTTTTAATATTCCAACTGCTCATAGAGAGAATAGCCCTTACTATATAGTGTAGTTTCTTCCATGACAGAGATACATCTCAATGGAAGAGACCGCCCAACTTACACATGCGTGCCCCTTCATACTATGGGTAAGGAGGGATCTGGATTCAGTCTCATACTGAATGAATATTTTGTGCTCTTGAGTGACAACTTGTGATCTGTTGTCTCTGCATTTGGCAAGGCTGTGCCCAGCTGCACTTCATTGCTAATGCCCCCAACTACTCTCCTTTATTCTCTTCAAAAATTGTTTCTAATTCATCCAATTAATTCCAGGAGACTTAATTTCTTAAATGGTTTTTGAATTTGTTGTCTTAAAAAGTGTCCTGTTGAGAAATAGGATAGCAGAAAAAAAAAATCACAGAAGCAGGAGACTGTGACTCAGCTGATATGTCCATTTAATGTAGCAGATTTTCCATGCCACTTAATACAACCCAGGCATGAGAGTACTGGTGTATAAAACCACACTTGGAGTTCCCACTGTGGTTGAGCAAGTTAAGGACCTGGCATAGTATAGTTGATGATGCAGGCCTCGCTCAGTGGTTAAGGATCCAGCATTGCCACAGCCTTCAGACTAGGTTACAGCAACAGCTCAGATCTGGTGTTTCTGTGGCTATGGCATAAACCTGTAGCTGCAACTACAATTCACCCCTAGCCCAGGGAGTTCCATATGCCATATGTGCAGCCATAAAAATTTAGGAAAAAAAAAAAAAACCACTGTTTCTTCTAGAGAACTGTACTTTGATTTATTCCTTTACTCTTTCCTATTCCTATGATTCTAAAACTCCTGACTTCACTTCACTGGTCTGGTATTATTGGCCCTAAATACTTAGTGACAAGCAAACACCACCTCTGTCCCTTTTCCTTAGCTAATTTACAGTTCCAGTTGAATTCTTACAGATGACCTTCATTCCATGTATGTGTATTCTAAATCTTAACCCCATTATCCTCATAGTTTAAGACAAAAGCTTTCCTTAGAAAGAAATTATCTTTGCACACCTTAAAATCCAATACCACCCAAACTGAGGGGAGGTGTTAGGCAATTTCTTTCCCCTACTCTGGATTCATTTAACTGCATGACTTTATGAAGATCATTTATCCATCTATGGCATATATTTTAAACAAAGAGCAAAAAAGGAGAAAGATCAGAAGTCCAAAGTTAGACTTTAGAGAAAATAAAATCACATTCCTTTCATTTTACATGTAATCAGATTACGGAACTTGCCTAAATTAATGTACCCTAAGGCTCAGAAGGACTGGTGGTTAGACCATTCATTTTGGCATGTCATACAGATTTTTTCTTCTTTTTCTTTTAATTTAATGATTTTCATTTTTTCCATTATAGTTGGTTTACAGTCTTCTGTCAATTTACTGCTGTACAGCAAGGTAACCCGGTCATACATACACATATACATTCCTTTTTCTTACATTATCATGCTCCATAATGAGTGACTAGATATAGTTCCTAGTGCTATACAGCAGGATCTCATTGCTTATTCATTCCAAGGGCAATAGTTTGCATCTATCGACCTCAAATTCCCAGTCCATCCCACTCTCTCCCCTCCCCCTTGGCAACCTGTTCTTCCTGTCCATGATTTTCTTTTCTGTGGAAAGGTTCATTTGTGCCATATATTAGATTTCAGGTATAAGTGATATCATATGGTATTTATATTTATCCTTCTGACACACTTCACATGGTATGAGTGTCTCTGGTTCCATCCATGTTGCTGCAAATGGAATTATTTTGTTCTTTTGTTATGGCTGAATAGTAATCCATTGTGTATATACACCACATCTTCTTAATGCATTCATCTGTTGATGGATATTAGGTTGTTTCCATGTCTTGGCTATTGTGAATAGTGCTGCAGTGAACATGCAGGTGCATGTGTCTTTTTCTTTTTTTTAAATTTTTTGTCTTTTTGCCATTTCTAGGGCTGCTCCCATGGCATATGGAGGTTCCCAGGCTAGGGATCCAGTCGGAGCTGTAGCCCCCAGCCTATGCCACAGCAACATGGGATCCGAGCCGCATGTGCAACCTACACCACAGCTCACGGCAATGCCGGATCCTTAACCCACTGAGCAAGGCAAGGGATCGAACCTGCAACCTCATCATTCCTAGTCAGATTCGTTAACCACTGTTCCACGACGGGAACTCCGCATGTGTCTTTTTCAAGCAAAGTTTTGTCTGGATATATGCACAAGAGTGGGATTGCTTGGTCATATGGTAGTTCTATGCATAGTTTTCTAAGGTACCTCCATACTGTTTTCCATAGTGGTTGTACAAATTTACATTCCCACCAACAGTGCAGAAGTGTTCCCTTTTCTCCAGACCCCCTCCAGCATTTGATATTTGTGAACTTATTAATGATGGCCATTCCGACTGGTGTGAGGTGGTACCTCATAGTAGTTTTGATTTGCATTTCTCTAATAATTAGTGACTTTGAGCCTGGTGTGAGGTGGTACCTCATAGTAGTTTTGATTTGCATTTCTCTAATAATTAGTGACTTTGAGCCTTTTTTTCATGTGCTTGTTGGCCATCTGTATATCTTCTTTGGAGAAATGTCTATTGAGGTCTTTTGCCCATTTTTCAAATGGGTTTTTTTTTGTCTTTTTTTTTTGTTGTTGTTGTTGTTGCTATTTCTTGGGCCGCTCCCATGGCATATGGAGGTTCCCAGGCTAGGGGTTGAATTGGAGCTGTAGCCACCGGCCTACGCCAGAGCCACAGCAACGCGGGATCCGAGCCACGTCTGCAACCTACACCACAGCTCACGGCAACGCCGGATCGCCAACCCACTGAGCAAGGGCAGGGACCGAACCCGCAACCTCATGGTTCCTAGTCGGATTCATCAACCACTGCGCCACGATGGGAACTCCTTTTTTTTTTTGCTCTTGAGTTGTATAAGTTGTTTGTATAATTTAGAGATTAAGCCATTGTCAGTTGCACCATTTGAAACTATTCTCTCCCATTCTATAAGTTGTCTTTCTGGTTTTTTTATGGTTTCCTTTGCTGTGCAAAAGCTTGTCAGTTTGATAAGGTCCCATTGGTTTATTCTTGCTTTTATTTCTATTGCCTTGGGAGACTGACACAGAAAACATTTGTATGATTGATGTTAGAGAATGTTTTGCCGATGTTCTCTTCTAGGAGTTTGATAGTGTCTTGTCTTACATTTAAGTCTTTAAGCCATTTTGAGTTTATTTTTGTGCATGGTGTGAGGGTGTGTTCGAGTTTCATAGATTTACATGTGGCTTTCCAATTTTCCCAGCACCATTGCTTCTTGAGTCTGGCCAGAGGTTTGTCAGTTTTGTTTACCTTTTCAAAGAACCAGCTCTTGGTTTTATTGATTTTTTCCAATTGTTTTTTGAATTCTATTCTATTGATTTCCTCTCTGATATTTATGAGTTCCTTCCTTCTGCCGACTTTATGTTTTATTTGTTCTTCTTTTTCTAATTCTTTTAGGTATTGGGTTAAGTTGTTGTTTGAGATTTTTCTTCTTTTTTTTAGGAAGGCCTGTATCGTTATGCATTTCCTCTAAGAACTGCTTTTGTGGCATCTCATAGATTTTGAATAGTTGTGTCTTCATTATCATTTGTCTCCAGGTATTTTTTTAATTTCCTTCTTGATTTTCTTGTTGACCCATTGGTTTTTTAGTAGCATGTTGTTTAGTCTCCATGTAGTTAGTTTTTTCTCATTTATTTTCCTGTGATTAATTTCTAGTTTGACACCTTTGTAGCCAGAGAAGATACTTGAAATAATTTCTATACTCTTAAATTTGTTGAAGTTAGCTTTCCACCCCAGTGTATGATTGATACTTGAAAATGTTCCATGTGTACTTGAGAAGAATGTATATTCTGATTTTTTTGGATGTAATGTCCTGAAAATGTTGACGAAGGCTAACTTTTCTATTGTGTGATTAAGGATCTCTGTTGTCTTATTGATTTTCTGTCTAGAGAATCTGTCCACTGATGTGAGTGGGGTGTTAAAGTCTCCTACTGTTATTTTTTTCCTGTTGGTTTCTCCTTTTATTTCTGTTATTTGCTTTATGTATCTGGGAGCTCCTATATTAGGGGCCTAAGTATTGACAACTGTAATAGCCTCTTCTTGAATGGATCCCTTTTATCATTAAATAGTGTCCTTCTTTGTCTTTCTTTATGGCCTTCATTTTTAAGTCTATTTTCTCCAATATGAATGTTGCAACTCTTGCTTTCCTGTTTTGTCCATTGACATGAAATATCTGTTCCCATCCCCTCATTTTCAATCTGTATGTGTCCTTTGCCCTAAGGTGGGTCTCATGTAGACAGTAGATTGTAGGTTTTTGCTTTTTTATCCAACCTACCACTCTGTGTCTTTTGATTGGTGTAAACGGTCCATTTGACATTTAAGGTAATTATTGATAAATATGTACTTGCTGCCATTTTAAACCTTGTTTTCCAGTTGATTCTATGATTCTCCTTTTTTCTTTTTTTTTTTTTTGGTTGGATTATTTCCATTTATTCTATGCTTCTGTACTCTTCTTTTTAGTTTTTTTAATGTAATGTTTGGTTTTGATTTGTGGTTGGTTGCCCTGTTTTTTAAATATGTTAACCCCTTCCTGTATATGTTTGCTTTACCCTGATAGTCATATGGGTTCAAACACATTATTTAAAAAAAAAAAAAAGAGTCTATAATTTGTTACTTTCCTTTCCCATATCCTATGATTTGACGTCTTTTTTTTTTTTAACATCTTCACGTATGTCATTTTGCTGTTCCTAGTGTTTATTGTCATTATTACAGTAAGTTTTTGTTTTTGTTTTTTTTCCTACTCTTAGATCTGTATGCTGGCTTAAGTGATTGCTTTCCAATTTTGGTTTCCTCCATCCTCATTCTTCTTACTTTTTTTTTTTAAGAGAAGCCCTTAAGAAATTTTTTTTAAGAAATACTGAAGTATTTCTTCTGGTATGGGTTTAGTATTTCTGTATTCTTTTTAGCTTTGGTTAGAGAAATTCTTTATTTCCCTTTCTATTTTGAATGATATTCTTGCTGGATAGAGTATTCTAGGCTGCAATTTTTTCCTTTCAGAACTTTATATATATCTTGCCATTCTCTTCTCACCTGTAGTGTTTCTGGAGAGAAATCAGCTGATAGCCTTGTGTGGGTTCCCTTATAATTCAAGCTTTGCTTTTCTCTTGCTGCCTTTAGAATCCTCTCTTTATCTTAACTTTTGCCATTTTTATTTTGCTCTTGGTGTGGGCCTATTTGGGTTCAAATTGTTTGGGGCCCTCTGTGCTTCCTGTATCTTGATATCAGTTTCCTTTATATTTGGAAAGTTTTCAGACATAATTTATTCAAATATATTTTCAATCCCCTTTTCTTTTTCTTCTCCTTCTGGAATTCCTATTATGCGTAGATTGACCCAATTTATATTATCCCATAGATCTCTTATATTGCTTTCATATTTTTTCATTTGGTTTTCTGCCTGCTGTCCTGATTGGGTGATTTCAATTACTCTATATTCCAAGTCAACAACTCATTCCTCTGCATTAGTCCTTCTGCTCTTTAGTGACTTTAGCTCAGTTTGTATCTCTGCAAATGAATTTTTTAATTTTTCTTTGTTCCTCCTTATATTTTCTAGTTCCTTTCTAAAGTAATGTGCATTAGTGTTTCTATCTGATCTTAATTTCTTATTATTTAGCCTTAATCCCTTCATTATTTTCATTATCTCCATTTTGAACTCAGTGTCTGTCAAACTGCAGAGGTCTGTTTGCTGCTTCAGGTCATTTCTCCTCTTCTTTTAGCTGGGAATGTTTCCTGATCTTCTTCATCTTGCTTATGTTTTTCTTTTTCTCTGTGTTCAGGGAAGCCAAACTCTAGTCTTGGAGGGCTACTTCCACGCAAGGGTACCCTTATGTATTCTGTGGGGGGTTACTATTTATTTTGGGTGTGGGAGTTTGAATATATGCTGTCTCTTGCTTTGGTGTGAGCAGGCTATTATACCCAGGGTATAACACCAATAGCCTGTTTCCATGGAGAAGAGGCAATGGATAGGGCTAGTATCAGTGCCTGGTTGCTGGGCTCTTAGCAGCAGCAAGGACCTGAAGGAAGGTGGTGAATTCTTCTAGTTGCAGGGCCCTGGGAAGTGGTAATGAGCCTTAGGCAGATTTAAGAGGTGCCCAGAGCATTTGGCAGTGGCAGCAGCAGGGTGTGTGAGTTCCCAGGAGAGTGAGAGCAACAACAGGTAGTGTTCAATGACAACGTTCTCCTCTGTGTTGCCCTCTGAGCTGATTGGGACAGCAAGTGGTGCCTGATCACGGATCCCTAGAGGTAGCAGGCCAAGCTCACCTCTGAAGTCAGAGATAAATGCTGTGGTTTGTCCCCACCACCTGCAGACCATGCAGGAAGCACCCACCCTACTTAGCCCATGCAGGAGGTGCTGCACCAGCTTCTTCTAGTTGCGGGGTCTCAGGAAGGGATAGAGATCAAGGCTTAGCCCACCCACAGCCCTTAGCCCTTAGCCCATACAAGAGGTGCCCAGCCACCCATAGCCTGTACAAGAAGCACCCAGTTTCCTGTAGCTCAAGCTAGTGGCTTCTCACCATCTGTAGCCTGTGCCAGAGACGGGCTGCCCTCTGAGAGCCTGTGGGAGCCAGGAGATTCCTATGTCAGTCTACCCCTCCTCCTATCATCCTCCTCAACAATGGTGCCTTGCTTCTGTGGGCCCACCCCCTCCCAATTTCTACTGTGGCATTCCACACCCTGCCTATGGCACACTGCTCCTTAGCCCTTCAGGCTGACCCCAAACAGCGAACCCTAGTCCTCTCCCTGAAAGTGACCTCCTGAGCCTGAGTCTCACTACCCAGCCCCTGCCTGAATATTTCAGGCTGTGCCATCAAGGAAGGTGGTGAAGATGATCTGTGAAGCTCTCACTCTACTTTGCCCTCCTCTGTCCAGCTTCTATGCTTTTCTTCGTGACTTTGAGGTCCCTCCTTCTTGGCTGATCTCCCTGTCAGTTAGGTGGCTTCCTAGGATGTGGGTTCCTTTTCTCTTTCACAGCTCCCTCTCAGGAATGCTAGTCCCATCGTGATTTCCTCTCTCTCTCTTTTCTTCTTTTGTTCTACCAAGTTATGTCAAGAGTTTCTTGCCCTTTTAGGAGGTTTAAGTTCTTTTGCCAGCGTTCAGTAGATGTTCTGTGCAAATCGTTTTACATGTAGATGTGTTTTTTTTTTATGTGTTTGTGGGAGAAGGTGAGTGTGACATCTTACTCCTCCACCATTTTGGTCCTTCTGCAGAATTAAATTTAATTACCTTATATCCATCTTACATTTTTCTCTAAATCTTTCTAACCACAACATATCATTAATATTTACAGAAACTATACAAAGAAACCAACACTGTAAGGGGATATATCATAACATAAGCCAAATTCAACAAATAATTAAATATCTCTGAGTTGCCACAATTTAAGATTATTTCATGAATGTTTATAAGAGGTCATATCAAATGTTAAGATAAATAGACTGTTGTTTTTAAAGATTTTGTGTTTTTAAATATGTTTACCAATCAAGAAATAAGTTTTACCCCACAAAGGATCCTAATATTTGATGTATTGATGTAGTCTTCCCACTAATGTCTCAGTGGAAATAAGGAGAAGGAACTTTGTGAATTCAACCTCCCATTCAGATACATCTGAAGGTTAAAAAATATCAGGTTATTTCCTATGTTAAATTGATAAAGTACAAACTAGAAAAAGAAAGCAGCCCCTTCTCACTTGAGTGATAAATGATCATGAATGTGAAATGTTATTATAAATGTACTGAATCATGAAATAAAGCTATTACAATTAATCAGGAAATATAAAAGATCTGCTGAAGATAGATAAAGAAAAACTTGGTCTCAGCAAAATCCCAAACCCAACAAAGTGAAGTCTAAAATGAGGTTTCAAACATAAGTGTTTTCAGATGGCTTAATGTCCTATTAAAAAATCTTATTAAAATCCACAATAAGGATATATAATATGCTTCACCAGAGCTGACAGACTTACGGCAAGTACTGCAGAAAGATTCTGCAGGACAAATATATCACCATGTCAGAAAGCTATTGAAAGTACCCATGGATGTACCCTTCTTGACATGTTCAACAAAAGGGCAGAAGATGCAGAGACCTCAGAAACTTGCAACAGTGGAGAATTTGTCTGAGCAGCTCATGAGACAATGTCAAGATCTTGGTCCATTTCTGCAGGTTTGAGTGCTGGTTTATGAAAACCTATACACATGCCAGAGCCCCAATAAAGACACTGGCTTAATGTGTGTGATTGCTTATCTGAATAACTGAGTTTTTGATCAGTGAAAATTCTTCATAATCCTTGATCTGAATATGAGTAAAAAGGGTAAATTTCCCAGTATTAAAGTCAAAATGATAATATCAAAGAAGGTAAATTTAGGAAGCATTACATCATTCATTTCATGTTGGTGCTTTAAGGAAGAAAGAGTTCTGCTCCCAGCTATAGGGACAGTTAACAAAATGGCCTTGGAAATTCATAGACTCAGAGTTGGAAGGCGGATCATATATTAAAATAGAAAGTACCAAAATTACAAGTCAAAGAACTTCAATTGAAATAAGGTTACAGAGAAAAAAAAAATTAGGGGGGAATTAATGACTCACAAAGTAAAAAAAAAAAAAATCATTGAGGTAAGATATCAAAAATCACTGCAGCAAAGGAAAGCAATATTTGTCCATTCAAATGAAAAAAGGAACATAAACATAATAAAGATTTATGTCCTTAAATTTGTCCCAGAATCAAGTATTAAAAAAAAGATGGATGGGCTGAGTGATCTTGAAGAGGCCATCTAGCCTTAAGATTCTGATATTCTGAAAGTTTTGGAATTATCCAGAATGTTGGCTTATTCCCACTTGAATAAATTTGTTCCATTTATTAACAGGAATATTATCATGTCAATCAAGTTGCCTCATTTCTTCTAAAGTAAGTATTTAAGAAGAGGCCATAATAAGTTGGATAATAGCACAGGGTTTGGAGTCATATTGTTCCTGGATTCAGATTCCATCAAAAATTAATCAGTTATGTGAACTTACACGTTGTATCTCTTTTCTGATCCACAAATTTCTAATTTACAAAATGAGAGCAATAATAATGTCCCCACAGGTTTTTGAAGATTAGAAAAGCTCATGAATGTAAAAACCTTACTAAGTACCTGATTTATAGAAGGAATTTAAATACTATTACCACTATAGTTGCTGCTACACTACCATGGCAGTCGTAATGCTGGAATCTGCTTACACACTACTACCTCACTTACCCTTCCAAAAGACTAAATTCACAATAGTAGGAAAATATTATATATTCTCATCAGTATTTCCAAGAGCACTCACTCTATCTTCCTTTAAATGATGAATCTACACTACCCTCTCTCATTGATTAAATCACAACTTTGAATTTTTACAATAAAATTTCTTTGGTTCTAACCATTTCTCCAGTCACTTTTCTCAGGGTTAAAATTAAATTAACTTATGCAAAGAAAGCATATGGCAAGAAAGGGTCTATTTGTCTTTAAAATAACGGCATCAGACTTTAAATACCAATCCCTATCATGTCAATAGGCAAGGTGACCACCATTTACATAGTACCTTCAATTTTCTCATTTGATCTCAACTATAATCCTGGGTGATAGCTATGATTAACACCACCACTTCGTAAATAAGACAGATGAATCTATAAAGGGTACATTTCCCATCTGAATTCTCAGTGAGCTGTGCATTCAAATGTCGATTGCAAGTCTTTGGACCGCCAATGCAGCTCTTCCCACTGTAATCTCTCCACTATAATCCATTAATCTAGTTTAAAAGCTAAACACATTCACAATTCACCTCATCTCAATCATGTACATTTGATGAATTTCCTCAGGGTTCTCACTGGAGTTCTGAAATTTTTTTTTTTTTTGGCAAAAATAAAGGTACAATCAGAAGTTACAACAAACTGGAATAAGAAGAGCTTAATTTATTCATTCAACACAGAAACATGGTTTGGATTTACTACATCTTGGGCACTGTATGAAGCACAGAGAATTCAAAGACATTGTATTCTGCCTTCAAAGAGTTTGTCATCCAGAAATAGAAACAATTAAAAAGAAATTTATCATAGAGCTAGAAGGCCTGAAAAGAAAGTAGAGGTAACACATTCAGGGGTACCTGGGAAGCTTTCTAGAAGAAATAATGTCAGCGCTAAGATAAGAATTATTAAGATTCACAGCAATACGAATGGGCCTAGAAATCGTCACAGTAAGTGAGGTCAGTTAAGAGAAAAACAAATATCATATAAGGTAACTAATATACAGAATCTAATGAAACATGATACAAAAGAACTTATAAAAGAGAAACAGACTCAAAGATTTTGAAACCAAATTTATGGTAACCAAATGGGAAACGGGATGGGGTAAATTAGAGAGTTGGAATTGACATGTGCACAGTACTATCTATAAAATGGATAGGTAACAAGAACCTACTGTATAGCACAGGGTAGTCTACTCAATACTGTGTAATAACCTTTATGGGAAATGCATCTGAGAAGGAATGGGTGTTTATGTATAACTGAGATACTATGTTGTACCCCTGAAATAATACAACTTTGTAAATCAACTGTACACCAATAAAATTTATTTTTAAAAAAGAATTAAATGACAAAGGGGAAGGGGAAGAATGTTCTGGGTAAAGGCAAGAAATCCAGAGTTGAGAGTGGACCTAGTGAGGAGCATGACATAATTCTCATGGCAGGATCATGGATTGATGGTCTGAATTGAGAGCCAGTTGGCACGGGCATCAAGAGTGTCTTGGTTTGAGGTTCCCATTGTGGCTCGGCAGTAACGAATCTGACTAGTATCCATAGAGACTCAGGTTGCAGGTTGATCCCTGGTCCCACTCAGTGGGTTAAGGATCTAGCATTGCTGTGAGCTGCAGTGTAGGTTGCAGACACAGCTCATATCTGGCATTGCTGTGGATGTGGCTTTGGCTGGCACAGCTGCAGCTCTGATTCGACCCCTAGCCTGGGAACTTCTATATGTCACAGATGCGGCCCTTAAAAAAAACAAACAAAAAAAGGAGACTCTTGGTTTCTTATTTAGAGAGGAGCAATGTCCCCCAGACTACAGTGCTGTAGAAATAAATAGTATCACATAGATAATGTCATCTGTAAAAAATGGCAGTAAAAGTGTCCATGGTGCCTTTTCTTACTCTTGTCAGCACATAGCCAGTCTCCCCATCCTCATCAATCCTCTTTACAAAGAGACTTCCGGACATAAATTAGTGAAGGATTGAAGGTTGCTGCAGTATTCACACTAACGTATAAGGGTGAGAGTTGAAGACTAGAGTCAGAAATTGTTTTGTTTTGCTCGTCTTGACGCTCCAGACTGTTGTGGCCTGTGGGAAACCTTGTGCATATGAAAACCATTCCTAAGACATCAATGGCAATGGGAAGAAAATGGTCTTATTTAGGGTCCCAGGATAGGCTTTGTCATAGAAAAGAAGAAGCATGTCTAACATTTTGGAAGGGATGATCATGTTCTTGAAGACCCTGCAGCTTGGATTTCAAAGTTTGACGTATATAGATGTACACTTCAATGCTAAGAAAGATGATTTGTGACAAGTACAAATCTTATGTATTCAAATCTTTTGTTTTTTTTTTTCCTAAGGACAGAGTCACCAGCCTCCCAGGTTTTCCAACTTCTGGAGGAATTTCTGATGTTACAGTCAGTGAAGCCAACACATTGAGCTTCTTTGGAGATGCATGAAAAGGAATTATACTTGACGCCATAGCTCCACATGCATATGAACTGAAGAAGCTGTTGAGGAACTGAATTGAAAGGAATACTGAAACTCTCTGGGAATGTATCTGAAGCACCTCTTAGCCCCTTAACTTTGCATAGTCTGAAAATATTCTGTATAGAAAGTGCAAAGTGCTGTTCAATGTCAACCTCTCAAGCACATCACTTTCTAATTCAGTGATAAAGTGAGAAATCTCTCAGCAAACCATCCTTCACTGGAATCAACAAGGACACAACTCAAGATTTTTCTCCAAGCCTTGGTGGGCCGATCAATGATGAGCCAACCACGACAGGAAACCAGGACAGGCTGTAAACCCTCTGTGGAGGTAAAAACCCCATTAAAAGCCAGTTTTGTAAGATAAGGACAAGAAAATCAAATTAGAATTTAAAAGTAACATCTCTTCATGCAAATATTGATTTTTTTCTGGCTTCACAGGAAATATAATACTAATTATAATAGTAACTGATGCTTTCATTTTTTTAAGAGAAATAACCTAAAGAAGCAAGGAAACTTTTCCAGGAAAGTAAAGTTTAACTAACTCTAAGCCATGTCAGTGAGGTATGAGAGGGACAGAGGAATGAAAGTCCTCTGAGAGATATGTGACATTGGACGAGACCATAACCTAGGAGAATATCTTGGTTCAGTCCTAGCCTCTAATCAACCACAACAGGGTGGTACAGACTTTCTGCTCTGATCAGTGTATTCTGACACTTTATGGAGAAGAAACTAAACACAATGAACTGAGGGGAAATGTAAAAGTGGTAGGAGAGATACAATCTTTTAGACTGAAATGAATGACAATAATGAATGGGTAGCATTTATGGAACTGTTACTATTTGCCTGTTTATGTGATAAGCACTTTATTTGTAGTAGTTCATTTTAATATTCAAAAAGCAAAATTCTTCCTGCTCAGCTGGTCATATAGGTTTTAGCTGTGCTGGGTGACATGGGCTCAGGGGGATCTGCTCATACAAGTTACTTGGGCTTGATCCTGGATGCACCCTTCCATCTCACAATAAATTCCTGCTGGGTCTTCCTTTCCATATGGTTCAGAGTATAAGGCAGAACCCATCTCATGCTGCTGCCTTTTCACCAATGTCTAGGAACACTCTTCTCAGAAGTTCTACATGGCATTTGGCATGGCCTTGATCTAGAATTCTAGGAATTGAAGCTTAAGTCTACATTTGGACTTTTTCATGAATTCCACATAGCTTCTAGATACCTCCTGTAACATGTCAGGTCATATGGTCCAGGTAACCAGGGAACTTGAATTGCAGTCTCATCCTGCTTCACAGCTTTCTGTGATCTGGGGTTCCCTCAGAGTTTGCAGTTTTGGGGTCATCTAGTGTGTGGAATGCTACAGTTTCCTTGGAGTGAAATGTGCTATCTCTACAACCTGAAGAGCCCTTTGAGGTATTTTCCTGCTTTCTCTGTGCAAGGAGATGGGAGAAATAATAGTGCGTCCTTCATTGTGGAGCAATGTCCCAGTGTACCACAAATTACTGAACTGCTAAAATTATCACTGATGAGGAATGTCCTTCCATCTCTGTAAAGTTTCCTCTCCTCCCTCTTGAGGACACATGTCTTACTAAATTCTCCAGTATATTATTATTTCTTGAACATCAATTACTGTAGCACAATGTCATCAATATAATGCACAAGTACAACATTCTGGGCATGGTCAGATGGCTTAGATCTCCTTTGCCTATATTATGATAGAAGGCAATAAAGTTAGCATAGCCCTTGGGGAAGACTATAAATTAATCCTACTGCTCATTTCCTATGAATGAGACCAGTTTCTGAGTTCTTCTCTGGCAAGTATGAAAAAGGATGTATTCTCCAGATTACTAGCCTTAATAAACATATACTGAGTTCCTGTCAATCTGCTCTAGCAAAGATACTACATTACCACTGCTGCAAGTAGAGTTAAGGCTACTATCTGGTTGAGTTTGTGATAATCCACTATTTTTTTTTCTAGAATACATTTGGCTTTTATAAGGGACAGACTGTATGATAAAATGGAGATATAATGGAAAGAACATTGCTGGAATTTTTAGATTATATGAAGCAAAACCTTTTAATGGACTTCCAAGAACTCTTATTGTCTATGTGGTGGTGAACTTCTTTTATATAAAGTGTCCTCTATGACAGATCCTTGACATACTCAAATCCATCTGCTGACACTATCCCCCACATACACTTCAGTCATACAGGAACAAACCCTGCCTCATACTTCCTCACTTTCATAGAAAAATCTCAAAATGGTAACTCTTATTTAAAACAAATTTTAAATATTAACATAATTTGTGAAAGTTAAACATTTTTATTTCAGTTATTTTATGCTTATGAGAACATATGAAGCAATAAGTTTTGAGGCAATATGCAGAGTTGAGGAAACAGAGGCTTTCAAAGATTTATAACTGGTCAACTCTTGAATTATGAGGAAACAAAAGAAAAAAATTTCAACCAAAGCTTGTCTCCCAAGCCTGGTTTTTTAACTTCACTCCTACAAAATCTTGAGAAGACATTTTAATGTATGACTTGGTTGTGAGGAACTCTTCCTAGGATGAAAAACTTGATGTGGGATAAAAAAAAACAAGCTCAAGAATCAGAGACTACCAGCTACACAGTGTCCTAGGGTCCTCAGATAATTGACAACCTATCAGAACCCCCATTGGCTCAACTGTAAACTGAGGATGAAAACACTGCTCTTAAACGTCTGCACACAGATTATTCACTAATACATGGAATCTAACACAGTGCCTGATAGATATTCAGTAATTTGCAAATGGAACTGTTGTTTCTAATATTATTGAAATGGGATGATTTTACTTACTATAAGAATCATGATAGGAGTTCCTGTCATGGCACAGCGGAAACAAATCTGACTAGGAACCATGAGATTGTAGGTTCAATCCCTGGCCTTGCTCAGTAGATTAAGGATCTGGTGTTGCCATGAGCTGTGGTTTAGGTCACAGACATGGTTAAGATCTGGTGTTGCTGTGGCCATGACATAGGCTGGCAGCTACAGCTCCAATTGGACCCCTAATCTGGGAACTTCCATATGCCACGGATGTGGCCCTAAAAAGCAAAAGAAAAAAAATTGTGATAGAATTGTCATGGCTATATCCCACAATGTTGTGCACCTGTGCAGACTGATCAGCCTATCATCACACCTCTGCCACACGGTCAGATGAGCGTACCATGCAGAAGGAGAAGGATAACTCAGGTACTACTTAGTAATTATAACTCGTATATATAACATTCACTACATGCCCATTCTTGTTGTAAAGGATTTACATTTGCTCAGGCCACACTGTATGGGGTACATGATATTATTCCATTACCTGTTATAAAGGTGAAAATATTATAGCAAAGATATACTAAGTGACTTAACTAAGCCAAATAGGAGAGGATAGAGCCAGGACTTGAAGATCATTCTGCTCTAGATTGCTCTAGATTCTTGGCTCTCAACCATCACCTGTGTTGCTAGGGCAACCTTAGACACTGCAGCAGAGATAAATGTAAGAAAAGAAAGGTAATAGCATTTTGGCACTTTTGCATGGAACTATTTTCTTACAAGTAAAAGAAAACAAAACTAATAAAGAACCAATGTAGCATTGCTCAAACTCTCATTATTAAAGCTCTGTACCCTCTCTTTATAATTGATGTGTGTGTGTTGGGGGGCTAATAGTACTAGAAAATACATAAACATTTTTGATCCCGGAGTGTTTTCCTCAGTGAGGTAATAACTGTGCAATCACATAACTCGCTCACACTTATATAGCATTTTAAAATAACAAAAATTCATGTCTAATCCTCATCCTATGTCTTTGAAAAAGGTGATGATTGTATCCATTAACAGGTAAGGGAGCTGAATCTTAATTTTGACTTGTAGGTCAACCTGTTCTTTGACTCTAAGCTTCACACATTTTCACTTATAAATGACAACATATATGCACCACTACATGTACCCAGATGTGCTGGACATTGGGCAGATAAGATACATAAGACATAGCACAGCTCTAGCCTTGAGTGTCCTCCTTATAAAACAATGGAAGAGGAAAGAGGAAGATAGCCATATCATATGATTTTCTAATTTTTGAAAGAGTGCTATGGGGATAGATTGCTAGAATGAGGGTCAATAAAGTTCTGAATAAGAAGGTGACTATAGTTTTATATAAAAGCCTCAGGTACTTGGCCATTATTTGGCCTCCAAGATTGACAGTTTCCTACAAAACAACCGACTTCATCCCTAGGATTCAGAGTATAGAGATGGCATGTGTCTTTACAGCATCTTTTGTTCTGTTATATAAGCTTCTAAGTAAACATTGACTGCAGAAACCCAGTGCCCCTGTATGCTCTCTATATTTAATCTCTGGTGCTGTGCAGGCAAAAAAGTATGTAGAATGTGAAGAGATATTTTGTTACTTCCTTTAATGCTGTTTATGTTCAACTGTCCTACAATCACAATATACCCTTTAAACTGCTGCAGTGTCAGAGTAAAGCATGACAAAAATGTTTCCCTATATTCTGAACCAAAAAAACCAAAACAATTCAAGAACACACTGGGGAATCCAAGTAATGAATCATTTATTTCAAATTTCCACAGAAGACAATAAACTCATTACTGATCGATGTGGTGCTATCTTGTTGAAGCCTAACCAACATTTATTTATTTATTTATTTATTTATTTATTTATTTATTTATTTGTCTTTTTGCCATTTCTTGGACCACTCCTGCGGCATACGGAGGTTCTCAGGCTAGGGGTCTCATCGGAGCTGCAGCCTCCAGCCTACACCAGAGACACAGCAATGTGGAATCCAAGCCGTGTCCGCGACCTACACCACAGCTCATTGGCAACGCCGGATACGTAACCCACTGAGCAAGGCCAGGGATTGAACCTGCAACCTCATGGTTCCTAGTCAGATTTGTTAACCACTGAGCCACGACGGGAACTCCCTAACCAACTTTTAATAGACCAAATGATGGGGTGCTTTCCATCAGCCCTATATTTGACCTCACACATACCCAGTATACTTTCCCACATACACTCTATTTAATTGAACTTAAAATCACAGTCTGAAAAAGCATCATAATCAGACACTCTGTTGGAAACACGTACACTGAGTCTGGTTTTAACCAAGTTGCATAAATGAAAGATATAGAGGACAGGCAATCTGGGCTATGAAAGCCACGCAGACTTCAGATACTTAAATGTCAGCACATTGCTTTATCTGTGTTGCTCATTTAACTCTTAAGTACACACAGACACACACTCCCTAAGAATTGTAAATAGTGGAATTTGTTTATAATTACTTTTGATTTCTTCATCTTCTGATTACCCTCTGTGTGGATGACTTTAGCAATCAATAAGTGTTAATAATAGGCCATTAAGAGAGAGGAGGAGGGTATAGGCAAGGTAGTTAATCCTCAGCCAGGATAATGTTTCTGAAACATCAAGTCAACTCTCTACTTACTGACGCTACAGGGATACCTGGAGTGTGGGATAATCTAAAGGGTTTTGGATTCCAATAGGTCTGAGTTTAAATTCTAGCTTAACTATCTCCAGCAAATTCTCTCTGCATCTCAATTAACTTGTAAAATGCAGTAACAGTGTCCCTGGCGACTTTGCCTGGGACCATGGATTTAAAAAAAATCCCAGCTCAGTATTTCCCACAGTAACAGTAAAAATAATTCAATAAAGAGCATTCATCTTCTATTCTGCTACCTGTTAGTCATTCAATCAGCAGTGAAAATGGGTTTACATTGACCTCTCCTGCCTTTTAACCAGTGCATCAGAAAGATAAACAGATGACTAAGTGGTATCTCAGCTTTATAATTTTGTTCTCAAAACCTACCTACAGTATGCTTTGTTAAATACCCTCTGTAAAGAGCCTTGGAACTTTGATGACCTAGAGCATGGCAACATGCTTTGGGTGTCCTGAATTCACAAAAGGAAAATGTGAAGAACTAGTGAGAACTGAAGGTGTCTGACTCAATTTTTGGATCCTCAC
Source organism: Phacochoerus africanus (assembly GCF_016906955.1). Taxonomy (NCBI): domain Eukaryota; kingdom Metazoa; phylum Chordata; class Mammalia; order Artiodactyla; family Suidae; genus Phacochoerus; species Phacochoerus africanus. The sequence goes on along the minus strand of NC_062558.1, from coordinate 119,442,660 downwards.
CAGATGTTCAAGGAAAGCCAACTGCTTTCAGCACAGGTTACGCCTGCTTAATTGGCAGTGATAAGAATCTTTAGATGACCACAGAGAAATTAAAGAGCTGCAGATAAATGACCCAAAAAGGCTTAATGATGCTATACCAGAGAGGAACAACTGCAATTTAATAATATGACTGCAAGCAGAACTGAAGGTTAATAAACTTGTATTTTGTAATCTAATGAGGCACACATAGTACTAGACTGGAAGTGCATGAATGATAGGGTATAAATGCATATCCTGGCATTTCATAAATAAATTATTATAACACTAATTGCAATTAAACTGCCTTCCCTTAATATGATCCTGTAATTGTGCTATACCTCATTCAGTGCCTGGCTCTCTCCTAAAGTGGTATCAAACACAGGTAATTAACATAGTTAACACTGTCATCAATATAGCCCCATATTTTTCTTTCATTAGGGTAGTAGTTTCCAGGCATATTAACTACATACAAAAGGGTTGTTTTTGTTGTTGATGCTTTGTTTGGTTTTTGTGTTTGTATATATGTGAAAGAAAACTAGCACTTTAAAGAGATGGGGAAACCTGAGACTCTTGTGAACTGTAAGAAACACCGTCAGTTCTGACTTGGTCCTTTTAAGATGGTGAATATTGCTAAGGGTTTAGAAAAACTTTTAGGTCATCCTGTTTCAACTTTCCTCTTTTTCTCGTTACTAGATAGATGCCTTCCTGGTCAGAAGGCCACAACTGTGAGCCTGACTTTGGCTTTGTGTAAACTTCCCCCAGGTTTATGTGGGGGACAGGTGTCTTTCTTTTGGGACCTCAGCTTCCTATACATATGTGGCTCCCTCACAGTGCTTTTCTCACCATATTTATTCATGCATCTGTTTATATGGGTCCCTGAGACCAACACCATGATCCTCTTTGAGTTCCCATACCTGGAATATAGCATATGTTCTAGAAATACTGACTGGCAAAAAAAAAAAAAAATATCAAATCTGCTGCTGTGCTAACCACTAAAAGCCAAAGCCAATGTACCTTTACTTACCTAACCAACAAATATTTATTGTTTTCCTTGTGAAATAATCTCTAAGACTAACAAAACAAGAATTTAAGATACAATTTCTCTTTCAAAAATTAAAGAATCATTTGGTAAAAAAGGATTGCAGTACTAAAACCAACCAACCAACCAAAACACTATTTACTGGGTACTGCATTAAATTAAATAGTAAAATACCACTCCTCACCAGAGCCCTAAGGTATAACGTACTATTTTACTGATGAGAAAACTGAGGCACACTTTAGGAAACACAGTTTCCACCTCTCCACAGGCCAGTTATAGACCAGGTTTAAATCTAAACCAAATCACACCAGAGATTGAACTTTGAACAGCCTCCTCCTGTGACTGTCAAAAAAATACATGCTGTGAATTCAAAGGTGGTGAGGTCATTGATAATCAAGAATTAGAGCAGAGAAAGTTTGACAGGAGAGAGAGATGGTGAGGTAAGCTTGTTAAAGATTTGGAAGACTGATTTGGGCAAAGAGGAGCTAACAAGGAGAATAGATGAGAGAAGTCATCACAAATTTGTGAGCAGAGGTGGCTGGAGGAGGGGTGTCAGGTGAACTGCAGTGAGAGAGAAGGCTGAAAAGAATATTGTGCACAGCTTTGATGGCCAAGTGAAAAATATGCAGAGGTCTTGCCACGCAGACGCCTGATGAAGATTCTTTCCCTGCAAGCTCTAGTCAGCTTGCTCTGAGCCTTCTTCTCAACCTTGGCCTTTAAAGACTTGAGTAAACACCAATACAGTTGCTAACAGTTCATGGATGTAGCCTTAGAATGACCTGAGCACACCTGTAAAGTGTGTGCCTAAGAAAAGTCAAGACTGCCAAAATAACTCACTGTTTGTTCCACCCAACTGCCTCCTAATCTATGGGAAGACTAAGAGGCTGATTTTGGGAAGTGCCATTTAGCAAACCTAAGTGAGTTTCCCATGGACTGAACCCCCTTCCCCACATTTTGTCATTTTTTTCATTTCCCTGGCTCTGCTCAAGCTTCATCGCTGCCCCTTCCTTCTCCCTCGTCCTTCCTCTGAAATGGCTGATCACCTGTGCACACATCAGATCCATGCTCAGCCCCTTCTCCCACTGCCAGCAGTTACCAAATACAATCTATCTTCACTGTTTACTAATGTCTGGCTGCATTTAGCTTTGAAAAATCCCAGAGACACAGTGCTATTCTGCACGTCTGTCTATATCTTAGCTCCACAGGCTGATACCTGCTTCTTCAAGAAAGTACAATTTGCACAGGGAAAAAGGACTAAGGTTGCACTCTCTTCCTGTTGGCCTGAAGAATCCAACAGAGGCCACAGCTAGCCTTTTGACAGGCTTCCTCTTAATTGGAGAAAGGCATTCTCTCCAGGTGAGGACACAGCTTGTTGAACAGATGATATCTTTTACTAGTGAAACAAAGTTCTTGGCCAGTTTCAGCTTCAGATGCTCAGCACAGCTGATGGAAGGATGACTGGATTTCAGCACCCACTTATCCTTTCACCAAATCTTTGAGTAGTGTCCAGGACAGTGGCCAAAACTGTACAGATGTTCACAGAACCAAAAATTTTCTCTATGTCCCCTAATTTTCAAATATTTCTTTAGTTACAAAGACTGTTTAAATAAATATATATTATATATAATGTATATATATATACATTCAAATATTATACATATATTTAAAGCTAATGATAAAAACTCTTATTCTATGTTTGGGAAAATAACTATTCATGTTTAGTAAAACAATTATGTGTTATAAGATAATTTTTTACTCAGTAATTCTCTTTATGGAGATACACTCAGGAATTTTTAAAAATCAACTTCAGAAGGTTATACACAAAGGTGTTAACCATAAAACTATATTTATTTATATTACAGAAATTCATTTTTTAGATATTTATTCATATTTATTAATTTATATTAAAATTTATTTCTATTAATATATATTTATGTATCATAATACTTATTATATTTAGGTATTTATTTATACTAAGGTAATACAAGAAAAAATAGGTAATTGGTTTTGTATTAGTATAGTATGTACTACTGCAACTATTAAATTAGTTACATTGTGTGTTTGTAATTCCATAGGGGAAGAGTTTATATAACACTAACATTATAAAAGGTAGTAAATTGTACATTAAACTGGAAGTCAACTGTGTTTATCTCAAAGGAATTTTAAAAACAACAAAAATAAAGGAGGTTGATTTGTGGTGGTTTTGTTTCTGTATTTGTTTTTGTTTTTCATTTCTTAGACTTCTATATTTCAAGAATTTTTACAATGTGCATTATTCCTATTATTAAAAAAATTATCCCAATGCCATTCACTTCAGTACAGTCACAAACAAACATCAATGTCTAGCAATGCACTAGAATCTAGACTGTAGACAGTAAAATTATAAATTTCCTGCTTTGAAAGATCTTAAAATTTTGTTAAGGAAAAGAAATAGAAATAATTGTGAACTGAAGGCAAAAGGAAATCATTGCCAAAAAAGATCCAAGTAACTAAATATGAAGGGTGCATAGAGGAAACTATTATTTTGCTGACAAAATGGAAGAGGAAAACTTGGGGTGGCACTTCTTTCCCTGGGCCTCAGAAAACCCTCCTCTTGTTCCACAGTGTCTTCTCCCTGTGTCCAGCAGCTGGGGAGTTCTCCTGAGGGGCTGGTGGGTGAGGCCCACACTCAGGTCCTTGGACATGAATAAATTAAGAGCCAATGAAGACAGAGACTATATCCTGGCTTGAAGAACAAGCAGGTTTGTGCATGCTACAAACAGGTTTAAACATAAATGAACCCTGACAGTTAGAGAGAGATTAAGCAATTTTTAGGAGAGGGAACAGATGGAAGGAGAACTCACAACAAAGGAGTAGTTGTCAACTTTTTGAAAATTAAGAGCGATATTCCAGTTTGCTCTATGTCATTGTGGAAACAAAAAATAAAACCTATCAGGAAACTCAACGGTGTCACCCCAATCATCTGGAATTGGGTAGAAATAGATTGAGGAAACACAGAGGTATCAGTTGACTGTTCATTCTTAAGAAATGCTGGGATAACTGTGATAAATCTGTATTTGCAATATTCCCTATCAACCTCATCTTGAGCATCTGTTAGAGTCAGACAATCTGTTAGAGTTGATTCTTTTAGAGGTGACACCATAGCCTGCTGAAAATCACTGTTCCCTAAGTTATAATTCAGTTTACATTCTAGTATTGTTTGTGGGGAAATTTTTCTTGCCCTTACTTGGTCTTAAGAAATCCTAGTGAGCATGCTCAGTATAGAAGACATAGTAACGTCCTAATTGCAGAGTCTCAATGTGACCTTATTTGGAACTAGGGTCCTTAGAGATGTCATCATATTAAGATGAGGCCATGAAGGGCTTCTACTCCAATACGGCTAGTGTTCTTATAAGAAGGGGAAATTTGGATGGACAGATACACACAGAGGGAAGAGGATGCAGAGACACAGGGAGAACACAGTTAAAAGACAGAGGTAGAGGCTAGAATAATGCATGTATAAGACAAAGAATGCTGCTGAGACCAGGTCAGCGAGTGGGGGGTGAAGGACAGGCATTGCAAAGCTTAAGAGAAGTTAAACTGCAATGAAGAAAGATATATAGATGGAGTAAAGTTTAAAGATGGGACCAGGGGGCTCAAGACTTCACGGATCAAGAGCCCAGATTGCCGGTGCTTCACCACTTCTAAAATGTGAGGTGGGGAAAAGGCTTAGGGGCGGGACTGCTCACAGTCCTGTGGCAAGCTATGCTTTAACTCTGGCCTTTAGGCAAAGGTTTCTTACCTATAGGGCACAGGGAAACTGGCGATAGCTCTCAATGCAGAACACCTTGAGAAACAACATGTGCCTGCACAGGCTGCGGTCCTACTTGTGCTGACTCAGCATTCCAGAGTCCACACCATGTTTTCTTAGTTCATGCACATCCTTCTTACCAGTTCCTTTCGTCGCATTTCCCATAGTTAATCCTATACTAGCCACGTGCCATTTTGCAGTCACTTCAGAATTAAGAGAAGATGTTTTCCCACAGAATGCCATGGGTTGCTAGCTTTCACCAGAATCTAGGAGAGAGGTATGAAACAATTTCTTCCTCAAAGGGATTCAGTCTTGCCTACACCTAGATTTCAAACTTCTAGCATCCAGAACTCTGAGAGAATAAATGTATGCTGTGTTGAGCCACTCAATTTGTGACACTCTATTAAGGCAGTTCTGGGAAATTAATAAAGCCCTAAAGTAGACTGAAAATGATGCATTTTTAAATTCTCCAAATTAAAGTCACCAGGAATATCCAGTAAAACCCTGCTAATGACACTACTCAGAGAATTTTCTACCGTAGCTTAGATGGCATCAGGGCCATGGAGCCTTCACATCCCAGGTTTATTCCAGGTTGCCTGGCTAAATGTCACTTGATGCTTACACTGTGGAACAGTTTTTAGAATGAAGGGCTAACAACAGGGAAATTAATTCTTTTAAAAAATTATATTGAAACATAGATTTACTATGTTGTGTTAATTTCTACTGTACATCAAGGTGATTCAGCTATACATCTATGTGTGTGTATAATTTTTCATATTCTTTTCCACTATGGTTTATCACAGAATGCTGAATATAGTTCTCTGTGCTATACAGTATGACTTCGTTGTTTATCCGTACTATGTATAATAGTTTGCATCTGCTAATCCCACATTCCTGATACTTCCCTCCCTCATCCTCTCTCCTCCTTGGCAACCACAAATCAGTTTTCTATATCTGTGCGTGGGTTTCTGTTTTATAGATATGTTCATTTGTGTTTTATTTTTGCTTTTTTAAGGCCACACCTGCGGCCTATGGAGGTTCCAAGGCTAGAGGTCTAATTGGAGCTGCAGCTGCTAATCTACACCACAGCCACAGCAATGTGGAATCTGAGCCATGTCTGGGACCTACACCACAGCTCACTGCATTACTGGATCCTTAACCTGCTGAGTAAGGCCAGAGGTAAAACCCACATCTTCATAGATACTAGTCAGGTTCATACCACTGAGCCATAACGGGAACTCCTGTGTTGTATTTTAGAATCCACATATAAGTGATATCATACAGTATTTGTCTCTCTCTTTCTGACTTACTCCATTTAGTATGATAGTCTCTAGGTCCATTCATGCTGATGCAAATGGTATTATTTCTGTCCTTTTATGGGTGAATAGTATTCCATTGCATATATGTACATTTTCTTTATTCATCTGTTGGACATTTAGATTGTTTCCATGTCTTGAATATTGTAAACAGTTGTGCTGTGAATATTGGGGTACATGTGTCTTTTAGAATTAAGAGTTTTCTCCAGATATATGCCCAAATGTAGGGTTGCTAGATCATGTGGCAACTCTATTTTTATTTTTTAAGGAAATTCCTTATTGTTTTCACAGTATAGAGTGAAATTGACTGTACCAATTTAAATTCCTGTCAGTGTAGGAGGGTTCAATTTCTTCATACACCATCCAGCATTTGTAATTTGTAGACTTATTAATGTTGATCATTCTAACTAGTGTGAGGTGGTACTTCTTTTTAGTTTTGATGCCATTTCTCTAATAATTAACAATGTTGAACATCTCTTTTGGGCCTGTTAGTCATCTATATGTCTTCTTTGGAGAAATGTCTATAGTTCTGCACATTTTTTGATTGGGTTATTTTTGTTGTTGTTATTGAGTATTATGAGCTATTTGTATGTACTGGAAATTAAGCTCTTATCAGTCACATCATCTGCAAATGTTTTCTCCAAGTCCATAGCTTATCTTTTCATTTTGTTTATAGTTTCCTTCACTGTGCAAAAGCTTATAAGTTTGGCTAGGTCCCATTTGTTTATTTTTGCTTTGATTCCTATTGGCTTGGGAGACTGACCTAAGAAAACATTGGTACAATTCCCGTCAGAAAATATTTTGCCTATGCTCTCTTCTAGGAATTTTATGGTGTCACATCTTGCATTTAAATCTTTAGGTCATTTTGAGTTTATTTTTGCAAATGCAAATCAATGAAGTTAGAGCCTCACACCATGCACAAAAATAAATTGTGCTACTTATTTTTAATGCAAAACCATACTCATTAATTTTTCCAAAGGCTAGAAGGGTTCCAGTAATGAAACACAGCCCTTGGGGGATGCCTGGTTTCCCTTTTGTAGAGGTTTTAATAGAGTCTGTTTTCTTGGTTTGAGTACTTATGATGTCAATGTCTAGCTGTTTTAACTAAGGGAGGCTAGGATACTTAATGCTTGAGAGTATGTCTTATTTTGTCACTGTGATCCCCCAGCCTGACCCTACCTCCTGTTCATAGGAAATTCATTTGCCCCCAAATGAAAAGTGAAATCAATAGCTATTTCAGTTAACATGGCATTTCATTAAGTTAGGGTGGTAGATGACAGAGATATTTTTAGTTCTTATCAATTATGAATGACTTTTTTCAAGAAAACAAAATTGGCTTTCCATATACAGAGATCAGTAGGCCAGGCAGCTGCACTTGTAGCTCCAGGGCTTCTGAGTGAGCAATCAGATCTGGCCTTCTTGATCCATATTCTAATCTAATTCAATTAGCAATCCACTGTGCTCAGCCTGACTGATTGAAGAAGGCAGCTTTCTACAGGGCAGATACAGGCGTTCGGCCCCATTTGATCCCAGCATCCTGAGAGAAATCAAAGTATGATATGGTCACATAAAGGATTGCTAAATAAGAGGCCTAACTGGGTGCCTGGGATGAGCAGGTATTTTAATCATTTTAGGTCATTGCCATCACTAATAATACCAGTGATGGCATGACAATAGCTCTAATTTGAAAGGCCCTACTTCTCTAGGGTTTCAAATGAGTGAAACTCTAACTTAATCCTCATTATAACCTTGTACAATGGGAATCATAACCATCTCTTTGTTTCTTGGGCTGTGATGGTAAAGCACCTGTTTCAAAATGGTCAGGTGATTTCCTGAGGCCAGGTGACTTATTGTTGGTGCTAGGATGGAAGACTGGATTTGTCACATTCAAAAGCTCATTCATTGTCTTAGCCTATCCTGACTCTCCCCCCAATACTTGTTCTAATAACCCAGGTTAATGGGGTACAGGGGAATCTGTACCAGACAACCTCAGTTCCTTTTAGAAAGATCCCTCATCACAGACACAGGTAAAATCAGCAGCTTTTTATCAATAAAATTTGGGTTCTACAGTCCCTTTGAAATCTTCTGTTGAAATTCAAACTGGGGAGATGGAGCAGTGTGGGAAACGACCAAATGAAACAACAAAAGATTGAAAACAATATTTTCAGGAATTGCACAGGACCCTGGAAAATAAGGCAAACAAGCATAAAGAGAAAGCACATCCAGATTCCATGGTATTTGATGAGGTTCCAAAGCAAAGGAGGAGGTTTGTTATTGTTTCCATGGGGTGGGAGTAGGGTTGAGTAGGGGGAGTTCCTTTAGGAAAGTATCTGTTTTAGGGGACTAAAATATCTCTATCTCTATTGATTGATCGATCGATCGATCGATCTATCTATCTATCTATCTATCTATCTATCTATCTATCTATCTATCTAATTTTCCCCCCATAAGTCAGTTGCTCTGACTGGTTATGGCATAAACAGTTGTGTAAACAGTATGATCTATTTAGCACTTAATTAGAAAGTATAGAGTGGATCTTATCAATCCCTTTTGCAACTGAAGAAACTGGCTCAACATGTATTTTCCCTTATAGTTCACAGGCAAATGAAAAGAAGGGGCCCTGAGAGCCACAAACTTGGGAAAGCTGAGGACTTGATGCCTTTCTGCTTGATATGCTTCCAACATATAGGCAGCTCTCAAGATCTGAAATAAAAGGAATTCATGGATATAAATGCATACATGTGCATGTGTGCTCAGGAGGTGAGTGTGTAGTTAATTCTAAAGGTGTCTTCCTAGACACAACTCATTACTACTGAGAGAGACCAGAATTTGACATTTGCATCTGACTCCAAATCATTCTTATTTTCCCCACTGTGTAGATGAAACAGCAAGATCTGAGTATTCTTTACAGTCCAGAGAATGGGGTGACCAGAGAGAATAAAGGATGCCCCTTTCTTTAATTTGGCTACTATAACATAAACAGCTGTTTTAAGAGTCTTCCTTTAACAAAGACAATATAATAAACTAGGCTTTGTAAGTGGAAATGGCAGATCCAGGTTTTCAAGCTCTCCAGTGCTCTCTGGGTGGAGTGGGGTTGGGGGGAGCAAAATACAGAGACGTCAGTGGGGAGAAATCTCCTTTTTGCTTATCAAATCACCATAAGGGATGCAAATTACCAGAACAAACCAGTGGCCATATAATCACATTTTCTGCTTCTAACCGTGGCAATCCCTTCAGAATAAACTTGTTATAGAGATAATGATTCCTGTCATTGCCAGCTGATCAGAAAGGCAACTCTAAATCTTTTATCTTTAGAAGCCCAATCATAAAATGAGAAGAAATAATATAGTTGTAGTTTGTCTTTGATGGGGCTGAAGGCTGAAATCAATCATGGGCCTGACAAGTCTTTGAGTATTTGCGAGCTTAACACATGTTCAACAAATCTAGTGTTATACAAGACATGTGCTGTGTTTCTTGCACATAAGAACCTTGTAATCAAGAAGAGGCAATAAGTCTCAGATGTTTGCAATAACTGGATAAAGGGACAGGTGGTGTCTCAGGAAATGCAGTAAGTGTTAGCTAGTAAGAGTCTATCCTTTGGAAAGTTCCCATCGCGGCTCAGTGGTTAACGAATCTGACTAGGAACCATGAGGTTGCAGGTTCAATCCCTGGCCTCGCTCAGTGAGTTAATGATCCAGCCTTGCCTTGAGCTGTGGTGTAGGTTGCAGACTTGGCTCAGACCCCACATTGCTGTGGCTCTGGCATAGAGTGGCGGCTATGGCTCTGATTCGACCCCTAGCCTGAGAATCTCCATGTGGCACAGAAGTGGCCCAAGAAATAGCGAAAAGACAAAAAATAAAAAAGAGTCTATCCTTTGCTGCTAACAAGTTGATCATGTTGCACAGTGTTCTGGCTCCAGAGTCAGACACAAGTGGTTTGCATTCCATGGAGGACATTTATCAACTGTGCTTATTTATATAAATTACTTAACCCTGTGAAGGTTATTTTCATCATGTGTAAAATAAGGGTAATACAATTAGTTAATATTTAGAATTTTGTGAGGATGACTTAGATAATGCAGGCAATTTTTAGGTTGTCATTTTGGATGATTTGTGTCTAAGTTTAACTCAAGATTACAACTTAGATAAAATAAGACAATTGTAAATAATATAGATTTTCCTTAGACATTATTTCAAAACTCTATATAGAATGGATAGGATAGGAAAATGGAAAGAAAAAAAAGAAAGCATGCTAAAGGTTTTCAGCTGGTTAAAAAAATGCCATCCAGGGTGTTGTCAATAGAACCAATTATATTCCAATGGCTGTAATGGAAAGTGGTTGGCACTTGCTCTTGAAGCTCCTTTTTCAATGAGATCCCTGATAATACATCACCCTAACTACTGAATCAGAAGTAGATTGACGTGGAAAAATAATCCATCCTTGTCTTCCAAATGATCAGCTAACAAACAAGGAACCGTTGATAGAGCTCAATCACAGAGTGCATAATTCAAAATGGCATTAAAAAGCTTTGCCTAATTTCATGTACATGGAGAGTAAAAGTTCCTGACAAATTTATGTGTTAAAGACTCCACTGCTGAGAATTTTTTTTTTCTTTTTCGCTCGTTTCCCTTAGACACAGTTAATCTTGAGGCTTGTCAGATGCTCTTTCCTCAGATCCTAATGGACGTTAAATCTGTCAGGGAGAAACATACTAAATCTGACTCAGGGTTCAAACTGTAGCAGTCTGAGATTCTGAGTCACAGTGGCATTGAAGGTGACATGCTGCCCCTCAGGTGACATTTTATATTAGAGGTCCTCATAGCTGTGTAGTCCCCACAATCCCCAGTGAAAAACGGGTGAGATGACATTTGCAGTTTCTGTTCCTACTTAAAAACCCATCCTCTAAGAGAGTCATGTGACACAAACTGCAGGGCATGTAGACAAAGGCACAGGCATACTGTACTCCTTTCTCACCTCACCTTTCTGTAAGAATGAACTAAAAGAACTTATAATCACATAATTGTGCATCTCCAGAAGAAGGAGAAGGGAGGCAGTCATTCTGACACCCACTAAGAGAGTCTTGAGAAATTTCTGGAAATAGGTTTAAAAATGATCATCCAAGAAATAAAGCAAAGATGTGTTTGTTCCCAGAGTTGACAGCTTCCATCTGGGGGATGGAAGAGTAACAACATGCTCAAGTTCAGGACAGTTTTCCTTTAATGCCCTCTGTTATATGATGGTCATAAAAACTCATTGCACAATAATATTTTACCAAACTGAATTATCAACATTTTGTTTTTCATCCATCTTATGCCCCAAACAGTGGCTAGACAGTAAATCCTGATCAAGGGAAGAGGGTTTTGCTTTTTGTGAAGTTGACTGAGCTTGGTATTTACTAAATAGATGTTCTATAAAAACATCCCTCTGTCTGAATGTAGGCCAACTTGTCTCCTCTTCCTGAGATGTCGCTACTGAGAATGTGGAGAACCGGACCTGAAGATTCTCTGAGTCACTGATAGAACTTCCTTTCTCAGCAGGAGTCAAGGTTCTGGAAACAATTTTACCTTCTGTTTAATAAGCAGTTAAATGCTCACGCCAAATAACAAGGAAACATTATAACCTCAGCAAAGCTGGGGGAATCCTAGCTAACTTTCCATCAGTCTATGTGTATGTAGAATGAGCAGTACCTGTAACTGGCCATCATTGCTCTTTAGGCTCTCTCTCTCCATAAATGTATTCAATAGAACTGAGTGCAGTGTGTGAAAATTAATAAAGAAAAACCTCACTAAAATGGAATCAGGAGACCAGCAGGGGGAGCTCTCATGCACATACCGACAGACATCAATAAAGATCCTGAAAGGAAGAGATGCACCTGTTATCTCCAGCAGTAAGGGACATTACTTCAGTACCTCAAGCAGGAGGAAGAAAGACTTTTTTCCTTGGCTGGAAAGAGCTCAGCCGAAGAGATCATCACAACTCGTCCAATGAAAAGCTACCCTCTTTTCAGTTTACCATTGTTGCATGTCCTGAATTGCAGTTCTTTGCTGCTCCTGAATAAACATGTTTTGCTTTAAAAAAAAAAGCTATTTATGGTTTTAGGTTAACAAATAGGTGGAGTGGATCATGTTGCCCTATTTGTCAGCTCTATCATAAAGCACAAGCTAGTTAGCCTCTCAAAAGTGAAGTGTTTTGTATTTTGCTTTGTTTTATTTATTTATTTAGGTTTTAGGGCCACACCCACAACATATGAAAGTTCCCAGGCTAGGGGTCAATGCCACAGCAAGACCAGATCTGAGCCACATCTGGGACCTACACCACAGCTCATGGCAATTCCGGATCCTTCACCCACTGAGCAAGGACAGGGATCGAACCCACATCCTCAGGGATACTAGTCGGGTTTGTCATTGCTGAGCCACAATAGGAACGCCCTGCTTTGCTTTATTTTTTAAGTGAAATGAGGATCAACATATTCACTTTGTAAGGCTGAGATGAGGATTAAAGTTGGCACATAAATGCATAAAAATGATAAATGGTAATACTTTGACTTAAAAATGCACACTGGGAACTCTGTATAGTCACTTATGATGGAACACATAATGTGAGAGAAACACACATATATATGTGTAACTGGGTCACTATGCTATACAGTAGAAAAAATGTATAAATAAATGAAAAAAAAAAGATAAATGGCAATACATGAACTCACCTTGAAGATGAGTTCTGGACTTCTCAGCCTTCATAATCATGTGAACCAAGTCCATATAATATATCTCTTTACATACATATAGTTATATATACATTTGTATATGTATCTCCTATGGTTCTGTTTCTCTGGGAATTTCTAATAACAATCACTTGAAATGCATTTCTTTAAGGTAAACATTTCCTCTCACTTCACAGCCTTACTTTTAAATCTAAACACCCCTGAAGATGTGCTATAGTAAGTTATCAATTCATTATAAATCATTATAATAGATTGCTAGATGAAAGTCTGAGGAAATTGGGAGGCCACTGATAAGAAGTCACAGGTACAGCTTACTCTGTTTTATACTCCAAATAGCACTCTATAGTGTTCTATGACAATCTTATAAATTTTGAAGAATTTCCTAGGTTTCAGAATTTTCTTATTCCTTCCAGGGGGATAAGTTCATGTGATGACTGCTACTTTACTCTCATAAATTTATGTTAAGATAAAAATATGTCACTAACACAAGACTGCAAGTCAACTATACTTAAGCAAAAATATATCTCAAGTTTATGCAAATAAGAAAGAAAACTCAACATTACATGCTGAACAGAAAAAAGAAATCTCAAAAACTGAGGCACTAGTCATATCATTCTGGAAAGAAAAAGAAGAAAAAAATAAATGGACAAACCAGGCGATTTTCTGTATTTTAGCTTTGGTTATTAAGACAGTTTGAGTGTTCTGAGGTTTCCCAAATAGCTCATTAAAAACCAATAAGAATAAACAAAACAAAACAAAATAACCCACTCATTAGAACATTTCCCCAGACTGGAGTTTCAAAATATGTCAGTTGAATAGGAAAGAGAATATGGCTAGAAGTACATGCTCTGAATCAATTATACGATTTTGAGAACCAGACTGAGCACTGTCTGTATATGTAAATCATCTTTTACTCTTTAAGACTCAGTTTCCTCATCTATGAAATGTGAATAAGAATCAGAGTAAGAACTGCATAGGACTATATGATGAGGAAATGAGAAAATGCAAATGAATTTATTCAAAATTTGATTATGAAAAGTAATCAATAAGTGATAACACAATAAATAATCAGTATTATCATTTCATCTCTCAAAAGATGTTGGACACAACTTGACAGTACACACTGGTCAAAAAACCAGCATTCAGAGCAATCAGATTCTATTTCACTGTGGTAATTCTAGACTAGTTAAGCTGCAGCTGAGATTTGAGCAAACTTGCTCATATACTTTAAGAAAAAAATGATTAATTTTTCTCAGAATAACTGGAAAGCTATGTAAATAGAGCCAAGGTTGAATGAATATAGCCAGAAACAAAGGCCTCTCAGGGGATAAACTGCTCTTAGAAGCTCCCTCACCAAGCCAAAGAATACTTAGGGAAAAATCTAATTCCTCAGTAACAGAAGACAGGGATTCCAGTGTTCCTGAAGACAAAGAACCTAATCTAGGCCATTGACACTTGTCTCCTCTGCAGGAGAAGCAAGTGTTTCATGATTATACAAAGCACCAGACTCCACAGAGCAGACAGCTGCATAATTTTTGAGTACTGGTTTCGCTCATACAAGCAAAAGCATACACCTAGGACAAACAGAAATACACACTGTCCATTGGGATTACAATGTAGGCTTAAATATCCTCACAGAATCCTCAAAGTATGCAAAAACACTCTAAAAATGCTAAGTGCTTCTTAACATGACAACTATCATTTTTTGCTGTCAAGGACCCAGACCTCCCCATACCCACACCATAGTGTAGTGCCCTTCCCTTGAAATCTGGCAGGGCATACAACTTGCTTTTGTCAAATAACACATGCAGAAGAGGTACCTTGTGACTCGTAAGGCTAGGTCATAAGATTATTTCCAGCTGGTGTCTTGGTTTTTTGCTTTTTGTTTTTGTTTTGGAAATGCTTCTTCTACAGCCTCTAGCAAAGAAGTATGGATACCCTGAGATCGCCATGCTTTGAGGAAGCCTAAGATAGTCACACAGAGATGCTACTTATAAAATGATGAGCAACAACTGTTCTACCCACTCTAAGTGAGGCACCAGAAATGTGAGTGAACAGCTGTCTTGGACTTCATTTCAGTAGAGTCTTTAGATAATTCCAGCTACAATTGGCATATTTGACACCCTAAGTATGAAGTACACCACTGATCCCAGCCAACTCACAACTGATAAGTTACATCTTCTTGCCTAAGTTTCCTATTTAATAAACTAATTATTATAATAGTACCTAATCATAGAGTCATTTGGAAGATAATTTATTATTAATAGAAATATTACTTTAAAAGGGAAGAAGAGGGAGTTCCTGATGCAGCTCAGTGGGTTAAGAACCCAACATAGTGTCTGTGAGGATACTGGTTTAATCCCTGCCTTGCTCAGGGGGTTAAAGATTTAGCATTGCCACAAGCTGCAGCATAGGTTGCAGAAGTGGCTTGGATCCCTTGTTGCTGTGATTGTGGTGTAGGCCAGCAGCTGCAGCTCTGATTCAACCCCTAGCCCAGGAACTTCCATATGCCTCAAGTGTAGCTATAGAAAGAAGAAAATAAACAAATAAATAATATTTTTTAAATAAAGGGAAGAAGAAATACAGATGAAAAATAAAATAAAATATTAAGAACTTTTATTTAATTAGAAGTTAAAATAAGTTACAATAACTCCTTCTTGTGATTAATAGCATTTACTGAGGGAGTTATTTCATGCTCTCTCAATTTAATTGAAAATATCCAAAGCAAGAAACATGTGAATATGAAGAAAACTCCAGTAGCCTCAGAGACCATTAGTAGAGTGACAGTCCTTTTTTTGCACTGTGTGTACACATGCATGTGTTAGTGTACATATGTTTAAAGAAAACTAAATTTCCCAGAGAGAGGGATATGATAGAGGATTTTGTAGAGTTTGAAACTGAATGTTTTTGTCTGTGCGGGGCAATTAAAGGCATAATTACATAGTGTTCCATAGTAAAGGTACAGTTACAACAATATAGAAGTATGAAAATTAAGTCACTATCATTAGCTAGTATGACTGCACATTTCCTCAGATCTACAGGCGAAACACTTCTGCCCCAGGTTGAACCTGTTATTGTCACTTCTCACTGGCTACAGGCAGTTAGTTTTATAGGAAGCCCCTCATTATTTTGTGCCTCAGTTGTGACATAATGGAACAATCATAATGGAACAAAACATAGTTTTTGTTTTGTTTTGTTTGGGGGGGGGTTGGGATTTTTTTTGCTGTACCCATAGCATATTGAGGTTCCTGGACCAGGGATTGAACCTGCACCACAGCAGTGACCCAAGCTGCTGCAGTGACAACACCAGATCTTTAACTTTCTGTGCCACAAGAGAATTCCCAACAATCACTTAAAGACAGGTCTTCTCAACGTTTGGAGTCTAAAACATAATATATGGAATGACTGCTCATTGTCATCCATTAATTTGAGACAACAGCTATATTCTTGGCTAACTTTAGTAGAAAAAGCAACCACCTGCTGCAGAATACATAAGGCAGTTCTATATTGTGTTTATCAGGATAGTTTTGAAAATAAAACAAGATACTGTTAATAATTTTTCTGGAAGAGAAATTGCAGTAATTCGCACTATTCTCTACAAACAGAGCCCTTAGTCTACCTTAAAGATAAGAGATGCAGCAGAAGCAGGGAGTGAATTTGGTTAGAGATTTGCTTGATAGGAATCCCTATAAGCAGTAAGCAGGCATGTCCTTTCCAGTGGTTAAACAGCTCTTGTGTAACATAAAAAAATATATAATAGAAGTGTGTTTCTCAACATGTCACCACCAAGGACAGAGATATCTGACAAAAGTCTTTCCAGCAATCTCTATTAGTAAAAAGAAGCTAAACTGAAGCAAAATGTTCTTTTACCACAAGAGAGATGAGCTCCAATTCCCAGACTTTCTAGTTCTCTACAATCTGGTACATGCTAATCTGATATGGTACAGCGACTCAGTCTGATAGCCTGATGGTAGCAGTGCAGTCTACCATTAAGATAACTGGGATAAAACAGAGAGTAGACTTTTAGTTGAAACAGGGTAGACAGCTTTAGAGGTGAGACTGAAGAAATACTGAACATAGTCCCTATGCCCCCAGATATTGCCCTTATGATCCTACTGCAGGATCTGCAGTTTCTACTTTCAGCTGCTGATTTAAGGAATGACCTCTCAAAACTCACTAGTGTTCCTTGTAAAGACTGGTGTCCTGTAGTGAAAGAGAACCTGGCAAGGAGTCAGAAGACCTAGACACCAGCCCCAGGCTTTCAACAACAATCCAATAATCACAAGCTTTTTGAGCCTCAGTGCTTTGCTCTCCTTAGAAATCTGGTATGAAGATAAATGAGGAAAATAATGTGTTGGGAAAACAAGCAAACATAAACATTGGAATCAGTAAATACAAGATATGGTTAGAATACTGTTCACTAATCGAAGTATATTTTGGACTTTGGCCCAAATAAGTGCATAGAAGTAAACTGGTAATATTTCTTTGATTTTGGACAAGTTACTTAACTTCTCTGAGGCTCAAATTATCTGTCTTTGAAGTGGAGACAATAGAGCCTATCCTTATGATTATTTTTAGAATTATTTATCAGCCTACAGAGTTTGGTATGTCTTTTGGCTTACCCAAAATCAGTCAGTAAATATCAGCGAAATAAAATACATTTTCATGATGAGAAGAGGTCTTAAGCAGTGCAGAGGTAGGCCAATCCCTGATCATGCCAAGCCTAAATGGGGTTGGATAATGGGGAGTCAGGGCCAGCCTTAGAAGGGTACAAAGGCTATTCAGAATGGCAATGGATATAAAAGAGCAGTTGCTCTAATTCCAGATGTTTAACTGAACCAGACCCACCAACTTCAATTACACAAATGTTTAATGTCATGCTAGGTATTGTGTAAAATTTCGGAGAAATATCAGAGTAGTGTGGTGGTTAATAATATGGGCTTTGGAGGATCTGCCATGAACATGCTGTGTGACCACAGCAAGTCAGTGAAACTTTCTGAACCTGTTTCTTCATCTGCCAGGAAGGAAGAAAGGACCATACTTGTATGTGATATGTCTTGTCCACAAGAACTGTTACCAGGAGTAATTATTTAATGGTAACTGCTTTTATTACTACATTTATTGATCATTTCCTGCCCTCATGGAGTTTTTAATAGGTGGAAGGACAGATGGGTAGGAATGATAATATACACGAGGTGATAAGTCCAGAAGACATAAAATAATTAAATTTCATAATTATTTATTCATCCCTTCGATAACTATATACTGAACATCTATGTTCCATTAGGTAGTGTGCTAACAACTGAGGATGGTCTAATAAGTTAACTACCGACATCGTCTCATGGAACTCAACATTCAAGTGGTGCTGATGATGTGAGGGTTCCCTAATCCTTAGCACAGCTGAAAGACTGCAAGCAAGTACATACTGAGCTTGGGGCACTGTCTAATGGTGCTTTGGCTTCTTCTGCCAAATGAGCTGGAAACCAGAAGTGGTCCTCCAGCATATCCCAGTGTACCATGGTCAAAGCCTCACTGAAAGCACAATTTACGTTTCAATAAAACACTTAGCTTGGCTTGATAGTAAGGAGCAAGAATTAGATAAGTTCTCCTAAAGAAAATTAAAAGGATTAGTGATGTTAAGTGAGACCATGCATGCATGAATGATCATGCTCCTTAGTTTTCTTTCTTCAGAGAGTTTACGAGAGCGGTGAATCAGAGTCCAACCACATGTATAATTCAGACTCAGCTTAATAGAGTCTGTTTGTTATCATCTCCTATATTTAATGTTTGACTACATAATATACTCATATTGTTTAAAAATTAGAAAAGTATGTACATAACTTTAAAACTATATAAGGAAAGAACTCTATCTCCTTTACTTAGTCTCTACCCTCTTCATAACCACTTTTATTTTTAGTTTCTTAGAGATTTTCTTTGAATGTTAAACAAATGCAAGTAACTATGAGTTATTACTACCTCTCCTTTTAGCTAGAGATTACATATAGTGTACATTATTCTTCATGTTTATATATATTTAAATTTATAAACTTCAGAACTTTTATTATGTTCATGGAAATTTTCTTCATTTATTTTATAATTTTTTGCTATTCAAGCAAAAAGAATCTGAAATAAAGTATTTTTTTAAAGAATACATAAGAGGTTGATCTGGGTTGAGTGCACTAGGTAACATGTGCTATCTTAATTTCAAGGGAAATAAAATAATGCCTTCTTTTCAAGGTCTTTCCCCAAACTGAGGGATGGAGCTATATTTTTCTAGCTAGTTAGGGTATCCCATTACCAGTTTAATTTACTCAGAACATCACACCTTCCTGTGTTACTAAACTGAACTTGAGTCCACTCACTAGACACACAGCAAAACCAATCTACTGATACCAGGTTGTTGTAAAGGAAAGTACAGTGTTTATTTGCAGGGCACTGAGCAAAAAGAACAGCCAGATAGTGCTCAAAGACTAGTACTTCTTGACGGCTTTCAGGGAAAGGTTTTTAAAGAACACATTTTGGGTGAGGGTTGTTGGGTATGTGATTAGCTCATGAATATTTTTCTGATTATTTGGTGATGAGACAACATGATGGTATTTCAGGAATGTTAGGTATTATTTCTATGTCTGCAACTAGTCTGGGGTCTACCTGCTGGTGGTCAGAATGCAGTCAACTTCTTGCACATGATGGGATTTTTAATTTCTGCAAAATAAATCAATTATATGCGTCAGGATACCATCTATAACCCCTGAAGAAAACTAACAGTCCTTGACTTTGTTTTATGGCTAAACTTTTATTATTTTGTCCTGTTTGACTTCTTTCCTTTACTACAAAATTGAAAGGGTCATATGCCAACAAAGCCTAGTCTGTGGTAAGAGCTCAGACAAGGATCTCAGAAATAAAGGTGCTCGGGCAATTGCTGGACAGAATCTGAGAGCTGTCACGTGCCAGGGGCTGATGTGCCATGGGTGAGACACCCACTTGGGGCAGTGGTCCCTTTGTGGTCACCAAAACTGTTACTGAATCAAACTTGGGTCCACTCCCCAATACTCAGCAAAGCCAATCGACTGACATCAGGTTGGGGTGAAGGCAAGTACAACAAAAAAGGAATTTGGATCTTCTGAACATTAGTTGATGATTCTCCTCGGTTGGCATACTGCAAATAAACACTATAATTTTCTTCACTACAACCTGTTGTCAGTAGATTGACTTTGCTGCATGTCGAGTGGACAAAGCTAAGTTTGGATTGGTAACACCTGCTTACACTCTTTAAGGCATCTTCATAAACTATAGTTTGAAATTCAGGTCATTAACTAATGACTATAAGAGCTAGTTCCATATCTCCTCTGTACAAATTCATACTTTGTGCTTGTCTACACTTATGCTTTTAATCTTCTGTCTCTGGTCCTCTTCTCATGCTATTTATCTCAAAAGTCACTTTCAAAGTCTAAGTCACTAAAATTGTGCTTTTTCTTCAAGAGCCTACTCAGATTTCACCTAATCAATGAAGTGGTCCTGAATCTTGCCTTACTTCTTATTCCAATTCCTACACAGGAACTTCTTAATTCCATTCATTTTGCCCTCACCAACATTTTGCATTGTTACACATCCACATGTTCTCTCTCCCTCCAGACTACAAAACTTTGTGGACTACATATATGTCTTTTTTTTTTCCTCACAAAGACGTGTTTTTAATTATTATATAATGATATTTATTTTTTCCATTATAGTTGGTTTACAGTCTTCTGTCAATTTTCTACTGTACAGCATGGTAACCCAGTTACACATGTATGTAAACATTCTTTTTTCTCACATTATCATGCTCCATTGTAAGTGAGCAGACATAGTTCCCAGTGCTACACAGCAAGATCTCATGGCTAATCCATTCCAAAGGCAATAGTCTGCATCATTTAACCCTAAGCTCTCAATCCATCCCACTCCCTACCCCTCCCTCTTGGCAACCACAAGTCTATTCTCAAAGTCCATGATTTTCCTTTCTGTGGAAAGGTTCATTTGTGCCATATATTAGGTTCCAGATATAAGTGATATAATATGGTATTTGTCTTTGTCTTTCTGACTTACTTCGTTCAGGATGAGAGTCTCTAGTTCCATCCATGTTGCTGCAAATGGCATTATGCCATTCTTTTTAATGGCTTAGTAGTATTCAATTGTGTATATATACCACATCTTCCTAATCTAATCTTCTATCAATGGACATTTGGGTTGTTTCCATGTCTTGGCTATTGTGAACAGAGCTGCAATGAACATGCGGGTGCATGTGTCTTTTTCAATGAAAGTTTTGTCTGGATATATGCCCAGAGTGGGATTGCTTGGTCATGTCATAGTTCTATGCATAGATTTCTAAGGTCCCTTCATACTGTTCTCCATAGGGGTTGTACCAGGTGACAGTCCCACTAACAGAGCAGGAGGGTTCCCTTTTCTCCACATCCCATCCAGCATTTGCTATTTGTGGACTTATGAATGATCGCCATTCTGACTGGTGTGAGGTGGTATCTTGTGGTAGTTTTGGTTTGCATTTTGCTCATAATCAGTTATGTTGAGCATTTCTTCATGTGCTTGTTGGCCATCTGTATACTTCTTTGAAGAAATGTCTGTTCAGGTCCTTTGCCCATCTTTCAATTGGGTTGTTGGCTTTTTTGCTGTTGAGTTGTATAAGTCGTTTGTATATTTTAGAGATTAAGCCATTGTCAGTTGCATCATTTGAAACTATTTTCTCCCATTCTGTAAGTTGTCTTTTTGTTTTCTTTTTGGTTTCCTTTGCTGTACAAAAGCTTGTCAGTTTGATTAGTTTCCATTAGTTTATTTTTACTTTTATTTCTGTTGCTTTGGGAGACTGACTTGAGAAAACATTTGTAAGGTTCATGTCAGAGAATATTTTGCCTATGTTCTTTTCCAGGAGTTTGATGGTGTCTTGTCTTACATATAAGTCTTTCAGCCATTTTGAGTTTATTTTTGTACATGGTGTAAGGGTGTGTTCTAGTTTCATTGATTTGCATACAGCTGTCCAGGTTTCCCAGCAATGCTTGCTGAAAAGACTGTCTTTTTCCCATTTTATGTTCTTGCCTCCTTTGTCAAAGATTAATTAACCATAGGTGTCTGGGTTTACTCCTGGGTTCTTCATTCTGTTCCATTGGTCTGTGTGTCTGTTTTGATACCAGTACCACCCTGTCTTGATGACTGTGGCTTTGTAATATTGCCTGAAGTCTGGAAGAGTGATGCCTCCTGCTTGGCTTTTGTTCCTCAAGATTGCTTTGGCAATGCTGGGTCTTTTGTGGTTCCATATAAATTTTGGATTGTTTGTTCTAGTTCTGTGAAAAATGTCATGGGTCATTTGATAGGGATTGCATTGAATCTGTAGATTGCCTTGGGTAACATGGCCATTTTTACAATGTTGATTTTTCCAATTCATGAACATTCTTTCCATTTCTTTATATCTTCTTTAATTTCCTTAATTAATATTTTATAGTTCTCAGCATATAAGTCTTTCACCTCCCTAGGTCAGGTGTATTTCCCAGGACTTTTTGGGGTGCAATTTTAAAAGGTATTTTTTTTATTCCTTAATATTTCATTGTTAGTATACAGAAACGTGACTAATTTCTGAATGTTAATCTTATAGCCTGCTACTTTGCAGAATTTGTTGATCAGTTCAAGTAGTTTTGGGGTTGAGTCCTTAGGGTTTTCTATATATAGTATCATGTCATCTGCATACAGTGACAATTTTACTTCTTATCTTCCTATTTGGATAGACTTTGTTTGTTTGTCTGATTGCTGTGTCTAGGACTTTCAATACTATGTAGAGTAACAGTGCTGAGAGTGGGCATCCTTGTCTTGTTCCAGATTTTAGTGTGAAAGCTTACAGCTTTTCTCCATCAAGTATTAAATTTGCTGTGGGTTTGTCATAAATGACTTTAATTGTATTACCCCTATACCCACTTTGGTGAGAGTTTTTATCATGAATGGATACTGGACTTTGTCAAATGATTTTTTCTGCATCTATTGAGATGATCATGTGGTTTTTGACTTTTCTTTTGTTAATGTGGTGTATTTTGTTGATTGATTTGTGTATGTTGAACCATCCTTG
This sequence comes from Phacochoerus africanus, assembly GCF_016906955.1. Lineage (NCBI taxonomy): Eukaryota > Metazoa > Chordata > Mammalia > Artiodactyla > Suidae > Phacochoerus > Phacochoerus africanus. The sequence continues at coordinate 119,419,671 of NC_062558.1, read as the reverse complement.
TGAAACTGGGATGAATCCTACCCGCTCATGGTGTATGATCATTTTTATATGTTGTTGGATTCAGTTGGCTAAAATTTTGTTGCAAATTTTTGTATCAATATTCATCAAATATATTTGCTTATAGTTTTCTTTTTTGTTGGTATCTTTGTCTGCTTTTGGAATTAGGGTGATGGTGGCATCATAGAATGTCTTTGGGAATGTTCCTTCTCTTCAAACTTTTGAAAAAGTTTAAGGAGGATGGGTACAAGTTTCTCTTTGTATGTTTGATAGGATTTGCCTGTGACGCCATCTTGTCCTGGACTTTTATTCGTAGGGAGTGTTTTTTATGACATATTCAATATCATTTTTAGTGATTGGTCTGTTCACTTGATCTATTTCTTCTTGATTCAGTTTTTGGCTGGCTTTAAGTCTCTAGAAAGTTTTCCATTTCTTCTAGATTGTCAAATTCGTTAGCATACAATTGTTCATAGTATTCTCTCATGTATTTTTTTTTTTTTTGTATTTCTGCAGAATCCATTGTGATTTCTCCTTTTTCATTTCTTATTTTGTTTATTTGGGTTTTTTCTCTCATTTTCTTTGTGAGTCTATCCATAGGTCTGTCAATTTTGTTTACCTTTTCAAAGAACCAGCTCTTGGTTTTATTAATTTCAATTGATTTTTTTAATCTCTCTTTTATTGATTTCCTCTTTGATCTTTATGATTTCCTTCTTTCTGCTGACTTTACATTTTGTTTGTACTTCTTTTTCTAATTCATTTAGGTGTTGGGTAAAGTTGTTGATTTGAGATTTTTCTTCTTTTTTGAGGAAGTCTTGTATTGCTAAGAATTTCCCTCTGAGCACTGCCTCTGTGGTATCTCAGATTTTGAATGGTAGTGTCTTCATTATCATTTGTCTCCAGGTGTTTTTTAATTTCCTTCTTGATTTCCTCATTGACCATAGGTTTTTTAGTAGCATGTTATTTAGTCTCCATGTAGTAAGTTTTTTCTCATTTCTTTTCCTGCGTTTGATTTCTAGTTTCATGCCATGTAGTCAGAGAAGATACTTGAAATAATTTCTATACTCTTAAATTTGTTGAGGTTAGCTTTTTGTCCCAGTATGTGATCAATTCTTGAGAATGTTCCATGTGCACTTGAGAAGAATGTATATTCTGATTTTTTTGGATGTAATGTCCTTAAAATTTTGATGAAGGCTAATGTTTCTATTGTGTCATTCAGGACCTCTGTTACCTTATTAATTTTCTGTCTTGAGGATATATCCATTGATGTGAGTGGTGTGTTAATGTCTCCTACTATGATGATATTTCCATTGATTTCTCCTTTTATGTCTGTTGATATTTGTTGTAGGTATCTGGGTGCTCCTGTATTAGGGGATATATATTGATGATTGTAATATCCTCATCTTGAATGGATCCTTTAACCATTAAATAGTGCCCCTCTTTGTCTTTCTTTATGACCTTCATGTTAAAGTCTATTTTCTCTAATATGAATGTTGCAACTCATGCTTTCCTGTCTATTGGCAGGAAATATCTGTTCCTATCCCTCACTTCAAATCTATATGTGTCCTTTGCCCTAAGGTGAGTCTCTAGTAAATGGCAGATTGAAGCTTTTTTTTTTTTTTGTCCAATCTGCCACCCTGTGCCTTTTAATTGGAGCACTCAGTCCATTGACATTTAAGGTGATTTTTGATAGATACATATTTATTGCTATTTTAAACCTTGTTTTCCAGTTGATTCTATGTTTCTCCTTTCTTCCTTCCTTTTCTTTTTTTTTTTTGGTTGGATGATTTCCATTTATTTTATGCTTCCGTACTATTCTTTTTAGTTTTTGTGAATGTAATGTTTGGTTTTGATTTGTGGTTGCCCTGTTTTTTAAATATATTAACCCCTTCTTATATCTGCTTGCTTTAGCCTGATAGTTATATAGGCTCAAACACAGCATTAAAATAAAAAAAAGAATCTCTATTTTCTTACTTTCCTTCCCCACAGTGTATGATTTTTATTTTTTTAACATCTTCATGTTTAGATCTGTATGCTGACTTATTTAAGTGATTGCTTTCCAATCGTGATTTCTTCCTTCCTAATTCTTCTTTTTTAATTTAGAGAAGCCCTTTCAGTATTTCTTTTAGAATGGGTTTAGTATTGCTGCCCTCTTTTGGCTTTTGTTTGTTGGAGAAATTCTTTATTTCCCCTTCTATTTTAAATGATATTCTTTCTTAATAAAATATTCTAGATTGCAAATTTTTTCCTTTCAACATTTTAAATATATCTTGTCACTCTTTTCTGGGAGTGTTTCTGTAGAGAAATCAGCTGATAGCCTTATGGAGGTTCCCTTATAATTAACACCTTTCTTTTCTCTTGATGCCTTTAGAATCCTCTCTTTTACTTTTGCCATTTTTATTATATGTCATTGTGTGGGCCTGTTTGGGGTCCTCTGTGATTCCTGTATCTTTATATCTGTTAACTTTAGATTTGGAAAGTTTTCAGCCATGATTTCTTCAAATATATTTTCAATCACCTTTTCTTTTTCTTCTCCTTCTGGAATTATTATTATGTGTAGATTTGCCCACTTTATGTTATCCCATAGATCTCTTATTTTGCATTCATGCTTTTTCATTTGGTTTTCTGTCTGCTGTCCTGATTGGGTGATTTCCATTATTCTATCTTCCAAGTCACTAATTCATTCCTCTGCATTATTCCTTCTGCTCTTTATTGCCTTTAGCTCAATTTGCATCTGTGAAAATGAATTTTCTAGTTTTTCTTGGCTCCTCATATTTTCTAGTTCCTTTCTAAAATATCTGCATTACTGTTCATATCCTCTCTTTATTCCTTGATATTCAGCCTTAATTCCTTCAGTATTTTACTGTCTCCCTTTTGAACTCAATGTCCATCATACTACAGAGGTCTGTTTTATTGTTGACTGCTTTAGGTGACTTCTCCTGTTCCTTTAACTGGGAATGGTTTCTGATCTTCTTCATCTTGCTTATGCTTTTCTTTTTCTATGAGTTTGGGGAAGCCAAAGTGTAGTCTTATAAGGCTACTTCTATGCAAAAGCACCCCTTTATATTTTTGGTGGTGTTACTATTTATTTCTGGAGTGGGAGTTTGAATATTTGCTGTATCTTTCTTCAGTGTGAACAGGATGTTATTCCCAGGATGCTCAGCATGTTTTCAGGGAGAAGGAGGCAATGGGTATGGCCAGCAGTCAGTGCCTGGTCATTGGGCTCTCAACAGCAGCATGAGTTCCGAGGGGAGTGAGAGCAACAACAGCTAGTGCTCGGTTGCATTGCCCTCCTCCAAGGTGACTGGAAACACAGGTGGTACCTGTTCAGGGACCCCTAATGGTAACAGTCCATGACCACCTGTGGAGTCAGCGATAACTGGGGTTGTTTGCCCCCACCAACTGCAGACCTTGCATGGAGAAACCCATCTCCATTAGCCCACATAGGAGGTGCTGCACAGGCTGCTCCTAATTGCAGGATCCTGGGAAGTGACAGAGATCAGGCATGTGGGTACTGCCTGGATTGTTTGGCAGTGGCAGCAGCAGGAAGGGTGTGTTCTGGCTGTGAGAGTACCAACAGTTGGTATTTGGTCACAATGCCCTCCTTTCTGGTGTCCTTGAGGTGAATGGGGCTGCAAGTGGTGTCTGTTCACAGACCCCTAGTGGTGGTGAGCCACTCCTACCTCTGGAGCCAGAGAAAACTGTGTAGACCATGCAAGCAGCACCTTGTCCTGCTTATCCCCCACAAGAAATGCTGCACAAGCTGCTCCTAGTTGCAGGTTCCTGGGAAGGGACAGGGACCAAGCATCTGGGCACTGCCCAGAGCATTTGGCAGTGGCTGAAGCAGGGCAGGTGTGTTCCTGGGAAGCAAGAGCAACAACAGGTGGTGTTCCATTGCAATGTCCTTCTCTGTGGTGCCCTCTGAGGTAGCGGGGGCTTCAAGTGATTTTTGTTCAGGTGTCCCTAATGGTGGTGGGCCACGGCCACCTCTGGAGTCAGAGATAACTGTGGTGGTTTGCCCCCACCACCTGCAAACCACACAAGGAGCACCCTGTCCCACTTATCACATGCAGGAGGTGCTGCACAAGCTGCTCCTAGTTGTAGCGTCTTGGGAAGGGACAGTGACCAGGTATCTGGGCACCACCCAGAGCATTTGGCAGTGGCAGCTGCAGGGCGGGTGTGTTCCTATGGAAGTGAGAGCAACAGTGTATGGTGCTTGGTTGCAGTGCCCTCTTTTTCTCTTTTTTGGCAATACCTGAGGTGACTGGTCACAGGTAGAGTCCACTGAGAGGCCTCCATTGGTGGCAAGCCATGCCTCCCTGTTCCAGCCACCTGTAGATCATGCAAGAGGCACCACATCATACTTAGCTCCCTGATGCCCTTAGCCCACACAAGAGGTACCTGGCCACAAGTAGCCTGCACAAGAAGTGCCCAGTCTCCCCTAAATGAGCAAGAGGCTTCTCACCATGCAGCCTGCGCCAGAGCCACCCCACCCTCCAAGAACCTGCAGGCATGTGCACACTCCCTGCAGGGAGTTTCCTTTGGCAGCTAGCCCCTCCTCCTCTCTCCCTCCCCAACAATGGTGCCTTGCCTCTCCTGCTGGTCCTGACCTTCTTCTGGGTTCCCTCTGCTGTTGTGTTCAACTCCCCAGCCCATAGTGTACCACTCTCCTACCTGTGGTGCACTGGTCCCTAGCCTCTTAGGCTGTCTCCTCACCACCCCCACCCCCACCCCTGCCCCGTCCTCTCCCAGGGACTGACCTCTGCAGCCTAAGTCCCAGCATCCAGCCCCCCCATCTCAGCCTGTGGTGTCCAGGCCAGCAGTTCAGATGATCTCTGCAGCTCTCACTCTGCTCTGCCATTCTCAGTCCAGCTGCTGCACTTTTCTTGGCAACTTTGAGGTCCCTCTGACTTGGCTGATCTGTCAGTTAAGTGGCTTCCCAGAATGTGGATTCCTTTTGTCCTTCATAGCTCCCTCTCAGGAATGCTAGTCCTGTCCTGATCCCTTTTCTCTCTCTCTTTCTCTTTTTTTCTTTTGTTCTACCCAGTTATGTCAAGAGTTTCTTGCCCTTTTTGGAGGTTTAAGTTCTGCCATCATTCAGTAGATGTTCTGTGTGAGTTGTTTTACATGTAGATGTGCTTTTTGATGTGTTTGTAGGAGAAGGTAAGCATGACCTCTTACTCCTCTGCCATCTTGCTCTGCCTACCCCAGTTTTTTTTTTTTTTTTTAATTTCTATGGAAAAACAGAAGCCATGTCTTTTTTACTCTTTCCAACAAACAGGCAAATAAGCCTTTCACAAAATTAGTACTTATAAAAGTTTGTGGTGCTTCACATCAGGTCTGTAATGCTCCTAGCTTTGATCTCCCTGCTCTTTGCTCCAAAGAACTGTGACAGGCAGCTCTTTTCATGGTAATTTGCTATGACTGCATCTGTTGATTTCTGACTGGTTCTCACTTCCTATTGCCTTTCAAAAAAACCCAATCTCCTCCAAAACAGGACAGTTCCATTATAAGCTATTTTTCTAGAAAGCACCACACAGGAGAGCCAAGTGAGATTCCTGTACCTGTCATGGGTACTGTGCTGTACAGTTTAGATAACAATAAAGGAATACACCTTGTTTCACAAGTATCAGGAAACTGATATTATGTTAGCCTTAGAAAAATATGGGAGTGCAATGACTTTATATATAAGATAATTTCAGAAGTATAATTCTATCTTCAGGCATGATTTATATTCTCAAGAGATATTATCAGATTCCTGATGTATTGTTTCGCTGGCTTCTGCTTCCCATCATGTGGCTTTACATTGGTGGAGTCTCTTCACATTATAGTTTCAGTGGCTCAAGCCAGGACCTCTTTGCGAGTTCAGCAAAAAGAGCAAGCTTATCTCCAGAAGATGACAACTTGGATCAAAAACCATTCCTGAACAATCACTGTGGCCAGAAAGTTGAGAATATCCCTGAACCAAGTCACAATGACATGTAAGTCGATAGATAATTTCTTGAAAAGAAAATCAAGCTGCTTTTACCAGAAGTGGGGATGGATATTGTTCAGGCCAAAACTAGAAATCACTACAATTCATAAATGTATTTTTCTGGGAAGCAAGACTATAGCTTTCATCAGATTTTCATTGTGATCTAATTTTCTTTAAAATGGTTAAGAACTGATAGAAACCAGTGGTCGTGTAAAAACTCTTAAGATAGATGTGAATGACGGGAATACTGAAATTGAAATAAAATTTCTCAGATTCTTATCTGTAATGACTCACTGAGGGTTTTCAATGTCTGCATATATTAAAATTGGGATATTAGCCCTTCTAATAGGCCAAAAAGCCTACAACACTCCAATTCTCAAGGCTTTTTTTGTAACAAGCTTTTTAAAAATTCAGTGCATACCTCATATAAGCTCTATGAGTGTAGAGATTATGTAATTTTTATTCAAGTATGTGGTTATTTTCTAGTGACATGCATTAAGTTCATTTAATAAGTATTTGAGAAGTGGATTATAATAGATAATATATGATGTGTATAGGACTGTAAACCAAAAGGAAATGAAATCAGAATTTTATTGATCTTAATTCCATGGGCTTTGATTAATAACAAAGCAGACCTTATACTGACTCTGTGGTAGTTTGACTCTGTATCAGGTGAGTTTACCTGAGTTTGGTTGGGTAACGTTTGCTTAGATATCTTACAAGCATTTCCACTTACCATAGTTTGAAACTCAGGTCATCTACCAATGACTCTAATGGTTATTTCCATGGCTTCTCTGTACAAACCCATGTATTGTGCTAGTCTACACTCAGGCCTATGATCTTCTGTTAGAAAATCTAAATTATAATCCCAGCCCTCCTGTTAATGAAGGGAATTATCTCAAGCGATTACCAACTTTGCTGAACCCCCATTTTTCCTTTCAGAAAATACGGACTCTGATGGATGACATCTAAAATGCTTTCCAAACTAAAGTTAGTGATTTAGATCAGTGGCCTACCAAAGCGTCTTATTTGAAACACAATAATTTGATCAAAATTCAGATATAAAATGATTATTCTCAAAGTGTAGAAATGCATGAGCCCTGACTCTTGAGATGCTCCATTTCCTCCTTTCCCCATTTTATCTCCCTTCCTTCTTCAAGCATTCAGAGGTATTGGCATTTGCTCCCTATATGCCAATCCCAAGAGTTCTAAAATTTAATTAGATCCCTCTATATTCCTGCCTTAAATTAGTCACCCTGATTTCATCCTCCAATAACATGTATATTTTAGCATTATTAAAATCTATCTACCAGTAAACTATCCTTAATTTACTACATAGAATGGTTATGGAATTTTCTTTTCAGATCCCAAATATGTAATCCATGACACATGGTATACATGACAGGGAGGTACTTTACTGTGTATCTTTATCTTAAGAAGAGAGCCTAATGACAGCATGATAGCAAACATAGAGTGGAGAGGGTTATTCCTCCGTTGACCTCTCCTTCTGTTTCTTTCTTTCATGAATGATTGATTTCATTGAATTCTTTTCCAGAAGACTTCCTTGCCTTCAACCATTCATCAAAGCTATCCTTTCCAAATTAACTTTTATGAAGTATAACACGTGAAAATCAATCTCTCTTTCTTCCTATATCTATTTAACTCCATCCTTTCAAAATTTCCAACTCTGCAGCTCTCACACCACCTTGTTTATTGGTATAAGATCATGAATAAAACGATACTCAAATAAAAATTCTCAGACATAAACACAATAAAAGCAAGGAAATAAATGATTGCATTTTTATATTGTAATATTCCAGTATTGTGCTTTTAAAATTTACCTTAAGTAAGTGAAAGGTGAGAATTAAAATATAATTTTATTTCTTAAACTTTTCCATTTTAAAATTATTATCTTTGTATTTCAGATATTCTTTCAATATTTTTCTTATATACCACTCAGATTCAAATCCAGGTTCACTTTAATGCTGCTCAATTATCTTTATGGACACCCACCACTATTAAAAACTGCATAATTTATTGATTGTACAAAATAAAACACTGAAAACCATGCTTCTTTTATAAAAATAGTGGCTACATATGAAAATAATTAATTTACCTGATATAATATCTTAAATGTTTAACAAAATAATTAATACTTAATTAGGAGTTAAGAATTAATCCTATAGCTCTGGCTTCAAATCTCACAGTTGCCATTTTATAATGTTAAAACTTTGGACAAAGCTCAATCTACTCATCTGTATAACTGAGGTAAAATTTTTTTCTATAACCTAAGGTTTGTTGAAAGTAATATGTCAGGACTTGCATTATATTTAGCTGCAAGTACATATATATGTCAAGTTCTCAGTAAGCAACCATGTGGACATTTTTGTTCTCATCCTACTCTTTGTATATGCATTTTTTCATCCCGTAATAAAGGAAAGTTCTTTGGTGTTTCACGTTAACCAAACCAAAGGCATAGAAAAATCTCATTATTTCTTCCCATAATAAGATTTGATAACAAGAGGATAGCCTACTCTTTTTCAATGTGATGTTTATGCAACCTCTGTATATTCCAGTGACCAATCCTTTTTATACTCCCACCCCACAAAGTCCCAGACTTGCTTTCTAGGTAACCTATCCTCATTTCTATTATTCCTTGATATTTTTGATAGACTTTTACTCTCTGAAATGCAATCTAAAACATTTTTTCCCATCAATTCTGGTTACCTCTCAGAGTCCTGGGAAAATAGTTTTACATGACTCCTTAAATGGGCTGCTGTGGAGTAACAAGAACTGGGTAACACTTTATAAGTACAAGGGGGAAAAAAGCATAAAAATTGTAAACGGAAAAAAAAAACCTTTTCTCATTTGTTATGGCATGATTACCTAATTATATCTGATGGAATCTATATAACAACAAATAAAATTATTGTTACAGGGTGAATTATATTTTCCTCCAAATTCAGATTTGTAGCCTTAGACTTTAGTACCTCAAATATGACTGTATTTGTAAATAGGGTCCTTAAGGAAATTATTTACATTAAAAAATATGGACCCTTAGGATGGACCATAATCAGTCTGACTAATGTTCTTACAAGGGAGTTTAGATGCACAAAGAGACACTAGAGATCAATTTCCACAGAGCAATAGCCTTCTATAAGCCAAGGGAAGAGGCACCAGAAGAAATTAAATGTGCCATAAACTTATCTTGGATTTCTGGGCTCCAGAACTATGGGAAAATAAATGTCTATCAGTTAAGCCACTCAGTCTCTACTATTTTGTTGCTGTAGTCCAATCTAGTTAACACAACTATGAAATGATTTTAGTATGATTTGAGCACACAAAATACACAAAAATAAATATTTTCTAAATCTAAACAAATATCAATCAATACTTGAAATTAATACAATATGCATTAGCTCCAAAAATGTGAAATAAAGAACAGTAACAGCCATGCAGCAGAGCAGAACACTGCCTCACATTCAAGACAGGCTCTAGACACACAACAAACCAACCACCCTCTTGAGAGGTTAATGGGCAACATAAGCTGAGGAAAGATGTGACTGGCATCCAAATAAAGCCAGCCCTTGTATCAAAAATATTGGACACATGGTATACACAGGAATTCTCCTACATAGGAACACCCCATCAAGACCACAGTAGATAACAGTTTCTCCTAAATTCATGGAGACAGGTAAAGTTAAGTAAAACGAAAAAGCAAAGGAACTACTCTCAATTAATAAAGCAAGGTATATCCCCTAAAAGAAAAGAAAAATAGTGAAACAGATCTTGCCAGTCTACTAGACTCCATTTTCAAGAAGGAGGTAATAAAGGAATTAAGAAATTTAGATCACTGTAACAAGGAACTTGAAAGTATAAAGATGAAACAAAAAGAGAAAATCCAGGAGTCCCATGGTGGTTCAGAGGGTTAAGGATCTGGTGTTGTGCTGCTGTGGCTCTGGTTACTGCTGTGGCATAGGTTTGATCCCTGGCCTGAAACTTCTGCATGCTGTGGGTGTGGCAAAAAATAGACAATTCAATTGCCAAGACAGAAAACTTCTCAAGAAACAATCAATATCAGACTAAATAATACAAATGAATAAATGACAGGAAAGACAGAATAATATAAATCACCCAATTAGAAGAGCAAAAAAAAAGACAAATTAAAAAAAATGAAAATATACAAGACCTATAGGGTTATATAAAGTGTGCTGACCTATGCATAATAGGGGTGCCAGAAGGCAAAGAGATAAAGGGAAAATAAGCAGAAAACCTAAATAGACATTTCTCTAAAGAAGATATACAGATGACCAGGAGGTACATGAAAAAATGCTCAATATTACTGATTATTAGAGAAATGAAAATCAGAACTACAATGAGGTGCCACTTCCACCAGTCAAATGGTCATCATTGACAAGTCAATAATAACAAATGCTGAGAGGGGATGGAGAAAAGAGAACTCTCCTTCACTATTGGTGGGAATGTAAATTTGTACAATTACTATGGAAAACAGTATGGAGATTCCTCAGAAAACTAAATGTAGAACTGACATATGGTCCAGCAATCCCACTCCTGGGCATATATCTAGACAAAACTATAATTCAAAAAGATAAATGTACCCCTATGTTCATTGTAGCACTGTTCACAATAGCCAAGACACGGAAATAACCTCAATGTCCACTGACTGATGAATGGATTAAAAAGATATGGTACATATATACAATAAAATACTACTCATCCATTAAAAAAGAAAAAAAAATGTCATTTGCAACAACACAGATGGAACTAGAGATTCTCACAGTAAGTAACATAAGTCAGAAAAATAAAGACACATACCATATGATATCACTTATAGGTAGACTCTAATATGGCACAAATTATCCTATCTATAAAACAGAAACAGATCATAGACATGGAGAGCAGACTTGTGGTTGCCACGGGGAAGTGGAGAGGGATTGAGATCATCTGGTTATAAGGGGTTAGTAGATGCAAATTATTACATTTAGAATTGATAAGCAGTGAGGTCCTACTGTACAGCATAGGGAACTGTATCTAATCTCTTGGGATAGAATATGATGGAAAATAGTATGAGAAAAATAATGTATATATATGTACAGCTTGGTCACTGTGCTGTACAGCAGAAATTGACACAACATTGTAAATCAACTATACGCTAATTAAAAAAAAAAGAAAAAGAAATTATGGCTGAAAACTTCTTAAGCCTGAAGAAGGAAATAAATATCCAGTTGTAGGAAATGCAGAGGGTCCCATACCTGGTGAACACAAGCAGACATGTTCATACACGCACATATCATAATTAAAAAGGCAAATTTGAAGAAAAAGAGGATTCTAAAGGCAGCAAGAGAAAAACAAAGAATCATTTACAAAGGAACCCTCATAAGGCTATTAGCTGACTTCTCTGCAGAAACTTTGTAAGCCAAAAGTGAGTGGCATGATATATTCAAAGTCTTGAAAGGGAAAAATATGCAACCTAAGATTATCATTTATAATAGCAGGAGAAACTAAGAATTTCTCATTCAATAAAAAGCTGAAATAATTCAGCAATGCTAAATATATCCTGAAAGAAATATTGCAGAATCGTCTCTAAATAGAAAAGCAGCAAGAATCTATAAGTAAGGGAAAATCACAATAGTAAAGGCAAATATATAGCAGGATTGAAAATCACTTAAATAAGTCAGCACATAGATTAAAAACAAACATTATGTAAAAGCAATTATAACTACGAGTAAAAGGACAAGCATGAAGACACAAAATAAGACATTGAAATCACAAAACGTGAGGAATGGGGGTATAAAATGTAGATCTTTTAGAATGTGTTTAAACTTGAACAATTAACAGTTAAAAGGAAGCAGATATAGTTATGGGTCAAGATAATTGAACACTATAGTAATGACAACTTAAAAACACACAATAAATTCACAATAACAATAAGAAATTAAGCCAGGCATAATACAAAAGAAAACAATCAAACCACAAAAGGAAAAATAAAAAGAAGAAGAAATGAATGAAAAAACCCTCACAAAAACACAAGGGAAATAATGATTAAAATGTCAATAAGTACATACCTATAAGTAATTCCTTTAAATGTCAATGGGCTGAATGCTCTGATCATTAAGATGCAGAGTGGCAGACAGGATTGAAAACAACAACAACAATATCAACAAAACAAGACCCTGCAGCAGGTTGCCTACAGAAGACTCACTTCAGAGCCAAAGACACACACAGACTGAAGGTGAGGGGAAGGAAAAAGTAATTTCATGTAAATGTAAATGACAAGCAGGACAGCAATACTAATGTATGACAAATATACTTTAAGATAAAATAGACTATAAAAGAAAGGAAATATGAAATTCCCATTGTGGCTCAGTGGGTTATGAACCCAACTAGTATTCATGACAATGTGGGTTCGATTCCTGGCCTCGCTCCATGGATTAGGTGTCTGGTGTTGCCATGAGCTGTGGTGTAGGTCATAGATGTGGCTTGGATCTGCGTTACTATGGCCATGGTATAGGCTTGAAGCTACAGTTCTGAATTGACCCCTAGCCTGGGAACTTCCATATGTTGCAAGTGCAGCCCTAAAATAAACAAACCAACAAATAAATAAAAGGACATAAATAAAGACAAAGGCATACCACTAAATTCAGTAACAAGACAACAATGTCCACTCTCATCACTTCTATTCGACATAGTATTCCAAGACCTTGCCACAGCAATCAAACAAGGAAAATAGATAAAAGTATCCAAATTGGAAGAGAAGTTGTAAAACTGTCAATACTTGCAGATTACATGATACACTATATAGTAACCCCTAAAGACTCCACACAAAAACTATTAGAGCCAATAAATGAATTCATCCAGGTAGCAGGGTACAAGATTAATATACAGAAATCTATTGCTTTCCTTTATACTGTTAATGCTGTATCAGAAATTTTAAAAAATCCTATTTAACACTATGTTAAAAAATAAAATACCTAGGAATAAACTTAATCAAGGAGGTGAAAGATGGCATTCCCGACATCATGGTGTAGTAGTTAATGAATCCGACTGGGTTAAGGATCCGTGTTGCCCTGAGCTGTGATGTAGGTTGCAGACATGCCTTGGATATGGCACTGCTGTGGTTGTGGTTGTGGCTGTGGCTGGCAGCTGTAACTCTGATTCAACCCCTAGCCTGGGAACCTCCAATTCCATTATGCTGCAAACGTTGCCCTAAAAAGCAAAAAAAAAAAAAAGTGAAAGACTATAAGCTGAAAACTATAAAATACTGAGAAAGGAAACTGAAGATGATTCAAAGTAATGACACTGTAGGTATCACATGCCTACTGTTGGAAGACAATTGTTAAAATGGTTATACTACACCAAGCAATCTAAAGATTAATGCAATTCCTATCCAAATATCCACAATATTTTTCACATAACTATAACAAATAACCTAAAATTTCTATAGAACCAGAAGAGACTTAGATGACAAAAACAGTCCTGATGAAAAAGAACAAAGCTGGAGGCATTACCCTCCCAGACATCAGACAATTCTACAAGCCTGCAGTAATCAAAAGAGCATGGTATTGGCACAAAAACAGACATATGCATCAATGGAAGAGAATAAAGTGCCCAAAAATAAACCCACAAACCTATGGCTAATTGATCAAAGGAGACAAGAACATATAATTTGAAAAGACACTCCCTTCAGCAAGCACTGTTTAAGAAGCTAAACTGGACAGCTACATTATATCAATGAAATTAGAAAACTTCCTCCTGCCATATACAAAAATAAACTTGAAATAGTTTAATAACCTAAATGTAACAAATGACACCTTTCAACTTCTAGAAGAGAATATAATTAAAACACTCTGACATAAATTATCGCAATATTTTCTTAGATCACTTCCCCAAGGCAAAAGAAAACCAAGAACAAACAAATGGGACTTAAAGTTAAAATCTTTTGCACAGCAAAGGAAATCATCAACAAAATAAAAAGACAACCTATCAAATAGGAGAAAATATTTACAAACAATGCATCTGATAAGGGGTTAATATTCAAAATAAACAAACAGCTCATAAAACTCAATATCAGAAACAACAATCTAATCAAATGGGCAGAAGACCTAAATAGAAATTTTTCAAAAGAAATGTACAGATGGCCAAAAAGTTCATGAAAAGATGCTCAGTGTCACTAATTATTAGAGAAATGTAAATCAAAACCACAATGAGGTATCACTTTACACCAGTCAGAATGGATAATAACAACAAATTTACAAACAATAAATGCTGGAGCAGTTATGGAGAAAAGGGCATCCTTGTACACTGTTGGTGGGAATGAATGTAAATTGATGCAGCCTCTATGGAAAACAGAATGGAGGTTCCTAAAAAATAGAGTTACCATATTGTATATTAATCCCACTCCTGGATCCAGAAAAAAAAGTAAACTCTAATTTGAAAATATACATGCACACCAAAGTTTATAGCTGCACTATTTACTAAAACCAAAACTGGGAACTATTCCAAGTGTCCATCAACATATGACTGGTTTAAGAATATGTGGAATATATATATATATATATATATATATATATGTATAAAACTTAGCCAGAAAATAAAATGAATAGTGTCATTTGCATCAACATCATTGGACCTAGAGAATATATACTTAGAAATATATACTTAGTGAAGTAGGTCAGAGAAAGAAAGATAAATATTATACGATAGCACTTATATGAGGAATATAAAAATTAATAGAAAATAATCCACATACAAAGCAGAAACAGACTCACAGACATGGTAAATAATCTTATGGTTATGAGGGTGGGAGCATAGTAGGATTCACAGATAGAAACTACTATACGTAAAATAGATGAGCAACAAGGATTTACTGTATAACACAGGGAAATAGGTTCAATATGTTCTAACAACATTTAATGGAAAATGATCTGAAAAAAAATATATAAATAAATGACTTTTATGTATACCTAAAACTAATACAATGTTGTAAATCATCTATACTTCAATAAAATGAAATATTTTGGGATAAATTTGACAAATTATATGAAAGACTTGCGAACTGAAATTTATATTGTTTCAGGAATGTAAAGAAGATCTGTATAAACAAAGTGGTATCCTTTGTAAATGAGTCAAAAGCCTCATATTGTTATGATATTATTTTTCAAAGTTTGCCTACAATTTCAACGTGATCCCAGTCAGAATTCCATCCAATTATTTTACTGGAAATTGGCAAACTTATTTGGAAATTTATGTGAAAATGTAGAGAATAAGTATAGCCAAAATATCATTAAAAAAAAACAACAACAGAATTTAAACGTGAAATCTAGTAGATTCTAAGATTTATTATAAAGCTATATAAATCAAGATAATAAAGTAATGATGTCAAGATAGGCAAATAGATCAATAGAACAAAAGAGAGTATCCACAAATAGATACACACACGTACACTAAATATATAAAAATTTTTCAAAATTGATAAAATAAATACAGAAAATGGCAAAGAAAACCTGAGGATGCATTTCACTAAAGATGTTGTGTGGATGGCAAATAGGTGCGTGAAAAGATGCACAGCATAATATTCATTAGAGAAACTCAAATTATAACCATAGTGTACCACTTAACACTATAATGGAAGAAATTAAAAAGATTGATTATAGCAATTGCTGCCGAGTAACTAGAGCAAGTGGAATTTTCACTCACCATTGTTTTGAATGTAAAATGGTACAATCACTGCAGAAAACAGGTAAATATTCACTTAAAACATGGCCCAAGTATTCAACTCTACAGTATTTTCCCAATGAAAGCAAATGTCTATACAAAGTCTTGTACAGAACATTTATAGATGTTTCAATTATAATAGCAAAAGCCTAGAAACAATCTAAATATCTCTCACCAGGTAAATGAATAAACACATTGTGATACATTCTAACAATTGAAACAATCAATAATGCATTACTTAGCAATAAATAGGAATGAACTGCTAATCTAACAATATGGATTAATATCAAAATAATTATGACGCATGAAAGAAGCCAGCCAAAAAAAAAATACTTATTTTATAATTCCATTTGATAGAATTTGTTCCAGAATGATAGAATTGCAGTTTCCTTGGTCCCGACCTCACTGTAGCAAAACATTGAAATTTCGGGCATTTTACAAATTTATTAGAGCAAAAGTAAATTTTCAGAGAGAGAGCGAGAACCTGTGTGCAGGTAAAAGAGGGCCTGCTTCACTTTATAATTATTTTTATATCCCCATGCTGGATACCTTATTTGTATGGGGAATAGGTTAAACAGAGGTGGGGTGAGGAATGGATGACATTCCTTCTCTAGCAGGCAGTGAGCAGCCCAGGCTGGTCAATGTGGGGAAAGGAGCATTACAATGAGACATGGCCAGGCTTTTGGGTTTAATCTCTTTGAAGGGAACTTGAAGCCTGTAACATATTTGCATAGAATTAGAGACTTGATCTAGAAAATGCTTGATCTAGATCTTGGTCTAGATCTTGATCTAGAAAAGCTTTAGGAACAGAAAGCAGATGGTGGTTGTCTATAGGAAGCTGGGAGGAAAGAGGGGAGTTTTTTACAGGAGAACTAAAGAATCTTGTCACCAATTCCAACATGTGTGTGGGGGCAGATGGTGGTTCCCACACCAAAAAATGATCCTCTAACCCAGCTGGGTGTCCTATAATTTAATTCAATTCTGACACTCTCTCTGTGTCTGATCCTGCAGATGAAGGGGCCAGTCCTACAAGACTGCTCCCTGACACACTTCAGATGCCAGTGGAAAGCCCAAATTGTTCCTGTGCTTCTGATGCACTGGCTATAAATCAGAGGTTCCCACAATCCCTTCCTTGGGTTTGATTAATTTCCAAAAACAGTTCATGGATTTTAGGAAATCATAATAAATTCACTAGTTTATACATAATGCAGGAGCTGCTAGATGGAAAAGATGCACAAGGCAACAAAGAGGTAAAGAGTGTGAAGCATCTACACTCTTTCCCAGAGAACCACTCTCCCCAAATCTCTATGTGTTCACCAACCCAGAAACTCTGTGAACCTGTGCTTTTGGGTTTTTATGGAGGCTTCATCACACAGGGATGTTTGATTAAATCATTGGTCATTGACAACTGATTAACCCTCTAGCCCTTTTTCCTTCCTCTAGAGGTCAGGTGCCTGGTACTGAAAACTCCAACCCTTTAAGCACCTATTTGCCTCTACTGGCAACCACGTCCCATCCTTCACTGTTTTCTACAAGTCACCTTATTAAAGTAACTAAAGATACCTCTGTGTCTCACCACTTAGGAGATTCTAAGGGCTTTAGGAGATTCCAAGGGCTTTAGGAGCTACGTACCAGAAAGAAGGGCAGAAAAACAAAATAAATCTTCTCATAAATCATACATCTAAATATCAGGAGCAATGATATACTTGGGGATGATGGATATGTTCACTATTTTGTTTAAAGTGATGATTTCTGGATGTGTGTTTACCAAAACTTCGGCAATTGCATACCTAAAATATATGCATTTACTGAATGTCATTTGTAATTCAAGGAAACTGATAAAAATGAAGGTGAAATAAAGAACTTTTCAGAAATACAAATGCTGAAAGAAATCATCAACAGCAGAATTATACTACAGGAAGGACAGTACAATGAATCTAGGTAGGAGAAATATCTCATGACATTTAGAATTCTCACCGATAGAATTTGTGGCACAGAGAAAAAGGAGAATTAAAAAAAAAAAAAAAAGAGCAGCCCCAATAGGTGAGTTTTATAGATGCTGTCATCCAACTTGTCCCAACACTGCCTAAACAACAAAAAGCCTTCTTGTTAACCAAAGGAAAACTCCACATCCTTTAATTATATTTTCCCTAAATGTAGGTTAACTGAAAAGCAGGCCAGAATGTTACCATTTGGCCCATAGCAAAGGGAGAAGACTTGTCTGGGCCTACAGAAAATGACAAGGTTGAAAGGCTCACCCTTGATAATAGGTGGCATTCACCAACGTAAGTCCAAAGCTATGGAAAACAGAATTTAAGACATATTCCAATATTAATGGAGATCTATTTCAGAAATGTCAGGAGGAATGTCTTTCTCTTGTGTTGATGCATGGAATTACTGTGGCTCTGGATAATTGGTGTATTTACTACAAGAAGCCAGATTATGGTTGACGATATTGGGGAAAAATTCACTTTCTGCAGGAGAAGTTGATGGCAAGATCAGGATAGATAGAAAGTCAAGGTACTTGCCAAGTAGGCCAGAATTCATAACTGAAGTATGAATGTGAAGTCAAATCCAGTACAAAGATGCCAACAGGGAAATTCACAGTCTCATGGGGAGAATCAAGGAGGCAGAAAGCTGAGGTTCAGAAAGCTGTCAAATTATGAATACATTTACATGGACCACACAAAATATACAACACCACACAGACCCTGTGAACTGCAATGCCAGAAGTGCTAATTAAATTCCAGTGGCTCAGAAAAATCTCAGGAAGTAGGCCCAGGAAAAAACTAGAAAACCTCTTTAATTTCAATTGAAAGGGACTAAATGAAGCAGGACCTGATTTTATATTCTTTTTGCCAAAGTGGATTATGTTGGTGAATCTATCTTCAGACCCTTCTGAGTGCCCACTATGGATTGGACACATAGTTGTGTGATAAAAGCCTCCTGCAAACTGTAATTCGTAGATACCGTTGTGGTCTACCCTACATGAGAAAACTGAAAAACAGAAGTTAACTAAACTATCCAAGATCACACAACTAAGACAGTGACAGAACCATGATTTAAAGCTGAACTGCTACATTCTAGAGCCTACACATGTAGCCAATATATTTTAGAGACCTCTCTATTTTGGGAAATATTTGGCTGAGCACAAAGAAAGACATTTCTTGCTCACCTACTCTAAAGGCACAGCCACCCCTCTATCCATTATTTCAAATCAGTACAAGTTTTTCCTCTCAAAATCCAAAAAGTCCATCAAGTTTTATAAACAGTAAATACGGTCTTTCCCTTTTGTACACTAGAGTGATTCACGGATGGACTAAACATAATATTCCCTCAGTTCTGAAGTTCAGTTAAGACCAAAGGGAAAAAAAACTTTTGTGTTTTCCACATGAGATTAGTATTTTTCTCCCCATCCCATAGCAGAAGAGAAGCATAGGGTTAGCATAAATGTGGAAAGAAGTGAAGAATATCAGCCATTTTAAAATCAACAGTAATTTAGGCAATTATATTAAATTGATTTTATTGTGTCTAGTTTGCAACACACCACCAACCTCACAACTACTGAAATAAGCATAATGGTATTGTGATATTGTGATAATCTATACATTTTACACAGTATATCATTCCCAGATACAGAAGAGTTTAATTTGATTAAAGACTACGTATTCTATTTCAAGTCAGAGTTTGATAAATTGTTTAGTGAAAGCTAGATATGTATCCAGCACCCCCTGCATGCAAAGCAAATTTGATTCAAGTAAATGTATTTTTGACAAATGACTTCTGTCTCCATGATTTATCAATGTAATGTAAAATGGCCTTAAACCAGCATGGTATCAGGCTTGTTTTGCATTTGGTCCTTCTGTGGTGTACTGAGAATAGAGTGGCAGAGAATATAATTCACTCCTATATGAAGGGTAGGAAAAAAATTGGGCTTGTGTTAAATTGTCAGGGTGACTTAAACAACAGTGAATAAAATAAAATCAGTAAAGAAACATAAAATTTGACTCTACAACCATGGAAGTTATCTTTGATTGCTGTAGAAAGAAGATATATCATTAGAGCTAACTGAGCTTAGTAACCTAGCACAAAGCACTTTCTTAACTTGATAGAGTTTAAAAGCCTAGTCAGCTTGGAGGGTACTGCCACCACAGCATTAAAAAGTGCTACAAAAAACAAAAACAAAAACAAAAATCAAAAAAAAAAGAAAAAAAAACCCTCATCTAGGGTTCTTAATTATAGGAACTGCTACATCTCAAAAGTTTGCAGTTATTTATCTGAGCAACACAATCAAGAGATACTTAGATAAAATCACCAGGAATTGGTGATGGACTAAATACAGGGAGAAAGAGGTAGAAAGGTTATCAACGATGGCTTCTCGGTTTTCTCACTAAAATAAAGATTCAGAACACTGGATTTGTAACACTGGAAACAAACCAGTTTTGGGTAATATGGACCAAAACTGTAATTTTTTATCTGTTGCAATTTAGGTGCTTTTTAAACATCCAATTGCATTAGTTGAATTGAGAGGGGAATGTTCCAAAGCAGAGTTCATAAGGGAGGTAAGCTGAAAATAGAATCCTGAGAGTTCCCTGTACTTGAGGGCACTTAAGGGCACAGACACATTATCCATATGTATATGTAAATATCCATATAATTTTATATTCCCATAATCAATATATGGAGGTTCTAATTTCTCCACACCATTGCCAACTCTTGTTTTCCATCATTTCCATTCCAGTCATCCTAGCAGATGCGAAGTGGTTTTTATTGTTTTTTTTTTTTTTTTTTGCAAGTCTCTAATCACTAATTTTTCCTTGTGCTGACTGGCTATATTCACATCCATTTTGAAAAAAAAAAAGTTATTTAGGTATTCATTTCGAGTTAATTTTGATATTTGGGATGAAGTTAGGACAGATTTTACTAAATCTTGTTTTTTTAATGTCTCTCCACTTGTTACAACACTATTTATTGGAAACACTTCTTTTCTCATTGAATTGTCTTAGCAATCTTCTCAAATATCAAGTGATGATATATGTACGGGTTTATTCCTGGCCAGTCTGTGTGTTAGTCTCTATATGCTTATCTATCCATCCAACCATCCATCCATTCATCCATCTATAACCTACTCAGCTCTGTAGAAAAATTTGAAATATAGAAGTGTGAGTTCATTATCTTCATTCTTCTTTTTCAAGATTGTCTTGACTTCTATAAATCACTTAAATTTTCATATGAATCTTATGGTCACCTTGTCATCTTTTCACAAAAACAAAAGGATCTTGGGTTTTGATAAAGATTTTACTGAATCAGCTTGGGAGTATTACTACCTTAATATTATATTCCAATCCATTAATATGGGATACCATTTCATTCATTTAAGTTTAATTTATTTCAGTTATGTTTTCTAATTTCCATGAATTAGAAATTATCCACATTTTTGTTAAATGTATTTCAAAGTTTTATTATTTTGAATTTTTTTTTTTTTTGCTTTTTAGGGCTGCACTTGTGGCATATACAAGTTCCCAGGCTAGGGGTCGAATAGGAACTTCAGCTGCAGGCCTACCCTACAGCCATAGTAACACAGGATCCAAGCTGTGTCTGTGGGTTAAGAAATGCCGGATCCTTAAATCTCCGAGGGAGGCTGGGGTCAAATCCACATCCTCATGGATACTAGCCAGATTCATTTCCATTGTGCTACAATGGGAACTCCTTAAAAGTTGTTCTTAATGGAATTGTTTTACACATTTCATTTTATATTTCTCATAACTAGAGTGTAGAAATACAATTGATTTTTATATATTGATTATTTATCATATAATTTGCTAAACTTGCTTATTATTGTCAACAGATTTTGTGAGGGGTTTATTTTTTAGTCTATACGCAAGATCGTATCTTCTCTAAATGGAGATTTAGTGGACATTTAGTTCTTCCTTTCTACTCTGGATGTTATTTATTTGAGTTGCCTAATTTCCGTATTTAGAAGTTACAGTATAATGTTGAATAGCAGTGATAAGAGTGGTATTCTTGGCTTGCTTTTCACAATAAGGGGGATGTTTTCAGACTGTCACCCTTAAGTATGATGTTAACTCAGGGTTTTTCTTAGATGCAACTTAGCAGTATGAGGTTTTCTTTATTATTACTAGAAGAGTGAACTTTCTTTAAATCATGAAACATTGGATTTTTCCCAAATGTTTTTACTACATGTATTATAATGATCAGTTTGTGTCTTTTCTAATAAAATACAATATTATAGTACCTCTGCATGTTGAATCAACCTTAAATTCCTAGGATAGATGTTATTCGGTTACTATATGCAATTTTTACTATGTCAGGGATTCAATTTGGTAATGTTTTGTTGAGAAATTTCACATATATTTATGAGGGGTCTTGATCTCCATTTTTTTTTGTTGTTGTTGTTGTATCATTTAGTGGTTTACTATTACTAATACCAGCCTCATAGAATGAATTGAGAAATCTTTCCTCCTCTTCTATTTTTGGAGGGAATTTAGGAAAGACAGCTGTCAATTCTTCTTTAAACATTTGGTGAAATTCGGTAAAGCCGTCTGGTATGGAGCTTTTCTTGCTGGCTAGCTTTTTAATTACTAACTCAGTCTATTTACTTGTTATAATTCTTCAGATATCTTACTTTTTGTGTAAGTTTTGGTAGATTGTATCTTTTTGGAAATTAAGGAACCTAAGTCGTCTAATTTCAGGGCCTACATAAATAGTATTTCCTTACAATCATTTTTATTTCTTTAAGGTTATTATAGGTACGATTCAACTTTTTTATTTTAATGATTTTTTTATTTTTTCCATTATAGTTGGTTTACAGTGTTCTGCCAATTTTCTACGGCACAGCAAAGTGACCCAGTCACACATACACATATACATTCTTTTTCTCACATTATCATGCTCCCTCATAAGTGACTATATATAGTTTCTAGTGCCTAACAGCAGGATCTCATTGCTTATCCATTCCAAAGGCAACAGTTTGCATCTATTAACCCCAAATTCCCAATACATCCCACTCCTTCCCCCTCTCCCTTGGCAACCACAAGTCTGTTCTCCAAGTCCATGAGTTTCTTTTCTGTGGAAAGGTTCATTTGTGCCATATATTAGATTCCAGATATAAGTGATATCATATGGTATTTGGCTTCTCTTTCTGACTTACTTCACTTAGTATGAGAGTCTCTAGTTCCATTCATATTGCTGCAAATGGCAGTATTTTGTTCTTTTTTTACACCTGAGTAGTATTCCATTGTGCATATGTAGCACATCCCCTTAATCCATTCATCTGTCAATGGACATTTAGGTCATTTCCATATCTTGGCTGTTGGGAAGAGTGGTGCAGTGAACATATGGGCACATGTGTCTTTTTCAAGGAAAGTCTTGTCCAGATGTATGCCCAAGAGTGGGATTTCTGGGTCATATGGTAGTTCTGTATTTAGTTTCCTAAGATACGTCTGCACTATTTTTTCTAGTGGTTGTACCATTTTACATTCCCACAAACAGGGTAGGAGGGTTCCCTTTTCTCCAGACCCTCTCTAGCATTTGTTATTTGTAGACTTATTAATGATGGCCATTCTGACTAGTGTGAGGTGGTACTTCATAGTAGTTTTGATTTTCATTTCTCTAATAATCAGGGATGTTGAGCATTTTTTCATGTGCTTATTGGCCATCTGTATATCTCCTCTGGAGAAATGTCTTTTGAGGTCTTTTCCCCATTTTTCCATTGTGTTATCAGATTTTTTGCTGTTGAGTTGCATAAATTCTTTGTATATTTTGGAGATTAAGCCATTTCCCTGATGTAATATGCAGCACAGTGAATATAGTCAATATTTTGTAATAACTTTGCATGGAGTGTAATCTATAAATACATTGAATTATTATGTTTTATACCTGAAACTGATCTCATATTTTGAGTAAATTGTATTTCAATTAAAAATAAATAAAAACAATAACCTAATTTTAATCTAATTACATTAGTAAAGGAAGGAAAAAGTAAACATAAAGCAAACAGAAGTAGGAAATAATATTTATGAAATAAGAATAAAGAATAGAAGACAATAGAGAAAAATGTTGATTTTTGAAAATATTCACTACTGACAAACCATTAACTATACTGACCAAAAGACAAAAAAAAGCAAAAAGAGCTTAAATTACTACAATCAAGAGTGAAAAGACAACAAAAATAAAAGCAAAAATAAACAAATGGGAGCTAACCAGACTGACAAGCTTTGGCACAGCAAAAGAAACCCTAAAAAATAAAAAAATAAAAAACATGTTCATTGGACCACTCTTCCCAACAGCCAAGATATGGAAATGACCTAAATGTCCATTGACAGATGAATGGATTAAGGGGATGTGCTACATATGCACAATGGAATACTACTCAGGTGTAAAAAAAGAACAAAATACTGCCATTTGCAGCAATATGAATGGAACTAGAGACTCTCATACTAAGTGAAGTAAGTCAGAAAGAGAAGCCAAATACCATATGATATCACTTATATCTGGAATCTAATATATGGCACAAATGAACCTTTCCACAGAAAAGAAACTCATGGACTTGGAGAACAGACTTGTGGTTGCCAAGGGAGAGGGGGAAGGAGTGGGATGTATTGGGAATTTGGGGTTAATAGATGCAAACTGTTGCCTTTGGAATGGATAAGCAATGAGATCCTGCTGTTAGGCACTAGAAACTATATATAGTCACTTATGAGGGAGCATGATAATGTGAGAAAAAGAATGTATATGTGTATGTGTGACTGGGTCACTTTGCTGTGCCGTAGAAAATTGGCAGAACACTGTAAACCAACTATAATGGAAAAAGTAAAAATCATTTAAAAAAAGAAAGAAAATCAAAACCACAATGAGACAGATATTACCTCACACTGTGAGAATGGCTATAGTCAAAAAGACAAGCAGTAAAAAGTGTTGGTGAGAATGTGTAGAAATTAAAACTCTTAATCACTGTTGGTGAGAATATAAACTGGTGCAGTCATTATGGAAAATATATAAGGTTCCTCAAAAAATTAAAGAGAGAACTACCATAAAATCCAGCAATCTCATTCCTGGCTATTTATCTGAAGAAAACAAAAAGACTGCTTCAAAAAGACATATGACCTCTAATGTTCACAGCAGCGTTATTTACAATAGTCAAGGTATGGAAGCAATTTAAGTGCCCAATGAAGGACGTATGGATAAAGAAATTGTGAGATACACACACACACATGCACACACACATGTAAAATGGAGTGTTAACCATAAAAAGAATACAGTTTAGCCATTTGCTACAACATGAATTGACCCGGAGGGTATTATGCTTAGCAAAACAAGTCAGATTATTTTTATTATACTTATTTACAACTTTAAATTTCTCTTTGAGTACTGCTTTTATTGAATATCTTGTTGATTTTTTTTATTTATCTCGAAATATTTTTCATTTGTCTTGTGCTTTTTTTCTTTCTTTTTTTTTTTTTAAGGGCTGCACCCATGGCATATGGAGGTTCCCAGGCTAGGGGTCGAGTCAGAGCTACAGCTTCCAGCCTTCACCACAGCCACAGCTGCGACCCAAGCCACATCTGCAACCTACACCATAGCGCAAGGCAATGCTGGATCCGTAACCCACTGAGCAAGGCCAGGGATTGAACCCACAACCTCATCGTTCCTAGTCACATTAATTTCTGCTGTGCCACAACAGAAACTCCATTTTCCTGTGTTTTTTTAGTCAATTCGTTACATATATATATGTATGTATGTTTAATTTGCACACACTTGTGAGATCCCCAAATTTCCTTCTATTATTAATTTCATTTCATTGTTGTAAAATTTGTTCAGCCTTTTTTTATAGCTTAAATATTGCCTATTCTATACAATATTCTATGTGCACTTAAGAATGTATATTCTGCTACTGTTTCAGTAGTATTTCACAGCGATGTTTAGTAGGTCAATTGTATTTCCAGAGTTGTTCAGGTATGCTATTTCCATGCTGATCTTTTTCTATCTGCTCTGAAAAAAAGCATTTAACTGCTTTTACTTTCAACTAGTTTCTGCTACCCTGACATTTCCAAATTTCTGATATTCTTTACAATGACCAAAGATTATGCCATTAATGCCACGAGAAAATAGAGGGTTATGGTACTGTGATATTAATGATTAATAACATTGACATTTTAATCATGTCCTTATAACATGCAACCCTTAAGATAAGAACTTTTTTATGATAAGAATCCAAGAGAAAATGTTAACACAAATCTGGATTTTCATGGCCCATGATGCCTACAATCACAAGTGTGCTTTTTAAAAGTAGCCCTAAAAGCCTTACAGCAGGGTTACAGTTATAATTATTAGAAATTAAAATTCTTTGTATGACAGGATGTTGATGTGAATACAGAATCAGTATCAATTTAAAAATATCAGCCTGTTACCGGTTAGACAACCTATATCAGACACAATAGTTGGCTTATCTTTCATTAATTTCTCTAATAAAATAAATGCAACAAATGCTTTTCACATGAAATATGAAAGATAACAGATTAAATTTGCTGTGATGATTGCTTGTAGCTCTAGAGAAAAATAAGATTTTGACCCTTAAAATTGCATATAGCCTTTCCAATAAAAGATATCTAATTTTGATTTATGAGTCAAATGATCCAAAATATATTTCTGAGAGCTGACATATTTGCATTAATTTTTAGTACATATTTTGAATAGCTGAATTTTTTTCCTATCATTATATATAAAAGAGAAAGAAAATTTATTTCCCCCATTAAAAAAGTTTATAGAGAAGATTAGCCTAAAACTAAAAAGATGGAGAGTGAATTATAGACAGTTGAGGACTGATTTAACATCTGAAGAGCCTGGTTAGGGGACTGCGAGCTCAGGGCTACCCAAACTTGCCAGTTCTGCCTGAGTCTTCCGACAATACTGCCCAGTGGCTCTCTTGGATACAAATGTCACAGCCTCCAGCCTGTGTTGCTTCTTGCCACTCATGGCACCTTGACACAGTGTTCCATGGCATGTGTTCTGACCAGTTCATTAACACAGGTAAGACACATTAAAGACTCCAAAAACTTTTTTGAAATTATGCTCAACAAAATAACGTATATATTTTTTTTAGAAATAGAGGATTGAGTCATATTTGTTACATTTGGGTCTGTGATCCCACTCAAATACACAAGCAGATCTGGTTTTGGGGAATTTAGGCTACATGTAGATAATGGGGTTAGATTAGATCACTGACTTTCAACTCTAGCTGAGCCTCAGAAACTTGTAAAGCATTTTGTCAAAATGAAAATACTTCAGGCTCCAACTCAAAATTTTCAGATTCAGGTAATGCAGAAGGAAGCTCAGCAACTCTCTTGTACCAAGAGCCATGGGTAATTCTGACAACACTGCACATTTGGAAACCCTGGACTGGATGGTCTTAAAAGCCAAGTAGAATCAATTGGTAGAGTTAATGAACTTTTGTCTTTCTAAAGATCATTTGTGTTTATTTTTTATTGTTTTATACTTATACATTTGTTTTATGTTTTTCTCTGGCTACATATGCAGGGCTTAGCATGCTTTACTTGCACCATTCACCTCACACCCATTCATAGGAAACTGTCTTCAGGGAGTGAAAGCTGGGCACAGATGGTCTGTGGACATATATTATCTCTAATTATGATTATACCACCCCTCCTATGCACGCACGCATGCACACACACACACAGCGACACAGCTATCTAAGGTGGGTACAGATAATTCCTACTTGCTTGCTTGCCTTTTTATGATTTCCCTCCCACTCGTCATCTGTCTGCTGCTTCTGGAGATGTTTTTCCCCACCTCAATACCACATTCCTCATTTCTGCCTATAGAAGGCTCCATCTTAGCAGAACTCCGGAGCCCCCGCTTTATTTATCACCCCATATTGTTTTAAAATGAAGTGACAATAGACAATTTATGGAGTGGGTTTTTTTAATTAAAATATAGTTAATTTAGGGGCATTCCTGTCATGGCTCAGCAGTTAACAAACATGACTAGCATCCATGAGGACGCGGGTCCTACCCCTGGCCTTGCTCAGTGGGTTAAGGATCCTGCGTTGCTATGAGCTGAGGTGTAGGTCACAGACCAGGCTTGGATCCCATGTTGCTGTGGCTCTGGTGTAGGCCAGCGGCTACAGCTCCATTTGGACTCCTAGCCTGGGAACCTCCATATGCCACAGGTGCAGCCCCAAAAAGACAAAAAAACAAAAGACCAAAAAAAATGTTTATTTGCAATGTTGTGCCCATTTCTATTGTACAGCAAAATGACCTAGTTGTATGTGCGTGTGTGTGTTTGTATTATTTTCCACATACTATCTTCCATCATACTCTATCACAAGAGATTGGATATACTTCCCTGTACTATAGAGTAGTACCTCATTTCTTACCCATTCTAAATGTAATAGTTTTCATCTACCAACCCCAAACTCCCATCCATCCCCCTCCCCTTCCCGTACCATTTGGCAACCACCAGTCTGTTCTCTATGTCTGTGAGTCTGTTTGTTGTGTAGATAGGTTCATTTGTGCCGTATTTCATTTTCTATTTTTTATTTTTTTTTGTCTTTTTGCCATTTTCTTGGGCTGCTCCCATGGCATATGGAGATTCCCAGGCTAGGGGTCCAATTGGAGTTGTAGCTGCCTATGTCAGAGCCACAGTAACGCCAGATCCGAGCCGCGTCTGCAACCTACACCACAGCTCACGGCAACGCCGGATCGTTAACCCACTGAGCAAGGGCAGGGATCGAACCCGCAACCTCATGGTTCCTAGTAGGATTCGTTAACCACTGCGCCATGATGGGAACTCCATGTGCCATATTTTAGATTCCACATATAAGTGATATCATATGGTATTTGCTTTCTCTTTCTGACTTACTTCACTTAGTAAGATAATCTCTAGTTGTATCTATGTTGCTGCATATGGCATTATTTCATTCTTTGTATGGCTGAGTAGAATTCCATTGTGTATATGTAGCACATCTACTTAATCCATTCATTTGTCGATGGACACTTAGGTTGTTTCCATGTCTTGGCTATTGTGAATAGTGCTGTAAGGAACCTAGGGGTGCTGCTATCTTTTTTTTAGTGTTTATTTTTTATTATTGAAATACTGTTGACATAAAATATTATGTTAGTTTTAGGGGTACTACATAGCGATTTGACATTTGCACATATTATGAAATGATCAAAATGTGTCCAAAAAACTGTCATTTTCATACAAAGTTATTACATTATTATTGACCATATATTCCTTTTGCTATGTATTAAATCTCCATCCCTTATTTACTTTATGACTAGGTTTATACAACTTACTCATCTGTTTTGACCCCCAATACCCTATTCTCCTCCCCTCTAGTAACCACCTATTTGTTCTCTATGTCCATGTGCCTATTTTAATTTTTTAAAAAAATTTATTATAATTGATTTACAGTGTTCTGCCAATTTCTGCTGTACAGAAAATTGACCCATTTTCCTGTTCCATCACAATGACTGGATATAGTGCTCTGTGATATACAGCAGGATCTCATTGCCCATCCACTCCAAATTTAACAGTCTTCATTTATTCACCCCAGATTCCCAATCCATCCCACTCCCTTCCCCTCCCCGCCCCCAGCAAACACAATTCTGTCCTCCATGTCCATGATCTGTTTCTGTTTTGTGAAGGGATCATTTATGCCGTATTTTAGACTCCACATATAAGTGATATCATATGGTGTCTGTCTTTCTCTTTCTAAATTATAGTTGTCTCTGGATAAATGCCCAGGAGTGTTGGATCATAATGGTAGCTCTATATTTAGTTTTCTGAGGAACCTCCATACTCTTTTCCTTGGTGATTGTAGCAATTTATATCCCTACCAATTCCTGCTTTTATGGAGAATTATGGCAAGACTTCATTGAGAAGCTGACACTGAACAAAATTTTTCATATGAGTAACAGTTATTAGATGTGATAAGAATTTAGCTAATGCCTAAGAAATAGTTTCTAGTTGTTTTACTGATACATGGATTGATCAATCAATTAATTAATTTTTTTTGTCAAGCCTATGTATGGATGGTAAAATCTTCTGATTTAACAATGACTCTTGGTTCCATGAAGCATAATTCCAACTCAACCTGGCTTGAGTCGACTGTAAAGTTATAGGAACAACACCAGTTTATTAGCTTACAGGTATGCAGTTCTAAAGACTTAAACATTTATGATCAATGCAACATTTTATTTATGTCTCAGTTAGGCTTACTATGGCATTAACTTCATAGGTAAGCTCTTTTATGGTATATAAAATAGATTACCAATTATGCTGGGCTTATATATTATGAAATTAGCAATTTTAGTATAAATCCAGGGACAGTGCCATGTATTTACTTCACTGTCTCCTTTTCTTGGACACAAAAGATGGTTAAACTTATCAGTAAGTTTAAGGTTACAACAAATTGATGGCTAGTGAAATGTAGTCAGAAGTGATAGGTCCAAGCTCAGTCTTAAGAGCTTCTTTCTGTATCATTCACTCTTCATCCAATTCTGGGGTATCCTTGGGAATGTACATGTTCCAGGTAGTAGAGCTACAGGATGTATGAGGGTCATTCGATCCATATTAAATTTTGAATTATTAAGAAATAAACCTTCGGTGTGCAAAGCCACTGAGATTTCAGTGTTTATTTGTTACCAAAGCCTAGGCTAGCAGGACCTGACTAACACAAACACCACTTTTCCAAGTAGTTTAGCCTAAGTTCCAGAATTCACTTGGGTCACATGACTATGTCTGAAATCAGCTCAGTGACTGCAGTATAGAACAGTCTGTTGGGTGAAGAGAGGTTTCATGCCCCATTTGGACAAGCCAGTGATAAATCATGTAGAACGTTTGGAGGAGTCATTCCCTTAAGGAATAGTGATTAGATACTGAGTGTCTTCTAAATGTTCCATGACCATATCCGGCCTCGGGGTCGATAAACTCTTCTGTATGTAAGTGGCAATTTCTGGGAGTATTTGCTGGTCAATATAGCCTATAGCCCACAGCTATAAGAAAAATTATTCTGAGGTAAGAGTTTGATTTGGTCTATTTCTTTCACACAGATTAATTTTGTAAGTCAACAACCAGAAATTTTAACCTCATAGTTTGCCTCACACATATCCTCCTTTTATAAATACATGGTGATACTAAATTTATTGGGGCTTTTTCTCAAAGATAGAAGGGCTTCATACAAAATCCCTATTTTCTACTAACACTATTTATCTGGATTGTGTTTTTATTAAAATGAATATATTTGTCTTAGGGAAAGATAAATTTATTTCTTTAGAAATCCTATGAAAGTGGAAAGTTAAACTTCAGGGTTTATCATTAATATTTCACTTGGAGGATTCTCAGCAACTTTAATCTCATTCTGGGGCCAATTTTCATTACATAAAATCTTACTTTCTTTTAAGAAAGAGTGCAGGGGATATATGCATTCCAAGAACACAGAATATTAAAAAAGAGTCTCTATACTAGGAATTATTCAGCATAATCAGAGAGATCATTATATACTGATTGTTTCATTTTGAATTTCGGATTCCTTAGGGACATTTGTCTTTGGGCACAAATTCAAAGGAAATCTCCTATTAATAGTTAACGCCCTTATCTGCAGACACATTTTCTTGATCTTATAATTTATATGTGAATGCCTACCATGATTGGATGCTGTAACAGAGTCAAGAGAATTATATATACAGTAAACAAAATGTTATCAGTTAAATAATTAAATCAGTAAAACAGTCAACATTTTAAAATTATTGGTTCAGAGTATGATAATTTCAAATGGAATTGAATTATCTTGGATTTCAAGAAAAAAATGAGGCATAAAATGACCTGAAATATGTTTTATATTTGATGCAGGCATCTGCTTTAAGGGAAATACAGACAACTCAAGAGTTCAACACTCAGAACAGATAATGAAGAGATTTGGTGACTAGCTTTCTTAGGTACTTTGAAGATATTAGGTCATTTAGGTTACAGATTAGTGGGAAATAAAGTATTCATGGACCATTTAAGCTCAGGAGACCTCTTTAGGGAGAAAGCTAGCAATATTAACATTCATATATAACAAACTAATGTCTGGATACACTTTTCCTACCAACTACTACAATAAAAATTATAGCATTTGTAGTTCATTATATACAGAGTGTGAAAGCTACCACTTCATCCTAACTAGAAGCTGAACAGACTGAAAAATCAACAACTTTTCTTAGATATGAAGAGAAGGGAGGACACAGAACAAACAGTGGCCCATAAGACTTAAGAAACATATAGGCTAATTCAGAGGGTCACAATTTACCCCAGCAGAGGCTCAACAGCAGAAAGAATATCAGGAACCAGTGACAGGGTAGGAAAACCTCGACTTTAATTGACAAATTGCTAGAGACTCAGTATGGACAACTCTGAGAGGGACACCCAGTCACTGGAACTCCCCACAATATTTACCTCCAGTACATCAAGTTCTCACAATAAATATAAGAGTTACAGCAAAGGAAAGGTACAT
This sequence comes from Phacochoerus africanus, assembly GCF_016906955.1. Taxonomy (NCBI): domain Eukaryota; kingdom Metazoa; phylum Chordata; class Mammalia; order Artiodactyla; family Suidae; genus Phacochoerus; species Phacochoerus africanus. The sequence continues at coordinate 119,387,431 of NC_062558.1, read as the reverse complement.
GGAACCAATGTGAAATGTGCCAGGGCACTCCATTTTTCTTAACAAGGCCTGCCCTGGGGGAAAACTAACCAGAACTGAATCCACTGTGTCAGACCATAACTGACCTGGGAGAAGTGAAATAGCCAACCCCAGGCTCATCTAACCTTCCAAAGGGGAGAAAAAAAATATTCACCTCACTCCAGGTATTGTGTTGCACCTAAGGGGAAGGAGGTGACTGAGAAACACTTGTGAAGTTCACAGTCCAGAAGCTTACTAAAAGACTGAAAATTGTAGGAGTGCAGCATGCATCCTCTCCCCACTCACCCTTCCACCATATTATTAGAAGCTTATTTACAGCAGTTCCTTTTACCCTGTACATATGTCTGGCTATCAGGAAAAAAATACAGTGTTCTACAAGGAAACACACACATATACACACTTGGAAGAAACAGAGCAAGCATCAGAACCACACGTGGTAGAAATACTGAAACAATATGTTGCCTACCAGAAACCGTTATACTTTAAAGATGCATATAGATTAAAAGTAAATAAATGGAAGAAAATATACCTGCTGACACTAATCAGAAAAAAATAGCAGTAGTAGCTACTTTAATTCAGATAGAGCAGATTCAATGCAAGGAAACTATCAGGGATAAAGAGGGGCATCACCTAACAGTAAAGGGGTTGATTCTCCACAAGGACAATAGCCCTTGACATTTATGACCTTACAACAAAGCATCAAAGTAAAGCACAAGACAATGTAATTAAATAAAGGAATATTTGAATCTGCTAATACAGTTGGAGAATTCAATACTCCTTTATCAGAAATGCACAGACACAACAGGCAGAAAATCAATAAAGATATAGTTGAGCTCAATGACAGCATTAATCAATTGCATATAATTGATGTTTACAGACTATTTCATCAAACAAAAGCAAAATACACATTTTTCCCAAGCTCACATGGGACATTTATGAAGCTGGACCATATTCTGGGCCACAACACATACATTAAAAGAATAGAAATCCTAGAATGTCTGTTCTCAGAAAAAAATGGAATCAAATTACAAATCAATAACTAAACAATTAATAAAATATGTGGAGATTAAACAATATATTTACAAATAAGGTGTGGATCAAAAATAATTATTGATAAATTTAAAAATATTTTCATCAAAAGAAAATGAAAACATAACTTACCAGAATTTGTGAGATATAGTTAAAGCAGTGCTTACAAGGAAACTGATAGTGTTTAATGCATATATTATAAGGGAAGACCTAAAATCAATCATCTAAATTTCCCCCTTAGAAAACTAAGAAGAGAACAAATTTAACTCAAAATAGAGTTCAAAAAAATTGTAAGACTTAGATAAGAAATCAATGGAATTGAAAATAGAAAATTAACAAAGAAAATCAAATGTAAAAAAGTTCTTAGAAAATATCGATAAAATTCCTTAGATTCTAGACAAGCTAAGAAATTAAAAATAAAGGATATGTGGTGTGAGGGTGTGTTCTAGTTTCATTGATTTGCATGCAGCTGTCCAGGTTTCCCAGCAATACTTGCTGAAAAGACTCTCTTTTTCCCATTTTATGTTTTTGCCTCCTTTGTCAAAGATTAGTTAACCACAGGTGTCTGGGTTTATTACTGGGTTCTCTGTTCTGTTCCATTTGTCTGTCTGTCTGTTTTGGTACCAGTATCACACCGTCTTGATAACTGTGGCTTTGTAATAGTGCCTGAAATCTGGGAGAGTTATGCCTCCTGCTTAGTTTTTGTTCTTCGGTATTGCTTTGGCAATTCTGGGTCTTTTGTGGTTCCATATAAATTTTTGGATTGTTTGTTCTTGTTCTGTGAAAACTGTCATGGGTAATTCGATAGGGATTGCATTGAATCTGTATATTGCTTTGGGTGGGTATAGCCATTTTTACAATATTAATTCTTCCAACCCAGGAGCATGGAATATCTTTCCATTTCTTTACATCTTCTTTAATTTCCTTGATTAATATTTTATAGTTCTCAGCATATAAATCCTTCACCTCCTTGGTCAGGTGTATTCCAAGGTATTTGATTTTTTGGGGTGCAATTTTAAAAGGTGTTGTATTTCTGTATTCCTTTTCTAATATTTCATTGTTCATATAGAGAAATGTGATTGATTTCTGAATGTTAATCTTATATTCTGCTACTTTCAGAATTTGTTAATCAGTTCAAATGGTTTGGGGTTGAGTCCTTAGGGTTTTCTATATATAGTATCATGTCATCTGCATACAGTGACAGTTTTAGCTCTTCTCTTCCTATTTGGATGCCTTTTTATTTCTTTTGTTTGTCTGATTGCTGTGGCTAGGACTTCCAGCACTATGTGAATAACAGTGGTGAGAGTGGACATCCTTGTCTTGTTCCAGATTTTAGTGGATAGGCTTTCAGCTTTTCTCCATTGAGTATTAAATTTGCTGTGGGTTTGTCATAAATGGCTTTGATTATGTTAAGGAATGTTCCCTCTATAGCCACTTTGGTAAGAGTTTTTATCATGAATGGATATTGGACTTTGTCAAATGTTTTTTTCTGCATCTATTGAGATAATCATGTGGTTTTTGACTTTTCTTTTGTTAATGTCGTGTATGATGTTGATTGACTTGCGTATGTTGAACCATCTTTGTGCACCTGGGATGAATCCCACCTGGTCGTGTGTATGACTTTTTGATATGTTGGATTCGCATGGCTAAAATTTTGTTGAGAATTTTTGCGTCTATATTCATCAAAGATATTGGCCTATAGTTTTATTTTTGGTGGTATCTTTGATTTTGGAATTAGGGTGATGTTGGCATCATAGAATGTCTTTGGGAGTGTTCCTTCCTCTTCAACCTTTTGAAAAAGTTTAAGGAGGATGGGTATAAGTTCCCCTTTGCTTCATACCATGCACAAAAATAAGCTCAAAGTGGCTTAAAGACTTAAATAAAAGACAAGACACCATCAAACTCCTGGAAGAGAACATAGGCAAAACATTCTCCGATATCAGCCTTATGAATATTTCCTCAGGTCAGTCTCCCAAAGCAACACAAATAAAAGCAAAAATAAACCAATGGGACTTAATCAAACTTACAAGCTTTTGCATAGAAAAGGAAACCAAAAAGAAAGGAAAAAGACAATTTACAGAACAGGAGAAATTAGTTTTAAATGATGATACTGACAAGGACTTAATCTCTAGAATATATAAGCAACTTATACAACTCAACAGCAAAAAAAGCCAACAACCCAATGGAAAAATGTGCCAAACACCTGAGTAGATATTTCTCCAAGGAAGATGTACAGATGGCCAACAAGCACATGAAAAATGCTCAACATTACTGATTATTAGAGAAATGCAAATCAAAACTACCATGAGATACCACCTCACACCAGTCAGAATGGTCATCATTCATAAGTCCACAAATAAATGCTGGAGTGGGTGTGGAGAAAAGGGAAACCTCCTGCACTGTTGGTGGAAATGTAAGCTGGTACAACCATTATGGAGATCACTATGGAGGTAACTTAGAAATCTATATATAGAACTACCATATGATCCAGCAATCCTACTCTTGGGCATATATCCAGACAAAATTTTCCTTAAAAAAGGCACATGCACCTACATATTCATTGCAGCTCTATTCACGATAGCCAAGACATAGAAACAACCCAAATGTCCATTGACAGACGACTGGATTAGGAAGATGTGGTATGTATCCACAATGGAATACTACTCAGCCATAAGAAAGAATGACATAATGCCATTTGCAGCAACATGGATGGAACTATAGACTTTCATACTGAGTGAAGTAAGTCCGAAAGACAAAGGCAAATACCATATGATATCACTTATATCTGGATTCTAATATAAGGCACAAATGAACCTTTCCACAGAAAAGAAAATCATGGACTTGGAGAATAGACTTGTGGTTGCCAAGGGGGAGGGAGTGGGATGGACTTGAAATCTGGGGTTAATAGATGCAAACTATTGCCTTTGGAATGGATTAGCAATGAGATCCAGCTGTGTAGTACTGGGAACTATGTCTAGTTACTTATGATGGAGCATGATAATGTGAGAAGAAAGAATGTATACATGTATGTGTAACTGGGTCACCATGCTGTATAGTAGAAAAAAATTGTTGTATTGAGGAAATAACTATCAAAGAAATTTAAAAAGAAGTATATAAAATAAAAAAGCTGTTTTGCACTGTACCCATTCTTTATCAAAACTAAAAAATAAAAAAAAAATAAAGGATGCAAGTTACTAATGACAGAAATGAAGGAAAGAACATCACTACAGATTCTATGGATATTAAAATGCCAATAAAGGAACACTGTGTACAACTCTATGCCTGTAAATTTGATTACCTATATCAAATGCACCAATTTTTTGCTAAAACTTACAAAATAAATAGGGAATCCAAATAGGTCAACGTCTGTTAAAGAAATCTAATCGATAGATAATCACTTTCCAAAAGAGAGAAGACCAGGCCCAGATGGGTTCACTGATGAATTCTACCTAACATACTAGGGAGAAATTACACCAATTCTGCACAACATCTTTCAGAGAATAGAAACAGGGAATACATTCTAACTCAGTGTATGAGGGAGTATTACCCTAACACCAAAACTAGGTAAGCCAATACACAAAAGAAAGCTACTAACAGTGTGTCTCATGATAAAAATGTTAGCAAGTCAAACCCAACAATATTTTTTTTATATATAATGATTTTTTTTCCATTATAGCTGGTTCACAGTGTTCTGTCAATTTTCTACTGTACATGGTGACCCAGTTACACATACATGTATACATTCATTTTTCTCATGTTATCATGCTCCATCATAAGTGACCAGACATAGTTCCCAGTGCTACACAGCAGGATCTCATTACTAATCCATTCCAAAGGCAATAGTTTGCAACTATTAACCTCGAGCACCCCATCCATCCCACTCCCTCCCCCTACCTCTTGGCAACCACAAGTCTATTCTCCAAGTCCATGAGTTTCTTTTCTGTGGAAAGGTTCATTTGTGCCTTATATTAGAATCCAGATATAAGTGATATCATATGGTATTTGTCTTTCTCTTTCTGACTTACTTCACTCAGTTTCAACAATATTTTTTTTTAAACTACACCATGATCAAGTGACATTCATCCCAAGGATAAAAGGCTATGCATTCAAAACAATCATTTAAAGATCAGTTAATGTACTCTATCACATCTACTGGCTAAATGGAAAAATCAAAGGATCATATAAAAGCATTTGACAAAATCCAACACCCACTTTTGAACAAACTCTCGGTTATAGAGGAATAGCAAGGAGTTTGTCAACCTGACAAAAACTATCTACAAAACAAACAAACAAAATAAAACCTTACACCTAAAATGATACTTCATGGTGAGAAACTCGAGGTCTTCCCACTAACATGAGGAATAAGGCAATGATCTCCCATTTCAACACTACTTTCTAATATCACACTGGATGGTCTACCTAATGTAATTAGACAAGAAAATAAAATAAGAAGGTAGACAGAGTTGGAAGGAAGGAAAACATAATTGTACAGAAAAATCTGAATTAGATCTATAGTTTTAATACAATCCCTATAAAAATTGAAGGAAATTATTTTGTGGATATCAATTAAATGAATCTAAAACTTACATAGAAAACAAAAGTCCTAGAATAGCCCCACAATGTTGAAAGATAGTAACAATTTTGAAAGATTGACAATACCTGATTTCTATTCTTACCATAAAGCTATAGTAATCCAGACACTGTGCTGTTGAAGAAAAAATAAATCTTATAGATAAATTAAAAATATTATATATCCCAGAAATAAACCCATAATAAATATAATCAATTTATCTTTTGCAAAAATTAAAAAGAATACAATGGAGACATGAAATTCTTTTCAAGAAAAGGTGTTAAAACAACAGGACACAATGCCGCCTCCCAATAAATAAATAATAACAATTTAGGCACAGACCTTACAGCTTTCACTAAAAAAAAACTCAAAATGGATCATAGATATAAATGTTAAATGTAAAACTTTAAAACTCCTAGAAGATCATATAAGGAAATAAAAAAACTAGATAACGTTCAAAAGACAGTATCAAGAGAATGAGAATAGAAAATACATACTAGTAGAAAATAGTTGCAAAAGATATATCTGATAGAAAACTTGAATAAACATTTTCCCAAAGCTGACATAAAAATGGCCAACAGTTACATGAAGAGATGTTCATCATTATTAATCACCAGGGAAATGTAAATCAAAACCACAGTGAGAGGTCACCTCACACTTTTTAGAATAGCTACTATCAAAAAGACAACAAGTAAAAAGTGTTGGTGAGGATGAAAAGGAAATCCTTGTACACTGCCTGTGGGAATGCAAACTGGTGCAGCCACTATGGCAAAGAGTATGAAATTTCTTAAAAAATTCAAAACAGAACAATCCAAATGATCTAGCATTTCTATTTCTCAGTATATGTCCAAAAGAAATAAAAACAGAATCTCAAAGAGACATTTTAACTTCCACGTTCATTGCTACATTACTCATAGTAGCAAAGATATGAAAATATCCCATGTGTCCATCAAGGAATGAGTGGATAAAAACTATGTTATACATGTACACAGCCATGATAAAAGACACTCTGCCATTGTCCCCAACATAGACGGACAAGGAGAACATTATAGTAAATAAGTCAGAGGAAAACAAATACTGCACAATGTCATTCATATATGGATTCTAGAAAAGCTAAACTTAATAGAAACAGAGACTAGAATGCTACCAAATTCATGCTATTCTATTATCCCAGCCCACATAGATTAAGACAGAAATTTTGAGGTTTCCTTCTTGATAAATCAGCCATGAGGTTCAATAGGTATTGACCTAGCTGTACCATACCCCAGAGGTAAACTCTGGTCATCTCAGAATATTTGTTCAATGGTTGTAGGAAGTTATAGACACTGTAGTTAAATCAAGTTTGTAGCACTAGCATTGTAGCAGCCATCTTGCAACATTTAGAAAACTTAGCCTGAGGATAACACAGACATGTAGATTATGGTAAATCCAGAAAAACAAAACAGAAAAAAAATGGGAGAAAATTAGAAAACTGTTTAATACCTATATTTAGATTTATAATTGCCTTTGGAGTGAATTAGCAATGAGATCCTGCTGTGTAGCACTGGGAACTATGTCTAGTCAATTATGATGGAGCATGATAATGTGAGAAAAAAGAATGTATACATGTATGTGTAACTGGGACACCATGGTATACAGTAGGAAAAAAATAATATATTGGAGAAATTAAAAAAAAGATTTTGATTTTTTCTATTATAGGTGATTTACAATCTTCTGTCAATTTCTTCTGTATAGTAAAGTGACCCAGTCATCACATATAAGTTGACATTAATTTATTTTGAATTAGCTTTTCTATGACTTGCAACCAAAAACATATTTTATGATAAGTACATGTATTTTCACCTATTTTTAAGTCACTGGAACTAAATATCTGAGAGTTCATATTAATTGTCCAAGACTTCTAAGTCATCACATGTCAGTGAGAATTGAAGCTAACTGACTTGATACAACACAGAAACCAATGAAATGTTCATTTTAAAAAGTAAATGTTCACGAAGGCACAAAAGTCTGCAATTTCAGAATTATGTATAAAAACATAATTGAAGGGCTAAGCTTTAAAATAAGCAAATGTGGAGCATTTGGTAGGATGAATGGCATTACAGATAGTATTTTTTTTTCTATAAAGCTGTAATAAACCTCAGTGCTGCCAAGCTTCCCATAGGGAGAAAATATGTAAAATGCAAACTCCCCTGGGGGTCCTCTAATAGTTAATCACTTATGGGCCACCTGTCCCAGCCTGACCTTGATAAGAGTGTCAAGATGGAGCAGAAGCATCCTGTCTAATGAGACTTCAGCTGAGACTGATGAATGCTGGTCAAGTTAACCTGCCATTGAGCACCTGTGGGTTGAGTCAGGTGTCAGCAGTTTGTGTTAACAAGGGAGAAGAGAAACATCTGATATATACTCTCCTCTCCCTACTTACAGACATCAAATTGCCTGAGAAGATTTTACTTCCACTGTCTCAGTTCTCGCTTCTATACCATGAGTTCACTTTCCAACGATTATATGCTCACAGCCACAGCTAAGTAAACATAAAATTGTTTTACATATTTTAATTTAAAATAGTAATCATGATAACAAACAGAATTTGGAAAGAAAATGAAATAGAAAAACTATCACTCATAATGCTGTTTAGAGAAAACAACATGGTATTATTCACTTTGTGACTCTGTGGTAGTGCGTTTGTATGATTTATAATTATGTTGGTGACATAGAAAATCTGTATGCATTTAATTTTATTTACCACTTGTCAAATATTTCCTGTTATTAAATATATTTGAAAATAAAATTATGGTGCACACTGTTTCTATTATTTGATATGAACTATCACCCAAGACATGAACATTTAGACTATCTCCAACTATTTGAAATAAAAACAAAACTCCTTGTATGTAATAGACTTTTACATATTTAAGAACAAATTCCTCCATAAGCAAAAGGTAAGTTAAATGTTATATACTCTCAAAAGGTTTTTTTTATAGTCAGTTGACAAAACTGCTTTCTGGAAAGAATGAGCCAGTAGAAAATCATGTCAGAAGAGGAACTAGACTGCCCATTTTATTCCCATTACCTTTTCCATCAAGAAAACGTATCATTTTCATCATTACTTATCTGCTAGGTAAAAGTGAAATACAAAACGTTATTACTATGCTAGCTTTATTAAAACAGTAAAGTATTGATTTTATTTCCACTAAAATTTTTTATGTTATCTAGAAGTCGGATATTTCCCCTTGCCCTTTGTAGATACCCTGTTTTATATAAGTTATTTAGATATTAATAATATTATTGGATTATGTTTTACATTGTAATCAGATTTTAATTTTATTGGAATATAGTTGACTTAATTATGCTGTGTTAGTTTCAGACATATAGCAAAGTGAATCAGTTATACATATACATTCTCTCTAGTTTGCTTTTTTCTTTTAATTTGTGCATTTAAATGTAGAGAGTTTCTGAACTCATACTGATTAATTCAGGTGATTTTTCTCTTATGCAGTTTGATTTTTATCAATATTTCTGTGATATACTTAAGGTTATACTTTTTGTTTGGTTTGTTTTCCATCTGACTTTTACCTGTCTGGAATTTAAGTTGGTATTTTGTCAAAAGAGGTTGTACTTTTTCACCACCATCTTCTAAATCTGGAAAGTGAACATACCAACTGGCAAAGGCAATGAAGGGGAAAAACCATGCTATTATAGCCAGTAGTGGTGAAATCACAGAATTTCATATAGGGTACAACCTTTAATTTATGAGAAGGAAAGCAAGACAACAGGTACAATTGTACATAGGGCCAAGAAGGCTCAAAAGATGTCATTGGCACAAAAATGTGTGAAACTTATTTGAAGAACTGTGAGCAGCCCTGTTCAACTGCAATAAGGCTAAGGAGTGAAGAATGGGTAATTTATGAGGTTCAGGACTGAGTATTAAGTGTTATTGTTTAATTCAAGGCTTAAAATGTGTTTCATCAATAGGAAAATAATAAATAGATTCCTAAAAATACAGAGATGAATGTAGACAGTTGGTGTTGGATTCTGAGTTATGGCAAGTTCACTGGAATTGAAAGAGGAGATTTGAATGAAAGAAAACTGTGGAGGCAAAAATATCTCAAAGTTCAAATTAGTAGGAGGAGTAGACAGCAAATACGTTAAAGATGAGCTCAGACTTGTGATTTGAAGTATTGATTAGTCTCTGGCTTCAAGTATCCAGTATGCACTTGAAATTGTGTGTCTGCAACTTAGGCAAGAGACTGAGGCTGTAGATCTCAAAGTCATTAGTGTAGATATAACAGATGGAACTGTGGAATAGGTACCATTACTTGTAAGGGCTAAACAGCTGTGAGCAACACCTAAGGAGTTGGAGTTGGAGAAGATACCAATGGAAGGAGGGAGGAGAGAAGGCAGTGGAAGATACAGAGGAAATAAACAGAGAAGCAGAGTGACAAGGCAGCGACATGGAGCAGTTTGGTGTAGAGAGGCCTAGCATGATGCACGTTGGAAAAGGCCTTTGGTGCTGGTATTTGAGGAAGGGTTGAGAATTAAAAGAAAAAAAATTAATGAGCTAGGAGTTTCCTGCTTAGCAGTTAAGGAAGCAGCATTGTTGCTGCTGTGGCTTGAGTAACTGCTATGGCATGGGTTCGGCCCCTGGCCGGAGAACTTCTGCATTCTGTGGGCCTGGCCAAAAAATAAAAATAAATTAGTGAGCTGGAATGCAAAGAGTTAAGAATTTCATAGTGGAGGGAGAATAAGAGTTAGCTACTACATACTACTTTATTATTATCACTATTTTTAATTCTACAGCACAGATAGGAAAAAAAAATACCAAAGCAGCTTAAGGAATTTTCCAATTTAAGAAAAACTACTTTAGGAGGAGACACAAATGGTCTGACAGAAACTATTAAAAATACAGAGGTTAAAAAAAAAGCAAGGTATCCAAGAGGCTAGGAGAGGATAGACATGGAACATTCATTCAAAATAAAAAGCTAATATGGGAAGAAATATAGGTATTTAAAGAAAATAAAAGGAGGCGATTCCATGTTACATGACATTGATTCCAATAAACATATGAGGGTTAATTTATGAGAATAAGGGCCAGAAGTAAAACTGAAGAGTAAAGAAGAGGAAGCATTTGTAAAAGCCATCATTAAAAATATATCAAATACTTCAGACATAAATAAAAGAATATATTTAACAGCAGTCTAATAGAACTGCCATGATGCAAGAACATAAATTTTTACACAGGTACAAAAAAAAAAAAAAGATTTGTGGTTCACCTAGCATTATAAAAATGCTTTGTGTCATGCTTCTTCAGTTCATTTGTTTACTTAATAAAACTTCCAATAGTAATATTAAGAATGCATGCGTCGTGGCGCAGTGGTTAACGAATCCGACTAGGAACCATGAGGTTGCGGGTTCAGTCCCTGCTCTTGCTCAGTGGGTTAACGATGCGGCGTTGCCGTGAGCTGTGGTGTAGGTTGCAGACACGGCTCGGATCCCGCGTTGCTGTGGCTCTGGCTAGGCCGGTGGCTACAGCTCCGATTCAACCACTAGTCTGGGAACCTCCATATGCCACGGGAGCGGCCCAAGAAATAGCAACAACAACAACAAAAAAAAAAAGACAAAAAATAAATAGTCACCTATAAAAAAAAAAAGAATGCATGATGTATTTTTACTAATATGGTATAGGTGGAGACATAAGAATGCACAGGGTACAGTTTTAACCAGAGCTGTTTTTAGAGGATAAAAGAGTTATGTGATGACAGATGAGACTGATAGATATGCAAGAATCAGATGAAAAACTTGGATTGACATATGAAAGATAATATCTTGAAGAAAAAAGGGATCCATTGGAGAATTTTAAACAAGTGTGTGTAACATGACCCCTTTAATGTTTTAAAAAGTCTACTCTGTTAGAGTAGAGAATGGATTGGAAAGAAAATAATGAGGACATTGGAGACAAGTTAGATTATATTGCTCCTTGCAATAGCCCACACAAATTGTGCTGACACTAGGTCAGCCGTAGCAGGAATGAAGGAGAAGAGTTTTTGATATGAATGCTATTAGGGAGGTAGTTTAATAAGGATGTGAAATTAATTGGACTTAATAAGTGAGACATGGGAAGAGGCCAAGATCATCCTGTTGGTAGAGAGTAGTGCTATTAACTAAAAAACAATAAAAGGGAAATGAGAAACATGTTTCAGAATGTGGAAATAAAGAAATTGGTAAGGAAAAATGGAAAACATGGAAAGAATATGTGATTCTATGTAGGAAATATGCATATCATTGAAATACCATACTGCAAAATCTAGATTTGGGCAAATGAAATCAAAAGGGATAAGGAGTGTAACACAGGTAGAGATCAAGGTGGCACACATGCACATAAAAGGTCCCGTTGATACCAGAAGATGGAGAAAGTTAAAGGCAAGAAGAGTCTCTCTTCAGTAGACTAAGACCCACACTTCCATTTTCAGCCTTGACTTCCATGACTATAAACACCTTAATGACTCCAATTCTTTTTTTTTTTTGTCTTTTTGCCTTTTTGAGGGCCGCTCCCGCGGCATATGGAGGTTCCCAGGCTAGGAGTTGAATTGGAGCTGTAGCCGCCGGCCTACGCCAGAGCCACAGCAACGCGGGATCCGAGCCGCGTCTGCAACCTACACCACAGCTCAGGGCAACGCCAGGTTCTTAAACCACTGAGCAAGACCAGGGATCGAACCTGCAACCTCGTGGTTCCTAGTAGGATTCCTTAATCACTGCGCATGACAGGAACTCCAATGACTCCAATTCTTAACATTCTCAGTCATACTCTCTTTCTAAAGGTCCAACATCATATTTAAAACTATTTTATCTCTTTTCTTCAATTTTTAATAGCTATCTAAAATGTAATCCCTGTCTCCAACTGAACATATTATTTCCGACCAGGAATAATACTCAAAATATTCATAATCAATATGCCACAGGTTCACTGATATTCAACTAATCAGAATGTACCATAGTAAGAAACAATTGACCAGTGTCAATTGCAATAGGTCAGTGTGTACCACCTGAATAACACACTCATTTCCCATTACTCTCCTTTGAAAGTACTTGCTTATATATTATTTGACTGTGCCATCATCGAGTCTCCTAAGGTAGAAACACTGGAATTATCCTCTCTTTGTTCTCACACCTATCATCAAATCTTTTGTCAGAGAAATTTTCGAAACACTGTGGTGCCCTATAATGGAAAAGAATGTGAAAAAGAATATGGATGAATGTGTATGGATAACCGATTCACTTTGCTGTACACCTGAAAAAACACACCATTGTAAGTCAACTATACTCCAATAAAAGTTTTGTATAAAACTTGCAGAATCTATGGAAATTTGTCTTTTTAAAAATGCTTCTTCTCCATTACCATAGTCTTTAGTCTAGACCTTCATTATATTTTATATTTCTCTAGCCTTTTATCTAGTCTCCAAACACATAATCATCCACATTTTCTTTACAGGCTTTAAACGTATTCTCTCTCCTTCCTTGCCCAGCAACTGACAATTCACTAGGCAAGGATCAAATTTAATGTATTTTGATGTCTTTCTAAATACTACTTCTAAACAGTCTGGATCACCACTTCTCGACTCCCTTAGCATTTGGTTGAAATTCTTTCAGCCACATTAATCTTCTCTGCCCACATCTATTTTCCCAAAATAGATTCTCTGGCTCAGAAAGTGTGGTTTATTATCACATTCCCTCCTTAGTGATTAAAAACTGACTTTTTTTTTTCATCAGAAGGAAGGAAAGAAAATGAGGCAGAGAGGGAAAAGTTTGGATATAGGTAATTCTGAATCTGAAATTTTTTGGCTGAAGCCACGAACATGGTGTAAGGAGTTAGGGAAGTCTGAGAATAGCTGTGATAGAAGAGTACTGTGGGTTATTGGAGTCAAAAAGGCAGAATTATGAGGCTAGTGCATTTCCATCAACATATTTACCAAAGTCTCAACAGGTGACAGCAAAGAGAGGAGTTGAGAAAAATATCATGATCCAAGAAAGAAATTACCCAGGAAATTTGGAGATAATGCATCCAGGTAGTGGACAACAACACTAAAGATAGAAAAAAGCCTTGTTTTAGCAGATAGAAAGAGTTACTGATCTCCACTGTAAGGATGCCAAAAATTCTGGCATCTGAGCTTTGTAGCTCTAAAGAAGCACATGCTTCATCATTTTATGTATAGAAGTAATGTCTACTCATCCCCTATTAATATCCTATGTGGTAACTCCTGTTATAAATAAATTTGGGAGAAAACAGAAAAATCCTTCTACATGAAGGGGAAAAAAATGATTGTATTGTCTTATTTTCTGGTTCATATGCTAAGAAGAATGAATTCCATCCCTTGAATTCACGTAGGTAGGTATCCTGGAACAATGGATTAAGTCTTTTGGAACATTTATGAATGGGATAGGGCATTTGTAGGGCCACACCCGCAGCGTATGGAGGTTCCTGGACTAGGAGTCTAATCGGACCTACAGCTGCCAGCCCATGCCACAGCCACTGCAATGCCAGATCCGAGACACATCTGTGACCTACACCACAGCTCATGGCAGCGCTGGATCCTTAATCACCTCATGGGTTCCTAGTTGGATTCATATCTGTTGTGCCACAATGAGAACTCCAATCTCTGGAATTTTTGATGTACTCATTTTCTTGGCTTTCTGTTCTGAAAATGGAGATTGATATAACCAATCTGTGAGATGTTATGAGCATTGAATAAATAAGAAAATCAGGCATGTAGAAAGTACTCAATAACTACCTTTATTGTATATATTGGTGACTAAAACAATATCTACATATTTCTCTGGTGAGATAACAGACACCTAAGCAGGTCATACCGTCCATTGCCTGTTTTGTTCATAGGCATTTCGGGAAGAACTCAAACTTTGTAAAAGTAGGAAGAGGTAGACATTGTAAACTCGGAACTCACTCACATCCTTACCCTTCTCTTTTTAGGGTTGATCAAGTTTTCTAAAACTATAAAATGTAAGTTCTACATATACAAGGAAAATTACCACAGACTTTAATTAGGTGTCAGCAGTTACATTTAGACAAAAGAAAAGGTATGTTCCATAAAGCATCCTCATCTCTGGGATTATCTTCCCATCCTTACTGAGAAGGATGCTGTTGAGGATGATGTAAGGCCCTTCTGCATTTCTTCTGCCAGCATTTGAAAAAATTGTCTGGGGGGAAAGTCAGTACTGGAAATCTTACCTGAGGATATAAATATCAACTGTTTTGAAAAGTTCTGTCTTAACTGGAAGAATGAATTCATACTCCATTTCTATAATGGGAACCAAATCAATTCATTCTTACTGACGTCATCCTCATAGTTTATAAGTGCTCTTTAAAGAAGGCTTTCATATCTTATTCAGAAGCTATAGGTTAACAAACCTTCCTGAAAGTTATCATTGAAACTCTAAGGTCCTTATGCCTTAATCTGGCTTGCACACATACGACATTATAATAATAACTCAAATTATTTAGTTGTAGATTCAGCTTCAAAGCTCAGGAATATCCTCTTACTCTCAGTTCCTACTTTTTGTCTGAGAAATTCTGAATACTCAAGGATGATTTTTAACATGTGCTCACAAATGAGCTGACTCCTACTGGATTCTGCTGAGGATCCACGCCCTTTAGTCTCTTCCAGGCATGTTTTGAGCCCCACACTGCCCAGAGATGAAGCTATTTTTCCTAGGTGTTTGCTGGAAATGACTATGTCCTCTGACTTTTGCTAAGTAAGGACACAAGGTCCCTTGAGATAGATAAATTATAAGGCATATTGAGAATAAGTGAGGAGAACAATTTCTATATCCACTTTGGCTGCATTCTGTTAGGGATAAATTCAAGGACTGTGGATTTTTTTTCTGTGACATGGCAGAGATTTTAGTATAATAGTGCTTGTTTTCTGTCTTTACTTTTAAACACCCACTCTATACTCTAAGGTCCATTGGGGATTGGATAAAATGAGTGAGAAACTCCATTTTTGCTCAAAATCATCACACAATGAAGAATTTGTACTGAGTTATTCTTCCTTTAGAACAGGGAACCCCTGTGGAGCCATGAAAATAAACTTCTCACATGTCCATGTAACAAACTGAGGAGAAGAGGAGAAACATCTGAATCTCTCCACTGCTTATTTCCCAATTTTCTAGTGTCTTCTGTCCTCTAATACTCTCATTCCCCAAATACAAAAACAAAACAGCTGCTATGTTTTCCTAGCTTTTATTTCACCCCCATTAACCTTACTATTGCCGTCTTAAGTATAGGACTAGTTATATCAGTCAGCTTGAGAGATTTACCAAAGAAGGAAACTTTTGCGATTAATTACTGAGTAGTTCATTCAACCCATTACCTTAGGACATAGAGTTAATCCCACTGCCATCTTACAGACTGACAAACTGATCAAAATGTAAACTAGAAAAGACAGTCAGCCACTTAGTTAATTCCAAAAATGTATGATATTTTCATAAAATACAAATTCATTTGCTACATGTGTCTCTGCTATATGGAAAATTTCAGTTCAGTAGGGAGGGCAAATTGTCACCCCTGAGAATAAAAGCAAGCATGAGTGGCAGAGAATACAGTAGTCAGTTGGTTAGAATAAACTTTCATTCTGTTGAAATGTGCTGGGATTTGGAGCAGTTATGGTAGGTTTTATATATATATATAAACCCTTGTTTATATATATATATATATATAGTTTATATATATATATATAGTTTATATATATATATATATATATATATAGTTCAGAAGGGAGAAGGGTTTTAATGTAGACATCAAATTAAGATGGACAAGAGGCAGAGATATACACGCCCAAAGAAGAAAATGAAACTTTCTTATTCTAAAAATATCTATTGATTTATATTTTCTTGGTGAGAATTCACTACTGGTAGTATCTGTCAGGTAGCAGTAAAAGTAGATTAAAATAGCAGCCCATGAGGGTCAAGGTGGAAAGGCTTACCTTTGTCAATAAAGGGGCAAATAGTTTCAGAATTAAGAGCCAAGATACAGAAATAAGAATTGTTTTTCTACATTATTTGAGTGTTAATGATTTGTTCACATTTTTTACCTTTTTATTCCAACTCTAGACATTGGTTTCCTCTCATAACAATGGCTAAACAGGTAATAGTTGATCAACTAAGATCTTAGAGTTTAAGCAAAGCTTTCCCATTTTAAATCCACTTAGTTTTGCTTTATGGAGTAACTGAAGCCTATTATCTTTTATTTAATATTTTCACCTAAAGTATCTTATTTTGTAGCCCCAGTGCATTGGCAAAACTGGAGAAAAATGTTTAATACATTCTTTATTTAGCAACCGGTAAATTCAATGATACCTTGTAAGAACATATCATTGTTGGACTAAAACCAGCAATATAATTAGCCTGGTTTACCCATAGGCTTGTGAAACAATAGTTTCACAAGATATGACATATGAAAATTTATTTTTATTTTTTTGCTCTTTAGGACCACACCAACAGCATATGGAGGTTCCCAGGCTAGGGATCCAATCAGAGCTACAGCTGCTGGCCTACACCACAGCCACAGCAACACCAGATCCGAGCTGTGTCTGTGACCTATACCACAGCTCACAGCAACACCAGATCCTTAACCCACCAAGCGAGGCCAGGGATCGAACCGGCAACCTCATGGTTCCTAGTCAGATTCGTTTCCACTCTGCCACGAAAGGAACTCTGGACACAGGAAAATTTTTAACAATCAAAACAGAGCTTCCATTGAAGAACAGAACTTTCTCAATGGACCTTATGTTGATTGTCACTGTTTTTATAGGCAGAAAACGTTTGGGAGAATACATTGATTCCTAATGGAAAGACAGAGTTATACTGACATGTTTGTGTAAAACTGAGTGAGAATGTTGCCCTTCCTCTTAATAATTCCATTGAATACTCTCACTGATTTGTTTTACAATGTCAATTATAAAAATATAAAGCATGGGTAACTAACTGGTTTCCAGGAGCAGTCTCCTTTAATTTTCAACAATTAACTACTATTTTTATTTATTAAGCAGGTAGTGAGGGTTACTGAACTTGGTAGGTATTATGGGTGATAATCTGCCATCCTTGGGTACTTATGTAGAGGAGTTCAGGTGCAGTAGTGACCTGAAAGAGACTCAGCAGTTCAAGCAAGGGGTCCAGATGAACATGCTATAGAATGTCCCATCCTACACTAATAACCAGAGCTGGCAGAAGAACATCAAGTACTAATGAGAGTTGAACTATCTGCACAACATTATGGAAAGACTCCCAAACTGGGTGTTTTTCTTCTACATGCTTGTAATAAAGAGACTTCCATTCCAGCACTCCATCTTAAACAACTGGTAAAAATCAAACAAGATGTATGGAAAAAAAGGTTTTCAGAAACTAAACAGACAATGCAGTGTGTGGTTCATATTTGAAAATACAATGTGAGGCTAGCCTTAGGATTACCCAGATAATATCTTAGAGGCTGTTTCCAACATGAATCAGAGGGGAGGGGAATCCAAACAGAGCCATGCTTCTTTCTCAGTTTAGAAGACAGAGTTTGAAGTTCAGAGGAGCCATAGTAGCTTGGATATGTGGGGAAGATTAATGTAGATGGAGGAATCTTCTAGAAAAAAAAAGTTCTGATGATCTGAAGACCCTCCGTGAACCCTTCAACTGATACTGAATTTCAATAGTAGAATTTATAGAACTATTCCCAGGACTCAAGAATGGCTGGGAATAGTTGATATGTTTACCAATCAGAGTTATGAGATCTCATGATAAATGGACATTAGGTAAAATCATCAGAGACATACTGAATTAATTGTGGAAGAAAGCTAAATTAAAAGGAGTCTTAACAAACCTAAAATTTAAAAACAAGTCTCAGAAGGGCCAAACCAATTCCAAGTAGCTTAGATTTTAACAACAAGAGTCAACTTTATTATTTATTTATTTTGGCCCCACCTGTGACATATGGAAGTTCCCAAAGTTAGGGATGGGATCTGAGCCTCAGCTGTGACCTACACCACAGCTACAACACTGGATCCTTAACCCACTGCACTGGGCCCAAAATTGAACCCATGTCTCCATAACAACCTGAGCTGCTGCAGAGATAATGCTGGATACTTGCCCCAATATACCACAGCAGAAACTCTTGACAAACGTCAACTTTAATGGAATATAAGAAAACATATTATGCACTGTAAAATTTTATGATGGCCATTATTCAATCAAAAATTACTAGCTACGCAAAGAATCAGGAAATATAATTTATAATTATGAAAAATAATCATTCAATAGAAAGTGATACAGAAATGATAAAGATGATGAAATTTAGTGACAGCAGTAATAAAAATAGCAAGTGTAAATATGTTCCAAATATTCAAGAGGAGAGGGAACCATGAAAACCTGATAAAGGAAGAAAGGAAAATGTAAAAGATATCAAGAGGAAATTCTTTGTGAAAAAAGGTGTATTAAAGATATATTGGATTGGGGATTTTCCATAGTGGCTCAGTAGTTAACAAACCCTATTATTATCCATGAGGATGTGTGTTCAATCCTTGGCCTCACTCAGTGCGTTAAGGATCTGCCCTGTGAGCTGTGCTGTAGGTCACAGACATGGCTCAGATTCAGCATTGCTGTGGCTGTGGTGTAGGCTGGCAGCTGCGGCTTTGATTTGACCCATAGTATAAGAACATCCATATGCTGGGGGGTGTGGCCCTAAAAAAATGATAATATTGGATTGGAATAATGAAAGATAGACCCTATATAGGAAAGCTTAAAAAAAAAAAAACCTGATACTGCAATAGCAATGGAAAGTATAAAAATTACACACAGGGGGGGGAAAGGAAATGAACAAAGCATCAGTATCTAGTAAGACAATAGTGTAATATAAAACATACACGAAATTGGAACACCAGAAAATTAGAGGAAGACAGCAAAAATATTTGTAGAAACAAATATCATCTTATGATGAACTATATTGTTGTCAAACTATTAACTGCAGACTAAATTAAGTATGTGGCCTGCTTTACAAGACTCCTAAGCTATAAATCAATTTATGTTTTTAAAATGTTGAAGAAAAAGAATATGCAACAGAGATGTTATGTGGACAAAAAAATAGTTACTATTTAGTCTTTTACAGAGATAAACTTACAACAAAGGAAAAAAATGAAGCACAGACCAAGTGAATACAAAGTTAATGCCAAGTATTCACAATCAAATAATTTAAAAAAACAATACAAAGGAGAAAAATCTTCATATAGAGTAAAAGTAAGTATCATGCACAGAGGATTAAAAAAATGATAGGAGAATGCTTTTCAAATATGGTACAAGCCAAAATAATTGCTTTGAATATACTGCTAATGGAAAAGCAAAATAAAAAACTGTCAAACTGTCAACTTAACATTCTAAATGCAGTTGAAATTTCTTTCAAAGATAAAGTAAAATATTTTAAAGAAAAAAAATGAGAGAATGTATTGCCAGGATATCTACAGTACAATAATTATTTTTTTATATAATTATTTTTATTTTTTTCCATCATAGCTGGTTTACAGTGTTCTGTCAATTTTCCACTATACAGCATGGTGACCCAGTTACACATACATGTATACATTTTTCTTCTCACATTATCATGCTCCATCACAAGTGACCAGACATAGTTCCCAGTGTTACACAGCAGGATCTCATTGCTAGTCCATTCCAAAGGTGATAGTCTGCATCTATTAACGCCGAGTATTAAATGAAGTACTTAACACAGAAGAAAATAATAACTGAAAAAATATGGATCTACACAAACAGGAATATGGGAAATAGTCAATGATAGATAAATATACAATATTTCATCATTATCAAGTTATTTAAAAGGTAGTTGAATATTAAAGAAACAATGTCACAAATTTACAGCACACATATAATGCATGATACTTTCACAAAGTATGGGAAGGATAAATATGTGCTTTGTTGTAAGTTTCTTATTACAAGTGAAGTTGTATGATATTTTTGACCACAAACTATGATGAATTAAATTGTATGCTATAATTGTGTAAATACCACAGAGTCACTGCTGAGTGTCTATGTGTGAGTGTAATATGGCTAAGAAAACAAATTGTGGATATATAATTAAACAATTTTTAAAAATACTTTAATACAACAGAACTAGTAAAAGTGAAAAATAAAGAATATATGGGACAAATAGCAAGATTTAGATATAACCTATATATACTGATTAAAATAAATATAAAAATTTCCAATATAAGGTGTGATATAGGTATCACTACAGACCCTACAGGGGCTAATAGGATAATCAGGAAATGTTTAAAAATAATTGTTTCCTTCAGAAGTATTAAAAATTGAATAGTAACATTTATATCAAATAGACAGATACAGAGATATATAGATAGAGATGTTAAATAAATTAAATTTGAATTTTTTATCTCAATACTTTCCAGCAAAGAAAAGCCCAGGCCTATGTCCTATCTTGCAAATGCTAGTCCTATACAAATTCTTCCAGCAAATGGAAATGAGAAAAATTTCTAATTTGTTGTGTGGGCCAGCCTTCCCCAATACTAAATAAAATGTTATTACAAGAAGGAAAACCACACACCAATATCCCTCATGAACATAAGAAAAAATTTTCAATGAAATGGTAGCAAATTAAATCCAACAATATTTTAAAAATTTATGACCATACTGTTTATTATGAAAGTGCAAGTTTGGTTTAATATCTAAAAAATAATGTAATTCACCATACCAACATTATAAAAAAGAAACACCCCATGATTATTTAAAACAACAATGTAAACATTTGAAAGAGTTAACATCCATAGGCATGGTCAAAATGTTCCAGCGAATTGAGCAGAGCAGGACATGTCCTCCACCTGCTAATGGGGCATCTACAAAACATCTATAGCTACACCTTATTTAACTGTGAAAGACAATGTTTTAACCCAAGATCTAGAACAAAAAAAAAGTGTATTCACTTTCTCCTATTCACCATCATCCAGGAAGACTATCATCTCAGTAATGCAAGAGAAAAAATAATTTAAAAGTCAAAAGATTAGTAAGTAACAAATCTAACTCTTGAAGGTACTACCATGTTCTGGAAAATCCCAAAGTATCCTGCAAAAACATTAGATCTAATAAGTAAGCTTAGTAAAGTTACAGGGAACAAGATCAACAGAAATAAATATATTGCATTTCTATATACTAACAGTAACATGTGGAAATTAAAAGTTAAAATATGTTATCATATCACTAAAACATTAAATACTTAGATATATATCTAATCACATATGTGCAAGAGTTGTATGCTGAAAACACAAAACACTGATCAAAAATAAGACCTAGGTAAATGAAGCTATATTCTGTGATCACAGATTGTAAAACTCAATATTGTTAAGATGTCAGTTCTCCTAAATCTGGTTTGTAGATCCAATGCAATCATGATCACAAGTCCAGAAGGATTTTGGTATATATGAAAAAGCTATTTCTAAAAGTTATATGGAAAGGAAAATGATCTTGAATAGCTGGAATAACAGAATCAAAGAAATCAGTTTACATTAATTTCTGAGATGCCCAAAAATGATTTCAGCATTGAGGACCTTGAAGAACTAGAGGATTCTAAGCCAGGGTAAGGCTCTGCATGGTAGGAATGAGGTATGTGGTTGAAAGGCCCCATTCACTGCAGGTGTATCACTGGTCCTGAATTGTGTGCATCTGTTATGGCCCTAGACAAGGTCAGGATTTACCTGTGTACCTCTGGTCTTCAGTGCTTTCACTATGGTATAAACAGAGATTCCTGGCTCCCTGAGTCAGGGGTAGATGCCCAGACCTTGTAACTCCCTTGCTACTTGCCAATTAAGTTGTGTTTATTTGGGTTATTCCTTTTATTTTCCACACACCTGTCACAGGTGGCAGCTTTCTACCATCCTTCAAGATGCAGCTCAAATACCATTTTCTTTGTGAAGCTATTCATAAGTCTCATATCCACAAAAGTTCTATTTACTTTATCCCCTGTGCTTCTACCAAACATGCCAGAGGAATTCTTTCTTTCTTTTCAATTTCCCTATATGTATATTTTTAAATTAAGTTCTCAAGGGCAAAAGATAGAATTATTTATTGCTGAAATTCCAGCATTTAACATAGGGCCTAACACATTTCACATCCATTAAAAATAATCACTATCATAACAGTTCATAATCCTCAAATATTTAAGAATCCTTTTAACTGCTTTATATACATCTTTTTAAAAATACCACTTATTCTTAAGATAGGAAAAATGAAACGAATTTTATAAATGAGGAAACAGGGGCATGTAACAGTATTTCATCCCAGTTCATATCACTAGTAAGTATCATAGTTGATTCTGAGTCAGCTGAATTCAAGAATTGGAGAGTTCTCCTTGTGGCTCAACAGAAGCGAACCCAACTAATATCCAGGAGGACTTGAGTTCGATCTCTGGCCCCATGCAGCGGGTTAAGGATCTGGCTTTGCTGTGAGCCATGGTGTAGGTCAAAGACATGGCTCAGATCAGATTCTGCCTCACTTTAGCTGTGGCATAGGCTGGCATCTGTAGCTCCGATTTGACCCCTAGGCTGGGAGTTTCCATATACCACAGGTACGGCCCTAAGAAACAAAAAATTAAAAAAAAATAATTTTTAATTATCAATGAAATCAAATTATTTTATGTATAATTCTGACACCCAATACCACGGTAGGCCCAGAATTGTCATTCAGTAAATAATAGTTGATGAACCAAATGAGCACAGAGCAGGCATTGTGATAACAATTGCAAACAGAAATACCACTAGTAGAAATTATTTGCTATTACAATAGGACAAGATTCAGTTTCTATGGCTATTATTTGGGATGCAGTGATGGACAGAGACTGGTGATTTTTAAAAATGTATTCCTCATTTACAGCAACCTCCCCTACCCTCTGACACTAACATTCTCTATAGCTTCTGGTGAGGTCCTAGGACTAGAACTCAGTTAATCAGAGCCATATAGCTATGGCATTCCAGGGACAAAAGGTGAAAACAGTTGCAAAAGAAACCTATCCTCCCTGTGTGTCCTAGTTCTGGAACTATATATCTTATTAGCAACTAACGAGCATTTCATGTTCTCCAATTTTGCTGTACTAATGGCCTGCTTCAGGAACAATTCAGACAATTAGAAAGAACCAAAATGTAGAATATTCCTGTTCCTCAACAGCTTTAGTATAATCAGGGAAATTTAGCTTCATCATTAGAAGGAGACTTGAGATAACACAACGATCTCAGGGATCTGAGATACAAAAATCTCAAGATTTTTTTTTTTTCGTCTTACTATTTGGCAGACATAGATACATTCCCAGGTTACCAGGCCTAAGACGTCTAGGCAAGATGCTGAACCATTTCCCTTGTGTACATCGAGTGTCAGAAGCCATTTATAAACATGAGAAATGATGAATTAAAAGTTTCAAAAAATCAGTCCCCACACGGGAATTCCCTCGTGGCCCATCAGATTAAGGATCTGGTGTTGTCACTTCTGCAGCGCAGATTTGATCCCTGGTCCAGGAACTTCCTCATGCTGCAGGTGCAGCTAAAGAGGGGAGAAAAAAAAAAATCAACCCCCAGTCTACCCACAACAGTTTTGCTTTTTACTATTAGATCTATCTTATACCTAATAAAAAAATATTGAAATACCATCTTTTTTTAAAAGAATGGTCAGTAAAAAACTTAAATGTCATGCAAAAGCCAACTTTGTTACCAGCAGCTGGCAATTTATTTATGCTGAATCACTCATTACACTTAATAGCAATGTTATAGGTCTTAGCATAAATGGAATTTAGTAAAACTATGTGGTAAAAGCATGGATACCAGTCTTTGAAATGAATTACTCAGTCATACTTAGAAATTAGCAGTATAAACTATGCTGACTTATCCAGAAAGCCACAGCTGTGTGCCATTAGTGAGATATACCAACAAATAACCATATTGCCTCCTTTCTACAGACTTTATTCCTAACACTTCAGTTCTCTAAGAGCATCATCTATCATTCCTATATACCACACTTTACAGTGCACTTTTTTACATTAATTTTGACTTTGCATTTGGACTTTGGTTAGTGAAGGAGCTCACACTGTATCAAATTCAAGATACTCTAGGGGATTTTTAAATATTGAGACAGCATGAAGATTTCCTTCCAAGAGCTTACAACATGATTGTAGAACTAGACACATGCACAGTAAACAATAGAAGAATGATTACAAAGCACTGTCAATAAACCAAATAAGTCGCTTTAATTGAATATGTAAGTGGGTCAATTAATTACATCCTCATGCTATCCTTGTAGTTCTCATTACCATTATGTTATTCCATTCATACAGAAGGGGTAACAACCTGTGGAGACACATATGACCTATTTCAATAATAATTATTTCATTGTTTCTTTTATTCTATCTTTTCAGTGAGTGATTGTTAAAATAAACCCTTAACAATTTGAAACTTAGGGTTATTTATCTCAGGATACATCTCATTCATAGCTCTAGAGATTCTTAAATAGTAATGGGGCTCGTATTTTTGCAGGCTTAGTGATTCTTTGAATAGGTGTTGTTTTTTTTTTTTTTTTGTCTTTCTGCTATTTCTTTGGGCCGCTCCCGCGGCATATGGAGGTTCCCAGGCTAGGGGTCGAATTGGAGCTGTAGCCACTGGCCTACGCCAGAGCCACAGCAACGTGAGATCCAAGCCGCGTCTGTGACCTACACCACAGCTCACAGCAACGCCGGATCGTTAACCCACTGAGCAAGGGCAGGGACCGAACCCGCAACCTCATGGTTCCTAGTCAGATTCGTTAACCACTGCGCCACGACGGGAACTCCAAATAGGTGTTGTTTTTAATGTAAGATCAGGATAATGAACTTGAAACCAACCTCAGGGTATCAACAGAGATCACAGACTCATAGGCAAGGGTAATGAAGAGACTATTTCCATAATACATATTCTGTACTAGGGCTTAATTACCAAGGCAGGAACCTGGGTTTTGATGCCTTTTTTAATAGAGGGTAGAATGCTTTTCTAATTTAGCACTTTTTCATTTTAAAAGCTCATTAGCTACAGCAGTCCACAGTGTAAAGGATCGTCGAAATGAGATAAGGGGTAGAGATATATTCAAATTACATTTTCAATATAAGCCCTTCTCAGAATTTGCTACAATTTTCCTTGCTAATATTTCCCATACCCAATAGATGGTGCTTGGTGCCAATGTGTCCTGTTCTCAGTAGGCAGTAACATACTAGCAGGCAATGCCTCCCTCACATAGAGGAGAACTCTATCACTTTACTTGGTTCTAGGACTATTTTGGTTGCTGCCAACTCTGAGAGATCAAATTCAACTGAGAAAGAGGTCAAACTGAGTCTATTACCTCAAGGATCCAGACATATTATTACTCTGCTAGCAAATCTCTAGGACTTTGGGATGTGACATGAGGACCAAAGGTGAAATGATATAGCACTCTCCAAAATAAGAGTTCCAATATCCCTGTTCACAAATACATATATATATGTACATATACACACACACACACAATTATAGAGCCTCTCTCTGATTTTATGCAGAAAAGATATTCAATACATACAAGAGATGAAGTACATAGGTGACTATCAAGGCAAAGTAAATGAAGAAAGGAAGGAGGAGAAAGAGGGAAGAAGAGGAGAAAATGAAAAGGAGCATGGGAAGAAAGAAAAAGAAAAAATATTTATCAGGAGCAGCAGTAGTCACTGAAGTGTCAGTTAAAGTATTACCAAGCATTTTTGTTGCATGAACTCTGCTCTTCTTTCTTCTCCAAATAAAATTTACAGGAAACACTTCATTAAGGATGAATTTCATTCTTTACACTTCAATAATTTTTCATTGGTTTTGCCAAAGTTGTCTGAGATATACATCCATCCATAAATAAATATATACGTATAACATTTCCAATTTATTAGAATTGTTTTAATCTTTCTTAAACATATTATTTGACTATTTGATTACAAAAATGAATAAGTACTATCTGGAAAGATTTCTTCAGAATGAAGAAAAAAGCAGTGGTAATATTTATAATTATAGCATGACAATATATCTTAAATGTCCAAGAGAGGTATAATTTAATGATTTCTGTGATGAAAAGTTACTGGGAATTATTTAATATTATTATTAAATATTATTATTTAATATTAATAATCACTAGTTCTTTAATGGACATGGATTGCAAAGTTTATGTGGAGGTTATACTTTAAATGGCCATATTCAAAGCAGCTACAGCATAACTTTAGAAGATTTGATTCAACTGGAGCTCATTCAACCAATCCATTTCCATCATAATGGTATTTTGAAAGTGAATAAGCAGGGTGGGGGTGGGGATGGGGTTGTTAAAATAAGTCACCTGATCCAGCAATAGTCTCAATTATTCCCTACAGTAATATCTGAAGGATTTTGGTGAAACTGGCTTAAACTGATCAAATATTTAAGGAGGCAGACTGATCTCAGTACTCCTTTTCCTCAATTAGTCTTTTATTTAGTTTTAATCCATATTTTCTCCTGGAAGTTTTGACCATTCTGACTACCCATGTATCTTCCATTATAAAGTATAAAGAAGGGAGTTTCATTGAGTGACTAGACATGGACTAGACT
Organism: Phacochoerus africanus; assembly: GCF_016906955.1. Lineage (NCBI taxonomy): Eukaryota > Metazoa > Chordata > Mammalia > Artiodactyla > Suidae > Phacochoerus > Phacochoerus africanus. The sequence continues at coordinate 119,360,152 of NC_062558.1, read as the reverse complement.
TGATTGAGACATCCTAGGCGAGTAGAGAAGAGCATACACAACTGCATTTGTACTTCAACTCAGAAGAAGAAATAGGCATTATTCTACCAACCCCAAACTCCCTGTCCATCCCACTTCTTACCCGCCCCCTTTGTCAACCACAAGTCTATTCTCGCAACCATGACTGCGAGTCTGTTTCTGTTTTGTAGATAGGTTCATTTGTGCCATATTTTAGATTTCACACATACTACTGTACAGCACAGGGAACCACATCTAGTGTCTTGGCAAGTGAACATGATGGAAGATAGTACACGAAAAATAACGTATATATAGATATAGATATATATACATATGTATGACTGGGTCACTTAATTTCTATACAGCAGAAATTAACACAACACTATAAACAAACTATACTTTAATAACAATTAAATTTTTAAAAAGAAACTGCAGGGAAGGGATTGCTCTGTGTTGAATCTATCAGGAAACTATAGGAGATATATATATATAATATAAAGATATAAGCTTATATTTATGCAGACAAATATATTTATCTCTAAGATTAAGAACAATAAATGATTGTATTTTTCCTCCAAAAAAGAAAGAAAAAGAAATAGGCAATATTCTAAAGAAGAGCTTACAAAATAAGGTACAGCAAGAGGAAATTGGAAATGAGAGTGTAAGGACTGTGTGAGTCTCATCTATGGAGACTACTACTTTTCCTTCTGCCAAAAGTAGAACTGCAGTTTTCAGAGTATAGGTCTTTTGTTTCTTTAGGTAGGTTTACTCCTAGGTATTTTATTCTTTTGGATGCGATGGTAAACGGGATTGCTTCCCTAATTTCCTTTTCTGCTTTTTCATTGTTAGAATATAGAAATGCTGTCGATTTCTGTGTATTGATTTTGTATCCTGTGACTTTGCCAAATTCATGGATGAGCTCTAATAGTTTTCTGGTAGAGTCTTTAGGATTCTCTAGGTATAGTATCATGTCATCTGCAAAACTACAAGCCACTGATGAAAGAAATCAAAGATGACACAAATAGATGGAAAGATATACCATGCTTGTGGATTGGAAGAGTTATTATCAAAATGACTATACTACCTAAGGCAATCTACAGATTCAATGCAATCCCTATCAAATTACCAAGGACATTTTTCACAGAACTTGAACAAAATAGTTTAAAGTTTGTTTTGAAGCACAAAAGACCCAGAATAGCCAAAGACATCCTGAAAAAGAAAAATGGAGCTGGAGGAATCAGGCTTCCGGACTTCAGATTATACTACAAAGCAACAGTCATCAAAACCGCATGGTACTGGCACAAAGACAGACATATAGATCAATGGAACAAGACAGAAAGCCCAGAATTCAACCCACGCACCTACAGCCAACTAATCTATGACAAAGGAGGCAAGAATATACAATGGAGAAAGGACTGCTTGTTCAATAAGTGGTGCTGGGAAAACTGGACAGCCACATGGAAAAGAATGAAATTAGAACACTGCCTAACACCATACACAAAAATAAACTCCAAATGGATTAAAGACCTATATATAAGACCAGACACTATAAAACTCCTAGAGGAAAACATAGGCCAAACACTCTCTGACATAAATGACAGCAACATCTTCTCAGATCCACATATCAGAGTACTGACACTAAAAGGAAAATAAACAAATGAGATCTAATCAAACTTCGAAGTTTCTGCACAGCAAATGAAACCCTAAACAAAAGGAAAAGACGACCCACAGAATGGGAGAAAATCTTTGCAAATGAATCCACTGACAAGGGATTAATCTCCAAAATTTATAAACACCTTCTGCAGCTCCATACCAAAAAAACAAACAACCCCATCCAAAAATGGGCAGAAGATCTAAACAGACAATTCTCCAAAGAAGACATAGATGGCCAAGAAACACATGAAAAGATGTTCAACATCACTCATTATTAGAGAGATGCAAATCAAAACCACTCGGAAGTACCATCTTACACACCAGCCAGAATGGCCATCATCCAAAAGTCTACAAAAAATAAGTGCTGGAGAGGATGTGGAGAAAAAGGAACCCTGTTACACTGTTGGTGGGATTGTAAATTGGTGCAACCACTTGGAAAACAGTATGGAGATTCCTCAGAAAACTAAACATAGAACTACCATTGGATCCAGCAATCCCACTCCTGGGCATCTATCCAGAGAAAACCACAACTTGCAAAGACACATGTACTCCAATGTTCATTGCAGCACTATTTACAATAGCCAAGACATGGAAACAACCTAAATGTCCATCGACAGAGGAGTGGCTAAAGAAGATGTGGTACATATACACAATGGAATATTACTCAGCCATCAAAAAGAACGAAATACCAGCACTTTTAGCAACATGGATGGACCTAGAAACTATCATGCTAAGTGAAGTCAGCCAAACAATGAGACACCAACATCAAATGCTTTCACTCACATGTGGAATTTGAAAAAAGGACAGATGGAACTTCTTTGCAGAATAGATGCTGACTCACAGACATTGAAAAACTTACGGTTTCCGGCGGAGACAGTTTGGGGGTGGGGGAATGTGCTTGGGCCGTGGGATGGAAATCCTGTGAAATCAGATTGTTATGATCATTATACAACTACAGATGTGATAAATTAATTTGAGTAATAAAAAAAATGAAAAAAAAATAGAAGTAGACTGCAGCTTTTGGGCACGTCTTTCTGACTATCACCCTCTTCAACAGAGAGATCCTATCACAAATCAAATTATTATTGCCCTGATGGCTGCATTATTATTTTTTTCTTTTTAGGGACACATGTATAGTATATGGAAGTTCCCATGCTAGGGGTCAAATTGGAGCTGCAGCCACCAGTCTATGCCACAGCCACAGGGGATCTGAGCCAAGTCTGTGACCTATGCCACAGCTCACAGAATGCAGGATGCTGACCCACTGAGCGAGGCCAGGGATCAACCTGCATCCTCATGAATACTAGCTGGATTTGTTTCTGCTGTGCCACAGTGGGACCTCCCTGCATCGATAATTAAACTGGGGTAAAAAATAAAATTCTAGATAGCACTGTATGATAATATCACGTTCTGAATCAACATCATCCATTACGATTTCTTAAGTGCTGACCATGACCTAGATAAGTTTTTATTATTCTCTATGCTATTAATTCCTACTTACTACATTACTTTATGTACTTTCTATAGAAAATAAAAGATCCCTGATCACTGTGAAAAGAAAGTCAAAATTGCTAAGACAGCTCTCTAAAATGGAGCTAGCATGATGAAGGATAATGGGAGAAAAAGAATGTATATATGTATTGTGACTGGGTCACTTTGCTGTACAGGAGAAAATTAACAGAACACTGTAAACCAACTATAAATGAAAAAAATCATTTAAAAAATAAAAAATAAAACAGGTATTTAAAAAAATAAAAAATATGGAGCTGGAGTGGCATTAAAAAGTGTGATTTAGTCACCTCTCAGCTTTGATATAATTAGAACTTTTGACCACATATTGTCTTAATATAGTCATCCAGAACATCTGCCAGAAACTCAAGATACTTATTAGACACTTATCCTAAAATAATCAAAACTCTACCCTAAAATAATTCGTGATTTCTTAAGGGTAAATGTGTTGTGACTCATGTTACTCAATCACAGTTCTTATCAAGCAAATTTTTTCTAGTTTTATTGAGATATAATTGATATACAGCACCGCATAAGATTAAGGTGTGCAACATAAAGATCTGACTTACCTACAGCATGAAATGATTATCACATTAAGTTTAATGACTATCCATCATCTCATGCCAATACAAAAATCAAAGAAACAAGTAAACAAAAAACCTCTGATGTTTCCTTATGATGGGAACTCTTAGGGTTTACTCACTTAGCAACTTTCATAGATAACAGTGGTGTTAATTATATTCATGATGCTGTACATAACATCCCTGGTAATGATGTATCTTATAATGGGAAACTTGTACATCTTGAATGCCTTCATCCAATTCTCCACTTCCCATCACCTCTGATAATCACAAATCTGATCTATTTTCCCAAGAGTTCATTTATTTTGGAAGGATAATTGACCTACAATGCTATGTTAGCTCCTGTTACACAATATAATGATTCAATATTTCTGAACATTACAAAATGATCACCAGGATAAGTCTAGTTACCATCTATCACCGTATAAAGCTATTACATAGTTACTGACTATATTCCCCACCCCGTATATTTCATATCCATGAGTCATTTATTTTGCAAATGGAAGTTTGTACCTCTCAATCTCCCTCACCTAATTCTCTCCTCCTCCTTCTCTCTGCTTTGTCAATCACCCATTTGTTAACCATCTCTACGACTTTGTTATGTTTATCTATTATTTTTTTTAGAGTCCACACATGAGTAAACCCATACGCTATTTGTCTTTCCCCATCTGACTTATTTCACTTAGTATAATACCCTCTAGGTTCATCCATGTTGTCACAGAGAGCTATATTTCATTTTTTACTTATGGCTAATATTCAACTGTGTATATATGTGTATACACACAGAGAATTAGGCTACTTCCATGTCTTGGCTATTAAAAATGATGCTGCAGTGAGCATAAGGGTATATATATCTTTTTGAATTAGTGTTTTTGTTTTCTTGGATAAATATTTGAGGGGAATTAGTACTTATATGGTAGTTCTATTTTTAATTTTTGAGGCACCTCCATCCTGTTTTCTGCAGTGGCTACACTAATACACATTTCACCAAGGGTTCCCTTTTCTCCACATCCTTGCCAATATTTATCAACTATAGTCTTTTTATAATAGACATTCTGATAGGAGTGAGGTAATATTTCATTGTGCTTCTGATTTACATTTTATGATGATTAGTGATGCAGAGCATCTTTTCACGTTCCTATTGGCCATCTGTGTATCTTCTCTGGAAAAATGTTTATGCAGATCCTTTGCCCATTTTTTTCTTCTTTTTTTGGCTTTCCCATGTCATATGGCATTCCCAAACCAGGGATCCTATCTGAGCCATAGTAAAGCCGCAGCTACGGCAACACTGGATCCTTAGCTCACTGTGTTGGGCCAGGAATCAAACCTGCGTCCCATTGCTCCCAAGATGTGGCCAATCAAATTGTGCCACAGTGGGAACTCTGGGTTGTTCATTTTTGATGTTGTTGTATGAGTTCTATTTATGAGTTCTTTCTATATTTTGGTATATTAACTTTATATTGGATAAATTGTTTGTTTGCAAATATTTTCTCCCACTCAATAGGTGGCCTTTTTGTTGACAGTTTCCTTCACTCTGAAAAAGCTTTCTAGTTTGATGTTTGTCCTGTTTGTTTACTTTTGCTTTTGTTTTCCCTCACCAGGCAATTTTTTTTCTTTTTTTTTTTTTTTGGTCATTTTAGGGCCGCATCTGTGGCATATGGAGGCTCCCAGGCTAGGGGTAGAATGGAAACTGTAGCTGCCAGCCTATACCACAGCTCACAGCAATACCTGATCCTCAACCCACTGAGCAAGGCCAGGGATTGAACCTGCAACAGGCAATTTTTAATGACCTCATGGCTTTTTGTCCTTAGGAATTCCTGACCTCTCTCTTCCCTAGAACACTCTTTCAGTTTTACCAGAATCTGTATCTCTTGAATTGCAGCTCTCAAGACCCTAATAAATAATTTTCTTATTTGCAGCCCCTCACATTGTTTTTTTGGTTGACACCACCATGGCATTGTAGCAGCCACATAAGAAAGGGAAGTATGAGAGTAGGCATCAAATATATGTTGATGAATTAATGCCCATTTATTAAAATAACACATTTAAATTTATATTATTCCAGAATATCAAGCATATCACTTCACTTGAAATATTTTGTATATAATACATATATAAAGTAACTTCACTCAGACTTCATCGTCTCCTCTCCTGAGAGGTAAAGCCATATTTCTGAATATTCCATGAATTCAGGCAAAAAATGCGACAATAATCTAAGAATAAAAGAGGTAAAACTATTTAATATGTGGAGGGGAAAAAGAGTGAGGCTGAATCCATTACATTGGATGGGTCTGAATTTTTAGAATTAGAAATAACCTAAGTCGATATCGCTGGATAATTATCTGAAAGGTTCTTATACAACCTTGGTTACTGTTACATCTTTGGGAATGTAAAAGGAACAAAGAAAATTTATATCAAGGAGAGGTCTCTGCATGGTTGGAAGAGCTGTCCAGAAAAAGTCTATATTGTGTAGGACCTGAAACTTCCAGGAGGTAAGCCTATTAGGTAAGAACAGATGCTCATCCAAATGCCTTCTATAGCAGCTTGTTCTGGACACCTTGTGTCACTGATTTTGTTTAGAGGAGTACACAAATTTCTGGAAGAACTCCGGAACTGAAATTCTCAGGATAGCAAAGAAGTGTCTAATCCATGTACCAGGTTCTAATTTCTAGGTCTCCGCCAATATGTCATTTGAGTATGTCCAGAAAAATTTTGCAAATTTTATACAACTAGTTTAAAAATACTACTTTGAAGAAGTTGATAGATGATTGTTCCATATCTATGTTTGATCTTCCCAAGGATAAACAGTAGTTTTCACTAAGTGAAAATTGTCTAAATGAATTGATAGCCAATGGGCAGACTTATGGCAAATGGAGAGTCAATGAGGATTTGTTCCAAAAGTCTTTACTCATAGCTCTGTAAAGAATATGTAGTAGCTATTAGCTCAGACCGGCTTCATACTACTCCTCTTCTCCCTAATGTAGAGACCTACATTTATATAGTTCTTGGCCCCCTCTGCTTCTGCTCCCAGACACCAAGAATAGAACCTTATTTAATCCAGAAACATTCTTCATCAATTTTATTTCTTAATTCATCTTTGTTATCAGGAAACAGTCAAAAGAAAAAGAGAAATTGTATTATATCAGAGTTAGTTGCTGCTATTCTTTACCTAAGAGTGGCAGATGGAGGGTATTCCATCAGAACTCTAGGAAAGAATGTAGTTATAAATGAATCTATTTGTAGTTGTAATGTAGAAGATGCTACCAAATCACAAAAGAATTGTTTTGTTTTTTTACTTAATACATAGCAAAGCATGGCCAAGGGAAATGGATCATTCAGATAATGAAATGGCAGCTGCACCTTGTTTCAAATGAGTTAACGAGAAATTTAGAAGTTTATCTAACGGTTATTAGCATGGGTGATTTATTTTTAGGTATTCAAAGCACTTCATTCTCCTGATTCTACTGAAGGAGAAACAGCAGCAAGCATCAAAATAGCCCGCAGTCAGAATGGCTTGAATTGGAAATGGTTGCCAACCCATGGCTCTGGAGTGAGGTCCCATGATATTTCAGATACTGGAAGACAGCAAGGTCTGGAGACTATGAGAGGGGCAAAATGGTCACTGACCAGTATAGGTCGAAGAGGAGGGGGACTCAGCTTATGGACTGACTTTTTGCCAAATACTGTGGGTATATTTTAATATTTCAACACAGAGACAACTATGATGAGGTATTCTGGCTGTTCATCAGTACCCTAGGATTCCCTAGGGTCATAATACACATGTTCACTTAACAGGAAACAGTGGGCCAGATAAGGTTTCTCAGGCACTTCATAGTTAACAGAGAGAAAAAAAATTCTGTTTCTTGACAGAGGTGTTTATATCATGGCAAAAGAGAGGACTAAAGAATGACCCAAGATTTGTATGGTCTGAGAAACTGGAAAAAAAAAGAGGTCCTCATTAATGAAACAAGTTTGCCGAGGGAAGACTTACAAGGACAAGATGTGAGGTGGTGATAAGCATTTGCTTTGATATACTGTATTTGAGATGTCGTTTACCACCATTTAACTGGAAATGTAGAGTAAAACATTAGGGATGATGAGTTACAAGGAGGAGTCTGGATTAAAGATAGAAATTTGGGCATTATCATAACAATCACAAGATTAAATGAGAATATCTAGGGTGAACAGAAATGTAGAAAAGAGGAGTCACAATTAGTGACTCCTAAAGTATTTGAATATATGGATATGGAAAGAGCAATTTGCAAAGATTAAGAAGTCAAAATGGCAAAGAGAAGAAGCAAGGCTTGTGGTGACTTGGAAGACAAGTTTAAAAAATGTTTCATGGAGGACTGATTGGGTCATCAACTACTGATAATTAGAGTGACCACATAATTTATTATCCAAATGCTCAGATGCACTGAAGAGTTTAAGTGGAAGCTATAAATAATTTAAACAAGACAACAGTCACAAATTAAGATAGTCCCTTTAAAAATGGGATGTAGAGTTAAGCTATTTATAGATCAATTTTAGATGGGCTGACAACTGATCATTACTGTTCAATAAAGTAGAAATAATTAGCAACCATGATAAAAGTAATTTCAGAGGATTGGTGGTGATTGAAGAATGCTCAAGAGAAAACAGGAGGAGGTGAAAGTGGAAGGGCAGTGAATATAGACAACTTTCTTACATTAAGGGAAGGAGAGAACAGTGATAGATGAGAAGTAGAGAAAAAAGAGTGAGTGCTCTGTGTATATGCCAACATACAAACGCATACATGTATGTGCTTTTATGTGGGGTTCTTTTATTTCACAGGTTAAAGAGTAAGCCATTATTCCTAATTTCCAAGTAGACATTGCTACAACCATGCCACCAAAACAATCTGTGTTCAGGACAAGTTACATCCAAATGAAAAACCAGCAATGGTTTCAAAAGGCTGGAGGTCCTTATTTTATCAGTGGATGCTTTTGTGCTGTGAGCTTTTGTAGAGCTATTTGGAGTATTCTGTTGCTTACTTCTAGCAGCAGAGTTTAGTACCTTTATATGTTAAATTCCCCATTCTTTCCAGTACTATTAGTTTGACATGAGCGCTTACCCCCAAAATAATAAACCTCACTAGTATAACCAACAGAATACATTATGAAAGGCTAACAAGGCAATATTCCCTAAGTTCTAGATACAAGAGCATAATAGATATGCAAGGGGGGGAGCATATTCAAGAGCATAAATAGACACTAGTCAATTGTGTAAGTTTAAATCCTGAATCTAAAGAGCCAGCTGTGTAAACTTGGGTTTCCCAGTCCAATTCAGTTTTCTAAAAATATTTCTGAAAAAATAGATATTTAACTACAGTATTCTACCTGTTTTTGTTGTGAGCAATAAGAGTTAATATTCGTAAAGTATTTGCAAGAATAGGTGATAAATAATACATGCTAGTTAGAATAAGCCACAATAATTTGAATGTTGGACTAAGCAATAAATTCAGAAAGAGATTTCAGTCTTTATTATTAGAAAGCAAAAAAGGTTCTAATTTCTAGACACAGTTCAAAGACTCCAGAGATAACACCAGAAGAAGAGTTTAATATGAATAAGAGCCCATGTGTTGCAATCAGAGAATCTACAGCAAAACCTGTCTCTAGTCTCACTTGTGAGATTTAAACACTCTTTTAGTTTCCTCTTCAGTAATAACGAATAGTATCTCTATAATATTCTTGGAAGATAAAATGAAAAACTTCTTATGCAGGGGTATAATTATTTGATATTAAATCATATGTACTGTTTTATGAAGTTCTTATTGTGGCTCAATTGTAACAAACCTGACTAGTAATCATGAGGATGTGGGTTCGATCCCTGGCCTCGCTCAGTGGGTTAAGGATCCAGCATTGCCATGAGCTGTGGTATAGGTTGCTGTGGCTTGGATCTGGCATTGCTGTGGCTGTAGTATTGGCTAACAGCTACAGCTCCAACTCAATCCTTAGGCTGTGAATTCCCTATGCTGCAGGTGTGGCCCTAGAAAAAATAAATCATATGTACTCTTTTCAATTACTATTTTTTTTCATCTCATCTTCTTCCTCCACCTCCCCTCCCATCCAAGCCTACGTTAAGCTGTAAAATATGGATTATCTTCAGGGTAAACATAAAACCCAAATAACCAGGAGTCAGATAATGACTTTCAAGCTGCTGGTGATACTTCAGTTAAATCTGTTGTCACGACCTCTTATTTTAAGAGTCAGGTGCTTAATAACAAAACATATTATTTTTCCCCTGCTTCCCAACTCATTTAATCTTAATATCAAATTTTGGCTTTAAACATAAAGAACCAGTACCTCAAACTGTGTGCAGAACAACTACTAAGTGAGAAACAAAATGTACAATACCTTAAGGAGAAATTTCTGAGCGAAAGGTGTTAATTTAAGAAGTTAAAGGGAAATAAAGAATCAGAAGAAAGTAACTAGGGTTTAGAAGCTGGTGTTTTCTAAACAGTCGACCATTACTTCACACGTACACAACTTCCCAAGATGATACAAATCAGAAAGAAATATCTTTAAGGTTTAGGGTCTCACAAAACACTGCAGGGGATGGTCCCTTATGGAGAAGCTTTATGTGCTACAATTGTCTAAGTAGCAGAATATCAAAGCCCGGAAGAGCTATCTAGGCAGGGGCAAAACACCTTCCCATAGTTCTACCCTAATTCTCTTCATCTACAGAAAGGTAGGCAGAGGAGTTTGGCACTGGGAAAGGGGATGAAGAGTGGGTAAATGGACTTGAAAATACTATATAACTTTAACCAGAATGGGCATAATAATCATAGAATTAGAGAGATTCAGAAAAAGTAAAGCCCACTCCCCAAAGCATGATTTCCAAGTCAGAGCTCCAACTTCATCAACTTTCATGAGAATAATAAAAGTACTTAGAGGGTTGTGTGAGAATAGCATGTATTGAAAGAATGCATCATCACACTAGGCGTCTGATAAAAGTTCTAAAAGTAATGCCCTTATTCTTAAAAGAGGGTAAGAAAAGATTATCTTTATAATTTTCTCCAATAGAGCAAAAGCAGAGAAGGTCTTCCATAAATTATGGTCTTGATCTTCTGCCAGTGATAAATTAGATTCAATTGAATGGTATTTCACATCAATTTCTGAAAATATACTGTGAAAGGACCAGTTTGAATTACTGTTAATAGGTAAAGATGAATTCTGCAATAGCATATGTTATTCATTTTAACACAACTTCTATTCCCATCTATATTTTGGGATTTCCTATGAGTTTTGGTAATTTTTATCAAGAACATATCTGTTAGTTATACAATAGTGTAACACTCCTTAAATTCCTGACAGGGCTCTTCTTTCCTTCCTTCCTTCCTCCCTCTCTCCCTCTCTTTCTTTCTCTTTTGGGGAGCTGTATTTTTCCTGTATCATGATACTTTTTTATACTTTAAAATATATGGTCACTTTTCCTAAAATAAATGCTGTTTATATTTTCATTGTTAGGGAGGAAGAGTTGCATTGATTTATGGATTCTTTGGAGAAACTAAGCCTCATAAAAGCCTGGATAGAAGCTGTCTCTGGGGCCATTTCACTTAGAGAGCAATCTGTTAATGCTTATTCTTAACATGAATGACTTTATACTTAATACATTTCGAGTCATCTAACAACATCTTCGGGGTCCCAGACAGAAATGCTGCCTTTGGAATAGTGGGTGTGACTCATATCACGAAAGTACTTGACAATGCTGGGCTAAAGTGAACAGAACATAATTATTTTCTTCTTCATGTATGCAAAAACTCTTATTAAGCCCCCACTTTGCAAATACAGGCCTTTTTGTTAGGGGTTAAAGATATAAAGAAGAAGGGGTTCCCACCATGGCTCAGTGGAAAACCAATCTGACTAGCATCCATGAGGATGCAGGTTCAATCCCTGGCCTCACTCACTGGGTTAAGGATCCGACATTGCTGTGAGCTGGGGTGTAGGTCGCAGATGTGGCTCAGATCCTGCATTACTGTGGCTGTGATGTAGGCCGACAGCTTTAGCTCATTCAGAGCCCTATCTTGGGAATCTCCATGTGCTGTGGGTGCGGCCCTAAAAAGACAAAATATATATATATCGAAGAATAAAATTTTGTTTTCATTTTTAATATAGTCAGAACTTACTTTTTCTGGGTTCCAGACCCTTCCTAGAGTCTGAAGAAACTATAGGGTCTCTCACTAGAAAGTATCTCACTGATATTTTCCCTTGATTTCTAGGACATTTCAGGAAATTTCCTGCTAAGGAAATATAAAATATTTTTGTGAAAGTTCAGAGACAAAAATAGGCTTCAAGAATAATGAGGTGGTGTCTGTAATACTGCTTGGGAATGAGCAAACATTCCCTAGAGATGTCTCCTAAACTGAGTCTTAAAGTATAGTTAAGAGCCAGATAAAGAAGGGTGTAAAGAACATGCCTAGCAGACAGAGTAATAACAAGGACGTAGACTCTACACCAGCACAGCAGCTGGAGACATAAGTATAGATTAGGGATGGAGAAGGAGAAGGAATTCAAGTCACAGAAAACTTGTTTTTTATATAAAAATATAGTTCATATTATATTTATCAGTTTAGAATTTTGCTCTAGTAAATTTATACAGAATTCTAGTTTATAGAACAGATTTAATTTTTTTTTCCTAGGGAAAAACCACACTCATCATGTCAAAATGCTCTCTGTGAACTGAATGATGGGATCACTTATTTTTTTTTTAAGACATCACACTCTTGACCATGTGGGATGGATTGAAGGAAATATGATTGCAAATAGAACACTAGTTGGCTTTGGTTTTAGTTCAGTCCTAAAGAGATAAGGACTTAGAGTACACTGTATTTTTTATCTTTTTTTGCTTTAGTGAAAAACTAAGTCAGATAGTACCTCTTTCCTTCAATATTTAAAATCTTTTTCTCCTAGAAAATGTCTTCAAGTCTTTAATAACCCAAACCAATAGAATGAATATGAATATCCGAGTCCTCATATTAGTTCTATAAACACAACTGCTCAAGGCCAAACATTGGCTATCATTGGCTATCTCCATGACAGGATATTCTAATTTTAAAATGTTAATTTAACTTCTAGTGTAAAATAATACCAATTTTAAGTAATATTGGCAGAAGAAAATAATTAATTTCATTGTATACATATACCACATTTTCTTTATCCTTTCCTCTGTCGATGGATATTCAGGTTGCTTCCATGTCTTGGCTGTTGTAAACAATGCCACAGTGAACATTGGATTGAATGTATCTTTTCTTTTTTTTTATTTTTTTTTTGGTTTAAGTGTAGCTGATTTACAATGTTTCTTCAATTTCTGCTGTACAGCAAAGTGACCTAGCCATACATATATAAATATATACATGTTTTTCATACTATCTTCCATTGTGTTCTAACCCAAGAAACTATACAGTTTCTTGTGCTGTAGAGTAGGACCCCATTACTTATCAGTTCTAAATGTAAAAGTTTGCATCTACCAACCCCAAACTCCCAGTCCACCCCTTCCCTCCCTCTGAACCCCTGGCAAACCCAAGTCTTCTCTCCATGACCATGATCTGTTTCTGTTTTGTAGATAGAATAACTTGGGTCATATTTTAGATTCTACACAGATCTTACATATATATATACTTATTCTACATAAGTGATATCATATCGTATTCACCTTTCTCTCTCTGACTTTACTTAGTATGATGATCTCTAGTTCTATCCATGTTGCTGCAAATGATATTATTTTGTCCATTTTTATGGATGATTAGTATTCCATTGCATATATGTACCACATCTTAATCTATTCATCTATAGGTGGACATTTGGGTTGTCTCCATGCCTTGGCTATTGTGAATAGTACTGCAGTGAACATAGGGTTTCATGTATCTTTCTGGATGAAAGTTTTGTCCAGATATTTTCCCAGGAGTGGGACTGCTGGATCATATGATAGTTCTATATTTAATTTTCTGAGGAAACTCCATACTGTTTTTGATAGTGGTTGTACTGATTTGTATTTCCAACAACAGCAAGTTTTTCTCTTTCTCCACATCCTCTCCAGCCACAGCAAGGCAGGATCTGAGCTGAGTCCAGCTTGGATCGATACATTGCAGCTCATGGCAATGCCAGATCCTAACCCAGTAAGTGAGGCCAGGGATCAAACCCGAGTCCTCATGGAAAACAGTCAGGTTCATTATTGCTGAGCCACAGCAGGAACTCCTCTTGAGTTCTTAATGATGGCCATGCTAACTGGTGTGATGTGATAACCTCATTGTAGTTTTGATTTGCATTTCTCTAATAATTAGTGAAATTCAGCCTTTTTTCCCGTGCCTGCTGGCCGTCTGTATGTCTTCTTTGGTGAAAGGTCTATTTATGTCTTCTGCCCATTTTTCGACTGGGTCTTTTTTGTTGTTGTTGTTGTTGTATGAGTTGTTTGTATATTTTGGAGCTTAAGCCTTTTTCAGTTGTATTGTTTCCAAAGATTTTCTCCCATTCTGTGGGTTGTCTTTTCATTTTTTTAATGTTTTCCTTTGATGTGCAAAAGTTTTGTGTTTAAGTAGGTCCCACTGGTTTATTTTTGCTTTATTGTAATTATTCTAGAAGGTGGATCAAATAAGATGTTTCTATGATTTATGTCAAAGAGCATTTTGTCTATGTTTTACTCTGGGAGTTTATAGTATCTGGCCTTACATTTATGTCTATAAATAATTTTGTGTTTATTTTTGTGTATGGTGTTAGAGAATGTTCTAATTTCATTATTCTACATATAGTTGTCCAATTTTCCCAGCGCCACTAATTGAAGAGACTATCTTTCCTCCACTGTATGTTCTTGCCTTCTTTTGCATATATTAGTTGACTGACCATAGGTGTCTGGGTTTATTTCTGGGCTTCCTATATTTCCCTATTGATATGTATTTCTGGTTTTGTGCCAGTACCATATTGATTTGATGACTTTGGCTTTGTAGTATCACCTGAAGTCAGGGAGACTGATTTGTCCAATTCCATTTTTTCTTTTCAATATTGCTTTGGGTATTTAGGTTTCCATACAAGTTTTAAAATATTTTGTTCTAGTTCTGGGAAGAATGTCATTGGTAACTTGATAGGGATTGTGTTGAATCTGTAGATTGCCTTGCTTAGTATAGCTGTTTTGATAATATTGATTCTTCCAATCCAGGAGCATGGTATATCTTTCCATCTCCTTGTGTCATATTTCATTTCTTTCATCAGCATCTCATAGTTTTCAGGGTATAGGTTTTTTTGTCTCTTTAGGTGAGTTAATTCCTAGGTAATTTTTTCTTTTTGATATAATGGTAAATGGGATGCTTTCCTGAATTTCTCTTTCTGATCTTCCATTGTTAGTATATAGAAAGGCTATAGATTTCTGTGTATTAAGATTGTATCCTGCCTCTTTGCTAAATTCATTGATGAGCTCTCTTAGGATTTTCTAGGTATAGTATCATGTCATATGCAAATGGTGATAGTTTTATTTCTTCTTTTCCAATTTGTATTCCTTTTATTTCTTTTTCTTCTCTGATTGCTGTGGCTAGGACTTCCAAACTATGTATATTTTCAAATTATGGGTTTTTTTTTCCTGGATAAATACCCAGAAGTGGGAATGCTTTAGTTTCTTGAGGAAATTCCATACTGTTTTCCATAGCAGTTTCACCAATTTATGTCCCCACCACAGTGTTAGAGGGTTACCTTTTCTCCACATGCTCTCCAGCATTTATTGTTTATAGACTTTTTGCTAATGAGCATTCTGACTGGTGTAAGATGGTAACTCATAGTAGTTTCGACTTGCATTTCTCTAATAATTAGTGATGTTGAACATCTTTTCATGCGCATTTTGGCTATTTGTATGTCTTCTTTGGAGAAATGTCTATTCAGATTTTATGCCCATTTTTTTATTGGCTTGTTTGATTTTTTTGGTATTGAGCTGCAGAGGTGCTTACTCAGACGTAAAAAAAAAAGAATGAAATAATGGTATTTGTAGCAAAATGCACAGACCTAGAGATTATCATATTAAGTGAACTTATCCAGTGAAAGACAAACATCATATGATATCACTTATATGTGGAATCTTAAAAAAGGATACAAATGAAATTATTTGCAGAACAGAAACTGACTCAGACTTTGAAAAATGTATGGTTACCAAAGTGGAAAGTAGGGGGAGGTTCAGACTGAGAATTTTGGTTTGGCATATGCACACTAAGGTATATGGAATGATTGGCCAACAGGGACCTGCTGTATAGCACAGAGAACTCTATTCAGTATTCTATAATAATCTATGTGAGAAAAGAATCTGAAAGAAAATATATGTGTGTACATGTGTAACTGAATCACTGTCAGCAGAAATTATCACAATATTGTAAAACAACTATACTTCAACAAAACTTTAAAAATGTAAAAAGAAAATAATACATTTATAATCATTGTATTTAATGGCTAAAACTAGGCTTAGTAACAATTCTAATCAAGTAATAAGAACTTCAGCTTGTTGTAACAAATTTTTAAGTTATACTTTCCTGATCAATAATTTTTTTCAGTCTTTGAAAAGTCTATCTCAGGTATCTGCTCTACCATCTGTTGGATAAAGGAATCCAAGTTCACATTCCCATCTCATCATATCCTTAGCATGTTTCAGCATATCCAGTCCCAGCACTAATCACAACATAGACTCAACCTGCAGTTTCCCTTATCTCTCTTCTCCTTGCCCCACATTCATCTTGATGTAGCTCTTTCACAATATAGTACATTCATGACATTGTTGAATTCAGAAGTTGGCTCCTTAGATAGTTGATTAATGGATCCATAATACTGAGATTCCAATCTCAAATTACATTAATGATTACTGGAATACTTCATTTCACATAATAAATGCATGACATATCCTTGAAATTCATATAAATTGATTTTTTGAATACACAATATTTTTAATGAACTCTGAAGAATGTTGTGGCACATCCTTTGGGGAAATAAATTATCCCTTCCTAAGTTATATAATTCATAAATTATTTTTATAGGAAGCTTTCATTTTTCAGTGAAGCCAACCCACTGACATCATTTGGTCAAAAGAACAGGAAGGATGTCATGCATGCACAGATACCCATTTACAGTGGAGAGAAAATGAAATTTGGGTTTGTTAAAAGTGGGTTCCTGGAAAGACATTACTAGACATCTCATTTTTTACAGCAGTTCCTTTTACTTGACTCTCTTCAATAGCCTACATGATGATTTCATCAAAACTGCAAAGTTAAAAGAGTCCTTAAATGTTAAGTGGTAGATCTACTATAACCTACTTTTTTCTTTCATTTTATAAGTTTATTGGAAAGAGAAGTTAATCAGAATATATCCAGAGATTGTGATGAGGCTGACAAGAAACTCTCTTACAAGGAAAAATTAATGGAATAAGAAGTATTTAGCTTAAGGAAGAAAAGTTCAGTGCAGACATGACAGCTCTTTAAAATATCTGAAACTCTGTTCTGTGGGAAAGGTGCAAGCTTATTCTAATTGTCCAGAAACTAGGACTGACAGGTAAGAACTAGGGGGAAAAAAAAAAAAAGGTAGTATCAGAACTTCAAAAAAGATTTGCTCTAAATGTGAACAGGCTGCTTCTTGAAGTAGTGAGTTTGTAACCACTGGAAATGTTCCCCAAAAGTTGGTTAGTCATCTCTCCAGTACCTCTTATAAAAGAAAATACATCTTTTAACATGCTTGATAAGTCCCAGCTTTACAAGTCTGTATACGCAGTAGATTGTAACGCTGTCTATTGTAGGTCAAGATTGCTTTTATCAAGGCCGGGAGTCTATTTCCCATTACAGACTAACTCTGGACTCAGTCATATGACTTTCTTGGCCAATGAGATTTCTAAGCAGAGGCTTAGAAAGAACTTGAATAGTAGGAGGCATCTTCTCCTGCTGTTTTGAAACCCTCTGCTGTGTAAGCAAGGCCATTCTACCTTGCTAAATGCTGATGTTAATACAAGGAAGAATTGATGCATTCCGGGGATCAAGATGGCAGAGGATAAAGATTCACCTTTTCCCACAAACACATTAAAAAAAAAAAAAAGACTTGTAGAATAACTCACACAGAACATCTAGTGAATGCTGGCAGAAGACTTTAAACCTCCAAAAAGGGCAAGAAACCCTCCATGGAACTGGGTAGAACAAAAGGGAAAAAGAAAGAGAGAGACAAGGGGGAAAAAAAAGAATCAGGAATGGATCAGCACTCCTGAGAGAGAGCTGTGAAAGAGGAAAGGAATCCTCACACTGGGAGATCAGTAGAGATGGAACAGGAAACTGAAAGCCTTGGAGAAAAGCACAGCAGCCAGACTGAGAGGGCGAAGCAGAGAAAGAGCTGCACAGACCATCAGTACCACTGCCCCTGGACACCACACTGAGACATTCGGGAGTGGGGTGGTGCTGAGACTCAGACTTCAGAGGTCAGTTCCAGGGAGATAAGGAGGGTTGGCTGCGTGGAGACAGCCTGAGGAACTCTTACACTTAGGATGGATAAGCAATGAGGTCCTGCTGTATTGCAGAAGGAACTATACCCAATCACTTGTGATTAGAATATGATAAAAGACAATATGATTAAAAGAATGTAACATGTATGTGCATATACATATATACACCAAAAAACATGGATCTCTTTGCTCAATTTCTATACAGCATAAATTGAAGAATATTGTAAATCAACTATAAGACAACTTTTTTAAACCAAAAAAAAAAAAAAAAGAATTAAGGAATTCCAGATCTACAGCCCCACTACCATCGTCATGATGAACCATACATACTTCAGCTAAACTGTCATCTAGATACAAAAGCGTGGTTGAGACCAACTTCTCAGATAAGTTCAAGAAAATTTTCCAATCTACCAAGTGAAAAAAATTAGTTGCCATTAAGATACACAGTTTTTTGTCATGGTGAAAATATTTAAAAATTAAAAATATATGCAGAGAGGCTAATCTTATAGGGAAATATACAATACTTGAATTAGTGGCACAGAAAATTGATAATCTTAACAACGGAAGAAGTCATGGAGTTTTTTGGTTTCAGGGATTTTTTGAAGAGGAAGGACCATAAATCAGAGCTTGAGGAAAGGGAACAGTATGAACAAAGGAATAATTAGAAGCTACAAAGCAGGGAATATGCTAAACAATAGCAGCCCAGATAGGGTCTTTCTATTATAAGAATAGAAAATAACTTTGGCTAAAGAAAAGCTAAAAAGGAGTATATTGGAAGAATGTGAAGATTAGAAAAAAATGGAAACTCTTGAGAAAGAATCCCTTAAATGGGAAACACAGTAGTAGCCACAACTATGAGGATCTGAGTAGCAAGAACTAAAGTGCTTTCTCTTAAGAATTCCAGTCATGGTATTTATTAGCTTCAACCTATTCTTCCAAAATATGCCCTGGTGTAACAGCCCAGGGTTCAAATTCTTAGGAGATAAGTTCTGGCTTGCTTTAGAGGGTCACTCATTGCCTAGTGAAGGAAAGTCATCTGGACTGATGATGCTGTGAGAGCCATGAAAAACAAAGAGGTGGCTCCAAAGAAAATTCAAGGATGGTTATCAACGCAAAGAAAAGAAGTACTCAAAAAACAACTCAACTGGAGTCCACTACACATGACTGCTACAGGTTAATAATATTTAAATAACTCATAATGGCTAATGTATGGCCAATGTCATTTTATATTTAAATATTAAATTACACTTTAGGAGTAATGGTTTTAATATCAACCTTACTTTACAGTTATGGAAAGGGAGCCTATATGAGTTACTAAAGTCACAGAACTATCAAATGGCAGAGCTGGGACATGACCCCAGACTGCCTGACTTCAGATTCTACAATGATTGATAGATTTCAATTCTATCTACTTATCAAAAGTAAAAGAATTGTTCAAGGAAGTGAGATAGATCAGTAAGTCTGGAATAAGATAAATGAGAAAATAAGAGGTATAAATGCAACTCATAATTCCATATATACAAATTGTGTATGCACAAAGTAGTCTCTTTACAGAAAAGATTTTTTAAAACAGAATAGGTCAGAAGAAAATCAACAACCTCCATTTCACAGTTCTGGAAGAGTAAACACACACAGACACACAGACACATGCACACATATGATACACAAAATTGGGAGTACAGAGTCTTTTTTTTTTTTTAAGTTCATAATCTCCTCATTAAAAACATAGAGGGTTCACTATCACCTTACCTTTGTGCTTGCAAATCAAGTGATAGGATTGATCAGTCTTGATACAGGCAAAGAAAACAAAGAGAGAGGGAGACTTCACAATGTGGCAGTGATATCAACATAGTGAGTGATTAAGATGTATGCCACAAGATGTAAGAACGTTATATATAATAAGAAAATTTTTATTGGACTGGACTCAAAAAATGGACAAATGTACAATAGCAGAACTGATGTAAAAATTACTTTTCCACTAACCATTAAACAGATCAATGATCTAGCTTTTTTTTTTCACTTTATAGTGCCTCACCTATGACATATGGAAGTTCCCAGGCTAGAGGTCAAATCAGAGCTACACTGCAAGCCTACACCACAGCCACAGCAATACAGGATCCAAGCCCCGTCTGCAACCTACACCACAGCTCATGGCAACATCACATTGCTGACCTGGGATCAAACCCACATACCTACGGATACTAGTGGGATTCATTTCCACTGTGCCACAACAGGAACTCCCTAGCTCACTCTTGCTAGCAGTAAGCTTTCATTATAATTTCTGACCTGCATTTTGGACACTCTACTACCAAATTCAAGATTTGAATAAAATAGTTACTTTTTATACAGAAAACACTAACATGTTTGTCACTAATTGAAAAACATAACATTATGTCAAAATGACTTTGTCCTTTAACTCAAGGACTACCCCAACTTTCTGAAATTTCAGTATATTTACATAATAAATATCTATATTCACCTTATTTTAGAATGCTTTTATAGTCAAAACATCTAGTAGAGACTTGAATGAACTTTATTAAATCCCTATACTTAAGATGAAATGTCATAAAGCCCTTTGTGTCAAAACACATTTTCAAAGCCATTTCCCACAGGAGTGCAAATCTTTTCATCCTGAGCCTCCTCTACCCACAAACACTATCAGGAGCAAAGTCGGCAGAAGTCCACAAAGGAAACTGTTACAGAATTAAAGAGAAGATGAGATTGGGATAGTTTATGGATAGTAAGCAGCATTAAGTTCCTTTCCTCTTATTACAAGGTAGAAAGTTTATCTATAAATGTGAAAGACAGGATAAATGTGATTTTAATGATTACTTTAATTTTTCTAACATTTTCTTCCATGAAAAATATTCAGCTTGGGAAGAAATATCAGGTCTTGTTGATAAAGAGGAAAACAGATTATATGCAAATATTCAGTTGAAAGAGAGATCATCTAATATGGCTGCATTTTCTATAATGCTTATGAGGCAAAGTGTGGAATCCCTCTTCAACAATTTTAAGTCAAAGTTCCTGTCCTGGTATTTAGATCTACTCCAAGGAACAGCAAACAAACAAACAAACAAGCAAACAAACAAAAACCAAAAAACAAACAAAAAAAGAGGTTGAATTAGAATTTAAGCTTGAGAAATCAGAAGAAAAGTACAAGTTTTGAAATAAATATTATTGAAAAACAGACATTAATGAAAATAAAACAGGCTAAAATAAAGTCAAGAAAAAAAAGAAAAAATAAGACTAGAAATAAGCTCTGTTTGGATGAAAACATGTTGAATTACTCATGAGAAGTTTCATAAAATCACTGAGATAATTAACAAAGAGTAGAGAAATTTAAAAAAATGTTCAAACTTTAATATCAACCAGAGTATTTTTGAGGTATTTTGGAAATTGTGGGAAAAGAGAAAAAAATCATGTAATACAAAAATAATTGTTACACAACAGACATATTTAGCTCTCTATTCGACACTCTCTAAACCACACCTGAGCACAGCTTATTAAATCCACTGAAAATGAGAGATAAAGAGGCCATTGTAAAATGAGTCATTGGGAAAAAGAAATATCCATTGCTCAGAAGCTAGAAACAAGAATGATGCCTGAATTCTTAAAGGAAACAAGAAGCTAAAAGACAGCAGAATAACCTATTTAAAAGAACTTGGTGTAGGGAGGTAATGTGGACAAACTAGGGTTCTATATACAGCAAAAATATTGTAAATTATAAAATAAAATAGTATTTCAGAGAAGCAAAATCTCAGATAACACATTACCAGCTGATGCAAACTATACAAGACATACTAAAGTATGTTTGTTAAGCTGAAAAGAAATAAAATTGAAAGGGAATTGATCTATAAGGAGTAAGATAGATGCAAATGATAATTACATGATTAAGAATATTATTCTTTTCTCCTTCCTTAAAGTTCTTAAGACAATTGACTCTAAATCAAAAATTAAAAGGATTACCTTCAGATTTATAACATATATAGAAGTAAATGTTTGAAATTGCCATGGAAGATGGAAGGGGGATGTGAAGTGAATTGTACTGCTTTAAGTTTCTTCCATGTGAAGTGGCACAGTATTAATTCAAGACAGACTGAACAAATTACGAATGCATGTTGTAACCACCAAAGGAACAACAAAAACAACATGCAAGGATATTGAGGTAAAATACTAATAAAGTAGGTGAAATTAAATAGCTAGAAATAATTAATGTGAAAGATTATGGGAAAGGAGAAACAAAGAAATCAAGATGAGTAGGGACAGAGAACAAATAGAAAGACAGTGTGTTAAACCCAAATTACCAGTAATTGTATTAAATATAAATGGAGTATTTACTAAAATTAAAAGGGAGAGATTTTATGAATGGATTGAATGCAATACCCAACTATATTCTGTATATAAATGATGTACTTTTCATATAAAAGCATAATGAGATTTGAAGGAAGAGGATGAGGAATGGATTCTCTTCAAACACTAAGTAGTATTATGAGAGATAGAGAGTCATGATTTAAAAATAGAAATAGGAAAATCAAGAATACAATCTTAAAGGTTTACCCATTTAATAAGAGTTTCAAAACACAGCAAAATTAGAAAAAAACTAAAGGGGATAAATAGGCAAATTTATAATCACAGTTGGAATATAAAAGACACACCACCTTGGAGAACTCTTTGTCAGTTTCTTGTAAAGTTAAATACATATTCTATAAGCCAAAGAGTCGACCCCTAGAGATGTAAGCATAGAAATGTAAACTTACGTTTGAAACATACATTGTACATATTCACTGCAGCTTTATCCGTAATAGCCAACAAGTGGACCCAACGTAAATGTTCATCCTCAGGAGAATGAACAGTTACCAAGTGGTACATCCTACAGTGGAATACATTCAAAAAAAAAAATTAAAGTAAAAGGAATGAACTGCTACCTGCAACAACAAATCTCAAAATTATTACGCTGAATGAAATAAGCCAGAAACAAAAGTATACATATTGTATGACCTGATTTAGAGGAAGGTCAAGAAGAAGCAAATTAATCTACATTTATAAGTACTAATGGGACAAGGAAACTTTCTTTGGTAATAGGAGAAAAAGATATTTCCGCATTTTGATTGTGTTGGTGGCTGCAATCTAAATTTGTACTTTATTACATTTAAATTAAATGTCACTTTAAAAAATAAAAGATGCTTAATCACTGTATTGTATAATCTGCTTTTAAAGACTAATTGTCTCTCACTGGTAATACAGTGGCTAGTCCAGTTCTGTAATATAATTAATAGATCTGAGTGTTCCCTTCTTCTGGGAAGTATATGCTGACTTTAAAGAATACAAAACAGTTTTTATCAGTTCTCTGTAAATCTCAATTCCAGTGATTGAGAGAGGGAGAGAGAGAGGGCTAGCACCTGACTTAGAATAAATACTACTACAAATTACAAAGGATTTGATTTGAACTTATTTATCTTCTCTAATTTTTTTCATCTTTTTCACTTGAAGTGTTTATTCGGTTTTAGTATTTTAGTGATATTATATATATATATATATATATACTTTATTATATATTATATAATAGTTTAATATATGTGATTATATAGTAGTATTTTAGTGATTATATATATTTATACACTTTAGTGATTTTATATATATATATATATATTTTATATATTATTAAAATGTTGTCCAATCCGTGGGATGGGAGGAATCCTGTTCTCTCTTGAAGTGTGAGCCATCCACACCATGAACCCTTCCTCTTCTAAGAGTTAAGTGAGGCATGGTCTACATTCTAGATGGAGGCAGATGACCATAGAAGGGAAATAGGAATAACAGTGAAATGATAAAACCGTGAAACTGACTCTATAGACTCTGTAGAAGCCAGAGCAATTATACAAAACATAAGTTAGACCATGGTTCTCTGCTCATAAACTGCCAAGGTCTCCTAGTTTCTCTTAGTGTAAAGTCGGTGTCCTTACATGACCTGGCCTAATGCAATCTCTGTGACCTCAGTTCAGACTGCTCGACCCCTACCCTGGGTCATTCAGTGCAGCACACTAGCCGCCTCATTGTTCCAGACTCTTTGCTCTGCTTAGACTTCTTATCTGTAGATATCCTCATGGTTTACTTACACACTTATTCAGTGTCTTTCTCAAATATCACCTTTAATGAGTCCTACTTTTACAACTATATCTAAAAGGGCAGTAACTCCCCAATCATGCCTTCCCTTTTACCCTGAGCCCATTATTTCTGTTGTTATGAATATCACTGTTTTAAAAACACAATCTTCTAAAATATGCATTTCAAATTTCTTTGTGGTGGTACCATTTATCACTTGTCTTTCCTCACTGGAATGACAGAGGAATGACTACACTTAGAGGCCATAGGAATTTTTTTGAATCTTTTGTTCACTGATGTATTCCCCAGATCCTAGAATATTAGATAAGAATTGCATACCGGATCCTTCTCTGATCAAACATTTGGAAGAGTTTACCTTTCTGTAATTAGCATGGTGAAATAGTATTGGAGAGTTGCTTATTTAAATATATAAAATGCGCACAGCTTCTCCTATTTTTATTTTCTTCAAATTCTCTATATACATTGATGTTTCTTCCAAAAAAGAAGTAGTCTTGAAGCTACTGTAAGCCTAATAAGAATATTTTTACCGTATATGGGATGTCTTATGGTAAAAAGATATAAATAAAGTTTTGGAAGTCAGACATCCATGAGATTAAATCCAATTCTGTTCTTTACTTGAGCACATTACTTATTTCTTTGAATATTTAATTGTTTAGTCTTTTTTTTTGGGGGGGGAGTGATCACATCTGATATTTTATTATAAAACTAAAATAAGATAATGCAATATAATGCAAGCTACAATCCAAAATATAAATGATCATAACTAAAATTTGTTGAGTACTTATCATATTCCAAATGATAAATATCTTACACATATTATTTCTTTTGCTCCACAGAATAATATGATAAGGTAAGAATTATTATCCACATTTTACATGTGATAAAAAAGATCTCAGGGGTAAGTGTCTTGCCCAAAATCATAGGCTTAGGAAGCAGACAAAAGGGATTTTTAACTCATGTATTTCTGTGACCGAAGGTTGAAAAGGTAACCCGAGTTTCATATTGTTCTTGGTGTACCACACACTATTATTAGTTTCTTTTCCCATTTGTCTCATATTCCAGAAAAAAACTTGCTTTCTCCTCATATTCCAGAAAAATAATTTGTCTCTACCCTTTAGTTTTCATTTATTTTTAAGATACTGAGACAGTTCTTTATTTCTCTGTTTTCCTTTTGTTATCTTTCCCAGGCCATAAGAACATCTGGTTTCCGAATTCAGCAAACATGGTGCTCCGGTGTCAAGAAATGAAACCTTCAAAAGTGGTGTGTGAAGTTGCTGTGATTACACCAGCAGTCACAGGTGTAGGCTGGCATGAGATCCAAGCAAAGGAAGATAAAGAGAGACCTAAAGGGTTTTCAGGATGTGAAGTACAGAAACAGACAAAGCAAAGAGGCTCTGAAATGTAGAAGGATTCTCTTGCTTGTGTGTCCAAGGAAAACACTAAATAGGAATTATTGGGAAACAAATCCACACATAAGAATAAAATTTGATAACACTGCCCAAGTTAAATTGCCCCAACTCTGCTTAATAGAGACATCAAAGAGAAAAATGTAGAGAGGTTCCCCTGGATGTACTGTAGGCACAGACTTTTTCAAAGAGCAATATAAATGCTTTGAAATTGCACACAGCAAAGAAATAATAAAGTCCTTCATGCACAGCCAGAAACTGGATAAAACCAAAACAAGGAGGAAAAATACAGAGAGAGAGGTAATAGTGATCTCTACTCCAATCAGAAGTCTAGCACCGATTATAAAATGTACTGATTCTTTCTAGATATCAGACACCATTTATTATACACACACAACTCAATTACATAATATACTATATAATTATACTGTATATAATGTGTTATGCACATATATGCATATCTATAATCTCATTCAATCTTCATAAAACTCTACAGGACAGGATTATGCACTTTATAGGGATTAGGAAATTGAGGTTTTAATTAATAAGTGTGAGAACCAAGATTACACAGCTATTTAAAGACAAGTGTACATTACTTCAAAACTCCTTATTTTATTTACTATGCCATCCTCTTTAAAAAAAAAAATCTTATCTGAGCCCTGCTAGCAGCAGCCATACTTATAAACCTGGAAAAGAGTGTTTCATTCTGCTCTTTTCATCAATTTGCTGTTCACGCCCACGTAATACTTAGCCATGGCCTATTAAATACATACCACATCCTTCTGTGCCAGAAATGGGAATCCATTTAAACAAGCAATTGAGCTTTATTGTTATTTTATTTCTGCCTAACTCCCACCCACTCCCTTCTTTAAAGTAATAAGGCAATTATCACATTAGTTGTCTTTAGAGTATGTAAAAATATGTGAGCTGTCAAGAGAAGTTAACTACAGGGAACAGAGTTTCTGTCATGACATGTTCCCCCTGCTGGCCAAATCTCTTCTTGGAAAATACTGGAGTACCATGTTTGCTTTAGGATTTAAATTTGTAGGGAGAATGCAAAGAAAATCTGTTGGCTGTATGTATAGTTGATCATACCACATACCATTCAACTGGGAAGAACATGTAGATAATTAGTATATACTGAGGATGATTCATGAGACAATTTACCTATGTGTTGATTAATTTCCTAGGAAATCTGAAGTATTTTCAACATATTGTAAAATTCTTAGACTTCCCTGGCAAGTCAAAGTCTTATGCTGCCATTATCAGTTACTTATTCCCAGCCCAGTAATGTGCCAGATTCTTTAAAAAAAAAGACTATTTTGCTCAAATAAAAGAAAAGTTAATGCTGGATATCTGGGTTTTACTTGATAGAAATCTAAACATGTTTTGGAGACAACTGGAACCATTCATTCCATGCATAAGTGAGAATAATCAATAAGATTGTCTTCTCTGTGCATAACAATGGTCTGAACTGTCAGGCTGTGCAAAGTCAACAAAATTGCCAAGACAGCAATAACTTCCAATCCTCTGCTAACTCACCCAGGAAAGTGGGCTTTCTGTTCTTTCCCTCTGATACTGATCACATTTACATATTTCATACATGATTAGCCACCAAAAGCAAGACTTTCATTTATGTATTAACATTATTAACTGCCTTAAAATCTAGATTCTTGGTGTTACTTACAAAACTAAATTTTTACCTAAAATAGAGAAAGATCACTTAAGCCCGTTATGTCTATGAGCCATGTGAACTCCTTAAGGATAAGAAGACACATTTTGCTGATAATATATGCATCTCCAATATGAATCTTAAAATATATCAATGTATATAATTGAATAAATAAACTATTTGCTGAAAATTAATAGTGAAAAATTGAGATGGACTCTACTTACAACCATTATCAAGAAAAATATCATGCAACAAATCCACACCCCAAATCCTCTTATTCCCAGTTCCATTATCTCCAATATTATTATTACGGGGAGACAGAAAAACCTGTATTTGAAATGCCTAAATTATAGCATGTTGCTTAAGAACTCAGCCATATTGACCCATAGCTCTTCTGAGGCCCAACGGGTAGATCATTTCACTTTATGAAAACCCATGAACAGCTTTTGGCAATAATTTCTAATGACTTCATTTGATTCTGACACATGATGTCCTGACCCCATCATCTGGGCCCATCTGTGAGAATGGCAGGGAGCCTTCAAACATGGTGGCAGGCCACAGGCCCTGAGCAGTCTGGCACAGGTAGGAGAAGAAAGGTTGGTGGAGCAGAGCTGGCAGAATACTGCTGTATCCAAGCCAGCACATCGCAGCAGCTTGATCACTCCTCGAATCTGCCTATCCCTGCTTTCATGTGTGGCCACTGACAGTCTGGGACAAATAAAATAAAATAATGTAAAATGAAATGTAGTGAAAGCTATTAAAGGAATTAAAAATGGCCTAAAGATAGATTGGGTTAGGATTGGGAACTGAAGAAAAAACAAAGACATCTTAAAATATAATTCTCATGGTCATGAATGCCAGAGCTAAATCGTAACTTACAGTGAAATCTTCCAATTCTATAGTTGACAAAACTGAGGTCCATAAGAAGTGGTTTATTTATTTATTGCTCACAAAATGCATTGAACTCTCTATCTCTTTCCTTTTACTATATGGTGAGTGACAATAAGATAGAGATTATTGGTTTTATTTAAGGATATATATCCCCAGCATCTAGAACAATGCCTGAAAACTAGAAGCCATATATCAAATGTAAATAAATCTCAGGTTTTTGCTGAAGTTAGTACCACATATTTTTAAGAGCTCTGAATTTAGAGTCAAAAACAATTATGAATGCTTATTTCTGTCTACCAGACATGAAACTCTGGGCTAGTTAGGGTTTTGATTGAATGGAGAAGGAACAAAGCCCTGGTTGCCAATTTGCATTTTATCATGTCTTTCAAGGAAGTAAGAGAGGAAGGACAAAAGGAAGCAAAGGAGGAAAGAAGGAGGAAAACAAGAAGGGGCAGGTTAGAGAAAGGAAAAGAAATGGGAGAAAAAAGAGACAGGATTTAAAAGGGAGGGAAAAAAGGAAGAGGATGAGAAAAATTCAAAAGAAAAGAGAAGCCAATGAAAAGATGCTCAATATCAGCAGCCATTGGAGAAATCCAAATTAAAACCACGTGATACCACTTTACATACATTGCAGAGGGTATTATTATTAAAAAAAATCAAAGAAACAAAAACAGAAGAAATATCAACTGCTGGGGAGAATGTGGAGAAATTGTGTGTGCTGTCACTCAGAATGTAAACTGGCGTAGCCATTGTGGACAACATTTTGGTGATTCCTCAAAAAGTTAAACATACAATTATCATATGATTCATCAGTTCCACTTCTAGGTATATATACAAAAGAAATGGTAACAGGGACTCAACTCAATACCAGTGTCCTTAATAGGATTATTTTCAATAACCAAAAGATGGAAACAACACAAATGTTCATTGACAGATGAAGAGATAAACAAAATGTGTGATGTACATAAACTGGAATGTTATTCAACCTTAAAAGGTAATGAAATTTTCATGATAATGTGAGAAAAAACAATGTATACATGTATGTGTAACTGGGTCACCATGCTGTATGGTAGAAAAAAAAAATAACGTAACAGGGAAATAAAAAAAAATTTAAAAAGTAATGAAATTTTGATGTAAGTAATAAAATTTTAAGGTTTGTAGACAAACCTTGGATATATTATGTCAAGTATAATAAATCAGATATGAAAGGGCCCGTATTATATGATTTCATTTACATAAGCTACCTAAAATAGGCACATTCACAGACACGTAAAGTAGAACATGGGGCTAGAGGGAAAGGGGTTGGAAATTACTGCTTAATGGGTACAGAGTTTCTGTTTGAGATGAGGAAACATTTTGGAAATTGATAGAGGTGATGGCATGAAAATACTTATTGTCACTGAATTCTACACTTAAAAATGACTAAAATGATCACTTTTATGTTATTTGTATTTACCACAATAACAAAACAAAGATGGAAGGAAGGAAGGAGGGAGGGAAGGAAGGAAGGAAGGGAGAAGGAGCTATCCTCCAGTTGGCCCTAGGGAACTCTCATATCCCTACATTATGAGACAAAGTAATACATGAAATGGGACTGGCTAGCCATAGAACTGATTAATGGCAACTCTGTGGTCTTACGCTGTACATTTTTATCATGAGATCAGATTAATTATCTCCTTTCCAAATAAAGTTGTTGTTGTTTTCATTCAACCTAAGGCTCAACATAGATTGATCTACTCTCAATGAAGCAATTCATATGACAGATGATAGAATGCCCCTGACTTTCTTGGAAATACCAATTATGAAGGTGCTTGGATGATCTCTCTACACATATGTAGTATTAGAATAAACAGACCCAGTTGCCTTCCTCACCAACAAAGTGACAGAATGGAATGCAATAGCCAAGACATGGAAACAACCTCAATACCCATCAACAGAGGAGTGGATAAAGAAAATGTGGTACATATACACAATGGAATATTACTCAGCCATTAAAAGGAAAGAAATAATGGCATTTGCGGCCACATGGATGGACATAGAAATTATCATACTAAATGTAGTCAGTCAGACAATGAGACACTAACATCAAATGCTATCACTTACATGTGTAATCTAAAGAAACAATGAACTTCTTTGCAGACAGATACTGACTCACAGACTTTGAAAAACTCATGGTTTCCAAAGGAGACAGGTTGGGGGGTGGGGGGATGCACTGAGGGTTTGAGATGGAAATGCTGTAAAATTTGGTTGCAATGATTTTTATACACCTATAAGTGTAATAAAATTCATTAAGTAATTAAAAAAAGCAAAGCTGGCATAAAACTTCCTTATTTATAAACTTCCCTCTTTTTCTCAGTTTCTAATAATAGGATATATATATTTACTGATTTATAATGCATAAAAGGTAAAACTAACTTAATAAATACTGCATTCATATATGTGTGTGCATATATATATTGCATACATATATACATATACATATATATATAAAACATACATTGGACACATACATGAAATTCATTTCCTCCCTTTCATATCTCTTTTAAGCAAGAACTCATATGAAAGAAAAACTTAAATGGTCACAATACAGCTTGCCCATTTGGAGGATCCTTGCAGAGACTATATTTTTTTTATTCCCAAGTAAAGGTAGATCTACATTATGTAGAAGAAAAAAACTACATGTAAACCACCCTATTTGTTGTCATGACAACAAACAATGGTGAATAGGTATTTTAGCATTTGAGGCCACTTCAAAAGCACAGGAGAGTTTTTCAGATGGAGCAAAACTATTTCCCAAAAGCCAACTACTGTATGAAATATCCAGAGGATAAAAATTCCCATTTATCAATATGATAGAACTCTTAAAATATCAATTGATTCCTCTGATAGGAGAACAGCTTATCACTACTGAAATTTACATGTTAGGAAAATATCTGGAAACAGAATAGTTCCTGAGGACGTGTTATGATCCTATGGAGCTCAGTAAAAGAGCATTTATAGAAACAAATTCAGGTAACCCTAAATTAAGATCTCACATAGCCCTTTTATGAGTTTGTGACCTTGAAAGTCATTTAATCTTTGAAGCTCTGAAGGGTTGCTGTCAGGATTGGAGAAAATTTAAAACACCTAGCAGACTCTATGACACTCAATAGTCAATAATTATTCAGAGAGAGCAGCAGGACTTGGAGGACCTGAAGGAAGGAAGCAGCCCTGGAGAAAGAAGAGCACAGAGAATAAGAGGCCAGAACATGCAGAGAGAAGGACTAAAGACACCTGATGAGAAGTTCCCTTTACTTCCTATTGTCATCAAGGCCATCCCTGAAAGAAACGTGAGTGTTCAGAGCGAACCTACAAAATCTTGTCAACCCCAACACTCTTCAGCTCACTCATTCAGGTTCATAGGTCACACTATAATAACAAGCTTCAATTTAAGCTTTAATTGGTAGTTAATATTTGGGATTTACTCTAGTAGCCACTAGCAGGTATTATTAAAGCAAAATGTCATTTAGTGACAGGGATGGGCTTGTGAGTTTCCGTTGCTAAAACAGAAACAAACATAAGAATCAATTTTCCATCAAATGGAGATAAGTTGTTATCTACAAGTTGATCAGAATGTGCTTTAGGAGACTGTCCATGAGCTAAATAGAAAATAGTGAGCATACACAGGAATCCATTATCAAAATAATTCAAGGTCAGACACATAGCCACTAGCTCTTTCCAAAACAAAATTTAAAAAACAAAATTTACAAAAGAACAAAACAAAAAAAACAGTAGATCCAACAACCATTATTTGGAAATATTAGATAACAGCCTCAGGATTAGGAATTTGGATATTATCATTAGGTAAACATGAGTCAAGATAGCAAGCATAACATTTATGACTTGCTATCTTTTCAGTCTAGAAAAAGTTGCCAAACTCAACTATCAGTGAACTCATCTGCAAAACGGAGGTCATTGTAGTTTTAAATCATATAGGATCATCATGGAAATAAAATTTTAAAATGTATAAAAAATATTATAGAACACAGACTGCACACATTAAATGCTCAATAACTGATAGCTGTTATTCTCATATGCCTATCAGCGCTGAATACTTATAAGCATAAATATAACTTACTTATACTGCATTAAAACAGCAAAAATATAATGAAATGTACTAAGCTCAGACCAGGAACAAAAGTAAACCACTTTTCTCTTTATAGCCATGGTCTTACTCATCTCTTAATGAAAGTTTGGTACATTCTCATAAGACGTCATTCATAAACCTAATTTGAAGCAAATACTTGAATGATTTACTCCTTCATATTAACTTTGAAAAATTAAATGTTCTCCCAAAATTGACATTTTTATAAAAATACACAAAGGAAGTGTATCTAAAATTAGCCTTCTAAGACCTCATTTCACTTTCTGAATAGCCTGACAATTACTATTGTTTCTTGAGAAGCATGATTACTCCCAAGTTGTTCACACACTTAAACAGATAACATTGCCATAAAATCAGAGAACATCCTCAGTCAAGGGTATGAAGATAAAAGACCTCTCTTGGGACAGATGACTATTGAGCAGTGTTCCTGGCTGTATAACGGCGCTCTTCAAATTTAAGAAAATGATTCCCAATACTTAGGTTTACTAACTGCAATAAAATAGAAGAAACTCCATTTACCTAGAAAGTTATAAAACAAACGAATGGGAAAAAAAAAAATGTCTTCTGGCCAAGTTGTCAGGAACTACGTAAGGAGTGAGAAGTGAAAAGCCCAGCTGGAGAATTTAACAAAAAGGAGTCTGAAAGTTAAAGAAAATACACAGAATTAGAACTGTCATTTTATAGTAAATAATGTTATTTTGTTTTTGTACAAATGGTAATTACAAATTTTGATAAGCTCAAAAAGTTTAAAAAATGAAATCATAATTACCTCACCAGAAAAACTGCATACTCCAACACTTTCAACATTATTCCATACATTTCTTATATTCGATCTCCATGCAGATTCATGTGTATAATTTTAAACACAGAGGACTATGTCATATATGCTATCTTGTGGTCAGTTTTTTTTAAATAATAGTCATCATGAATATATTTAGGTCAACAAATAGAGCTTTATGTAATAATTTTAAATGACAGCATCATATGCCCTTGTATTGCCAAATTTATTTGTAAATTTCCTACTAAGCAAATGTGAGTAGTATTCATTTTTGTGATATCAGAAATTGTACTAGGTTAAGAGTGTGTATACCTCCTTACACTGGTGTAATTATTTCCTTGAATTAAAGAGGAGCCATGGTTTTCTAAGGCGAATAGAGGCAAAACAGAAACAAGTTACCTAAATTCTAATCCCAGTTTTAGTTTCATTCATTGCCCACATAGCTATCCCAGTTTATATACTGATAAGATAGCAAAATTGAGAACAATCTCTAAAGCTTTCACCAGCTTTGACTTCTAGGAGTACAAACAGAGGAGGGTGGAAACAGGAATAACTTGAAAGTAACTGATACACAACACAAGAAAGATGTGAAATGTAAACTCACCTGTCCTAGTTACCAACGAAGCATCCAAGAAGCTGTCATTATCTCATTAAACACAATGACATTTCAGTGAAATATACTAAGTAGTATAGCCATTTGTTAAGTGGGGAAATCAAGGCACAGATGTGAAAAGACTTTAAATTACGTTGTCACCCAGGGTCAAAGCTGTGGCTGAAGCTAGACTTCAAGTCTGATCTAGGATTTTAATTGCCAGGAAATTTTAAATATAAGTGTTAAGTTGAAGTCAAACTGTACAAAAGTTCAAAGGGGAATGAATATGTAATTTAGAAAAGTGATGAAATCCAAGTGGAAAACATAAAGAGTAATTAAAGAAAAAAAGTTATTTAAATCAAATGCATGTATGCAAATGCAAGTTAATCAAAGAAAACCAGTGCCAATACCAATATATTGCTAAGTTTTCAAAATTTGTTTTTAAAAATGTATACATGTTTCAGATACCTGAATACAGGTATCTCATGAAGTCAATAATTGCTAACAGGTAATGGAGGAGCGCCTTGTTAGATTAAACTTTATACTTAACAGTACATATTCTCCTCCTCTGTTCTATCCTAGCTGGAGAGAGGATGAATCAAGGAAGATGGATGTGCTTTCCTGGGTTTTGTAGAATGGTATGAAGTAAAAACATAATTAATCTGGGCACTGATTAAATTAGCTGTTAAATTACTGAAAATATATAAAGCTGTATGCTTATTATGACCTGTAAACACGCCTAATCCATTTAATATATTTCAATAAAAACCTTTAGGGGAAAAAAATGTATACATGGAGGTTTGATCATTTAGCAAGAAAATATGTACTCATCCATCTATCTATCTATGTATATATATACACACAATGGCTATACATATATATTACTTTAATCAATTATTTCCAAATATGAAAATTACCTTAAAGAAATATTCATAAATGCACATGCATGTTCATATTAAAAATGGAAAAAGCAAACAGTCTAAATTCCTATAACGGATCACTGAGAAAAATGTAGGTGACCAAATAACATGGCCCATTAAAAATCAAGAGCTTGGGGTTAGCAGATGCAATCAATTGCTCTTGGAATGGATTTACAATGAGATCCTGCTGTGGAGCATTGAGAACTATTTTTCTAGATATTTACATCGCAACACGACAATGGGAGGAAAAAGTGTGCATACATGTATGTGTAACTTGGTCCCCATGCTGTATAGCGGAAAAAAAAAATTTAAGTCAAATTAAAAAAATCAAGATTACAGATATTTTTAGCAACATTAGTAAATACTTGAAAGTAATTTTAAAAGATCATAGGGTAGTACAGCTCAAATTTGCAAAATATAGCTATATCTAAATCAAGTAAACATAATTTCCTATAGAAAATATGTGCATTAAAATTACTTTTTAAACCTCTTTTCTACATTTTCCAAAGTTCTACAATTTACACATGTAAGTATAATAAAAAAGATAATAACCAATATTTTTTTAGCCCCATTGTCAGTAGTGGAACATGGGAAGCAAAAATCTTGCTGTCCTAAAACAGACACTCTGCAGTTGACTTAAAACAGTCACTTCATCACAATTAACAAATCTAAACTCAAGCAATTTTAATTCTGACTCAGGATCACAAAATTGTCCATATGGTCAAGTCTTCTTGCAGTAGATATTGAATATTTCAAAGGACGCTCCCTTTCTGATTTCCTTCAATGTAGTAATGACAAAAACCTATATTTTTAGTGTAATGTGGATGGTCAAAACCTTTAGAATATTGCCTCCAATAAGCCTAACTAAGGTCCATGGGAAATACAAGGGGTCTGCCCTAACCAGGAAATTACTTAATGTACAGACTCCTAAACACCACTGCTTCTTGGTCTCCTCCATATGTTGCATGA
Organism: Phacochoerus africanus; assembly: GCF_016906955.1. Lineage (NCBI taxonomy): Eukaryota > Metazoa > Chordata > Mammalia > Artiodactyla > Suidae > Phacochoerus > Phacochoerus africanus. The sequence continues at coordinate 119,324,454 of NC_062558.1, read as the reverse complement.
ATCCCTATTAAAAATTTCCCCAGATCATCCCTTAAGGTGTAACTGTATCATCTTTGAGTTGCATCTTTTAAAATTATCATCAGGGGTAGGATACCACTGAAAATGAAGAATATGGAAACATTTATCATTCAACATTTATTAAGACTTCAGATTTAATTTGCCAGACTCCAGGTGAAGTCTTGGTTTGCCCAGGTCTTATGTTTTTTGGAATTCAACACTTTTATAATCCCCATCTGCTTATATTATCCATAACTCAATAAGATTTTATATTACTATTCAATTTATTCATACTAATCTTGATATTTTCCTTCATACAATAAATTCCCATTTAATTATTTATAGCAGTGTTTTTAGGAGTTAGAGTGCAGTTCTCATTATTCTCCCTACCCATCAGTCAATTCACAATGCAATTTTACAATTTTATCCTCTACTATCACACATAAATAACATTACCAATTAATCATGATGAAACAGGAATCTCTCATCAATCTGCTGCTTAATAAAAACCCACTGAAGAAAAATTCCCTATCCCCTCACTAAATGACATTTACTCCTACTTTTACAGCAACAGACATTTTTGGAGAAATTAAGTGTTAGCATATTTTGGAGACTGACATGTGAACAAGACCAATGTAGGACACATCCAGGAACAATCTCAACATAATGATGCATTAGACATTCAAGGTGTCTTTAGTAAAATATTTAGAAAGGCAAACTATTTTACACTAATATCTTATACTAATATTAAGTATTTATAAGTAGAATATTTGACATAGACAAAACATTGAAATTACCCAATCCAACACCATTCCTTATTCACCACAAGCAGAACTATCCTATGCTCAACACAAGACAGACCTAAGGCTAACTTATAAAAGGAAGGAGATTGATTTCAAAGCCTCTAGTAAGAAAGTTTCTTCAAGCACTAGAAAAAAATGGAATAAACTCAACTATAGAAATATTCAGCATGAATTAAAATGAGTAATATCAGAGATGCTATAGGAGAGCACTGTATTCATGTATCCTAATCTTTAAGATCTTCTCATGATGGTAACACCTCTGCATTGAGAGCTGGGGTCTATATTCCCTCTCCTTGATTGTGAATAAAACTGAGCAAGTCTAAGATAGATATTAAGCTATGCTACTTCCAAGATAAAGTTAGAAAAGGTGATAGAATTTCTCCCTTTTTCTCCCTCCCTCTCTTCCATACCCCTGCCCCTGCCACCCTGAGTGTGGGCATGGAGTAGATGTTCTTTGGAAATCTGAGCTGCCATGTAACGAGTCTCACTACCTTGAAGATTTCATGCTGGAAAGAACATTCAGGGACCACACTGAGATAAAGATGTGCAAAGAAACCCAGTTCGGCCCCCAGCAGTTATAGTACTCCCTACTCAGGCATAGACATGAGTGTAAATGGGTGAGCATTCCTATGATGAGAGCCCCCAGCCTCTGCTATGAAGCTGAGGGGAACAGAAGTCTAATCTCTGCCCCAAATGCAGGTGTACAGGCAAATTAAAATGCTGTTTTCACTAACTTTGGGCTTATTAAAAATTCTTTGAATATGGACCAGAGAGGTCTATACAATAGGTTGAATGTTTGAGTTTATGCTGTTCAAGAACCATTCTAAAATACATAATTTGGGCTATTTTAGTGAAAAGTTGCTTCCTGACTTATTTTGTGTATTAAGGATGCTAGAATCTATCATTTATCCTAAAGAAATTCATAGAAAACACATTCTGCCTTCCTAATCAAGATAGAGGAAGGAGATGCCATGTCTAGCTCATGCATCTCGGCGCTTGTTATCTAGAACACGCAATGTATTGCTGGGAAATAGAAGTAGATTAACAGAAACTGGTGGCTTTCTCTACTGGATTGCTACATGTCCACAAATAGATGCATAACCTGTCTGAGCCTCAGTTTCCTCACCAGAAACCTAAGGATAAAAGTGCCTGCCTTGCTTTCTTTCGAAAATTATCATCAAAATACTTTTAAATCTCTATATTCACATAAAGTTCAAAATTTATATTTACATGTGATTTTTTGTTTTAATTAGCTCAGAGAAACATGATTCTTAACTAAAATTATTTCTATAATTTCAATTGGCAAATATGTAATAATTGCTAATGGTAAATAATACAAAGTGCATTTCCTAAGAAATGTTGGACTCATAGTCCATAGTATTTGATTATGACATTATGACAAAAGACTATATTAGTTTTCTAATATAGTGAAGGGCCTTTTGAAAAAGCCTATTTTTATTACTTGCTGTGTTTCATTGTTGACGTACACCCTGCAGCGCCTTTACAACACCTGCAAAAGTAATTATGGAAGCCATCTGGAATAAGAGCAGAGGGGCACAACTGGCACTGTGATAGATGGCATGTCAGAGGCACAATGATATTAACAAACACACTCTCATTAAGAGAGGGAGGAAAGAGATGTATCTGAAGGAAATCACGATTGTTCCCTACAAGGCACCATGGAGTCATATGAGAACACACTGCTAGAACAGCAAAGTTTTCATCTCTTTTGCTCCTTTGAATCACCAAACTGGGACACTGAATGCATTCATCACGGGAAGCAATTCAGTCTAATGAACTGAGTAGGACTGCGCATCAGCCAGTCACCTTGGACAAATTATCTCATGTCTTCAGAATACTGGAATCATTGGGAAAATCTGTAACTTCACCACCAGCTGACCCCAAAAGGTCACAGTATTATTTGTGAAAGACGATGAAATATTAAGCTAAAACTTGTGGCTGGGAAAATAAAAGAAAAAAAAATCCAAAATTCAGAATCTTTTCAAACATGTACTAGCTACTAACTTCCACTTAGGGAGAATACTTTTGCCTATGCAATAATCAGTTCCAAAGTAACCTTCCATATTTTCTTTCCTATCAGAATCTTCTCATTTGATTAATTACTTCACAGAAGTTTGTTGTGGTTTTCCCTGAGCACTGTGAAAACACAGAAGGAGCAGCTATTTTCTTACATCGGAAATATATCTTTATTTGGGCTGGTGACAGCCTTGCTCAGCCAGCTAAAAATACTGTCGAAGCTGCATTTCAAGTCATCACAAGCCTGGATCCCTTCCATCCAGTAGAAAGAACTGTAGATGAGAGACTTTTAGCCAAGGTAAACTTTATCCCTACTTCTAGTTCACAATGTGTGCTCAAATGCCTGGGTTATTGGCTGAATTTATTCGTTAGAAATTTTGCAGTCTTAATTCTCATTAGCATTTGATTTGAGGCTGCTGCTGAAAACTAGTTTTGCTTTCTTTACTTCAGGACTGCTTCTTCTTTTGACCTCTCACAACCAGATGACTTTGTAGGACTTCTCTGATTCCCCAAACCCAATGCACACCTATGACACAAAGAAATTCAGGGTAAGGCCTAAATGTTAATTTCTTGTTCTAGTGTCGATTTGATATGGCAAAGTCACAAGCCAGCATAACACTAAATCATGGAATGTTTAATCAAAGGTGAATGATTTAGGGGGACTACAGTGAAGACCTGTGGCTTTTAACATCTTTTAACCCAGAATTTGTAAATTTAAATACCCACAGAGACCAGAAAGATAGCACAAAATAATGACATTACACTGTTTGCAGATGACATGATATTGTACCTTGAAAATCCTAAAGACACCACCAGAAAACAGAGCTTACCAATGAATTTGGTTAAGTTTCAGAACACAAAATTAATACACACAAATTGATTGCATTTCTATATACTAACAATGAAAGATCAGAAATAGAAGTTAGGGAAACAATCCCATTTACCACTGCATGAGAAGAATACAATGCCTAGGAATAAACCTACCTAAAAAGACAAAATACCTGTAATCTGAAAACTGTAAGAGGCTGATAAAAGAAATCAGAGATGGGAAGATATACCACATTCTTGTATTAGGAAGAACCAATATTGTCAAAATGTGTGTACTACCCAAGGCAGTCTACAGATTCAACACAATCCCTACCCAAGTTACTGATGGGATTTTTCACAGAACTAGATCAAAAAAATTTAATTGGTATGGAAGCACAAAAGATTCCAAATAGCCAAAGTAATCCTGGAAAAGAAGAGTGGAGCTGAAGGAATCAGTCTCCCTTAATTCAGACTATACTACAAAACAGTAGGGTGCTGGCACAAAACCAGAAATATAGATCAATGGAACAGGATAGAAAGCCCAGAAATAAACCCAAGCACCTATAGTCAATTAATCTATGACAAAGGAGGCAAGAATATACATTGGAGAAAGGATTGTCACTTCAATAAGCGGTGCTGGGAAAATTGGAGGGCTACATGCCAAAAAAAGAAAAGAAAGGAAATTAAAACATTCTCTAACACCATACACAGAAACAAACTCAAAATGGATTAAAGCACTAAATAAAAGACTGGATACTATAAAACTCTTAGAAGAAAACAGGCTGAACACTCTCTGACATCAACTATAGCATTATCTTCTCAGACCCAGCTTCTAGAGTAATGACAATAAAAACAAAAATAATCAAATGGGGGTGTTCCTGCAGTGGCTCAGTGGGTTGTGCCAACCAGTATCCATGATGATGAAGGTTTGATCCCTGGCCTGGATTAGTGGGTTAAAGGATCCAATGTTGCCATGAGCTTTGGTGTGGGTCACAGATGCATCTCAAATCCCATGTTACAGTGGTTGTGGTGTGGTTCAGCAGCTTTAGCTCCAATTTGTTCCCTAGCCTGGGAAATTCCATATGTCATAGGTGTGACACTAAAAAGTAAGCAAACAAACAAAAACAACTGAGACCTAATTAAATTTAAAAGTTTTTGCAACAGCAAAGGAAACTATAAACAAAACAAAAAAATAACCCACAGAAAGAGAGAAAATATTTTCAAATGAAGCAAATGATAAGGGACTAATCTCAAAAATATATAAACATCAACTGCAGCTCAATATCAAAAAGAAAAACAAATAAAAAATGGGCAGAAGATGTAAATAGACAGTTCTCCAAAAAGATATAATGATGGAATAAATCACATGAAAAGAAGCTCAAATTACTAATTATTTGAGAAATGCAAATCAAAACTACTATGAGGTACCACCTTACACAAGCTAGAATGCCATCATCAAAATGTCTACAAATAATAAATGTTGGAGAGGGTGTGGAGAAAAATGAACCCTTTTACACTGTTGGTTGGAATGAACATTGATGCAACCAGTATGGAAAACAGTATGGAAAATAGTATGGAGATCCCTCAAAAAGTAAAAGTAAAACTGCCATATGATCCAGCAATCCCACTCCTGGGCATTTATCCAGAGAAAAACCATAATTCAAAAAGACACATGCACCCCAGTGTTCACTGGAGGACTAATTACAATAGCCAAGACATGGAAGTAACTTAAATGTCCATCGACAGAAGAATAGATAAGGAAGATGTGGTACCTATATACGATGGAATATTTCTCAGGCATGAAAGAATGAAATAATGCCATTTGTAGCAACATGGATGGACCTAAAAGCTATCATACTAAGTGAGGTTAGTCAGACAGTTAAAGACAGATATCACTTATATGTGGAATCAAAAAAAAAAAAAGGAATACAAATGACCATATTTGCATAACAGACTCACAGAATTTTTAAACCTTATGGTTACCAAAGAGGACAGGTGGTGGGGTGGGAGGGATGGACTAGGGGTTTGGGACTGGCATATGAACACTGAGGTTCATGGAATGATTGGCTAATGGGGACCTGCTGTATAGCACAGAGAACTCTACCCAGTATTCTGTGATAATATATGTAGGAAAAGAATCTGAGAAAGAATAGATATGTATATATGTGTGACTGGGTCACTTTGTTGTGCAGCAGAAATTATTATCACAACCTGGCAAATTAACTACATTTCAATAAAACTTAAAACAAAGACTCAAAGACGCATCTGACAGAAGTGCCTTTTAAAACACAATCTCAGCCAATAAAAAAGTCATAGAAAACACACCTGCAAGTCACCCATGTGCTTTTTTTTTTTCCTGCCTGTTGCCCCCCTCAGTGTGATTGATAGCAAGAAAGGCCACACAATGATTCAGCATGCTCACTCCAAATAGAATGCATCCCCTGACTCAGTTTATTCCTTTAGCTCTTTCTAGGTCACCACAAGTAGAACCAGTGATATCTCTATCTGTGGGCTCAGAATTGTACTATATGTGAGACGACTGGGATTGAGGTAAAGAAGGCTTAAGTATCTTTAGCTTTCCTTCTTATACTTTTCCCCAAATCTACTGCATATTGTGTAAGTTCCAGCCACCTTCTTTCTTGGCCTGACAATAATGCAGGACCCAAGGCTGACATTTGGACTCCTATTTTTCCCAGGAAAAATCCTTGTCATCCATAGCCTTCAGTATTGGCTTTTAAGTTCTTCATATTTCTCTCCAGTCTACACCAAACCCCTAAAGTGCTTCTGTACTCAAGACCTTAAAAATTATACTAACCTAACCTGACCCACCTAACCTGACCCATTATCCCTATTTCTTAAGAAGGAGTTTTATTGGTAGTTTTAGAAATGTTACTCAACTGCTGTCATCGAAATGCGTAAGACACTTCTTACACTCCCTTAACAAAGAGAAAGATTTAGTGCAAACTTTCCTATAAAAAGAATCTCTCAACCAATAGACTCCATAGATGGATTTATAAAATGTCTCTGTGTGGTCTGGTTGCAGATGAGAAAATGCTCCAAGAATCTTATTTAAAGCTCTGATTAATATACCAGAATAGGAGTTCCCGTCGTGGAGCAGTGGTTAACGAATCCGACTAGGAACCATGAGGTTACGGGTTCGGTCCCTGCCCTTGCTCAGTGGGTTAACGATCCAGTGTTGCCGTGAGCTGTGGTGTAGGTTGCAGACGCGGCTCGGATCCCGCATTGTTGTGGCTCTGGCGTAGGCTGGTGGCTACATGTCCGATTAGACCCCTAGCCTGGGAACCTCCATATGCCGCAGGAGTGGCCCAAGAAATAGCAAAAAGACACACACACACACACACACACAAATACCAGAACACATTTTTGGTGTTTTAATTACACTAGACAAAGCGGAAAATAACTTTGATTTCTTTTTCTTCCAATGAATTTTTCTTAGGCACCTACATGAAATACAGTCAATATTCTAATATATGCCGCATATAGAAGAAAAGTAAATCACAGTATTGCCTTCAAAGAGCAATTGTGGAACTCCCAAAATGCACTTGAGGCCATAAGGCAAACACCTGTGAAACAACAACACAGAATGTATGGCAAAATCTAATCCCAGTTTTAGCACTACTGAGTGCATACTGAATCAAATGTGCTACATGAGTGACTTCTCAATCTCGTAGCAACCTGGCAATATAGTGCTTATTGTCACACTTGTACAGAATTCTCAGTTCCAAGTCATACAACTGGCAAATGACACAACCAAGGATGTCTGTCTTAAAAGCTGGTGCTGCTTCTACTGAGCCAGCGAATCGATTTTTTTTTTGCAATAAATTAATATACCTTGCGTATATTTCAGTAACGAAAAGAACAAAACCCCATCTTCACGAATTCTGATTCAAACAAAGATGGCGCAGGAGTGTTTTCAAGGGGCCACAAATTATTACGATGAAAAGCTAAGATAAATCATCACACTAAAGCATTTAACCAGTATATGGCCCAAAATATAAAACACAATTATTGTTAGAAAAGTTTTCAGAAGGTGGTAATTTGTAGGAGGTGAGCTGAAATAAAACAATTTGCCTCTAAAACTAGTTTTGCTATCCAGAAAAGCTTAACTTGCACTTAAACTTCTTCGAAGTCACAAAATTAGTTCCATTCTTCTTTATCAAATTCTGTTTTATTAAAAAAGATAACGCTCCTGTATAATAGAGATATAGCTCAGCTTACAACTGGTTTTTATATACAACATTTTATTTGAACACGAAAACAACCTGAGGATGAGGATGAGGTGTTGTACAGGTGAGGCATTTCATTTTGCAAGGCGACAACTGAAACCCGGAGTGGTTACATAACTTACTGAAGCTCACATAACTGGCTAGTGAGGCAAACCAGTTCTCACTTCTTCACCATACAACTCTGGATTAGTAGCTTCACACCATTGTAACTTCAAGTCACTGAGTCTCTTCAGCAAATTAGTATATCTGATCAATCATTCATGAAGTTACTTATTGAACAGGGTGCAAAAGGTAGAAATATATTTAAATTAATCAGTTCTCTAAGGAGCACTATAAAAGCTCACATACCAGATACAACTCAACCCACATTATCTTAAATAGTTCTGCAAGTGAATTATTCAGACTAGGACACCTATGCCATTAGGTTTTGGTGAAATGCAAATTGACACATTTCTTCTTAAACTAGTTGCTCAAAATATTAACACACATTTTTCCCCAATGTAACGTACTTATACATTTCAAGCCCTAACTGGGTGAAGGCATCAGGAAAGTTCATTTTAGCAAAGGAAAAATCTCAAATTGGCTTGTTGCTCTCCACAAAACTACACTTTGGGGACTATGCTTTCAACATGTCATTTTAGAATTAAAAAAAAAAAGAAACTAAAGAGTGGCACTTCACAGATGGTTACAGAGCAGAAAGAGGAGCTGAAATAGGTGCCTGGTGGTGTTATCAATGAAGAGCATATGTTCGCAGGTGAGCTTGGATCTGAGGTTTAAATTCCCAAAGTAACGTGATCCTCTGCAGTAGAGAAAAGACTGTTACCAGATAGTCTTGTAGAATCACTGAACACCAAACTAATTAGACGTGAGAATCAGCTTCAATCTGTGTGAGGAAGCAAAAAGAAACCAGAAATTTAGAAAAAAAAATCATTACTGATTTAATATTTCTAGAAAATCTGGAAAATGGGAATTCAAATACTAGAATATTTGAAAACAATTTTCCAAAAGGGGAATATATTAGAGATTAGAAAGTAGAGAAAAGATCCCCATTCTGGAGTCTTTAAAATCTATTTCTTATTTTTAAATCACAATATTTGGCCTTTGCCCTCCTTTTCTGACACAGAGCTTCTAAAATCCTTAGAATTCATGTGATGAGAGGGATGCAAAAGATGTCTTTCGTTATATTAATGAGTTGACTCCTGGAAAGCCACCAGGTAACCTCAGGCTAGCTGGCGGCTGGGTGCCAGAGGAACCAGACTTTGACTAGAAAGTTAGAACTTTTAATCCCACTTCCTTGACCTCCAGGGAGGGAACTATGGTTGGAGATTGAGCTCACCCACGAGTGGCAGATGATTTAATCAATTATGCCTTCTTCTCAGGACTACTAGAAAATGCAAGGCCTCTGAGGCCTAGCCTTTGGCATCCACACTTTGCCACTTTGACCAAATCCTCTTGGTCAAATCAAGCTACAACTTTGATTCTTAATAGAAGACCTACAAATTCATATTGAAAAGGAAGCACACAGGGGAATGTCTTACTCATCATTACAATCTACCACACATCTTGTTAATTCTAGTCTTTGATTTATCCATAACAGGACATGCAAACTGTCTACTTTTCTCCTTAACTGCCCCATGTGCTCACTTTCTAAAGCTGCTTGCCTACTTATAGATGACAGCCCTGCTAAATTGAAAAAGTATAACTTGAACCAGCAACTTGAACCGGTAAAACTATTTCAAAATGATCAAATGATGACCTTAGTCTCTTGAAAAAATACAACCAGAGTAACTGCAAAATTATCTATTTATGATTCAGAAGAAGCAACTACACAAATTCAGAATGGGGATTCACAGCTTCACGGCAGTGCAGATGAGAACAATGGAGTAAATCATGAGACTTACTATCAGCCAGGGCTTAATCATGGAGGTAGAGCACTTTACTACGGAATAAGAGATGGATAATGGTCATTAGATATTATTAAACACAGGAGATGGTGGGGAAGTGAAGCCTAAAGCTGGGGGGAGTTCAGTGGATCAAGGAAAGAATCACTAATTAGTCCCTGAAACAAATAATGTGAGTGGATAAGTTGAAATCTGTAGGGAAATTTTAGAAGCCAAGCATCCCTAGGAGGCGAATGGGATTGTGGTGGGACTCATGAAGATGAGTAGAGGGAGATAATATCTCCTAATGGCTAATGCTTCATGAATCTTCACCGATCCATTGGTTGACAGTGTGGGGACTGCTGTTTGTCTACAGGAAGTTGGGGAGACAGAATGAACATGGAGAGGAGGAAAATAAGAAGCTCATACCTGCAGCTTACCTCAACATTATCTTGTCACATATCTAACTGCAATGACCTCCCAAGAGTGTTGATTTGCTGTACTACTGCCTTTCAATTTGTGCATAGCTTCCCCCCTTTTCTTTGCCCAACTCAAACACAAAATTATATAAAGAAAAATATTTGAAAGAGTGTAGCACTGAGTCTTAAGCTAACACAGCACTATCTTGTACACATTTTCTAAGTTATATTTCTGTAATAATAATATAATTTACAATAAATATGAATTACTCTTGTAGCCAGAAAAAAAAGATCAAAATGAAAGGATTAATGTCTTTTCCAAAACAACACAAAGATTTTAGATGGTTGTTCATTCCATGTTTGCTCTCTTGCATTGTCTCTAAGTCTTCAATATCTTCTCTTTCCTCTACAGATGACCCAAGTTTTTAAAAGCAGTTGTTGTGGTTAATTTTATATGTCAGTATGACTGGGTCACAGTGCCCCAGATACATGGCCAAACATTGTTTTAAATATTTCTGTGAAGGTGACCTTTGACTGAGATTAATGTTTAAATATGTGAACTTTGAGTAAAAGAGACTACACGCCATAATGTGGGTGGGCCTTGTTCCATCAGTTGAAGGCATTAAGCAAACAAAGACTACCCTATCCTGAACACAAGTAATTCTGCCAGCAGACTGCCTTTGTAATTGAACTACCACTTTTTCTCAATTCTCCAGTCTCACAACATACAACCTTCCTGCGGAATTTGGACTCATCAAGCCTCCACAATTGCATGAGCTAATTCTCTCTCTCTCTTTTTTTCTTTTTAGAGCCACACCCACAGCATATGGAAGTTCCCAGGCTAGGGATCAAATTGGAGCTTCAGCAGCCAGGCTACGCCACAGCCACAGCAATGTCAGATTCAAGCTGTGTCTGAAGCCAGGGATTGAACTGAAGTGCTCATGGATACTAGTTTGGGTCCTTACCACTGAGCCACAATGGGAACTCTGAGCTAATTCTTTAAAATCAATAATTCTCTCAATCTCTCTCTCACCACATGCAAACACACTCCCCTATACCATATTGGTTCTGTTTTCTCTGAAGAACACTAACTAATCAGTAGCCTTTTGGTTCCTTATTCTAAATCCCTTGTAAATCATTGTCACCTATTTCATACCCTTCTAACGAACAATCTGAATGTGACAAAAAGACTCTAAATCTGAGATGTCAAATAGGGTAGATACTCAGCACATTTGGTTCTTTAAATGAAAATCTAAATAAGTTAAAATTAATTATAAATTCCTGTCTTCCCTCCCACTAGTCACATTCGTAGTAACCAATGAACAAAGGTACACTCAGGTTTATATATCTTCTAAGCCTTTCCTGTTTGTGATCTTTATTCTGTACAGCTATTGTTAATCTCCAAAACAGTGTCACCTTGTATGATGCATGAGCCACTGTGTTAACAAGGAGCCTTTACTTCAACATAAGGAACAAAAATCAGATAATGAGATACAATGGCAGGTCACACATCTCTGCTGTTCTCTAGAACATATGACAATTTCATGTACTTAATGAGTGGAAAGTGTGACCTATAATGCATATTTTGCCAATGTTCAAACATTCTTTCAAAGAAGCAATCTCTAATTGCAAGTGAAAAACTAATTTTAATTATTTATAATTGCCAGCTCTCTGCCTTGGGGGGAATCATTCAGCCTTTTTTCCCCAAGTACTTTTCTGTCATTTCAATAGCAGATGCTAAGTCAGATTAAGGAGGAAAACCTACAAATAAATAGGCAAATAGCAAACCTATTTTATGACATTTATAACATCATTTTTTTCTATCCTCAATCTTCGATTAAATGGTGCTTTAAAAAAAAAAAAAAAGCTTAAAGATGCTTTTTTCATTACCCAGCATTGGCTAAATGCAAAAGAGTAAAACTTTTAGAAGGGCAAAGTTCTGCTTTGACAAGTCTACTTGTAAATTGGGGTCCATGCCAGTTTTTCCTTTGATTAACCCTGCTTCCTTAGAAGATGTGGTACGTATACACAATGGAATATTACTCAGCCATTAAAAGGAATGAAATACCAGCATTTTTAGCAACATGGATGGACCTAGAAATTATCATGCTAAGTGAAGTCAGCCATACAATGAGACACCAACATCACATGCTTTCACTGACATGTGCAGTCTGAAAAAAGGACAGACTGAACTTCTTTGCAGAACAGATGCTGACTCACAGACATTGAAAACCTTGTGGTCTCCACAAGAGACAGTTTGGGGGGTGGGGGGATGTGCTTGGGTTGTGGGAGGGAAATCCTGTGAAATTGGATTATTATGATCATTATATAACTACAGATGTGATAATTTGAGTAATAAAAAATTAAAAAAAATCATTTTGAACCATATCCATGCAACAATACAAGCTAAAATGTTGGATCTCAAATACCCATGAACAGTGAGTATGGTAGACTGAGGATCAACAGATGGGTAGGGACCACAGAAATCTGAAGAGCACATGCCCACCTGTGAAGTCCACACTCACACAGCTCTAGCTAATTATTGGAAGAATTCAGGTCCAAGGTTATCAGATTTTTCCAATTTTAAAAGAGAGTTGGGAATGCCATTATCGGATTTCCCACATTTTTAACATGTTGGCTGATGATTCAGAATGTGTTTTAAACCATGTATGAGCCAAATAAAGTCATTTTGATCTAAATTAGATACAAAGGCTTCTAGTTTCTAATTTCAGTGAGGCATAAACTCCTAGAAATGAGATTATGACTATGTTCCTTGCAGGGCAGCTTCCACCAAAATGTGGGCACTCATTAGGCCTTTATTAATGGACTCACTTGGTAGGTAATAGTTTTCAGCACTCTTTCTAGAAAAGGTCACAGTCATGGCAGCCACTGATGTAACAAAAAACAATTATTGTGGGTCATGGTTGTGGATTTCAGCTAGGGCATCTTTGTCCCCAGGAAGCCATTTGGCATTGTCTGGGGACATTCTTGTTTATCACAACCTAGTAGAGATTGCTATTGGCACCTATTAGGTAGAAACCAGGAATGCCTCTGAACATTCTACAATGTACAGGGCAGTCCACACAACAGAGGATTTATGATAGATAGACAGGTGGGTGAGAGAGAGAGAGAGAAAAAAGAGAGACAGATAAACAGACACAGAGAGGCACCATGTGTATTGTAACTCAAATGCTGAGATACCCCAGTGAGAATCACCCAGTCCATAATAGGACTGTCAAAGATAATAATACCTTATTGTTTTAGTTTTGGGGTGGTTTGTCATATAACAATGGATAATGACACCAATGTTATTGTTTTGGAAAATTCCCACAGTTGATTCTAATTAGCACAAGTAACTTCTTAATTTAATACTAATTTGTAATAAATTTAAACCCCTATATTCCCCAATATGCAACTGTGACTTACCTGATGTCCATCAATGAATAAGTCTGTGAGTAGCCAATCAGAAGACTGTACATGTGAAACTCAATTTTTATTTATTTTTTCTTTTAGGGCACCACCTGCATAATTTAGAAGTTCCCAGTTTAGGGGTCAAAATGGAGCTGCAGCTGCCAACCTACGTCATAGCCATAATGATGCAGGATCCAAGCGACATCTGAAACCTATGTTGCAACTTGTAGCAATGCTGAATCCTTAACCCACTGAGCAAGGCCAGGGATGAAACTGGCATCCTAAGGGATATTATTTCAGATTCTTAACCCACTGGCCCACAGCAGGAACTCCTCAATTTTTATTTTAATACTGTTTATCTTCTGTAAGGCTCTCATAGCACCAACTAGCTATAGGGATACAAGCCTAATCATAGTCATGTTTTATCACTTTGTCAAGTTCAACAGTACCATTGCAAGATGCTAATAGCCTTTAATGAAGATGGAACCCATCATAAACTGAGATTCATAAATTTACAGATTAAACAATTATAAAGAAGCTATTTATCAGCCAGGTTAGTTGTGCCGAGTTCTAAAAATTTAAATACTAAAATAGACATGGTCTTCCTTGCTCTTTCTGATCTCTCAGTTTACTGAGGAGGCTGCAGGGAAGTTGTGAGTGAAGTGTGAAGAGTACCTGGGGGCAAATATGTTACGATTCTTGAAAAATCTGGCATTAATTAAGAGCTCATTGTATTTGTTGGGTCATTTAAAATTCACAACTGTGCTGAGTATCGTAGTATCATGCACTAAGTTAAGCTTAGAGACATTAAACTCTATGTTGCACATAGACCCACTACTAATAAGTGGTAAAGCCAGTACTCAACTAAATGTAGACTATGAAATTCTAAATGCAGTGTTCAGCCTTTTCAACTCTGTGTCATCCAAAAAATAACTCTTTACTCAATCCTGGCAGGAGGGCACTGTCATTGGAAGTTCGACAAGGGACTTTTAAGTTCATGTATTTTGAAGAACCACAGAAAGCACATACACAAAATGAAACACACACACACCATACTCCCTATGCTTGAACCAGACTGCAGTATTTCTCTGCAGAAATATTTTGGCACCAAATACTGGACTTGCAATTCAAAAGGGGCAAACTTTATTCTCACTCTATTACTTCTGTAGTAGAACAGGGGGAAATAAAGGGCTAGTAAGGAGAATGATCAACCATGTCACCCTTCAAATTCAAAAGTAGAATGAGGCACGCTAAGTTATATGGATAATAGCCTCTGACATGGCTCTGTAGACCATTCAAGGATTTTCGTATTACTTAGCCATGATGGTGAACAAAGCTATTGAAGGATATTCGTATTGGCTGAGGTCTTTTCTCTAAGGTCAAGACTATGGATTTTTGGACTTAGGCTCTCTGGAATTGTTTCATAGATCAGAGGAGGTTGTTCCATTAACACTGATACTTTTCATAGTTTCAGGCACCCACCAGAGATCACTTTAGACTGAACCATTTTTTGACCTAAGAGTAGAAAAGCCACCTTTTGCAAGAAATAGAAATCACGTCCCTTTCTAATGACAGGGCAGCATGAGCTCTCAGGTCCCTGAGAAGTACAAAGGGAGAAAAAAACAGGATAGCTGGTGGGGGGCGGGGGGGCGGGAGGGTGGAACAGAGAGAAAAGGTTGATTTGCTCTGCCCCTTAAACACTCTCTTATCTCTTGATTCACTCAAAAAATGAGGAAGTTTGATACTATTGATTCATGAAATGTTTTTGAGGGCCTATAATGTATTAGGATCTATGCTCAATATTGAAGATATTGAAGTGGGGGGAAAAAAAGGCAAAAACAGTTGTGGTGCTTGCCCTCAAGGAGTTGACAAGGGGAGATGAATAATATTTTTTTTTATAAATCCAGACATGTATGGTCAATAAATCTTTGAAAAAAGAGGCAAAAATATAAAGTGGAAAAAAACAGTCTCTTCAGCAAATGATGCTGGGAAAACTGGACAGCTGCATGTAAATCAATGAAACTAGAACACATCCTCACACCATGCACAAAAGTAAACTCAAAATGGCTTAAGGACTTAAACATAAGACAAGACAATATAAAACTCCTAGAAGAGAACTTAGGGAAAGAGGACTTAGGCAAAACATTCTCTGACATCAACTATATAAATGTTTTCTTAGGTCAGTCGCCCAAAGCAATAGAAATAAAAGCAAAAATAAACCAATGGGACTTAATCAAACATCAAGCTTTTACACAGTAAAGGAAACCACAAAAAAAGACAACCTGCAGAATGGGAGAAAATAGTTTCAAACTATGCAACCAACAAGGGCTTATTCTCCAAAACATACAAACAACACACACAACTCAAAAGCAAAAAAAAAAAAAAAAACAATTGACTGAAAAATAGGCAGAAGTTCTGAATAGCCATTTCTCAAAGAAGACATACAGGTGGCCACTGGGCACATGAAAAAAATGTTCAACATCACTAATTATTAGAGAAATGCAAATCAAAGCTACAATAAGGTACCAATTCATACTGGTCAGAATAGCCATAATTAGAAGACTACAAATAACAAATGTCAAAGAGGGTGTGGAGAAAAGGAAACCCTCCTACACTGTTGGTGGGAATGTAAATGTGTATAACCACTATGGAAAACAGTATGGAGGTACCTCAGAAAACTAAATATAGACCTACCATATGATCCAACAGTCACACTCCTAGGCATCTATCCAGATAAAACTTTCCTTGAAAAAGACACATGAACCTGTATCTTCATTGAAGCACTATTCACAATAGCCAAGACATGGAAACAACCCAAGTATCCATCGACAAATGAGTGGATTAAGAAGATGTGGTACATACACTATGGAATACTACTCAGCCATAAAAAGAACCAAATAATGCCATTTGCAGCAACATGGATGGAACTAGAGATTTTAATACTAAGATAAGTAAGTCAGAAAGGGAAAGACAAATACCATATGATATCACTAACATGTAGAATCTAAAATACAGCACAAATGAACCTATCTACAGAAAAGAAACAAACTCAAGAACATGGAGACAGACTTTTGGTTGCCAAGGGGAGAGAGAGGGACTCGGATGGAATGGGAGTTTGGGGTTGGTAGATGCAAACTATTGCATTTGGAGTGGATAAGAAATGAGATCCTGCTGTATAACACAGGGAACTATATCTAATCCCTGTGATGGAACATGATGGAATATAATGTGAGAAAAAGAAAGAGCTGGTTCACTTTACTGATCATCACTATGAAGAATTTTGGCTCTGAGATAGCCTTCAGAATTATCTGAGTTGGGCAGTCTGAACTTTCTATCCTTGGACCAAGCAGTTATTAGGTGCATGATGTCCCATTTAGCAAGGTGACTCTCTTCAGCCAAGGCATTTCTAAATAGGGCTGCCATTTGAGGGATTCCCAAGATAACTTGTATCCTGAAGATGAATCTAAGTAGTTCATCCAAGAGTCCACAGCACGTATGCACAGTTACAAACTATGATAAGTGCTATGAGCAAATATTATCCGAAGCTATGGACATGTATAGCAGAAGGATCTGACCTAGCTTGAGAAATAAGATGATCAAAACTTTCTCAGCAAAGATTTAAGTCAAAATTTGAAAAAATATAACTAGGTGAAGGGATGAGGGAAATGTATTTCTAGCAGAGAAATCAATACAAAGGCACCGTGACTTCAGAAACATAGCGTACTTTAGGGACTTCCCTCCAGAAATGAGACACCAGAGATGCTTGAATGTGGTATAGTGAACCTGGAGCTATTGTCAGAGACAAGACCACACAGGGCTTTGTAATGCAGGTAGAGAATTTAATTTTAAGAAAGCAAAATTCACTAAAATATATTGCATGGCAATAGGTGGGTAAGGGTTATGGGGAAAATAATAAGATCTGGTTATCATTTTACAAATGTCATGTGGGATGCTAAGGTGGGGGATGGAATGTAAGGCAGAGTTTCTCTCTGAAACCCCTAAAGCTAGGGTTCAGGGGCTATAGTAACATTGATAATTTGGGCACACATGAAGGCAATGAAAACTAGTAATCATGAGTATTAAGTCTCTGATGATTATCATATATTTCTCCCCAATATTTTCAAACCCTTATAACACAATTTTTGTCAACTGCACATCATCTTAACGAGGCTTACAAGAATTAACTGTTATCACTGCTTTTTTAAAAATAATTTCCCAAATATCTTCCTCCCTGTACTACCTTTGGAGTCTCTTTTCTAAAGACAGACACAGAAAATACTTGAGAGTGAATAGAATGGCCTAGGACTTTAAATTCACATAAATGACAGCCAGTTGTAATCAGCTCCACACAGTCAGTGTCCACAAGATAACAAATGCATTTGCTCCTCCAAATAGAAGCACATGAAGCAGCGATTGAACAATTTTTTTTCAAGTCTAAGCCTGAGTTGAGGTTTCCATCTGAGTTAACGATGATAAGAATGAATGGAAATAAAAGTGATAGAAAGTAAGGGGTGTTTAGATCTGACAACAGAAACTGATTATTCACCCATGTCATTCAAAGTTCTCTTCCAAAATTTACTCTTTAACTCCTTCTGAATTCCAGACAGCATTGAGTGAGCACCTACCATTTACTTGGTGTGCTACAGAAAACTCCCCAGGAATGAATAAGAAAAAAGAAAAAAGAAGGCATTGTCTTTCATCATCACCATCATCTTAGCAAACATTCCTTGTATAATTACTATGTGCTGCCAGCCAATTTACTAAAACTTTGCATGGATTAATTCACTTAAACCTTATTATAACTTTTCAAACATAAAAGGTATTCATCAGTCAGGACTCTTCCAATTTCTATGAGAACTCCAACTCAATGTAGCTTCAGGTAAGAAAGTAGATGTCTTTAGCAGGTAATATTCAATCTGATGCTTGGAATACTTATGTATTCTATTTTTCTTTCTCATTCTCTCCCTTTACATCTGGCATCTGTTTCTTCTTTCAAGAACATGACTTCTCTATGAGGTAAGGATGATAACCACCCGTAGCTATAAGGGGTAGATACCCCGACTCGTTCAGGCTGAGAAGTGCCAAGGAAGGACATTAACTGGCTTGACTTCAGTCACAGATTCATCCTTTAGCCATTATCATAGTTCGGGGAAGACATTATCTAATTGGCCTATTCTGGTTCCCATGGCAAACCCTGAGGTCCAGGGAGTAAATCCCTTTATTACTGGATACCATATAAGAATTATCTGGAAAAATATTATAAGTCCCAGACAAAAATTCATGGGTTTAATTACAGCTAGGCTTTATTATTTCACTATATTATATTTGAAGAAATGAATCTTAGAAAGGTTAGATTATTTTCCTAACATCATCCCTATATAAGTTTTGGAGCAGATTTGGTTGATTTAAAAACCTATGCTCTAAATAATAGGCTGAACTATATTTCCAAATTCTGACGCAGAGCTAGGTACACTGGAAGACTGTCAATGCAGTGAGTGTGTGTGTGTGTGTGTCTGTGTGTGTGTATTTCCCACTTCACTTTAATTCTGGATCTATACAATATATGATGATTTAAGATATATTTTTGAAGAAAAATAAACTTAGATATATTTGAATAAGTCTTTGGAAATGGCTAAACAGAAAGAAAGAAGCACTGCTTTTAAAATATCATTAATATATTTAAAAGAAAATCAGGGTTTTCATTTGTTTTGATCATTTTGTATCTTGAGAACTTAAACAAAAGGGAGGTCAAGTCCAGGCTCAGTACAAGTAATGTATTCTGTAGGTTACCTAAACCTCCAACCTCACCTATTCAATGCGGTTATTCAAGATTAAATTTATGAAGAAATATCAAAGTGTTTTGAAAAGTTAAAAATATCCTTTAAATGATAGTATATTATTTTGCATTATTTTGCATTATTTATGCCATCTACGTAGAAAGCATGTGGTTGTAGTCTATTGGCACTTTCCTAAAACTCAGAGGAAAAGCAAGACCATACTATTACAGTGCTTTTATAAACATGCAGATTTCACTCCAAGAAGTTTACTCCTCAATGCTTCTTTCTTAAAGTTGTTGCTGCTGCTGTCATCCTCCTTCACCACCTCCTCCTGCTTCTTCTATTCTTCCTCTTCATATTAAAATTTCTTGAGGTTGTGTTTGGTAGCTAATCCTCTGGGTAAAACACTCTCAGCCTAAACCCTCTAAGCTCAGTGAATGGTTTCCTTCTGATTGGATCTCTGTTGACAGTGGTATTCTATTGGTTTTCTCCACACTAGCCATTTACAGGTATACTTCTTTACTTTCTCTACTGGGTCATTTTCTCTTCAACTTAGATAATTGTTTTTCTTTATAGGAACTACCTCTTTCCTTCTAACATCTCCAATCAGTCACGGCTTACTCCGGATGAAATGTGGGCAATTGATGCATCTATTGCCCTAAGGAGACAAGGCAATAACATCATATTTTTAATAATAGGTTTAGAAAATCAACCTCAAGTTAGGCAGAATAAACCAATGGGATTTATGCTGCACCTCATTTATTTTGACAGTTGTAAAATTCCAGGTCTGATTATCCATATGATGCTGGTAAGACACACACAGATAGTAGAGAAAAGCAAAGACTTGTTATTGTCAAAGCAACATCTCAAAGATCATTTAATTTTGCCTAGGATTGCTGGTCATGCAGGGGATTATGAATTACTTTCCATGTCTTAACCTACAATGGAATTAAATGAATAAAAGCAGCGACACATGGAAATTGCACATTTCCATTTGTCTCCATCTTTGAGATCACTAAGTGGCCTTTGGTACTGGATCAGTGTTTCTCTGGGAGAAATTAATCCTAAGGGGACCAGAGCCTTGAAATGAGAGGCAGAAGGACCTTGTTTCCTCATTGCCTTTCAACAAATTTCTCTCTCTGAATTCAATATCAAGAGAGAGGAATAACAAGGGATAGAGATGAGAAAAATATAAAAACAAGGACAGTCCATTAGTGCATAAAACAAGATATAGAGATAGGAACATATTACAAACAATTATGTATTAACCACCATATTATCACTAGAGCCAAAAATGATTAATAATAATTGCATTTATGGGTAAGGCTGCACATGGAAAGCAAAGGTATGAAAAACTATTACTTTTAATTATGAACTATTGCATGTCCACACACACATGCACATCTAGGTATGTATTTACTACAGGTATGAGTGCTATTGATAAAAATATATTTATGATAGTTTAAAATTTGGTTGTAGAGAAAAGTGACTAAATTTGATATGGATTATAAGCTAAGTCTAACAGTAATAAAACCATCTTCCATATATAAACCATATGATAGCACTTCAGGAAGGAAATAATATGGGGTTGCTAAGTTAGGGAAGAATTTGTTGGATTTTCAAACATGTTTTCCATCACAGAGCAAGAACAGTGATTATTCCCTGGTTATGTAGAGAGTTGAAAGGCAGACAGAGATGCATAAGAGTAGAGCAAAAAGCAGGAGCAAAAAGCAGGCGCAAGAGGCAAATACGCAGTAAGAAGTCAAAGCATAAAGAATGCTTAGGTCTTTGACTCTCTAGTAAAAATAAAAAGGATAGGCTAATTATTTATTTCAAGAACCAAGAATCAGAGAATCTAGTCACAATTTTTTCCTCTCTGCCATGATTTCTCAGCTTCCACAAAAAAGCTGTGTGTGTTTGAAAAAATATCCATGGGGATGCATACAGTGTGAATGTGAAAGTTGCTGTAAGGAGCTATTTAGCAACCCTCTGTATCCCTAACTGCTCTTTTTAAGACTATATTTATTAAAAATATGAGAACTTTTCACTTGCTTTTGTTTTGCAAAAAGATTTTATGCCTGGCTTAAAATGATTTAGAACAACTGGTTTATGGGTAGGCTTATTAAATGAAAAAATAAAAATCAATAAGGCACTGCTGGTCAGTTTGAACTCCTGGAGCAAAAGAAAAAAACACACCTCAGAAGTGTCAGAGCACATAGAAAAGTGGGAATTATTAATAAGGTGCTTCAGTTTTGCTATTGGTTTAGAACCAAGAAGAAAATAATATTATCCACCAAGAGAAAGTTTTCATTTTACACCTGTTTTGCAGAGCTGTTGATATTATGGAAGCTGTTTGTGAGTAGGACTTCATATTGTCATGTTTCCTGATGCCTGTGGATCCAAGCTATGGGGTATGAAGCTTCTAGAGCACACAAGGTTGTGACTGCCTTTCTGAAACATTTATTTGTGAGATATACTCAACTTATTTGAAGTGCTTTAAGGAGCACTTGACTATATACCATGTTGCAGCCTGGGCAAAGGAGCTATAGCTTGTTCCATTCATCCCAACCCAACCCAGTGTGACTCTGGTTTCAGAAGTGGGCAGTCTAAGCGTGGGCAAGGATAGTCAGCTACTCCTTCAAATCTAAAAATTCATTAAACCTAGAAAGTTTTTTTCTACTTCAATCCCCTTTAAAACCCCTGTAGCAATAGGCACAATGTAGGTTAGTGGTTATTCCAATTTTGTGAACCTCAGAAGCAAGGTTTAACAAAGCTAAGCAAAGCTTCTAAACCAAGTTTCTCAAGAAAATTCCACTGGATTTTATTCAATGCGTATTGGGTGCAGCTGAGAAATCTTACTGTTTAGCCATTATCTGAGGTAAATCTGGTAGCTTAGAGCCAATTTTTGAGGAATATTATGGCTACTGATGCTCTTAGAATTACTTCTATTATCTGAACACCTTTGTTGGTCACCCTTTTGAGCCCACTCACTCCAGCTCCCCACCTCTTGCTTGATAAAAACTTGTGTTTTTTTTGTTTGTTTGTTTTTGTTTGGTGTATGTGTGTGTGTGTGTGTGTGAAGATGAACTGGTGTGTGAGGATGAACTGCCCTAGAAGGGACAGAGTACAAGCCTAAAATGCCTGTCTGTGATCTTCTTCCCAAAAGGAAGTGACTGTGATAGAAAAAAATTGGTCCAGACAAAAAAAAAAAAAAAAAAGGTAGATTACCTCATTCTGTTTTCTGTTTACACTAGTATGTGAAGAAATGTTTGACCTTCTCCTTTTTATAGTTGAGAAAAACTGGTTTACAGAAAACAAAAGTTATTGGGTCAAGATCCCACAGTTAAGAGTCCGTGAGAATCCTAGAGAAGATGGTCCCAATGGGTTTTAGAGAGGCAAAGAGGGAATGTAGCAGCTGCTGCATTTTGCCCATAAGTATCCCCTATAGGATCAATTCACTTACTTTCTCAGCTGTGTGGATGACTGCCTGCTGAAAGTTCCATTGAGTCCTTCTCAGGAATTGCTGAGAATTGACCCGCCCGAAGGTTAGACTCTTTTCCCCCAGAGGTGTCTCCTATTGATAATTGGCCAGTGTGGAACTTGCCTCTATTAAGAATGTTTTTGAAAAGCTATCCCAGTGTCAGGATCCCCCGTGGAAATGGCTGAAGCCTCTGATGCATCCACATCCCACCCACCTTATGTCTCTGCAGGGTCCCTTTTCTCACCCCTTTACCTGTATGGTTTCTTGAAAGAATCCCCAGTAAACTTCCTGCAAGCAAATTTCAGCCTCTGCATATATTTCCTTTGTCAACCCAACCTATGATACTTCTTCTGATTTTTCTTTTTTTGCCTTTTCCAAAGATCTTGGTTTAATAAAATAGTTTTCACTTTCTACTCAGTTTTAGAAATTAAACACCTGCAAACTATACTCAACACCTCCCTCTCCCTCAGTCCTGGACATCCTCTTCCAACCTCTAAATGAGCCTTTATCAGTTGACTTAGAAAAACCTTCTCAAAACTATCTGTTCTCCAATATCCTAGCAGAAGCTGCCATTATCTGTCTTTATTGCTTGAAATGTTTCTCTTCTCTTATCCTTTTTAGTTTCTCCTTCACTCTGTGAAGAGAGTGACCTTTCCAACCGACAATGGATAAGTCAGCAATCCTTAACCTTACCATCAGGACCCTGGATTTGCAGCTCCTCCTTCCCTTCCTCTGACATGTCTTTGTTTCTTTGAGTTTTGGACCTTTTGCTGTGCTGACGTCTCTGGATGACATTCTCCCTCTAATGCAGTCTATGAAAACTTTGAAAATCTCGGTCTTTTTCACTGTAAAAAGGAACTAACTATTTATCAGGGTTGTTTAAAGATGAAATAAAATAACCTGACATATGTTAGTTTTAAAACATTTATCCTGGAATTTTAAGTTTTGCTCTTTAATCTTTCCCATGTAATTTCTGAGAGCCTTAACGTTAAAGGATTGATTTATCTTGATCAGGAAATCCACAATGCACCTTGCCATGAAGCGTTTTCACTGAAATTATTAATTGCTGTCAGGTTAATCACATCCCCTAGAACTCTGGGTTTCTGTCAAATTTAGACGTTGGCCTGCTATAATTTTCAAAGTGACTGCTTTGTTCCACAATCTGTCTAAAGAGCAGATAAAAGCCATTAATGAGATTTACACACTTTCAGTGACCATGACATGAAGAAAAAGGAAGATTCCAAGTAAATGAGCAAGCAAAAGAACATTAATTATCATCGAATTAGTAGCAGCAAAGTGCAGTATACAGTAATTTCGAAATAAATGGAAACATTTTAAATACATGTATAAATTTGGAAGCATAGCTAAGTTCTCCTTGAGGTAAGATTAATGCCACTCTAATACATAAACTCTCCAAAAAAATGTTTTGTTAAAAAGACCCACAAAGTTTCACTTTATAGGGAATATCATATTCCATATATGCAATGGAATATTACTCAGCCATTAAAAGGAACGAAATACCAGCATTTTTAGCAACATGGATGGACCTAGAAATTATCATGCTAAGTGAAGTCAGCCATACAATGAGACACCAACATCACATGCTTTCACTGACATGTGCAATCTGAAAAAAGGACAGACTGAACTTCTTTGCAGAACAGATGCTGACTCACAGACATTGAAAACCTTGTGGTCTCCACAAGAGACAGTTTGGGGGGTGGGGGATGTGCTTGGGTTGTGGGAGGGAAATCCTGTGAAATCGGATTGTTATGATCATTATACAACTACAAATGTGATAAATTCATTTGAGTAATTTAAAAAAAAAGAAATGGGAAAAAAAGAAAAAAAAAAGGAAATATCAGTACCAGGGTATCATCAACTTGTACAGCAAGAAGGAAGGGCATTTAAAGGACTTCATAAGCCTGTGAAATGTAGAAGTACGGAGTGGTTCTGAATATAAACACTTAAGCCAGCAGCAATGAGATCATTGAAATTAAGTTTAGAATTATTACAAAATTCTATTAAAATATCAACCCTGTTAAAAAATATAGAGAGACAGATATTTGATTTTGATAATTAGAAACCCTGGTTATATGAGGGCTAAATTTTTAAAAATGCATCTTTAGCATCTTTGAGAAATAAATCCAGTGTTCAGTAGCATAACAAATTCCCCTTGGGAGAGACCTTAAAATTTTCAGCTATGCATGATATGAATTTTCCTAGCAAACCCATTCTGCTTTTAGCAGGAAAGAGGCATCAAAATAGATGGCAGTGACAAAGATAAAGAAATCTGAGCCAGCAGCTTTAAGCCATCATAGTCCTTTCAACTGAGGGCCTGGACTTTGTTCACATTCAGGAATATCTGGACCAAATCCTTCTGTTTTGCCTTGTTGGTTCCCTGACATTTCTAAGCCCTAGTTTTCTCATCTGTTAAACATAGATAATAATACATGATCATGGCATTGTTGTAAAGATATAATAAGTATATAACATGGAAAGCCAGATTCAAACCTAAGCAGTGTGACCCCAGAGCCTGTGCTTCTTTTTTTTTTTTTTTCTGGCTTTATTGTGATACACTTGACATGCGATACTGTGTAAGTCTCAGGTATACACCAGGATGATTTGATACACCTATATATTACAAAACGAGTGCCACAAGAAGGTGTGTTAACACCTTCAGACCTCACCCAATTATCTTTTGTTGTGTGTGAGAACTCTCAAGATTACTATCTTGGCAACTTTCCAGTATGTAATGTTGTTAACGATCGTCACCATGCTCTTTTTAGATCCTCAGGTCTCACTTATAACTGAAGTTTGTACCCTTTGACTAACATCTCCCCATTTTCCCCATATCCAAGCCCCTGGCAACTACCATGTACTTTATGTTCTCTGAGTTGAACTTTAGTACATTCTACGTATAGGCGACACCATGTAGTATGTGTCCTTTTTCTAGTTTAATTTTACATAACATCTCTTCAAGTTTATTCATATTATTGCAGAAGGATTTTTTTTCTCTTTACAGCTGAAGATTATTCCATTGCATGGGTGTATGGATGTGTGTATGTGCATCTGTTTTCTTTATTCATTCATTTGTTGATGGACACGGAAGTAGTTGACATGTCTTGAATATTCTAGATAATGCTGCAATGAAATATATAAGTCGAGGCATCTCTTCCAGATAGTGATTTTGTTCCTTTCAAATTTCTACCTAGAAGAGGAATTGCAGGATCTTATAGTTGTTCTATTTTTAATATTTTGAGGATCCTTCATACTGTTTTCCACAGTGGCTGCACCAGTTTACATTCCAAAAAGCAGTGCACAAGTGTTCTTTTTTCTCCATGTCTTCGCCAACTCACTTATCTTTTTGAGGGTAGCCTTTTTTTTTTCCTTTTTTTTTTTATGGCCACGACTGCAGCATGTGGAAATTCTCAGGCCAGGGGTTGAACTGGAGCAGCTGATATAGTCTACTCCACAGCTACAGCAACACCAGAACCAAGCCTGATCTGTGATCTAAGTAGCAGCTTAAGGCAACATCAGATCCTTAGCCCACTGATTGAACCTGCATCTTCAAAGAGACAACACTGGGTCCTTAAACAGCTAAGCCATAATGGCAACTCCACGGATAGCCATTTCAACATGTGTGAGGTAATAGCTCATTGTGGTTTTGATTTTCCAGGGCCCACACTCTTGACCCTTAAAATAAATTTATATAGTCCTGCTACACAATAAGTGTGTCTCATACTCAGAAACAGCAGGATAGATACAGACACTATTATTTAAAACTGACTAGGTTGTTTCAGATATTTGAATATTTGTCCCAAATTGATCAGGATGATAAGTAATTTAATTAAGCCATAATATATCACACTCAGAGCTGAAAAATATTCTGGGAAATACTAGAGTAATCCTGGGAGTGAGGAAACTGGAGAAGAGGAGAAAAAGGCATGAGTAAGAGGGTAAGAGGTTGAATAAGAAATCCAGCTGCTGGGGGCACATATCAAGTCAGTATGCTATATGCTCATGTTATTCTTTTAAAATTTAAATAATTATGCAATAAAATGCAAAGCTCTTAAGATCTGAAGAGCTCATTTTAATGAGGAACTGACTGAAATGAGGCATGAGAGAAATTCCTTGGAGGTGGAAATGTCCCTTACATTGTTTTTCATGGTGGTTACCTGGTATGTATACAACAGATACAACACATTAAAATGAATGGGGATAACAATATGAAGTATTTCCTATGTTTTCAATGAACATGCTAATCCACGCAAACTGTTCATAACAATAGCTAGCATACAGCTACTATAATATTCATTATGATTGTTCTCCAAATGCTAGTACTGAATAGCATTCTGAGTGTGCAAGGGTGAGACATTAAGCTTAAGAAAATGACAAGGGGTCAGATCAAATAAGGATCCAAGGGTCAAGTCAAGGAGGTTGTATTATGGTCAGATAGCAGCAGGGAGTGTTGTGGTCAAGGCATGATATACTCAATTTTCTATCATTTGGCATTGCCCTAGAAGCAGTGTGAAGGATATTTGCAAAATGGCAGATAAACATAGGGTAAGTAATTCAAAACCTCTGGAGTATTGCTCTCCTCAACTGTAAGGTAATAGTAAGTACCTGATATAACTCACAAATATAGAATTGACAGAAAAAAATGACTGTAATGTATAAGAAAGGATGTTGACAAATAGAAAGTTCTCTGGAGAACACTTACTTTGGATGCATGAGGATAATGGGATGCATCAGATTTGCTTACAGATTAGGAACAAATAGCTCCGATCCAAAGGAAAATATTCAGTAGTATAAGCCCATCCTTTCCCATTTTTAGCTGCCTACTAGTTCCACTGGTGAAACATGCTGGAGGAAAACAATGACACAGCTGTAACGATATTGGCATAGTCTTTGCACAAAAGGAATTTAAAAGAAAAGAAAAGGAAAATCTACCTGTGCAATCACGCATCCAGCATGCAGGTCATCACAGAACTTGCAGAACTGTGTAAACCTTTGCCTAAATAACTTAAAACAATCTCTTAGAAGGGAAACTTGCGCCAGGAGAAGCTCTGAAAATGCCCAGCTGGCCCCTTGCCAGTGGATTGGGTGGCTGTTATTTCTTCTTAACAAGTTCTTGTTCTGATATCTTTCATGTTTCAGAGAAACAAAATGAAGGCTCCTATAGTTACAGCCTGAGGTAACTCAAAGATCAGTAATTTTAACCTCGATCTTTATTCAATTAAACAAATGGAAAACTGCCCCCCTGCCTTATATATTGTCTCTTGCCAATAAGTCATTAACAGAGGCTCTGTGGCTGACTTCTCCATTAAAAGAAACAGCTTTCTGACATTTCACTTTTGGATTGAGTGCTGAGGGTCTTTTCACACAAATTTAAATTGGGAAGACTGAGTAGGGAATAAATAGGTGCTGCAGAAGGCACTGAGCTGAGCCTCTGCTATTCAGATACACATAGTATATTTGGAGAAGAGGTTTAGGAGCAATAAGAGAAATTTCCAACAATGAAATTGATCATTTCAAACTAAGAAGATCTCTGCCACAGTCCTAACATTGAGTCACATTTTAAGAGACTTCATTATGACAGTCAAAAAAGACTTCAAATTAATTTAAATCAAGTTTGCAGTCTCCTTACAAATATCAGAACGAGTTATTGAAACCACTCAGCATTTCTTGATTTTTTCACATCTGCTTGATACATAAGTTCCCACACTCACTGTGGAATATCCTCAATATGTTCTTTTTACCTTTATTTCAGTGTATTCTAGAAAATATATCTCTTTTTAACCTTACACCAGACAAGCAGGCTCTTATGTTTTCCCCCTAACTCCTTTGTCTCTGGCTCAGCCATTTGTCATTTGCATCAACTTAGGCTCCCAGCTTTTTTTTCCCTCTTACTCCTAGATTCTACACCATAAAAGAAGATCCAGGCTCTGACACAGGAATCAATAATTGCTCCATTTAAGAAATCAGAAACAGAAGGGAGGGTTTTAAACACTTATAAATTAGTAAGGGAAAAATGTAAAAATGATCCAAAGCGATACATGTCATATAAGCTAGGGGAAAAAAAAAAATCCTGCCTGCTGAGGCTTCATGGAGGCAGCCGGAATTCTTCGAGTGAGGAGTAACATTGGATAAAGCAGGAGAGGGAGGTTAATCATTCATATCACTCAAGTAAGTAAAGAGGGTTTGGGATTGGGTTCACTTCAGGGAGGGTTCTGTTTTCCAGATACAAATGGCATTTGGACCAATAAAAAGAAGCTGCAGACAACAGCAACAGCCATTGTCCATAAGTAACAGCAAGCTTCAGAGAGTGGCATGACATTTATTCTACAAACCAGCTTCTGGGAAGTGGCATTAATAATACTCATTCCTACTTGCCTTTGGACAAGATGGCCAGAGAAATAGGATGGAGCCACCTTGGAACAAATGGGTTTGCAAGAATGCAATATGGAATGTGGCTGAAGTCATGGTTCTGCAAGAAGGATGGAAGACTTGGAATGTGCTGTGTGGGCATCCTCGCCAAGCCTCTGAGAGGCTCCTTTAGTACTTCTCAGGAGCGGGCTTAGTATGCACACTCCCCCTGCTTTGGGGTACAGGTTTCTCCCTAACTCCAGCCAAATGGTTGGTTTGGGAGTTGCCATTCACTTCCCCCAGGGGGACATGTGACTCTTGAACAACCACATGTGAGTTCTCGTTTTCCCCACACTCCTGCTCCCAGGCAGAGTCAAGCAATACAAAGCAGGCAGGACTGGGGTCCTTCCATGGGATTATCTCCCTTGAGGCTGTGGGGGAAGGTTCCCTCTCACGTTCAGAAACCCTACATGTATAAGTACAGAATTACCTGCAACTATAGGTCCAAGTTTGTGGAGAAAAGCAGCCTGAAAGAAAAAAATAATGTTCAGAAAGGAGAAAAGAGAAGGGAAGAAAGAAATAGGTGGTAATTCACTGTTAGAGCTATAGGACACTGTTTTCCCTGAAGCCAGCCCTACAATTGATCATGCTGTTTTTAGCTTACCTAAGCCAATAAATTTGATTCTTATTTTGCTTATACTTATTCCAACTAGACTGTCACTTATAATCAGAACAGCCTGAAACAAAGGATATATATTCACATGTAAGAATTTACTGGTGAGAGGGGATTTGGTTAAGGAAATCAAGTAAGCTTTCAAGGGGGAGATAGCATTTAAAGCATGGCATTTCCCATAGGAGGAAATAGGAGGAGACATATTCGTGGCACAGGAAATAGTATGGATAAAGGCAGAGTAGTTGCAAAGAACAGAGTGTATTCAAGGTAGAGACCAATGTGGTCAAAGTATGAGAGAAAAGACTGATACATCCTCTCACAGGTGTTTCCCTGGCTGATCCTTGATTGCTCCTGACTGATCCCTGGCTCATCTCTCTGATCTCAGCTCAAAAGCTACTTCCTCCAGGGAGCCTTCCCTGATCATCCCATCTAATGTCCCCAGTCACTCACTGTCACATATGTGTTTTGTTGAATTTGCAGCGCTAATGTCATCTGCAATTTGCTAAATCATTAGTTCATTTCTCTGGTGTCTGTCTCTTCCACTGGACTGTGAGGTCCATGGGAATGGGTGCTTTGTTCATTTGCACATCTCTGATCACCAGTGCCCACCAAGAAGCTTGCATGAAGGGACTTCTCAGTAAAGATCTATTGAGTGAGTAAGTGGGCGAATGAGAACAGAAAGAAAGAAAAGCTGGAGCCAGAAAGTGGAAGCTGCCAAACCCAAACTTTACACTGAAGAAAATGAAGAACTGGGGGTGTACTGTCAGAGCTATGCTTTTGGGAGACTGACTTCTTTGGTGCATAGGAAGTAGAGAGTGAGTAAGGGCTGCAAGACAGTTGGAAGGCCACTGACAACACCCAGGCAGAAGGCAATGTTTCTTGTTTGAGCGAATTATCTGAGGAATTCTGATTTGTCATCATCACAACAAAGAGAGGAATGATAAAGGCAAGGCGGCATGATTTTTTCTTTTTTGCCACTTTTCAGAGCTAGGTTTCCTATAGAATCCCCAGCTTCCTTCAGACAATGTTTTTCCAAGCAGAATTTTTTATATGAATCTATAATGCCTATCCACCCTCCCAAAAGAAATGGCTTTAAAAAGAAAAGTGATGATGGCTGTTTGATCAGATCATAAAAGCAACAAGACTTACATTCATGGATTCCCCAGGCTTGTGGTGGCCCTGGGCTATTTACTATTCTACCAGCACCCTCTGCACAGTCCTCACAGATCATGTGTGTTCAATTTTTGTGTTTAGTTTTGCAGGTTTTTACATTTGTTATAAGAAGTTTCACTTATTATAAAGAGTGCTTTACAAGGTTTTGTCCTTAGTTAAACATCTGATTTGGGGATATATTATCATTGCTGTATAGTTGACCACTGGGTGGGTAGTGCATACCAACTCAAATATTTTCCTGTTGAAGAACATCTCGGTTCTATAATTTCCTTCACTCCTTCACACAGTGCTACACTGAACATGCCTGTTGCCTTGTATTATTTTAAATTTTAAAAAATTTGTATATTTTTAATCAGAATATAGTTAATTTATAGTGTTGTCAATTTCCACTGTACAGCAAAGTGGCCCAGTTATATATGTATATATGATATGTATATCATATTTATGATATATATAGATACACACACATTCCCTTTCTCATACCATCTTCCATCATGTTCTACCCCCAAAAGATTGGGACATAGTACCCTGTGCTGTTTCCTTGTATTCAAATGAAAAGAAATCTCTAAGAATTTCTGAGCATGGAACTGCTAGATCCAAAGTAAGGTAATACCTAATCAAGTAGAGTATTTTTGTATTACCCTCAAAAACTGTTGCATCACGTATATACTCCTAAGCAGGATACAAAGCTATTTTTCCCAAATCCTTGTTAATTCCTTAGAATTGCAAGATTATTTTTTTTATATTTGCACATATATTTGTGTGTTCAAAAATATAATTCTTTGCTATTTGTGTTTCTTTTTTGTGAGTAATGTATTAATAATCTGAGTCAATTTTTCTATGAGTTTTTGTGTCTTTTTGTATTTATTTGTAGAAGTTCTTTATAAACTTTGAGAATAGTCCCTTCTCAACATGGATGCTTTCATCTATTTTCTTCTTCTCTATTTTTTTCATTTAGGCCTTTAATTCACCAAAATTTGATTTTGCATGAGCATTTTCCTCCTCTTCTTATAGTCTCTGTACTTAACTACCTTCTAATCCCTCTCAAATCTTTTCTATTTCCTGCCTTTTTATAAGACAGTTAATTCCCACTTCCTTCATGCAGCTTCCTGATTGTTCCCCTCCTCCTTGACTTCCCTAGAATTCAAAATTATTTCTAAATGCATTAGTGACTTAATTTTGCCTAACAAAAGAGTTGTAAACTCAGATACCTATAGCAACCAGACAGGTAATCTAAATGGATAATGTGAGCCTGATTTAAGACAATAGGGAGTTAGGGAGACTGTTAAAAATGGAGAGCACAATCTCTTGCTAAAAATGCCAAATATTGCTATGAGAGAATGTAGGCCTAGTTCTGCCATATATTCTGATACTTATGTTTTCCTAACAGGAATACAGATGTTCACATGTAATTTTAAAATATTTGCAGGTAGTGCCAATACTTTTTAAAAGTGTTATGTGGGTCAGGATAAAATGTATCTCTTAGGCAAGATTCAGCTCTTTGACTTCTAACTAATTGTCTCTAGTAAATGCAATGATTTATGAACATTGTTTCTTCAATTAAACCGTGACTTTTTGTGTATAGGAGTACTCACTTTGTATCTGCTGCAATGCTTATCACAGAAACAAAAGCATGAAAATGTTCAATCTTGATTAAATGTTGATTGACTCACAAGCACACAAACCTCCCCATAGTCAAATAGTGTTGTGTTTCTTGGGGAATTCCTGCAGTGAGTCAAAATGACCAGCAGCCTGTTCACCCAGTGTTTCTATTATTCCATCCAAACCCATGCCCACAGAAATGGTAAATGGACAAGCACATCTTCCCACTGCCCAACTCCTTCCTTCACGAAGGCAGCCAAGATGCACTAAGACCTAAGCTTTTAAGATAGTTCTGGCTTTGTCTATGGCCACACCACCCTGAATGTGCCTGATCTCATCT
The DNA here is from genome assembly GCF_016906955.1 of Phacochoerus africanus. Taxonomy (NCBI): domain Eukaryota; kingdom Metazoa; phylum Chordata; class Mammalia; order Artiodactyla; family Suidae; genus Phacochoerus; species Phacochoerus africanus. Next base: position 119,291,441 of record NC_062558.1, on the reverse strand, counting down.
AAGATAGTTCTGGCTTTCACTCTGAAAGAGCAGTTGTACTGTCCTTGCATAAGTAAGGGTAGGGATAGAAAAGAGTAGAGTAAGAATTCAACTGCATTACCTTCTAGAGAAGACCCATCTTGTTTTTAAGGAAATCCAAAAGATCACAATTGCAGTTTCATTTCCAATCCTGGACGCTTGCCCTCAGAGTCAAGCATCTCTTTCCCATTTGGTCCATCTCACATACATCTAATAGGATGACCTAAAGATCTCTTTTCTGGAGAAATCAGTCATAGGACTGAAATTAAAACACTGGGTCCCAGGCTGCCTTTCCTCATGAGGTAACTTGACTGACAGGCTCTGCCTCTGTGACATCAAATCAAGACTTATATCAGTGAGGGCAGAGGCAGAGTCTTATGTTGGTTAAGAGCACAGCCTCCCAGGCCAGTCACCAGTGCAACTGCATCTCAAACATTCTCCTTTCCAGTTGAGGCTGAACAGTAGACCCCAAAATGATATGTCTATATTTTAAACCTCAGAACCTATGATTAAGTTATTGAGAAAAAAAGTTTTGCGGATATAACTAAGGATCTTGAGATGGGAGATAATCCTGGATGATGCAGATGGGTCCAGAATCCAAGGATAAATGCCCTACTTATAAAATGAACAAAAACAGAAGAGGATTAGATAGACACACAGAAGATAAGGTGATATGAAGACAGAGGCAGGGGCTGGAGTGATGCAGCCACAAGCCAAGGAAGCCAAGGCCAATAGTAACCAGAAGCTGGAATAAGGAAGGAAGGCTTCTCCCCAAGACACTTCAGAGGCAGTGAGGCTCTGCCAACACATTGCCTTCAGACTCCTGGCCTGCAGAACTGTGATACCCTAAATTTCTCTAGCTTAATGTCACCCAATTTATGGTAATTTGTTATGGCAGCCACAGGAAATAATACACTGGGTGACCTCTTTGAAGCTTTGTAGTAATTTTTTTGGCCATGCCCTTGGAAAGCAGAAGTTCCTGGGCCAGGAATCAAACCCCAGCCACAGCAGTGATGATGCCAAATACTTCACTACTAGGCTACCCAAGAACTCCCTTGTAATAACAACTTTTAAAAAGATATAGTAATGCTTATCTAAATAGGATTTTATGAAGATCACAAGAGATTAAAGATACAAAGCTCTGTATAAAGTGATAAGTGCAATTAAACAAGCTGTTAGGTACAAACTCATTTTGTAAATGTAAAGAGGGCCACACAAATATCATTAATTAATATTGCGACCTGCTATTTTGACCTCTTCTCCAGGTTTCTGTCAGCATGACAAACTAGGTGACTTCTGTAATACCTTCATGAAGCTTCAAAGTCATGGGAAGGGAAAATTCTCAGTAAAATCTCTTGGAAATGCCATGTGGTTCCCTCCTTTGAGGTGATTATGCAACCCATGTTAAGAGAAGGGCATGTGACACTGAATTGACTTGTATCATATACACAGAGAACTATCAGATGAAGGTGATCCAGGACTCTGCATACAGCAATGAAGTAAAAGCTTCAAAGGGCACTTTTTTGAGTATGTCTCTGTTTTTTTCCTATTTTAGAGCATTTGAATGCATCTCTGTAGTCTATCAGCATCTGTGTCAGTGTGAATTTCTGTGTGATACTGCTGTGTGTGCAGCTGTGTATGCCAAGAGTTATACCTAAACATGGGTCTCCTTAAGATTGTGCCTGTGACTCTACAGTATGAATCTCTGGTAGGTAGGGGTGTGTGTGTGTGTAATTCTCCAAATAAATTTGTGTTTGTCTATGTGTCCATTTCTCTGGTGCATGTGTGTATATCTCAGTGTGGCTAAGTACCTGATGTTTATTTGATAATGAAATTATTAAGAACCAATACTTCTAAATTATGCTATATTACCATCAAGTCTTTTCAAAGATGCAGACCAGTGGCTCTTAATCCTGGCTGAAAAAAGTTACCCAGAAGCTTTAAAAGTCACAATATCCAAGATATTACACTTAAATGTTCTGAAATCTTAGAAAATGTTAGGAGGTAGGGTCCTAGACATCAGCATTGCTTAAAAAGCACCCAGGTGATTCTAATATGCATCTGGAATTCATCTGTACCAGCTAAAAAGCCAGGACTCTGCTGGTTTCCCTGGAAATGGAACCTACTTGTTTCATTGGTATAGGAATTTATTTTTATCACAATTCAGTATGGAGGATAATTTAAAGTAATTAATTTACTTTGCATAGCAAAGTACTGAATCTCCCCTATCCTGCTCAAGAGGAAGATGATTCATTAAAGGAGACTACAATTCAACAGCCTCCAGATTAATACATGGAAAAAGAGGAGAAAGTCCCCTTCCAGCCAAACTTCATTCATTTTAGCTAACATGTATCTATTGCCTTTTCATTTATAGGATGTCTAATTAATAAGCTATAGCCCAGCTCTAAAGTCCATGTAAACTCTTTATATCCACTGCATAATATAAGCAGATAGCATATATATAGGTATAATAAAACAGAACTTCATAAAAATTTAAATGTGTGCTTTGGAGCATTCTTTACAGAGGATCAAAAAGAGGAGTATAGGAGAGAAGACAAAATTGCTAACCTTGAAGAGTCAGAAACCAAAAGAACTGAAGGACATCTCAGGTTCTTAAAATGCGGGATGCAGGTCTCCAGTCAATCACAGACTTTTGTGAAAATTAGAGAAATGTTGTGCATTTTTCAAGTTTCAGCTCCTGCCTGCCTAACTGGATGGGATGAAGGTGGGTCAGGCTGTATGGGTGTCCACATGACACCACCCCAGTCCCAAAGTCCAGCTCATATCCTCAGAGAATACTAAGAAGTCTGAGGACATGGAAACTGTCACATTTACTAGACATTAAAAAACAGTAGATTTTAAAAATATTTCTTGGGAGAGGGATGGGGTGGACTGGGAGTTTGGGATTAGTAGATGCAAACTATTACACTTAGAATGGATAAGCAATGAAGTCCTGCCATCCAGCACAGGGAGCTATAACCAATATTTTGGGATAGAACGTGATGAAAAATAACATGAGGAAAAAATACATATAGGTATGTATGACTGGGTCACTATGCTGTATGGCAGAAATTGGCATGACACTTTAAACCAACTATACATTAGTAGAAAATAAAATAAGAATAAAAATGTATCTCTGTGTCCACAACTACCCCGAACAGTATAGCAAGAACATAGCAGGCACTTAATATTTGTTTAATGAATAAATGTGTTACTGTCCAATGACAAGTTGGATCTGAAAGGGCAACTCAGATAACAGATCTCTCTTAATCAAAAAGAAGCCAGAGTTAAGGGGAAAACTTTGTCTCCACAGTTAACAGTAAGGGACACAAAACTGTTGTGAAAAATCGCTAAGAGGATAGAGGTAAGGAACATAGGACTGTGATAATCAGTGTTACTTGCTGATATTTAACCCATGAGGAAAGAAAATAAAAAATGAAATAAACCCAAAATTAATTATATTCTTACAGATATGCCCATTCAATAGTTAATATCATGTCAGGGTTCCTATATGGGTTTTTGAGTAATTAGGATGTGTGGTGGTATGTAGTGTGTCAAACTGACTACATTGAACTTCATTTCCTAGAATCTCAATTCCTGCATGGTCCTGTTTCATCTTATTACTAAAATAATAATAATGATATGTGCAAGAACTTTGGAAGGTGGAAATACATTTATACTCTCCCTTATACTCCCAGAAGTTCATTGTAGGTCAGAACACATGTCAGGTTATGTACAATTTTGCAGATCTTCTGGTTCATCTTGTTGTAGTTAACAATCACATCAATTGATCCAGTTGTATGAGATCTCATCCTTTAATATCTTTAAACCCTGGGCCAGATACTGGGGTGGATCTATGACAAGAGCTCCAGCTTCTTTTGAAAATCATCTAGGAGAATGAGTTGGAGGTTTGTAAATGGGAAGAGGCCAACACATGTTCCCATGAGGGAAAGAGAGGTACAGTTTCCTGCACTTTCCTTGCATGATTAGATTGAATCATCCTTCCCTCATTTCAAATGTATCTGTCATTCTAGACAATGTGTCCTGTGTATTCAGGTTCATAATCAAGAGTTAGAAGGAACAGACCAACTCAGACCATCATACCAGCTTCCAAAATTTTATGTCACTAAATTGTTATAATATGTGTGAAGATAAATCCTAAAAATGTGGGATTAGGATTAAAGGAATATGATTTTAGAAAGAGATAAATTTGGGCTCATTAAGCAGATGTTTAGATTTAATATGTTGTTCAAATGTTTTGAGGAGGGTTTCCAATGGTTTGCTTTAAGAGATAAATAAAATTTGACCTCTATATGGCCTATATTAAAGAAATTTGAAATGACATACTTGTTTCAGTATACTACAGAGAATGTTACTTACAAGCTTAGCAAGAAGCTTGGGGTTAAGCTCAGAGTTATAAAGACCTTGAAGTAAGCATTCCTACTCTTTTAACAAGAAAAACTATAAAAAGGGAAAAATGAAAACTCTTGTTTGTCTCATTAGATAATCTAGGTTTTAGGGCCAAACTACCATTCCAAAATCTGGAAAGACAGATACATCTAGGGAGACACAGGACATGAGAGTTGCTTATCTGGATTCTGTATACTTTTAAAAAAACAAAAATATAAATATTGATAATGGTCAGGGCTGAGTGTGTGTTAGTGTAAGAAGAAAGAGGTATTGGGAGCTGCAGTCATGACAAGGTCTGCACACTTTGGCAAATTTTATTTCCAAAACTCTGCCAGCCTCTCACAGGAAGAAGGGTAAATCTGGAGACAGTGGCCCCCATGACTGAAGCAGGGTAAAGGGAGGGAAAGAATAGCCACTGTGAAATCTGCCCAGAGCTTTCTATTAGACATAGCACTTCATTTCAGGAAAGAAAAATGCAGGGGGCAATAGTGAAGTCCCATCTCACTAAAGGAAGGGCACTTTGCTATGCAATGCCCCAGCCCCAATCCAGCCTTCCTGTTTTACATAAGAAAAAAAAGATATGAGTTATAATCTATAGCGAAGAAGGGTTTAGAACATAGAGAGGGGATACTGGAGGGTACATATAAGAAGGGATCAGGAAGAATGAGGGAACAAGTTATTTTCCTAGAGAATAAATAGAAACACAGCAAATGCCACATCTTTCATGCCGAGACCTGACATGCACTCCAAATATGGAGAATTAATCAGGAGATTAGAAAATCCTCCTCATTTCTCTCTACTCTCTCTTTATCATTGAGTTAATAAGCCGAGAGCAAAAATGATAGTGGATTACAGCTGGGAGAGAAGCAAGAAACATAGCCTCCCTGAGGAGAAGGACAGAGAAGCTCCAAAGCCAAGAGGAGAAAAAAAATAAGGTCACTAAAGGAAGGTTAAGCTTTTGGCCCCCATAATTACAACAAACATTACACACAGCCTGACCTTTGTCCCAGGTAACATAAATTCTCACAGGAAATGCCAATTTGCCTCAGTATCTGTTGTTCTATAAAACATATCTGAATTTCAAAAACAACAGCACAGCTATAATGGAAAAAATAAAAATCACTTTAAAAATTAAAAACAACAACAACAGCAAACCTACAAGGCAAGTTGAAAGACAAGAAAAGAAAGGCTTAAGGGTAACAGCATTAATCAGAGTCAGATATATGATTAAGTCTTTAAAATAAATGATTAATATGTTAAAGGCAGACAACATACAAGACCAGATGAGTCACATGAGCAAAGTGATGGTCCATATAATAAAAAACACAAGCTAATACTGGAAATTAAAACATAGTAACAGAAGCAAACAATATCATGACTGGGCTTGTCAGCAGTCTCAAAGTAATAATGGCTCAACATTTTTTTCTAAAGTAAGTCAGAGACAGTAAACCAAAGACCCAAGATGCTCAGAAAATGCTAAGCAAGATAAATAAAAAGACAAAACAAAGTGAAACAAAAAACAAAACACCAAGGCACATAGCATACAAATTTTAGGAAAAAGACAAAGAAAACCTTGAAGGTAGCCATAAGGATGAAGCATTACTTCACCTACAAAGAAACAAGGACAATTAACAGCAAACTTCTATTCATAGATCATGCAACCAAGAGGACAAGAGAATTAAATTTTGATGAGCCTATAGGGAAACAAACAACAACAATGAATGAAAAAAAAAACAAAACACCAAGCCAAAATGCCAAATCCAACAAAAATTTCCTTCAAAAGTGAAGAAAATCCATAGACTTCTCCAAACAAAAGTGGAGGAAATTAATGGCCAGTGGTCCTTCCCTATGAGAAATGTTAAGGGCTTCATTTAGAAGAAAAATGATAAATGTCAGAAACTTAAAGGGCACTCAAAAAACAATGAAGACAAATATAATCTTTTATGCTTCCTAATTTACATAAAAGAAAAATATTTATAGCAATAATGTTAAAAATATATTAGGTATTTATAGCATACATAAAAGTGAAATGGATGACAACAATGTTACAAGGCATAGGATGGAGGATTTGGAAATTTTCTGTTACATATTATCTTCACTGCTTATGAAACAATGTGGCCTTATTTGAAAGTGGCCTTAATTTTAAAAGTATATTGTCAACACTAGAAGAAGCACTAAAATTTTAATAAGAAGTGTAAATGATCAGACAATATAGGAAACATTAAATATTTTTAAAAAATCTGTTTAGGAGTTCCCGCCATGGCGCAGCAGAAACGAATCCAACCAGGAACCATGAGGTTGCTGGTTCAATCCCTGGCCTCACTCATTGGGTTAAGGATCCAGTGTTGCCGTGAGCTGTGGTGTAGTTGCAGACATGGCTTGGATCTGGCATTGCTGTGGCTTTGGTGTAGGCCAGTGACAACAGCTCCAATTAGACCCTAGCCAAGGAACTTCCATATGCTGCTGGTACGGCCATAAAATGACAAAAGACTAAACAAACAAACAAACAAACAAATAAAATAAAAATCTATTTAACTATGACAGACCCATTAGAATGCCTAAAAATAAAATACTAATTGTTCACATGGATGCAGGTGTGAATGTAAAAGAGTGAAGTCATTCTGGAGTCAGAGGGCTATTTCTTAAAAAAATCAAATATTATCTTATGATTGTGCCCCTGGGTATTTGCTTAACAGACTTTAAAAGTTAAGTTCATACAAAAGCCACATGCATATATTTATAGCATATTTATTCATAATTTCCACAAACTGGCCTTAAATATCTGTCAATAGGTGAGTAGATTAACAGTGAGACATCCATACAATGGAATATTAATTAGTGATTAAAAATTAAGTCAATTAGTGATTAAAATCAATAAAAAAAATTAAATAGATGGGGAGAAGACTCAAACCCCTGACACAGATGAATTTTGAATTAGGGAGAAAATAGGAAGGAGGCAGGAACATTTCATCTTCACCCTAAGAAGCATGATACTCCTCTCCTTCAGCATGGGCTATGCATACTGACTTCTTTCCCCTATGGATTATTAGAGAATATTGATCAGATTTCCCTGTGCTTTACAGGGGGTCCTTGTTAGTTTTCTATTTTATATAGTAATGTGTATATGTTAATCTCAACCTCCTAATTTATTCCTCCCCTTCCCACATTTCCCCTCCGGTAGCCATAAATTTGGTTTCTAAATCTGTTTCTGTTTTATAAGCTCTTTTGTATCATTGTAATTAAATTCTACATATTAGCGATCCTATTTGATATTTGTCTTGATCTGACTTGCTTCACTTAGTACGACAATCTCTAAGCCCATCCATGTTGCTACAAATGGCATTTCATTCTTTTTATGTCTGAGTAATAGTCCATTTATACACACACACACACACACATATGTATACTATATATTCTTTATCCAATGCTCTGTTGATGGATATTTAGGTTGTGTCCAAGTCTTGGCTATTGTAAACTGTGCTGCAATAAACATTAAGGGTGCATATATCTTTCTGAATTGTGGTTTTCTCCAGATTGATGCCCAGGAGTGGGATGGCTGGGTCATATGGTAGTTCAATATTTAGTTATTTAAGGAACCTCCATACTGTTCTCCATAGTGGCTCCATAATGGCTGCACTAATTACATTCCCACAAACAGTATAGGAGAGTTCGTTTTTCATCACATCCTCTCCAGCATTTATTGCTTGTAGACTTTTTGATGATGGACATTTTGAACGGTGTGAGGTGAAACCTCGTTGTAGTTTTGGTTTTCATGTCTCTAACAATTAGTGATGTTGAGCATCTTTTCATGTGCTTTTTGACCATTTCAGATGATGTCTTGACCTCAGTATTTTTTGGCCATTACAGTTTCAAAGGAGCCTGATTAATAATTTTTTCAATAAAATAAAAACTATTTTTCTGTGGGAACCATAAAGGATTCTTCTTTTTTCTCACAATGGATAATAATGAGAGAATGCTTATACACATGCCCATTCAGGATTTGGCATGAATGCTCTGGGATGGCAATGGCTCTTGTCGCTGTTTTGGTTCTCTCTCAGGGTGATAGAGCCTTGTGGCAAAATAAAGTCATGCCAGGTGCCCTTGCATTATGATTCATGATTTGTTCTAATCTCTTCATGAGAGTGTGAAGGAAAAACAAATAAAACAAAGCATTTTCATATTTAGGAATATCAAACAGTTTGAAATAATGAAATTTTTTATTTCTTGTGATATGGGTACCCTTTAAATTGTGTTATCTCCCCATCTAAGTAAAGCAAACTATGAAACTGACCCAGTTATCTAAGAGATTCAGTAGCCTGCTACCTGACCAATATTTTTAGTTATCTGTTACACACCACACTTCCTCCAATACTTATCTTCACTTATTGCTAGCTGCCTTTAAAAAGGCAACTTGCCGATAGAAATTCATCTACGTGAAGCAACAGTGCAAGATCTCTAGGCCCTGGCGATTAAGAAAAGTAAAGGACCAGTTATAACCTGGCTGAGCTTAAAAGAGCTAATCAGAAAGTAAGCATTAGATAAATGTTATCAAGATTACACCCTCTAGGAAGCAGTAAAACAGAAAAGGAGAGAAAAATCAGGACATAAGGGCAATACATAAAAGGGGGGAGCAAATTCACCTTGAAGGTTTTATGGCTCTGAATTAAGTACTTTCAGACACAGCATGAGTGGCCTTTCCCCCAAGTGGAGTTCTTGCATTCTCAGAACTGAAAATCACTCCAAGGCTAATTATCCCCACTTCTTCCCTTGAATCCCCTTCCTCTTACAACCCCCCAAACTATCCAACTCATATTTAAAGAAGACCAGGGTGCTGGACATGTTGCATTGCTCAGCAGCTCATCTCTTTCTTACATGTCTGTATCACATCTTCTAGCTTCACAAATAAAAAAATCACTACAATGTTCAACTAGTAAATAATATATGCAAATGTTATTTTTTCCTCATACTCACAGAAGTATGAACTTAAAAAAAATGCTTTTTTTTCTCCCATAGAACTTATTAGGAAATTCATATAAGTGTCAGTTTGGGCGGCCATAACACATGGCCATAGGCTGACCCCTTCTTTGAAAATCACTCTGCACCTACCCCTGGCCTTTGCACTCTAGACCTATGGTTGGGGTACTAATCATGATGAACTACAACATTATTCCATTGCCTGGACAATAGATACTGGCTTCTGTTTATATTGCTAATATCCTTATCCCATTTGGCCACATCTTTAGTGTTCTATCAAGAACAGGCTCTCACTTTTTTATCCAATAAGAATAGTTGGAGAATTTTCCAAAACTTTATTTCTACTTCTTCCCTTTTGATAACAATTGCATCTTTATGTCATTTCTCTCTTCTTACATTTAACAAAAGCAGACAGAAGGAAGGAACTAGGCTACTCCTTTGACACTCTGCTAAGAAATTTCTTCATTCAAATATCCAGTTTCATCACCCACAAGTTTTACCTTCCACAAAATACTAAGACACAAACAATTAAGCAAAACTCTCTGCCACTTTGTAATAAGGATCACCTTTCCTCCATTTGTCAATAATATGTTTCTCATTTCCATCCAAGGTCTCATTAGAATGGTCTTTACTGTCCATACTTTTACCAACATCCTGTTCATTTCCCTTAGCTATTCTCAAAGAAGACAGAGACTTTCACTATGGCTTTCTTATTCTTTTTCTGGGCTGTCATCAGAATCACCCTTAACTGTCTCTTTACAGCAGTGCAATTTTTTTTTTCTAGCATGCATCTCAGAATGCTTCCAGACTCTACCTATTACCCATCTCTAAAGTCACTTCCACATTTTAGATATTTGTTACAGCAGCACCTCAGCTTCCTGGTACCGATTTTATTTCTTGGTCTACTTGGGATGCTCAAACAGAATACCATAGAATGTGTGGCTTACAGACATAAATTTACTTCTCACAATTCTGGAAGCTGGGAAGCCCAAGATCAAAGTGCTAGCAGATTCAGGGTCTAGTAAGATCCTTCTGGTTCACAGATAGAACCTTCCAGCTATAACCTCAAATGGTAGAAGAGATGTGAATTTGCTTGGACCTTTTTATATGAGCACTAATCCCATTCATGAGGGATCCACTCTCATGACCTAATCACCTCTAAAAAACCCCACCTCCTAATCTTGGAGGATAGGTTTACACATACCAGTTTGTAGGGGTAGGGGTAGGACACAGATCCAGACCATAGTAAGCCTGTCTTAATCCAGTGCTAAAACTCCACATTTTATGTTGCAATTACTAATGTGGAAAATTGGTAAATTATATCCCTCCTCCTAACCAAAATAGAAAAGGTGTGTTTGAATATTTCTTTAATACTTGCCAAGAAAGGAGCCTCTAATGAAAACAAGGATGTTTCAACTCACTACTATTAGTGCCACTTATCAAACTGGATTTGCCTTATACTCCTCTTTTTTAATATTTTTAATAGTTATTTCCCCAAAACAGTTTTTTTTCCACTGTATAGCATGGTGACCCAGTTACACATACATGTACACATTCTATTTTTGCACATTAGCATGCTCCATCATAAGTGACTAGACATAGTTCCCAGTGCTACAAAGCAGAATCTCATTGCTAATCCATTTCAAAGGCAATAGTTTGTATCTATTAACCCCAAGCTCCCCAACCTCCCCGCTCCTGCTCCCTCCCTCTCGGCAACCACAAGTCTATTCTGCAAGTCCATGATTTTCTTTTCTGTGGAAAGGTTCATTTTTGCCTTATATTAGATTCCAGATATAAGTGATATCATATGGTATTTGTCTTTCTCTTTCTGACTTACTTCACTGCCTTGTACTTCTCTTTCTCCAGACTAAACCAGGTCTAAATCAGGCAACAATGAGTAAGCAGTCTTACTCTTATCTGCATAAGGGGTGGGGGATTCTGACAGAAATACATGAGCTTAATCAAAGGCAAAATTGAAAATCAAGTTGCTGGCATCTTGAATTGTTACATAAAAAAAATAACATTTGCTGATATTTGGAGAGATTGTGAAAAGCAGAGATGGTAATTGCAGTTATATTCATTTCAACTACAGCTTCAATGAAATGACTTTAAGCAGAGATACTGCACAAAACCTAGCTCAGTCAAGAGGTTTTAAGGGGAAGAGAAAAAGCACAGTGTTAAAGAGACTTAAAGTCACATCATTTTATGCTTTTCACACCTTACTTTAGCCTTTCTCTTTCTTACCCGGCTTTCACCAAGCACTGCCCTAGAACATGAAACAGGAATCTAGCTAAATAGGAATCTAAAAACTCCAGGTCATATGTCCTAGGAATCGGTAATATCAATCCTCACCCCCATGGGCTGATATATAAACAGAAAATATATTATTTTCCAAATTTCTAAACGCCACTTTTTAAAAATACATGACTCATTTTATTATTTATTCTTAATTGCTGTTCAATAAATCTAACACAAAATTCACCATCCTATTTTTAAGTATACAGTTCAGAATCAGTAAGTATGTTCACATTACTATGCAACTATCATCACCATTCATCTCCAGAGCTCTTCTCATCTGGCAAAATTAGACCTCTTCACACATTAAACAATAATTCCCTAGCCCGCAGCCCTGAAACCACCATTCTATTTTTTGTCTTTGTGAACTTGATTACTCAAGATACCCTATTTAAGTGGAATCAAGCAATATTTGGTATTTTGTGACTAGTTTGTTTCACCTGGCAAAATATTCTCAAAGTTCATTCATGTTGCAACTTGTGTCAGAATGTCCCCAATGCCACTTTTAAAATGAGTTTTTTTTTTTCCTGCTATATTTTTCTGGCTTAGGGCTATAGATATAAAAATTAGGACAGATTCCTCAAAAGGTAATAGGTTGATACATACCAACACCAAAATGTTAGGTCCTGAAGAGTTTCCAGTACAGCTCCTTCAGAACCTTCTTCAAAACCTAATGACTCTGAAGGAGACAAGCTCTTGAATATCTGTGTAACATAAATAGTTCTATGTGTACTAAAACCTCTTTACCACAGCTGATATGCTTCTCTCCCAAGTAATAAACTCATACCCCACAGATAAGACCTCCATGTTAGGATCCAGCAGCACAGTACTATACATTTCAAGAGCAAACGAGATAGCAAATCTGAGTTACTAAGCTTGGAACCTAGTGTAGACATCTCTACTCAAATAATTTATTCCAGTAATTCCAAGTGAATAGTGAAACATTTTCCTTGTCTCCTTTATCTGAGAAGCCCACTGGGCTGTGTGGGTCAAGCGGGAAGCATACACATGAGTGGCAAATACTTAGAAGGTTAGAATTCTAAAAAATAAAAAAATAAATAAATTTAAAAAAAAGATGCATAAAAAAAAGAAGGTTAGAATTCAACTCTACTGCTAAAGCAACCAGTATCCTTCCGCAATGGTCCCTTTCTCAAGGCAGCTACGCCAGCCTAAAAAGCCATCACTGTCCATCAAAGACTGCAAGTTAGTATCTATCTTTCCTCAGAATCCTCATATTCTTTGCTGTCTTCACTGCAGTAGTTTCCCCTCAATATCCAGCTCTCCAATAAAACTTTCCCAGGTTCCCCCCACCTCTTGATTCAGAGATATTAAGGGGTTTCTTCAAAGTCATTCAACAATTATGGATATATTTGGGATTTGAACACACATCTGTCAGATACCAATGTATATTCATACACATATACACATAATGTCCTGCCTTGGTAAGAGACAGAGCTGGGTTTCTAATGCAGGCAAGTCCAAGAGCAGCATCTATGCATGTTCTTACTCATCTAGCCACTGACACCTCCAAAAACCCTTTCAAGTAATTCTCTCAGAATTAAATGAATAATATTTGTGAAAAAAGGTGATGGGCATTTGAAAGCAGGTAGGAAGAATCTCTATCACTAGGTGGGAATATCCTTACAAAGGAGAATGCTAACGAGTGGCTCCAATGACAGTTTCTAACTTATATTCCAGTAGTGTCCTAGGCAAGGAGATACTATGATGTTAGATTCAAAACCAAATTAAACTGATGAGTCAAAGTTTCAACCACATGTTTTATGATTTCCTCTTTATTTTCTATGGCACTTTCTGAGTATTTGCTGGAGGCTGCTGATGAAGTTCAGGAATGAGAGGAGAAGGCAGCTAATCAAAACAGTAACTTGGCAGAATTTGGTGACAAACAAGGAAGAGGGCTGAGAGAAAAAGTGTACCACCAGGATTTGGGGCTGAGCAAAGTGGATATTTGTTGTTTTTTTTTTTTTTTGTTCGTTTTATAAGGTCACACCTGTGGCATATGGAAGTCCCTAGGTTAGGGGTCAAATCAGAGCTTCAGCTGCCAGCCACAGCCACAATACCAGATCTTAGCCTCATTTGTCACCCTACACTACAGCTTGCAGTAACACTGGATCTTTAACCCACTGAGTGAGGCCAGGTATTGAACCTGCATCCTCAAGGACACTATGTCAAGTTCTTAACCCACTGAGCCACGGTGGGAACTCCAAATATGGATGTTTACACAAGTTTCACTCCTGGTTTCCAGTATACACGCAAGAATGCATATAAGTAAGGTGGCTGCCCTGGTAAGGAGTTGGAGGTGAATTAGAAACACACAATGGTAAGGAGCAAATAAGAAAATATACTGAGGATAATGAAAGACAAGTTTCTCACTATTGGAGAAGCACCTTACAAATACAGAAAGTAGGAGCCTAGAATGGACCATAAGTTAGATTTGTATTAGAAGTGTAGATACAGATACAAATATATGAAGCATACATGTGTAATATACACATATAATATTTCTAGCACTATCCACTGAAAGATCAGTAGCAATGGGTATATCTAAGTACTAAGATCTTGATTTCTAAATACCATCTTCCATTAAAATGGTCCAGAGCTTGTTGGGGAAATGACATTGAGACAGGGATGATGAAAGCACAAGATGAAACTGGAATAATTTATTGTGCCAACCAGAAAAAAAATGGTCAGGGGATAATAAAATGCCCAAAGGACATAGAAATGCCCTTGCAAGAAGTTTCTATTTGTCAATTTAGATAATTTGAGCGTAAGAATAAATGATAGCCAAATATTAAAATCCATTAAGGAAAAGAAAAATCCATGAATGCATATTGATATAAATACATCATTAAAAAGATGAAGAGGAATCCCTTTGTTAGAGCAAAATGCCCAATAATCAATGTAAGAAGAATGAGAATATTATAAAAATAAACATTTGATACCTTTCATAGTCATAATTGGTTCAGGCAAGAAATACTAATGTATCAAAATTAATGAGAAATGTAATAAAATATATTTACATAGTTTCAAATATATCCCCATAAAACACTTTCATTTCTTTCTGGTACAATAATTGCGTAGAGGAAAAACCTTAACCAAGTAACAGCAGTGTTAGCACTAATTATGAGACAAATCCATATGGAGTACCAGCACATATTATTCAAAAAGAATAATAGCATCATTTCTTTGATATTTGGGACAAAAACATGTAACCTGGATTCAATCATGAAAAAACTCAAATTCAATATTGAGCAACATTTAACTTGCCTGTAATCTTAAATTAATGAAAGATTAGATAAAAAATGGATAAAGCATCCCGAAACACTAAAAAAAAGCATGGCTAAATACATTAGCTTAGACTGTATAATTTCTTAGTACAATAATGTGGAAACATTTCTGTTTTCCAATTCCATGTGGAAGTTGCCACTCCATCCTAACAAATAAAAATCTGAACAGACTGAAAACCCAACCATTCTTGGATCCATAAAAGACAAGAAAGACACAGAGCAATGCACTGCCCCCAAGACTAGGGAAACAGACAAACATATACAGTGAGTCACAGCTTATGAGAGCAGAGACTTGCCAGGTGAAACAGCTGTCCAGTGCCTGCATAGGAATATCTGAACAGTAACTGATGAATTACTAAAGGCTCAGTGCAGACAACTCTGAGAGTTAAAAAAATCTAGGGAGATCTATCATAGGAGGAATCACAATATTTACCTTTGGGAACTCAACCAGGTTCTCACAGTTTATATCAGAGAAAATTCCCCTTGTGTTTCCGGCAGGGGGCAAAGAAAAGGACTCACTTTCAAACAGTCCAAGAGCACTCTGTTTGTAACAAGGACAGTCCCCAGAGGAAACTAATTAACAGAGTTTAACTTACTGGGGTATTAACAGAGCCTAACTGACTTTGGGGAAGGGAAATCTCCAACCCTGGTCCTCTCTAACCTTCCTGTTCTGAAGAAGAGTGGAGGAAAAAAGAAATAGAAACACTCAGTGAAGTTCTTAGTCCAGAGCATGAGTTAAGAACTTAAGACCTAATCATAGCACTTCCACAGCAGCAACACCTCACCACATTACTAACAGCCTATGCACAGCAGTTAATTTACCTGGTTATGTCCAGCTATCAAAAATTATGAGGCATACTAAAAGGCTTTTACACAGTTTGTAGAAACAGAGAAGCATCAGATCAGACATGATAGAATTATCAGACCAGGAATTTAACATTATAATGAATATGCTAAGAGTATTTGGTTAAAATAAACAGCATGTAAGAACAGATGCACAACATTCACAAAGAGATGTAAATGCTAAGAAAGTACCAAAATGAAATGCTAAGCATCAAAAATATTGTAACAGAAACGAAAAACTCTTTTGATTTGTTTATCAGGAGATTGGACATGGCAGAGAAAAGAATCTCTGTTAGAGGATATATTAATAGAACCCTTAGAAAACAACGACAAAAAAAACAAAAAAGACAAAGAAAAAATATTCCATGGCCTGCAGGAAAACCACACATACAAAAAAAAGTATCACACATTGCATGAAGTAATATCAAAAGGAGAAAAGAAAAAGAAATAGAAGAAATTTTTAAAACAATGTCTGATAATTCTGCTAAATTAATATCAGACACCAAACCACAGGTGTATTAGTTCAGAAAACACCACCAAATCCTGATGAGGACGTGGACAAAAAGCAACTCTAATTCATTGCTGTGGGAATGCAAATTAGTACAACTATTTTGGGGAGTTCCCGTAGTGGCTCAGCAGTAAGGAACCCAACTGGGATCCATGAGGATGTGGGTTCCATCTCTGGCCTTGCTCAGTGGGTTAAAGGATCCTGCGTTGCTATGGCTGTGGTGTAGGCCAGCAGCTGCAGCTCCAATTCGATCCCTAGCCTGGGAATTTCCATATGCCATAGGTGCTGCCCTAAAAAGTGTGCGCACACGCACGTGCACACACACACACACACACACATAGTAGAGCTATTTTGAAAGACACTTTGGCAGTTTCTAACAAAACCTATCATACTTTTTCTTTAACATTTCAGCAGTCAAGCTCTTTGGTGTTTACCAAAAGAAACTGATAAACTTATATCTACACAAAAAACCTGTACAAGTTTGTTTATATAGTAGCTTTATTTATAATTGTCAAACATAGAAGCAATGACGATTCCTTCAGTACATGAGTGAATAAACTGTGATACATCTGAAAAAGGGAATACTATTTAGTACTAAAAATAATTGAGCTCTCAAGCCATGAAAAGACATAAAGGAATGTTACATGCATACTACTAAGTGAAAGAAGCCAAACTCAAAAGGATACATACTATATTGTTTCAATTCTATGACATTCTGATCAAGAAAATCTATAGAGAGTTAAAAAAGATTAGTGATTGCTGGGAATGGGGAAGGACAGTAAAACAGGCAAGGCACATAGGAATTTTAGGACAGTAAAAATAATCTGTACGGTATTATATTGAGGGATATCTGCCATTATACGTTTGTGCAAATCCATAAAATATACAAGACCAAGTTAACCATTAGGTAAACTATGGACTTTAGGTGATTATGCCATGTCAACATGGGTTCGTCTTTGGTAAAAAGTGCTACATTCATGTGAGTAATGTGGATAATGGGGAGAGGCTGAGCATGTAGGGAGGAAGAGTTATAGGGGAAAGCTCTATATCTCCCTCTCGATTTTGTTGCAAATCTAAAATGTCTCTAAAGAAATAATTTTAATAACATCCAACATGTTAAACAGAAAGTTGATGTTTGTGTTTTTTTTTTTTTTAATATTTTGGTCAGCTCTGAAAATTCAATAGGGAGATGTTTTCAATTAAAAGATGACCAAAATATCTATGATATTTCCTTTTTTTTTTTTTTTTGTCTTTTTGCAATTTCTTGGGCTGCTCCCACGGCATATGGAGGTTCCCAGGCTAGGGGTCGAATCGGAGCTGTAGCCCCCAGCCTACGCCAGAGCCACAGCAAGGTGGGATCTGAGCCGTGTCTGCAAACTACACCACAGCTCATGGCAAAGCCGGATCCTTAACCCACTGAGCAAGGCCAGGGATCGAACCCGCAACCTCATGGTTCCTGAGCCATGATGGGAACTCCTGATATTTCCTATAAAAAAGAACAATGTGTGTAAAAATTGTTCAAAATTGTAATAGAATTTGTAGATCAGATGTCTAATTATTAAGTTCTGGACTTTGATGTGATTTGTGGATACTTGGAAAATGTCCTTTGCTGTAAAGAATACCCATAAAAGTATTCGGGCCAGTGAAGGATCATGTCTACAACAATCTTAAACGGCTCAAAATATCACATATACTCATATATATTTACAGATGATTTAGAGAATTATAAAAGGTGGTAAATGTCAAGGGTTTCAGAATCTAGGTGAATGTTAAAGGGAATTTCGTTGCATTATTCTCTACAATTTTCTATAATCTTGAAATTATTTAGAAGAAAGAAGTAAAATAAATGCTGTTGAAAGTGCAACCATGTTGATAATTGGCAACTTGTTCTGGAGCAATATTCATGGGACAAAATACTTCAGGGAAACTGCATTATTTTTATTTTTTTCTGACAAATTGCGGCTTCACACAGCTGCTATTTTCTAATGGGCACTAGATGACGGATGAGGCCCCAATGAAGGAAATTCCATCTACTTTTTTTGATGAAGGTGGCAAAACCACTGCTCAAGATGGGCCACATTTTTTTTTTTAATTTTATTCTTTGTCTCTCTTTTTTTTCCCCTGTGGCCACACTCGCGGCATATGGAGATTCCCAGGCTAGGGGTCTAAATGGAGCTGTAGCTGCTGGCCTACACCAGAGCCACAGCAATGTGGGACCTGAGCCATGTCTGTGACCTACACCACAGTTCACACCAATGCTGGATCCTTAACCACTGAGCAAGGCCAGGGATCGAACCCACCACCTCATGGTTCCTAGTCGGATTTGTTAACCACTAAGCCACGACGGGAACTCCAAGATGGGCCACATTTTAAATCTAAACTCTTGAGAGGAATTTCATCTGGGCTTGTATTCTAGGGATGCTAACTTCTATACCTGAGGATTATAAACAACTAGAATATGGATTTAAGAAACTTCCAGAGAAATTTCATAAGCGATTTTGAACTGTCACTGATACAAAATTTAGCTATCTCATGGGACACTGGCCTAGCAAGAAATCCCTTGCAAAGCTTTTAATTCTGCTTTAACTGTCTGGCACAACTTCATTTCATCTTCCTAATAGCTGTCTTAGTTATCAATATATCTATTAATTAACCTTCAGAAAAGAAAAGGGCTTCTAACTTTTTGAATAACAATATTTGGGATCAAACTTAACTTATCAAGGCTATGTTGAAATCTCTGTGGTCCATTTCCACAACTGTGCATTGTCCCCAAATCCCACCTATCTTATAATCCTAATTAAAAAATCTAATACCCTCCAGAAGAAATGCATCTCCAGTTCCAATAACAATTGCCCTTTGGTGATTCTTATTCTATGTGCTTCATTTTCGAGTTACTTATTTACATCTTACTTTCTTTACTAGACTGAGACTTAAAGCTTCTTAAATTTGTTCACCTCTGCAACCTCCACTCTGTTTAGAGACGATCCCAAAACACAGAACTAACTCAATGCCTTGTTAAATCAAGATAATATTTCAAGCATCATTTAAAATCTATGATAGACAGATTTTGGGGTATCCTCCATTATTCCAGCATTCTAGTGTTCACCTTGTGTAATTGTCTTTTTCCAGAGTATAGGCAAGACATGCTAATTGATTCTAATTAATAGAATGCGGTAAACATGATGGATACATATAATTATGAATACTTGGATTTAGTATATGAAGTGCTAATACCCATCACAAAAGCAGACTCTCTCCCTGGCTGGCTTTGAAGGAGGAGGCAGCCAGGCTGAAAAGATTTTATAACAAGGGGTTGAGCTTGGCCTCTGGCCGACAGTCTGCAAAAAAAAAAAATGAGGCCCTCAATCTCACAGTTTGCAGGAATTAGGGACTGCCAGCAATTATGTAAGCTTGGAAGCAAATCTTTTTTATAATTGAGTGTCAGATAAGACCATAGCCCCACCTGATGCCATGATTTGCAATCAAGTACTGTTAAATTGACACTTCAGTTTCCATTTCTATTTTCAGTCCCCTAAACTCCCGCTTGAGATTAAGGCCCTCAACCTATTATCCTTCCCTCCTCTTCTAACCCCAAAGTGCTAGTGATTCATAGAATACAGAATGATTATAACCTGCATTTTGACATTGAAACAAAGTTTTCAGGCAAAATTCTGGGAATGTGGTAGATAATCTCCCTCTCTTTTGAATGTCAAGCACTCTTTAAATTTTTTTTTTTTTTGGTCTTTTTGCCATTTCTTGGGCCACTCCCAAGGCATATGGAGGTTCCCAGGCTAGGGGTCGAATCAGAGCCATAGCCACTGGCCTACACCAGAGCCACAGCAATGCGGGATCCTTAACTCACTGAGCAAGGGCAGGGATTGAACCCGAAACCTCATGGTTCCTAGTCGGATTTGTTAAGCACTGCACCATGACGGGAACTCCCAAGCACCATCTACTTTTGAAACACTTTTCTTTCATTTGAAGTATGTATTTTTTTCTGTCCTTGTCTATTGTTCCCCCCATATATATATATACATATATATATATAATATCATTCTCTTCAGAGAGGCAAAATGGCTTTTCAGACTTAAGTTAGGTGTTCAGAAGAGAGCAAGTTTTCTGGAAAAAAATTCAGAAGTCAAAAGCCTTGAAATCATAAAATGGTGTTGTCTAACCCACCCCCTATTATAGAGATGGAAAAAAAGACAACCAAAAACATAGTCTCAAGGTTGGCACCTAATCTCCCCAGATTCTAGAGAGTTTCTGGAAATGCTTATTGTTACATAGAATAATAATGTTTTTTTTATTTTTTAAGTTTTTTTGAAGTATAGTTGATTTATAGTGTTGTGATATTTTTTCTGTACAACAAAGTGATTCAGTTATACACATACACACATATATATAGCTCCATTCTTTTCCAGATTCTTTTCCCATATAGATTATCACAAATATTGGATAGAGTTCACTGTACTATACAGCAGTCCCTGTTGGCCAGTCATTCCATACACCTCAGTGTGTATAAGCCAATCTCTTTTTAAATATATCAGAAAATTAAGGAGACCCAATGACCTAATAAGAGTAGCAAAGACAGACACATGACATGCATGAAGCATCTGCCATAGGTAGAATGGTTTATGCTGATGTCTTTTCTTTATGGTACTTTATCAAGGGCCAGGAATGAGCTGAGAGCTCAGAAAAGATCACTTTTCCTTAAGACATTTTATTCTATCTTGGGAAAGTCAGCAAACCTACCTCAAATATAGTGTTCAGACACATAACTCATGAGGTTAAGAGGCTTTCCCCTGGAAAAACCTCAGTAACGAGGATCTAAGTAAATCTGCTATTCTAACTTGTATTTCACATAAGCAAATAAAGCTGCACACATCCCTTTATGGTACAGATGAAATGGCAAGATATCAATATGTGTGCTAAAGGATAAAAGAGTAGGTACAGGTGGAAATTGCTGAAATTGTTAATGTTAATTATCACTAATAAGTACTTAATAGGTCCCAATAAGTACTTAATAGGTCCCAATTATCACTAATAAGTACTTAATAGGTCCCAAACTTAAGCACTTAACATCACAAAGCTTTAGGAAAGTTAGAGTTAATATTACTGATACAGTACAGATGAGAAAACTTAGGCTCTGACAGTGACCTAAATCTTTCACTGTCATAGTAAACATCAGAGTTAGGATTCACCCTCAGTTTTCTCTTTTTTTTTTCCTTTTGTTTTTTCTTGTTTTTTTTTGTTTTGTTTTGTTTTGATTTTTAAGGCTGCACCCGCAGCATATGGAGGTTCCCAGGCTAGGGGTCAAATCGGAGCTGTAGCCACTGGCCTATGCCATAGACATGCCAGATCCGAGCCATGTCTGCAACCTGCACCACAGCTCACAGCAATACTGGATCCTTAACCCACTAACTGAGGCCAGGGATTGAACCTGAATCTTCATGGATACTCGTCAGATTAATTTCCGCTGAGCCACAATGGGAACTCCAGTTTTCTCTTTATTAAATCCACTTTCTATAAATAGCTTATTAATCTTGTCCTGCCATTATCTGCCTTTGGGTTTATACTTAGCAGATGAGAAAATACATGAAAAAGAGTTTAAAAAATTATTTTCTAGTAAGGCTTTTGGAATGAAATCAGTATCCATTTACCTTGGTCTTCATGCCAGTTCATAAAATAAATCCTTGACCATGAGAGTCTCACTGGGAGGCTGTCAAGAATGAACTTTATAACTTTCTGAGATGGGGGAGTAATTCTTACAAGGGGATGCAGCTAAGATGAGTAAGAAGGTGTCAATTTCTCATGGTCCCTTCTTGGATTGTAACTTTACTCCCTGTAATGCCCTCCCCTTCCTCACCTTTGAAGGTATGTGAGGAGAAATTCATTAATATAAGCCACTGCTCCTGTCTGCTGAAAACATGATGCTCATAAACTGTAGGCTAGGTCCCTATAAAAAAAAATGAAATGAGAGGCCATGGCTCCCCTGATAAGCAGGCCTATTTATTTGCAAGATGCTCCAACTATTCTGAAGAAATTCCCTTTCTTGTCCAAAAGCTACATTCTCTGAGGTGAGACTATCACATCTGTGTTATTTTAAAACACATATGAAAATATGTGTACATGGGAGCAACCACAATCAGATTCTTGCGCACACCATGTACAAGCACCCTCACTTTATCCTGGAAAAGAGAAAAGAGGCATCATCTCTCAGAATGTGAGTATGAAAGAATCAAGCCTTAAAGCATGGGGAGGGGTGGGTCTCAGTCTAACAGACTGAATTTCAAACTCTAGCTCTTTTATATAGTATCAATAGAATCTTGGAAAATTACTTTTTCTCTCTGATTCTTCATTTGCCATCTACAAAAATAAGGACCGAAAAAAAAAAAAAACCCTACCTTCTGGTGTTGCCATGTGGATTTAAATAACAGAATGTGTGTTAAAAAAAGAAAAGAACTATTTAGCACATATGTTGGCATGGAATGATCCCTCAACAAACGCTTTTCTTAGGGTGTGAGTTTCTAGAGTCCCAATGAAGAGATAGGTTTCTGTAAGTGTAAAAGGGAAAAGGCTGGGGTTTTGGTTCAAAAGAAAAATAATGGGAAGGAATCAGGTTGTAGGTCCTGAGACACAAACTCTCTCTTGCTTTCTGAACTAGCTTCATTTCAGCAAACACGCTTTGAAAAGCTACCATAGGCAGATCACGGTTTGGACTTCTTAGAGTTCTTCTCTTCAAGCCTGCTGCCTATTGGTCCCCATGACCACATTTCTGGTCTTCCTGGGGAAATTCAATTTGTCCCTGTTTCAGAGGATGAGACCTCTAACACAGTTGCACAAGCAGAGAAGTCATAATATTTTCACAAAAGCAGGAGTCACATCTCTTTTGTCCATTCCATCCCTTTAGTGACTAGAACATGGTCTGACAGATCCCTGTTGGATGAACAATCAAGGTGAGAAGAACAAGCCGCTGTTAGAGATTGGAAAAAGCAATTTTCACACATTAACTTATTTTTAAGCATTTATAAGCATTGTAATTATTTCCTTTTCCTTGAAAAGGATCTAGAACTTGAATTTGAAGACAGGAACAAGAGCACAGGGATCCCAGCAATAGGCAGCTGGTGCTGTGAACAGTGAGGAACAAAGAAAACCAGAAAGTTATAATTTCTCATATATTTTTGCCCACTGGACATATCTTTTCTAATAAATCCTCATTTCCAGGGACGCATGTCTCCTAGGAGCCAAAAACCTGAGTAAAATTTGCATTTTTATGGATCTCCTATAAAATATGCATAATGTTTTCTTTTACCCCTCTATCTTATAATTTTATTGCTTTACTTTGTTTTTAAAGCACAGGTAGAGATTTTGAAGAGCAGGGAATGAAGGAAAAGGCACAGCTGGATGCAAAGATGTTTTCTGAAGCACATATGCACCAAATTAAATTAATAAATAATTAAGCTCAGTTTACCCCACTTAGTTGTAGCCTCTAGACCAAAGAAGGGTTTTGTTTCAATAAGTATCACCTGCTCTTCTTTCCATAGATGTCTTTTTTTGAGACACAAGTATGAAAGCAGGAGACTGGCCATACTACCCATAAAAAAGGGAAGCCTGAGTTTGCCATCATTAATGTCTAAAGCCAATAGTTCCTGGACAGACATTAGCACCATATGCTGGGGGTGATGAACAAGGTTAAAATGAACAAACTTAGAGAATTCTAGCATCCAAGACATTAACCCATAAATTAACCCTGCATTATACATCCATGGCCCTTTTCAGGGTCAAATATAAGCACACATCCTTTACCATGACTCAGTTACCAAAGCCATTTTCCAACCAATACATATATGCATTGATTTGTTCAATAGCCCTGAACCCCAGTGATATGTGGAACTTCTGTATCAACCACTTACTTGCTGTCAGATAGCTGGATTATGACTTAGGACACACACAGTTAGCCTTCATTTTAATGACTCTGCAAATAATTTACAATATTAATTCACTTGCAACTTTTTAACAGCCACTAAATCTGCATTTTCCTGTTCCATAATTTCCATTGTGCCTTGTCTCTCACTCCTCTTCATTTTCTGTGTTAATTCAATTGATGAGTGCTGGCCATCTATCATGCATCAGGAACTGTGCCAAATGCAGGGCAGATAATTAGCATGTCTTTAGTCTTTGAAATTTGTATTTTAGGAGAAAGGAGGAGAGACAAACCCTGAAATAGGAGAGAAGGGAGGAGAAGAAGGACAAGTATACAGATAATGTAATGAGCAATAATAACATTTAATTAACCCCAGTTATACCTTGCCTTAAGATTCTTTAAATTTGTTATTTATTTAGTGACCCATATGCACCTAGCATTTAAAAATTGGTGGTTAGGCGAACATGATGCAGACCATTGCCTTTGGAATGGATTAGCAATGAGATCCTGCTGTGTAGCACTGGAAACTATGTCTAGTCACTTATGATGGAGCATGATACTATGAGAAAAAAGAATGTATACATGTATGTGTAACTGGGTCACCATGCTGTACAGTAGAAAAAAAATAATGTACTGGGGAAATAAAAAAATAAAAATAATTTTTAAAAATTGGTGGTTAACAACAACAACAACAAAAAAAAAGACAAAAGACAAAAAATAAAAAATAAATTAAAAAAAAAAAAAGGAGTTCCCGTCGTGGCGCAGTGGTTAACGAATCCGACTAGGAACCATGAGGTTGCCGGTTCGGTCCCTGCCCTTGCTCAGTGGGTTAACGATCCGGCGTTGCCGTGAGCTGTGGTGTAGGTTGCAGACGCGGCTCGGATCCCGCATTGCTGTGGCTCTGGCATAGGCCGGTGGCTACAGCTCCGATTCAACCCCTAGCCTGGGAACCTCCATATGCCGCGGGAGCGGCCCAAGAAATAGCAACAACAACAACAACAACAACAACAACAAAAAAGACAAAAGACAAAAAAATAAAAAATTTAAAAAAAAATTAGTGGTTAAATAAATCCACCTGACACACATTGCTAGAGATAGATTCCCATTCTCATTTTATAGATATGGAGATGGAGTTTCAGAGTACTAAGGAATAACAGCAAGAGTAACAGATATTAATAGAATCTAAAGTGTACCAACAATATAAGCTTTGCCATGCATTTACTCACACTCAATAGTCTTGTGAGGAGGCGTTATTATTACCCCTACTGAACAGTAAAGAATTGCAAGTACTGATTATTTAGCAACTCTCCTAAGGCCACAAAAGCTGTCAACTAGGAAAGCAAGAATAGAAACCCAAGTCAAACTATTCCAAGTCTCTATTTTTAAGCACAGATGAAAATAACTGAGGCCTAGGAAGGCTAGGTCTTGACCGATAGTCCACAAATGGAGGAAAACTTGAACCTAAGCCCCACCTGACTCTAAAGTCCCTGTTCTTCCACTTACCCATGAAAGATCAATCTCCTACAAATTCTAAGGTGAACCTTGAAGATATTTCTATTTTGATCATCCACACCCTGAATGTCTCTATGAGTCCTATCTCTCAAGCAGATAAAAAAAAGGCATGGCTCCCACCTGCCTCAGGCTTTCCACCTGAAGGAAGATCTTCCTCCCTCTGCTGGTCTCTGCATCTCCTTGCTCTGAGCTCTCTCTCTGTACTTCAGCCCTCTTCCATGTTAGCACATGGCTGGGCGCTGGCTCTGCCACATCCCCTCAGCTCTCACCAGCTGCTAGAGTACTGCTGTTCCTTTGTACCAATATGTACTGCTCTGGTGATTTCTTCAGCCGTGTTCCTGTGTGTGTGTGTGTGTGTGTGTGTGTGTGTGCACATGCGACCAAGTGCACAAGGAAACCCATGCACACACATGTGTGCACACACACTCCCCCCTAGAAAACCCATAACTGCCATAGCCAAGGGCAACAGAGGACAGGGAGATAAATGGAGAGAAAATGGCAGGTGACATAAAGGGAGACATGGACATATTGCAGAGACAAGTGAGATGATGGGAATTCATGGGAGCCAAGAGCTTTCCAGAAGCAAGAGACAATGAGGAGTGATTTCCTATTACTGTGCTAGGCATCATGCCAATTACATTAGAAACTTAACTTTTGAACCCATTTATATCTATCCCTCTGTGGAAGCTACTGTCATTGTTTTCTACTCTAAAGAAAGAAAAAAATACACATATACACACAGATGTAAAGGAACTTTTCCAAGGTCACACAGCTAATAGGTTAAAAAGTGGGGATTTATATCCATAACACTCTGTGGTCACAAAAATATTCTCTAAAAAACAATGTAAAAATAAATGATTTTTTTTGTACACCCATATTTTCCATGTGGCACAAACAACAGAAGGATCAGTGAGATGGAAGTCAAACAGTTTCTATCATTGGTGACTAAGACATGGGTAATCAACCACACCAAGACACTGGAGACCAAAAGCAGTGCTCTTAATAATTATGCCAACAATAGGTGTAAAGGGGGATGCATAGTTACCCTACTAAGAGGGAGCTAGTGACTTTCTAAATAATAGTCTTTGTAGAACAATGAGGTGGAAAGCAGGTCACAGTGGACAAAAGAAGAGGAGACAAAGAACAATAGAAAATGAGGAAAGTGGAAAAGAGCTGGGCTCTTTGAAGATGAGATAGTATTTTTTTAAACATTTTAAGGCTATGTGCAGTCAAACCAGAGATTAAATTTTGGGATGCCATTATTCCAAACCAAATGGTAACTATATAACAACTGCACTATTATTCTTGCACTCCTTGTAAACTTCCAATAAAAGAAACAATGCCTAGGTTTAAACCCATTTCCCCAACTCTTTTCAGGACTTTATGAGACTGAGAATCTGAGGAAAATGTAAATTTAACTCCAGGGAGATTGCAAACCTTGAAGGAGTATAAAATGTAAAAATACAGTGAGTGACTATAATTGCAGTATTAAATTTTTTTTCCTGGCTAACCCAGGATTGTTTATGGGCTGCTAAATTAAACACTAACCTAGTTTAGTAACAGAGGCCTTTGGAGGCTATTTTTTATCTCATATAACTGTACCTACAAATTGTGAAAGGAATCCCAGTTATGGAGACTTTTGCCCTTGTGATACATGGGGTAAACAAAAGATCCCCACCCATCTTGCCCTACCCAAAGAGGTCAGGCCTGACACTCAGCATTTCAGTTCACTTAATCCTTTCCTCCAGCCCTTTAAGATGGCCACTATTTTTCAAATTAAAAAACTGGAGTTCAGAGAAGTTTAAGTTATGTGTCCAAGTTCACACAGCTAATAACTACTGGCAGTCCTGTACACTTCTCTTCTGAAAATGTTAGGAATCTTGTTTATTCATTTTATTCATAATTACTAAGTATCTTCTACAGGTCTGACACTATGACCCAAGGAACTGCTACTAACACTGGGGATACTTGAAAAAAGCCCATGATAATAAAATGGAAGTGTCCTCGAGCTTCCAAAGGAAAGCAAACACTAAAGAGATTTAGGGAAGTGAGTTTCAATCAGAGCAATCAGGAAAGATTTTAATCACACAGTTGAGGCTTGAATAGACCCCACAGGAAGGATGTTAAAAGACATAGGGGTAGGTGGCCATTCAGGAGGAGGATTTGAGATGGAGGATATACCTGCTTACAAGTGAGGCTTTGATATTTCACCACCTGATGCAAAGAATCCTGCATTTAGAGCCAGGAGACTAGGAATCAACATGCTGTTGAAATACATCTATAGTCCTGGCCTCAGTTTTCTCATCTGTAACATGAAGAAATTGACTAGAAGACACATAGGGTCTCTTTCAACTTCAAAGCATACTGTTGTTTAGAGACCAGCAACTGCAGTCAGAACACAGAACATCTCCCAACTTAACAAAAATTCTTCTGCTCAGAGACAAAGATTATGATCCGTGTATCCATTCAAAAGTCCCCTGATGGGAATAGCTAAGTCTTAGTGGATACCCCTGACAACTTCGGTTTTTACTGTCGTTGCTTCTTGATAATCATCTACTCATTTGGAAAATATGCACTCAGCATCAGGTGTAACAGGCCTTGGGGAAAAGGAGATAGTTAATCATCTCCTCAAGAAGCTGGAGATCTAAGACGTCATGACCTGGAGCCCATGGGCCAAATTCATGTCATGGATTTTATTACCACGCAACCCAGTTTTTAAATGTTGGTCAATTGCCAACATATAAAAATTGCACAATTGCTCATAAAAGATCCTGTTGCCCTAGCTGGAGAAGCAGTAATTAAGAAATGGTTGGGAAGGAAAAACTGTTCTCTGGCACATGTTTCATAAATGGGAAGGTTTTACCAAAGGCAGAAATGACTCCTCTAAAATTAGTAACTTGTGTCTTGAAGGGATGTATCCTTATATCTGAACCCTTTTGTGAAAGGGGTATAAACTTCTCAACAAAGATAAAGAAAGCAAATCGAATAAGTAAGATTTACCCTCATGGGATTACTCTCTAACTTTAGTCTAGTATCTATTTTTTCCATCCGAAAATCTGTGATCATTTATATAAAAGTGAGAAAGACCATTTATTTTGACTCACAATTTTATTACCCAATCTTCCTTCTGTGCTCTTGTAAAATTACATTTTTATTCTGGTTCTCAATCTTTATAGGGCCATGTTGCCTAGTTTATTTTTCTTGAGCCTAAAGGCTGAAAGCCAAGGCAAACCCAAGCATGAAGTTTCAGGCACATGGCACCTGGAGATTTCTGTTTCTTGGGCTTTGCCAATGAAATTAAACTTTGCTCTAAAGCCTGCCTTGGGCAGTGACAGCCTTAATGGCCTGGTGAACAAACATTAGAGGTGCCATCGTGCTTGAGTCACAGCCTATTTAACTACAAATTGCTGTAATTCATAGCTTCAATTTTCTAAGAAGGAGAAACCTTCAGGGTGTCATAGAGGAGGTGACACGTGAGTTCTAAAGAGGAGGTCCCTAGACTTAGTGTTGAAAAAGAAGAAAATGAATGATTGACATGATTGCCATGTGTCTAAGCAAACAATACGAAACCTTGTATTTAAGCCCACTCGTACAGAACACATTAGAAATAAAACTATTATAAACCAGAGCCATCCAACAATTGATCTCTATCAAATCAAATTCATCCTACAAGTTTGAAGAATCATTTCTCATTTTCCTTGAGCTGGTTACATATATAACTGAGAACAAGCTCTGAACTTTCCTTTCACCTAGCAGCAAGTTGTAATCAAGGATTCTTGGAAAAAAGAAAAAAAAAAAAGAATAACAATTTTGGCTAGATTATGTTTAAGTATTCATATAATATTAATAAAAGCATATTATTTGCATAAACAAAATTACTTCCATCATTCATCATGGCTCTGATGTTAAATACATTTGATCTGTAGTACATAAATGCAACATTTCTCTTGTGTCTCCAGACTTGTATGGCATTTTGTTTATTATTTATTTTTATCTTTTTAGGGCTGCACCTGTGGCATGTGGAAGCTCCCAGGCTAGGGGTCAAATCAGAGCTGCAGCTGCCCACCTACGCCACGGCCACAGCAGTGCCAGATCCGAGCAATGTCTGTGATCTACAACACAGCTCATGGCAATACCAGATCCTAACCCACTGAGTAAGGCCACAATTTGAACACATGTTCTCATGGATACTAGTCAGGTTCATTACCACAACTACAATGCGAATTCCTGGAGCATCCTTTATGGTGCTTTTTCAGATTAGCAACCTTGGCTTAAATTTAAACATACCTCAAAGGTAGAGGTTCAGGAGTTGCCATTGTGGTGCAGTGGAAACAAAACTTACAAGTATCCACAAGGATGAGGGTTCAATCCCTGGCCTCACTCAGTCGGTTGGGGATCTGGTGTTGCTGTGAGCTGTGGTATAGGTTGCAGAGGAGGCTCGGATCCCATGTTTCTGTGCCTATGGCATAGGCTGGCAGCTGTAGTTCTGATTTGACCCCTAGCCTGGGAAATTCCATATGATACAGATGTGGCCCTAAAAAGCAACAACAACAAAAAGATAGAGGTTGGAGAAAAACAAATTGAACGCGTAATTTCAAAGTACAGCCAACATGCTGTTTAATATTAGCTTATTCCATGTTTCCGGATTTTGAACTTCTATTAGATTAGTTTGCTTCACTTCCTGGGCCTCCATCTGGATATGCAACAGACATGGCCACACTTGCTTTAGTGAATGAACAGGTTAAGTTTTGGTTCATTCTGCTTTAAATTAATTCAAATTAAAGACAGAGTATAAAGTTGAACAGAGATAAATAAATGAGGTTATAAGATAGAATATAGTCGTTAAATAGAATGAGACAGACATAATTATCAATATGGAAATATGGCTAAAAAATAATACCAAGTGAAAAATTAGATTGTATACATATATTAGGACCCAACTTGTATATTTGTGTGGTATGTATAAAAATTTAAACATGTATATTCACATGCAGCATGTTTACGCACAGACAGAAAAAAATCAGGAAGACTATATAAGTTTAATATAACTTTCATATAGGATTTTCATGTTAAAATTTACGTATCATTTGTTTATACCATGCATATTTTTTAAAATATTTGCTGCATTATTTGTCAAAATTTATTTTTTTGGTGAGAAGTTACATGCATTTTAACACATAAATAAAGTCATGTAACCCTTACCACAAAAATATATAACAAAAAGTATTCACCCCAAAATTATTTTTATCATGAAAAGAAAAAAATGTTACAATAAATCCAAATAACTTTCTGGGATTCTTGAGGCCTCTCCTCTGCCCAAAAAGCCTTCTGCCACTGAGGCTTCCTCAGGAAGCCCCATCAGTAGCAGCTGCTCCAGCACGTCCAGCCCCCAGGCCTGGAGACAACTCACCTGACATACAAAGAAACAGCTCTGTGGGAAAGAGAATGACTGGGAAGGCACACAGCTTTGCTGCTTTTATTCATCAATCATAAACACATTCTCATGACCATAAAGATGTCTTGAATCCTATTCTACCA
This sequence comes from Phacochoerus africanus, assembly GCF_016906955.1. Taxonomy (NCBI): domain Eukaryota; kingdom Metazoa; phylum Chordata; class Mammalia; order Artiodactyla; family Suidae; genus Phacochoerus; species Phacochoerus africanus. The sequence goes on along the minus strand of NC_062558.1, from coordinate 119,260,114 downwards.
GCTGGAATTTGATCACATGAGACACTGACAGCTTTGCCATCTTTGGCTAGAAAACCCTGGCATTTGATGGGAGGAAAACACCCCTACCAGGGTTTTCATCTTCATGTGGTGCGTGCCTCTGGCGCAGCAAGATTACTCTTGGATTATTCTCCAACCATTAAAATAGGAAGATCAAATTTGTACAAAAAATATTAAAGAGGTTAGGGGGTTCTTAGAGTCTTAAAGCCAAAAGATTAACAACAATAAGGCAGGGGCCAGAGAGAAGAGGAAGGATATGCAGTGTCAGGATGCTGGCTTGTGCCTGGCTTTCCCTATAGCAGCCCATCAAAAGATGCGATATACAGGGAAATGGATTTGTTCTCTCTTATGAAGCACCAGTAATCTCCTGGAGGCCCTATTTCTACAGTTTCTTTCTGAGTCTTCTCTGGAGAGACCCTAATTTTTGGTCACTGACACTGCAGAGTGTCAGAGAGTAGACCCAGTATTCACCATCACATCTTTACTAAAAAGCCACTGCCGGTGACACACTGAAAGCACCGTCTCAGCACTGAAATGACAAAAGCATCAAGATCCTGACCTTGCTCTGCCACCACTAGTGGGGTGGGTAATCTGGAAGGGTGTCCAGTTGAGAGAAGGCATGCCATTGCTGCTGCAGGAGAGGGAGTCGCTTTTACTCCTCATGCCTCAAAAGCATTTTTATTACCATGCAAAAGACCCAATCAGGCCCTAACTCAGGTTATACCCATTTTCAGAGGTGTACACATACTCCTGGGATGAAGTGGCTTCCTCATAGCAACAAAGGTTTTGTTTTTATTTTACTTTTCCAAGAGTATCTATTTACTTAGCTCTGTTCCTTTAGTTCCTTCCAGACATTTGAGTTTTCCCAGAATTTCAACCATCTGTCTTGCTCTGTCATTCGAATTAGTGCCCAATGCCATTGTCTGTCTGACTTAGGACTCAGCTTGTCTGCCCTGTGCTATATGTGTCTCTCCCGGTTATGCCCCATGGCTCTGAGCTTACCTTGCCCAGTACCTTTGTGATCCTTCAAGCCCTACCCCATCGTCGGGCTGCCTGGACACTTGCACACAGACCATGATAAGAGAGATGAAGGCCTGACTTCTGGTCCCCTGGTTTTTGTTTGGAAGGTCTTGACTTCCTCCGTGTGACCATTGCGGGTATCAGAGAGTACCCCCACCACCTCTCTCCTCCTCTGTGGGGGAACCGGCAGGCGACGTAAGACTCTACGGCTCAGTTTAGAAATGACTCATGGAACACGGGAAGATTAAGGCCCTCCTATAGACAGTGTGAGGAGTCCATCTAGATTTCTGTACAAAGTCACATGTTGTTATTTTTGCTACATACGCCTACAGGTAACTTCTCTGCTGTACCTGATCAGCCATCACTCTCAGTTGTAAAATTCAAGAGCTTCATAATAGCTGGGGGAGAAAGAATCTCTCTAGGGCATGGCCTAACAAAAAAATGAGACCCATTACTTTTAGTTGATTTGCTGAGTCCCCTAAACTTAAAAAAAAAAATGAAAATGGTTTGGAGGACCATGCCACCTTTCTATCACAACCCTGCTTCCTCATAACTTTCTTCTAACCTTTCTCCATAAGAGAATCTATCTCTACCATTGTTTTGTATTAAGGCCAAAGTTAGATTTTCAAACATCAGAATTGTCTGCTTTTGAAAATACATAAAGGATTAAGAAGAAGTAGGTTACATGGCTCATGACCACAACTGACTGCCAAAAATACCAGTTTACCAGAGGTGAGCTTCCCTCAGTCTAATACGGAGGACAAGTGTGAATAGGAACAGAGGGCATCTCACCAATTATAGAGACATGTCAGGTACATGACTAACAGTTAATTATCCAGTGATGCTGTTCCTGTGTCACCAGGAAAACATGAACATCTGTAGGGAATTGCTATACCGGGAACAACGGATGAATGTCTGGGCTGAAGGCAAAGCACCAAACATGCCTGAGCTCTGGGTGACCTTTGTCATTGGTTCCTCAGAGTTGTTCAGGACTAAACCTCCAGAAGCATTTCATATCTTTTAAAATTACCTACATGTTCTACCTTTATAACAATTTCAGCTCCCCAAGTATAGGATCAGTTACCTCTGGAAGCAGTACAACTCCCCAAAAAGGATGGTTTTGTCATAAGCTATGGGCTTACCTGACCAGATGCTAAAGAATGGTGGGGCCAATTCTACTATCATAGAGGTTAGGCGATCTTACCTCTACTCCTACAGATCTAAGACTCCAGAGTAATAAAGTTGTGATGCAATAGCCAGTATTATAAGTGATAAGATAGTCATGACTCCATTCATAATTATCATTAGTGCAAAACTTGGACCAGCCAACCTTTTATTAACTTTTAGCCCAGTGCTCCATATGCCAGTATTTAAGAAAAAGGCTACATGGCCAACACCAAGAGGTCCACAAAATAAAAACCAAAAAGATTAAGAGAGGTGGTACTGACCTAGTATCAAAGAAAGTCACAGAGGACTGGTGGCAGGTATTCCGTGTCTGTTTTTTTCTCTCTCCAGGATCATGACTTCATGTTTCATCCAACATCATAATTTCATCTCAGATCACCTGTGCAGTACCTCCCCTTGGCTTGGCTGGTCTGAGGCCGGCCAGGGGCTGACACAAGGGGAAGAATCTGCTTCCTCTCCAAATCATGTAAGAGAGCATTCTATGAATTGGAATGTAATCTTGGTGTAGAAAAAAAAAAAAAAAACACTTACCTTTGGTTCCAGTTGGGGAGAAGTCTTCTGCACTTACAGTTATATATACCCTGAAGACACATGTGCAATATTCCTGCCAAAAAATACACAAGGGCTGAATTACTTATCACGGAATGGATCTACTCTCCTCCTTCTTCCTCCTCCTCCTCATCTCCTCTTTTCCTCCTCCCTCGTTTCTCATTTTGCTCCTCTTCTCCTTTTCCATTTTCTCCTTTTGTTATCCTCCTAATAGTCCATCCACAGCATTTATATTATTTAAAAGTGTTTTCAAGTATTTGTCTCTACCACGTGGATAACTGGGGGAAAAACGCTATCAGACAAATCACCCTAAATCTTACAAAAGGAGACTAGGTAAAAGAGAGAGGTGTCTCCTATATGACCCCTTAGCACATTAAAGCAATGGAAGATTTTGCTTTTGATAAACTCATGTGAGGTAGGTATAAAAGAGCTAGGATTCAACTCAAGAGGTCTTACTTGTGTGGAGTACAACCACACCACATGGTTTTGTGGTTATTGTCAAATAAGGAATCCATGCTGAAAAGGCACTTGTTTGCTCAAAGTCCCACTGCTAATATGGCATAGAGTCAGAATAAAACCCTAGTCTCCTGGAATCTGGTCTAGTGTCCCTTCCTCAGCCTAAAAACAATATCTAGACACAAAACCCAAGTTCCTCTAAAGTACTGGTCCACACATGCAGCTCAGAGATGAATTAATGATCATAGGTTCACCCTGCTTGCAAACAGGAGAACCTTACTTGGACACTCTGCCTGAAAGTAATCTTTTGAAGAAAATACATTACATAGAGATTCAACCTATGAATATTCTGTGGACCAGAACCCCCTGAATGCCAGCTCCTCTCACTTCTTAGGACACCCTTGCAACCTGCTAAGATAGTGGACAGTAATATAATCATTTTTCAGAGTTGGGAAGAGAGGAAGTCGCAGAAAGTACGTGACTGATTCCAGGTCATAGAGCTGGTCAATAGCAGATAAGACCTAGGGCCAGATGGCCTGACTTGCGGTTCCAGTTTTCTCCCGTTTAGTCTAGGACACATCAGAATCGGCAGTGCATGCCAGTTAAGAAGGTATGAATGAAGATACTTCAGAAAATGGAGTCTATAATTAAGAAACTAAGTTTCAAAAAAGAATAAAGGGTTTTTTTGTGTTGTTTTTCTTGTTTTTATTTTTCAATCTGCTCTAGATATTGTATAGCAAAGAGTTCTTCACCTCATCACTCATCATGGGACAGAAAGTTCTAGTATCAAGACAGAGGCTGAAGGTGTTTAGACTTGAATCTTAATTACCTTGACCTTAACAGAATGCTTTTACAAGTTCTGCAAATGTCTTAACCTTTAATAATTAATTATATGGACCTCATAAAATGGATAACCCTGACTCTACACTAATAAGTTGTTTTACTGCCCTTCATATAACTTTACTGATTCCCACAAACGTGCTTTATAATAGTCATGCTCTGCTTAGGAAAGCAGAGGGAACTCAGGTTTTACCTCCACCTTCCGTCGACAGACTGGGGTGGGAGAGTCCCAGAAATACAAAATTAGTTATGATAACTCTTGCCAAAAAAAGGATAAAAATTATTTTTAAGTCAAAATAAGCCACTGTTGAAGAAAGAAGAAAGTGAACTTCACTGCAAACAGCAGTGAATGACCCGGTGTGGTATGAATTAACTAAGCTAACCTCTGACCCATCTGCTAGGCACTTGGTGCTTCAAGTCAAAGTAAAACAGAACTGTATTATGGACAAAGTGGACTAGAACTATGACCCAATTCCTGTATTTGTTAAGGGGAGGGATTTAAGAGGCAGAGACTTGAGGACACTGCATGCTGTGCCATCATGTGTAACCTCTGCATTTATGATCCCTGCAACAGAAAGGATGTTCGGCATTTTGATCCAATTTCCGTGTGAACAAAAGTTGATACAATTACCTAAATGACCCTAATATTTTGGGTTGAAGCTGTTCCATTAATAATAGAAGTCCATCTGTGCAATGACTAGGCTGTAGTTTCCACATAATTGATTAAACCCAACTCTTAATTAAGTTTTCCATTAGCCACAGTGCTAACTTCACATTAAAAGTCCTAGCTCTGGTCCACCTGTCAAATCACTTGCAATCAGCCATGCATTCTCTTTTCCTTCCCTAGTTATACACCTGTTTTTGTCCTCTGTCTCCCACTGGACTTCATAACATGACCCATTTCCAACCCTAGATTCTTCTCCCAAATCCAATCATGGAATACTGCTATAAAAAAAAAAAAAGATGTGAGAAGAAATAAAGCAATTAAGTAATAGTTATCCATCCTTATTCTTTCAATTATTTAATCAAACTTGAATAAATGAGTCCCCCATTTCACAAGGGTACAAGACAATCACAGGAAAAAAGAACAGACTGACAATGGATAGAATGAAGTACAAGCCTCTAAAATGCTTGCCCTATAAGCCTGCTTTACTTAACATGAAACAGTTCCTCACTGGGAATAAACATTTATGTCCAATAGTCATTTCTGGGAACAGAAACTCATATCTGGTATTTCAACAAGATGGCTGGGATTTACAGCAAGTCAGGTTCAAATTCTTGTATTGAGTAATTAAGTCAACATGTTTGCACTTCATCTAGGGACTGGGCCTCAAAGGCAGGCTCAAAAAATTATATTAATTAAACTTAATTAATTCAACTATTCTTACTCTCCTACTCTTCAAAGAGCCAGCCAACTTATCTCTCCAACCAGATGGTGAGCTCAAGGGAAATAGTGATAACATATTTCTATATATCTCCATCAATATATGCCTAAATTAAACCAAGGACTCAAAAAAAAAAAAAAAAGAGAATTGTAGACTCTACTTTAGAAAAAAAAAAAAAGATGAACTTGTTTGTCATGGTAACTGGGAACAAAGAAACAAATCTTTGAATTATCTGTGTCCACATTTCTGGCAATCCCAGAGCCTCCAGCTCATTCCTTCAGCCCTGACTCCATCAGATGTATCAATTTATTTTCCAGTTAGGAAATATGTGAATCATTTTCCCACTTTGACAGACAGTGATAGAATGATTTTAGTCTAATGAAAAGCAAGTGAGTCACAGACACTTGTATGTCAGACCACATTTTTCAAATTTTTTAAAAAAAATTATTGTTATTTCCCAATATAATTTTTTTCTACTGTAAAGTATGGTGACCCAGTTACACATACACGTATACATTCTTTTTTCCCCCATTATCATGCTCCATCATAAGTGCCTAGACATAATTCTCATTGCTACACAGCAGGATCTCATTGCTAATCCATTCCAAAAGCAATAGTTTGCATCTATTAACCCCACACTCCCAGGACTCCCTGTGCAGCTCACAACATTTTTCAAAATTTAAAACATACTTTTAAAAGTGATCCTCTTTCCACACAAAAATGACTGAGTAGATATAGGTAGTATCACAAATGACACAAGAAACACACACAAAAAAAATACCATATAAATATCAACTCAAAATTAAACTTTAAAATAAGCTTCACTAATGACATTAAAATATCACATTAAAATATGCCACTTAAGTAAAATGATCTCACAGGCCATGGCCTGACATATACCACACTTGGAGAACACTGAACTTCATGACTTTTGAAGGTCTTTGGCTCTAAATTCTCAGTCTCCCTCGCCTCTCAGTGAGAATCCAGCCTAATGGACTTGTTCAGGTAAAATGGCTGCTATGGTCTGATGAGCACTACTGAGAATCTGGCTAATCAAACACTCCGTTGTAGGGTTTTAAAGACAAGGCCCAACGTTGCAAGAGCTGGAAGCATTTTCAGCCACCACAGAAGAGTGGGGAGAATATAAGCAACCATAAAAGAGATATCCAGTTTAAGGATGGTCTTACTCATGGCATAGCTAGTCTCTTTCACTCACGAAAACATCAAGGCATCAGCCTTTAGAGTCACTCAACAGAGGGCTTATGAAGACTACCTAAATTTTGGCTATGTCTGTCAGATGAAGTCAATCATCAGGGAGTATATACCCACACCATTCAATATGCTAGCCACTAAACCACCGCCCACATATGACTATTCATACTTTAATACGCAAATAAATTATTTCAACAGGTCAACAGCCACATGTGGCGAGAAGCTACTGGGCGGGACAGAGCAGAGGCATATTCTCATCACCACATAAAGTTCTATTGGAAATGACTACTGTATAGTCTACGGTTTGTGGAGAATCCATGCACTGGGAAAGAATAGTCATGTGAGAAGGTGTAGTCCAGCTGAAATTACATGCATCATCAGGCATGCACACACACACAACCTCTACAGTCCAAGGTATCTATCTTTATGACAATCAAATTAAATCCTAAGGAAAAGTCATGCATCATTTTCTTCCTCCCCACTCCCTTCCCAAAGTCTTGATCCCTTAACTTGTGTTTCTATTATTCAAAGCTTGTTGTGGCACAAGGTCAGATAGGCTCCAAATAAGATGCTATGAGCAACAAGAATATAGATTGTTTGGGAAATGTTAATAAAGTATTTCCTTCCCTACAACTTTTTCCTTCTTCTCAATTTGTCTAAAACCAACCATGCTGATAATAAGTCTGAGAGTAACACAGAAATGAAAGAAAAATGAAATTGACAGCCAAGCAAAATGAAATGTAAAATATCCATTGAGTATTTGAATTATCATAAATGCATCTGGGTTCACATTACCAGCTTCTTTGGACACCTGGGGCCTCTAAAGTAGAAGCCCAAGTTCCCTCCGTTTTATAGATGAGGAAACTCAGACAAACTGGGTTCTCACTTAAGGGAATCAAGACGATTTGATTTCATGAATGCTGTCAGGAAATAAAAAATGTACTCTGTACTTTACAAGGATGACTGCACTGTGAGTTGAATCTTCTGCTTCTCACCAAGGGAGTTTTTAACCAATGAATGAAATAAATTGCCATCAACCGAACCCAGCAACTCAGATTTCCTGCCCCACCAGCCAACTGAGGCAGCAACTGAGTTTCAGTAGAAGACAAGTGTACTATGTACGGACTCTGACAGAAAACATTTAATCACTGGAGCTCCACCGACAATGAGGTTTCCTACACTGAATACCCAGGGAACCCTGAATGCTTTAAGCACCTACTGCTGTGTGAGCTTCCCCATATTTTATGTATGAATGTATTTGCCACCCCCCAAGAAGAGTAAGCTATGTACCACCAAGTAGCTATTGCACACTAAATATTACTAACAAATATTAAGTGGGTTATTAACCAAAAGAGCTAACTTTTACTGGCTTCTTACTAAAGCTTAGGCATTGTGGTAAATATTTTATTTGGAGGTATCGTTGAATTCTCACAACCACCATGGATGCAGATACTCTTTTTTTACCCCATTTTACAGCCCAGAGAAATGGAACGTAGAAATACTAATGAATCTGTTCAGCATCACATTTTCATTAAGAGGCAGGACATCAACCCAGGCTGTCTGATTCCTGGTCCTGTACTTTAAAAATACTGACTCATCAAGCTATATTTGTTGATCATAGCCCAGCTTAGGTTTTTATATAACCTGCTAGTATAGAGTGGAATGATGTTAGTGATTTCATAATAATTATGTTCCTTTCCTTTTAGGTGCTAATCAAAGGGAGATGATTATGAGGAGAAAATGTAGAAGACTGAACCAGTGCCATTTTTTTTAATCAACAGCACATTGAAAAGGGTTAGAGACTGAATATATGGGACCTCAAATTCTCTGACCAAACAAGTTAGGAGGTTTCCCTATCAAGCTGTCTGTGATACTTAAATCAGAGATTCAATGTTTCTCCATGAGCAACTTAAGCTATGATTTATATGTTTTGAACTACTGTAATAAAATTATAATAATAATGTAAGCACGCACACATACACACAAAAAATAAAGAAAATCCTCACGATGAGTTTGAGGTTGAAGTCCATATAAGGTCCAGAAAATGAAGCAAGACTGATTCAATTATTTTCAAATTGCTCATTACTCAACAAAGTAGTTCTTAAATGCTTGGTACTTCCTCCCGATGGCACGCACCTCAGGGAGTGAAAAAACAAACAATCTTGCTCATTTGCAGCCATAGCTGTATTTGCATATATATCTATCAATATCATACAGATATAGACTGATCTCTTATAGGTCCCTGGAATACACTGATGGGCAATACAAACCCTAAAACCTGTCTTTATGTGCATGAGTTTACTATTTTTTGCTTTTTTTTTTTTTTTTTTAGCTTGTTCTAGTGGGTACTTATTCCTAGCCAATATACCTATTTCTAGCATTGCTGCATACAAATACATCACATGCAGGACAAATTCATGGACTGTCTTCCTATGAAAAAAAATCAGTTTTTCATTTTGTTTTTTTTCCCAAGTTTTTTAAAGATATAATTGATATAGCACTGCATAAGTTTAAGCTGTATAACCTAATGATTTGACTTACATATGGAATGAAATGTTTACGACAATAAATTTAGTGAACACCTACTTCACTTAATTTTAAATTAAAGCCACCCCGAGTCTTAAATTTTAGGAATTTCTATGAGTAGGTATGTTATTAACAATGGGAAATCTGTGGACTCATTAATGACAGCCATTCTGACTGGTGTGAGGTGGTACCTCATTTTAGTTTTGATTTGCATTTCTCTAATAATCAGTGATGTTGAGAATTTCTTCATGTGCTTGTTGGCCATCTGTATATCTTCTTTGGAGAAATGTCTATTCTGGTCTTTTGCCCAGTTTTCAATTGGGTTGTTGCCTTTTTTGCTGTTGAGTTATATAAGTTGTTTGTATATTTTAGAGATTAAGCCCTTGTCTGTTGCATTGTTTGAATCTAACATATGACACAAATGAACCTTTCCACAGAAAAGAAAATCATGGACATGGAGAAAAGACTTGTGATTGCCAAAGGGGAGAGGGGAGGGAGTGGGATGGACTGGGAATTTGGGGTTAATAGATGCAAACTATTGCCTTTGGAATGGATAAGCAATGAGATTCTTCTGTATAGCACTGGGAACTATATCTAGTCACTTATGATGGAGTAGGATAATGTGAGAATAAAGAATGTATATATGTATGTGTGACTGGGTCACCTTGCTGTACAGTAGAAAAATGATAGAACACTGTAAACCAGTTATAATGGAAAAAAAATCAGTTTAAAATAAAAAAATTAAAAAATGGTGAATCAGTATTATCCAACTGTGTGAGGGCAGTACTATATGTGAAAAAGTATATATTATTACTTTTACACTAAATGTATAGGTCTGTGTCATCTTGGTACTTAGCATACTTTTACTTTTAGGTGTCATAGTGTCCAATATCTAGAGCCTAAAACCTAATACGCTGATTCACAACTAAATGGCACTTTATATAAGTTCTACCCTACTCATGTTGACATTATGCAGAATGAAATTAAGGCCAAGAAAGACTGAGGTGCTGTAATTACATGGCTAATTTGTACAGAAGGCCAGAACTAGACACTGAGGCTCCAGTGTTATAGTAGAAAACTTTTTCTAATAAAAAAGACTATAAATTATTAATTACTACTATGTGTTAGCATTTTAACAACATATCTCACATCATCTTAAATATTCAGCAAGTCACACAGGCGCAATCCACATATTTCAGATTACAAAGTCAGAGCATTATACAGCACACGTTATGAAATCAAACTGATGTTCTGAGCACCACATAATTAGAAAGCAGGGAATCTGAGATTCAAAACTAGGTCTATCTGCTACCAAACTATGCTTTTTATCCTTTTGTTCAATACAGTGTCCTGCTTTCCTTGACACGTTCCACTTTGTGTATGCATATTGTCCCATCATGGACAAGAAAAACAAATATGGTCATGCTAAAGATAACAATGTTCACTAATCTTTTCATGAAAAAATATCAGGTGAAAAAGCCTTATTAAAAAGCATCACATGTTCACGTCCAAACTCTCAACAGACTCAGATTCCACTGGCAACCCAGAGAAGGACTCTAACCCAGAATAACCAGATATGTTAAATGGTCTGCTGAAAACTCTGACCACAAGTTACCTTGTGCTCAGTGAATCACCAGGTGCCACTGCCATCACTGTAATTAAGAGATGCTGGTTGAAAGAACTGCTATGTCACCACTTCAGGTCAGGAAAGTAATGTGACAGACACATGTTAAAGTATTTTCTTTTCTCCAAGGTGATGAAGTGCCCCAACCAAAGATGTCTCCTGCTCTTACCGTTCAGTGGAATCGACCCACAACTGAATTATTCAAAATACATTTTTCTCAAAATACATTTCCTCCATTCAATATTAAAACCTAAAATGCAAGGCATTCTCTAGGCTTTAGTAACAATCAATCGGATTTCCTATCTTTGTTATCTTTACCTCCTATATACTCTTGGCCAAATCACCGATCCTTTTCTAAGTTTAAGTTCTTTCTCCCAGGTAATAGGAATTATAACACCTATGGCATAGATCAACGAAAAATTAAATGAGGTCGTAGATGTAGAAAAAATTAGATGAAAATTTATAGTCCCCCAGATTGGGCATTCAATTTAATAGGAAAGACTGGGTTGATTCGGGTCAACTCAAAGGTGGAGGTACGTGGGAAATAATCAGACAATCATGCTTTCTCATATCAACAGCACAAAGATTATAATAATATTAAGACTAGTCAATAAAATTATTGAAAATGGTTTTCTTTGATGACTTTTCCCTATAAATGCATTTCCAGTGAAAAACTTTTAATTAAACCCAGGATAAAAATGTGAGACACTAGTGATTGCCATCTACCTAATAAGAATTTTGAAAGGATTGGTGAACTATTTATGGTGTAACACTTTGGAACCTCTAGAAGTAAGGAAATACTAAATATATATACACATACACCTGCATTAGCACACTAAATATCACTGTATATAGGATCAGGCATAATACATCATGCCCAAGCAAGGTAGAAGTAACTATCAATGATCCTCAACAGACAGTTAAGGCTAGAGAGTACAAGGGTCACGGTACACCCATTATCTCACTTGACACACCTATAAAGGAAAAGGATAGAAAAGGGAAGGAAGCAAAACAACAACCTGGAATGATAGGCAGGATTTCCTATCATGGCTCAGCAGAAACAAATCTGACTGGCATCCATGAGGACACAGGTTCAATCCCTGGCCTTGCTCAGTGGTTAAGGATCTGGCTTTGCTGTGAGCTATGGTATAGGTTGCAGATGCAGCACAGATCCTGCAGTGCTGTGGCTGAAGTATAGGCCAGCAGGTATAGCTCCAATTTGACCCTTAGCCTGGGAACGTCCATATGCCATAGGTACAGGCCTAAAAAGACAAAAAAAAAAAAAAGTGATGGGCAGCTTATTAGTACCATATATGTGTATCTCTAATGTTATAGAAAGCAGTATACTATCTTAGCAAAGACTTTAAATTTTTAGGACTGGGAAGGTTCAGTGAGTGTGTAATACATTTTGCCCTAAAGATGATGGGAGATTTTTTTTTTGGTCGGAAGTCAGTTCTTTATATGAAGTTTGAATCCAAAAACACATAAAAAAGGTCATATACCATGACCAGGTGGGATTCATCCCAGGTGCACAAGGATGGTTCAGTATATGCAAATCAATCAACGTCATGCACCACATGAACAAAAGAAAAGTCAAAAACCACATGATCATCTCAATAGATGCAGAAAAACCATTTCACAAAGTCCAACATTCATTTATGATAAAAACTCTTGCCAAAGTGGGTATAGAGGGAACATAACTTAACATAATCAAAGCCATGTATGACAAACCCACAGCAAATTTAATACTCAATGGAGAAAAGCTGAAAGCCTTCCCACTAAAATCTGGAATAAGACAAGGATATCCACTCTCACCACTGTTATTCAACACAGTACTGGAAGTCCTAGCCACAGCAATCAGACAAACAAGAAATAAAAAGTATCCAAATAGGAAGAGAAGAGGTAAAACTGTCACAGTATGCAGATGACATGATACTATATATAGAAAACCCTAAGGATTCAACCCCAAAACTACTTGAACTGATCAAAAAATGCACCAAAGTAGAAAGATAAAGATTAACATTCAGAATTCAGTCAGATTTCTGTATTCTAACAATGAAATATTAGGAAAGGAATACAAAAATACAGTACCATTTAAAATTGCACTACAAAAAAATCAAATACCTGGGAATACACCTGACCAAGGAGGTAAAGGACTTATATGCCAAGAACTATAAAACATTAACCAAGGAAATTAAAGAAGATGTAAAGAAATGGAAAGATATTGCATGCTCCTGGGTTGGAAAAATTAACCTTGTAAAAATGGCCATACTACCCAAGCTATTCACAGATTCAATGCAATCCCTATAAAATTACCCAGGACATTTTTCACAGAACTAGAACAAACAATCCAAAAATTTATATGGAACCACAAAAGACTCAGCATTGCTAAAGCAATCCTGAGGAAAAAAAACCAATCAGGAGGCCTAACTCTCCCATACTTCAGGCACAATTACAAAGCCACAGTCATCAAGACAATATGGTACTGGTACCAAAACAAACACACAGACCAGTGGAACAGAATAGAGAACCCAGAAATAAACCCAGACACCTATGGTCAATTAATCTTTGACAAGGGAGGCAAGAACATAAAATGGGAAAAAGAAAGTCTGTTCAGCAAGTCTTGCTGGAAAACCTGGACAGCTGCATATAAATCAATGGAATTAGAACACACCCTCACACCATCCACAAAAATAAACTCAAAATGGCTTAAAGACTTAAATACTTACATGACAAGACACCATCAAACTCCTAGAAGAGAACATAGGCAAAACATTCTCTGACATCAACCTTACAAATGTTTTCTCAGGACAGTCTCCTAAAGCAATAGAAATAAGAGCAAAAATAAACCAATGGGACCTCACCGAACTGACAAGCTTTTGCACAGCAAAGGAAACCAAAAAAAAAAGCAAAAAGACAACCTACAGAATGAGAGAAAATAGTTTCAAATGATGCAACTGACAAGGGCTTAATCTCTAGAATATGCATTCAACTTATACAACTCAACAGCAAAAAAGCCAACAACCCAATGGAAGAATGGGCAAAAGACCTGAATAGACATTTCTCCAAGGAAGACACACAGATGGCCAATAGGTATGTGAAAAAATGCTCAAGACCACTATTATTAGAGAAATGCAAATCAAAACTACCATGAGATACCACCTCACACCAGTCAGAATGGCCATCATTAATAAGTCCACAAATAACAAATTCTGGAGGGGGTGTGGAGAAAAAGGAACCCTCCTGCACTGTTTGTGAGAATATAAGATGGTACAACCACTATGGAGAACAGTTTGGAGGTATCTTAGAAAAGTGTACATAGAACTACCATAGACGATTGGATTAGGAAGATGTGGTATATATACACAATGGAATACTACTCAGCCATAAAAAAGAAAAAATGCCATCTGCAGCAAAAAGGATGGAACTAGAGACTCTCATACTGAGTGAAGTAAGTCAGAAAGAGGCAAATACCATTTGATATCACTTATATCTGGAATCTAATATAAGGCACAAATGAACTTTCCACAGAAAAGAAAATCATGGACTTGGAGAATAAACTTGTGGTCACCAAGGGGGAGGGGGAGAGAATGGGGTGGTTGGGGGAGCTTGGGGTTAATAGATACAAACTATTGCCTTTGGAATGGATAAGCAATGAAATCCTGCAGTACAGCACTGGGAACTATGTCTAGTCATTTATGATGGAGCATGATAATGTGAGAAAACAGAATGTATATATGTATGTGTATCTGGGTCACCGTGCTGTATAGTAGAAAAAAAATTGTATTGAGGAAATAATTTTTAAAAAAAGAAAAAAAAAATTTTTTAATTTTTTTTTTTTTTTGGTCTTTTTGCTATTTCTTTGGGCGGCTCCCGCGGCATATGGAGGTTCCCAGGCCAGGGGTCAAATCGGAACTGTAGCCACTGGCCTACGCCAGAGCCACAGCAACGCGGGATCCAAGCCACGTCTGCAACCTACACCACAGCTCATGGCAACGCCGGATCGTTAACCCACTGAGCAAGGGCAGGGACCGAACCCGCAACCTCATGGTTCCTAGTCGGATTCGTTAACCACTGTGCCACGACGGGAACGCCAAGAAAGAAAAATTTATAGACAATAAAGTAATAAAAAGTCCCTTGTAAAAACAAAACAGAATAAAAACAAACGGAAGAGGGGCAGGGCCAAATTTAAAAAAGAAAAAGAAAAAAGGGAAAAGACAGGGAGAAAGGGATGTGGGGCTGACTCATTGCTCCTCCTAGGCCGTCTGCTTGGCCTCGTCCTATGGCTCTGTGCCCTTCTTCACTGCGAGTGCTTCTAGCTTCTCCGCCACTTTCTCAGCACTGTAGTTTTTGCCCGATCCTGCCAAGGCACAGGGACACGTAAGAAGCAGACGCACTGCTCTGCGCAGCCCTGCTGCGGCTGCACATGCCCCAGGGATTGGCCGCCCCTTCATGAATCTCCAGGGTCACAGATAAACATGTGCTTCCAAGCAAGTAGGTAACCACAAGGACCTCTTGAAGCCCCTACTGCCCTGGGGGACTCCAAGAGACACCGTCATTTGGCGGCTAGGGTGAATGATGGGAGGCCAGGCCAGAGAGCATGTATCCGGGCCCTGACTGGTACCTCACCCCCAGAAAGCACACCATGTACCCGCGTGGCTGCCTTGCCCTTGACGGGTCAATGTGGTCACAGCGCCCTGGGATGTTCCTGTGGCAGACAGAAAGAGATTTTTTAATACAGTGAAAAACTAAATGAAATCATAAGACCTCACAAGTAGGTCCTCATGATTGGGGTTTGAGAAGGGAAAATAAATATGCTACATGTGTGAACTGAATTGGGCAGTATCATTTCATTTCCCAAGAAATTGAACCAAATCAGGAAGACTTGGGCAAACAGAATATCCTTATTTTTTGAAGACCTGGGTAATAACATTTCTCTCCTTCTTCAATCTGTATGTAAACATGGAAAAATAAGCTGTGCATGCATGTTGTGGGGGTGGTCAGTAAAGTCTTGAGGAAAGAGGTATTAAGGGAAGGATGCCTCTGCAGAGGGCTTAATATGTTAGGGTAACCTGATACTCAACCAAAGTCATGACATTTGTGTTACTGTGTTCTTGAGTTCTTTGCCCTCCACTCTATAAATTGTCTCCAATAAACTCCCCTATACTTATAAGCAACTAGGAATGGGCATAGATGGTAGAAATTGTTTTGAAGCAATTCATAAGTGGTATTATTGATTAGCCAGAAAATACAATCTTCTCCTTCTATGATATTTAAAGAAATGAACTAGATGAAAGAGGTTTAATGCATGAAGGATATTTTATAGTTTAAACAAATTTTAAGTTCTTTGCTTCTTTGACGATAATAGCATGCTTATTTTTAATGCTTCCCTTTGAAGTCAAAAGCTTTGGGTTATTATTTAAAGCAAAGAGAGTTATGCAATTAGTTTGGTAAGATCCAAATTCAAATTAAGGGATTGATTATAGTGGTCATGACATGAGAACTACAATAGATAAGGTAGAAAATAAGGACAAAGAATTTAGTACCTGAAGGAAAAGGATTTTTTGCTTCACTTATTAATACAGTATTGAAAACCACTATAAAATCACAGCCTATATAATAAACACTGAAGAGCATGGCAAATCCTATGTCCTCATGATTTTAACATCCAATGATAAATGCCTTACCATAATTTGTCTTAAAGCAATCTATATCTGCCTACAAAGAGAATTCATAGATTATTTGAGAATATTATTATTAAAAATACACAAATAAGCATACTATACCAATGTGTACCTCTCTGGAAAAGGTTCTGGCAATTAAATTACATTTGCAAACATTACGAAAGCTGCTATGCTGGGTAATCATTGCACATCACAATGCATTTCCCAGTTTCTCGACTGAGTTTCCAAAATTTTTTTTTTATAGTCATCCTTATTTTTCATGGTCTTTTACCTGATGTTTGACAGTCTGGAGGGTTTTTTTGTGGGGTTTTTTTTAGGGGGGTATAGTTATTTATAGAAATTGTGTTGTGTCAATTTCTGCTATATAGCATAGTGACACAGTCAAATGTGTGTGTGTGTGTGTGTGTGTGTATATTATTTTTCTCATATTATCTGCCATCATGGTCTATCCCAAGAGACTGGACATAGTTCCCTCTGCTGTACAGCAGGACTTCATTGCTTATCCTTTCTAAATGTGATAGTTTTCATCTATCAACCCCAAACTCCCCATCTGGAGATTTTTGGTCTTGAGTTTTTCCACCAAAGCTGTCTCCTTGCTCTTTGGGCAAGTTATTTTCCAAGTTTAGCTTAAACTATAACAGCTTTCTCACATTATACACATGTATAATTTCCTGGAAAACTTAAAACCTTTCAGGAAATAGTCAAAATCACTGGCTTTCACTCTTAAATATGTGCTTTATTTAAAGCAAAATCTTACTCTCAAACCCCAGTGTCATCCTCCTATAATAAGCAATTTCTTTCCTCTCTTCATAAAGAGGAGGCTAAGTCTTTATGGTCTTCACTAGAGAAGGGCAGGCAGTGAGAGACAACAGGTGTGATGCTATTACTAGGATATCTGTTCTACCTGAGTCTGAGAAGACCTCATATGATGGAAAGCTCTAACTATATGCAAAGACACACACAGAATCTTTTAGAAAATGTGTGAGTGTCCTGTCACAAAACATATATAACTTATTCTTAAAAAAAAAAAAAAGGAAAACACTAAAGGAACATTACAGATTACCTGAAAATCCACCAAAATCCCAAACACTGTAAATAGACCCCTTCTCCCTTTGGTCTGGTCTTTAATCTCCACAAACTCTAGCCAATGAGTCTGGAATTAAGTGTTTTTCTGGAGAAAACTATGGCAGGTTTGCAGCAAGAAACTGTGAAGTTAGATCTCTGAAAAGATGGGACATTATTTGCAGCACTTCCTTGGTCCATAAGCCCCATCAACTTCCATTCTCAAGCAGACCACTTACCCTGCATCTTTATCTTTCTTACCCCTAGCCTTGCCAGAGCTTCACAGTTCCTTCTGTTGTACCAAGATAAACCAGTGGTTGATTGTGTATAACGTCACTGTGAATTCTGTATCTAGAAATTGGTGGCCTTGCTCCAGTCATGTTTCAGAGACCACGATCCTGTGCATTCTCCAAGAGCATCCTAAGGGGTTGGTGCTCCTGCTCCATCCACACACCTTCTGACATCTCCCTATTGGTTGGTCTCCTCTGGCTGCAGAGGGAAGCACCTGTTAACATTGCAAAGGCTTGCCAGGATTCCTGCCCCACAGCCCCTAGTGAGGAAAGTCCCATTGGGTTGAAGCCTGAGTTTGGGAATTTGAGTCAGTAGAAGCCACCAACACAGAAACAGAGGATGTAGAGACCAATATCCCAATATCACTTCAGAGGTCCCACCAGCACCAAATTTTCCCGTCATGGAAGTCAAGAGAAGGTTTTGGAGAGAGGTTGATGCCCCTGAACTCTCAGCTGGCCAGCATTGGCGTCAGGTGCCCAGGAACTGTATTTCATACTCATTGGGTAGAGGCAGTGCTGGGCAGGTAACTGCTGCTTGCTTGGGTTAGGATGCTGCCAAGTGCAGGTTCAAACCAAGAGATTCCTTGCCACACAAGATGGAACTGAAGTCATGGGTGGGAGAGTTGGGCAAGTGGTGCTGTGGCTCAGAGCACCATGTCCTGAGCTGAGCCATGCAACCAGGGCTGTGGGGACTGGTTGTGTTACCACGGAAATCCTCCCCTTGGAAGCACAGGCCCTGCAGACTCCTTCTGTATGACCCTGCAGCCTCAGGTCCCCTCAGTAAACCTGTGAACTTTCTGGTGGGGGCAGTCTACCCTGGACTCTGGAAGGATGCACAGGGCTGGGGTGAGTTTACGCAACCATCCTAGAGTCAGAGATTAGACACCTTGACCTGATTCTCAGAACTCAGACTCTGAGGTTTTGGCCTTGGAGTACTGTGGAAAATTAGCAGCAAAAAAAAAAAAAAATGTATACACATCTGCCCACATGTATACACAATAAATATGCTTGAAAGATTTTCTAAGGCACTGATTATTAGTCTTCTTATTGATGGCATTTGAAGGAATTACATCTAATTAGTGGGGAAATTGGGTTTTGAAACCAGACTGCCTGACTTTTAACACAAGATTAAATATTTTACACTATTCCTCTCAATCAGTCCATAATGGGTAAACACACACACACACACATATATACAGACATTCACACATATCACATATATATTCAATATTGGCTATAACATGAGTACTCATAAACACTTTGGATAGCTTTTGATTTATCTGAGCAATCAATTCTGGAAACTAAGAGAAGGCTATGTTAGCTTGGCTGAAGGGAAAAAAAATCTAATCTTTGTTTTCTATTTAAATTCATCTGTTTTAAAATAAATGATTTTTTGAACTAGAACATAGAAAAATGACTTTTATTAGCTCTCAGAATGTTCCCTCGAATGCTATTAGAGAAGACCCCTACACATATTAGGTCACTTTTATTTTTTAAATTTGTTCTATTTTGCTTAAATAGAACAAATATGTTGATTTTTTTCTTATCCTGCCCAGGGAATGATGGGATTGTCCTTTAAAACATCATCAAGTATCATCAACAAATTCTAGCATAGACCTGAAACCAATAATTGTATCTCTGCTTATACAGGTATACCTCATTTTATTGCACTTCACTTTACTGTGCCTCACAAGTATTAAATACTGTTTTTGTTTGTTTTTATATACATTGAAGTTTTGTGGCAACCCTGCATTGTCAGATGGTGGTTATCATTTTTTAGCAATACAGGCTTTTTAAAATTAAGATATGTGCAGTGTTTTCTTAGACATAATGCTATTTCCCACTTAATACAGTATAGTATAATGTGAATAAAACTTTTATATGCACTGGGATACCAAAAAAAAATTGAGTTACTTTATTGCAATATACACTTTATTGTCGTGGTCTAGTACTGAACCCACAATATCTCTGTGGTACGCCCATACACTAAACCAAAGTGATCTCTTAATAGTGGGCTAAGACTCTCTAATAAACTTATAAGAATGTTGTAAAAAAAAAAAAGTTAAGCCCACTTTATGAACAACTTGGAAATACAAATATTATTTCCCTGCATTATATAACTCCTATCTCCTCAAAGGTGTAAGCAAGTTCTGGATTTTTAATTTTTTTTGATTTTTGCCTTTTTAGGGCTGCACCCACGGCATATGGAAGTTCCCAGGCTAGGGTTCCAATTGGAGCTACAGCTGCTGGCCTACGCCACAGCCACGGCAACGTGGGATCTGAGTCCTGTCTGTGACGTACACCACAGCTCACAGCAACGCCAGATCCTTAACCAACTGAGCGAAGCCAGGGATCAAACCTGCAACCTCACGGCTACTAGTCGGGTTCATTAACCACTGAGCCACTACAGGAACTCCCTGGATTTTTTTTTTCCTAACTTAAAAAAATCTCACAGTTTCTCTGAAAGATAAGAACAGACAACGCATTATCCATATCTCATAGACAAAAGACATTTACCCAATGTCATAGAATTAAAGAACAAATGTAGAAGGGGATGCTGTTATTTTAGCCTCACAGTCAAATCAATATAATTTATTTCTCAATTATAGCACTTGTGTTATTTTATATTTTGAAATAACATCTATAATCAATGAGTATGTGAAATATAATAGCATTATCCTTTTCCAGGTAGAAAATACAGTAATAGCATATCAATCTCATCAGAGCAAGTAAAAAAAGTTGATAAAATGAAATTTTGTATAAATGATATCAGAGAGATATAACTACAAATAAAATGAATGAAAGTAACAGTTAAGGAGTAAATAAAGTTAATCTTCGATAAATTGCTTGCATTATTTGAAAATTGTTAAAAGCATTAAAGTAGATTGTAATATATGAAAGATATATATGGTAATCACTATAATAACCACTGAAAGAATAGCAAAATTAGCACAATAATATACAAATTTCTAATAGAAGTGATCAATTAAAATTGAATAACACTTAGATATATACACATGTATCTCAACGTTCTTGCAAAAATAGTTGGAAATGGAATTAATAAAATGATATTATTTAAAGTGTCTATGCAATTTCCCAAAAACTAAGATGTCAAGGTAAAAATAACAGGCCTGGAAGAGTTCTCATTTAGGTACAGATAAGATCACCTTTACGTACATTCAGAAAGAATGGTGAGAAACAAAAACAAATTTGTGCATGTGTTGTCTTAAAGTATGATTTGGGTCATGAGTGATCAACATACTGAGATTTAAACAGTTTGCTTCAATTTTAAGCAATCTGAACAGCCAGAGTACAATTAGATTTGCAATAAAATCCGTCTCAAAGAAGTCCATGTGCAGATGTCCATGTCAAGACATTAACTGTGTTGCTAAGTTTTTTTAAATAGTTTTTAACAGGCAAGTTTTACAAAATATTTGAAAATATTGTACCAAATGTTCCACATATGATACAGCCAAATATATGTTAATAAATTACATTAGCATGTCATACTTGTTACAATTAATAAAGGTATCTTGAAATACTGTTGCCAGCTAGGGTTTTTTATTAGTAATGATTTTTATTTTTTCCATTATAGCTGGTTTATAGTATTCCCTCACTTTTCTACTGTACAGCAAGGTGACTCAGTTACACATACATGTATATTCTTTTTTCTCACATTATCATGCTCCATCATAAGTGACTATATATAGTTCCCAGTGCTGTACTGCAGGATCTCATTGCTTATCCATTCCCAAGGCAATAATTTGCATCTATTTACTCAGATCATTTTAGGTTCTACCTACCATTTTTTTCTGTTTCTGAATCTTATCTAAGAGATCACATTACTTATCCTTTTATTACTTGGCTGACCATCTTGGCTGTGACAGTTTCTCAGACTTTGCTATTTTCTGGTAACCTTGACTGATTTGAGAAGTACTGCTGAGATATTATGTAGAATATCCCTCATTGGGATTTAGCTATTGTTTTTCCCATATTTGGCTGATGATATTGGAATACTGGAGAAAGACCACAGTGGTTAAGTGTCATTTTCATCACATCACATCAAGGGTTGATACTATCAATGTGATTCATCGTTGCAGATATTGACCTCAATCACATGGCTGAGGTAGTGTCTGTTAGGTATCCCCACCCTCTTTCACACTGTACTGTTTGGAAGGAAGTCGCTATGTGAGAAGACATGGGAAATCATTCTCTCATTTTTTTTAAGGTAGAGTATCTGCAGTAATTACGTAGAGTTTGTCTGCATTAGGGATCCATCTCTGCTTCTTTACTTAACCATTTACTTATATCAGTTTGGACTCCTGGATCTATATTTTATACTTTCGATTATAAACCAATACAACTTTATTTTGTTGCTTAATTTTTTTTTTCATCCTTGACCATTGGGAGCTATTTCAGTTGACTCCTCTTGTCCTGACGTATTCCCATCAATGGTGAATTTTTTTTTATAGCATCCTTTGGCACTACAGGATATTCCAGACTTATCTAGTTTATGACTTGATCCAGTGCTAGAATCAGCCATTAGCCCAAGGATCCTTGGTTATTTTTATTGCAGAGCAGTTTAGAAATCAAAATATAGGTGTTAGGTGTCCTTGTAAATAGGGTGTTGTTTCTTTAGGCTATTTCAGCAAACAAATTAAGGATTTATATTTTTGTATACTAACTCATGTAAATGTATTTTTTTAAATGTAACTATCTGTATATTAAACATGATTCATACAGACATTTTCAACTCTAATCCAAAATGGAAGGTATTATTCTATCCTCCTTCCTTACTCATCCATAACTTGTATCTTAACAGTGAAAAGCTTGGTTTCCATTATCTGTCACCTGAACATCGTTGTGCAGTCCCAGTCTTTGTGTACTGTAGTCTCGTAGTTATTAACCCTCACTCCCATGAGCAACTACCTTATCAACTAGATTATAGTATTTATATGCAATTCATATTTTCTTTGGCATGACAGATTTCATTCATTTCCAACAATGCTAAATATATGGTGTACATATACATATGTAGCCCTATAACCATGGTTATACCTATGATCCATATGTGATCATTTCCTACAAAGCCATATTTATGTGTGTACATATATATAATGTTTGTACATATAGAAAATCAGGTCCTTAACATTACAGTGTTATGTACCAGAAGAAACTGCTTAAGAAAAAAAAAAAAATGGGGGAGTTCCCGTCGTGGCGCAGTGGTTAACGAATCCGACTAGGAACCATGAGGTTGCGGGTTTGGTCCCTGCCCTTGCTCAGTGGGTTAACGATCCGGCGTTGCCGTGAGCTGTGGTGTAGGTCGCAGACACGGCTCGGATCCTGCGTTGCTGTGGCTCTGGCGTAGGCCGGTGGCTACAGCTCCGATTCGACTCCTAGCCTGGGAACCTCCATATGCCGCAGAAGCGGCCCAAAGAAATAGCAAAAAGACAAAAAAAAAAAAAAAAAAAGGAAAGACCATATATGCTATAATTAAAATTGAACTGTTGTTATCTTTAGTTTTACACATTTCATAATACTAATTAAAATACTGGTAGCTATAAATTCTCTCTCAATTGAACAGTTTGGATCCATGTTTATTATTACCTGACAGCAGAGACCAAGATCAGACTATATCACAGAAATAGTGGCCTCAATCACGATATTTTCTCTCACATTACCAAAGCAATGTGGGTGGATATGGCTCCAAGTTTACGGTTCTCAAGGAACTTCCTAAGCTCAGTTACAGTTAAACAAAACAAATTAAGAAAAAAAAAATTAACAAGATAAATACTTCAAAGGATTAGAATATAAACAAGTAAGAACAATTCCTGCCCATATGTTATCTACAATCTACTGGAATGGGAAGTTGTCATAGATGCCAAAATGTGATAAGCTTCAAAGGGAATAAAAGATTTGAAGGATTTGTAGAAGAAAAAAAAAAGTTGTTTGAGTGATGCTAATTAGGAAAAGCCCAGTAGGATAGATATTATTAGAAAGAAAAACATCAAAAATTGTGTTAGTTTTAGCTCTAAAAGATGATAATAAAAGCTAATGAGCTGTATTTATATTCAATAACATGGTATAGTGGGCAATTAGACTACTACTTCAGTTGAATTTGGTGTATGTAAAATGAGTAATATATTTAGTCTTATTAGAATGCTTTGGATATCTAGGGCATCTATAAATAAAAGGTTACTCAAAATATTAGTTTTATAATCCACACAATGATGATTTAAATGCAAGCATATATGTTTAGTATATATAAAAACTGCCTTCTGTATCACATAATCCTATAGTACAAACATGAGTTCAGTGCTTTAGTGATATATCAGTATCATTTAAATCCCTTTAGGGGAAAGAACGTGTTTATATTAATTTGCAAAAATAATGCTTTTGACCTGTAAAAATTGCTCACTGAAGTATCTGAAGGAATGTGAGTAGTCCTAGAGTCAAGATCATAACTGGGAACTGTAGTGGTTGAAATGTTCCATGCAGGTGGCAACAGAATGGACCACCAGAGTGTCTTCTGAAATTCACATTCTATCATAATACTGACCTAACCACATAGATACACAACAAACTCTCAAGTGTGTGTTCATTTATGAAAATTTTCTTCATCATTTGGTCCTGTTATTTGCACATGGAAGGTAATATCTTTGAGGGTCTGAGGACTGATACATAAGTTTGGGTTATAGAACTTCTGTTTGGAGGTGATACGCAATGAACTTCAAGAATTGATGTGTTGTTTGGAATGATTGGCACAGAGTAAATGATCAGATCAGTAAATGAGAACTTAATGCAACCTTCACTCCTCTCGCCATGAACTATTTTGTCCTTGTTGCTTATCTCAAAGGATTGGTCAGTGATAGTGATGGGCCAATGTGCCCTGCTGCTTGGTTTTGTAAATAGTTTTTTTTTTTTTTAATAACACAATCACGTTAAGTGATTCTTATATTGCTTATGGCCACATTCATACTGCAATGGCAGGCTTAAGTATTACTTGTGATAAAAACCATACAACCTGCAAAGTCTAAAATATTTACTGTCTAGCAATTTACAGAAGTTTGCTGAATTCTGCTTTATATAATGCTGTTCAATAATTGCCCACTGGTTTTGCTTGATAATCTAAGAACTGTCACTTTCCCAATATTATGAACTATGTGGTAACAGAAAACATTTTTTTAAACTCTCATTATTTTGTATCTAGTTCCCAACACAGAAAATAGAATACAATTAGAAAGTTTCATAAATCTTCAGTAAATGCATATCTATTAAATGTATATAAACAATTCAATTAAACATATTGGCAGAAAGAACATTAATAGAATAAGCAGTAGAGGCGATTTGATTTAAGGAGAAAGTGAGTAAAATGCAAAAGCAAGTAAACAGTTTCAGTAATGTACAAAAAAAAAAAAAAAAGCTCCTGACATGCTTAAATTTAAGCAATGCCTACAACTATGCATTTTATATTTCCCAGGACTAAGAATTTATTGATGCAGTCAGCCCTTTCAATGAGAGAAAACTGCAAGGGAGTTGCTCAGAACTTTGTGAAATTCACCTTAAAAATAGTTTATTCATTTGGCAAATAGATTCTTAGAAATATCCTTTTATGAGCCTCCATATGCTGTAAGGAACAGCAGGAATCTAGAAAAATGATAACTGACAAAAACAGAATGTATAAGAATGGCTGTCAGAAAGTGTTATAGCCTGGATTTATTTCTACCTTCTAAAAGGTGTATAGAAAACACCTTTCAGAATAAAAAAAAAAAATCTCCAGATAAAGGACTATTGTTAAGGAAAGGTTTGTCTTCACTTGAAAACATCAATTTGAGTGTCAGTATCCATGATTTACTAAACTGTTGAGTAATGTATGTCATCTGCCTTAGACATGGCATTGTAAATATTTTATGGCTTTAAAATTTAACTATGATTACAGGAGTATGTATCTAATATTTTAAAGTAGAAATGTAAAAAATGTTTACTTTGGCAAATAGCTACTTGTATTTCTCACACAATGTGAGCAAGACTATGCTCTCCTCATGATGCCAGAATAGCCTGAGTCTTGGCCCTCTAATATCCCTGTGCCATGAAAAAGGGCATAACAGCCTTAGCTCATAAGACAAGTTCATTTTTGTACTGGATAATAAACAACTTTTCATTATTTTAATTTAATATGCTTGGAAGGCATTGGACTCATCAACTAAGCAATCAGATTTAACAAAAGTTTTTTCTCTTGCTTTCTTAATAGGTATGGTTGGGAACTAAAGAATTTAATTCTTTAGAATGCTTGGAGTCTCCTGGCCTTTGTGGTAATCTAGATAAACTTTCAGTATGTGGCAAGTGAAGAGGACTCTTATGGATTAGACTGGAAATCTTAAGAGAAGGCCAGATGATTGAGGAACCCAAGAGCCAAGATACAGATCTGTCTTTTATTCTGTGGTCCAAATAGAAATTACCCAGGCATACTGTAACACAGTATCTTTTCCTTATCCTCTGATATCAAAGTTAAATTGAGCACTTTCTTCTGAGAGGGAATTACCAAGGAGATAAAAATTCAGGTGTCTTCAAAGCTCCTTCACAGCATTTTTCTGGTCTATAAAAACCTATTTGAGGGTGTTCCCCAATAGGAGAGTAGGATCAATAACTGTAAGAGTGGGGAGTTACATACCTAGGTGGGGCTGTGTGGTGAGAGAGCCAGGCTCTTTGCAGCAACAAGGAAGAGTGAGGGATGGACATGCTCTCTGTGGTGCTTCTTCACCTCAGCCCTGACAGGTGGCAGAAAAGCATGGGGATTGAAGGTGTGAACTCTGCCACCAAATCCTCCCTGGTTTACATCCCACTGCTCCATTTATTCACTGTGTGTACTCATCCTCCGTGTGCCTCAGTTTCCTTTATTTATAATAGGATTTCATAAGATGTGGGTAGGATTTAAGGCGATTGCCCAGGCAGCACCCTTAGCCACTTAACTGCACTGTCTGCACATAAACTTTCAAGTTCATATTATGAATGTACAATTGATGGGGAACAACTCAGTTTGAATATTTTTTTATTGATCCTGTGGTAGTGACAACCAAAATTATCCCTTTCAAAATTGAGATGTCTGTAGAGGACTTTATCTGTGGGGCTAATGACAGATTCCCCAAAGCCAGCTTTCTACATTCAGGCAAATGACCACTGAATTGCTGTGCTTTGGAGCACCTATGGTACCCTGTTCTTCCAGGTGGAAATATCTGTATTACTTTCTCATATATTTTATAAACTGTAACCCTTGTGTGATAATTATAATATCCCTGCCATTTTTAACTTAATGACTAAGATGGATCACAATGCTAGGTACATCCTACACATGAACACAGCCAACTTAGGAAGAGTTATAAGCCAATTCCCTTGTGGAAATGACTGCATTTTGCCCAAAAGGCCAAAACAGGGCCTTTCATTTCACCTTCTCCAGGGAACTAAGGATAATGCTGACATATGGGTCCTCACTGTGTTGATGCCCACGGCCCTCTGGACCATTCCAAATACACAAGCCTGCATCACTCAGCTTCTCACCATGGAGACAGGGAGAGAACATCACAGACATCTAAGCCAGGCAAATGAGGCCTAGACATATGAGGTCAGTAAATTGGCATGGTTCAAATTCAAAACAGGACATCTCTTATTAAAATGGGATACAGTGAACTCTGAGCAGGAGGAGGACATGGAACTCACCTCTGCCCATGCACACATCAAAAATACATCTACATGTGGAACAATTCTCACTGAAAACTAGCTGGATACTGGCAGGAAGACTACTGTAAAACCAAGGCTGTAAGAAAGATCCATATGTAACTGGGTAGGAAGGGAACAGAAGCAATCAGTTCAGGACCTGTGCCCCTTGGCTAGGATTCAGAGAAAAAGAGAGACTATATGAGTGGAGACCCTCCCCAGGGAGTGAGTGGTTTGTGACATACATTTGGGTACCCTGGCCCAGGGGTTCAGCAAAGGAAGACAAGTCTAATTGAATGGTTGGAGGGCTGATGAGAGTAGCAGGAAGTTTGTGAAAATCCTGGATTCTTCTTATGAGAATCCCTCGGCAGGGAATAAAGGGAAGATTGAAACCACATGGGGGGCTGACTAGTAGCTGAACAACTGCCCCTGCACCCCCCAAGCCTGAGCTGAGAAAATGCTCCAGTACCTCTTTGCCTTAGCTCCCAACTGCACACTGGAGTGAAAGCTACCACAATCGAGGACACTGTGGGGGTTCAAATCCAAAGGGGCATCTGAGCAGGGTGAGGGCAGCCACAACAGAGGCCATCCAGATCACTGACAGCAGCCAGAGTGCCACAGACCACACCCTGATCCTTGCCAAATGCCCATGGCTTCCCCTCTCATCATAGCACTGCTCTGCCCTTAGGTGAGGGTACAGGAATATAAATCATATGCCATGGATCCAGGCTGTAAGCACTAAACAAAGTCTCCTTAGTGATTATATGCTTTTTTCCGTACCAGACTCTTACACTATTTTGCACAAGAGATCAGATTAAATGTACAGGCATCTAACAGTTAATGCGAAGTTGAAGTTATCATGGGTACAGCACTGACTTTTTGAGACCAACAACACAACTGGTAAAAATCATGATCGACAACAATATGAACTTTTCTCATGTCCTTAATATATGAGTATTAACATTTCTATCATAAAATAAGTCAGTAAGGGTGGCTATAAAAAATATTATACAATGGGTGGCTTAAAGTATGATCATTTATTTCTTACAGTTGGAGTCTGAAATGTCCAAGATCAAGGTGCTGCTTCTTAGCATGCAGAAGGCTCCTTCTTGCTATATCTTTACATGGCTGAGAGGTCATCTTGCCTTTTTAGGGCCACACCCAAGACATACGGAAGCTCCCAGGCTAAGGGTCAAATCAGAGCTGCAACGGCTGGCCTACACCACAGCCACAGCAATGCCAGATCTGAATCATATCTGTGACCTACACCACAGCTCATGGAAATGTTGGATCCTTTAACCCACTAAGCAAGATCAGGAATCAAACCCCCATCTTCATAGATACTAGTTGTATTCTTAACCTGCTGAGCCACAATGGGAACTCCCTCATATGTCTTCTTATAAGTGTACTAATCCCACTTAGGAGGGGTCCACCCTTACGACCTAATTACCTTCCAAAAGCCCTACATATCACATTGGAGGTTACATCTTCAACATAAGAACCTGGAGTGACACACACACACATGCCTTAGCATAAACCTTCTATGTAAACTAGGTTGGCTTCATGATCTCTCTGCCTCAGATCATGCTTTCTCATTATCTGCAACACATTCTTCTTCTTGGCTACACAACCATCCCTCAGACCTAAGGTCCAAGTCAAGTGCTACTTCCTTGACTTCTTAGACTTTCTTTTCTCTTTCTCTGAATTCCTATTTCAAGCATGGTCTGAATCATGCAGGCATGAAGTTTACTTGTGTGTCTTTTCCAGGTCTCATTTTGTTGAATGTAATATATATCGTTGATAATATTTTAAGTGAAGAGAATGTAATAAAAGAACAAAAGGATATGTCTGTAATACAAAGAGAGGTTACAGAGCCAGGCCTTAGGAGGGAGTTGGACCAGGATGTGGAAGATTCCAGGGAACATGGATAACTGTCTCTGTCTCTTTCTCTCTGCTCATCTTTATAGAAACTATCTTAGATCTGCTTTTGACTATGCCAAACTTATCAGGGACAATCCATGAGAGTCCAACACTAAGTAAAAACATAAAACTAAATATTTTAAATGTGTCTTACTACAGCTCAGCTACATAAATGCCTCTTGCAAGCACCACCCCTATGGACATGCACATACAGTTTAATTTTTTTCTTGGCTATTCAATTCTATGTGGCAAAACTGCCAGTGTAAATTTTATACTTCAAGTTTTAAAATTCAATTTGAAATCAATACACTTAAAAGGAATCATCTCTTTAGTTGTTGGGAAGCTTTTTTGTTTTTCTAAAATATACCACAAAGAAGTGGCTTTATATAGAGAGACCACTGGCCAAACCTAAAGAGAGATCATATTGAGAAAGAGAGGGGTGGGGTGTAGAGATACCACCTGAGAGAAAAACACATTTATGAGATATGTGGAATGTTTTATTTCCTTCCAATTTCACATGCTTTTATTGAATTTCTATTATACATGTAGAGTCACATATATAATAATACGTAATTTTGTGGGATGTAGAGAGATAAATGACAGTCTACTCTCTTAAAATCTCACAATCTAATGGAGAAAATATACATGAGCATAAGTAATCCTAATTCATGGCAGGCTGTGAAACATGATTGGATGCAGGGAGGAAGGCCAGAATAACCCTGGAGGCAAAGTATATTTCTGCCCAGGAGGGACAAGAAACTTCTCCCCAGACACTGAGGTACATCGCATTGAAGATGATCTTGAACTCCAGAGTACTTTGTTCCCCAGAGCAGGTCTTGTAAAGACCTCAGGTGCTAAGGCTGTGCATTCATCACACACCAAGTAAACAATTGTATTAAATTCTTCCTTGAAGTTTTACTAAATGATAATATGCAATGGTTAAGTATGATGTTTTATTAAGGCCTTTAATTAATCTCAAAGGTTAGTACACAATAATTAAATCTAGTTTTTAACTATATATGTCAGAATTTATGCATTTAGGTTATCATTTTTCATGTGTAAAAATGGGAGTGTAGTATTTGTGGTTTAGAAGCTGGATGTTATGTAAAGCCCTTGGATTTAGGTCTAGAGATAAAGACACTTAGTTAAACATTTGAAAATATTACTGTCTTTACAAAGTATTCCATGCCTAACATCAGTTAGATACATTTAAATAAATATCACTAACAAAACAAAGCACATTTATTTGTATAACTTTCCTTTATGCTTTTGCCTGGTACCCCTTCCCCCAGCCCCAATTACCCATTTTCATCATGGGGCTCTCCCCATCAACCATCTTCTAACTTCTTTGAATGCAGTTTTCCTAAAGTCTCCAAACTTTATCGTTTCCTTCTCAAAATGTAATGCTCAGTTTTGTGCCTATATGGACTGGCCCTGCCCTGTGGGCCAAATGAAATCTTTCTCGGTAGTTAATTCCAATGTTTTAAGCCCTGTCTCTAAATCAAACTCAGAACTTGACATCTACCATTTATTTATTCTAATATCATCAAATCCTGGCACACAATGTGTTTGGCAGATTCTAAATTGAGAAACATCTGGATGAAGAAAGAAAACATAAGCCCTTTTAATGTGTCTGTCACCCCTGACACATTATTGCTAAGAACCTCATAATCTGATAATGGTCAGAAGATCCAAGGGCTGAGTGTGAGACCACTTAGAGGAATAGGAAATGCCATTGTAGACTTTCAATAGCAGTAAGGCAGTCGGTATACTAGAGTCTGTAACTAGAAACAGTAAGAGACAAAATGGGCAACCAATACTTCACCAAAAAAAAAAAAAAACTTACTGTTTTCCTTTTGTGTAAAATTATATAAATAGTTTTAATTATTAAAAATTCTAATATAGTCTATTAACTTCAAATCCATAAAGACCCACCAGATGTCAGACAGGTTGTACTTTCTCTATTATCTTAAAATAAAACACTATGTTACTTGTCATTCCGTTTGTAGACATCACTTCCATCCCCTTCCCATTTTTAAGACTGAATTGTTTTATTGTTTATGTAAAAATCATTAATTTTAGATTGCCTGTACTGATGAGATTAGGAAATCAGAAGTGAACTCATCAGAGAAACTGAAGGCCAAGTATAAAAGGTGGGGCGGGGGGGCTTTTGCACTTTCCTTTTTTGAAATCCTGTAATTGGGAAGTTTAGAGAGTACCAAGCCCAGAAATGGCCTTATTATTCCTGGGTAGGAATTTGGAAATGGAAATAGGAGAATAGGGACAGGCCTGTGTTCTTTGCTTTTAAGTCTTTTAAAAATCATTATTATTAAAGCATAGTTGATTTACAATGTTGTACCAATTTCTCCCATACAGCAGTGAAACAGTCATTCATATACACATTACACATTATTTTTCTCATATTTTTTTCCATCATATTCTATCTTAAGAGATTGAATATAACTTCCTGTGCTGTACAGGAGGACGTAATTGCTTTAACTCTTAAGTAGCATTTCTTTGTGGGGAAAATTGTTGATTAAGAAATCAGTCACTGGTATTGCTGGAAAACCTGGACAGCTGCATGCAAATCAATGGAATTAGAACACACCCTCACACCATCCACAAAAATAAACTCAAA
This sequence comes from Phacochoerus africanus, assembly GCF_016906955.1. NCBI lineage: Eukaryota > Metazoa > Chordata > Mammalia > Artiodactyla > Suidae > Phacochoerus > Phacochoerus africanus. The sequence continues at coordinate 119,227,994 of NC_062558.1, read as the reverse complement.
ATGGCTTAAAGACTTAAATATAAGACAAGACACCATCAAACTCCTGGAAGAAAACATAGGCAAAACATTCTCTGACATCAACCTTATGAATATTTCCTCAGGATAGTTTCCTAAAGCAACAGAAATAAAAGCAAAAATAAACCAATGGGACCTCACCAAACCCACAAGATTTTGCACAGCAAAGAAAACCAAAAAGAAAGCAAAAAGACAACCTACAGAATGAGAGAAAATAGTTTCAAATGATGCAACTGATAAGGGATTAATCTCTAGAATATGCATTCAGCTTATACAACTCAACAGCAAAAAAGCCAACAACCCAATGCAAGAATGGGCAAAAGACCTGAATAGACATTTCTCCAAAGAAGACATATAGATGGCCAATAAGAATGTGAAAAAATGTTCCACATCACTGATTATTAGAGAAATGCAAATCAAAACTACCATGAGATACCACCTCACACCAGTCAGAATGGCCATCATTAATAAGTCCACAAATAACAAATGCTGGAGCTGGTGTGGAGAAAAAGGAACCCTCTTGCACTGCTGGTAGGAATGTAAATTGGTACAACCACTATGAAGAACAGTATGGAGGTACCTTATAAAACTATACATAGAACTACCATATGACCCAGCAACCCCACTCTTGGGAATATATCCAGACAAAACTTTCATTGAAAAAAACACATGCACCCTCATGTTCATTGCAGCTCTATTCACAATAGCCAAGACATGGAAACAACCCAGATGTCCACTGACAGATGATTGGGTCAGGAAGATGTGGAATATATACACAATGGAATACTATTCAGCCATAAAAAAAGAATGAAATGATGCCATTTGCAGCAACATGGAGGAAACTAGAGAATCTCATACTGAGTGAAGTAAGTCAGAAAGAGAACGACAAATACCATATGATATCACTTATATCTGGAATCTAATATGCAGTACAAATGAACCTTTCCACAGAAAAGAAAATCACGGACTTTGAGAATAGACTTGTGGTTGCCAAGAGGGAGGGGGAGGGAGTGGGATGGATTGGGAACTTTGGGTTAATAGATGCAGACTATTGCCTTTGGAATGGATTAGCAATGAGATCCTGCTCTGTATCACTGGCAACTATGTCTAGTCACTTATGATGGAGCATGATAACATGAGAAAAATGAATGTATACATATACGTGTAACTCGGTCACCATGCTGTACAGTAGAAAACTGACAGAACACTGTAAACCATTTATAATGGAAAAAATAAAAATCATTATATATGTAAAAAAGAAATCAGTCACTGGAGCAGGAAATGTGAACATTTCCATTTTGTAAATGCTCAATGGGCTTGGTTTTGTTAAGATAGAAGCTGAAGATTCTGCTATTTTCTCTAGACAGGCAAACTAATGAGAAAGGACATAAACTAGAGAGAAATTGATTCCAGTCCTGTTTACTGATGAGATGCCATTGACCCAACAATGAATATTGTCTCTCATTGGATAACTGGCAGGATGCATACACTAGTAGTAAGCAATAAGTTGATGTTGGCTGTGCCCATTTAGGATGGGAGAGAGGCAAAACTAGTGATGCCAAGAGAAGATCTGTGAACACTCAACTGTACCAACCCATACTCCACCAGCCCCTACCACTTCAGAACCATCTTAAATTAACCCACAAACTGTGCAATAATCATGACCTTTATGCTCAAATATAGCTTTGAAACAAGATTCTAGTCCCTATTTCCAGATTGTCCCCTTTCTTTACAGAAAATCAATGGCATCCCTGTTCCTAACTACACTGCTAAAATTTACCAAAGCATCCAAAAATAAGACCATTGACTCTAAATAAGATCCTCACAAACATGTTAAAAAAGGCCTGAGCTGATGAGCTATTGCTCAAAAGTAACTCAACTCATAAATTTACACAAAATCAATTTGGCATCAAGAAAAATAATGATTTAATTATAAATTGACCATCCTTCATTATTTTAACCCTGATTAGAGCAAATTGGCTGGCTACACTTTCATATCAGAGAACAGAGAGATAAACTGCCAAACAAAACCATATTTTACACTGCAATCTACTATAGCTTCCAGGGAATCATCAAACTAATTAAGCTTAAATGTCCAATAAAATAGTTACAACCTATGGTAAACTGGTTTACTTTTATTTCAATTATATTTGATTATTCTTGTGATATTAATTCCATGAGCACAGCTGTTGCAATTTGCAAATGAAGAGGTATTTTCCCCAGCCAAAAAAAAAATGTGACTTGAAATTAAGAATATCCAAGATGAGGAGAACCCACTGAGGCTCAGAGGAAACGATAGTATCCATGAGGATTCGGGTTTGATCCCTGGACTTGCTCAGTGAGTTAAGGATCCAGCATTGCCATGAGCTGTGGTGTAGATCACAAAATGAGGCTTGGATATGGCATTGCTCTGGCCATGGTGTAGGCTGACAGCTGCAGTTCCAATTGGACACTTAGCCTGGGAATTTCCATTTGCCACAGGTATGGCCCTAAAAAGCAAATATATATAAATATATATCTCCAAGATGCTTTGTTTTGAACTCTCTCACATTTGAATTTGAGGGAAGTCTGGCACCAATTTACTGAAGAATTTCAAAGCATTGTGGTTGGCAGAGCCTGGACATCCACAACTGGAGAGAAGGAACACTATGGAGAGAACACTGAATTTGAATCCAAAGTCTACTGTGGAATAGTTGTGTGATCTTGGAATACAAGTGTCACCTCCTCTGAATATCTCTCTCTCTCTCTCTCTCTCTCTCTATATATATATATATATATATAGTGTGTGTGTGTGTGTATAAAATGAACTATTAGGTGCTGCCATACTTCTGCAGAAACTGTTCACTTTGCAAAGAACATATTCCTCCCTCTTTTAATATGATTTTTATTTTTTTCAAGTACAGCTTGTTTACAGTGTTATGTCAATTTTCTACTGTACAGCAAGGTGACCCAGTTACACACACATGTATACATTCTTTTTTCTCACATTATCATGCTCCATCGACCAGATATAGTTGTCTTCTTTTACACTTCAGCTTGAGGATCACAGCACAAGTATACACTATCCCTTCATCTCCCCATTAGAGTGCATTGTAAACATAACACCCTCAATAATGTCAACTTCTAACATTTATTAGTACCCTGCATATAAGATGATATCATGTTAACAGAAACTGTATATAACACTTTAATTATTTTTCTACATAACTGAATATCCTATCAAATTCAATTTTCTTACATGCAAAAAATATGTTGCTCAAATATATATATGCAATATACAGCACAGTAATAACATGTAGTAGATACTCAGTATTATGTGAATATATTTCTGTCAAAGAGTAAAAGAAATAGAGTGGTGTTTGTACCATCTACTTCACAGAACTGTTTTAAGTATGTAATAAAATGATATGTATTAAAGTTTTCTGTCTGTCAGCTCTAACACACTATACAAATGTCAGAAGTTATCATAATCTCCCATCTAGAAAAATAAAATCTACATGAAAAAAAATTGTGTGGTTCCTTATTCAATATATATGGAACCTATGAATAGTGAAGAGTGACCACATTTGTTTTTGATAAGATAAAGGGTACAGAGCATAGAAAGATGGATAAAATGCTTTGAAACTAAATAAAGTAGAAAAAATACATATATAGATAAGTGATTTTAAAAATAAATAAATTATATTTACATTTTTCTGGATAGATATGAATTTTTATATAACTTAAATCTACTCTTCACCCTTTTCTGAAAATTTTCATCTCTCTGCTCGTAACTCCTGTTACATTGCTCTGTCTTCATTCACCACACCTGACAAAGAAATATCTGCTTGTTAGTCTTGCTTCCATTATTGTAAGTTATATCCACAAAGGTAAAGTGGCATCCTGGTGGTTCCTTCACAACAGTGAAGGAGAACATAGGCATCAGGAAAACCAAAGAAAAGGGGTTGGTTTATGGGAGGAGCAGAGGGAAAAAAAAGGCCCCGCTACTGAAGTTCCAGAGCCAGGACACCGATGGGTCATTTTCTATTGCTACCATTTCAAGCCTCAGAGGCTTGGGGTAGACTTAATTTCTATGTTGCACATGAATACAGTTACAGTCTATTAAACACGGTTATATATCAAAGAGTTTGGATTACCCCTTGGTCCCTCCTCTATCCCATCAATCCAAAGACTATTTCTTGTGTAGTATTTATGGGCATAATGGTATTAGGCTGGATAGTAGGATCCACCACTGCATCTTTTATCATCTCTGATTTTTGAGGCAGATGTGTCAAATAGAGGAGATCTTTATTCAAATCCTATGATCTCCCACTACACAGGGAGCCTCAAAGAAGGTATACAGACTTTTCCCATTCAAGTCAGCTAATGACATATTATAACAAAATAGTCTAAGTTTTTTTTTTCTTAAAAGGAACAGAAAATTTCTTCCTTTTGTTTCCAGTTAATACCTTGATGAGTAAATCATGAAAAGAAATGTTTCAATCACATTATGTAATCAGGCAGTTTCCAAATCTCAGAAATTATTCTAGGACTGACTTCATATGTTGGCACATCCATTTACCACCTCATTATGGTTTGAAATACCTCTGATTTTTAACATGCAATATTTTATCCAGGGGTCATTAGATTGTTACTCTACTTATAATTTTGACTTTAAATTTTTCTATTTAACATATTTATGTATCTGTACCAATCAAAATCCACCAATGACCCACTCTTCACATTGGGACAATGTCAGTTTACTGTTATGTTGTGTCCTAAAGATCTAACATGTTTTAATTCAAGGATACTTTAATATGCTGATGATCAACTATGTGAATCACTTCAATCTCTGCCACTGATTCTTGCTCTATCTTTGGCTCTCCCTGGTCAAGTCAATCTCCACCCCACTGACTTTATATTAATACATTTTCTCTCCTTCTTACACCTATTGGCAGATGACACAATTGAGCTATTTGCCTAATTCTTTGCCTTCAACTCTTTTATCTCTACTTTGAGATCCATCCACTTCATTTTATCTCTAGACTTTTATCATCATGGTGGTAAAAATGAGAGGAAATCTGACACAAATGACTCACAAAACACCAATTATGAAGGCCAGTCAGGCACTCACACCTGCCTGGCAGTGATGGATAGGAATTAGTTTGTGAAAGTCATTTTCAGAAAGATGCTTAAGTCAGCTAAAGATCAGATTTACCATGTTAAATAAATGAAGATACACTGCATGTTTGATGGGTTTGATATGAGAAAATTTAGCAAATGTGCTAATGTTCATCTTATAGAACTAGTCATAGGATATAATGAAATAATATGCTATTATTATTAAGATGTATTACTCTATTATTACTCTTACAAGTAGAACAAGATGATTAAATTAATCCCAAACACACTTTATCTTAGCTCATTCTGGAGTGTATAAAAGTGTTACCTGCTCCTGCTAGCTTGCTCTATTCTGCCCTCTGAGATGATCTGGGATTTTTGACTGCTGGCTGTGGATGGATATAGGTGTTTTGTTTTTGTTTGTTTGTGTTTTAATAGAATGTCAGCTCTTTTCTCAGAAAGTCATGAAATCTGGATGAACCACTTTAAAAATGGAACAATAATTTGTGTAACTTTTATCAAATTTTAACAAAGTTGAACTATGTTAACAGGGACCTGCAACTGATAAGGCAGACACCAACATGTGGCTAGAGAGACAATACAAAGTGAAGTGAATATACAAATCCTGCCAAGAAATGAAGGCTGTGGAAGTGACAGAATGTGGCCTGTCAGAGCAGCATTAGGCATGTACAGACAACCTCAGCCTTGAAGGCCACTGAAAGAACTTATAGAGTTATTTTTAGAAGGGTCCGTTTTCTCCTGTATTATTATTCATATAACTTATATTAAAAATTCCTTGTTCACTCATCTGTATCTGTAGTTACTTGTTATACCTTATCCTTATTGATATTACTGCTTTGATGTCTCTGATGATTACATGGCTTTGATATAATTTTGTTTGCCTTTCCTTTTATACCTAACAAATAATGAGTTATTTCTATTCATAAATTCTGTTTTCTCAGAATATGCATATCCTCAGTTATTCCTGTGTGGGAAACAAGGAGTAGATAAAGCTAATAAAATCTGAGGTGGGGGGGGAACATGATGTTGGGGTAGAAGGATGTGGAACTCATGTCTCCGCACAAATGCATGAAAATATATCAACATCTAGAGTAATTATCACGGAATACTAACTGAAAGCTGGCAGAAGATCTATTATACAATGAAAGCTGCACAAAACATTCCCATGTAACTGGCAAGATGAAAGCAGGTGGAGAGAAGATGATAGTGGAGTAGTAGGACCTGAGACTCACCTACTCACACAAATACATTGATAATCAATCTACATGTGGAACTATTCACACAGAAAATTTGCTAAACACTAAAAAAATATGGCAGGATTGTGATAGAGCAAGAAAAATTTCATGAAACTGGGTAGGACAAAAGAAAGAAGAAAAGAGACAAGAGAAAAGCAAAATAGGACCTTCACCCCTAGGAGGGAGCCAGGAAGAGGAAAGGCTCCTGAACACTAGGAAATGCCCCCACAAATAAGGAGATCATCTTGGACGGAGGAGGAACTTTAGGAAAACACAACAATTGGTGAGCATTTAAAATGGAAACAATCTTCCACAAACTGTCAGTGCTATGGCAACCAGAAAGCCTACGCCAATTCCAGTAGGTGTCAAGACATAAAACTCTGGTATTAGGAGTCAAAGAGAGAGCTGGGAAAAAATTGAGGTTGGCTACACATAAATAGGTAGAGGGACTAGAGTATAGGGTGACCACATTTGAGGGCATAAGCTGAGACAATCCAGTCAGGTTTAGGGGCTAGGCACCAATGTTTGGGGGTGCTGGAGGAAAGAGGTGGTGTATACCACTACAGTCTTGTCCTCTGTGCTTGCTATCAGGCTGAAGGACACTGTCTACAACTCTGGGAGTCACCCAGCAGGGCAGCTGCTGCCTCGCTGCAGCTGGGGATTGGCCCTGTCCTTAGGACTACAGAGAACTTGGCTCAGATGAAGTAATTGCCCAGGGGACTAACACAAGCTCTCTGGTTCCTTCCAGCGGCTCTACAGGGGTCTACACAGCAGTGCTCCTTCCATGCCAAAAGAGCCACAAGTGGTTCACCAGTGCACATTCCCTACAGGAACCACAAACTGTCTGAGTAGGAAAAGCACAATCTCTGCTATGTCTGTAAATGTCCCTGCTGGGGCCAGCACTAGTGAGGTTCCCTCCATGCCAAAGGAGCTACAAGAGGCACATTGGCCTGCATTCCAATCTGATGAGTCTAAAGAGATCACTCCTGCCAGGATCCAAGCAGGGGGAGGGACTGCCAGAAATGCATGTCCTTCAACAACAGAGAGAGCATTTTAGCAATAGTTAGGGAGCTGCCCCCACCCTTGATGCTACATAGAGAGATTCCTAGAGTGGCCAAATGAGGAGAGGACTACAGAACAGTGCCTGCCCCTACGTCTACTCTCTGATCCTATGATCCACCCTGGAAAAGGGAGGGACTCAGAGCAGCTTGTCAGCTACAGGAAATAATCCTGAGAGATACCTGGTAGCAGGAGGGGTTACAGGAGCCACAGATGCTACCCATATGCTACAAAAGCAATCCTGTGAACTGTGTATCACTGCCATCTACCTCACAGACTCCATTCCTGGCAGACACCCAGCTCCAGCTGAGTTAGTGTGATAGTGCTGCTCCCCTTGAGGGCTAGGAGAGTGACTGCAGAACAGTGCCTGCCCCTACAACTACTCTTTGTAGAGCTAGAAGATTTAAAGAGCAGACAAACTAAGATGAATAGCTCAATATCTGAAACGAAAAGTACACTAAAAGGAATCAATAGCAGGATAACAGAGGCAGAAGAACAAATAAGTGAGTAGGAAAAGAATGGTGTAAATCAGTGGCATGAAAAGAATAAAGAAAAAAAGGAAGAAAAGAACAGAGGAGGGTCTAAGGGAGCCCTATGACCACATTAAATATGCCAACATTTGCATCATAAGGGTTCCAGAAGGAGAGAGAAGAAAGAGCCAGAGAAAATATGTGAAGGGAAGAGATTAGAACCAAAAACTTCCCTATTATAGGAAAGGAAACAATCAAGTTGAGGAAGTGCAGAAAATCCTATACAGGATAAACCCAAGGAAAATCACAGCAAGACACTCTACTAATAAAACAAACAAAAATTAAATACAAAGAAAAAAATATTATAAGCCACAAAGGAAAAGAAACAAATAACATATAAGGGTATCCCCATTAGGCTAATAGCCAAAATTTCAGTAGAAACTCTACAAGGCAGAAGGGAGTGGCAAGATTTATTGAAGTGATGAAGAGGAGGAAACTAGAACCAAGAAAACTCTACTCAGCAAAGCTCTCATTCAGATTTGATAAAGAGATCAAACTTTTTCAGATAAGCAAAGCTAAGAGAATTCAGCAGCTCCAAACCAGCTCTATAAGAACTACTAAAGGAATTCTCTAAGCCGAAAAAGAAAAATAAGAATATTAAAACAAAAAAGCTCACTGGTAAAGACAAAGATGACATAAAAGTAGAAAATCACCAATTAACAAATACATCAAAACTAGCAGGGTTCCCATCATGGTGCAGCAGAAACAAATCTGACTAGGAACCGTGAGGTTGCAGGTTTGATCCCTGGCCTTGCTCAGTGGGTTAAGGATCCAGCATTGCTGTGAGCTGAAGTGTATGTCACAGACATGGCTCAGATCCCACATTGCTGTGACTGTGGTATAGAATGGCAGCAATAGCGCTGATTAGACCCCTAGGCTGGGAACCTCCATATGCCACAGGTGTGGCCCTAAAAAGACAAAAGACAAAAAAAAACAAGCAAACAGCAACAACAACAAAAACTTGCAAGCATGAGAAGAGGAGAGGATAAATGCAGAACACTGAAAATGCACTTGAGGGGAGTTCTGGTCGTGTCTCAGTAGAAACAAGTCTGGCTAGTATCCATGAGGATGCAGGTTCAATCCCTGGCTATGCTAAGTGGGTTAAGGGTCCTGCATTGCCATGAGCTGTGGTGTAGGCCACAGACAGACCTTGGATCCCACACTGCTGTGGCTGTGGGACCCCCTAGCTTGGGAACCTCCATATGCCATGGGTGTGGCCCTAAAAAGACAAAAAAAAAAAAAGAAAGAAAGAAAGAAAAAAAAGTACATTTGAAATTAAGAGATCAGCAACCAGAAACAATTCTGTACACATACCGATGGTTATATCAAAATATAATTGGAACCACAAATTAAAATACTATAATAGACACAGACATGAAAAAGAAAAAACAGTCGAAACAACACTAAAGATGGTCAACAAATAACAAGAGAATACAATAAAATATAAAGGGAAGAAAAAAAAGACCAAAAATAAAAATCCAAAAGAATTAAGAAAACGGTAATAAGTACATACTTAGCCAAAATTACATTGAATGTAAGTGGATTAAATTTCCCAACTAAAAGACACAGACGGGCTGAATAGATGCAAAAACAAGGCCCAAATATACACTGTTTACAAGAGGCCATTTCATATCTAGGATACATGCAGACTTAAAGTGAGGGAATGGAAGAAAGTATTACATGCAAATGGAAATCATAGAAAAGCAGAAGTAGTGATACTCTTATCAGAAAAAAACAGATTTTAAAATAAAGAAGGTCACAAGAGACAAAGAGGTCGTCACATAATGATCAAAGGATCAATGCAAGAAGAAGCTATAACAATTGTAAATATATATGCACCCAACATCGGATCACCACAATATATAAGGCAACTGCTAATGGTCATAAAAGGAGAAATCAACAGCAACACAGTAACAGTGGGGGACTTTCATCACCACAATTACACAAGTGGATAGATCTTCCAGATGGAAAATCAGCAAGGCAACACAGGCCTTGAATGACGCACTCGACTATATACACTTAATTGATATTTATAGAGCATTCCATCCCAAAGAAGCAGAATATACATCTTTCTCAAGTGCACATGCAACATTCTCTAGGACAGATCACATCTTGGGCCACAAATCAAGCTTTGATAAATTAAAAAAAAATGAAATTATTTCAAGCATTTTCTCTGACCACAGTTCTATGATACTAGAAATAAACAACAAGGAAAAAAAAAACCCCACAAACTCCTGGAAGATAAACAATATCCTACTAAACAAACAATGGATCATGGAAGAATTCAAAAGACAGAGTCAAAAGACAGTGAAAATACAACAACCTAAAAACCTACGGGACACAGAAAAAGCAGTTGTTAGAGGAAGATTATACCAACACAATCTTATTGCAGGAAAGAAGAAAAACTCAAATAAACAACCTAACATTACACTCAAAACATACAGAGGAAAAAGGACAAAGCCCAAAATTAGTAGAAGGAAAGAAATCATAATGATCAGAGCCAAAATAAGTGAAATAGAGACAAAGAAAAGAGAAATCTTTCTTCAAAAATATCAAAAATGTTAAACTTTTAGCCAGAGTCATCAAAAAAAATAGAAAGGTTTCAAATCAATAAACTTAGAAATGAAAAAGGAGAAGTTACAACTGGCACCACAAGAAATACAAAGGATCCAAAGAGATTACTATGAGCAACTGTATGCTAATAAAATGGTCAGCCTAGAAGAAATAGTTCCATATATTCTTATAAAGGAACAATCTACCAAGTCTGAACCAGGAAGAAATAGAGAATATGAATAGATCAATCATGAACACTCAAATTGAAAATGTGATTTAAATACTTCCAAAACACAAAACTCCAGGACCTTATGACTTTAAAGGTGAATTCTTTCAAACATTCTGAGAGGAGTTAACACCTATTCTTCTGAAACTCTTCAAAAAAATTGCAGAGGAAGGAACACTCCCAAGCTCATTCTCCAAAGCCACACTGAAGCCACCATCTGAGACCAAAACCAGATAAATATACCATAAAAAAGGAAGAGAATTACAGGTCAATATCACTGATGAAGATAGATGCAAAAATCCTCAACAAAATATTACCAAATATTTGTCAAAAATATCATACGTCATGATCATGTGGGATTTATCTCAAAGAAGCAAGGATTCTTCAGTATCTGCAAATCAATTGGTGTAATATAGCACATCAAAAAACTGAAAAATAAAAACCATATGGTCATATAAATATATGCAGAAAAAGTTTTTGGCCACATTCAACACCCATTGCTGATAAAAACTCTCAGGAGAGTAGGCATAAAAGAAAACTACCTTAGCATAATAAAAGCCATATGACATCATTCTCAATGGTAAAAATCAAAGCATTTCCACTAAAATCAGGAACAAGACAAGGATGTCCACTTTCACCACTGTTATTTAACATAGATTTGAAAATTGTAGACAAACCCAGAGCTAACATCATTCTCAATTGTGAAAAGCTAAAAGAATTCCCACTGAGATAAGGAACAAGACAAGGATGTCCACTCTTGCCACTCCAATTCAACATAGTTTTAGAAGTCCTAGCCACAGCAATCAGAAGAGAAAAAAAAATGAATCCAAATTGGAAAAGAAGTAAAACTATCACTGTTTACAGATAACATGATACTATACCTAGAAAATCCTGGAGACACTACCAGAAAACTGTTAGAGCTCAGAAGTGAGATTGGTAAAGTTGCAGAATACAAAATTAATACAGAGAAATTGATTTAACTTCTAGATACTAACAATGATAAGAAAGAGAATTAGGGAATCCAACCCATTCACGATCTCATTAAAAAAATAATAAAGGAATAAACATACCTAAAGATACAAAAGACCTACACTCTGAAAACTCTAAGATGCTGATGAAAGAAATCAAAAATGACACGAACAGATGGAAAGATATACCATGCTCTTGGATTGGAAGAATCAATATTGTCAAAATGACTATACTACACAAGGCAATCAATGCAATCCCTATCAAATTACTAATGACATTCTTCCCAGAACTAGAACTAAATATTTTAAAATCTGCATGGAAACACTAATGATCCCAAATAGCCAGGGCAATATTGAAAACAAACAAACAAAAAAATGGAAGGGTGGAATCAGGCTCCCTGACTTCAGGCTTTACTACAAAGCTACAGTCATCAAAACCATATGGTACCAAGATAAAAACATTTAATAGAGATCAATACAACAGGATAGAAAGCCCAGAAATAAACATAAGCCCCTATTGTCAACAATATATATGACGAAGTGTGCAAGAACATACGATGGATGAAAGATAATCTCTTCAATGCGTGGTGCTGGGAAAACTGGACAGCTACATGTAAAAGAATGAAGTAGAAAGTCTAATACCATACACAAAAATGAACTCATAATTGATTAAAGACCTGCCTATAAAGAAAGATACTATAAAACTACTAGAGGAACACATAGGCAGAACAATTTTTGATATAAATCACAGCAACATCTTGTTTAGCCCACATCCTAGAAAAATGACAATAAAAACAGAAATAAACTAATAGAACCTAATTAAACTCAAAAGCTTTTGCATAGAAAAGGAAACCATTAAAAAAAGAAAAAGGCAACCCACAGAATGGGAGAAAATATTTATAAAGGATGCAACCAACAAGCGCTTAACCTCCAAAACACACAGACAACTCATACAACTCAACAACAAAAAACAAACAACCCAATCAAAAAATGAGTTCCAATTGTGGCTCAGCAGTTAACGAACCTGACTAGTATCCATGAGGATGCGTGTTCAGTCTCTGGCCTTGTTCAGTGCACTAACGATGCAGTGCTGCCATGAGCTGTGGTATAGGTCACAGACATGGCTCAGATCCCGTATTGCTGTGGCTGTGGTATAGGCTGACAGCTACAGCTCTGATTCGACTCCTAGCCTAGGAACTTCTATATGCCATGAGTATGGCCATAAAACGACAAAAAAAAAAAAGGAAAGAAAGAAGGAAAGAAAGGAAAAGAAGAGGATGTGGAGAAAAGGGAACCCTCTTTCACTGTTGGTGGTAATATAAATTGGTATGACCACTATGGAAAACAGTATGGAGATACCTCAGAAAATTAAATATAGAACTAACCAATGACCTAAGCATATCACTCCTGAGTATTTATCTGGAAAAAACTTTCATTCAAAAACATACATGCATCCCTATGTTCATTGCAGTGCTATTCACAATAGCCAAGACGTGGAAACAACCAAAATGTCCATTGATGGATGAATGGATTAAGAAGATATGGTACGTATACAATGGAATGGTACTCAGCTATAAAAAGGACAAAATATCCCTTTGCAGCAATGTGAGTGCCACTGGAGATTCTCATACTAAGTAAAGTTGGGAAGAGAAAGAAATACCATATGATATCACTTACATAGAAATCTAAAATATGGCACAAATGATCCTATGTACAAAACAGAAAATGACCATGGACATGGAGAGCAGACCTGTGTTTGCCAGGGGTCGTGGGGAAGAGAAGGGGATAGATGGGGTGTCTTGGGTTGGTAGATGCAAGCTATTATACTTAGAGTGGATAAGTAATGGGGTCTACTGTACAGCATGGGAAAATTAGTAAAATCTCTTTGGTTAGATCATGCTGGAAGATAGTAAGAAAAAAAAAACCAGCATATATATATATATATATATTTTTTTTTTCACAGCCTGTGGTCTTGATGTTGGATCTGGAAACTCACTGCCAAACCTAAGACCACTTTAATTTTCCTTTATGTTTTCTTCAAGTTTTCTATTTCTGGTCTCTAAATTGTTCGTTTGATCTCTGTAGCTACAGTTTTGCCTTAAGAATACTGAAAGTTTCATATGTGCTTTTTTTTTTTTACCAATTAAAACTTTATTGGAAGAAACATACAAATAAAATTAATAACCCCAGAAGTGAGTTTTTTGGAAGTGATCACAATCTTGAGTTTATTCGACTTAAAAACTGTTTTCTTGGAGAAGTTTTAAGTTCACAGAAAAATTGAGGGAGGTACAGACATTCATCATAACATTTCTGTTCCCACAAATGCATAACCATCCATTTATTATCAACATTTCTCAGAATGATATATTTGTTACAATTGATAAACCTACTATGGCCATGATAATCACCCCACATCCCTAGTTTTATTATGATTCACTCTTGGTATTGTACATTCTATCAGTTTGGGCAAACAGATAATGACATGTATCTGTCATTACAATATCAGTATTTTCACCAACCTAAAAACCCTTTCTGCTCTGCGCATTCACCTCTTCCCTCATCAGACCCCCACCCCATAACGACTTGCCTTTTATTAATCTACGTTAATTTTTCCTTTATTATTTTTAAATTATGTTCTTGGATGGGTTCACATTTTGCATTTTTATATATTCCAGATGAATTGAATCTACATCCATTATTTATTTTCTTTCTACTCCTTTGATTTTCAGAAGTTTGTCTATGATATGCTAGGTATTGGATTGATTTCATTTATTCTTTTTATGGCTAAGATTTCTGAATCTGTGGATTGATGTCTTTCATCAAATATGACATCTACCTTTAGCAGTTATTTATTATTGGCATGATTTGCTGCACTTTCTCTCCTCTGCTTTTATGATCACTACCTCAGGTATGGCAGAATGCTTGATAGTTTTCTATAGTTCTATCATGTTCTTTTCCCTCTTTGCATATTTTTTATTAAAGTGTAGTTGGTTTGCAATGTTTCTTTAATTTTTTCTGTACAGCAAAGTGACCCAGTCATACACAGTTCCCTGTGATATACAATAAGACCCACTGCCAATTCATTCTAAATGTAACAGTTTGCATCCACCAACCCAAAACTCTGTCCATTCCACTCCCTCCCCTCTCTCCACTGGCAAGCACAAGTCTGCTCCCCATGGCTATGACCTGACTCTGGTAGGTAGGACCATTTTTGCCAGATTTTAGAATCCACGTGTAAGTGATATCATATGGTATTTGTGTTTCTCTGACTTACTTAGTATAAGAGTATCTAGTTTCATCCATATGGCTACAAATGGCATTATATTTTTGTCCTTTTTATGGCTTAGTATTATTTCATTGTATATATGTATCACATCTTCTTAACCCATTCATCTGTCAGTGGACATTTATGTTGTTTCTATGTCTCAGCTATTGTAAATAGGGCTGCAATAAACATAGGGGTATATATATTTTTTGAATAAAAGGTATGTCTGGATATATGCCCAGGAGTAGAATTGCTAGATTATATGGTAGTTCTCTATTTAGTTTTCTGAGGAGCCTACATACTATTTTCCATATTGTACCAATTTAAATTCCCACCAGCAATGTGGAGTGTTCCTTTTTCTCCACAACCTCTCCAGCATTTGTTATTTGTTGACTTTTTAGTGATGACCATTCTAACTTATGTGAGGTGGTACCTCATAGTAATTCTTGTGTTTCTCTAATAATTAGTGAAGTGGAGCATTTTCATGTGCCTGTTGGCCATCCATATGCCTTCTTTGGAGAAATGTATATTTAGGGCTTCTACCCATTTTTAAATTTTTTTGTTGTTGTTGAGTTGTGTTATACATATATTTTGGAGATTAAGCCCTTGTATATTGCATGGTTTGCAAAGATTTTTCTCCTATTCTGTAGGTTGTCTTTTCATTTTTTTTAATGGTTTCTCTTACTGTGCAAAAGCTTTAGAGTTTAATTAGGTCTAATTTGTTTATGTTTGTTTTTATTGACCTTATTCTAGGAGGTAGACCAAACAAGATGTTGCTGTGGTTTATGTCAAAAACTGCTCTTCCTATGTTTTCCTCTA
This sequence comes from Phacochoerus africanus, assembly GCF_016906955.1. Classification (NCBI taxonomy): domain Eukaryota; kingdom Metazoa; phylum Chordata; class Mammalia; order Artiodactyla; family Suidae; genus Phacochoerus; species Phacochoerus africanus. The sequence goes on along the minus strand of NC_062558.1, from coordinate 119,212,203 downwards.
CTAGTTCTATATTATCTGGCCTTATATTTAGGTCTTTAGTACATTTTTAATTTATTTTTGTTTATGGTGTTACAGAGTAGCCATCCAGTTTTCTCAGCACCACCTATTGAAGAGACTTTTTCCACATTGTATATCCTTACCTGCTTTGTCATAGATTAGTTGGCAATAGGTGCTTGGATTTATTTCTGTGCTTTCTATCTTGTTCCATTAATCTATATTTCTGTTTGGGGGCCAATACATATTGTTTTGTTAACTGTAGCTTTGTAGTATTGTCTGAAGTCAGGGAGCCTTCATTTCCTTTTTTCTTTTTCAATATTGCCTTTGCTATTTGGGGTCTTTTGTGTTTCCGTACAAACTTTAAAATATATTGTTTTAGTTCTCTGAAGAATACCATTGGTAACTTGATAGAAATTGCATTAAATCTGTAGATTGACTTGGGTAATTTAGTCATTTTGACAATATTGATTCTTCCAATCTAAGAGCATGGTATATATTTCCATCTGTTTGTGTCATCTCTGATTTCTTTCATCAGCATCCTATAGTTATCAGAATATAGGTCTTTTGTCTCTTTATGTAGGTTTATTCCTAGGTATTTTATTCTTTTTGATGTGATGGTAAATGGGATTGTATCCTTAATTTCTCTTTCCTATCTTTCATTGTTAGTATACAGAAATGCAATTGAGTTCTGTGTATTAATTTCATACTTTGCAGAGCCTGGAGAAGCCATTCAGTGCATCTTTGGGAGAAGACTCTTGAGCGCCACCAGGCCATGTCCCCACTTCGACCCCACCAGAGGTTAGGACAAAGCTCTAGGAAGTGCACCAGAGATGTGGGCAGAACAAAACACAAGCGAATTTTCCTCTGATGTTCACTTTGAGGACCTGGTAGAGCTCCTGGAGGTTTCCCTATCCTGACACTGGTTCCCTAGGAGATTTCTACTCATGGTTCTTCTGCTGTGAGACAATCCAATCAATAATCTGGGGAGGAGAGGAGCAGTGAGTTGCTGCCATTGTGGCAAGGTTGGCACTGAAACTTTGCTTCACTGGGGAACATTGTGCCAGCAGTGCAACCACTCCCACTGCAGGGGCTGCCAGCCAGGGCTGCACTGCCTCTGCCAAGCTGCCCACACTTCACAGGCCCTACAGCTGCTGCAGCATTCCCAGGAAGCTTTCAGGAAGTTCAGAACTGAATCGAAGGCTAGAAAACTAATCCATACAATAGATTCTAGCAATGTCTGTGACAGAATCTAATATTGCAACATTTTTCCAATAAAGAAATGGGAACACAGAAGACGGGATTAAGATGGCAGACTAGAAGAACCAGAGTTCACCTTCTCTCATAAAAAACAACAAAATTACAACTAAAGGCTGAACAACCTTCAACCAAATGGAATGGAAATTTTCAAAGATATCCTATTCCAGATGACAAAGAGAAGGCCACATCAAGATGGTAGGAGGGGCAATTACCCTATATAAACAACCCCATAACCACCAGGTGGGAAGCCCACAAAATGGAAAGTAACTGTATCACAGAGACTCACATACAGGAGTGAGAGTTCTGAGCCTCATGTCAGATCCCCATGCCTGAGAATCTGGCATGGGGAGAGGGAGCCCCAAGAGTGTCTGGCATTGAGGGCCAGTGGGGCTTGTGCACAGGAGCTCTATGGGACTAGGGGAAATGGAAGGTGCACACAGGTTTCCATGTGAACTGGGTCCCAGGGTAAGGCAGAGGCTCCATGGTAATCTGGGTTGGATCTGACTGCAGTTCTTGGAGAATCTCCTAGGGGAAGTGGGGGTGAATGTGGCTCATTGTGTGAGAAGGACACTGGAGGCAAAGGTCTTGGGAATATTCATCAGCATGCGATCCTCTGGAGGTAGCCATTTTGGGAAAATCTGGCCCCACCAATAAGCACTGAGAAGCCCCAGGGCAAACAATAATCCAGGTGGGATGACAGCCCCACCCATCAGTAAACAGGCTGCCCAAACAGCCCCCAGGCACACAGCCACCTCTAATCTCACCCAGAGACAAAGCCCCACCCACCAGAGGGATAGGAATCAGCTTCACCTACCAGGGTGCAGGCACCATTCCCTCCCATCAGGGAGCTTACAGCAAGCCCCCACCAACTTCAGCCACAAGGGGTCAGACATCAGAAGTAAGAGAGGATATAACTCTGTTGTCTGAAAATGAGACCACACCAAAAACCTATAAAAATGAAAAGGCAGAGAACTATAATGCAGATAAGGGGAAAAGAGAGAAGGAAAAAAAAAAAACAACCAAAAAACAGCTAAGTGATCTGGAAATAATCAGCCTCCAGGAAAAAAACATTAGACCAATGATGCTAAAGATGATGCATGACACTGGAAATAAACTGTAGGCAAAGACTGATAATTTACAGCAAACAATGAGCAAAGAAATACAAGATTTAAAACTTAAGCAGGCATAGATGCAAAATACAATAACGGAAATATAAATTTCATTAGAAGCAACCAACAGGAGAATACAAGAGGCAGAAGAATGAAGAAACGAGGTGGAGTGCAGATTAGTGGAAATCACTGATGCAGAACAGAAAAGAGAAAAAAGATTGAAAAGAAATGAAGACAGTCTCAGAGATTTCTGGAAGAATGTTAAACACACTGACATCCATGTTATAGGGGTTCCAAAAGGAGAAGAGAGAGAGAAAGGAACAGAGAAAATATCCGAAGAGATAACAGCCAAAAACTTCCCTAACATGAGAAGGGAACCACTCAAATTCAGGAAGCACAAGTACCATATAATATAAACCCAAGGAGGAACACCCTGAGACACATATTAATCAAACTGACCAAAATTAAAGACAAAGAGAAAATATTAAAAGCAGCAAGGAAACCCTGATAAGGTTATCAGCAGATTTTTCAGTGGAAACTATGCAGACAAAAAGGGAATGGCATAATATACTTAAAGTGATGAAAGAAAAAAAACTTCAAGCAAGATTACTCTACCCAGCAAGGCTCTCATTCAGATTTGAAGGAGAAATCAAAAGCTTTACAGATAAGAAAAAGCTAAAAGAATTCAGCAACACTAAACTAGCTTTACAACAAATACTAAAGGAACTTCTTTAGGCAGAAAAAAAAAAGGCCACAACTAGAAACAAAAATGCCACAAATGACAAGGCTCATCAGTAAAGGCATATATACAGTAGGAAATCATCCACTCACAAATATGCTACCAAAATCATAAATCATGAGAATTGGAGGGTACAAATGCAGGACACTGAGGATGCACTTGCAATTAGGAGGACAACTTAAAACAAGCTCGTATGTATATATATAGACTCCCATAACAAAACTTCAGGGTAACTGCAAACCAAAAATCTACAATTGATGCACCCACAGATAAGAAAAATCAACTCAAATACAACACTAAAGATAGTCATCAAACCATAAGAAGAGAGAACAAGAGAAGAAGAAAAAAGAATAAAAACATATCCAAAACAGTTAATAAAATGTCAATAAGAACATACATATCAATAATTACCTAAAATGTAAATGGATTAATGCCCCAACCAAGATATAGACTGGCTGAATGGATACAAAAGCATATATATGCTGTCTTCAAGAGATCCACTTCACTTCTAGGGACACATACAAACTGAAAGTAAGAGGATGGAAGAAAATATTCCATGCAAATGGGAATCAAAAGTAAGCTGGAGTAGCAATAATCATATCAGACAAAATAGACCTTAAAATAAAGAATACTATAAGAGACAAAGAAAGATATTACATAATGATTAAAGGTCCAATCCAAGAAGAAGATGTAACAATTTTAAATATATATGCACCCAACATAGGATCACCTCAATATATGAGGCAACTGCTAACAATCTTAAAAGGAGAAATTGACAATAACATAATAAGAGTGGAGGACTTTAACACCCCACTTAAGGTAATGGACAGAACATCCAGACAGAAAACAAGGAAACACAGGCCCTAAATGAAGCATTTAACCAGATGGACTTAATAGAGATTTATAGGACATTCCATCCAAAAGCAGCAGAATACCCATTCTTCTCAAGTGCACATAGAACATTCTCTAGGACTAATCACATTCTGAGCCACAAATCAAGACTCGGTAACTTTAAGAAAATTGAAAATAGGACTTCCCATTATGGCACAGTGGAAATGAATTTGACTAGGAAACATGAGGTTGCAGGTTTCATCCCTGGCTTTGCTCAGTGGGTTAGGGAGCTAGCATTGCCGTGAGCTGTACTGTAGGTTGCAGACATGGCTCGGATCTGGCATTACTGTGGCTCTGGAGTAGGCTGGAAGCAACATCTCCAATTAGACCCCTAGCCTGGGAACCTCCATATGACATGGGTGTGGCCTTAAAAAGACAAAAAAAATTGAAAGCATGCATCTTTTCTGACCACAATGCTATACGACTGGAAATCAACAAGAAAAAAACTGCAAAAATCACAAACAGGTGGAGACTAAACAACATGCAACTCAATAAATGGATCACTGAAGAAATCAATGAGGAAATTCAAAAATACTTAGAAGCAAATGAGAACAAAGACTGGACACTCCAAAACCTATGGGATACAGCAGTTCTAAAAGGAAAGTTTAGAGCAACACAAGCCTACCTCAGGAAAGAAGAAAAAGCCCACATAAACAACCTAACTTTACATCTAAAGCAGCTAGAGAGAGAACAGACAAGACCTAAAATTAGTAGAAGGAATGAAATCAAAGATCAGAGCAGAAATCAATGAAACAGAAACAAAGGAAACCATAGAAAAGATCAATGAAATGAAAAGCTGGTTCTTTGAAAAGATCAACAAAATTGATAAACCCTTAGCCAGACTTATCAAGAAAAAAAGAGAGAGGATTCAAATCAATACAATTAGAAATGAAAAATGAGAAGTTATGACAGACATCACAAAAATACAAAGGATCTTAACATACTACTACATGAAACTATATACCAATAAAATGGACAACCTAGAAGAAATGGACAAATCCTTAGAAAAGTACAATCTTCCAAGACTAAACCAAGATGAAATAGAAAAGATGAACAGAACAATCACAATTAATGAAATTGAAACTGTGATTAAAAAACTTACAATAAACAAAAGTCCAGAACTAGATGGCTTCATAGGAGAATTCTATCAAACATTTAGAGAAGAGCTAACACCTATCCTTCTGAAACTATTCTGAAAAATTGCAGCAGAAGGAACATTCCCAAACTTGTTCTACGAGGCCACCATCACCCTGATACAAAAACCAAAGATACCACAAAAAAAGACAACTACAGGCCAATTTCACTGATGAACATAGATGCAAAAATCCTCAACAAAAGACTAGCAAACCACATTCAATACATTAAAAGGACTGTACATCACGATCAAGTAGGATTTATCCCAGGGATGCAAGGATTCTTCAATACCCACAAATCAAGCAGTGTGATACACCACATTAACAAACTGAAGAATAAAAACCATGTGATCCTCTCAATAGATGCAGAAAAAGCCTCTGACAAAATCCAACACCCATTTCTGATAAGAAAAAAAAACCTTCAGAAAGTGGGCATAGAGGGAAACTACCTCAGCATAATAAAGACCGTATATGGCAAACCCAGAGCTAACATCATTCTCAATGATGAAAAGCTGAAAGAATTCCCACTGAGATCAGGAACAAGACAAGGATGTCCGTTCTTGCCACTAATATTCAACATTGTTGTGGAAGTCCTAGCCACAGCCAACAGAGAAGAAAAAGAAATAAAAGAAATCCAAGTTGGAAACAAAGAAGCAAAACTATCACTATTTGCAGATGACATGATACTATACTTAGAAAATCTTAAAGACACTACCAGAAAACTGGTAGAGCTCATCAGTGTATTCAGAAAAGTCACAGGATACAAAATAAATACACAGAAATCAACTGTATTTCTACATACTAACAACAAAAGATCAGAAAGAGAAATTAGGGAAAAGATCCCATTTACCATCACATCAGAAATAATACCTTACTTAGGAACAAACATACCTAAAGAGATAAAAGACCTGTACTCTGAAAATTATTAATGCTGATGAAAAAAATCAAAGATCACACACACAGATGGAAAGACATACCATGATCTTGGATTGGAAGAGTCAATATTATCAAAATGACTATACTACCCAAGGCAATCTACAGATTCAATGCAATTCCTATCAAATTACCAAGGACATTTTTCATAGAACTCGAACAAACTATCTTAAAGTTTGTATGGAGGCAAATAAGACCCAGAATAGCCAAAGACATCCTGAAAAAGAAAAATGGAGCTGGAGGAATCAGGTTCCCTGACTTCAGACTATACTACAATTCTACAATCATCAAAACCATATGGTACTGGCACAAAGACAGAAATATAGATCCCTGGAACAGGAGAGAAAGCCCAGAATTAAACCCATGCACTTACAGTCAACTAATCTATGACAAAGGAGGCAGGAATATACAATGGAAAAAAGCCCCTTCAAAAAGTGGTGCTGGAAAAACTGGACAGCCACATGGAAAAGAATGAAATTAGAACACTCCCTAACACCACACACAAAAATAAACTCAAAATGGATTAAAGACCTAAATATAAGACCTGATACTATAAAATTCTTAGAGGAAAACATAGTCCAAACACTCCCATCATAAACCACACGAATATCTTCTCAGATCCATCTCCTAGAGTAATGATAATAAAAATAAAAATCAACAAATGGGACTTAATTAAACTTAAAATTTTCTGCACAGCAAAGGAAACCCTGAACAAAACAAAAAGACAACCCACAGAATGGGAGAAAATATTTGCAAATGAATTGACTGACAAGCGATTAATCTCCAAAATTTATAAACACTTTCTGCAGCTCAATACCAAAAAAACAAACAACCCCATCAAAAAATAGGCAGAAGATCTAAACAGACAATTCTCCAAAGAATACATACAGACGGCCAAAAAAAAAAAAACCATGAAAATATGTTCAACATCACTCATTATTAGAGAAATGTAAATCAAAACCACTATGAGGTACCACCTTGCACGAGCCAGAATGGCCATCATCAAAAAGTCTACAAACAAATGCTGAAGAGGGTGTGGAGAAAAAGGAACCCTATTACACTGTTGGTGGGAATACAGTTTGTTGCAACCACTGTAGAAAACAGCATGGAGATTCCTCAGAAAACTCAAAATAGAATTAACATTTGATTGAGCAATCCCACTCCTGGGCATCTATCCAGAGAAAACCATGACTGATAAAGACACATGTACTCCAATGTTCATTGCAGCACTATACATAATAGCCAAGACATGGAAACAACCTAAATGTCCATTGACAGAGGAGTGGATAAAGAAGTGGTACCTACACACAATGGAATATTACTCAGCCATTAAAAAGAAATAACGGCACCTACAGCAACATGGATGGCCCTAGAAATTACCATGCTAAGTGAAGTCAGACAGCTAGACACTAATGTCGTATTCTATCATTTACATGTGGAATCTAAAAGGACGCAATGAACTTCTTTGCAGAGCAGATAATGACTCACAGACTTTGAAAAACTTATGTTTTCCAAATGAGACAGGTTTAGGGGTGGGGGGATGCCCTGGGGGTTTGGGATGGAAATGCTATAAAATTTGGTTGTGATGGTCATTGTACAGCTATAAATGTAATAAAATTATTAAAAAAATAAAAGTTTTATTGTAATATAAAAAAAAATTTGTATCATGCAACTTCAAATTCATTAATGAGTTCTAACTGTTTAGGATTTTCTAGGTATAGTATTGTTTTCTGCAGTGATAGCCCTGCATCATTTAATCAATCTTTGCTTTCACTTAACTTTTGATGCATACAATCTGCTTTTAAATGCATCTGATGGATTTTTAAATTTCAAGTATTTTAAATCTTAGAATTCCCATGTGATCATTTTAAGTTTACATTTATCTAGTTATATTTTTCTCTAAGTTCAACATTTTTAAAACATGTATGCTAATTCCAATGTCTGACTCCTATATGTGTAACCACTGGCATCCTCTAATATATATTTCTCTTTATATTCATAATTAGTTTGAAGATATTGTTTCTTCTACACTATGTATATACACTATATACATACACTGTATACTGCATATTTACCTTTGTGCGCATATGTAGTGTGTAACCATCTACACTGTTTTATTTGTAGGTGTTAATGTTTTTCTAAACAAAAGCATTTAAACTATAATAGTATCTATCAAGAGTTATTTTCTTGGCTTTGTTAAGGAAATTCTATTAGTTTTATCCTTTCCTCTAAGACACAGAATTTATTAATAGATTGTGGACCCTATTCCTGGGACAATGCCTTTCTAGGATATCAAGTCAAGTTATTCTTCAAATTATTTTCACTCTAGCTAATTCAAAACTCCAACACATGCCCAGGTCACTGCAATACCTGAAATCATTGTCCAGCTCTCAACCCCTGATGCATTTTCTTCTAGACCCTGTGCACCCTCACCCTGCCCACATGCTACTTAGGATTTTGGCAAAATAAAAAGGAAATATTTCCAAGACAATTTTAGGTGCTTTTCTAAAATATCTTGCACTGCAAACTGAAGTTAACTTGACAGCCCTAAACTCTACTGTTTTACCTATGCAGTGAAATTTCAGCTCTTTGTTGGTACTCCAACATTTTGCACATTGGGGAAAAGTCCCTAATCAGAAATATCAGTTAAATATGGAACTACTCTAATGAATTTCCTTTCTTTCATTCTGCCCCACTCTGTCCATTGCCTAATGCTTTAATCAATTTATAATCTTGAATGAATTTTATATCTTAGGATATGGGGGTGAGTCTGAAACCAACTCTATTATGTCTCAGAGTACATTAGTAAAATATTTTTTGCACTCTTCTGAATCATTTGTAAGACTGTGAGTTTCTTAGGAGCATTTCCAACATCTCTCTTGGTTACTAGTTAATGTTAAATATTTTTTATGCATATGACAAAAAATGAGCAAATGCCTATTTATTAAATACAAAAAACATCAGCTCATCTGATATTGTTAGTAGGAATCATTAAAGATCCTCTGACTGATACTTGAAAGGTCTCCAATACAACAGAACACCAAAAATTTGAAAAGCACTCAGGGACAGAAATTGAGAATGATAAATATTGAAATCCTCACTCCACTACTGACTAGTCTGCAATTTCTGAAGTTGTTTAGTCTCCCTGAGTTCCAACTTCAAAATAGAAATGAAGATTTGAAACTTATAAGGCTTACATAGAAAGTAGCTGCCTATAATTCCTGCCTCTAACATAAGAGCTTAATAATTGCTCACTTTGCTTCTTTATTTCAATAGCTATAATTAACGGTAGGGGAATAGAAACCTATGCACAGGTTTTTAAAGCATTTTGTATAAAATATGACCAGAGCATAAAAGATGTGTTTTGGGAGTTAGCATTTTTTTTCATTAAAATCTCCAGGTAATTTGAACAACAGCCAAAGCTGGATTAGTGATAGAGACAGCATTATTACTTGTTGATGTATATTCTCATAAATGATGGCTTTATGTCAGTGGAAATACACATAGCTTGAACAAGCACATTCAATATTTAATAGTTGCATTTTAAGGAAGTTGCTATTTTTAATACTATAAACAAGTAGTTCACTTACATTAACATATACTTTATCATTACATAAATATATTTTATTATTACATATCAATGAATCTTGAGGGGAAAGTGGGAAAGATAAACTGAAATGTGAGGAGACTTGGTCATTTAGAGAAAAATTTTTATGGAATGAGTTCGAGGAGAACTGTGGTTGTCAACACAAGTCTCTTGTGCTTGAGGACCCATTTAGAATTAGCTAGCATTCCAGGGCATTGATGGTTAGATAGGAGAAGGAAAACGTCAATGGATAAGTGAAGAAAGGCCAGGTAAGAGTGTGGGTTGAGCAAGAGAAAAGAGAAGGGTTCTGTAAATATTTGATAAATCAATCTGTGGCATTCAAAATGTCCTTTTACACAGTGATATGTGTACAGTTCATAGAAATGACAGCCTTATTTGTGTTTTCAGAGTTAGAACCAATCATCATGGAAAGAAAGTGATCAAATAGGGAAGGAAGATGTTCTGAATCATGGGAACACCAAAAGCATCAAATAAGCTTGTAATAATAATGAGTGTTAGAGGTAAGAATGAAGGGATGCTTTCTCAGAAAGGCCATGACTGAGATTCCAGAGTTAATGAATTGGGAAAGGAGGCAGCAGTCTACAACACAACCCATTGAGAGAGCCTATTAAGGCTATCTCTTCTGGGAAAATTGAGAGCCTATTTACCGACTGCTTATATTAGACAGTCTCTCTCTTATCCAGAAGTCAAGAAATTGACAAGGCCTGTGGGCTAGGCAAGCCAAAACTCCAGAACTGCTTCAGGAAGGTCAGAACAGTGGGAGGGATCTAAGGTCAGTGTGAAATGGACTGCCTGTCAAGTTGTCAGGATGTCTAGGATTTTTCATTTTCTTAAATTAGAGGAGACAGAGCAGATACATTTCTGATAGCTCCCAAACATTTTAAAAATAAGCATGACATTAGATTTTGTCCAAGGAGTAGACAACCTAGCAATTACAGAAACATCATGATCTCAAATTTTATGTTTTTTAGCAACTATTCTTTTACTTATTTCATTCATCTCTTTCCTATTGTTCTGAGATCATATTCCTTTTATCTCTAACCTGCCTTTTCCCCTTATCCTATCCAAAAAGTAAAAAATAAAAGGAAAAAAATCAAAGACTTCTTATGTGTTCCAGAGGCTCCTAGAAATCCATCAACTTCAAACATCCAGATCTTCTAAGATGAATACCTGTCCATGGGCATGGTACTCATTAACTTATGCTTCATCATCCAAACACACACAAAGAGTTTCACTTAGTCTTATGCCCTGAAACATGAAGCTCTTCTGCCCTCACCTGACAAACAAACACAAACTCTCTACCCAAGATAATCTGCTTTCTTGAACTCTAGTTTTTTTTAGGACTCCTGATGGGTTGATGAAACTCCAGATGCCTTCAACCTAAATAGTTCAGTTTACCAGGAGAGGCAGGTAGAAGGCCTAGGACTAATTTTAATAGGGATAATGTGTTTTTCTAGTGATTCATCACCTCCTCTATGTATTTGGTTAACACACTGCTACTGAGGTTAATGATTTATTAAGTAGCCTTTTAAGCCATAAAAATTCGCCTCTAATCCCCTCTAATTCCCCTCTTCCAGTGCTCATGTCTCAAAGAAATGGAGGCTACCACTTACAGAGGTGACACCTTTTTAAAAAGCAGTTATACTTGCTCAAGCCACAGTGACATGCCTCGGGAAGAGCCAACAACCCCAGGTTCATTGTGAAGTTGTGACTTCCTCTGCTCTCATGGAGTAGAGAGTCCTAGAAGAACAGGCTGGGATCCAGTGACTTGAGAGTACTAGGGCCAGTGATTAATTTTTTACATGCCTGGTCCAAACTCATCTTTGTCTTGTTTTATAGTGTCAGAGCTGAATTTTGCAGACTTTGTTAAAAAAAAATAAAGAGTACCTTTGTTAACCTTCAATCAACTTCCCCAAATGTTTATCATTTTATAGAACCAAAGATAATTGCAAAAGCTAAGAGATTAATATTCATATAATTCTATTAAATGATCAGAATGCCTGATTTACATTTTGCACAGAGGTAAAATCTCTAAAAGCGAAGCTGGGAGACCTGAATGTCATTTTTTCTCTACCATAATTTCCCTCCTGGCATTCAACTCGTCTTGTGTGAAAAGTAGACAAGAAAGATTACACACATGATTAAGGGTAACGCCTTCAGCTGCTATGATTTTATTTATTTATCACCACAGCAATCCACACAGAGTTACTTCTATGTTTGGAGATTAACACATCTGTCATAGCATGACAATGAGCACTTATTTTCATCATTAACAGTTCTTAAACCATTCATCTTAGAGGCCTTAAAATATTTGGCTCCTTTGAGTTAAGATATCCAGGGGTAATATGTCACTCCCCAGGATTCTATTGCTATTTTTTGTGGCAATATAAATTTATTATTAAGCTTAAACATGAAATATTACCTAAGATCGTTTATTATGTTAAAGATGACTAAGTTAGGAAAGGGAAATTGTCTTGACTCTAGAAGACTTGTCTTCAGAATACTGCAATTCTATTTATGAGGAGTTATTTTTAGCCATTTAACATTTATTGCATAACAGATGGTGCTCAAGTTTTTTCAATAGGAGTTTACAGTTTTATAAAATTACATGCAGGTAAGGCCAACTGATGCTATTTTTAACATGAAATTGATAAATATTTTCTCAACATGTGAACATTTATATTTTGATTCATTTACTTGGCAAGAAAAACAGTTTCACAAAGCAATATATGATTTGATCGTTGTGACCACCTCCATATAATGTATATCTTAGTGTTCACACATTAACCCGTAGTAGACAGTTTTGTTTTGATTTTTGCTTTGCTTTATCCGGGAAACATTAATTAACCTCTGCCTATAAATCTATGTAATTTTCCCACCGTATTATATATTCCAAATAAATTCTCAAGGAGTGATGGGAGCAAAGGTAGGGGAGCATTTTCTCATTTTAAGGGAAATAATTAGAATTCACACAAGCAAAATTGGTATATTGATAAATTTTTTTTGTCTTTTTGCTGTTTCTTGGGCCCCTCCCGCGGCATATGGAGGTCCCCAGGCTAGGGGTCAAATCGGAGGTGTAGCCTCCGGCCTACGCCAGAGCCACTTCAACGTGGGATCCGAGCCGTGTCTGCAACCTACACCACAGCTCACGGCAACGCCAGATCGTTAACCCACTGAGCAAGGGCAGGGACCGAACCCGCAACCTCATGGTTCCTAGTCGGATTTGTTAACCACTGCGCCATGACGGGAACTCCGGTATATTGATAATTTTAACTTTTTCTTCTATTCCTCATTGGCTTATCTATGAGCTCAAACACAGGTTGATCAATAATTTGGCAGGCAGAAGCACTACATAATGTCCTATTTGTAGGTGCCTCAGAAACCAGCTATTTGAAAGACCTAATTTTATGGGTTGCAAAACTTATTCTAGAGTGGCCTAAGGTCACGCAGCTAATTCAAGGCAAAGTAGATATAGGATTAGACTCTTTATTCTACTAGTTCTTTTCACTATTAACTGTTGTTAAAGAGGTTCTGGCATAGGGTAGATGTTCATTTATTTATATTAAACTGTTAAGTCCCTGCTACATGTCAGGGATTTGGGATTCAGGAATTTGTAAGACAGACATACTCCTTGATCTCACATTTATAATGTAATGTATAACAATGTAATTTCCTAACAGTGATTGGAATCTCTAATACTGTATTTAGCACAGATTCTATAGAATCAAGTGAGACATAAGTAGATCACATTAGTTGCAACGTGTCGAACATATTAGAAGAGCAGAAGTAGAGTCAGGAAGAGAAGCAAGATATCACAGTGCAGTAAACATGAGTAGTGATGGTTCATTTCACAAGAAAACATGTTCTGATGAAGAAATTCATCTGCAGGTGGTTTATTGGAGAATTTGGGTGAGTGGAGCAGGCTTGGAAGAGATAAAACTACAATGTTAAGATAGATGTCTCGACTTGTCCTAAAGATACTCCTGAGGCAATTCAAATTGAGATAGGAGTGTTGGTTCTTTTTAAGGCACATTGACCAGTCATAGGCTATAGCTCTGCCTGGAGGAGTGCTTAACACTGGATGAGATTACGCCCTTCAGATAGGGGCAGTTGCAACAGAGACTCATAGGAGTCTCATTGAGTTCATCAGTTGCTCATCAAGCAACACTTCTGGAAGCTAAATATTAGCCCAATTCTGAAGAAAAGGCTTGAATGATGCCTCAAGTTATCCATAACAGTGGAGGTGGAAAGAGATAGGGAGAGAATTCTAAGATGGAAACCTGCTGTTTGCTTGAATGTGTAAAGTCAATGGGAAGACGGAGTCAAGGAGATGATTTCTCATTTTCTGACATATGAAACTTTGCTCATGGCATTTATATTCACTGTAGGAAACTTTAACAGTTTCATTTGTGGTGTCATACCCAAAAAAGGATACAGTTAAGTATCTAGATCAGAAAGTAAGTCTAGATGGAGATACACTGTAGAGTGATCAGAATACAAATAGCCACAGAAGCCATGGAAGTATAGGTGATTCGAGGGAGTGTATGGAAAAAAAGAAAAATATTTGTTGCAATAAAATCCTAAGATCTCCAATTATAATTTTTTTTTTTTGCTTTTTTAGGGCCGCACTCACAGTGTATGGAGGTTCCCAGGCCAGGGGTCAAATCAGAGGTACAGCTGCCAGCCTACACCACAGCCACAGCAACACAGGATCTGAACCATGTCTGCAACCTACACCACAGCTCATGGCAACTCCGGATCCTTAAACTGCTGAGTGAGGCCAGAGATTGGACCCACAACCTCATGGTTCCTACTAAGATTCATTTTCACCGTTCCACAATGGAAACTCCCATAAATTTATTTTAAAAATAACGAGGAGTTGCCTTAGAGTTGGGAGGAAAATTACGAGGATATTTCAAGACAGAAAAAGTGTTCAATGTTAAATGCTACATTGAGTTTGAGGATAAGGTTTAAGAAAAATCAATCATAATTTCACTATAGAAAATATTTGTGGCCATGGAATGAAAAGATGAGAATAATTAAGGGGAAATGCCACTCTTTAAAATAGTTTCTCTGTGAAGAGAAATAGGAAACAAGGTAGGGGCTCAAGGAAAGTAGGAGAGCCACAAAGATTTTTAACTATTTTTTTTAAAGGAGAGAAGATGTAGGAAAGAATGAAGTCTAATCAATGAAGCAGAGTATCTAAATAAGAGGCTGGGATGAGGTGAAACACAGGATTAGAGGAGGAACATTTTTTTATTCACTTTAACAGAAGAGAAATTTGACAAACTACAGGGCAATAAAGGTCAGCTTATGCATAGAAAGTTAGTGGAAATAATGAGCCATAGAATTTTAAGTTAAAAACACTCAAAAGTCTTCTTCTAAAGCAGTCTTTCCACCCTTGTACCATCCTGGAGGTCAGTGTCATTCTTTCTTGAAAATCAACCATCCTCTCTCAAACATGCTGAAAACCGTGGAAAAACTACCAAATCCATGATCACCAATGACAAGATAATGAACCAGGAAAGGGCAGTGGGTATGTGCTCATCTGTGTCACTCTTCAGTCCTTGTCCTGCATTCACTGGCATGCCATTTAATATGCCAAACCATAATCTTTCACACCAGCATCATCCAAATTAAATCCCCATGACATCTATTAGGTTGGTATAAAAAGTCAAAAAAATAATGCCAGCCCTATACACTAACCCTGTCATTACTTTCCTCTACATGATTTTTTGTGCCTAAGGCACAAAAAATCTCTAAGAGATCTGAACAATGCATTGGATTTACTGAGTATATGATTTTGTATAGGCCACCTAGTGTTTCAGTCTCCTCAACTATAAAGTTAAGAAAATGCCTTTTGATATATGGCTATTTCTATAATCAGATTAAATTGTACATAGAAAAATACCAGTAATATACTTTTAGTTGCAATAAATTCAAGCCAAACTATCTTGATCAACAAGAAAGAATCCAAAGTAAAATTATAGTACCACTTTGGGTAATTCAAAGATGGGAAGACTACAAAACTTCAGGGAGAAATAGAACTAGGGGTTGAACTCACATCAGCAGTACTATTTTTTTCTTCTTTGTCTTATAGGGCTGCATTCACAACGTATGGAAGTGTCCAGGCTAGGGATCAGATCAGAGCTTTAGCGACTGGCCTACACCACAGCCACAGCAACACTGTGTGAGGTCATTGAGTGAGGCCACAGAGTAAGGCCATAGATCAAACTTGCATCCTCATGGATACTAGTTGGGTTCATTACTGCTGAGTTATGATGGGAACTCCTGCAGTAATTTTTTCATACCCACTCATCTGTGGATTCCCATTTGTTCCATTTCTCTATTAGGCACAATTCCACATGACAGAAAGAAAAAATTCCAAAGCTTTGTCTTTTTTCTTTCAGCAATCAGAGAAAAAGAAAACAGCTCTACTGTTTTTTAGGGCCACTGTTTTTTACTTCCATATTATCAAGAGGAAAGGGCAACATATCTTGTATTAGAAGCCCCTCTCTAATCAGGGTTCATAGTTTCAAAATAGCTACCTACTTATTAATAACTACATAGATACGAATTGGGTGACATTGGAAATGAGAACTATTTTCCACAAAACTAGGGTTTTGAAACATCAGTCAAAAACCTAATACATAAACTCTAAAGTATGATCAAATTGCTCCCGTCTTTGGGTCACTCTAACTTACTAACTAGAAAATCAGATCAAGAATTTTCTAATTGCTTCTCTACACAAAGTAAAGAAAAAGCACAATGCAAAACATATAAAAATAATTTTTGCCAGGGCATAGTTTGCAAAGTGTTTCTACACCCATGGTTTCAACTCGACCTACTGTGTTTTGTTTTGATTTTTTATTAGAGTATAGTTGATTTGCAGTGTTGTGTCAATTTCTGCTGCACAGTGACCCAGCGATATGTATATACATTATTTTTCTTGTGTTATCTTCCATCATGTTCTACCCCAGACATCAGACATTGTTCTCTGTACTATAGAGGAGAACCCCATTTCTTATCCATTTTAAATGTAATAGTTTGCAACCCCAAACTCCTCATCCATCCCCCTTTTTCCCCACCCCCAATTGCCCAGGAAACACAAGTCTGTTCTCCATGTCCCTGATCTGATTCTGTTCTGTAGACAGGATCACTTATGCCATATTTTAGATTCCAAATATAAGTGACATCATATGGTATTTGCCTTTCTCTTTCTGACTAGAGATTCTCATACTAAGTGAAGTAACCCATTGTCTTTTGAACATTCTAAATGTCCTCCCATCTCACAACCCTTAATTATGTGTTTACTTAACCTGGAAAGTTATCTCTTCAGGCCTTAGCATCTCTCCCACCCTCACTTTATCCGAGTTTCTGTTTCAGAAAAAACTTGTCAATAGGGAGAGTTTGAACCATGGGAAAAATCAGGCTGATTCACCATGATACGGTCAGGCTCTGGGCCTAAAAATAAAATGGACAATAAATACTCTACCCAATCTCAGGGAAGCAAGCAAACAAACCAGAACTATGTGGAAAAATGGAAAAAGGAAACCCTAAGAAAGCAAAGCATTCAGACTTAGAAGTAAAGATAACTCTAAAAAGTGGCACTTCTCACAAGTGCTTGAGGAAAAGCAAACACAAACTAAAACAAGACACTTAATTGTCTTCTGAGAATGAAGAGATTTTCTCTCTCCCTTTTCTTAGAGCATTTACTTCTCTCCGAAATGTATTCTTTTTTTTCAAAGATAAATTAAGACTCTCACCAGATTTAAGACACAGGAAGAATGCTTTTCTTTCTTTCCTTTTTTTTTGGGGGGGGGGAGGGGGGGTCTTTTTGTCTTTTTAGGGCCGCACCAGCGGTATATGGAGGTTCCAAGGCTAGGAGTCCAATCAGAGCTGTAGCCACTGGCCTACACCACAGCTGCTCAGGATCTGAGCCACATCTGTGACCTACACCAAAGCTCATGGCAATGCCAGATCCTTAACCTACTGAGTGAGGCCAGGGATCAAACCCCTGTCCTCATGAATGCTAGTTGGGTTTGCTAACCACTGAGCCGTGATGAGAACTCCATTTTTCTTAATAAGTTAGAAACATCTTGAAATATAACAAAAGATAATTAATTTAATTATCAATTTCTTCTCTAATTTCCTTTTTATTAATTTCTATAGAAGGGTACGAGCTTAAATTCAACAGATGCCTTGTCCTGATATGCAAAACTACCTTTTATAAATCATAAATATATATATATAGTGAGTGGCCATTAGTGAACGATAATTAGTGGTCCTGCTCAGCTGTTGTCCAGCGTTGCAATGGCCTTCCCCCCAAGAAAGGGACTGTTAGTGAGTGACCATTGCCCCCGTTCTTCTGTATAAAAGGAACCTGAATTCGGGCTGAGGCAAGATGGTTTTTTGAGACACGAGTCTGCCTTCTTCTCAGTCTGCTAGCTTTCCAATTAAAGTTGTTATTCTTTGCCCCAACCACTCATCTCTGGATTTATATATAATATAAATAAATATAATATATATAATATATAAATATATATAAGTTATACATATTATATATTATATATAACCTTTAAAATATGAATATTGAAGGAACATATAGTGATTTGTAAAAACTTGACATGCAGCACTTAATCCTAACTTATACCAGATAAACTCCTTTACTGCAAGAATAAGAAGACAATTTTCTGTCATACACGAAGAAAAAGCAGATATTCTATAGACATCCTTTAATTTAGACAAGTCTCCAACTTCCATTCATCAAAAATCAATGTCACAATATAAAGGATGAGTGTCTAAAATGTTCTGAAATTGAGAAAAACAGCATCAGGGCTACAGAATAGGCTCAAATTGGAATGGCCTCGGTGAATAAAATGCACACAAATCCATTTTGGGGGAAAAAAACTTCAAAATGTGGCTAAAGTTTTGCAATACAAAGAACTCAGTATTGGAGAAACTTATTTTAAAAAGAGGGAGATGATGAGAAGTGAACCCATTCAAATTTAGATTCTATATTAAACTGAATTGATGCTCATAGAACAGAATGTTAAAAACAGTAAAAATAGTAGCATAAATAGAAAAAACCAGCATGAAAAAGGGATTATAGGAGGTAATGTGAAAGAGCTATTTTCATCTTTCATAGTAAGAACTTAAAATGATATAAAATATGAAAAACAAAACAAACTCGTGACTCCATCCTCTTGTTTATTCATTTAAGGTTAAGAAAAAGGTATAGTAGAAAGAAATGGAACATTTTGTGATGAGGGAACACTTATTTTAAACTCATCAGTTCTTCCAGTTTGTTTTCCTTATAATTTAAGTGAACTTGGCATTTAATATTTTTTTAGCAAATTGTGATTTCAATTTTATGAATCTATATCTGCATATTTACAGAGTTGTTTAGAATCATTCTCACTTAATATAAAGATTAGTTGCTTTTGATTCTTAATTTCACTTTGATATGTTTCATCATTGTTTAAAGTCTTTATAATGAGTATGTAACTTTTAACTGAAAGCATGAAAACAAAAGCAGAAACAAGTAGATTGTTACACTGGTTAATTCTCGGAGGTGACATATGGATTATCGTCTTGGTGGTATTTTTATATATCACACATGACCTAATATTCCTTTAACCGTGTCTTTTTCCACAACACTGGAAAATTCTCAGAGGAGTGCCTGGTTTTGATCTTCATCTTTTCAAATCCACTTCTGTACATATGAGTGCATCCATGTGTGTGTTGTTTGTGTATGCATACATTACGCAAACTTGAGTTTACTAAATGCTTTTAGATTGCTCATACTATTCTTTCATTTTCCATTTTTACTTAAAAGTCTTAGAAATCTTTTCATATCACGTAGTTCTATCCCATCCTTTTGAACAGCTAAGCAGTTTTCCACAATATTGATATACCACATTTATATAGCTATTCTTTCATTTTTAGTAGTTTCAACTATTTCCTATTCTTTCCTATTACAAGAAATGCTACAATTAAATATCATTTTAAGTATTTTTCTGGACAAAGTTTCAGATTTTAAAGTAAGACCAGTTGTCAGTTCCAAGTCCCTCTACTCACTTGAAATGCAGAAGAGAAATGAAGTCTCCGTCAGTGAGAGCTCACTGATTTTTACAAATTTCAACTGCAACAAGCACCAGTGTTTGTAAGCATAAATGTAATGTTTATTATATATGTCATCATGGTTTGAAATGGAGATCCTTTCAGGGAGACTCAAAGTAGAGAAGAGGTAGAAAAATAAAGGGGGATTTAGCTGCATGTAGGATAAGACAATGAAATAGTTGAAGTACCAAGTCTAACCTGATCTCATTAGTCTAACCTGACCACCTTAAAATTAATGTTTGAGAGCTTTTTCTTTTCAGTTTTTTAAACTGTAAAAACTGTTTTGAATTGAGTTCCTCCTAGTTCCTCTTCCAGCTAGGAAGTCACATTTGATATGAATGAAAAATTCCCAGGATGCTCCTGAAGAGGCTTTCAAGAAAAGGGTACTTGCTCCAAGCAGAGTTGGAGCCATCACCTTGAAAAGGTCTCCAAAGGAGATTGTGAGCTGCTGTCCACTCCCCAGCCAGGAGCACAATTTCATGCCCTTTGGAAGCACAATACTTTCCTGTATGTTTTGTTACAGAAGGGCTCACTCTGGCCACAACAGTTCATCTCACCTTCCCTTCACACTTCTCTTGTGGGCTATGTATGGGGTTTACAGCTGGGCTTGTGAAAGCATTTCAATAGCATATAACACATAACATATTATAATCAGGACTTTTCTACTTCTGTTGTCTCCAGTGTCATTGGAACACGTCGTATTTCTTTATTTGGTCAGGAAAATAGGAAAAATACTAAGTGCTTCAGCAAGGCACTCTGAAAATCTCTTGCTGTGAAACTATAATCAGCATTATATTCACTTCTAGGAATTAAAAAAAGTGAAAATCTATGATTTATCACACCAAGTTTTTTCCTTCCTACCCTCCGATCGCTGCAGAGCCGATCATATCTTTACCTCTAGCACCACCCCCATCTTCCCCCTCTCATCCTAGCAAATCTTAATAACATGCATTCTACTTGGTCTCTACTTATCCTTTGTCCTTTACCTGTTTTCATGCTATGGCTTCTGCTCTGTGTTTCTCTTTTTTCCACACATAGAAACTAATTTTAACACACACAAAAAAATTTTAGAAACCATTCAAATAAAAGTCATAGTATTGATGGGATATCCAGACAAGCACTGTTGGGCTCAGACATACAGGATTAACTCACTTAACTTCTTAATCATGATGCCTACCTAAGAGCTCAAGAGAAGTATAGCCAGAGGCCACCAGTTCCCATCTCTGGATGCTATCTTCAAGAAATCCACTCTATGCAAAGGCTGCTTGAATTTGAAGTCAACGTGGCTCTGGTCCCTACACTTCACTGTTCTTCAGGCATTTTTCCCTAATGTTCAGACATTTTTCCCAGAACTTTTCACCAACCAAGTTTTCTTAGGACAGATGAAAGTCACCCAACACCTCTCCTGTGCAGCCATCTATTCACCCTTAAACAAAGATACATATAACTGTCATTGTCTCTGCCTGAACAATGAACTTCAGTCAAAATATTTATCAATAAACCAATCTCCAAATGTCTTGGATGACATTGCACTGAGAATTACGTAAAATCATCTTTTTTGGGGGGTGTTAATATATGCCTTTGTGGCTTTTAAAATTTTCTTTTGATTACACTTTGGCATGGCATGCTAAGTATTAATTGAGTAAAATGAGACCGCACACTTAAATTACCTCAATATTAAGAGATCCTGAAGCATTGCCTCTGAGCTTAACAATGGCAAACTATGAAAAAGTGGAATTTTAAAGACTGCTTGCAAATTTTAACCTACTCACAATGTGAATTATGGACATGATCATTAACCTTTAGATTTTACTTGAATTCTATTAATAAGAGCAACTATTGGCCTGGATCCGTCAAAAACTGTACTTGGAGGCATTATACAATAAATCAGATGATTCAAGACAGAGTATCTTCAAAGACTTAGAGGCAGAAGATGTAGGAGTTAAAGATACGAATTCCTTTAGCAGTCAAAAAAATCCAGGGAGATAGTTTAGGCTGAGGACAACATTCTTACCCCAGAGAAATAAAAAGTATTGTAAGGAGTTCCCACTGTGGCAAGGTGGGTTGCTGTGGAGATGTGGGTTACTATGGAGGTTTGGGTTTGGTTCCCAGGCCAGTGCACTGGGCAGAATGATCCAGCATTGTGCAGGTGCAGCAGCAAGTCACAGCTGTGGCTCAGGTTCAACCTCTGGCCCAGGAACTTACATATGCAGCCATGATTATTTTTAATTTTTTAAAAAAGTATTGTGAAAAATCAATGAGCAAGGAAATTTCTTTTTCTTTTTATTTCTTTTGTGGCCACCCCATAGCATATGGAGTTCCCAGGCCAGGGATCAGATCCCAGATGCAGTCCTGACCTAAGCCACAGCTGTTGCAATATCCTTAACCCATTGCTCCAGGGCAGAGTCAAACCTTTATTCAAGTGCTTCCAAGACACCCCCGATCCCATTATGTCACAGCGGGAACTCCAAGCTAGGAAATTTCCACAATTCAAATTTCACACCAACTAGAGAGGGAAGACCCCAGGAGATCCAAAGCAGTGGACACAGAGCTGAGTGACAATGAATGAGGAACTGTTGGGGATAGTGTATTACTCTAGTGATCTCTGGGAAAGCAAGACCTAAGGGGTACACAAGGTACCTTGGGCATCAATTTGTCTAGAAACAAATTTTGAACTTAACCATGAGGTCTTTGCACTTGTACATCATCTTGAATGGAATACCCTCCTCCTACAATCTCTTTATGGTATCTGGATTGGTGCCTTCACTACAGGAAAAAAAAAAAAAATCACCAGTCTAACAATGGTGACAATGTTCATGGCACAGCCACAGAATGGTTGGTAGAAAAATGAGACAGGTTGTATTAAAAAATAATTTAGGAGTTCCCACTGAGGCTCAGCAGAAACAAACCTGACTAGTACCCATGAGGATGTGGGTTCGATTCCCAGCTTCACTCAGTGGGTTAAGGATCCAACAATTCTGTGGCACAGGCCAGCAACTGCAGCTCTGGTTCAACCCTTAGACTGGGAATTCCTATGTGCTGCAAGTACGGACCTAAAAGGACAAAAAAAAAAGAAAAAGTTTAGTAGCAGGAAGAAGTAGGTTCCTATCCTCACACATACCACCATACATAGGTACTAACACCTGACACATTATCTGCGATCACCCACGGTGCTGAAATATTGAAGTTGCCCCCTTGACAGCAGGCAACAGAAAAAAATTCTCTATTATACATGACTTACAAAAAGAGAGAGAGGAAAAAAAAAAGAACAAAGATTGTCACTCATATCCAGTTATACGGGAGTTAAGTAGCAACAACCAGTCACCAATCCGGTGTGCCCCAATTAGAATTCATGAAGAAAAAACAAGATGAATCATCCTGTGCTTTGGATAAAGGGGCCACTAGATACTCAAAATCCCATCTCTTGGAATGTATTTCAGTGTGACCCCAGAAAAACAGTAAGATAATTAACATGAGATATCTGCTCTTTCTGATTAGCGGTAATATTTTTCAAAGATGTATGCTTGACTCCATGTATTTCCTAGCCAAAACTAAGGAGACAGACAGAGAAACTGAAAGGTTTCTCCCAGGCTATCATTCCTCAGAAAGACCCTGGATAAAATATAAGCCCACTACTCTCACATTTTGTGTTTTTCTTTTAGTAAGAAAAAAAAAATCACAAATTTAATATTATACTGAGAGTACCAGCAAGTGAAATAAAACAATGACAAAATATCCTAAGAGGTTGAAAGGAACAAAATTATACTTATAGAAGACAAATCTGCTTATCTAGGAAATCCAAACTAATACTCAAAGTAAAACATTAATATTAATTGCTCTACGTAGCAAAGTCACAGATTACACAATCTGTGTAATAGCCCACAATCAATTTTAGTCTATACCTACAACTAGAAAAAACTGTGACTGACACCATTTACAATAACATTATAAAAAAATAAAACAGGAGTTCCCGTCGTGGCGCAGTGGTTAACGAATCCGACTAGGAACCATGAGGTTGCGGGTTCGGTCCCTGCCCTTGCTCAGTGGGTTAACGATCCGGCGTTGCCGTGAGCTATGGTGTAGGTTGCAGACGCGGCTCAGATCCCACATTGCTGTGGCTCTGGCGTAGGCCGGTGGCTACAGCTCAGATTCAGCCCCTAGCCTGGGAACCTCCATATGCCGCGGGAGCGGCCCAAGAAATAGCAACAACAACGACAAAGACAAAAAAAATAAAAATAAAAAAAAAGAAAAAAGAAAACATCTATAATTAACATATATATAAGTAAGTAATAAAGGTTATGCGAGACATCTGCTAAAAACTAAAAATATTACTGACAAAATTTAGAAGAATGAAGTCAAAGCATAGATACAAAAAGTTCATGATTTGGAAGGCTCAATTATGTACAGATAAAAACAGTTCCCAAATCAATCTGTAAATTCAAGGCATCCCAATTAAAATTGCCACAGTTTATGTGTTAGTTATCATAGAAATTGAGTTAATTATAACATTCAAATGGAAATTCAGAAACACAAGAACACCAGAGGCAATATTGATGAAAACTAATGAATGTACAGTACTAAGCAGCACCATTTACTTCAAAGTTGTGGTACATGTCGTGATCTTAGTATATGATAGAGACACAAATATACAAAAAATCCAGTTATATATATATTTATAATATATAAAATGCTTGTATATAATGACTCCCTCTCTCAACATATATATAGACATTAAATTCACTTCTTAAAAGTTGCAGGGAGTTCCCATCATGGCTCAGTGGTTAACAAATCCATAGCAATCATGAGGTTTCAGGTTCGATCCCTGGCCTCCCTCAGTGGGTTAAGGATCTGGCGTTGCTGTGGGCTGTGGTATAGGTCGCAGACACCGCTCAGATCCCACGTTGCTGTGGCATAGGCCGTCAGCTACAGCTCGGATTAGACCCCTAGCCTGGGAACCTCCATATGCTGCTGGTGCGGCCCTAGAAAAGACCAAGGAAATAAAAAAATAAAAAATAAAGTTCCAAATCTATGTCAGACCTAAACATGAAAGTAATAAAAAAAGTATCTTTGAACAAAAATAGCAAAGTACATCATTTTGACTGTAGAATGGGTAAAGATCTTTAACACAAAAGCTCTAACAAGAAAGAAAACACATCCATTGTACTAAAACAACAACTTGTGAACCTTAAGACACTAAGAAAGTAGAAGACAAACTACTGGCAGAACATATTGACAGAAATATATATATGACAAAGGCATTATGATTTAGAATATATTAAGAAGGTCTACAAAATCAATAAGAAAAGTCACAAAACCCAATAGAATAATGGACAAAAGATTTCTCCCTTTACGATAAAGAATACCAAAGCAGCAAAAAAAAATTTATGAACAGATATTCACCTTTGGACATCATGGAAGTGCAAGCTGAAATATGAATTTTGTCTTTTTAGGGCTGCACCCATGGCGTTGGACCTAGGCTAGGGGTCCAATCAGAGGTACACCTGCTGCCCTACACCACAGCCACAGCAATGCCAGATCCAAGCTGCATCTGTGACCTATAACATAGCTCACGGCAATACCGGATCCTTAACCCACTGAGTGAGGCCAGGGTTTTGAACCCACATCTGCATGGATACTAATTGGTTTCATTAACCCTGCACCACAATGGGAACTCCAATATGAATGTTTTAAGTGAAAAATATAAACACCAACTGCTGGCTGTGAAATGTCATTAAAACTATAAGCTAAACAGGGCCCCAATATATACTTACACACTGCTGGTGAGTTAAATTGACACTTACTGGTGGTACTCTGACACACTATTCAAGATAATCTAATAAAGCATATGCTATGGCCCAGCAAGCCCACACTTATACACACCAGAAATGTTAAGCCAAATGCAAATGTTGGAACATAGCAATATATATTAAAAAAAAAAAAAACTATCCATGTCAGCATTAGAATGGAAAAATTGGAGGATATTCCCACGATGTATTATTTCATAGCAACAGAATTACTACATGAATATAATAATTATTTCCTATGAAACAAGGCAAAGTAGATACATTTTAGAAAGCACAAAATAAGACAAAATTATTCTTTACTATTAAAAAGTAGGACCATGGTAAAACATAGGGACATGGTACAGACTAGAAGGGGGGTGGGGGGGTGGGAAGCAAGCTTCTAGGCAGCTACTTGATATTCTAGAGGCTAATTATAGAAGTGTGTCTGAAAATGTCCATTAAGCTGCAAACTTATAATGTATGTGTCTTTCTCTTTATAGTATTTGTCAATAAAAAGTAAAAGGAGTATTTGACACAGTGGTGTGTGCCATGGACTCTGAAAGCTTTGCCTGGGTTTGAGCTAACTACCCAACCCTGCTTACTATTTACTAGCTTTGTTTGCTTAGGCAAGTTCAAGTTCCTTAATTCCTTTGTTTTATGACTTATAAAGTAGAGCCAGAAGAAAAAAATATGCACATTAATCTGATTATTACAGCAACAGAAATCAAACAGAAATGTCATATATATATATATATATATATATATATATATAGAAAAGTCCTCACTTGTACTAAAAGAGACAATACAAAGGACTTAGGATCAATAGGCAAAAATGTAGATCATGACAAAGAACAGTATTGGAAAGACTACTAAAATATTATTATCCCAAAGGAATTTCAGGAATTAGAAGTATACATGACTGAAAAATAAAGCCAAAAAGGGAAAAGAGAAACAACAGGGTAAGAGGATAAATGAGAAATAAAAACATATGAGTGAGGTAACAAAAGATGGCTAGGAAAAAAAGCCAATTAGTATCTTAGGCATTAAAGAGCATTTAAGCTGCAGAAAATTAAAAATAAACACTAGATACAATTTTAGCTTTTTCAGTAAAGGGAAAGAAAAAAAAATGATAAAAATCAAAGCAAAGATGGAAAATTGATCAAATAATATGCTGATAAATGTTGTACTTGAACAAATGACACAGAAGCAACTATCAAAAGAGTAAAATAAAGTAAAACACTTTCGTAAATAAAGCAAAGTGAATGGCATCATTACAACAAATTTAACGAATTTCAAAATATAAAGTGTTATGAATATTTAGGAAAATAAATTAGACTTAACACCATGCCAAGTACATTAGAAGGCATGGAATAAGTTTCTATTGAATTAACAAGTTATTAGATTTAAATGATGCAAGATA
The DNA here is from genome assembly GCF_016906955.1 of Phacochoerus africanus. NCBI lineage: Eukaryota > Metazoa > Chordata > Mammalia > Artiodactyla > Suidae > Phacochoerus > Phacochoerus africanus. The sequence continues at coordinate 119,185,212 of NC_062558.1, read as the reverse complement.
AGTGAAAATATTCCCTCAGATGCTTAAAATTGGCTGAGGCAAGTGCACTGGCAGTATTCAAAGTGCTTGTGTACAAAGCACTGTTTGTAGTAGAGTTGTGAAGTCTGAATTAGTTGGTTCTTTAAATTTCGTTGTGGTAAAATACACAAAATTTACCCTCTTAACCATTTTTCAGTATTCGGTTCAGTGATACTAAGTACATTCATACTGCTGTGCAACTACCACCACCATCCGTCTTCAAAACTCACTTCAAAACTGAAACTCTATACCCTTTAGGTAGTAATGATTCATTCCACCTTTCACCCAGCACCTGGCAAGTAGCATCCTACTTTCCATCACTCTAAGTACCTTTATATAAATGGAGTTATATATAATTTTTGTCCTTTTGTGACTGGCTTATCTCACTTCAATGTCCCCGATGTTCATCTAAAGGGTAGCATGTCAGGGTTTCCACCCTAAAACTGAATAATATGCCACTGTATATTTATACCACATTTTGCTTTATTCAGTCATTTGTTTACAGACACCTTGGTTGCTTCAACACTTTAACAACTGCAAATAATGCTGCGATGAACATAGGTATACCAATACCACTTCAAGGCCCTGTTTTCAACTCTTTTGAGTATATACTAAGCAGTGAAAGTACAGAATAATATGTTAATTCTATTTTTAACATTTTTGAACCACCATACTGTTTCACAGAGGAACTGTATCATTTTACATTCCACAAACAGTACACAAAGTTTCCAGTTTTTCCACAGCCTTGCCAATGCCTTTTTTTTTTTTTTTGGATTGGAGGCATCTTAATGGAAACAGAGTGGTATATCCTTGTAGTTTTTGAATTTCACTTCTCTAAGGATTAGTGATGAACTTATTTTTATGTACTTAGTGGCAACATGTAAATCTTCTTTAGAGAGATGTCTTTTGAGTCCTTTGCCCATTTATTTTTCTTTTTTAGGGCCACACCTGTGGCATATGGAAGTTTCCAGGCTAGGGGTCAAATCAGAGCTGGGAGCTGGCAGCCTATGCCACAGCAACGTGGGATCTGAGCCTCATCTGTGACCTAAACCACAGGTTGAGGCAACATCAGATCCTTAACCCACTGAGCGAGGCTAGGGATCAAACCTATGTCCTCAGGATACTAGTCGGATTCATTACCACTGAAGCACCACAGGAACTCTGCTTGGCCCATTTTGAATCATGTTCGTTGTTGAGCTTTAGGTGTGCTCTAAATATTTTGGATATTAAAACCTTATGAGATATAATATTTGAAAATATCTTCTACTTTTTTTAATCTCTAGATTGTATCTTTCAATACAGTTTCTATTTTAATTTCATGAAGTTCAATTTGTCTATTTTCTTTTGTTGCATTTACTTTTGGTATATACAAGAAATCTTGTCAAATCCAATGTTGTGAAGACTGTCATATTTTCACGAAGAATTTGTGTAGTCTTAGGTCATACATTTAGCTTTTTGATGCACTTTAATTTTTCTTATTGGGAAATGGTCGACCTTAATTATTTTGCCTGTGGATATCCTACATTTTCAGTATCATTTGTTGTCCTTTCCCAAATAAATGGTCTTGGCCTCCTTGCCAAAATTCATTTCCTATGTTCATTTCTATTTCCTCAATTTTATTCTGTTAATCTATGTGTCCTTATGCCAGTACCACACTATTTTGATTACTGCAGCTTTGTAGTTTCATATATATTTATATATAATGATTTTTATTTTCTTCCATTATAGCTGATTTACAGTGTTCTGTCAATTTTCTACTGTACAGCATGACACAGGTACATATACATGTACACATTCTTTTTTCTCATATTATCATGCTCCATCATATGTGACTAGGCATACTTCCCAGTGCTACACAGAAGGATCTCATTGCTAATCCATTCTAAAGGCAACAGTCTGCATCTCTTAATCCCAAGCACCCCATCCATCACACTCCCTTCCCCTCCCCTTGGCAACTACAAGTCTATTCTCCAAGTCCCACTCTTGGGCATATATCTGGACAAAAATTTCCTTGAAAAATACACATGTGCCCACATGTTCATTGCAGCTCTATTCACAATAGCCAAGACATGGAAACAACCTAAAAGTCCATCAACAGATGATTGGATTAGGAAGCTATGGTATATATACACAATGGAATACTACTCAGTCATAAAAAAGAACAAAATAATGCCATTCACAGCAACATGGATGGAATTAGAGAATCTCATACTGAGTAAAGTAAGTCAGAAAGAGAAAGAAATATACCACATGATATCACATATCTGGAATCTAATATAAGGCACAAATGAACATTTCCACAGAAAAAATCATGGACATGTAGTTAGTTTTAAAATTAAAGTTGCTCTTTTTAAAGATTGTTTCAGCTATTTGAGGTCCCATGAAATTCCATGAGTTTTCCTATTTCTTCAAAAATATTGTTTCTGTCCTTTTTCAACTTATTTGTTTTTTGAGGTCTAAAGTGACTCAATAGAACAGCATATACCTGAGTTATTTTTTTTTAATCTAACCTTCCAATCTGTCTTTGGAATGTTTAATCCATTTACATTTAAGTAATTGATAAAGGGCTAGCTTTTCTTACTTTGCTATGTGTTTTCTATATTCCTTATAGCTTTATCTTACTTGCAGATTTACTTATAGCTTTATCTTATTTGCTATATTACTATCTTTTGTATTTTGTTGATTCCTATAGGGAAATATTTTAATTACATTCTCATTTTCTTTTTTAGACATTCCATAGCTGTTTTCTTTTTAATCCCCATGGTAAATCCAATTAATATCCTCAAAGTATAACATTCTAATCTGAATTAATATCGTCCTAACTACAGTAACATACAAAGCTGTTCTCCATTATAACTCTATCCCTACCCGTTTTCAGAAGTCAAAATGTTACATCTTTATATAGTGAGTATTCAAAAATTTGCTTTTGTAATGCCTTAATATTTTAAATTAGGTAGAAAAAAATGTGTGTTTAAAGCCATGTTTACCACAGTACTAGCTTTTATAACTGCACATTTAATTACATGACTGCAGTATTTAAATTTTTATTATAGTTTAATTTACTTTTTTCTGTCAATTTCTGCTGTACAACAAAGTGACCTAGTCCTACGTCCAAATGTGCTCTCTTTATTATCTTTCATCATGTTCCATCATGAGTGACTGGACAGGGTTCCCTATGCTATACAGCAGGACCTCATTGTCTATCCACTCTAAATATAAGTTTGCATCTATTAGTCCCAAACTCCTACTCCGTCCCACTCCCTCCCCCTCCAGCAACCACGAGTCTGCTGTCCATGTCTGTGAGTCTGTTTCTGTTCTGTAGATAGGTTCAGCTGTGCCCTGTTTTTAGATTCCATATATAAGTGATATATATGGGATTGTCTTTCTTTTTCTGACTTATTTCACTTAGTAGAAGAATCTCTAGTTTCATGTTGCTGCAAATGGCTGTTCGTTTTTATGTCTGAGTGGTATTCCATTGTGATTGTGTGTATATACACATCTTCTTAATCCAATCATCCGTCTATGGACATATAGGTTGTTTCAATGTCTTGGCTTTTGGGAATAGTACTTGAATGAGAATAGGGGTGCATGCATTTTTTGAATGAAAGTTGTATTTGGATATACGCCTAGGAGTAAGGTTGCTGGATCATATGATAGTTTTATATTTAGTTTTCTGAGGCACCTTCATACTGTTTTCCCTAGTGGTTGTACCAATCCGCATTCCTACCTGACAGTTCAGAAGGGTTTTACTTTTCTCCACACCCTCTCCAGTATTTGTCATTTGCAGACTTATTAATGATGGCTATTCTGACCAGTGCGAAGTGCTATCTCATTGTAGATTTGATTTGCACTTCTCTAATAATTAGTGATGTTGAACATTTTTTTTCATGTGCCTGTTGGCCATCTGCCTTTGGAGAAATGCCTATGTCTTTTATCCATTTTTCTTTTAATTTTAATGTTAACATGAAATTGACCTTTTTTGGAGTATAGTTCTATTCATTTCAACATGTATATGGGTTCCACCACAATCGGGGTACAGAACTATCCATTATTTCAGAATACTCTCTTGGTCCACACCTTCCTCTACCATCCCCCGCCCACCCTCAGATCCTGACAACCACTGGTCTCTTTATCACTATAGTTTTTTCCTTTGGGCAGTGTCAGGTAAATTATGGAAACAGTTTGTAACATATTGAGACTGTCTTCTTTTACTCAATCTGCATAGTATCTTTGAGATTCACCTCTATTGTTGCCCTCAGTGCTTCATTCCATATTATTGCTGAGTAGTATTATATGGATTGTATGCACTGCAGTTGGCTTATCCACTCATTTCTCTACAGTAAATACCCAGAAGTAGTATTGCTGGGTCATATGATAGAATATATTTATATTTGTAAGGAACTGCTGAACCATTTTCCAAAATAACCCTATTATTTTACATTCTCACCAGCTTCAGATGAGAGTTCCAATTGTTCTGCATCTTTGTCAGCACTTGGTATGTCAGTGCTTTCTAGTTTAGACATTTTATAAAGGGTGTAGTGGATCTCATCATGATTTAATTATATTTCTTTAATGGCTAATTATCTTGAACATCTATTCATGTGCTGGTTTGCCATCCATGTATTTTTTGGCTAAGTGTTCAAGTCTTTTGCTTATTTAAAAATTAGATTATTTACCTATTATTAGCTTTGAGAGTATTTTATGTAAATAGAAATCCTTTGTTAGATATGTGATTCGTAAATATTTTCTTCCAATCTGTAGCTTGTCTTTTCAGACTGCCTTAACAGTCTTTCCCAGAGCAAAATTTCTAATTTTGATGAAGTCTAATTATTGAATTTTTATCTTATGAATCAAAATTTGGTATTTATTATGTCCAAAAATTCTTTGTCTAACTGCAGGTCACAAAGATTTTTTTCTTAGAGATTGGATTGTTTGTGTTTTTGATGTTGACTTGTATGAGTTGTTTGTATATTTTGGAGATTAAGCTTCTGTTGTTGAATCATTTTTAACTATTTTCTCCCATTCCATGGTTTGTCTTTTTGGGTTTTTTTTTTTTTAATGGTTTCCTTTGCTGTGCAAAAGCAGTAACTGGCATCCTTTCACTGCAACTGGCATGGACCCTCTTCAGAGTTTCTTGCAGGGCAGTTATAGCATTAACCAACTTCCTCATCCTTTGTTGACATGAGAGTACCTTTGAAAATACTTTAACTTCTCCATCACTTGCAAAGATTAGGTTTTCCCATATATAAGATTGGTTTACAGGGTTTTTTGTTTTGTTTTGTTCTTAGCACTTTAAATATATAAGCCCACTGCCTTCTGGGCTTTAAAGTTTCTGATGAGATATCCGATACTGAGGATCCCTATTATGCAATAGTAACTTCTGCTGCTGCTTGCAAGATTCTGTCTCCGACTTTCAGTAGTTTTAGTGTATATTAGTGTGACTGTCTTTGAAGTCACCCTGATTAGTGTTAATTGAACTTTTTAGATGTTCATCTTTCATCGAATATAGGAAATTATAAGCCATTATTTCTTGAAATATTTCCTCTTTCCTCTCTTCTCCTAGGATTCTCACAATGTGTATGTGGTATGTGTTGGTAAATTTGTTATCTATAGGTCCCAAGAGTCTGCTCACTTTTTATCAAATGTTCTGTCTGTTCCTCAGACTTGATAGTTAAATCATTTTCTTATTCAAGTTCACCAACTGTTCTGCTTGATCAATCATACATTTGAATCCTTTTAGTGAATTTCTCATTTCAGTTATTTGCCTTTAAGCTCTGTAATTTCTTTGGTTTTACATGCGAACTTCCTATTTTGTAGATATTTATATTTTATTTATAATTTTCTTAAATTTTGCATGCCTTCAGCTTTTTGAATATTTGAGGCAGTTGTTTTAAAGTCTTTGTCTAGTAGATCTGCCATCAACTCTTTGAGACAGTTAATTTTTTTTTCCCCTTGAATTGCCATGATGGTACTTTTCTTTATATCCCTTGTGATGTTTGTTGTTGAAATATTGGGCATTTTAATATACTGTTTAGAGGTATTATATTGGTTGTTTGCCTTTGTATCTCCATGATTAGAAAACAGAAATAAGAATATAGATCCTTGATATTTATAATACATAATTTTTTTGCCCATCTTTGTTCCTACAAGATATCTTAAAGCTGCTTTAGAAATGCAAACATGGCTGCTTGCCATGCAGCTATAGGGCCTGGGTGATGAGTAGCTGCTGCCTATTCAAGAGCTGAATTTGACTGAAACTAACTGTAGTTTCCCATCCATGATTTCCCCTGAAAGGAAAAGAGCTTTAACAAGATTCTAGCATTCCAAAAGTTATATGGGACAAATTATGGCAGTGTTAATTATCTGGATGGGGAGACACATTCCTAGTGCTTTCTACTCTGCCATCATTCCACAACCCCTTCTCTGGATATGATTCTGGACTATGGCTCTTATTAAATGCTTTACTTTTTTTTTTTTTTTAATTTCCAGAGCCCTGTCTCTCCACACCTTCCCCTCCTTATATATGAAGAAACACAACAACAATTGTGATAGAAATGCCATCACATGTGTTTGTGTTTCAGGTAATGTGCTATGTGTTTTACACAATGTGATATGGACTTTAATAGTAAGAAAATCTTTAAGATAAATTATACTAGAAGACTCACTTTACATGAGAAAAGTGAGAATCAGAGGAGAAAAAAAGGGGATTTCTCAAAGACACTGAGCTAGTATAGTAAGTGGTGAACTATTCCAGAGAATACAGCATCTATTTTGCCTTACAAGTGTAAAGTATTTGTTAAGCATCCTGGCACATTCCTAAGCATAGCGCTGATTCTAAGTAAATGAGAGTTTGGAGGTATTGATAATGGCCATAGCAGTACCTGTACCTAATGGAGGTATATCCAAGTTTTGCAATGGCCCAGCTACATGAGGGAAAGCATCTTACCCATCTGGACAAATGAGATGGTGAATAACCCAAAGCTTATTAGACTCATTAAAAACTTTAAGGGGCAATAAATATGTTAAAGTGTTGTAAAGTAATAAACATTTTCACTTTGCTTTTCCTACTCCATTCTAAGAACAATGCAGCTATAAAATGGAGAAATCATGACATTCTTTCAATTTCTGACATAGGCATGTTTCATAAAGCCGAGTCCAGAAAACTTCCAGGTAAAAGCCTATGTGGGCACATAGCATGGCTGGTGTCCTAGTTTGCAGTGTGTATGACTTCATCACCTTGTGGAATAAGAAAATATACAATATTTCCATATAGGAAAATAAATTCACCATATTCTTTTGCTTTTTTTAATCTAAAGCAGAGCACTTTGATATCTCTGACCTTATATCCCTCATAACTTGCTACATATAATTCCTTTTCAAGGTCAACCTTTCTCTTTGCTTTTTTCCATGATGTTTTAAAATTTTAAGATTTGCTCTGAAGAAGATACAGCATATTCTATTAGGCAATTTTCAACTCTAAGTTTTCATTTATGATATTCTTTTTGCTAATTCCTGTGTGTGTGTGTGTGTGTGTGTGTGTGCGCATAGTCACACATGTTTTAGGAAAAGTTTCCTTGAATATGAACACCTCATGCTTAAATTTTAGCAAGACTTAGGAAAAAAAATTAGTTTTATATAAAATTTGGCAGAATAATTTCAAAGCAATATGAATCTCAGAGACCCAATTGGCACTAAATTAACCAAAGTTAATCACTTTGAGAAGTTTTAGGAGAAACATTAAGACCTTTCTCTCATGCTTAGGACCAGGCTAAACTGGGTCTGAAATGTTCTTCCTTCTAATGGATTATTTGGGAGGGCGAATTTGTTTTTCACGTCTGTAGAAGAGGAGGGCCAATTCTGTTTTCATGTAACTGGTTATAAATGAAGAAGCAGTTACTCTAGAAACAATTATATACCTGTTTAAGTAGGTTTTTCAAACTAATACTCTTAGATTGCTTAAAATTATACTTACAAAACTGCAGCAGCTTTTAAACTAATGACAATACCATGAATAATTCCCTTTAAAAAGCACAGAAATGTTTGTGGATAAATCCTATTATTGCAGAAAGCTATTTCTTTCAATGAATTCTACCTGTTGGAATCTTACTGTTCCACAGATCAGGTAAAAAATTTCCATTAAAGTAAGATTGAAACTAACTCTGGACAAAAATACCTCAACCCTGAAGCTGAGACAGCTGTGAATATTCTTGAGACCTTTCTATTTTCTATGATCTTAATGATCTTCTGTATTTCAAATGTTTTTCTGTGCTTAGCAACTTCATAAAGAAATCCACTAATGTAAAAGGCTTTAAAGATTTCTCCAAATTCCCACTCCCTTAATATGAACTGGATTTTAATGATGAACCATCATGAAAATATTTCAACATTACCATCCATACTTTGCAGTGTTTTATGAGCCTAAATATGTATTAGATACATAGATATTCCATGAGGAAAAAAAATAAAAACTGTCATTTCTTGGGGAGCTATAACAGAAAGTGAAAGCATATACCCTAGCTCCAGATAAATTTAGAAACAAAATACTAGAGCTAATTTTTAAAAGCACATTTTAATTGTAGTGTTCTTAATTTCTTAGGACAGTATTTTCATCAAAAAAAAAAAAAGAGACCAAATTCAATCAGGGAATTCTATTCTCTGCTATCTACCTACCTGTCCTGTTTGGTTGATTCCAATCTGAAAAATAAGAAAAAACCTCCTAGGATAAACTTGAACATTATAAAATCTTACAAAATTGCTTCTTACATAGGGAATCAGGTTCTAATACAGCACTAATATTTTTTCCTTGAATTGTAGGTTCAAACCTACGTCTGGCCTTAGGCTGATTTTGTTATGAGTGTTGTTCTTGCAGACACAGAATATGTTTATTCTGCTGTAGGGTTAATTCTGTCCTCTAAGACAGTGGTAAGCACAGCAATGTTTGATCCACAGCAAAATGGCTTGTTCAATACTAGCCCATGACAGGTAGAAGAAATTAGTGGTTGTTTTAGACAAGCTCAATTTAGGGTGTTTGAAGCATATAATAAACACAGCCTACAATGGTGGAACGACAGCTGGGCAAGAATGTTTTTTTTTTTCATGTTAGTTTTCTAGTATCACCCCCCTATCCTACAAAATACATTTATATTCATGTTTAACTGCAAATACAATGTTATAGTCATTGTCAAAATTTGGCATTGTAGTGTCAATGTCAATTAACAGTGATAGAAGCACTATCCTTCTGAAGTGGAATTTAGGAATCCACACATTTGAGGACATCCCCACTCTTCCATTGTCATATTATTGGATTGGCACATCAACTAATAAGTTAGGTCCAAGTGCTAGAGGAAAAGAGAGCATCATTAGGCTAGAAGCCACATATCTTGTTCCAAGATCCAAACTCAGGCTTGAAATTGGTCACTGGAGACTTTAGGCAAATTTTAATATCTCCATGCTTTAATTACCTTTCAGAAAATATACACAAGAGAACAATACATAATAAAGAGGCAGGTGACATAATAAATTTCATGCTTTGTAGAATTTGGACAATTGTACAGAATGTTTGCAATAACCTACACTTAAATGGGAATACATGTCATTTAATGAATTTCACCGTAACCTAGAAGGGTGATGGTGAGGGAATTAAGCATATTTAACTAAAGAGATTCATGCCTGTAGTATTGGTTTTGCTTTACTCCCCCTATCTCCCTCACTTTTTTCCATGCTTCTGGGAGATTGGTTATTTGTATGCTATTGCTTAGCAACTTTTAGAAAGTTAACACCGTTATTGTTATTGAATAGTTGAGAGGCCTTTGAGTTTTTATCTGGCAAGTAATAAGCTTTGAAGCCACTCTACCCTGATAGGTAAATATCCAAAGAATGTAGCATAAAGAATCATCTAAGATCCATCACAGTAGTGAGATCACAAGGCAAACCACTAAACCCTCAAAATGGGGAAAGACAGGTTGGATACAGATTCTTAACTTATCAGAGGAGAAACCCACAAGCAGAAACCTTCATGAAAATCAAATTAGGGCAGAAAACCTCAGTTGTAATTGATGAATTACTGATGGTTCAGTGTGGTGACAAAAACTACAGAGGGACACAGTCATGAAGTATCCCACTGTTTTTGTGAGTTTTCCCTCCAACAGTTCTACCAGGACTTCATGTGACAATCAGAAAACTCTCTACAAATGGACCTATTTACAGAACAGAAACAGACTCACAGACTTTGAAAACAAATTTATGATTACCAAAGGGGACAGTTGGGAAGTGGGGATGGCCTGGGGGATTGAAATTGGCATATACACACTGTGGTATATGCAAGACTGGCCAAAGAGGACCTGCTATATAGCACAGGGAATTCTACCCAATATTCTGTGATAATCTATATTGGAAAAGAATCTGAAAAATAAAGGATGTCTGTACATGTATAAGTGAAATCATTTTGTTGCAGAGCAGAAATTATCACAATATTATAAATCAACTATACTAGAATAAAATTTAAAAACTCCTCTCCCACTTCCAGTAGAGGGAAGATAAAAATAGTCAATTTTAAAATACCCCAGATCATTCTGCCTTATCAAAGAATGCCCTCAAGATTAAAAAAACAAAAAACAAAAACAGTGTTTTGGTTTTGGGGAAAATTTGTTTTGTTTTGTTTTTAATCAGCCAGACTGACTTGGGTAAGGGGAAATGCCCAATTCCAGCTCCCTTTAGTCTTCCATATGGAAGAAGGGAAAAACACAAATCCAGCCCCCTCTATGCATCCTGTCCCATCTAAGGTAGAAGGTATTAAGGAACATTTGTCAATTTTACAGTCCAAGGGCCCCAGTCACCAGAACTCTAAGACCTAATCATAACATTTCAGCATGCTGTTTTCCCCCTGCTACCCTCAATACCACACTACATAAAATACTTGTTTACTGCAGTTTTTGCCTAGTATGTCATGCCCAGTGACTAATATAAAAAGTGCTAAAAGGCAAAAAGTATGGTCTAAAGAAACTGAGCAAGTGATGGAACCAAAGTCAGATTAGGTTGAATATGTTAGAATACATGTACCAGAATTTTAACAAAAATAGTAAGTAATCTAATGGACAAAGTGGACAATATACCATAATAGAATTATGATGTAAACAGATAGATAAAAATAAAAAATGCTTGATATCTGGCCTGGGAGGTTGGGACTGGTATATGCACACTGAGGTATATGGAATGACTGGCCAATAGGAACACTACATAGCATGGAGAACTCTACCTGATAGAGTGTCAGAATAAAATGATGAAGTAAAAGGTATTTCTTTGGAAATATTAATAAAATTGATATACCGCTATATAGAGCTAACAAAAATATGCAAATTAATAATATCAAAAACAAGAGAAACATCACTTTATATCTCATGGACATTAAAAGGATAACGAATTTTATGAACAATGCTACACCCACCAATTTGATAACCTTCACACAAGAAGAAATAATGTACAACATGAAGAAGACAATACTGCTGGACATTACATATACATGCTGTTAAGGGAATAAATCCTTAGAGTTCTCATGACAGTGAAAAAATATTTTGTTTCTTTAATGTTGTATTTTTAGTAGATGTTCACTAAACCCATTGTGGTAATCATTTCCTGATGTATGTAAGTTAAATAATTAAATAATTAAATTGCATACATTAATTTTACAGTTATAAAACTTGGCAGAAAAGAGAAATGAAGTCCTCTTCAGATTACAAGTGAAAGAAAAAGGAATAATCCTCCAAAGAGAAGGCACTATAATCAGATGAATTCACCAGTGAACTCTTATTGAAAATTATACTAATTCTCTATAATAATTCAGAAGACAGAAGCAGAGGAAATATTTCTTAACTCATTTTATGAGGTCAACATTACTCTAATAACAAAACCAGACAAAATGAAATTTCTCAAATTTCTCATCTGAAATACTACAGGACCAGTATTTCTCACAAATATAAATGCAAAAATCCTAACAAAACATTAACAATTTGAATCCAAACAACACATATAAAGTATGTATTATGACCGGGTGAGATTATCTCAGATATACAAGGTTGGTTAAACATTTAAAATCAATATTAATCCACCATATCAAAAGGCTAAATTATTAAAAATCATATAGCAAAGCAATAAATATAGAAAAAGCATTTGACAGGAAAAAAAAAACTGTTCATGAAGAAATCTCAGCAGGTTAGGGATAGAAGGGAAGTTCTTCAATATGATAAAGAATATTTACAAAGAACCTACAAGTAACATTATATTTAATGGTGAGAAAGTAAGTATTCCTGCTAAGATGAAGAATAAGATAAGATGCTCCCTCATACTACAAATTCTCAACTTCTGGAATTCTAGCTAATGCAATAAGACAAGAAAAGGAAATACCAAGTACAGAGATAAAAAGTAAGAAACAAAGATGATCACAGATTAACATGATTGTCCACATATAAAATCTGAAAGAATGTCTAATATATTCCTGAAACAAGTAATTATCACAAGGATACAGGATATAAGGTATGCTTTCCTACATACCAGCAATGAACAAGTGGAATTTGAATTTTTAAAATGCATTACCCTTTACATTAGCATTCCTAATTATGTAAGTATATAACAAAACATGTACAAGATCTATATGAATAAAGTTATGAAACATATAATAAAGGGAATAACTAAATAAATGGAGAGACTGTCCATATGAGTGAATAGGTAGACTCTATCTCAAAGATGTCAAATTTTCCCAAAACAGATTGAATGGAATGCAAGTCAAAATTGCAGTGCTTTTGTTGATACTAACCCATTCTAAAATTATAAATAGAAGCAAAAATTCGAAATAATCAACACAATATCAGTGGAGAAGTAAAAGACAACTGACACTACCCAACTTCAACACTTGCTATTAAGCTTCAATAATTAAGTGTGGTATTAGAAAAAAAATACAAATAGATGACTAGAACAGAATAAAGAGCCCAGAAACAATCACGTAAATGTAGCTAATGTATCTTTGAAAAAGGAGCAAAAATCACTATCATGGAGTAAAGATTGGCTTCAACAAATGCTGATGGCAGAAAAAGCACTTGACAAAGTCCAACATCCATTCATGATAAAAGCTATTACCAAAGTGGTATAGAGAGAACATTCCTTAACATAATCAAAACCATTTATAACAAACCCACAGTAAGTATAACATTCAATGGAGAAAAGCTGAAAGCCTTCCCACTAAAGTCTGAAATAATACAAGGTTGCCCACTCTCACTGATATTATTTAACATAGTATTGGAAGTCCTAGCCACAGCAATCAGACAAACAAAATAAATAAAAGGTATCCAAATTGGAAGAGAAGATGTAAAATCGCCACTCTATGCAGATGACATGATGCTATATATATAAAAAACCCTAAAGACTCAACCCAAAAATTACTTGAACTGATCAACAAATTCAAAGTAGAAGAATACAAGATTAACATTCAGAAATCGGTCACATTTCTGTATACTAACAATGAAATATTAGAAAAGGGATCCAAAAATACAATACCTTTTAAAATTGCACCCCAAAAAATCAAATACCTGGGACTATAAGCCTGACCAAGGAGGTAAGAGAATTATATGCTGGGAACTATAAAACATTAATCAATGAAATTAAAGAGGATTCAAAGAAATATAAAGATAATTCCATGCTCTTTGGTTGGAAAAATTAATATTGCAAAAATGGCCATACTACTCAAAGCAATCTATGGATTCAATGCAACCACTATAAAATTACCAATGACATTTTTCACAGAACTAGAACAATCCAAAAATTTATATGGAACCATATAAGATGCAGAATTGCCAAAGGAGGAATAAAAACCAATCAAGAGGCCTAACTCTCCCAGACTTCAGGCAATATTACAAAGCCACAGTCATCAAGACAGTGTGGTACTGGTACCAAAACAGACAGACCAATGGAACAGAGTAGAGAGCCCAAAAATAAACCCCAACACCTATGGTCAGTTAATCTTTGACAAGGGAGACAAGAACATAAAATGGGAAAAAGACAGTCTTTTCAGCAAGTGGTGCTGGGGAAACTGGATAGCTGCATGTAAATCAATGAAACTAGAACACACCTTCACACCATGGACAAAAATAAACTCAAAATGGCTTAAAGACTTAAATGTTAGACACAGCACCATCAAACTCCTGGAAGAAAACATAGGCAAAACATTCTCTGACGTCAACCTTACAAATGTTTTTCTCAGGTCAGACTCTCAAGGCAACAGAAATAAAAGCAAAAATAAACCAATGGGACCTACCAAACTGACAAGATTTTGCACAGCAAAGGAAACTGAAAAGAAACCAAAAAGACAACTTACAGAATGAGAGAAAATAGTTTCAAATGATGCAACTGACAAGGGCTTAATCTCTAAAATGTACAAGCAAACTTCTCCAATTTAACAGCAAAAAAGCCAACAACCCAATCAAAAAACAGGCAAAAGACCTAAATAGATATTTCTCCAAATAAAAGACATACAGATGACCAATAAGCACATGCAAAAATTATTAACATCACTGATTATTAGAGAAATGCAAATAAAAATTACAATGAGATAACACCTCACACCAGTCAGAATGGTCATCATTAATAAGTTCTCAAATTCTGGAGAAGGTGTGGAGAAAAGGGAACCCTCCTGCACTGTTGGTGGGAATGTAAATTGGTATAACCACTATGGAAAGCAATATGGAAGTACTTTACAAAACTAAATATAGAACTACCACATGACCCAGCAATCTCACTCTTGGGCATATAGCTGGACAAAACTTTCCTTGCAAATTACATAGGCACCCCTCTGTTCATTGAAGCACTATTCGCAATAGCCAAGACATGGAAACAACCTGAATGTCCTTCAACAGATTAATGGATTAAGAAATGTGGTATATATACACAATGGAATACTACTCAGCTATAAAAATAAACAAAATAATGCCATTCACAGCAACATGGATGGAACTAGAGACTTTCATACTAAGTGAAAATAAGAAAGAGAAAGAAAATTCCCTATGATATCACATATCTGGAATCTAATACACAGCACAAATGAAATTTCCACAGAAAAGAAACTCATGGACTTGGAGAACAGATTTGTGGTTGCCAAGGGGGAGGTAGAGGGAGTGGAATGGACTGGGAATCTGGGATTGATAGATGCATACTATTGCCTTTGGAGTGGATAAGCAATGACATCCTGCTGTATAGCACTGGCAACTATATCTAGTCACTTACGATGGAGCATGATAATATGAGAAAAAAGAATGTATACATGTATGTGTGACTGGGTCACCTTTCTGTACAGTAGAAAATTGACAGAACACTGTAAACAAGCTATAATGGAAAAGATAAAAATCGTTTAAAAGAAAAAAGAAAAAGAAAAAACACTGATGTAACAAGTGAACACATACCTTGCAAAAGTCTAGACATAGATCTCACTTTTCACAAAAAACTCAAAATTGATCATTGACTTTAATGTGGAACACGAAATTTGACTACTAGAAGATAGGACAAAATTTAGATGACCTTGAGCATGGCAGTCAATTTTTAGATATAAATCCAGTGGTATAATCCTTGAAATAGTTGTCAAGTTGGACTGCTTTAAAATTAAAATCTGCTCTGCAAAAGAAACTGTCAAGAGAATGACATGTCAAGACTAGGAGAAATATTAGCAAAAGATTCATCTCATAGGAAGTTGCTATTCAAAATATAAAAAAAACTCTTGACCCAAAACAAATTATCAATCACCTGCTTAAAAAGGTAGAGAGACCCAAGCTGATAATTAACCAGATACACTGATAAAAAATGGTCATTATATGCAATTTATCTGTAGATTACTGCAAATCAAAACACAATAAGCTATCACTACCCATCTATTAGAATTTCCAAAAACCAAAATACTGACACCATGAAATTGTGGCCAAGATACGGAATAAAAGGAACTCTTTCTCACTCACTGCTGGTGGGAATGCCAAAAAGTACAGCCACTTTTGGAAGACATTTTGCGGTTTCTCACAAAGTTAAACTTACTCTTACCACAAGGTCAAACAACCGTGTTCCGTGGAATTTATCCAAATGAGTTGAAAAATTATGTCCACACATAACCTGAGCATGGACATTTATAGCAGCCTTATAATTGTCAAAGCTTGGATGCACCAAGAGTCTTTCATCTGGTAAATGGCTAAATAAACTAAAGTGCATCTAGGAAATGAAGTATTATTTTCAGTACTAAAAAAAAACTTATCAAGCCATGCAAAGACATGGCAAATAGTAAATGCATATTCCTAATCAGAAGAAGGCAATGTGAAAAGACTTTATACTGTGTAATTCCACATGCATGATATTCTGCAAGAGGTAAAATAATGGAGAGAGTGAAAATACCAGTGTTTGCCAGATTTTGTGGGTAGCGTGGAAGATCAAAGAATTTTTACAATAGAGAAACCACCTTCTCTAACACCAAAATGGCAGATGAATGTTAGGTTTCTGTAAAAATCCATAGAATATACAATACCAAGAGTGAAACCCAAAGTAAACAATAGCTTATGAGTAAAGACGTATCAGTGTAGGTTCATTGATTATAACAAATAGACCACTCTGGTGCTGGATATGGATGGAGAGGAGGAGAGGCTATGCATCTGTGCAGGTATAGGTAATTTTGGAACTTCCTATATTTTCTGTTCACTTAGACTGTTAATCTGAAAATGTTCTAAACATAAAGTTTGTTTCTAAAAATAATTTTATACTTTAGATATTAAATACTCAAGTTTGTGATAGATTTATACTCACAACTGAAATTTAAGCTCTGTGTAGAAAAGGAAGATGCTTATAAATCTCCTTTCTTTTTCAGTTTCTAGATGGTGACTCACCCAAAATAGAGGCTCTAAACACTTAATGAATATGTGTTTAAATGGGTAAGTAGATAAATCCAAAACTCATTTTTCCAGATTTTCCCAATATTTGATGTACAAAAACCACAGTGACTAATGAGTAACTGAATACATCAGACCCATTGTGAAACTGCATCTCTCCCTCGATTACTCAGAGGTAATTGCTATAATGGTCTGATGTTTACAATTTCCATCCGTCTTTCTTTCCTACTCATGTGGATTTCTGTAATATAGGATATTCCTCTTCCATGTGTTGAACTTTCTAAAATCTTTTTTCAGTCTCTGCAGCTTGCTTTTTCATCTGTAAATATTTATGAGGTAAATTAATGTTCATGTCTTTCTATTTCATTCATTTCCACTAGTTTTTTAGTATTTTTATGATATAATCAATTATTTTTATATTTTTTCTATTTTTATGTTAGTGAAAATGAGAACTAATTCTAGTTCATCCCAATATTGTAGTAATAATGTAACATCTATATATCTGATGTCTGAAGAGCAGTTTACACTAGGGCATGTCTGACAGTGGAAATGCTGAGTCTTAGCCTGTACATAACTTCAGTTTTAAGTTTTTCCATATAGCTCTCCAAACTGGTTGTGCAATTTTTATCCCTATGAATCCTTTTCTGAAACTGCAGTTTTCCAATACTAACTTAGCCCTTAGGCACTGATACTTATGTGATATTCTTTACTGTCATTGTTCAAGGAATTTTATCTCAAAATTCCTAATTTACTCTGGTGTCTGTTCAAGAGCAAGCACTCAAGATCAACATCTTTCAACATATTCGCAAAGGGGAAACAGGCTCAAAGATTTCAACACGAAACTTTGGGGTTACCAAAGGGGAAGTGGTAGGGAGGGATAAAGTGGGAGGTTAGGAGTCAATATATACATTACCATATAGAAAATCTTTAAGTAACAAGGACCTACAGTACAGCACAGGGAAATCTACCCAATATTCTGTGATGGTCTATATGTGAAAATAATCTGAAAAAGAATGGATATGTGTATATGTATAACAGATTCACTTTCCTGTACACCTGAAGATTACATAATATTTTAAGTCATTTATACGCCAATAAAATTAAAAAAAAAAATAGGCAGTACCCATTGTGGCACAGTGAGTTAAGTATCTGACTGCAGTTGCTCAGGTTGCTATAGCAGCACAGGTTTGACCCCTGGCCCAGCATAATGTTAACTGGCATTGCCACAGCTGTGATATATGTTGAAGCTGTGTGACAGATTCTATCCCTGGCCCTTTCATATGCAGTGGCTGTAGCCAAGAAAAAAAAATTCCCTTGTTGTACAGCTGGCTAAGCATCTGGTATTGTTACTACAGCATCTCATATCCAATCCCTGGCCCAGGAACTTCCATATGCAGTGGGAACGGCCAAAAAAAATTAAAAGAGATCACTATCTTTCAGTGGTTTCCCCAACTTTTATTTCATGACCTGAAGCTACCAGAATTTAGTCTACACACACAGTTGTTCCTTATTCCTAACCCCCAACTATTTTAGAACACTCTCATTTTAAATGCAGTTTCTATTATAATTGAAAGTTTGGTTTAACCACAAATAAAGGACTACATTTATCTAAATGTGATCAGTTTTAACAGGATGGATACAATCTGATTCATATTCTCTAGTCTCCCTATGTCCTGACAAGCTTAATATCCTGTTTCATGGTGATGTGGGATAAGAGCACCATGGGCCAATAAAAACGGCTGCTAAAATTCTAAGGTCTGGATAATGATAGGCTTCTGCTAATGCTTCAAATTTATAAAATATATGATACCTTAGAGTACAATTTAACAAACAATGAAGTACTCAGGTCTTACTTTAAAAAAAATCCCATGTTAATCATCACTTAAATAAGGATTTAAAACTAAAACTAGCCTATTCTAGTTTAACACCGAGGTTACTACAGTCATCTTTTTAATAGTTATTTTCACCTCTGATTTCCTTTGGAAACTGGTAAGCCCTACTATTTTGATCACAACACAGGAAATATTTATTAGACTTTTTGTTCAACGAGAGTTTGAGAGGACCACTAGTGTGCTTAGTATATCTTTTTCTTTAAGAACAGCATGTAGAAATGTACAAATAAATATGCAACTTGATAAATTCACCACCCGAGTGAATACACCCATGTAATTGTCATTCAGATGAAGTCGACATTACAAAATACTAGAAGCTTCTTGAGCCCTCTTCCAAATGTCCCTACAAAAAAATAACTATTATCACTCTAATTAAAAGATGACTTTATAAATAAAATTCTTAAACAGATCAAGTAGTTTTCTTATGAAATCAAATGAGAAAAGGATTAAGGTATGATGCAATAAGAATTAAGCACATAGTTAGATCTCCTGAAGCCTATCTAGTGTCCAGTATATATTACACAGCCATTCAGCTGAATTTCACTTCTACCTAAAAGTAAAAGGAGTTCTATTGTGGCACAGCAAGTTAAGAATCTTGCCATCTTGTCACTGCAGTGGCTTGGGTTGCTGTTATGGCATGGGTTGCATCCCTGGCCCTGGGAACTTCCACATGTCTAGTGCAGCACGCATGCATGCATAAATAGATAAATAGATAAATGAGTTAATTCAGTAATATGTGAATGATGTTGTATTATTTTTGCATTATGGAACATGATATTCTCCATTCTGGTTGGGAGCCTTCTAACTCAAACAACAACTGCTAGAGCTTTATGCCATTTGGCCACATGTATGTTCTAAGATCCTACACTCTCAGCCATAGGCTCACGCTCTGGCAAGTAGGCCACAAAGTATTTAAACAAGCAGTCAATACTTTCAAACCCTTATCTCTGCCTTGGAGACACAGTTGTGGCTGGGGCACCCAAGAATCCTCAGACCCCCACAACCAGCCATATCCTCTGAAGTCTCTGGTTACTTGAGTCATAATACATTTCACTGCAGAAAATATCAGTCACTTTAAAGCCCATTCACCTAGTGACATTGTTTACTTCCATCCTGTTTCCTGAGCATCCTTTGATTTCTCTCATCTGATAACAGTACTCCCAGTAATCTATTGTAGATTAACCCTACTGACTTTATACCATAGCACAATGTCATCATTCAAAATTGTCTTTTTGTTCTAAATAAAAAAAAATGAACCAGTGATCCCTATAACATAATTATACAAAGTTATATTGATATGTATTTTATCTAAAAAATAAAAACCAGGCTTATATCAATCTATAGTCTTAAAAGTAACACTCATGGCATTACTGATATCACAACACATCTGTGGGGATGTACCAAACTCCTCTTCCAGCAAGGATAAGTCAAGGCAGCCTCAAGAGTTAAGTATCTGGAGCCTGTAGTTATTAACTTCCTCTGGATTTATCTTAGTTTTTGAACTGAGGTTGTGCTGTGTATCAAGTGACCTTAGCCAATTACTAAACAGAGAGTGGTACATAAGGACAGGTCTTACATGGATGCTTTTAGCCAATGACTGAGTTAAATGTTGTACAGTGGTCTAGGCAATTTCAGTCAACATAAAATTCTTCTAGCAGGTAATCTTTGCTTTGCAGGACCCCTTAAGGTGGCAGACGCTTCCTAAAATTGACATGGTTTTTCAGTTTCCCCTGCTAAATCCCATACTTCCACACCCAGCTCCTTTGTTCTGCATAGCCAATAGTCCAGTAAAAATGTTGAACTCCACTCTGCTCAACTTAATACTTTCTATAAAACTTACCCTGAAAAGACATTCCAAGTATTCATATGGCCTAACTCCAAATCCAAAGCCATTTTCATGATGCCACTCTATATATTGAAGTTGAGGTTTTGGTGTAGTGTAGTTCAGTGCAAACACTTCAAGTTTGACATTCTGATATTTTATTCTCAGTGTCACCATAAACTGCCTTGGGTAAGTCCTCTTAGCGTTCCCCACACTAAGCATAGTTAGGGGCCATTATTCCCTATCTTTAGCACCTATGTTCTTTGTGACAACATTGGTCAATCCAAATTCAAATTAGTTTCCCAATTATCTTAAGTTCATGATACTTTTTCATCCCTAGAAGAGGGCTCATATCACAGAACAGGGGTATTTTAAAATAAAGGAGATAGTATAAATGCTTGGTTGCCTCTGGAAACCAGATTTGCCAACAGAATCTATGATCTTCTAGATGTCTCCAGAGGCCAATTATTAATTTCCAAAGTGTCTAATATTCAGTGTATCTCCTAGTCAATGAGAGAGACATGAGGCCACCAGCTGGTGAAGGGCGTTTCCCCTTTCACTGGGACTCACATTCAAAAATATACACACAGTTATGGCAACACTACTACTCTGCAGGAAAATAGCATCACTACTAGAAAACCTAATCAATCCTATCCTTTGCACAATGACTGACCAATTCTGATCTGTGTCAGAGAATCAAGTTTAAGCTTATAAACTAGAGCTTACTACCCATTTCACTTATCTTGTCTACTCCTAATGAAGATGTGACAGCATACATCAAATGAATCATCTGTTTCTCAGAGAAGTCTCCAAATTGGTCATTTTAAAGCCAATGCTATTTAACAAATTATGAAAAGGGCCTTTAGTGTAACTTAGTGATTTTATTTAAAAAATACATAAAGAGAATTTTAGAAAGGGATAGAGAAAAGTTATCGGGAATATTACCTTATCAAAATTAAAGCTCCCAGTTTTATGAAAGAAACAAGAACCACTAACTGATTTTATGTGCCCAGAGATATTTTAGGTAGGAATAGTCAAATTTGGGGAGAAAAGTTTAGTCGATCTGGAGGCTCACTAATACGCCTGGGAAAGCATGAAAGCTGTCTTTGACTCTTCCTTTCTCTCCCTACTTTCATACCATTAAGAACAAGTGTTTGAGCTCTACCTGTGTAGCAGACACCACACTGGGTTCCATGTCCCACGTGTCTTTTTCATTGATAGTTTACTTCTACCCATCATCGTCACCACCCAGAGCCACCATTGCTTCTTGCCTGTACTAGTCTCCTAAGCAGCCTCACTTATATTCTTGCACTCCTATAGCCATTCTTCATAGGACAACAAGAGCTTTCTTCCTACATCCCAAATCTGATCATGGTATACAAGGCTGTCTTACAAAGTTTAATGACTTCCCAGAAAGCAGCTATGGAGTGCTTGCTAAGTTCTAAGGATAGTACACAGAGAATGTATGATCTAAGTTAGTCCTTAGGGTGCTTAAATTTGCATTTACCACTCCACTGAACTGGAGGTTCCATGTTGGGGGGAGGGATTATTTAATACATTTGGATTGGAAAGGAAATAAAAGGATTTTAATTTTCAGATGAGTTGAATAGTTCCCATAAAAGATTATATGAACTCTACACCAAAGTTACCAGAGTTAATGTGTTTTTTTGGCCAGACCCGCAGCATATGAGAATTATAGGTCACAGGCCAAATATGAGCCCCAGCTGCAATCTACACCACTACTGGGGCAACACTGGATCTTTAACCCATCACACCCTGCCAAAGATCCAAAGATCAAACCCATATCATCACAGAGACAATACCAGATCCTTACCCCCTGCACCACAGCAGGAACCCCCTAGAATTCACTAATTTTAAAGTGCAGGGTACAAGATATATAAAAATCATATGGCATATTTGTCTGACTTAAAAAAATAAATAAATGTAAAAAAGGACATATAAAAGTCAATTTGTTTTTTTTGTCTTTTTTTTTTGTCTTTTTTTTTTTTTTTTTTAGGCCCACATCCATGGCATATTGAGGTTCCCAGGCTAGAAGTCAAATCAGAGCTATATCTGCCGGCCTACACCACACTATTTTTTTTTTTGGTCTTTTTGACATTTCTAGGGCCACTCCTGCGACATATGGAGGTTCCAGGGCTAGGGGTCAAATTGGAGCTGTAGCCATGGGCCTACACCAGGGTCATAGCACTGCAGGATCCGGGCCGTGTCTGCAACCTACACCACAGCTCACAGCAATGCCAGATCTTTAACCCACTGAGCAAGGCCAGGGAACGAACCTGCAACCTCATGGTTCCTAGTCAGATTTGTTAACCACTGAGCCATGATGGGAACTCCACACACAATTTATTTCTATATATTAAAATTAAATCAGAAATTACCACATGCTTTACAATAGCCATCACATAAAATTGAGGGAAAATGTAACAAAGATGCAACTCCTGTATAGTGAAACCTCTGAAGCATTGCTGAGAAGACCCAAATAGAATGGAGTTATACCATGCCCAGAGAACAGATGATGATATTGTTGATACAAGGTCAGTTCTCCTCAGGTTGATCTATATAGATTCAACACGACCACAATCAAAACCAATGAAGTTTCTTGTAGCCATTTAAGATATCTAGAAAAAAGTATAGGAAGTATAGAAATGTAAAGAACCTAGAATAGCCAAAACAGCTTTAAGAAATGTGAGGTTTTAAGACCTATCACTGATTTTAAAATTTGTTTAAAACCTATAATAATTGATATTTATTATGATTTTTATTTTTTCCATTATA
Source organism: Phacochoerus africanus (assembly GCF_016906955.1). Lineage (NCBI taxonomy): Eukaryota > Metazoa > Chordata > Mammalia > Artiodactyla > Suidae > Phacochoerus > Phacochoerus africanus. Next base: position 119,161,783 of record NC_062558.1, on the reverse strand, counting down.
ATTGGTTTACAGTCAATTTGTACTGTACAGCAAAGTGACAAGTAGATCAAAAAGCAGGAGAGAGGGTTCAGAAATAGATCTACACATTTGTTTTTAATAAAAATTTTCAAAGAAATTAATTGGAGAAAGTAGAGGTTTTTGTGTAAGTGCTAGAAAATTGAATATCTATTTGCAAAACAAAAATTTAAAACTATACCTTTTAACCTGTATAAAAACTCATATTGCCCTAAATGTAAACCCTAAGATTATAAATTATCTGCAAGAAAATCTAGGAGAAATTTTAATTTTATATATGTTGTCCATAAAGGAAAAAACCTAAGTTATACATCAAGGTATTGAACTTCTGTTCTTCAAATGACATTAGCATGATAAAGTAATCCACAGATTGACAGAAAATTGCAAGTCATAAATACGGTAAAGGACTTAGGTCTAGAATATATAACGAAATACAGGACTCAAAACAAGAAAATAACCCTATTAAAAAATGATATACTGATGGCAAATAAACATGTAAAAAGATATTCTCCTGTTTTTAAGGAGACATTCATTAAATGCCTTAAATGTTTAGGATATATTGGAACCAGAATTCTCATACAGTGCCAGAAGGAACATAAGATGGTTCTACCTCTTTGGAAAGCAGGTAATTTCTTTAAAAATTAGATAGACATCTACCATGTGACCCAGCAATTCTTTTTTTCTATTATTTTAAATGATGCTTATTTTTTCCATTATAGCTGGTTTAAAGCGTTCTCTCAACTTTCTACTGTACAGCAAGGTGAACCAGTCACACATACATATATAATTCTTTTTCTCACATTATCCTCCATCATGCTCCATCACAACTGACCAGATATAGTTCCCAGTGCTATTCTACTCCCAGATTAAGAGGAATGAAAGCATGTCCCATACAGAGGCTTATACAAACTTCTTATCAGCATTACTTGTATTCCCAAACTGATGGCTGAAATGCTGAATTCTACCCAGCAATAAATGAAAGATACAATTAACATGGATAAATCTAGAAAATTATATTAAACCTGACCCCCTCCCCCCAAAAAACCCTTGCATTTTATGTAAAATTCCTTAAAATGTATACTAATCCTTTATGACAAATAACATATTGGTTGTTTCCTGGAAACTAGGAAGAGGGAGTAGTGAGGGTCAAGACAGAGGAAATACAAATGGATACAAATCAACTTTTGAAAGTAATGGACATATGCATTACATTAACTGAGGTTTCAGAGTTGCATATTATCTGTCAATGTTATTACATGTAAATATGTACTTACTATGTGCATCATATCTCAAAGTTGTTAGTAGTCCAATAAGAGTATTGCTAGAAAGGAATTTCCCTCTTAAAAATTGCAGTGCTCTTCTCAACCTTTCCAATGTGCTTTTGGCTCTCTGGCTTTCAAGTCTTCTAAGTGTCATTGTATTAATCTTGACTTCTATTTTCTATGTTCAGAAGTTTTTATATCTGGGGCCTTGTTGACCCAAAAGCTAGCCAAATTCCTAGAGAGTAAAAAATGCGCCCAGGGAGTGTGATTTTCAAATGCAAATCAGTCTGTAGACTATATCCCCAGCCACCTCCTTTATGAGGCTCTACACTCACTATCTTCCTTGCCCTCATCACCTGAGCCAGGTATCAGACAACTAGGGGTACTCTTCTGCCCCATAGCTCCCTGCAGTCCTGCGGAATAGCTGATTATAAACCTGTTTACCCTGTCCCACCATCCCTTCCCCAAGAAATTACAAGGAAGGCTTTTGTCCTCAGGCACCTCCCCTTCTCTCCTCCCAAGTCATGGCATACTCCCCTTCTTTAGAACTGTGCAGAGCGAACAGTGTTTTTGGTGGCAATTATCTCCTGATCTGTGGGTCTTGCCATACTCAAGTAGTGAAATCTATCACAGACAGTTGTTTTAATTTGATAGCCTCCAGTTTGTAACAGAAATATTTATACCTATTTTCAGTACGGATAACTTGTCTGGTTATGGTATCTCATGAATCATATTCAAAAATGGCAATTTAAGTTTCTAATTAATTAATGTCACCAAATGATATTTAGTAGTAAAAGCAATATATGCACAGACTATTAAGTGATTTTTGAAACAATCTCTCAAATTTGAAAACTGGTAATTATGCTGTCACAGAGTACATAGATTTTTCTCTCAAAGCAATTTATAGTCCTGGATTTGGGTTCCACAGGCTGTCATCCAGATTGTAAGATTCATTTTTCTTTTAACTATACCACAGCAGTCAGTTTCATAGAAATCCTACTTTTAAGAACCATTTTTCAGAAGCTTATTAGTGAATTAAGTGCACAATTATTGGAACAGCTTAGACGATTGGGTGGGGGATGCACACAAAGGAATCAATTTTTTGGAGCTTCAGAGAGTGGTCAGCCGTTTTAGAATATCTAACTACCAGCAATTTTTTTTATTAGTGAGAAGGTAAATGTGTTTTTTCCAAAATAATTTCTCTCCTATTTGGAGCTCAAGAGAACTATTCTGTGTATGTGGAATTTGACCTTTTTTGTACCAATTTCTAGGATTTGCATTCTCATGAATTAAATAGAGCATACACTATCCAACCTTAATAGATCTTTAAATGTCTTTGGGTATTCTCTTAGCCACAGATATTTCACACATAAATCATTAGACAGACATGGAAGTCTAGTGCTTAGGGCCAGGTCTTAAAAATCCTCATTGACTTCTCTCCTTGGTTCTATTATTTGTGATACTATGGAGCAATTTGGCTGGTCTACATTTTCCCTAGTTCCTCAAATGTTCATTTCTGATCAATATTACCTATTTGATGGAATTTGGGAACATATAGAATTTTTTGTGCTAGATACTTGGGGACTATGCAAGGAAAAAATGATCTATCCCAGGTCTCAGGGTGCTTAGACTAACTCTAGAGAATTTAAGTTGTGTTAGAGAACAAAATGCAGCTTTATAATTAGATGCTAAGTAAAATATGACTACATGTGTTAGTGAATATGCTTTAGTAAAAACGTAAGAACAGAGCACTATTCAGAACCAGGCTTCCTGCATCTGAATTCTGATTTTTACCACCAACTAGCTATGTGGTCTTGGACAGTTTAACTACTGTTTCCCTGTCAAATTTTGTTTTGCTATCAACTGCATAAGCTTTTATAAAGATTAAGTGTAATAATCTATGTAAAATGTTCAGCACAGAAGCTAGTAAATTATCTAGGTCTTCCTCAAAATCAGGAGCTTCATATGCTCCATACCCAGCCTCCCTTATTGAATGACAACTATCAGGAAAGGATGTCATTATGCATCAAATAAGGTTGGCCTAGAGAAGCTGGAAGTCAGGTATACCATGTGGGAAAATATCCAGATCATAATTAAGGGGAAGGTTGTCATCATGGTCGAAGTACAGTGACATTTCCATATGATAGGGGGAAAAAAACGAACCAAAAGATTTGAAAGTTCCTAAGTTCTTGAAAAATTTGGAGGTAGTATAACTTATCAGAATATAAGGGCAGAACTAAGACAATGAACCACATCGGAATGCTAAGCGTCAAGCTAATGTGTAGATGGCAGCTTTGCACAGGAGTGAACTGTCAAGGTGAGGAGTCACACCAAATTAGAAGGGCCTAAGACTTTATTTTGGTTCCAAGAAGTTAAAGCTACATTACAAGTAATTGTTTAGATTATAGAAATAGGGTCACTTCTAGGCCTAGCATTCTAAGAAAGAAACTAGAGTGTATATGTAAAATGGTAGTGAAAATAAATTATGGAAACCTGCCCGCCATTAGAAACAACTGAGGGAAATAGAGATATGATGCAGACCATTTTCAGGGAATAAATGAGGCCAAAGGCCATAGCATAATACTTGCATGAAATAGATGCTTAACAATAAAATTTAAATAGTAATATTAACAGCAGCTAGCATATATATACAGTATTTACTATATGCCAGGCTCCCCAGTAGAGCCTTTCTATATGTTAAGTCAAGGAACATCTTTAAGCTAGACCATATTATATCTTCAGCATGGGAACATAAGAATTACCATTAAAAAAATGTAGCATGATTTTCAAGACGAGTTCAGATGAAAGAAGGCTAAAGAAGTGAGCAAATGTGGGCTCACAGATCTGTGTTATTTGAACCATCAGATGGAGGGCTGAGAGCCACATTCCTAAGTTACTCGTCACTAATATCAGCACCACCATCACTGGCCTCACTGCAGTCATCACCCCACTGTGTTAAATGTGTCCAGTACCTACATTGGTGGGCACTTTTAATACACACCACAAAGCTGGTTAGAAGAATCGCCCTTGCCTGTATATGAGAATCATAAATGAGGCTCAGAGTATTTAAGTAGTTGTCCCAAATTCACAAAAGTAGGAAAAAAGTAATTAGGATTTTAGCACATATGGCCTGATTTAAAGTTCCACCAATTTCCCCCAGACTTTATGTGACATTTTAAAGCAATGTAAAAATGGAACTTTCACATGAATTGCTACCCCACTTGTAGTCATCCCTGCTTTTTCTTTAGAGGTACCAGAGTTGCTAGAAATAAACAAGATAAGTACACACAAGTTTAAGAAAAAGACGTATTTATAAAAGGACTTAACTCTCCAACAACAGAGTACTGTCTCTCCACTTATTATCACAGGTCTATTATTCACAGCTGCAGCAAACTGATGAAGCCAGAGTTGTTCTGCTCTCACTTAGGCTGCAGAAAGTGGCAGAGAAGTGTTACTCCCAGTCTTAAAATAAGCACAAATGAAGTCATAAAATCATACATTTGTGGGCACAAGAGAATTTACAAGGCAACATACATGAACAGATATCCAAAGGGTAATAAGCACTTCAACCCCCCACCCCAAAAGAGATTCAAGATACAAATTCCTTCACCTATGGCAGCAAAGCTGAGCTAAGTTATGGCCAATGTGTAAGTGAGTAAAAATAAAAAGACTTACCAAGTAAATAAACAAAAATCTCAATAGAGAATGGAAACCAGAAAGCTGAGCCCACACCCTGTGAGGGCAGCAGAGCTCAGCAGGGAGAAAGACTCTTCTTTCCTGGAAAGGACTCAGCCAATGAAAAGCCATGGACAATGCTTATTAAAGCCCTCACAACTTCCTTTTCCTCTCTGTAAAAGGGTTCTCCTCCTTTGCCCTGATCAGCCGTAATTGCAAATCCTGCATTGCAATTATCTGCTGATCCCAAATAAACCCATCTTTGCTATAGAGAGCTATCTGGCAGTCTATTTTTTATAGGTCAACAGTATCAATTTCCAAACTCTTTTTTTTTGGTCTTTTGTCTTTTTAGGCCTGCACCCCCACATACAGAAGTTCCCAGGCTAGGGGTCTAATCGGAGCTGTAGCTGCAGGCTACAGCCACACCAGATCTGAGCCACGTCTGCAACCTACACCACAGATAGGGCAACACTGATCCTCGACCCACTGAGCAAGGCCAGGGATCTAACTTGCAACCTCATGGCTCCTAGTAGGATTCTCTTCTGCTTCACCACGATGGGAACTCCAATTCTTTTCTAACTGGCTTTCTCCAAACAGTTATGAACATAGAACATAGTCTAGCACTTGATTTCTTTTCAGTTATTTAATGTTTTATGCCACATTTCAAAACGTCTTCTAGTCTGAGGGCAAAAAAAAAAGTCTTTTCCATCCTATTTTTACAATGTTCGGACTAGATACTTTGAGCTGTTTGGGAATACCTTAAAGAACACTGGTCATTGAATATTTCATTTCTCCCCTAAATGGGGTAAGGCTTCCAAAGTGAAATAGAGGTAAGTTTATATAATTTCTCCCATTTACTTTCTGTCCTTATATAAGGAGAGATTTAATGAACACCTTAATTGTTCACTATGTAGTTTTAAAGTTAAAATTAAACATCATGGGTCTAACACAGCACATGTGCCTAACACACCTACTCTTCTCAAACAATTCATTAATTGCAAAAAAACAGGTGTTCAACCATTCCCTTCCACTCTTTTTCTTTGCAGACATTCAGTTATTCATAGCATATCCCATCCCCCTCACCAACCTCACTGCACTGAGCCAGCCAAAGCCTCATATTCTTCTCACAGATTGATGCAAGGACTGTCAACTAATTAAGAGCTGTCAAGTAGCTTATAACCTCTTTAACATCTTTGATCTATTTGGAGTAATAATGAAACAAACAGTATAGTGGGCTGAAAAGCATGAAAATATTGAATACATGTTGGAAAAGGACTGAAGAGGCCAGGACTGGTTTCCCAAATGAGTTGCTATGACAGGAGACAGAAAATCACATCAAAGTTAGATGAAATAAAAATTCTGTTTACAGAAGTGAAGTGTACATGGGTAATAGAGATAGTCAAAAGAGACAGAAAATAAATGCCTTTGAAAACTGGCAGAAAGTTCAAATTATTTGGCACAGAGTATTTTAAGCAGTGGAATAGATCAAAAATGTGTTTTCAGAAAAATGTTTATAAGTTTAGAATGAATTGGCTGGCATGAAATCTTTGACAAAGTAAGACCAGTTTGGAAAACTATTGTAGGAATATAATTAAGAGGTAAACGATGGCTTCCACAGTGGGAATGGGGAGAACTAAGATAATTATCACTGGTAATGTCAAGTAAGTAATGTTTAAAAATATGAAGAATTATTTTGAAATATTTTGTTATCTATATCCCCAGCTACTTCTCACCCCACGAGATTCTTAAAGCAGACACATTGTTTAATATAGAAATATTTAAGTATTATCTATAAAAGAAGTTTTTTCAAACATAACCATTATCACAACTGAAAGATATTGGAAATCTCTTAGTGTCATATCTACTGTTCAGAGTCTTCTATGTTGTTTTTTTAAACAGTTGTCTCTTCAAACTAGGAACCAAACAAGGCTTTCCATTGTATGCACTTAAAATGTCTCAAGTCTAATTGATAGTTTACCCCTCCTACTTATGATATTAAAAGAGGATAGAGGTGGTGACCAAGGGGAGAGTTCCTCTAGAAGTTGTGACCTCTGTTGATCTAAGCTGGACCCAGGCAATTACAGATTCATCACCCTCTCCCTTATCTTGGAATGTACATCCTGCCTATGCGACTCCATTATAGCAGGTGTTTCAATGACGCAGCCTGGAGAGAATAAAGTATTGTCAAGATCACTGGACTAAATATGTGGCTGAACCCAATTAAGTCTTCTACATAAACTTTTAAGATTCTGGTGGACTAGTGAAGAGATCTACTCATCTTGCAGCTGCTCAGGACAAGACTAGTAAGTAAATGCCTTGAACTAAACCAGCCATCTGCCAATCTACTGTGACCTGCTACTTTCTCTGGTCTCTCAGATTTCACCTGGGAAGCTCCCAAAGTAGTCATTTATAAGTTTTGGATAAAGGAGAAGGGAAGTGGTAATGAAAATAATCAATGAACAATCTATAATAGGAATAGAAGAGCTTTGATTTGAGCCAAACTGAAACTATAGCCTGGGAGACACATATTCAAGAAACACTTGAATTGTGATCTGTAGGAATACAAAATGGGGGGGGGTACTTATAAACACAAGGGTACAGTTAGCTATAGGAGGATTTTTACCAAGAAGCATAATTGCAGCTGGCAAAAACTGAGGGTGTTTGTTAAGCAAGGATTGGCTGGGGTCTGAAATTATTGCATAGCTACAAGGTTAACTTGAGACCATAAAAGTTATGGCTGGCAGTTGCTCACAGATATTGTTTTAAAAATGGCTGGTAGTGTCTTCAAGTCTGATATAGCTCAGAAAATTCACAGGTTCTCAGAAATGCAGAACATGTCTGAAACCACACTCACAATGGCTGTCCATCTCCACTTTGAATGCCTGAAACAAGTTACTCCATTTTGCTTTGTAAACACCTTCTTTTAATGTTTAAAGCAGATATACAGTGTCTAATAGACATAAGACAAGCAGTTCTCTTTAACAAAGTTCAACTCAAATCAGGCATAAGCCAGAATGATTTCCCCATACCTCAATATTTAAAGATTTCTTCCAACAAGAATGTCTGGATTTATGAAACTTAGCAGGTTAGAGGATAGCATCACTTGTTGAGACAAATTACTCGAGAATAAAAATTTCTTTAGAATATAAACAAATGCTGTTGATGTTTTTTAAACATACCTGTGTGATTTTCTGGTGAATAAACTCCATAGTCAGGTACTATCACCAGTGTGTAGGTCAGAGGAAATAAATATCAATTTTACTTTTGTAATCCCCTAGTCAGTGGTTATGATTAAAATGAGTGTTTATGAATTTTTTCATGATTAAGTGTCTAAAGGGAGAAAAGTTGAAGGTGCAACATTAAAAATAACTATTTTTAGAGGTATTAGAGAAATTCTTGCTTGAAATATTTCAAGAATATGGAGCCATGAAATCCAGCTGTACAAACTGAATGGTGTAAAAGGATGATAAGTGATTTTTATAAATGAGGTCTGAAAAGACCACTTTAGAGGTTAGAAGCTGTGCCCTAAAAACAGTTAAGGAACTGATATATGAACAGAGGGCAAGACAACCAGGCCTATATGGAAGCACTTGAGCAAAAGTAGAGAAAGAGGAATAGGCTGTGTTTCATGGTTCCCCCGAGTAGTTAACAACAGTAGTAATTTGATGGAATGATTAAAAACTCATGTTTCTCATATAGGAATCTCCTCAGTATAAATACTATAGTCACAATCTACCGTGATATGCAAAAAATGTGGTCTTAATCCATACCAACCAAATTCATTCACCTAGAGAATTCTCAAGGCATGGTACTATACAGGCCATTCTATGTTGACACCTGCCCATCAACTTAAACCCAAACTTGTCCAACATTCCCTAGAGAATGGCAGTGACTTGTTACAAATAATTTCTATAGCACTGTATTTGCTAAAAACTTTGTTACTATTCGAGGTCTATATTAGAAGGGAAGTGTTAGTTATATTTAAGTGATTGCAAAAAATGTATTAAGAATATCCTTTTAATTCTAAACTCCTAAACTTTCTCAACAGGGACTCTTACAATGTTACACTTTTCTAAGTTGTTGCAGAAATAGAGAGCACTTATTCAGCAATAGATCTTTCTGAAATCATGATTAGTGATCAATTGCTTCTATTAATAACTAAGTCTCTCCTCTTGATTAGAGGGTCTTTTTCTTCCTCTTATGCTGCTACTAATATAATTACCATGTAATACACATTTAGATCAGTTTTTCAGTCAAATTTTGGAATTCTCTACAAGTTGCCAACTTAGCAAATGAAATATGGTTCAGAAGAGAGTTTTGCATGTCCAGAGTCAGCCTTCTTAGTATTTAACTTAAAAAAGCTTGGCCAATATTTAAATATTCAAAGTAGCACATTCAAATAAAAATTTCTGGCTGGCTTCTCATTAAAAAAAAAAAAAATCCAGAAATACTGAGCCTACAGTTCCCCCTATTAGCAGTCAGCTCTAATAAGAGGTCTACAAGTGTAATAGAAACAAATCTGACTCCATATATAGACCTGTTCCTCTTACTTTAACCTTTGTGCTATTTCCTGTGCTTAGTCATGCTGACTCTGCACCTTCAGTAAAAAACAATTTCCTATAGCCTGAAATATATAGGATAATCTATTCTCTCTTAGAGGCTCTCACCTTTAAGAGTCCATTGATCAGAGTTGCCCTTGTGGCTCAGCAGGAAAGAATCTACTAGTATCCATGAGGATGCCGGTTTGATCCCTGGCCTTGCTCAGTGGGTTAAGGATCCACCATTGCCATGAGCTGTGGTGTATGTCGCAGATGCAGTTCAGACCCTCTGTTGCTGTGGCTGTGGTGTAGGCCAGCAGCTACAGCTCCAATTGAACCCCTAGCCTGGGAACATCTATATGCCATGGGTGTGGCCCTAAAAAGGAAAAAAAAAAAGTCCATTCATATAGAAATAAAAGAGCAGAAAATAGAATAGTATTTGTCTTGGTGGAGGTTTACAGGAAGATTACCTGACCTATGTGGACAGCTTTAAGGACAAAGGATTCCATATACTTCTGTTTATAACATTGGTTGGTGCAACTGCTGTCGAAAGCAGTGTGGAGCTTCCTTAAAAAAACAAACTATAGAATTACCATATGCACAATGTTCACTGCAGCACTATTTACAATAGCCAAAGCATGGAATAAACCTATATGTCCACCAACAGAGGATTGGATAGAAAAGATGTGGTACATCTATACAGTGGAGAATAATTTGACCATAAAAAATGGAATAATGCCATTTGTGGCAGCATGGATGGGCCTAGAGATTATCATACTAAGTGAAGTCAAAAGAAGAACTTATTCACAAAACAAACAAATTCAAAGTTTTTGATACAATCTTATGGTTACCAAAGGGGAAACCTTTGAAGGGATGGATTGAGAGGTTGAGACTGGCATATACACAATGCTATACCAAACTGATCAGTAACAAAGACTTACTATATAGCTCAGGGAAATCTATTCAATACTGTGTGATAGCCTATACGGGGAAAGAATCTAAAAAAGAATGGATAGGTATTTGCATGGGTGACTCACTTTACTGTATTCCTGAAACTAACACAACACCGTTAAGTCCCCTAAACTCCCAATAAAATTTATTAAAAAAAAAAAAAGAGACCCAAAAAACAATTCTGACACCAAGATGTTTGCAACAACTAAGCCCTTTCCCCACCTTGCCTTTAAAAGTGCTTTGCTGAAATCCTTCAAGGAGCCTTTCAGGGCTTTGGGGACACTAACCACCCATCTCCTTACATAGCCCTGCAATAAATCTCCTCCACTCCAAACTCTTGAAGTTTTTGTTTGGCCTCACTGTGCATCAGGCACATGAACTTGCATTTGTTAATAATTTTGGCAAGCCAACTGGGAGTCTGTGCCCATGGTAGTTCAAGTTCCACCATAGGCAGCCCTTTTCCTGGGTCCTCAGGAGCTACCAGTGCTCATTTCAATCTGGAACGAAACTCTCCCTGACAGGCGTTGAAATATCCAGGGCTGGAGTCCACATTCAACTTTGGTTGGAGGTTAAGTCACTCCAGCTTTTACAGGCTGAGAATTCTCTCCACTCCATTTAGGCTACTTCCCTTGTAGGAAGTGAGTCATTCTGGGCTCATGTCAAGCCACTCTGAGTCTCCTGTTTTCTAAGAGCTGGGTCATCTGGGCCAATCTATTTGGAAGTCTCCTTCTGGGAATAGAATTTTAAAGACTACACCTCCAATTTCCTGCCTGTACAATCATAGCTTATTTGTAGTTTTCTGCATATGTTTTGGGGTTAGCCACTCCAGTTTGTGTCTTTGTTTGTGGAATTTTATGTTATTTGTATGTGTGTGTATCAGTAATTGCACTGGCCAGCTGAGAAGTCTTTGGTAAATAACAGGACTCATGTGTGAGAACAACAGGGTATCCTCCCCTATTGCCTTGGACTTTGCCTATGGCTGAGCATTCGGACTAACCTTGGCCATTCACTCAGCTACATCCCTATTGGGGCATTGGTTGGAAATCTTCCTTTGGGAGATCCTTATTTGAATTGCACTTTGCTTGAAATTTGGTAATACCAGCCATGAATAACTAAGCATAAATGATCAGAGTTTATAGTCCCTCTAGGAAAACTGGGATTATTTTAATCTATGCTCCCATGAATGAAAGGAGTTGGTATTTCTCTGCCCCTGTACCTTGAGATGTAAATGATATACCTGGGCTCAAATGGAAAAAAATAAAAGGCCTTTTGAAATTCAAGCAGAAAAACTGTGGGATCTCTGGTTCTGTCTTTACATGTGTATTGACTTCTAGGTATAGGGAAAACTAGACAAAACAGATTTCAGGTTCACATAATCTGGGAAATATTCAGTACTGTATCATCTGCTATTGAAGCTACTTTAAGCTTGTGGGTTTGACTAAGATAGACATGTCATCAATGTTAAGTATACTACTTCTGTTGTCCCTAGATTTATTAGCGATCAAAGAGGACATTTTATCTGTTTCAAATTTTTCAGCAAGGAAAATAACTTGGTATGATGAAACTAAATGAAAATGAGATAAGAACTTTTTAGGTAAAAACTATAGAAATAATGTCTCTCCAGATTTTGGTAACTTGAAACTAAATTTGTGAGAATTCATTGACTATCTGGGTAATTTCAAATAGGACAGAATATTGAAGCATTGGTAGCTGGGCATGTCTACAATAATCTTTCCCTTCTTAGGGGAGGAAATCTAAAGCATAAGTTTCCAATCAGGAAATGCTGATATGAAGTTCACAATAACTTGCCTCTTGGTTTTCACTAGAAATCAAGATTTTTAAAAGTTGAGGATTCTGTGTATATATATGTAAGACTGGGTCACTGTACAGCTGAAATTAACAACACTAAATTAACTATAATAATTTTAAATTTTTTTAGAAAGTTGAAGTTTCTAATTTAAATATTTAATTAAAAAACTATTAAAATCTTAAAACATTTGTGTGTACAGTAGAAAAGGAGGATATATATTTGAGTGAAAATTAATTTTATTCATTATTGGGCTAAGATTGGATTAAACTTAATTAGGTAAGTGGATTTTGTTATTAAAAATAGGCTAGTGAAGATCTAGATTTATTGCCTCTCAGAGAACAAGTTTATGTAGAATGCTTTTGATATCAGATTATTTGAACTTCCCAACAGATTGTGTGAAATTCCTTGTCTTAAGAGATCTGTATTTGCTTTTATTTTTTAATTTATTTTTTGCTTTTTTAGGGCAACACCTGCACAATATGGAAGTTCCCTTGCTAGGGATCAAATTGGAGCTACAGCTGCTGGCCTACACCACAGCCACAGTAACACAAGATCCGAGCTGTACCAGTGACCTACACCACAGCTCACAGCAATGTCAGATTCTTAGCCTACTGAACAAGGCCAGGGATCAAATCCACATTTTCATAGGGACTAGTTGAGTTAATTACTGCTAAGCCACAATGAGAACTCATTTTATTTTTAATTTATTATTTTAGCCCCACCTGTGGCATGTGGAAGTTCCTGGCCCAGGGATTGAACCCATGCCATAGCAGTGACCCGAGCCACTGTAATGACAATGCCATATCCTTAACCCGCTGTGCCACAAGGGAACACCTTTATTTGTTTTTAAATATTCAGTGACCTAACGTTTGACCAAACGTTTTTAAATATTATTTTTGGACAAATTTAGCTATCAATTTTTAATTAAATTTTAATTTCAGATAAATTTGGGATGCTTCAGAGGGCCCCTGAGGCATATAAGGAAAAAAAAAATTCAACTAGCTAGGACTGGTTGGTATGTTAAATTACATGGGAAGTGAATGGTAAGCCTCCTCGGATTATATTCTGAATAATTATTAATATAGATATTCTAGCAATTATATAAAGTCTCTACTGGCTTTTATGTTTTCTAATTGAACCATTTACCAAATGTCTTCCTTCTTTTCTCCTAAATATTCAAAGTTATTTTTTATTTCTAACCAGACTATTGCTCACAATGTTTAAGATTTGTCAGAGTAAAACCTCTCATGATGAGTAACGCCACCTGCTTTAAGTCTATTGCTAAAAGCACATGTGCAATGCTTGTGTAAGAATCAAGTATAAATGATAAAATGTGTAACTATATAAGGTTTCCTCTTTAACATACCCAAGCTTGTTCAGGATGTGAAATCAGTTTTATCCCAGCATGAATAACTAGGCAAATATAAAGGAAGCCTAGCACCCATGGACATAATGTAGACTCAAGAAAAGTAGCTGAATCGCCCTAGCTCAAGGCACAAGTTTTGGTCTGTTGAAGGATTTACAGGCACAAGGGGAAATAATGGAAAATGTCCATACATTTTTCGAGGTATGGGGAAGTCATTCTGGCTTATACATGGTTTTAAACATTACTAAGCAGAAAGACCTGTTTTGTGGCCTTTGGACATGCATTGTACATCTGCTTTGGCCATTGAGAAGGGGAATGCTTTTGAAAATCAAAATAGAATAGTTACAGTTTAGATATCCAGAGTAAAACTAGGTGGTCATCGTGGTTGTATTTCAGACAGGTTTCTTTACTGATGAGAACTTGAAAGTTTTTTCTGAAGGCTGCCACCAATCATTCTCAAAGCAGTGTCTGCTGGCAGACGGTAGCTACAACATTATGACCTTGAGGTCTCCTTTTATAACTACTAAATTTTTAAACAACAAAAGTGCTTTAGATCAGATGTTAGCGGGGGGGGGGGGAAAGGAGATACACTGTGGCCAATATGTCCTATTATGTTTATGTTAACACCTCATCAGAAATTAAAACCTGCTTAAATAAAGCTAGAAGCTGGCTACCAGGCTATATCTCCCCCAAGTTCCAAGAGCAGATAAGCTTATTCTCCCAAATTTCTCAGGGAACAAGGTCTTGGTTATGTAAGACTGATCTAGGATTATGGAACCTGGAAATATTTCCAACTTGGTACCCATTCCCTAATCAGTTAGAACTAAACCCGTTTCAGCATGAAGTATTCATAGTGGTGATTAACCCATTCTCTTAAAGATTTGGGGAAGTATGATATAGTATTGGATAAAAAAAACCAAGTCCCCGTAAAATTGAATTCTTCTGCCATGTCAGCATTAACCTCTCTACCCAAAGCATTATTTCCCTTCTTGCCAAACACCTGATCTCCTCTAAAATGAGGAGTGTCAAAGAAAAGGGGTTAATTATAAAAGGGAAGAACAAATCTCAGTTCAGGCTTTTTTGTCTACAAGCCACCCGATTCCTTGAATGGTTCTTCAACAAACATTTCTCTGCTCCAAACTCTTGACTTTTCAGGTTTTTTGGCCTCATTATGCATGCAGTAACATGACCCCTTGTTACAGTACAAAACGGAGGCCAAACAAGTTCAGAGATGAAACCATTTAAGCCATGCCAGCACATGCAAGTCTAACTTATTTCACACACATAAATGCAACCTAGGTTATTTATTGTAAATGCTTCTGATAATTATGAAAGAAATTCAATTCATCATTCTAAAATGATATGATTTTAACCATTCCCCTGCTGTCTAGAGTCTCCAGTTATAATAACCAATCATTTTAAAGGTTGAAGGATTTTTCTCATTTTCACTTCATAAACTATCCTGTAAATATTATGCCTCTGAGCTTCATATCAATTTCCAATTGAAGGCTTCCAGTTCAAACTGTTCTGTGTGTAAACTACTACTGAATACCATTTACCAATCTGGTTTTAATTTTCAGTATTTCTGGATTTGACACCAATTAGAATGCACTTCTCAGTTTACACAATTGCTACTACTCCTAATTACTTCTCAGCTTTGAAGGCAAGAGATGGTTTCCCTTTTATACAGCTGTTACTCTTAAATTCAAGTACGAGAATACCCCAAATAGACTGTGGGTTCAGGTCCAAATAACTGCAATAAAGGGGATGTTCCAATAAAGTATGTAATAGCAATTTTTTGGTTCTTAAAAAAATCATTATACTGTACATTAAGTGTACAATAGCATTTTGTCTAAAACAATGTACATACCTTAATTAAAAAATACCTTGTTGTTATAAATGCCAAAATATTTTTAAAAATTCACTGATCACAGATCCCCATTAACAAAGATAATTTTTGAAACGTGATAATTGAAAATTCTCGCAAAAATATGACATAGCAACTGAACAAATTCTGTTGGGAAAAGGCACCAATAGACTGGCTTGATGCAAGGTTGCAAGGAACCATCAATTTGTAAGAAAAACCTTATCTTAAAAGTGCAATAAAATGAAATATGACTGTAGTACGAAAAGCAAAGGAGAATGTTTGATTCAAGTCTCTAGAAGAAGGATGACCATTATGCTAGAACAAGAGAATAAGATTTTTATAATGATGAGCAAAGAGACCAAATTTTCTGTAGCAGTTAAGACTATACCTGTGTGTCTAAATGTGTAAACCCTATGTGAGCATGTTGATGATAGGGGAAGGGAAGAAATCCCAATTCACAAGTTTACCGGTAAGGAGCCAAAAAAAAAAAATGAAAATCATTTAGGCACGAGTGTTATTATTTAGGTACTAAACACTTGAAAAGATAGAATATTAAGGCATCATGACAGCTATGAAACCAAAGTTTGAGATCCATCAACCACAGCTACGAAACCAAAGTTTGAGGAACAATGGGAAAAAAACTAGAATTATTTAAACTTGCAAATTCAGAGTGATGCAGAAAAGAAATTCATACCTGTGAAAAGAAGTGGTTATGCTTGGTGGTGGCATTCTAAGATGACGTGCCCAGTTTTGGCTGAGACCTAGAATGCTGAGGAGGTACTAGCATGAGGATGCTGGAGTCTGGAGGATGCAATGACACTAGTTTTGCAACCACTGGGAAAGTGTAGTGGGATCAACTGCTGATACAACCTGATACCACCAGGGTGAAGAAACGTTGCTGAGGTTTTGCTAACAGGATAGGAAGTCAAAAAAGATGAGAAGCAAGATAAAAGGCAAATTCTTTTTATTTCCGTAGTTCATCAGTCCCTCATTACTGTGGCCTATCAGAATTTAATAGGAAGCAGCTGGCAAACTGGAAGTGAGGTATTAACTCCCAGCACCTGCTGAGAGAATACCCTGATAATTGGCAGTTGCCTAACTAGTAATCACTAACTAGAGTGTTTTGATCTATAAAGTTCTTTCAAGTAGCATACATGCCATTTTGGTGTTTTTGATCTCCGCATTGCAGACATGACAACATCCATTTTTCACATGAGGGATTGGGTTAGGACATATGACATTTACACATCCGAGATCACGTGGGCTGAAGAGTCAGCATTAGAATCTAAGAACCTAGTCTGCCATCCCACTGTTCTAGTAATCACAAGGTGTAAATCCAAAAGGCAACTTGACTCTTAAGAGGTTAATTGATCCTGTGACTCTTACTCTCCTGCAACAATATAAAAAAGCTGGATATTTATTTTTTTATTCTTTTTGCTTTTTCTAGGGCCACTCCCCTGGCATATAGAAGTTCCCAGGCTAGGGGTTGAATTGGAGCTGTAGCCACCGGCCTATGCCACAGCCACAGCAATGCGGGATCCAAGCCACATCTGCAACCCACACCACAGCTCACGGCAACGCCAGATCCTTAACCCACTGAGCGAGGCCAGGGATCGAACCCACAACCTCAGAGTTCCCATTCTGATTCGCTAACCACTGAGCCACGACAAGAACTCCCAAAGCTGGATGTTTAGAATGCCATAAATCACAGATGGTTGTCATTAGCTGACATGTTCTTTTAAAAAAGTCTCAGCTGAAGATATGGGATAATCCATGTGCAACTGAGTAATAGTCATTGAAACATCTACGTGTCTTTTAAAAACACAAGAATAGAATTAAGGTCCTAAATTGAAAGTATCTCCAGGAGAGGCACTACTTTCTCTGCTTCTCTGTTAAGGGTATGATTCAAGTTGGTTTAAAAAATTTCATGGACCTTCCCACTACCCTACAAGGTAACTAACTCTTACTTCAGTGAAATAAAACACACTCCTTCCTCAAGTGATGGCAATTCTTTTTGCCTTCTGTCAAAAAACAAACAATAGTTTTTAAAGGGACAAGTTTCTGATGACTACAAGGTTAATGTCAACCGATTATTTTTCACTTGTGCACTCTACAGCTTAAAAGAGTTCTAACTGGCAGCCTGTTTTCCAGAGAGCAGTAGTTATGTAAGTCCCTGATAAGTGTTTAAATTTTTTTTTTGGGGGGGTGCATTTTTGTAATTAAGTTTAGCAAGCATTTATCTTATCTGCAAAACTTACAAGCATCTTAATATTTTAATGTTCACTACAAAGCTTAATTTATTTATCCTCCAAATTTTGGTGCTAATACACAAATACTCTTCCTAGGAACAACTGTAGACTGCATAAATTTTATTTATTTTTGCCTTTTAGGGCCACACCCAGAGCATACGGAGGTTCCCAGGCTCAGATTCAAATCAGAGTTACAGCTGCTGGCCTACGCCACAACCACTGCAACACCAGATCTAAGCTGCATCTGCGACCTACACCACAGCTCATGGCAATACCAGACCCTTAACCCATTGAGCAGAGGCAAAGAAGCAAACCTGCATCCTCATAGATGCTAGTCAGATTCATTTCTGATGAGCCACGACAAGAACTCCTGAAGAGAATTAAACTAATGGTCCATGAAAGAGATTTGGAGAAATACGTATTTAAAAAAATAATATCCCTGGTCCTATCTCTTATTCTCAAGGGTTTTTTTTTTATTTTTCTTTTTTTAAACTCACTTTAAAATTACACACGTAGTTTGCTTTTGCTATTTAGTACACAACTATAGTTCTCTTACCAAAAAAAAAAAAATTATAGACAGAATATATGCCAAATTGCCCTTCTCAAAAATCTACTATTTTTAAATACGGTTGTTTCAGGGTAAAGGTACTTTCAAAATTCCTCAACGGATTCTCTCAGCTCTTCAAATATCCATTTCTCTATTTTCTTCTTACAAACCCAGTCCATTCTTTCCACTCTCAAAAAAGGTTCTTGTCATTTTTGACATGAACATAGAAATTCTATCAAAAATAGTATTTTCGTTCCTTGATTGTGCAGACATTTTCTCCCCTCAAAGGCAGGGAAATTTAGAGGTTACTATAGGCTTTGCTTTCCGGAGGGCAAAGAGGAAGAAAACAAGAAAGAAGACATAGAATTGGCCAAGATAATTACATCTTTTCATTCCAAATAGCTACCTCCTATCACAAGATATTACAGGCAGAAGAGTCATCCACCTCTTACCTTTATACAGCGAAGAAGTAGGATGGTAAATTGACTTGTCCGGAGCCCACAAGTAAGCATCTAAACTAAAAGTAAAACTGACCGTTCTGAGGTCTGCGTCTCTCGTCAGGCCTATTTATCCAAGAGTCTTGTTCAGGTGAGCTGGATTAGGCTGGGATGATCGGCTTAAATCAATGGCATCCAAGCCTAATCATCGATTCACCTGGAGTTCCGTTATGACTATTGATTTCCAGGCCACATCTCAACTACCTGATATCCAAATCAGAGTCCATACATCTCTAATATAGATTCTGTCCCAATATCTTTGAGACCTTAAATGTTGGGTAACTCTGGAAAAGACTATCACATTTGTGAATCATAAGATATAACTTTACTTGTCCTAAACTTGCCTTTATTCTGTAAGTAAGTTAGTATAAGAGATGGACACTCCTAGGTGGAGTCAAGGGTATGGTTGCTATTTTAACCATGATTAGCTAGATCTTGCTATGTGACCTATGATAAGTTGGTTAATTTTTTTTCAAGTCATATCCACCATGAAACCTGGGTTACAATGACCTTTCTCTGGATTCCTATCAAAGCCCAATTACTTACTAGGAGAAAAGGCTTTTATCCTTCCAATAAAATGTATCAAAAACTTAATATTTCTTTTTTGAACAGCACTTTCAATTCCATATATGCCAAGATGAAAGAGGAATTTCTATGTAATTAAAAATGAATAAAAATATAAACAAAACAAAATGCTTGATTTCACAAGGACCCTAAACTTGAAAGCTCCATTTGAAACATTTGTTTGGAGAAGAAACAGGTGCTATGCATTCTAAAAGCACTTTTCACCCTATGTAGAGTACTTGCTCCTATTTTTGTCTCTCTTTAAAGTTGGGCTATCTCACTTTTTTAGTGAGGATAAAAAGACAAATGTATTTCTATTACAGATAAGAAATATATATTTTAGGCATACTCTAAGGACATTTACCAGCTGGTCAATTATGATTAGAAGTGAATTGCCATCGAAAATGAACTTCCATTGAAGTCCCTTTAGTATTTGCATGTTTGCAAGGTACATGTGTTAATACTGATTGTAAAGGGTTTTCTGATCTTGCAAACAAACAAAAAAAGCAATTTAAACAAAAGAACAAAACTGTAGCTGAAATCTAACTTTTATCATAAGTTTCCTGTGATTTTTTTTTCCTCTTTCACTATAGATATACAGAATCTAAACTGTGCTAGGAATTCTGCATCTAGCAACAGTGCACTTTCCTGGAACTTGAAGTGAGAACAGCTTTCCTACTTGGCATCTCACAAGTCAACATTATTAGCAGCCCTCATCATTATCAAAAACAAAACACCCTTATTGTGTACCCGCTCTGTGTGAGAGGATCACAGAACCAACCAAATGCTGAGAAATAGCATAAAGTGGTGGTAAAAATTGAGTTCTGACAAGATACTCCCTGGAACCAAAGCCTGACTCCCTCATTTTACCAGGTGCGTACATCTGGCAAAGTTACTTCTCTCTGTCTCAGTTTAATCACATGAAAAATGACAGGGGATGTAATATCTCCAACATTGAATTTTCACAAGTGTCCCATCATATATGATGATGAATAACCAGGAAACTATAGTCTGAGTAGTGAGGACCCAACAAATAAATGGAAACTATTAACAATAAAGAATATAATGGAGTAAATTAATAATAATTCCAAAGAATATAATTTAAGCAAATCACTTAAAAAATATTTATTGAGCTTTTTATTATGTTCCAGGCTTTGGGCTATCAGACAAAGATGACATAAAAATGAAGGAGGCACTTTCTTGCCTCAGGAAAAAACCCAACATATATCTGTTAATGATGCCCAAGGCTGTGTGTGGAACTATTGCAAACAAGTACTCTGACAACTGATTTCATTCAAAGGAATAAGAGATTTGTAAATATAAGGGAAAATTCATAGAAGAGGAAATGCTAAAGTTTGACTTTATAGGAGATATAACTTGGCACGGAACAGAATGAGGAAAATGATATCCTAGACCCAGGAAACGGATTGAACAAGGGTATGGCATTTGAAACAGGTGAGTGTATTTAAACAACAATGAACAGATCCTCTTGAATATAGTATATTACTCTTGTTTGGAAAAACAAAGGGAAATAAAACTGGCATCCTGGCTTAATGGTAAACTGAGACCTGGAGGCAGGCTTGAGCATAGTGTAAACAGAAATAGCCCAGCCAAGCATATGTCAAGTGTAGGGTTTCAGAGAGCTTCCCAGTGCTGAAATTATCATAGAGTGGGAGATGGGGGGGTTGATATATTTCTGATGTTCATATTTGTGGTTTTTCTTTGCTTGCCATGGGGCCATGGGAGCCAACCAGGGTTGCCCCCTGCTGTCATCTTCCACCAGAACGGGAGTAACAAGATGAGAGTGGTGATTTCTGGCCTCTGCCCTGCCAGATATTCAAAGTGTAACTGTGGGCAAGTCCCTCTCCCACTCTCAGACCTCTCTCTCTTCACAGTATCTCTCTCCCAGACTGGCTGTGAGGATTCAAAGAACTAATTCCTATGACAAGGACCTTGTGAGTTATCAGGTGCTGTGTCAATGAAAGAGTAAGGAAAATAAGGTAAATTTGATAATACCTATTGAGAATAAATTTTGAGAAAAAAACAAATATTCAGCACCCCTGTCTTTTCTTTCCCTCCTAGCCCCAACCCTGTCAACACTTTGAATCTCGCTCTGAGTTTGACTAGGCACTGTGCTAAGTGCCTTCTAAGCCTTATTTCCATTAGCCAGCACAGCTGCCCCATGAGCTGGGCACTATTGGTATCCCAGCTTAACAATAAGAGAACTGATGCCCAAAGCTGTCTAATCCACAGTGGACCAAGCCATGCTTAAAACCCAACTCACTTTTCTCTGATGCCAAGACTTCTGTCATAAACCAATTTTGCAGTGAGCCTCCATGTTCACACCACAGGGACCCTGAAGTCAGAGGCCAGCTGCAACATGCTTCTCCTTAGGACCTGGGCTTCAGAATAACCAGGGTTGCTCCCTGCAGCCATCTTCCACTGTGTTACCCACATGGCCTCCAGGTGCCTCCAAGTTATTTTGGTTAATAATAGGTTCATTAAAAAAAAAAAATAGGAGGAGTTCCCATCATGGCACAGTGGTTAATGAATCTGACCAGGAACCATGAGGTTGCAGGTTCGATCCCTAGCTTTGCTCAGTGGGTTAAGGATCCGGCGTTGCCGTGAGCTGTGGTGTAGGTCACAGACACAGCTAGGATCCCGTGTTGCTGTGGCTCTGGTGTAGGCCGGTGGCTACAGCTCCAATTAGACCCCTAGCTTGGAAACCTCCATATGCTGTGGGTGCAGCCCTAGAAAATGCAAAAAAAAAAAAATAGGTTAGAGCATCTCCTTGCCATGGAGAGAAAAGGGCCTTATTAAATGAGCCTTTGTTATTGATGGCCTGTCTCTAGGGAGTGGAAGAAGCCATCCTGAAATGTCCTGCAGAGAAACTTGTAACTCTTGACTCAGCCACTTACTTTCCATGTTCCCTTGGATAAATAGTTTAACTGCTTTGAGCCTCAGTTTCTTCATCTGTAAAAGAGAACACTGCTTGATATTCCTACTTGCCCAAATTCCTATGAGGATAAAATTAGATGATGCAAATGGAATAGATTAATGAGCTTTAAAGGTCTAACATGCTAGTCACTATTGTTTAACAGTAGCTGTGGTGTAATGGGATGATACAGAATTCAAGTCCACAGATGAAACTTTAAATTCTGGGGTATTGTTCAGTCGAATTCTAATCTCGGAACCTATATTTTGTAACTTAAGGAAAATAGAACTTTTTCCAGTGGGGCTATAAAGATAAAAACAAGAAAATCATTTAAAATGGAACTCTACACATCATTTTAATATATGCCATAATGAATTACTGTTAGCATTTACTATACATTATTTTCTATAATTATTAAAAAATATAAAACATTAGTTGGATATATTATGACTTGTTGAAAGGATGCAAGGTATGTGAATTTCTTTGGGAGGCTGTAAAAACACAAATAATCTATCTTAAGGAGTGAAGTAGGGGTTGGAGAAGATACAGCAGCCTAAGTTATAAACCTCCTTCTAAGGATGGAAGGGTTAACAAGGCCTGAAGAAGGGACATTATTAGTGGCACAGTCTGCTCTGGTCCAGGGCTAGGCTGGCTCCTACTGTTACTCTTGGTGGGCTGTGTTAGGTCTGCTCTCATTAGTCCCGGCCTTTTCACCCTTGGAAGCGCAGCTACAGTAGGTTTAGCTATGAGCGTCCGCAGTAGCCAAGTTCTTGGAGGAAGATTAAGACTTTCTTGCGATCTGTGGGGCCCACTCCTTTGATGTTTACCTGAGCGTGAGGCTTGCTCAGTGCTGTGACCTATAAGCTCCTACCCTGCACAGGATGAAGCAAA
Source organism: Phacochoerus africanus (assembly GCF_016906955.1). NCBI lineage: Eukaryota > Metazoa > Chordata > Mammalia > Artiodactyla > Suidae > Phacochoerus > Phacochoerus africanus. The sequence continues at coordinate 119,138,616 of NC_062558.1, read as the reverse complement.
AGTGGCTCTTCACATGGCTGCAGTCCCCAGCACCTCCAGATTTCTGACTCCAGAAAAATGATGAGGAAAGCTGTGTGTTCTGAAAGGGAAGAAGAAACCTAAGAGAAAGCAGGTGATCCCACTTAAGAAAGCAGTGGCTTACAGGTCTTATATGGATTTGGGGGCCAGCCCCATCACTTCTAGAGTTGTATCTTTAGGGCATTATTTGACTTCTCTGGGTTTCAGTTTCTTTATTTGTTCAAAGAGGAAAACAACACCCACCTGTCTTGGTGGTCCCAATTGTTTGAACTAATGAATTTGAAGAATTAATTGAATTGTTTGAGTTAATGGATAAAGAAATTAGCATAGCAATAATTCATTTTGAATATTCAAGTACAGTTGCTTTTACTATTGTTTCTTTCCCTTTGCAGATCCTAGACATATGCAGGGATTTTACAGTGAGCCCCTGCTGCACTGTGTCCAGCTGAAGAATTTTCTTTAAGACTGATCTCTGGCAAGAGGATTTGCTAGAAGCTGCGGAAAATACAAAGATGTTTACACTGTGGGTCTGTCTTTAAGTAGCTGCCAAACCAGCTGGTAAGAGAGCATATGCAGAGAATGAGGTCTGACAGAAGGAGGTGCATATGGGTGCCTAATGAGTGGCCCAGGTGGCAAGGGCTGCAGGAACTGAGAGGCAAGAAAGGTCACTCACTGTGGGATGGGATTGTTGGAAAAGTTTCTTACAGAAATCAATCTTTTCTTCTTCAGAGTTATGTTTGGGTTGGGCCTTGCAGGAAAGGTAAGAATCTAACTACTGCACATTGTCTTCGTTTCCTTGGCTGCAATAGCTTTCGACTCATCTCTCAACACTCCCTAGACCCTCCCACTACCTCTGAGCAGGAATTTCAAATTAAATACATGCCAAGCTGAGAACATTATCTTTCTTTCTTAAAGCGCCTGGCCTAGAATTTGTCTTTCAATTCCCATCTCTGTACATCTAATGTCCCAAATTATGAACCTTAACATCAATTCTTTTTTTACCCTATGATTTGCAAATAACTGCTCAGAAGATGGGGATACAAAAATTCTAAGACAAGAAAGATGTCTTTTAAACTGTATCTCTTCTCCTTATTGCCACATCCATTCTCTTCACTCAGGCATTGTTCCTTTGGAGAGACTAGTGTATAGTGTCTAATTATATACTAATTCTTCCAGAAACACTACTTACTACCTGTTTGACCTTAAGTAACTACTTAGTATCTTTCTGCCTTAGTGTCTTTCTCTGAAAAATGGGCAAGCAGTTGTCAAGAAGTTAATGCCATTTGCATAAACATGAATGCAACCACTGATTCTTATATTAAGTGAGGTAGGTCAGAAAGAAAAATACCATATGATATCACTTACATGTGGAATCTAAAAAATGGCACAAATGAATTTATCGACATAACAGAAATAGATCACGGACATGGAGAGCAGACTTGTGGTTGTGGGGTGAGGGTGGAGGGCAGGTGGGGAACAGAGGAGAAGGAAGTGGAGTGGGAGTTTGAGGTTAGTAGATGCAAACCACTACATTTAAAATGGATAAGCAAGGAGGTCCTACTGTACAGAACAGGGAACTACGTCCAATATTTGGAGTAGAATATGGTGGAAGATGGTATGAGGAAAAGAATGTATGTATGACTGTGTCACTATGCTATATAGCAAAAATTGACACAACACTGTAAATCAACTATACTCTATAAAAATATTAAAAAATAAAAAAGTTACGGTGACACATATGAGTTTAAAATATGAAAAACACTTTTAACAGGACTCAGCCCTCAGTAATTAATTGTGCAGAAAGCCCTATTGCTACTGCTGTTGCTGTCTCTCTCTAGAACTCCGTGCGATTGCCCTGCACTATGTGTTCTTCAGAGCCGTTTTCTTAGAAGGTAAATCAATCATATGATTTTGACTTTGACCACACCTCTGATTATCACTTGAGTGCAAATGAGGTGACAAATCTCACATTCTTGACTTTTTAAGATCTGGACCCAACCACCCTTGTCCTTCAAATACCTGCCCCATCTTCACTTCACTTAAAGCCAAAATAAACAGTGGATCTCTTCCTCTCTTGCTAATGTGTCATATACTTTCTTGGCCCTTTGAAAGAGGTCCTCCCTGGTTCTTCCTCCTTTTTCACCCTACATTCTTTATATACATGGCCATAATTTTTATGTGTCCTAGCACCATGGCTAGTATATATTATGTGCTCACTAAATGTTTACCAGGTAAGTAGGCAAATGAATGAATGTATATAATAATAGAATAGTTTCTAGAAGAACCCCACCATAGTAGATTTTTTTTGTTGGTTTTTTTTTTTGTCTTTTTAGGGCCACACCCATGGCATATGGAGGTTCCCAGGCTAGGGGTCCAATCGGAGCTATAGCTGCTGGCCTACGCCACAGCCACAGCAATGCCAGATCTGAGCCACCTCTAAGACCTACAACAAAGCTCACAGCAATGCCAGATCCTTAAGCCTCTGAGCGAGGCCAGGGATCAAACCCGCAACCTCATGGTTCCTAGTCAGATTCATTTCCACTGCACCACGATGGGAATTCCGGATGTTTTCCAATTATTTTAGGCTGCATAAAAGTCCAGTGTCTCACATAAGCTTGTGGATTATTTTCATACTCACGAGTGATTTAATTTGTGATGTAAAAAAAAATAACTTGTGATTTTTTTACATTTATTTTCTGAAGAACAGAAATAAGTATATATCCATCTTTCCTGGAATCTGAACAAGTTGGTTTAGATAATGTGTTGTCACCACATTTCATTATGTTAAGAAAATTCATATCCTGGCTTCCCAGGAGAGTCCTAATTTATGCCTGTTATTCTGTATTAATTTTAAAAGCACCTTCTTTCCCTTTCAAAAATAGTCTGATTTGAGTGATAAATTATAATGTCACCCTAACTACAAAGAATGTTTACTTTTAAGGTTATAGGAATATTAAAGGATTGCATAGTAAAGAGGTTCAAAGGTAATTAACCCTGTCTACACACAACATCCCAAGAGCATGTTAGCATAATTTATATCATATGCAATATGCAGCTTATCTTTCAAAAATGTTTATTGAGTGTCCTATGTTAACTTCTGTGTTTATATGATGGTCTTACTACTGTCCCCATACACATGCAGCTCGGACCATGACCACATTATATAGACATGGGTTCTGTAAGATTTAAGAACCACAAGTTAAAAATTCAGAATAGCTCTTCACCATTTAAGTGATAGAAATTCAAATGACATTGGCTATGGTGACTTGAATAATGTGCCCTTTCTCCCCACAAGGAAATCCATCTCCTAAGTCCCAGAAACTGAGTGTGCTTATATGGCAAAACGGACTTTGCAGATGTGACTAAGGTAAGGATGAAGAGACTATTCTGGATTATTTGTGTAGCCTTACCTAACCACAAAGTCCTTAAAAGAGGGAGGTAGGAGGGTCAGAGTCAGAGAGATATAGGATTTAAGTAGAGATTAGAGAGGAGAGGAGAGGAGAGGAGAGATGCTACATGGCTTTCAGCATGAAGGAAGGGGCGGTGAGCTAGGGAATGGTGGCAGCCTACCAATGCAAGAATAAACCAGGAAACCAGTTCTTCCCAAGAGCCTCCTCAAGGGACCAGCCCTGCCAACACTTTGACTTTACCCTGGTGAAAATGGTTTCAGACTCCTGACCCTAAGAGTTATATGTGAATAAATGTGTGTGTCTTAAGCCACTAAGTTCTTGATAATGCGTTATAGCAGCAATGGAAAACCACCATAATGACTATTTGGAATGGGGGAGTTTACATGCAAACATAAGCCAAAATTTCATGGACACCTTGCTTCAAATATGGCTGGATTCAAATAAGGTTACCAAAAATCTTTATATCACTTTTCTCCTTTCTCTGGCTGGCACTTCTGACATAGAAGCCTAGAACTTCCATTATAACCACTTACATAACAGTAAGCCTTGTAAAATGTAATGTTTATTTCCTTGTGATATAGACAAAACCTTATAACAATAATTTTAATTCTCCCGATTTGTGTTAGGAGTGCATTTATCACTGTGGAGGAGAGGAATTTGATGTGGTGGTTGTGCGTCCTAGGTCATGTGCTCATCTCTGAATCTGGAGGGAGATGAAGGTCAACCCAATGAAACTGCATGAACCAAAGAGAGGGGGTTACCAGGAACACTGGGGTAGTGCTAGTAGGGGAATGGAGTCTGATGACTGGGAAAACAAAAATCCACACAAGTCACTACTATTAGCCTGTGAACATTCTTGTGTTTGAAGAGCAGATTAATTCATCTAACACTAGAAAATGTCCATGTCTTCTTATGATAAAATGTATTTCTAACTCAACAGTCTGAAGCAGGTGTTCCTGGTTGGATAGGTTTTGTTTTCTTGGGGGAACATTCTGGAGCATTCTGAAAACTACCAAGTGCCTGCACACTCTTACAAATGTAGTCATTAGATTATGAACTTTTTTTTTTTTTGTCTTTTTGCCATTTCTTGGGCCGCTCCCATGGCATATGGAGGTTCCCAGGCTAGGGGTCGAATTGGAGCTATAGCTGCCAGCCTACATCAGAGCCACAGCAACTGCGGGATCCGAGCCGCATCTGCAAACTACACCACAGCTCACGGCAACGCTGGATCCTTAACCCACTGAGCAAGGCCAGGGATCGAACCCTCAACCTCATGGTTCCTAGGCAGATTCGTTAACCACTGAGCTACGAAGGAAACTCCAGATTATGAACATTTATATAGCAGTAACTCACTCTAAACAGACACTCTGAAATTTCATTACATACATGTTATTGTACAATCACACATTTGTACATGACCTAGCTCCTGGTTTACAGGTGATTAATCAGAAGCAGGTGTTCTGCAGCCTGAGACGTCATCACAACCTCCTATTGTAGGAACTTGAAGTGTCAAGAAAAAAGTAAGTGAAAAACAAGTGATAACTGGAAGAAAACAGGGAAATGCAAGAAATAGAAGAGAGATTATAAAGAGGGCCTTTATAAAAATTGTATTTCGCGGAGTTCCCGTCGTGGCGCAGTGGTTAACGAATCTGACTAGGAACCATGAGGTTGTGGGTTCGATCCCTGCCCTTGCTCAGTGGGTTAACGATCCAGCACGTGGCTCAGATCCCGCGTTGCTGTGGCTCCAGCGTAGGCTGGCAGCTACAACTCCGATTGACCCCTAGCCTGGGAACCTCCATATGCCGCAGGAGCGGCCCAAAGAAATAGCAAAAAGACAAAAAAAAATTGTATTTCACCAATAATCATTGATTTATTAGCAAACTTTTATTGAGCATCTAATATCCCCTGCCTATGTGTTTTATGGGGATATCATGTAGTGAAAAAAATTAAAGACAATGACCACTGAGTGAGGAAAGTGGGGTACAGGTTCTCAGAAGCTGAGAATTTTCTAGAATAAGGCTGTGCCAAACTAGAAAACTCAGAGAAAGTTTCCTAGGGAAATGAAATCTGAGCGGGGCTTCAAAGGCTAAATAGAAACTGATAAATATAAATAAGGGATGAAGATATATTAAAAAAGGGAAAAGCAGGAGCTCCTACTGTGGCACAGTGGAAACAAACCTGACTAGTATCCATGAGAATGCAGGTTAGATCCCTGGCCTCATTCAGTGGGTTAAGGATCTGGCATTGCCATGAGCTGTGGTGTGAGTCATAGATGCAGCTCAGATCCTGCATTGGTGTGGCTGTGGCATAGGCTGGCAGCTGCAGTTCCAATTCAACCCCTAGACTGGGAACTTCCACATGCCTCAGATGCAGCCCTAAAAACCCCCCAAAAAGGGGGGAAAGTTAAAATTCCAAACAAGGAGATCTAAATCACAGAACCTGTGGCAATACAAGCTTAGATTGACTGGGAAGACAAAGAGTGGTAAGAAGAATTAAAAAGAAACAGAATGTTCTAACATTTAAAAAAGAAGAAAATAGTAACTAAAGAATGAGGAAGGAAAACTTGGGGGAGGGGAGAATAGGAGAAGAGTAAGAGAGAGGAAAAAAAGACATATGCAATTCTAGATGTTCACAAGGTGCTGCATTTGAACCCGCGATGCTGGTCTCTGAAAGGCTGGTACTGCGAAGAGTTGAACCCTTGTCACTCTGCTTGTCACTCTGCTCTTCTCTTGGTTTTCCAGATGGGTTGTGGGCAGCGTTTCAAGCTGACTTGTTGGTCATCTCTGGAATCACAGTCCCAAGTATAACAGAAGATATTTTGTAACCCTAAACAAAATAAATCCGTGAAATGAGAGAACTGAAACAGGAATATATAAATTCATTCAGTGAAAGGTGGGAGAGTTTCTATATTATATTCCATTTCCTTTTAAATATCCTCCTATGTTTTAAATGATAAAACTCCTGGTTTTATCAGGTTTACATCAGAACATGATGATGTAATTTTCTTCCAGTCCAAAAGTAAATAAATAGGAGAGGGCTGGTTTTAATTATTTAATACATTGGTTACTAATGGATTTAACAAATTAGTAATTATTAGTGAGACTCACCTGTGATCTCAACTGTCAACATTTACACGAGAAAAACAAAACAAAACTGAAGATGTATTTATTGTACATTTTCATAATATCCAAACATTTTAGCATGGTCTCCTTGGTAGTTTTGCACTGGGACAAGTTAGTTAAAATGGAATTTTAGTATGGATTTTTATTATGTCCCCTAGAATTTCCTCCCTATAGGCTCTGTGTTAGGATTATTCATGAAAGAAATCTGAGTAAGATTTGGAAGGCAGATATGAAAGTAACAGTGATATTTGTACTTGGGAAAATGGTGTGGAATCAGCTGCTGTTGCAGTTTGTGTATATTGTGGCTCATCTTCTGGCTCTGTGAAGAAGGGAAGACTGGCAAATAGTACAAGGAATGTGGGATTATAGCCATGTGGGTGGTTGAAACATGCAGTATAGGAATTCCTTTATTTCCTTATACACTATTTCATTTAAAAAATCTATATTGCGTACCCACTCAATAAAAGATAATGTGCAAGGTTCTGGTGGGGAGAAGTGGGAGAACACTAAGAGGTCCTTGATAGTCACAAGGTTTACTCTGCAAAAAGAGAAGGAAAAAAATATGGCCTGGGACCACATTATGTGAGGACAAAGTCTTATGAGATATACAGACCATGAAGTACAAGAATTGTTCAGTGGTTCCTTCTGCAATTAATTTGTATTAAGAACCCCCCCCCCCCCCGTATGCCTGTTGCTTTGATGACACTAAAGGCTGCCAGTCTGTGGATGGCAGGATTGTTGCCTTCAAACTGTAGAGACTGTATGAGGCAATGAAGGAAATCTTTCTAAGCAAAGCTTCTTGAAGTGGTGATATGTTGGAGAAGGGATTTTAAAAGGCAAAATGGGAGAGCACCCCGAAAGAAAGAATGGCTGAAGATGAATATACAGGAGAGGGAAATGTCTGAAACAACTTGAATGCAGAAGATTTTGGAGAAGGTTGCAAGGAAAGGAGGTTGAAATAAGGACACAGGGGGCCATCAGGTTCCAGTTTTTCTCTTTACAGATTTAAAAAGTGAGTTTATTTGAGGTCAGTCTATGTGTTTGATAATTAGATTGGAGAGTCTTAGATCCTCACTGTGGTTTGATCCTGTTGATGGGTACAGTAAGGTCTCCACTTTCATGCATCCAGACAGGAGAGTGGAAGGATTCCCAAGTTGATTTCAGAACCCTGAAACCAGACTGTCTTCTCCAAGAACAGGAGAGTTTTCTCTGGAGACAACTGTTCAGAATGTAACATTGACTCCATGTGCCCACGGGAACAGACAGAAAGAACAATTTCTGCAATAAGCACAAAGCTTTGCTATTTCCCAAGAAATATGAGGGGGAAAATGTCTTGCTGCAGCTCTTTCCAAAAGAATACAAATCTCTCAATTTTACCAGACTATAGATGAGCACATGTCTCTGTCATAGAAGGTTATCCCTGACACTTTAAAATTCCCTCATCCAATCACATTTTAATCCAAAAGCTAGTTAATTTTTGGATGATTAATTCTTGGTGGGAAAATACAAAAAATCTAAAATTTAATTTTTTATGTGAATTCCTGATAATAATCACTAATCTCAGGGGAAAATATCATCTCAAGTAAAAATAGTGTTGTCATAAGGAGTAAAGCTTCAAAATCAAGCTTTTTGTCAAAGAGTTGTATTGAATATTTAATATGAATTTGTTGAAAGAAAATCTGAAAGTGAAAATCAATGAGAAAATGAACATTTAAAAATCCAACACATTCCCTCTACCTAAAAAGAACTACTATAGGTATTTTGGACGAGTCCACACAAAATTCACCCATCTATATGTATATATATATATATATATATTTTTACCATTAAAATACTCTTGTGCTCTGCTGTAATGTGTTTATGTTTTAATAGACACTCCTTAGATCTACGGGTTCATAATTTAAACCTTTGAAAGCTGTGGCAGGAGGGATGGCTAAGAGTGACTTACTCATTTCGATGTATTTGTTCAAATCTTTCTAGGCCAATGGCATCACAATGTCTTGCCCCAGGTATAAAAGCACTGTTTGTTTAGGGTTTCCTCTGCTGTGCAGAAACTCTTAAGTTTAATTAAGTCCCATTTGTTTATATTTGTTTTTATTGTCATTACTTTAGGAGGGGGATCTGAGAAGATATTGCTGTGGTTTATGATGGAGAGTGTTTGGGCTATGTTTTCCTCTAAGAGTTTTATAGCAGCTGGTCTTATATTTAGGTCTTTAATCCATTTTGAATTATTTTTGTGTATGGTGTTAGGGAATGTTCTAGTTTCATTCTTTTACATGTGGTTATCCAGTTTTCCAGCACCACTTATTGAAGGGGCTGTCTTTTCTCCATTGTATATTCCTCCCCCTTTGTCATAGATTAGTTGACTGTAGGTACATGGGTTTAATTCTGGGCATTCTATCCTGTTCCATTGATCTACATTACTGTCTTTGTGCCAGTACCATATGGTTTTGATGACTGTAGCTTTGTAGTATAGTCTGAAGAACACAGAATGGGAGAAAATATTTGCAAATTAAGCAACTGACAAGGGATTAATTTCCAAAATTTATAAACACCTTCTGCAGCTCAATACCAAAAAAAAAGAACAACCCCATCAAAAAATGGGCAGAGGATCTAAACAGACAATTCTCCAAAGAAGACATACAGATGGCCAAAAAAACACATGAAAAGATATTCAACATCACTCATTATTAGAGAAATGCAAATCAAAGCCACTATGAGGTACCACCTTACACCAGCCAGAATGGCCATTATCCAAAAGTCTACAACAATAAGTGCTGGAGAGGGTGTATATTAAAAGGGTTGCTATTACACTGTTGGTGGATATGTAAACTGGTGAAACCACTGTGGAAAAAAGTATGGAAACAGAAAACTAAAAATAGAACTACCATTTGATCCAGCAATCCCACTCCTGAGCATCTCTCCAGAGAAAACCATGACTGAAAAAGACACATGTACTCCAATGTTCATTGCAGCAGTCTATGCAATAGCCAAGACATGGAAACAACCTAAATGTCCATCAACAGAGAAGTGGATAAAGATGCGGTACATATACACAATGGAATATTACTCATCCATTTGAATGAAAGAGATAATGGCATTCGCAGCAACATGGATGGACATAGAAATTATCATGCTAAGTGATGGCAGTCAGACAGTGAGACACCAACATCATATGCTGTCATTTACATGTGGAATCTAAGAAAATGACACAATAAATTTCTTTGCAGAACAGATAATGACTCACAGACTTTGAAAAACTTGTTTTCCAAATGAGACATGTTGAGGGGTGAGGGGATGCCCTGGGGGTTTGGGATGGAAATGCTATAAAATTTGGTTGTGATTATTGTTGTACAACCATAAATGTAATAAAGTTCATTGAGTAATTTAAAAACAAAAAAAAGAAGGCCTGTCTGAATGACAATTTCTGATGAGCAGTGGCTTCTAACACTTTTAGGAAAACAGAGGCTCAGACAAACACATGAACAAACTAACAAACAAAAAGAAAGTTCAAGTAGCTTCAAAGAGCATTCTCCTGAAGTGGTGGGAGAAACCTGGCCTTCTCCATCACTCTAGATTGTAGTTGAACTCTTCAAGAATTTTCTCTGTCTCTGGAGCCATTATAGGAAGAACTTCAGCTCCAAAATTTGACTTGAAGGAAAGTTGCTAGAGGGTAATTTTACATGGCTACACATTAACTTCATGTAGAATAGCTCATGATGAAAAATAACATTTGTTTTTATGGGACTTATCCTACAGCAGCTACCATATTGGGCTAGAGATTTTAATGTCATTTGGGTCTTGCTTTAGATAAGAGTAATAAGTGCATCCTGAAAAGTTGGAAGTGATGTAAATTTTTAAAAATTGAATTACACTTAAGATGTACTCTGATAACTTAATCATTAAGAAAGCCTGCAGTGTATCCCTTGGAAACGCAAAGAATCTTTGGTTATGTGAATAACCATGGTTCTTGAAACCTTTCTGCATTATTTATGCCAGCTCAGATTTTCATATTGAAGGAGGGGAGTCCATGGTTTCTCTCAGGTCAATTTTGCTTATTAATATTTATGAGAGTCTACATTTTCAAAGGTGAGTCTTTGTTTCTTCTTGTGATCACTATGATTTTGTCCTGAAATGTGATTATTTTCAGTTGGCATCATTGTTAATATCATGCTAAATATTTCATATACTATATTTATATTTCAGAGAAAATGGAGTAAAAATGTAGCTAAATAGAACCCATATTTATCAGAGTTTAAGAGTAATTCAGAAGCACTGTCTATCACAACATAGTAATATGTTACTAACTCTGAGAGGGAGAGAAGATGCTAATACCAATGAAACACATCAAAGATACTAGCGGAGGATTCACAACTAATCATAGAAACCCAGTTACCAATTCATCGACTTTTACATTATTTGCTTCTGGTGGAAACATAGACAAAAAGGAAAAAAGGTTAGCAGAAAAGGATGAGAGAAGGACGTATCTTTTATGAAATTGTCATTTATATGTTATTTAGCAAATAGTTGCCACTAGATTTATTTGTGGAACAAACTTCGACAGAGAGAAAATCATTTTAGGTTTTTTTTATTATTTCATTTTATCATTTTAGAAATAATATTTCTTTTATTATTTAGAGATTATATTTTGCATGCTGCCATATATATCAGATTTCCACTGAAATCAGTCACATTTCTACCAGACAATTATGAAGAATGCAAAGTATCCCTAATAGCATGAGACTTCAAGAAATATGGCCTGTATCTGTCACTACAGGCTGAACAAAAAAGAAAATACTTTACACCAGAGATATTAATACAAAAAGAGCAAAAATCATAAGTGAAACAGTGCATTCTTTGGTATAAAGACATATTAAATCCACTTCCCTTATCCCAAGCTACATCAAGAAGGGAAAACCAACTTCTAGCTGGAGGTTGGTACAGATGTGCCACAGACGTGTCCTTCCTCCTAACCTATATGGTTGCATCATCAGCTGCCAAAGGAAGATAATATCTCATAGCAAAAGCCTTCATTCTAATCATCACAGGATTCAGGCAGTCACTACACAGTACCTGCATCTAGAAAGACTGTGACTGTTCCTAACTAATGTGAAGTAGCGTTTAATGCTACATACTTCCCCTTAACAAACTCATAACAGTTACAAATATTCATTCCGTGTTACTAGTATTCAATTGTTTCTGATTTTGTCACCAGACTATAAGCTATGGGAATTTAGGGACCCTGTGCTTTGTTCATCTTTGTGAATCCTATCAATTAGGCTGGCTACTATGAAGGTAGATTCTAGGATAACATTTACTCTGGAAGCTCAGAATAAAGATGGAGGAACAGAGAAAGGGAGAGGGTCCCTGTCAGGTCCTCAGGCAGGACAACTTACTGAACATTTCAGCCTAGCCATTTCTTTCAGAGCTGACCTCAGAAAGAAAACAATGCCACACTTTTGGGTTCCTAGAGTCTAAGATTATTGTAGAATCTGAAGATGGCTTAATTAAAGGCTAATTCCATTTCAAATGTTCGGTTCCATTTCTGACAGATTATTTTTTTTTCCATTTTCTTTTTTAAAGTTTTTGTTATAGCTGATTTATAATGTTCTCTCAATTTCTGCTCTACAGCAGTGACCCAGACATATATATATACACATTATTTTTCTCAGATTATCCTCCATCATCCTCCATCACAAGTGACTAGATATAGTTCTCTGTGCTATACAGGATTTTCATTGATTTTCCACTCCAATTGCAATAGTTTGCATCTATTAACCCAAATTTCCAGTCCATCCCACTTCATCCTCCTCCCCCTTGGTAACCACAAGTCTGTTCTCCATGTCCATGAGTTTGTTTCTTTTCTGTAGATAGGTTCATTTGTGCCATAGATCAGATTACAGATATAAGTGGTATCATACGGTATTTGTCTTTCTCTTTCTGACTTATTTCACTTAGTATGAAAGTCTTTAGTTCCATCCATGTTGCTGCAAATGGCATTATGTCATTCTATTTTATGGCTGAGTAGTATTCCATTGTGTATATATACCATGTGTTCTTAATCCATTCCTCTGTTGAAGGACATTCAGGTTGTTTCCATGTCTTGGCTATTGTGAATAGTGCTCCAATGAACATATGGGTGCATATGTCTTTTTCAAGGAAAGTTTTCTCCAGATATATGCTCAGGAGTGGGATTGCTGGGTCATAGGGTAGTTCTATGTATAGTTTTCTAAGGTACCTCCATACTGTTTTCCATAGTGGCTGTACCAATTTACATTCCCACCAACAGTGCAGGAGCGTACCCTTTTCTCCACACCCTCTCCAGCATTTGTTATTTGTTGATTTGTAATGATGGCTATTATTATGTGTGTGAGGTGTTATCTTATTATAGGCTTTTATTTGCATTTCTCTAATAATCAGTAATGTTGAGCATTTTTTCATGTGCCTGTTGGCCGTCTGTATATCTTCCTTGGAGAAATGTCTATTCAGGTCTCCTGCTCCATTCAATTGGAGCATTGGTTTTTTTTGCTGTTGAGTTGTATAAATTGTTTGCATATTTTAGACTTTAAGCCCTCATTGGTTGCATCATTTGAAACTAATTTCTGCCATTCTGTAGGTTGTCTTTTCATTTTGCTGTTGTTGTTGCTGTTGTTTATGGTTTTATTTGCTGCGCAAAAGCTTGCCAGTTTGACTAGGCTGGTTTATTTTTGTTTTTATGTCTGTTGCCTTGGGGCCTGACCTAAGAAAGCATTTGTATGGTTTATGTCAGCTTCTTATGACAACTCCTTGATGTTTCTGATGCATCAATGCCTAATACATGGATGAACCTCAAATATATGAGCTGTAAACTGAGGTGGACTTAAAAAGATTTGATTACAGAAAGATAAACCAGGGTAAAACAATTTCTGCTTCACTCTTAACCTCAACCAGATGTATCCAAATAAGTGCATCAGAGGTCCTGGAAGATGCTCAGGGTTTCACTACATGGTCTGGCTTCCTAGGGCTCTTGGCACAGAAAAAGCCATTTCAAATTACTTTAGTGTATTTTACTAAGATATATTTCCTAAGTTGAAGGGTTGGGACAAAGAGCATAAGATTAATTTCACATGTGCTCACATTGTAAATCATTCTACATGTATCATATGTATATTTATTCTGAGCAAGTTGCTCACTGATATTAAAGAAAGATACCTACATCATATTGAAAAAGAAAAGCACACAGGAAAAAAGGAAAAGAAAAGGGTTCCTCCCTGTGGAATATGCAAATGATGAGAATGTAGAGGAGAGAACTTTACATTCAACCTGTACCTGCCTACCTACATTATTCTGAGTAAAGAATACAAGAGAAAGAAAAAAGATCATACACCACAAACAAATGGGATTCATCCCAGGTTGACAAGGATGGTTCAATGTATGCCAATCAATCAACGTTATACACCGCATTAACAAAAGAAAAGTAAAAAACCACATGATCATCTCAATAGATGCAGAAAAGCCATTTCACAAAGTCCAGCATCCATTCATGATAAAAACTCTTACCAAAGTGGCTATAGAGGGAACATTCCTTAACATAATCAAAGCAGTTTATGACAAACCCACAGCAAATATAGTACTCAATGGAGAAAAGCTGAAAGCTTTCCCACTAAAATCTGGAACAGGATAAGGATGCCCACTCTCACCACTTTTATTCAAAATAGTATTGGAAGTCCTAGCCACAGCAATCAGACAAATGAAAGAAATAAAAGTATCCAAATCGGAAGAGAAGAGGTAAAATTGTCACTGTGTACAGATGACATGATACTATATATAGAAAACCCTAAAGACTCAACCCAAAACTACTTAAACTGATCAATAAATTCAACAATGTAGCAAGATATAAGATTAACATTCAGAAATCAGTTGCATTTCTGTATACTAACAATGAAATATTAGAGAAGGTATACAAAAATAAAATACCTTTTAAAATTGCACCTCACAAAATCAATACCTTTTTAAAATACCTTTTAAAATTGCACCTCACAAAATCAATTTTAAAATACCTTTTAAAATTGCACCCTCACAAAACCTGGGAATACACCTGACCAAGGAGGGGAAAAACATATGCTGAGAACTATAAAACAGTAATCAAGGAAATTAAAGAAGATGGAAAGAAATTCCATGCTCCTGGGTTGGAAAAATTAACATTGTAAAAATGGCTGTACTAAGCAAAGCAATCTGCAGATTCAATACAATCCCTATCAAATTACCCATGATATTTTTCACAGAACTAGAACAAACAATCCAAAAATTTGTATGGAACCACAAAAGACCCAGAATTGCCAAAGCAATCCTGAGGAACAAAATCAAGCAGGAGGCATAACTCTCCCAGACTTCAGGCAATATTACAAAGCCACAGTCATCAAAAGAGTGTGGTACTGGTCCTAAAACAGACACACAGACCAATGGAACAGAATAGAACAGTCAATTAATCTTCAACAAAGGAGGCAAGAATATAAAATGGGAAAAAGACAGTCTGAAAAATGGTGCTGGGAAAACTGGATAGCTGCATGTAAATCGATGAAACTCGAATACAACCTCATACCATGCACAGAAACAAATTCAAAATGGCTTAAAGACTTAAATGTAAAACAAGACATACTCAAACTCCTAGAAGAGAAAATAGGCAAAACATTCTCTGACATCAACCTTACAAATGTTTTCTCAGGTCAGTTTCCCAAGGCAACAGAAATAAAAGCAAAAATAAACCAATGGGACCTAATCAAACTGACAAGATTTTGCACAGGAAAGGAATCCATAAACAAAACAAAACAAAAAAAAACAAACAAACAAAACAACAACAAAAGATGACCTATGGAATTGGAGAAAATAGTTTCAAATGATGCAACGGACAGGGTTTAATCTCCAAAATATACAAACAACTTCTATAACTCAACAGCAAAAAAGTCAACAACCTAATTGAAAAATGGGCAAAAGACCTAAATAGACATTTCTCCAAAGAAGGTATACAGATGGCCATAAGCACATGAAAAAATGTTCAACATTACTGATTATTAGAAGAATGCAAACCAAAACTACTATGAGGTACCACCTCACACCAGTCAGAATGGTCATCATTAATAAGTCCACAAATAACATATTCTGGAGAGGGTGTGGAGAAAAGGGTACGCTCCTGCACTGTTGGTGGGAATGTAAGTTGGTACAGCCACTATGGAAAACAGTATGGAGGTACCTTAGAAAACTATACATAGAACTACCCTATGACCCAGCAATCCCACTCCTGAGCATATATCTGGAGAAAACTTTCCTTGAAAAAGACATATGCACCCATATGTTCATTGGAGCACTATTCACAATAGCCAAGACATGGAAACAACCTGAATGTCCTTCAACAGAGGAATGGATTAAGAACACATGGTATATATACACAATGGAATACTACTCAGCCATAAAATAGAATGACATAATGCCATTTGCAGCAACATGGATGGAGACTATCATACCAAATGAAGTAAGTTAGAAAGACAAATACCATATGATATCACTTATATCTGGAATCCAATATACAGCACAAATGAATCTTTCCACAGGAAAGAAACTCACAGACTTGGAGAACTGTTGTGGTTGCCAAGGGGTGGGGGGAGTGGGATGGACTGGGAATTTGGGTTAATAGATGCAAACTATTGCCTTTGGAATGGATAAGCAATGAGATCCTGCTGTATAACACTGGGAACTATATCTAGTCACTTATGATGGAGCATGATAATGTGAGAAAAAAGAATGTATCCATGTATGTATGACTGGGTCATCTTGCTGTACAGTAGAAAATTGACAGAACACTAAACCAGCTATAATGGAAAAAAATAAAAATCATTAAAATAAAAGAAAATGGGCAAATTATATGAAAAAATATCATCAAAGACTTTTTTAATAATCAATAAGTGAATGAAAAGATGTTCAACATGATAAGTCATTAGAAAGATACAATTTAAATCACAGAAATATACTTCCTCACACCTACCAGAGTTGCTAAAATAAAAAGAGATGTGTTTGAGATAATGCAGAGCAACTGGAACCCTATGGTGAAAATGTAAAAGGGCATAGTTACTTTGGTAGCCTCTCAAGCAGTTAAATGTATAAAACTTATCATATTCACCAGTGATCTCCCTCCTAGATATCATTCCCCCCCCAAAAAAACTTATGTTCACACAAATATTTCTATACAAATTTTCATAACAACATTACTCCAAATAGCCTAAAAGCAGACACAACTCAGATGGCCATCAACTGATGAATGAATAAACAAAGTGTGACATATTTGTAAGGTAGAACATTATTCAGCAATAACAGAGAAAAAAGACTGATGATCGGCTACACAAAAGATTTTTTAAAAACCCAGTATGCTAACTGAATGAAGCCAGATGTAAAAACAGCACTTATTGTGACAATTGTGTTTATATGACATGTCCTGAAAAGGAATACCAACAGAGACAAAATGTGAATGCTGGTTGCCTGGGGATGGAGGTGGCAACTTTTAGTATCTTTGGAGGTAGACGGAAATGTTCTGAAATTGGTTTGTGGTGAAAGTTGCATAAATGTAAATTTTCTGAAAATCTCTGAATTGCACATTTAAATTGTAAATCAACTACACTTCAATAAAGTTGAAAAAATAAAATTGGAGTGTTCTGTGGTATGCAAATTATACCTAAAAACACATAAGATTAAAGAAAAGTAAAGCTGTTTTATAATCCAACAGTTTGTAAAACTAGAGATGAATTATTTCTCATACCAAACCAAAACGAGCCAAAAAATATGTATTCTAAAAATATTTAAATGTATAATAATGCATGCAAACTACATATTCATATCATTACCCAGATATTTTAAAATACTAAGAATTTTTCACAATATTTTTGATGGGTTTTTTTTGCTTTGAAAAGTTTAGAGCAAAGTTATTCTTGTTCTTCTCCATGAAATTCCATCATATATCATCATTACTATCAGATTTAATAATAATTGCATGTATTAACGTAACAAACCTAAATTAACAAACAGTGCAACCCTTGGAAGAGTTCAGGGACACTTGTGGATACAATCTAACCATTCATCTGACATCCTCATCCAGGATATCTCATCAAAGATTAGAAATATATTGCTTCCTGAGCCAACACATTTCATGGCGCTGTGAATCCCAGAAGAAAACATTCAAGTTTCGGACAAATATCTTTACCTGAATGATCTAGAGCAACACTGTCCACTAGAATTTTCTGTGATAATATAAATGTTTTATAATCCATGCTGACACCAACATAGTGAACACCAACCAACATGTCATTATTAAGAACCTGAAATGAGGTAGCTGAGAATGAGGTTCTAATAATTCATTTTACTTAATTCTAATGAATTTAAATAATCACATGTGGCTGATGGCTACCACAATGGACAGCATAGGGCTGGAAACTCATCCAATTTAACTGAACATGGAAAACTGAAGTCGTAATATTTCTTGAAAAATTTACTTCTCTTCTTGTATTTCCCCACTTTGATGAAAGTTATAGTCATTCATCCATTCCAGAAATCTTGCAGTTATCCCACAGTTATTCTCTGCTTGCCATCTATCATCAAACCCTGCAAAGTCTACCTAAAAAATGATTTTTTATTCTTCTCTAGCCTCTATATTTCACTGCTTCTTTTTCATGCCTCTTTATTTCTTACCTCATCTTGTATCAGTCTGTTTTGTCACTTAATTCACCAATCTACAACTTCTGTCTCCACATGATCGCCACAGTAAGCTTTCTACAAGGCATATCTGAAAATGCCTCTCATGTCCTGAAATCCCTCAGTGTCTTCCATTGTATTACAGATATAATCTAGAGTTTATATAAGGTTATTCATAACTGAGCCCCTTCTTGCACTTGTTATTACTCAGCTTTATTCCCTCACATCATTGACACAGGCTGACCCATCATATTACATTACAGACTATCTTCTATGTTATTATAGGCAAGGCAGGACTCACAGACAATAAGAACAGGTGCTCCAGTCCCAGGTTGAATAAGTTTCAATGTTGGGACCAAGACCTAGTTTATCTCAGGTTATACTCCCTTACCTATAAAAGTAAGATGAAAAAGCAATTACCTATTAGAGTTAATGAAGTAATACCCTTAAAGCATATACACTGTGTTTGAGACAAAGTAAGCATTCCAAAATGTTTACTATTGTTATTAGTATTCCTGACTTTCCAGTTAAAAGATCCCTACTTATACTTCAAGAGTCAGATACCACATTGTCAGATACCATTTGTAATGGCCTTCTTCCTCCCACCAGATTCTTCCTCCTAAACTATAATTCTATAATTAAACTGGCATGAAGTTTTATGACTTTTAATATATAGAAGATAATTATTAATTTCTTTAATATTCAGCCCCTCTATGAAGCCTGTAAATATATGAGAGTAAGAACTATGCCTCATTCAAGTATGACTCACCTGTACCAGCATCTAATCAACCATACATAATAAATATGAGCTTCTCAAATGAAGTTAGAAAAAGAGCAGTTTTTCAGGGATGAGTATCTGTCTTTCCAAATGTGGTAGCTGTTAGAAGATTGCAATTTCTAGTATTGATGGAAATTAATTACTCAACCAGCTTCCAGATCAACTGTTGAAATTTATCATTTACCAAAACTGCTTTAATTACAATGTAACCCAAGGATCCTGCCTCAAAAAGGTAGGATGCAGCCATACTCACATGAGATTAGGGACAGCTGATTTTATTCCAGGCTCTTCATTATATTTCAAACCAAGTCTTCATCAGCATCCTAAATGGGGAGAAAATTGCTAACTGTGAATTTTCTCTGATACATCTTACTCCTAAGAAGTCAACACATGAGCAAATATGAGAGGCTACTGTCATCAAAGTCAGGATAGAAATATAATTGCCTCACTTCTGTTGAAGCTGTTATCATGTCTACCATTTAAAGTGGCTCTAAACTTAGCCCCTCACCAGTTTTTCAACTCTTCTACCATGTTTACTAGGCCATAGTTAAGGATACTATATTGAAACCTATGACAGTTAGTTTTATGTGTCATCATGTCTGAGTTTTAGTACCCAGTCATTTCATCAGATACAAACCTAGGCACTGCTGTGAAGATATTTTATAGATGTGATTGATAACTTCAATCATTAATTTTAAGTAAAGGAGATTACTCTCAATAGTGTGGGTGGATCTGATCCAAACTGAAAGACTGTAATAGAAAAATTAAAAGTTAGCTAGAGGAAGGAATTCTGCTTCAAGACCAACATCAGTTCCTTTCCAAGCCTGTTTGTCCTACAGACCTTAAACCTACCAGCCCCCAAAATCTTATGAGCTAATTTCTTCAAAATGTCTCTCTTCAGAGATAAACAGGTAGAGATAGATGATAGATAGATAGTTGATAGATAGATAGATAGATAGATAGATAGATAGATAGATAGATAGATAGGCAGTCAGATAGATATAGCCATCTAGTATATTATTTAGTATGTATATTTATAGACAGATAGGAGATGCCTGTGTATATATGTATCCCACTGTTTCTGTGTCTCTGGATTAACTTGCTCATGTACCAAAGCGATGGATTTTTAAAGTATGGTTAGCATCTAATCTGCCCACCAGGATTTACCAATGCTTTAAGGCTCATTTTTAGAAAACTTGTTTTTGCATCCCAACAACTTTACATCCAACCTTTATGATGATTCAGAATCACCTGGTACAACTATTTGAAGACACAAGAAATGGATGGACTCAGTACATATGCATGATAATTTGTGATTGTGGCTCTAAAGTCTTACCTCTACCTCACTTTCCATCCTACTCATTCTCTTTAAACCCTTTCCTGAACTATCCTATTTCCAACTTCATCTTAATTTCTGAGAACATAGGTGATACAGAATACTTAGCTGTTGCAAAAATGCATCTAATCCTTTCTACTTCTATAAATGGGTACTTTTCCTACTCTTCATGTAACAGTGTATCACCAGCAGCAACATATTTTTTGATGGTTGTTTATGCTAAACACAATGAAATACCCAAGTGGGAAATCAAAGTGGCTCTACTTTGTCCTTCATATACATACTAATCAAATAGCTTACTGCATGGGAGTAACAATACACCATTTTATTATAAATAAGAAATGCTTTTAGAAAAGCAAATGCTGTTATAAGGCAATTTCAATAAGTTCTTATTACCTCATAGTTTTACATTTAGGTTTGTGCTTGATGACTTTTTGTATAATGATTTATTATATTGCATTCTTATGTTTATATCCTTGAAGCAATTTTATACAAATTGAGAATCAATAGAATTTAAGGAAAATGTGAATGCAAATTTAACTTTCTGTTGAAATAAAAATAATACCATGTAGAGATAAGAAACCCAAACACACATATATGCTAGGTTTTCCTCATTTATATTCAAAGACTAACAATTTTCTGAAACATGTTTTTTTTTGCTACACATTTTTAATAACTACTGCATATTAAACACTTAGATTTATTCCTTCTCTGTTTATGTAGCTCCAACGTTGATGATTCC
The DNA here is from genome assembly GCF_016906955.1 of Phacochoerus africanus. Classification (NCBI taxonomy): domain Eukaryota; kingdom Metazoa; phylum Chordata; class Mammalia; order Artiodactyla; family Suidae; genus Phacochoerus; species Phacochoerus africanus. The sequence goes on along the minus strand of NC_062558.1, from coordinate 119,117,495 downwards.
TTTGATGCTTTCTTGTACTTATATTTACATATCCCTTTCCAATTTATGGACAAATATGGTTTAAAAGATTTTTTTTCAGAGAAAAAGATAGAACCAAAAGAACACCTAATGTGCCAACAATTAAGTTATACCACACTTACTAATGCACAGGCCTCTATTCTGACTATACTCTGATTTTAAAACTGTAATTTTATTAAGAATGGACCTTGGGACTGCAGCACCAAAGATAATACGAGGGAATAGTTTGGTAATGGCTTTGGCTCCAAACACAGTGCTGAGCTTCTTTCTAATAGGAAATTGGATATTGAAAATCCAAATCATGGAACAGACTCGTGATGAACTAAACCACTAATTTTGATTAATTGTGATTACATATCTACCAAATAAGAGCATAGGAGAAGCAAATGTCTGTTGTATGTGACTATTAAGCATGTAGGTGCAGTAGGGGAGGGGTGAGGCTGATAATGCTAGAGGGCTGACAGAAGCAAAGTAACAAACTCAGGTTGAAATTTCAACTTGTTACATTTTTCAAAAAGACTTAGTGATTCTCAAAGATGAAGTATTCTTCCCCCCATTCTCTTACAACTAAAAGGCTCTGAGAATAGCACACCAATAATCATGAAAAGATTCAAACAAGGTTAAAATAAGAAGGAATACTGGGGTCTCTGGGTTTCCTAACTGCTTCCCAGATAGCAGGACAGTGCACTTCAAAAGTGTTCGGTCCAGAGGTGCCTACAGGCACACACAATGAAATCTTGAAGAAAACCTTTCTCATATCAAAGAAGACAAACAAATGAAGAAGCATACTGTGCTCATGAATTGCAAGACTCAACACAGTAAACATATCGATTCTCCTCAAAATTGATGTCTAGGCTTAATATGATTCCTACAAAAATCTCAGTATGTTATAGTACATATAGACAAGCTAATTTTAAAGTTATATGGACAGACAGAAGTATTATGATTGTTAAAATAATGTTTAAAAATTAAATTGGGAAATTTACCAATATCAAAGTCTGTTGGATAGCTACAATAAGCAGGAGAGTCCCATAACAGCAGAGGTATAGATGCATAAATCAATGGAATAGAATAGAGAAGCCACATAGAGACCCACACAAATATATCCAACTGGATTTTGATAAAGATACAAAAGCAATTCAATACAAGAAGGATAGTCTCTTCAACAAATCATCCTGGACAGCAATAGACTAAAAATACAAACCTAACTTAAAACTCAGAACTGTACAAAAATAACTCCTAATAAATCTCAGATTTGAATGAAATGCTCTAACACTTTTAGAAACCAACATGGGAGAAATACTTCAGAAACTAGGCTAAGGCAAGCATTCTTAAACTCGACATCAAAAACACAATCCATGTAAGGAAAAATTGACACGTGGATAACAACATACATGGGGTAATTATACCCCATCAAAATAAAATCCCTCAAAAAGAAGAATTCTAATTAATTTATGTAGATACTCTGCCCTTGGTGAGTTGGTTATACCTGCTTATTCCTTAGGTGACTTCCTTTGGTGAGGAGGTTAACTTTATAGGAGACAAAAGTAATAAACACCAGAAGATAACGAAGATTCAACTCAAGTGTGGTAAGTCATGTTAGTGGTATTTATTCTTGATATGTCATAAAAATGGTATGTTATTTATGTGGTTTTCCTCTCTCAAAGACACAGACCCAACTTACAAACAAGAGACAAATCCCAGTTGAGAGACATTCTTCAAAATACCTGAAGAGTATTCCTCAAAAGTGTCAAGACCATCAAAAAAACAGGAAATCCAAGAAACTCTCACAATAAAGGAGAGCTTAAGGAAATATAACTACTGAATATAATGTATCCAGAATGGAATTCTGGAAGAGAAGAAAGGACATAAAGTAAATGGGAAGGACATATGAATAAAGTATAAACTTTAGTTACTAGTAATGCATAAATATTAGTTCATTAACTGCAGCAAACACACTATAGTAAAGCAAAGTGTTAATAATCAGAGAAAACTGAGTGCAGAGAATATGTACTTTCTTCACATTTTTTCCCTAAATCCAAAACTGTTTTATAATAAAAAGTTACTATATAAAAAAATAAAGTTTTGAGCTGCAAAAAAAATCACAGATATACTCACTGCAAATCATACTAAATGTTTAATTGTGCCACATAAATGAATTTACAGATTCACCTGTGTTTACTGTTGTCCCACATCCTCAACACTATATTCATGTAAGTTTAAAAATTAACCCCTTCATCCAATGCAGTGCCAGATTCTACAAATGATTAAACATTCAATCAGTTCCTATCATATTACTAACATAGGCCAGACCCAAATACTGCTTGTGAAGCATGGTTCACTGTTAGATTTTTCCTGCTCCATTTCAATTGTCCCCTAAATTTTTCTCCTATTGTCTTTCTTCCCTTCACTTCAGATTATGTTTATTAAGAGAAGTCCATCCAGTCTCTCTAGAGAGCCCATACATTTGGGGACATAAAAATGGTATCAACATAGATGAATACCCAGTGAAGTAGGAAAGTATTCTATAATGTCATAGAAGCTGTGTGACTTTTAACACTTTTGTATTTAGAGGAGCCAAAGCTTCTAAGAAAATAGAATTTTACATTATAATCACTTCACTGTTTTCTGCAGAAAGTCACCATGTCTAGAGTTAATAGTATGGTGTTAAATCTAGGGATGGATTTATGGTGCTGTTATGCATACCAAATAAATATATGCTGAACTAAATAATAATTGACTCTTGCCTCTGCTGTTGATAATTCTGGATATACATTCTATGCTTCACTAGCCCATACTGATGGTATCTGCCAGCATCTCAATTTAGTAAAAGAGCCAGGAGCAAAGGCAGAGAAATGTCGATGTACCATTGATGAAGAAAGTGTCAAAGCTGGACTAACCTTTACTTAGCCAGATCCCATTTTAATTGAGTAAAATCCAGCCAGCTTGGAATGAAAAAAATAAAATAAAAAAAGAAAACATGATTTTCTTATTTCCCTTTTCCTGTCCTAGGGGAAGGAATAAAGAAGTAAACAGAGCCGCCTTTTAATTACAAAGGGCCGCTCTGCCTTCCTGAAGTGGAGACGTGGGAAATTGAAATCCCAGCACAGAAGGCACTGCTTCCTCCTCTGGAATCAGTCATCCTGATTGTGTTTGTGTTTATTGGGTTGCTTTACATGTTCATCATATTTCTGCCCATCCACCTCATTTTGAGAAAGCTCTGAATTGCATTGAAGACAGGGTTGCATTACACGTGGGCAGGCAGCTCAGGGCATCAATTGAATAAATATTACATTTTGAAAATAAATTTTTCTCAGATTTTCTTTGGCCTCCTCACCCTTGCCCCTTTGTCCCTGACCCTTGAATTAATTTTACTCATAAACTTGCAGATGCCAACAGAGATCACAGAGCCAATTTGGGAACCTGGCAATCGCAAATGATTCCTTTGAGTGTTCTGCTCATGAACCTGTCAAAGGTATTATTATTTTCCTGTGAGTGCATGTTTTACCCAGTCTCTAATAGCACTTCATGTTTTCTAGGCCAAAAAAAAATGTGCAACATGTGTAGTGATTGAGAGGCTTTGAAATCAAATTTATCTAAAATACAATTTCTGCTCCATTGTACACCAACTACATATCCTCTCAAAGCCTTACTTTTTTATCTTTAAATTCCAACATACCCCAGAGATGGGGTTGTATAATACGTATAACAAGAAATAGCACAATGGGAGTTCTGGTTGTGGTGCAGGGGAAATGAATCTGACTAGCATCCATGAGGATATGGGTTCAATCCCTGGTCTTGCTCAGTAGGTCAGGGATCTGGCATTGCTGTGAGCTGTGGTGTAGGTCACAGACATGGCTCCGATCCTGATTTGCTGTGGCTGTGGCATAGGCCAGCAGCTGTAGCTCTGACTCGACCCCTAGCCTGGGAACTTCAATATGCCGTAACTGCAGACCTAGAAAACAAAAAAAAAAAAAAAAAGGAAAAAGCACAATAACTATACAAGTTGGAATATTTTTAAAAGGGAATCTCTGGGGTAGAATAGGCTTTAAGAAGAAACTACTTGCTATTTTATTCCCATGGGCACTCAAGACTTGAAATGGGGACATTTGGATGAACTGCAAAATCTAAGGAGTTTTAACCCAAGTTTCTCATTACCTATTCTTCAGTCGCTGTGACTAATGCTAAAACCCATTTTGGAATATCCCTAGCAAGTGTTACTTTAATCATTATTTACACAACTGTGATGGTAGAAATTCATCATTTCTTAGAGAAGCCTTGTCTGTACAGAACAGGTTCCTTCATTTTAATTCATGACCAGCACACATAAGTTAAAATTATCTTATAAAGTTGTCCCTCCTATTGACAATCACTCCCCTTTAACTACGGGATAAAAATTCAACAACCTCCATCCAAAAGCAAAGTCTTCCTCATCTGGCATAACTGCTGGCTACTCTTATCTCCCTCTACATCCCAAGATGAACCTCTGAAGCAGCGATGTGGACCTTTCTCAGTCCATCATTCAAGACTCTGAAACTGTAGAGGTTTTTCAGGCTCACAAATTCTTATGCCATTTCTCCTTCTAAGTAATTAGTTTAAAAGATTCCACTTAACTGTTACATCTTTTGATAGTATCTCCCTTAGAATCACTGTCTGTGCTTATCTCTGGATACCTACTTTTTTTTTCATGTGACTCAGAATATGTTGTTAGTTGTCTTTCTGAATACATATTATTATTAGCACAAATGGAGGGTAAGGAAGTCTTCAAGGTAAAATTTCCTCTTTATTTGTGTTTGATCAGTTGTCAAATTAAAAAAAAATAAAAACATTGCACTAGAATAATGACCAAATTGAATACTGTATAAATCTTTGTGTGATTAAGACAATCAGTGTTTATTAATGACCTGACTGTGAGAGATCGAAGGTAGAGGCTCAGATTTAGGCACGAGGGCACTTTAGTTTCAATCCATGAATTGCTTAACATAGAAAGTGTTTCTGAGCCTTAGCTTCACATTATCCATAAAATGCAAATAAGACTACTTTTTCCTAGTTATGCGAAAAATTGAGCAAGTAAAATTATTGAAGCTGAACTGCACAGGACCTTCTTGGATGATATCCTGTTTGAGCCTAGAAACCTTGGAGCCATTACAGAGTTTATTCTCTTGAGACATTCCACATGGCATCTGAGGGTTTTGAGAAGCCTCTAATCTTGGCAAACACATTAAAATAAAGGCAGCCCAGAGACCCTGTAAAAGAACTCTATGAGGAAGCCAATTAGCTTAGGTCCACCCCTGACACTGTCTGCTCAGTAGTTGGTCTAAGACGACTTCCCTATTCCCTTTTCATTTTTACAACCTGTAATTAGATACTGAGACATATAATTTACATGACCACAGGAAGCAGTTAACTGCAGCATCAGGGTACCTGGGAGAAAGATACATTCTAAGGAGATTTTATGTTGAGTGATTAGAGCACCTCTGAGCAGAACATCCCAATTGTCTGAGATGTGTTCCTAATCTGAGGATCAAAGAAAGACTGCTTGCATGACAGACCTAATGTCCTGCATCATGGCTGTGTGATCCAGTGGAGAACAGCATGGGCTCCTGAAAGAAGTGTCATTGTCACATCTGGTTTCTAAGATTGACCAGATGCTGGTTTTGGTTCCCATTAGCAAACAGAAGAAGGCAGTTCAGAATTTCATTTCAAACTAAGATAGATTGTACTTTAGTAAAATAGTGAAAGATGGTTTAGTTTGATATCTGTTTCATCATGCATCTCCCTCTCTCTTTCATACACACACACACTCACAGACACGATTCCATCTCACAGTCAACTACCTGCTTTCAACTCGTCCATGTATTTGGGAATTTCAATAACTAAGTTACTTCTCCCAAGAGTATATTCCTTGCTATTCATCTTTTCACTTTTATTGAGTCCTATTTGCTTAGCACTCAAGCAGGAGTGTTGAAAGATACTTAGATCAAACCACAAAAGGCTATTGCCCTTAAGGAATATAAAGGTTAGAAGGAGGAAGGTAAAACCAATATTTATAGCTTTATTTCTGTGTAAGGGACAAAGCAGTTTATACACATTATTTTGCTTAACATCTACCATAAAGTCAGTATTATTGTACCCATTTTTTAAGTAAGGTAAATGATATTTGAGGAGATAAAATATTTAAAGTTCACAGATATATCAGTGTCAGAGCTCTGATTTGAACCTACCGAATATTTCATTTTAACTGTTTAATTTTTAAATTGTTTAATTTTACTATGACATTGTTTATAGCATTTTAATATAATATTTTAAAACAATATAGCTTAGATAAGAGAGAAATTATCAAAGCAGAAATTATGTAGATGCTGTCTTTGTTTGAAACTATATCTGTGCCTGGTATGAAACCTAGAATTAAAAAAAATGAATAGATATTTGTTGAGAAAATATGACAGAAGAAGAAATGCTTTGTGGCCAGAAAATACATCAACTGAAATCATGCATTCCAGGGGCCCTAGTTAACCTGGCTCTGAAGAATTCCTCCTTTCAAATGCACAGGGTGTCTCGTTTATGCAAGCATCTTCATGCACAAGCTGTTTTGTATATAAATAAAGAAAATTTAAAAACCACATTTGTGGGAGTTCCCATTGTGGTGCAAGGTGCAGGGGAAACAAATCTAACCTATCCATGAGACTGTGGGTTTGATCCCTGGCCTCGCTCAGTGGGTCAGGGATCTGGCGTTGCTGTGAGCTGTGTATAGGTCATGGACACAGCTCAGATCCCATGTTGCTGTGGCTGTGGCGTAGGCCAGCAGCTGTAGCTCTGATTCGCCCCCTAGCGTGGGAACGTCTGTCCATATGCCACTGATGTGTCCCTAAAAAGCAACAACAACAACAACAAAAATGTGAAACACACAAATCATAAGGCTGGATCAGGCAGAGATAGGAATAAATTAGCTAACCCATAGCTCTGTTTAGGAGACCACCTCAAAGGGCTTTAACAAGGGAAAAGATAGAATAGAAGAGATGGAGGGCATTTTACACACATATGAGAGGACATTCTAAGCAAAAATTATGTAAGTAAGAATGTTTAACTTTCTTTACTTACAAAGAATGTGGATCTGTGTCCCTAGCAATAGATTCTATTCAACACAATCCCTCTATAGCTGTATTCCATCCTATTTCTTTAAATTGGTTTATAATTCAAAGATTCTCATCCTCTTTCCATAGAAGGTGGAGCTCCTTTTATCTGCATTACTTATTTGCAGTTGCCATCACAAGTCTCTTTGTCAGTTAAAGATGTGGATTTAAAAATAAATCAAGCAAATTATGTGAAGCCCTGCAATCTCACAATTCATGAGTCCCTTGCTCATAATCTGTGCCTCCAGCCATTTTTTATTTTGTTCCACCTGTACCTGAATTTCTATGGTCCACGATATATTTGCACATGGTGTGCTCTATCTGCATTATTTTTCTAGTGAATGCAGACCCTCATTCCTGGAAAGTTTCTGTGGTTCCCTGAATTTGGCTTGGTTTAGATGCTCCTCTTTTGTGTCTCCATGGAATCCCATGCACACACTACACGCATGTGTGTGTGTGTATGAATGTGTGTGTTACACATCTCTATTTCTGTGTCAGACTCCTACTTGGATAGAATGCTATCATATAGTGGCCCTTGCCTTACCATCTCTGAGAAAAAATAATTTATTTCTAGTTGATTCTAATAAGATATTCTTGAAATTTATTTTTGGTCTAACATGGGTATATGCCCAACTCTAGAACCAGTAACTATAATCCAATCCACCTGAACCACTTGGGCAGAAAGGAGAAAATGTGTATGTGGGAAGGGGCATTTATTTTCTTTTATCAAGAAAAGGTGAGAGGCAAACAGAACTAAATAAATTGTTTGTCACCTTGAAAAAATAAAACAATTGGCAACCTTCCTACTCTACCCTAGGACGGACATTGACCTCCCTCGCCAAAGAACTGGACCTCACTTCCTGCACAGGGAAGTTTTCAGGGTTTTTTGTTCGCTTGCTTTGTCTTTTTTAAATAAGCAAAGAGATTTTCCTAAAATGATAAGGATTTGGAGAAAAAATAAATCCCATATTTCTTTTCTGAGGGTTGGGGCAGTGTCAGAAAAGAACTAGTCTTTACTAAACTAGTAAAGGTTAAATTTTATAAACCTCATTTGTTTATATGTCATTATGTAATTATATAATATATAATTATGTAACGATGTAATTATATAGCATGGTATATACGTTCATTATATACTTCGGTGTAAGTCTAATTTCTCTTTTGATAGTTTTTAATAAGCTAGACATTTTATATACATTTAATGACCACTATAACCTGGGTTGTCGCATTGTCAGGTCTCAGTTTCACAGATAAATAAATAGTTTCAGCAATATGATAAAACATGCCCAGAGTCACCTAGCTGGCTAGAAGCAGTCATAGGACTTGAACCTGAGTCTGTGGAAGCCCAAAGTCCTTGCTTCCGATACTATAACATGTTGCTTGCTATTTTTGTCTTCACAATTTAGAGTTGCAGCTATAACTCAATGTTGTTGGTGCTTTCCCTTTGGTACCTTATGCTCTTTTCTGCCACTTTTTAGTTATATGACATTTTTTTTTCTGGAAACGTGGTACAGAAACGCTTAGATTTCTGCCAATAGAGCCTTCTTCCCAGAATGTTCATTGTCTCTCAGATGAAACAGAAGAATACTTACAGGAATTAATGAGAGTAATTCTTGCCTTTCCTGAGAATATATGTGTGAAAAACAGTGGGAACTGCCAATGATTACTCTGTTGCTAATGACAATGTCTGAATTTGAAGGATTATTTATGTGGCCCACAGCCTACTTACATGAATTACTGAACACGTCCATGTGAGTATTTTAGGTAAAGGACCGAGGATGAACATAGTATGATTTGACCTCACTCATCAAAAAGAGAAATGGTACCTTAAAGTTAGAATGAAAATAAATCAACTTGAACTACTATTTTGAGATGATTATGTGAGGGAGTAGAAAAAGAACTGGCAGAACATCTTTCTGCTCTCTACTAGTGTTCTAATTTTCATTATGAGTTTTGGCCCTTAAATTAAACCATACAAAAGTGGCCAAAGAGAAATGAGATACATAATGAATTATAAAAATCAGTGAGATTTCTAAAATATTTACCTGCATGGAACTTTTGTTTGATATTATAACAAATACATCAATATAGCATTCAACTACTTCCCTATCACCTCCATACTGGTATTTCATACAATCTTACTGAAAGAGTCCATTATAGGGAATAAACATGGACTTCCAATGTGTTGCCCACTTGCTTGGCTGTTCTCAAAAAGGTAATCTTCTAAATGTAGTCATAAAAGTTAATTGGGACTACAGTTGTTTCTTAATGTGTGTATAAATTCCATTTTCAACTATTTGCCATTGACAATGCCAGTCTCTGCTTAGGAATATTCAGTTACCCAATAGAATCATTGTGCAGATGATATGAGATAGTGCATATGAAATGTCTAGCCAGAATTTGAATGAATTCATATTCTGATATGAAAGAGCAACTTATGAGTTGATGACTATTCCTATCCAACTACCCTGCATCTTTATCTCAATTAATGTTATTAGCTAATAGCAAAGTAGTTAACCATGCTTTATAACCATGAGCAATTATTTCACTTCCCAAAGCCTGTTTCCTCACTTATAAAAGCACCAAGTTCGCAATGCCATTCTGAAGATGAAAAAAAAGAGAATACATATAAAGAATTTAGCGTCTGATACACAGCAATGATTAGGTAAATGTTAAGAACTGTTACAAAGATTGAAGATTTGCAAGCATGTCTGAATGCATTTCCCAAAGAATGTCAAGTGCCAGTGTCTCCCTTCCCCTCCCTATGTCCATAGCAGCCATCGCTATTTAATCCTAGGACCCTTTCTGAGCCCAGGTCAGATTTAGAATCCTTTTCAATGCATATAGTAATTGGGACCAGAGCACATGAGAGGTAACCTATCTGACAGCATGTTCAAGGAAAGTCAGCCTGAGGTCATTACTCTGAATCAGAGCTAAGAGAGGGAGTTGAATCAAAGAAGAGGGATAGAGTAAAGATGGACAAGAAAATAATTTTAAAATGACTACTATTCCTTTGGACATCTTCTAAGGCCTTATCACAAATACAGATGTGTTCAGATTCATAAAGTACCCTTCTCAAATGGAGGACCTCATTTGTGCAAATGGGGAGAGAACAAAGAATAATTCAGAGAACTCAAGCTGATGTTTTTGTTTAATGTGCGGTTAAATTTGCCCTTTCTTAAATTTTGCCCTTTAGACTCTACTGACCACTCTTTTATCTGACATAATAGTCCCTCACATAATGAAGTCATCTACCCTATGTCCTCTCTTCACTGGACTTTTGATCCAAATCATCCCAATCTGAAGCCTTTCTGGAGAACCCTATTCTGCACATTTTAATAATGTCAGTAGCTCCCTCTAAACCTACTCTATATTTGTAAGGACATGAGGAAAAAGCTGTCCCTTGAAAGGGACACTAATATTGTTCTTCCACTCTCTTCCCCACCCCAGTAATTTCCACAAAAGTTCTTAGACAAGAAACCTATATGGGTATTCTGGGGTTAATCCCAGCAAAGTTAAAATAAGGTTGTTACTAGGAGCTAATTTATGCTTTTATAAGTCCTGAGGCTCTTATTTCATTACTGCCTACTCAGAGCATAGATTCTGCTGGGAATGATAAAAGATCATCTTCATTATTAACTCAAAATTACCTCTCTTCCTCCCATTACATCAACCTTTATTAGAGTAAGATACGACCATCAGAAAACCAGAACTTCTCAATAAAGTTTACTTTCATTTCATACGCGATGCCAAGCATATCACGGCTTGCTTTTGGATTATGCATGGGATGAAGAATGGAAACTAAGCCATTCAACAGATTCATAGCAGCATAAATATTGTGATATTCCCTTAATAAAATAATTTGCAGTTTACCTTTAAGGCATTTGCCCAGCTTTATTCTCTCTCCCTCCCTTCCTCTCCCTCTCCCTCTCCCGCTCCCTCTCTGTGTCTTTCCCTGTCTCATAGAAATAAGACAAAAAGGAATTAAGAGAAAGGAGAAAGACAGACTGACCAATCAATGAATGGACAGAAGAGATGAGGGGATGCAAATAAAGGAGGCAGTGTCTCTTTTGAAACCAGCAGTTTGTGAAACGAGTAATAAAATAAATCATACTGCAGCTACAGTTAAGTTCAATAAATGATGCTTGGCTATTGAAAAATGCATTTCTTCCCAATATCTACTAAACTTTAATATTCTTAAACAAAATAAAGTGAAACAATACTGGTCTTGGGTACTAAATAATAAATATTCACCTTCTTTTGCATTCTCTTTCACCTGGAGATCTTAAAGTTTGCTTGGCTAGGCTAGACTTTCTCAGGGTCTCATTAATGGAGATAAATCAATATATTTACTGAGTGGGTTACTAAAGTCAAATGAGTTTCTTCTTTGTAAATGTGAGAAAATTAAGAACATTCCTTTTCAATAATTCCCCCTGTCTCTCTGCTAGAGAGTCCCTACCCTGCAATCATTCCTTTTTTCTTTCCATTCTTTCTTACTTTGTTAGCCAATCTTAATTTTGTTACGTGTGACAAAAGGCAATCTTAGTCACACTACTTTAAAATTTAAATAAATAAATAGGAATCTAAAGGATGTTTCTAGAAGCAGATACTCAAAACCATCATTGAGTCTCTCTGCCTATTTACGACCCTTGCTCCTCTGGTGGTATCAAGCTAATTCCCAAGAGCTTCAGCTCTGAATGATCCTTAAAGTCTACAATCCCACATAAGAAAAGTCCATTTCAATCTCCCAAATGAACTCTACATTCTCCCCACACTAACTGACCTAGTTCCAGTCCCATCCTCCTAACATCAGTATGTAAAATATAACGTTCATTGGAAAAGTTATATGTGGTTGGCTTCTTTCCCCACATTAGTGTTCTTTCTTATGCTGTTGTTTTGTATGTAAACCAGCTTATCTCTTGCAGTGTCCCCTAACAGATTTTTGTCTCAGCTTACCCTCATACAACAATCCACATCATTCAACTTTGTGCTTAATGAAATACTACTTTAAGTTACTGATATTTTATGCGTTTTTTCCTTTTTTTCTCCTTTGTTTCTCAACCAGATTTTAAATCTATGATTCAACCACACACAGCTTGTTCATGCAGTGCATACTGTTTATAATAATTGGACACTTAAGGATCATAAATATTTTGCGGTTATTGCCTATTCAGCTGTAACAATAATTAAGGTAATATCTAGTATATGTATGCAATTATATGTACCTATATATTAATAACATTCCTGAGGCTAGAACTCATATCTGTTTTTTTTTTCTTATCATCCTAAGGCTTATAATGACAGACGTAGGATTAAAGCAAGCATCTAATAGGTGCATATAACTGTATAATTCTCACCCTGAGTTTTTTCTCTTGCCATTTCTGTCATCGTTACCCATCAAGTGCAGAGAATGCCAACATAAATATATCCTTTCAGAACTGTAAATTTCCTTCTTTAAGCTGAAAAACATTTGAATATTTTATTACTTACTTTAGAATGCATAACCCAAAGTAATAGAGAAAAGTTTGGAAGCACATTGTATAAACACACAGTAGTTGTAGAACACATGAAAATTCTCTGCAAGGTTTCTTATGAAATCTGCATGTTAGCAAAAACTAGGGGGTTGGGAAGTAAAAAGGGAATGACCAGAAGTCTAAGATGCCAAAGAAATTGAATGTTTTTAATATAATGTTTTTACGAGTCTTTGAAACATTGGCTGCCCTGAAAAATCCAAGGATTAAATTTAATGAAAATAAACTATTTCCTAGCATGGGGACAGATAAGAAATACAATAGCTTCTTTAAACATATAGGTTCTAAATATTCAAAGAGAACATTTTAAATGTTTTAAAAGGGAAGTCATGGAAGTGGGAACTTTAACACTGAAAATTCTTTGAGTCTATTTTCATTGGGTGGGGGCTATAATGAGTATTGAGGGTACATATTGAGAATGCACATCTGAGGAGGAAAATCCATTCTCCCTAAAAGGTTAATTATTTCATAAAGGGACTCAAGGGTGCCCAGTATTTTAAAACTCCTAAGGTGCCCATATGGGAGCAAATTTAGCAGAAGCATATAAATCATGGGCTTTGAAATAGAAAAAACTTGAGTTTCAGACTCAAGTCTAGCACTTCCTAACTGATTGTGGGCAAACTCTTTTTAAGTTTGAGTTTTCTCATCTCTAAAATTGAGATAATAATAGTACCTTTTATATCAAAATAATTGAAGATTAAAATGATTAAACAAGATAATATATGTAAAGCATTTGGTATAGCATATGGCACACAGTAAGCCCCTAGTAAATGCTGGCAAGGCATGGTATCAGATATCACACATAAAGTGTGGCCTCAAGGAACCATTTTTAGGGGAAATGCAAATTACACAAATGGTTCTTCAGATCTGGAAAACATTAGAATTGAATAAAATGTTCAGGAATCTACTAACACATTTCACGAAAAACTACATAGCGGAGAGAAGTTTAAGATAGCAGAGTAAAAGAACCTCGTGCTCATCTGCTCTTGGGAGCACACCAAAATTACAACTGACTGCTAAACAACAATCGGTTAAAAAAGCCTGTGACTTCCCCCCCCCAAAAAAAAATTGACATCCAAAGATACATAGAAAAGAATCACCTGAGATTGTTGGGGAGGGGGTATGCACACTCACAATATAATCAAATCCATACCCTGCTAGGTGGGTGACCCATAAACTAGAGAATAATTAATGGCAGAAGTTCTTCCACAGTATTGAGAGTTCTGAGATGCCTGTCTGGCATCATCAGGAGGAGAACCCACAGCATTTGGTTTTGAGGGCCGGCAAGACTTGAGGGAAGAACCTCCACAGGATTGAGGAAAATGGTGACTACACTCTTGGGAAGTGCATAAAAAGTTTCACATGCACTGGAGCCCAGGGAAAAATATTGACTACATAGGAGCATGGGCCAGACCAACCTGCTGATCTTACAGGGTCTTCTAAGAAAGCAGGGGGCAGCTGGGGCTCACTGTGGGAACAAGGGAACTATTGGCAGAAATACCAGGGGATATTCATTGGCATCAGCAGATAGGCCATCTACAGACTTCCTGGGCCCACACCCACCTCCAGACACCTCTTGACATGGTCCTGCCAACAGGAGGGTAAAGATTCAGCTCCACCCACAAATGGGCAGGCACTAGCCCCTCCCACCAGAAATACTGTATAAGCCTCTAGGCTAACCTCACTCACCAGGGGGCAGACATCAAGCAATAAAACTGATCAAGTAGCCTGCAGAACTGAGTTTGTAAATGCCAGATCAGAACCTACCATGGGACCAGCCAATTCCTGGCCCCTGGGTGACAATAGCACAGTGTAATGTACTCCTAAGTAACATAGGACATCACCTACACTGGGCCGCCTCATTAAGGTTGGGAAACATAATTAACCTTCAAAAAACATAAAAATACAAAATGAAATTTAGACAAAATGAGACAGCATAGGAATATGTTCCAGATAAAGAAGCAAGATAAAACACCAGAAGAACAAATAAGTGAGGTAGAGATAGGGAATATACATGAGAAAAAGTTCAGAGAAATGACTATAAAGATGATCTAAAAACTTGGTAAAAGAATGGATGCAGAGTGAGAAGTTAAAAGAAATTTTTCACAAAGAGTTAGAAAATATAAAGAACAACCAAATAGAGTTGAATAATACAATAACTGAAATGAAAAACACACTAGAAGGAATCCATATAAAAATAAACCAAGCAGAAGAATTGATAAATGAGCTGTAAGACAGAGTGGTGGAACAAAATAAAGAAAAAAGAATAAAAAGGAATGAGTATATATAGAGAGAATAAAGAAATGCAATTGATTTCTGTGTGTTAATTTTGTATCCTGCAACATTACCAAATTCATCAATAAGCTCTAGTAGTTTTTTTGTAGTGCCTTTAGGATACTCTAGGTTTAGTATAATGTCTTCTGCAAACAGTGACAGTTTTACTTCTTCTTTTCCAATTTAGAATCCTTTTATTTCTTTTTATTCTCTGATTGCTATGTCTAGGACTTCCAAATCTATGTTGAATAACAGTGGTGAAAGTATACATCTTTGTCTTATTCCTGATCTTAGTGGAAATGCTTTCAGTTTTTCACCATTGAGAATGATGTTAGCCAAAGGTTGTTCATATATGGCTTTTATTATTTTGATGTAGATTCCCTCTATGCCCACTTTCTGGAGAGTTTTTATTAGAAATTGGTGTTGGATGTTGTCAAATGCTTTTTCTATATCTATTGAGATGATCATATGGTTTTCATTTTTCAGTATGTTGATGTGGCATATCACACTGATTGATCTGCAGATATTGAAGAATCTGGCTTCCTTGAGATAAATCCCACTTGATTATGGTGTGTGATCTTTTAAATATATATTTGGAGTTTTTTTGGTAATATTTTATCAATGAAAAATCAGAAAGAGAAATTAGGGAAATTATCTCATTTACATTCACATCAAAAAGAACAAAATACTTACGAGTTAACCTATCTAAATAGACAAAAGACCTGTATTCTGAAAATGATAAGATGCTGATGAAAGAAATCAGAGATGACACAAACAGATGGAAATATATACCAACCTCTTGGATTGAAAGAATCAATATTGTCAAAATGACTGTACTACCCAAGGCAATCTATAGGTTCAATGAAATCCCTATGAAATAACCAATAATAACCTTCAGAGGATTAGAACAAAATATTTTAAAATTTGTATGAAAACACAAGGAACCCTGAATAGCCAAAGCGATATTGAAAAGAGAAAATGGAACAGAAGGAAACAGACTCCTTGATTTCAGAATACACTGCAAAGCTACAGTAATCAAAACATTATTGTACTGGCACAAAAACAGAAATAGAGATCAATGTAATAGGACAGAAAGCCCAGAAATAAATGCAGGCACCCATGGTCAACTAATCTCTGACAAAGGAGGCAAGAATACACAGTGGAGGAAAGATAGTCCCTTTAATAAGTGGTGCTGAGAAAACTGGACAGCTACCTGTAAAAGAATGAAATTAGAACATTCTCTAACACCATACACAAAAATAAACTACAAATGGATTAAAGACATAAATGTAAGGCCAGATACTATAAAACTCCTAGAGAGGAAAACATAGGCAGAACACTCTTTGACACCCTAGAATAATGACAATAAAGACAAAAATAAACCAATGAGACCTAATTAAACCCAAAAACTTTTGCATGAGAAAAGAAACAATTAAAAAAGAAAATAAAACACATCTGATGGGAGTAAATCTTTGAAAATGATGCAACCAACAAATGTGTAATCTCCAAATATACAAACAACTCATACAACTCAATGACAAAAAACAAACAACCCAACAGAAAAAAAAAATGGCCGGAAGACCTAAATAGGCATATCTCCAAAGAAGATGCACAGATGGCCAAAAATCACATGAAAAGATGATCAACAAAGCTAATTATTAGAGAAATGCAAATCAAAACTAAAATGAGCTACCACCTAACTCCAGTCAGAATGGTCATCATTAACAAGTCAACAAATAACAAATTCTGGAGAGGATGTGGAGAAAAGGGAAGTGTCTTTCACTGTTGGTGGGAATGTACATTAGTACAACCACTGTGGAAAATGGTATGGAAGTTCCTTCAAAAACTAAATATAGAGCTACCCTATGATCAGCAATCCCGCTCCTGGGCATATATATGAACAAACATTTCATTCAAAAACATATATTCACCCCTATGTTCATTGCAGCAGCATTCACAATAGCCAATACATGGAAACAACCCAGATGTCCATTGACAGATGAATGGATTAAGATGATATAGTATGTATACAAAATGGAATACTACTCAGCCATAAAAAGGATAAAATAATTCCAGTTGCAGCAACATGGATGCAAATAGAGATTCTCATACTAAGTGAAGTAAGTCAGAAAGAGAAAGACAAATACCATATTATATCACTTATAGGTGGAATCTACAATATGACACAAATGATCCTATTTACAAAGCTGAAACAGATCATGACCATGGAGAGCAGACTTGTATTTTCTGGGGTGGAGGTGGGAGAGAAGGGAATGGGCAGGGATTTGGGGGTTGGTAGATGAAAACTATTATATGTAGAATGGATGGGTAATGGGGCCCTACTGTACAGTACAGGGAACTGTGTACAGTCTCTTGGGTTAGAACATGATGGAAGATAATATGAAATAAAAAGTGTGTGTGTGTGTGTGCATACATATATACTTAGTCACTTAGCTGTACAGTGGAAATTGAAGGAACATTGTAAATCAACTATGCTTTAATTAAAAGTTAAAAAAAGAAATGAGGATGGTTTAAAGATACCTCTGGGACAATGTTAAATGTGCCAACATTTCCATTATATGGCTTCCAGAATGAGAAGAGAGAGAGAAAGGGCCTGAGAAGATATTCGATGAGACAATAGCTAAAATGTCCCTAATATGAAAAAGGAAACAGTATCCAAAACCAGAAAGCACAAATATCCCCATACAGGATTAATCTAGGGAAGATGCCGAGATACACTGTACTCAAACTTTAAAAATTAATGATAAAGATAAAATATTAAAAACCATAAGTGAAAAACAAATAATAACATACAAAGGAATCCCTATAGGATTATCAGCTGATTTTTCTGCAAAACACTCAGTCCAGAGAGAATGATGTGATATATTTTAAGTAAGGAAAGAACACTCTACCCAGAATACAACCAAGAATACTTTACCCAGCAAAGCTATCATTCATATTTGATGGAAAAATTTAAATCTTTACAGACAAATAAAAGTTGAAAGAATTCAGAACCAGCAAACTAGCTTTACAAACAATGCTAAAGGAACTTACATAGGCAGAGAATAAATGACCACAAGTGAATTTTTTTTTTAATTATGAAATGGGAAAAGTCACCTGTAAAGGCAAAAATACAAGTAAGGTAGGAAATCATCCATGTAAAAATATATTTAAACAACTAATCATGACATGAGGATATTACAAATACAGGATATTTTAAATGGATTAGAAATCAAGAGATCAGAACCTTAAAAAATTATGCATGTATATGTCAATTCAGACAACAGATGGATAGATTAAACAAATCCAAAACAACTAATAAAATGGTAATAAGAAATACATATTGATAATTTCCTTAAATGTAAATAGATTAAAATCTCCAACCAAAAGACTTAGACTAGCTGAATGGATATAAAAACAAGACCCATGTATATACTGTCTACAAGAGACCCAGCACTTGTGATCTAGAGACATATAAAAGACTGAAAATAGGATGGAAAAAGTTATTGCATGCAAATAGAAATCAAAAGAAAGCTGAAGTAGCAACGCTTATATCAGACAAAAAAGATTTTCACAAAAAGACTGTTACAGGAGACAAGTATACTATATAATGATAAAAGGGTCATTCCAAAAAGAAGATATACCTATTATAAATACATATGCACCCAACAGAGGATCACCTAAATGTGTAAGCAAATGTTAAAGATTTAAGAAGAGAAATTGACAAAAACACATAATAGTGAGGGACTTCAACATCCCACTTATATCAATGGACAGATCATCCAAACAGAAAATCAATAAGGAAATACAGGACTTAAATTACATATTAGACCTGATGCAATTAATTGATATTTATAGACTATTCCATTTGAAAATAACAGAATACATATTCTTTTCAAGTGCACATGGAACATTTTCCAGGATAGATCACATGTGGGGCCACAGAGCAAGCCTTGGTAAATTTAGGAAAATTACAATCTTATCAATCATCTTTTCTGGCCATAACACTATGAGATTAGAAAACTACCACAAGGAAGAAAATTTAAAAAAAAAAAAGGAGCCTAAACAACATGTTACTAAACAATTGATGGATCACTGAAAAAATCAAAGAGGAAATGAAGAATTACACAGAGACATATGAAATTGAAAACATGATTCAAAACCTACGGAATGTAGCAAAAGCAGTTCTAAGAGAGAAGTTTATAGTGATACAAGGTTACCTTAGGCAACAAGAAAATTATCAAATAAGCAAGCTAACCTTACACCTAAAGCAACTAGAGAAAGAAGAACAAACAAGACCCAAAGTTAGTAAAGAAATCATAAAGCTGAAAGTAGAATTAAATGAAATAGAGACAAAGTAAACAATAGAAAAGATCAAGGAAACTAAAAGGTGAGTCTTTGAAAAGAACAATGTTGAAAAATCTTTAGCCAGACACATCAAGAAAAAAGAGAGAGGAGAGTTCCCATCATGGCTCAGTGGTTAATGAATCCAACTAGGAACCATGAGGTTGTGGGTTCAATCCTTGGCCTCGCTCAGTGGGTTAAGGATCCAGCTGTGAGCTGTGGTGTAGGTCACAGATGAGGCTTGGATCCCATGTTGCTGTGGCTCTGGTATAGGCCAGCAGCTACAGCTCCAATTTGACCCCTAGCCTGGGTCTAATATGCTATGGGTGTGGCCCTAGAAAAAAGAAAGAGAAAAAAAAAGAAAAAAAGAAAAAAGAGAGAGGGCTTAAATCAATAAAATTAGAAATGAAAAAGGAACAGTTATAACCAAACTACAGAACTACAAAGGACCATATGAGACTACTATAAGCAACTGTATGCCAATAAAATGGACAATCTAAAAGAAATGGACAAATTCTTAGAAAGGTATAGTCTCACAAGACTAAACCAGAAAAAAATATATATATAAAATATGGACAGACCAATCACGAGTACTGAAATTGAAACTGTGATTTACAAATTTCCAACAAACAAAAGTCTAGGACCAGCTGGCTTCACAGGGGAATTCTATCAAACATTTAGAGAAGAGTTAACACCATTCCCTCTGAAACTATTCCAAAAAAATTGCAGAGGAAGGAACACTTCCAACTTCATTCTATGAAACCACAGTCAACCTATACCAAAGGCAGACAAAGATACCACACATGCATGTGCAAACACACACACACACAAACACAATTACAGGCCAGTATCACAGATGAACACAGACACAAAAAATCCTCAACAGAATTCTGGCAAGCCAAATCCAACAACAAATTAAAGGGACCACACACTATCATCAGGTAGGATTTATCCCAGGGAAACAAGTATTTTTCAATATTCACAAAGCAATCAATATGATATACCACATAAACAAATTTAATGTTAAAAATAATAGGATCATCTCAATAGATACAAATAAAAGCTTTTGATAAAATTCAACATCCATTTATTATAAAAATTCTCAAGAAAGTGGGCACAGAAGAAACATATCTTAACAAAATAAAAGCCATATGTGACAAACCCACAGCTAGTATCACCACTCAACAGTGAAAAGATGAAAGTATTTTCTCTAAGAACAGGAATAAGACAAAGTTGTCCACTTTCACCACTTTTATTTGACATAGCTCTGGAAGTCCTAGTCACAATCAGAAAAGAAACAGAAATAAAAGCAATCTAAATTAAAAAAAAGAAGTAAAACTATCACTGTAGATGACATGATAATATACATAGAAAATTCTTAAGATGCTAACAGAAAATAGAGTTCATCAATAAATTTGGTAAAGTCACAGGATAAAAATTTAATACACAGAAATACACTATACACTAGTTCATTTCTATACACTAACAAAAAAGTTCAAAAGGGAAATTAAGGAAAGAACTCCATTTACTATCACGTTATAAAGAATAAAATAGGAGTTCCTGTTGTGGCTCAGCGGAAATGAATCTGACTAGTAACCACAAGTTTGTGGATTTGATCCCTGGCCATTCTCAGTGGGTTAAGTATCCAGTGTTGCCGTGAGGTGTGGTGTAGGTCTCAGACTG
Organism: Phacochoerus africanus; assembly: GCF_016906955.1. Taxonomy (NCBI): domain Eukaryota; kingdom Metazoa; phylum Chordata; class Mammalia; order Artiodactyla; family Suidae; genus Phacochoerus; species Phacochoerus africanus. The sequence continues at coordinate 119,096,512 of NC_062558.1, read as the reverse complement.
GGTTTAGATCCTGTGTTGCTGTGGCCTTGGTGTAGGCCGGCAGCTGTAGCTCTGATTTGACCCCTGGTCTGGGAACTCTGTGTGCCGCAGGTGTGGCCATAAAAGGCAAAAAAAAAAAAAAAAAAAGATGGAATTACTTTATAAAAAAAAGAATAAAATATCTAGGAATAAACCTCCCTAAAGGCACAAAAGACCTGTATTCTGAAAACTGTAAGATGCTTTTGAAAGAATTTAAAAATGACACAAAGAGATGTAAAGATATATTATGTTTTTGAACCAGAAGAATCAATATTGTCAAAATGACTATACCTACCCAAAGTAATCTACAGATTCTGTGTAATCCTTGTCAAAGTCCCAGTGGTATTTTTCACATAACTAGACCAATTTTTTAAAAAGTGTATGGAAACCCAGAGGCCCTGAATAGCCAAAGCAAACTTGAAAAAGAAAAACAGAGTTGGAGGAATCAGGCTCCTTGACTTCAGGCTATACTGCAAACCTGCAATAATCAAATCAGAATTATCCTCACACATATTCAGAAATATAGATCAATGGAATAGGATAGAAAGCCCAGACATAAACCCATGAACCTATGGGCAACTATCTATGGCAAAGGAGGCAAGAATATACAATGGAGAAAAGTGTCTTCAATGAGCAGTGCTGCAAAAACTGGACAGCTACATGTAAAAGAATGAAATTAGAACACTAACTCCACACACAAAAATGAACCTCAAATGGATTAAATACCTAAATGTAAGACTGGATATCATAAAACTCCTAGGCAGAACACTCTTTACATAAATCACAGTAATACATTTTAGAATATATCCCCTAGAGTAAAAGAAATAAAAGCAAAAATTAACAAATGGGACATAAATAAACTTAAAATCTTTTGAACAGCAAAGGAAACAATAAACAAAACAAAAAGTCAACCTACAGAATTGGAGAATATAGTTGCAAGTGATAACTACTGACAAGGGATTCATTTCTAAAATATACAAATATACATATGGCTCAATAGCAAAAAACAAACAGACCAATCAAGAAATGGGCAGAAGACCTAAATAATACCTTTCTCCAAAAAATACAAACAGATGGTAAATAGGCATATGAGAGGATGTTCAACATCATTAATTATTAGACAAATACAAATCCAAACCACAATGAAATATCACCTCACACTGGTTAGAATGGCCATCATCACAAAGTCTACAAAAAATAAATTCTGGAGAGGGTTTAGAGAAAAAGGAACCCTTCTACACTGTTGGTGGGAATGTAAAATGGTAGAACCACTATGAAAATGGAAGTTCCACACAAAACTAAAAACAGAACTACCATATTACCCTGTGATCCCACTTTTGGGCATATATTGAAAGAAAACCATAATTTGAAAAAAATACATGCACATCAGTGCTCATTGGAGCACTATTTACAACAGCCAAGACAGGAAAGAAACCTAAATGTCCATTGACAAATGAACAGAAAATTAAGATGTGGTATATTTGTACAGTGGAAGATTAGCCATAGAAATGCATGAAATAATGCCATTTCCAGCATCCTGGATGGACCTAAAGATTATCATACTAAGTGAAGTCAGCCAAAGACAAATATACATCACTTACACGTGGAATCTAAACAGAATGATACAAATGAACTTATATACAAAATAGAAATAGACCTACAGACACAAAAAACAAACTTAGGTTACCAAAGAGGAAAGGGGGTGGAAGGATAAATATAGTTTGGAGTTTGGGATTAATATATAAAAACTACTCTTTATAAAATAGATAACCAATGAGGACTTACTGTATAACACCAGGAACTATAATTAATATTTTGTAATAACCTATAAGAGAAACAAAGTTTTATACATACACACACACACACACACACACACACACACATATATATATAACTGAATCAATTTGCTGTACACCTGAAACTAATGCAGCATTGTCAGGCAAATGCTCTTCAAACAATCAATTAAAAAAGAAATAATCATTTAAAAGTAAAAATAAATAAATATCTTTCACAAGGCTTTAAACAACAAAAAAGGTATATACTGGCGTAGAATCCCAGAACAAACCAATGGTAAAGTGGAAGCACCTAAGTCAAGTATTTTCATTCTTCAGATGTTGAAACTAAGGATCACACTGTTAGCACCAGGGGCTAGATTAGCAGCTGTGATTCTAGTATCCCAGTCCAGTTCTTTGAACTATATCTTACTGAATAAATATTCAATAACACTCCCAACTCTGTCACAAAACTTCTGAAAGTTCTAACTGTTTGATTAAGCCAGTGAAATCCCAGATACAGCCAGTGCTGACAGAAACAGGAGGGAGGAAACAGATCAGCCAGAAAAGAATAGGCGATGAGGAGGCCAGTGCCGAGGAGTACCCCCAGTATGTTCTGTCCCCTTGAAGAGAAGTGGGACATTCAGCTGAATACATAAATTCATGATCTAGGGGGCACCTGAGTGTTTTACGCTGACTTAGTTTATCTCTGAATCACAACAAATATTGTACCGAGTATTTTCTATACCAATAGTCATGAACATTTCAGAATATCCCATCCCTCTCCCATCTCCCCCAAAAAGGTGGCTGACTGAGGGATAACTCTTCTTTACAGAGTAATTGTAGCTAATGTATATGAAAAACATGATTGAACAGGGGGAAAAAAAATCACTGTAAAACTACCAGTGCAATAAATCATTCAGAAAAGGACCATAGGTTGTTGCTAAAACTTTTGCATGAAAGAAATAAGGGAATAGTGTAGTCCTGCAGCCTCTGAGATTATTTGCTAATGACAAAGCAGGAAAAGCACCTTTACAAGGAAGAAATCCAGGGTACCACTTTACCTGAAGGATTAATGTGGCACCATCCACGATGGGCCAGATGGCATGCCTCCTACTGGGAATCAGGTGGAAGAAGAGAGGATCACCCCTGCAGCACAGCCTTGCCCAGATTTTTGTCTGGATCAAATATTGGGGGGAAATTAGACAAATCAAGGTTGAAAACCATTCTACAAGATACGTGGCCATTATTATTTAACAATGCCATTGTCATGAATTAAAATAAGTATGACAAATCTACTGTAGATTAAAGATATTAACAAGGCAGAATAATTAAAGGTAAAAGAAGCATTTCACCTTCTCAAAGCACAGATTTGAGTCTTAATCTCTGAGAAAAAGTAAAAAAATAAAACATATGCCATATGCAGTTATAGCACTGAGTGGACAATTGAATACCTGATATTTTATCAAAGGCATCTGGGATGGGAAAACAAGGTTTAGCTCAATGTCTCTTACATCTGGCATGATGCTACCTTTTATTTCTTGCATTTCCTCTTGTTCCCTCTCTAGTCAGGCATGACTTTCCTCTTCACCTCCTTCAGCTCTTTGTTCAAATAGCTTGTTCTGACCATCCTAGTGCATCTGATCTTTATCTCAAGTCCATGTCACCCTTCTCTGCCTGATTCTTCTCTAAATAATTTTTCACCAACATACTATATATTTTACTTATCTACATTGTATATTTTTATCTCCCTTATGCCTAGAATGTAAACACTGTGATGACAGGGAATTCTGTCTACTCTCTTCACAAGTTTGGAGCACCTACTATATTCCGGCATTCTGTTGTGTGCCATATTCCCAGCCTGCCTGGAAGTTCCAGTCTCCTAGTCTGGATAAGTCTTTCCACAGCCCAGAAGGGAATTCTAGAAGAGTAAATGTGACCTCACAATTTCTTTGCATGGGATGGCCAGGAGAATTATCATAATCCTCCCCAAAGGGTTATATTCAGGCTTTACAGAAGTTTTCCCTTTCTTCTCCCTAATTAATTATGCTGAATTCCGATATAAAAAGTCAGAAATTAAAGTATAGCCTCATCATTAAAATTCCATTCATATAGAATAATTATTTTTCCAGAAGGACTTGCATAGAGATGATGTATTCTACTTGACATTACACTTAAGGAAAATCTTTCTGGAAAATAGGAAGGGGAAAAAAAAAGCCACAAAAATAGATGTTAAAATCTCTTAGGAATCTAATTTCTTGCTATAGCTATGATGTGATGAGGAATCCCAGTCAATTATCTATGGCCTGGACAAGGCTGACCATCCACCCATATTCCTTTCCTCTTCTGGATGTGAAATGTGCCTTATATTTGACATTATACTCCCGACTCATTATTAATACAGCATTCATTTTGAGGCCTTTTCCTACAGGGAAAAATCTTGTACTGAGCTAAATGTGTTTTCTTCCCCCATTTGTCCTCATGGAACAGTCACCCTACATTAAAAATGAGGTCTGCAGGCTTAGGACAGAGAAGAGTGTCAAGTTAACAGTATCCCACAGCAATCAAAGCCCCCGCTGTGGACTCAGCATTTTAGCACCTTAAATCTAACAGTATATCAGAGACAGAATTGTACAGCTCTTATGTCATGAGTTAATGGAGAACTATCTGTTCCAGTCAAGGTTTTTGGAGAGTATTCCCCTGCACAGCTGGTGAGTGGCAGTGGGTGGACACTGAGGGCACCTAAGATCCAAACTAGAAGGATGGCAGAAGTTTCTAGATAGGCTAGTTTCCAAGATGGGATATTCTGCAACTTAGATAAAAATTAAGAGACTCTGCTAGATGTATTCAACAACTCATCCCTTCCCTCATTGTTTCAGTAAATCCAGCATCACTCATTACTTCTTTCCTGTTAGTTCCATGATAAATCGGGCCATCAGAAAGTCATTGCCTGTCCCTCTGTTTATCATCGACTCCCTAGTAAATGATGCAACACAGTGGCAAGATTCTGATGAACTCAATAGGTCTCTCTGCCTGCTTGAATGCAAACACAGTGTTAACAAATATTGAAGAACAGGTCAAACAGCATTAACAAATAGTGAGGTAGCCAGCAGTGTCCCAGGAGTATTGAGCCTGGGGGAAATGGAAAAAGCCCACAGAGAACATTCAGGGGAGTTACCAGTGAACCTTAAAGGAACCCTTCAAACACATTAGAGTTCTGAGGCAAACATCAAAATTAATGAGGTGTTTGTAAAGAGATGTGTCTTTGCCAGGAGAGCAGGGTAAATGAGGTGTGGGCAAAGTGGAAAAACTCTGCATGGGGTTTTGAGGCAAAGGCCTAGAGAGGAGAGAAGTACAATCTCCCAATCTTCTGTTCTGGAAAAGTTTCTGGCAAGTAAAGTAAGACTAAAGCATAGATTGAACTCTTGTTCCTATCTGCCTGGCATTCACCCCTTCCCCATTCTCCTTTTTTAAAATTCATTTGCCATGGGTTTTGTTGTAAGTCATGTTGTTGCCATAGAGAGGTTTGCCCCATCCTGAGGTCCAGGGTTTGGCATGAGATTCAGAAAAAGCCCATCAGAACATCACTTCGGATTGACTAAAGGACAGACATGTGAACCAAATCCAGATAAACTGAGTCAATGAGACTTATTTCATACACTGTAATTAGAATCATTAAGAAACATAGTATTTATTTCGCCAACTTGAAACTAATAGGATGAAAAACTTGAGGTTTAGGGACTATCATTAAGGGGGAGTGAGCTTTATATGCCAAATAAAACAAAACAGAATGTAAAATAGAAAGACAAAGATAAGTGATTTTAATCCAAGACTTAACTTGAGTCTTTGAATCCAGTCTTTCCCTAAACTTTTTAATTTGATGAGCCAATAGATTTATTTTTGCTGAAACCAGTTTGTGTTAACTTTCTGTCATTGTCGCCTGAGTCCAAACTTCTAACAAGTATCGACAAACATTTTTCCCACCCATATCTGAACCCTAAAAAGGATGCATTTTCCTCCATCTCTTTCCTTGAAATTGTGCAGTACTTTTTTTAATGGATGGCGTCCTTTATACTATGAGGTCAGAAAAACTACCCTTTTCCTCTAAGCTGCCTAAAATTGTTTAATTTATTTGCCAGGATATCAACACGCTACAGTCTTATCATCTTCTCCCAGAATCTCAAAGTGCCTCTGACCGCCAACAACCTCCTCTAAGGATTAAGTTTCCTACCTTTATATTATATTATGATGCCTCAAATTAATGAATTAAATATTTGACCTTCTACTTTTTCTCAACAACTGAGAGTTGTTTCTTCCTCCAAAATGAATGTGATAGCCTGTAGTCTGGAAACTGACCTCTGCTAAATTCAAGTTTCTTAATCTCCAACTTCTACACTCACGGAAGCACTACTCGTCCCTCCAAATCATGGATAAGAACCATTCTCCGTGGAACAAATAACTTACCCTTTCTAACATGCAACACCTGGTAAGAACTTCACATAACAGCAATGGACACAAAGCAGGCACTTGTTTATATTTCATGAAAGTGAGAGGCTTCTCCCCTAAAAGAGGACTCAGTTTTCATAAACAGAATTTTAAATAGATATAATTACAGAGATTTTAAAATAGTATGTTTCCTGTAATAGGAATGTACCATCCTCTGTTTTCTCCTCAAAGAAAAGCTTATGGCACTGCTGCAGGGAAGGTGGTCAGCAAATACCCTCCAGTTTTTCAGATCCTTCAGCATATATAAGAGCTGCAGAGAATCACTGACATGGAGAAACTCCTTTCTCAGGGAAATGCTCCTCAGATGATCAAGCCAAGGCTTTAACTGCCAAGACATTTTGATCCACTATGGGATGACTGTGATGAGCAATGTTCTCTCAAAAAGATCCTTGCCAAATGGATTGAGATTTATGGACCTACAATACAGTTTAATTTATCACTTTTCTCAGTTTTGCTTTTTTCCTCTTTCATTCACAGGTTTCAATCCCTTAAAAAATATCTTATACCCAAAGTTCATCTCAACATCTGCTTCTGGAAAATACAACCTTCAATGATTTCTCTTTTAATAATTGCTACTTCAATTCATTGCTTGAGGAAACAGGCAATACAGTGAAATTCTGTGGTAGGTTAATCACCACTCTGGCACCAAGGTAATATCACTAGTAGTGGGAAGGACACAAATGGGTCCTGTAACAAAATAAAGGCTTAAAGGTTACAACTTCTACCAGAAGACTGAGTTCATATCTTTAGTAGCCAAGTAGTAATCCCAACCAGTTTTACTCATCTGCAGTAAAAAGATGAGGGATCACTCTGAACAAGGAATTTGGCAGGGTAAAAATTTACCTAATTCAGGTACTAAAAGGAGGAGTTTTGTCCACACCCAGGCAAAGAGCTGAATCACCCATGACCCTGCTCACTGTGGACAGTGTATTCTGGCCCAACTGATCTGAAAAGATGGCAACAAAACCTGGAAGTAGTGCAACCCAGCAGAGCTTGAGCCAAGGGGAAGGCAAGCAGAGCTGATTATGCTTAAAGACTGTACCAGAGGTGGATCATAGCCAAGGCTGAAGGTATCTACTGGCCCCTCCTAATCAGAGAGCCTGTTAGGGAAATTGAGAGTATCCTGGAATGGCCCCCAAACCCTCCCACTTAGACAAATAACCTGCAACACGGCCCCACCGGCCCTAAAGAGTGTCTTTCAGGGAGTTCCCACTGTGGCTCAGCAAGAACCCGACTAGTATCCATGAGGATGCAGGTTTTATCCCTGGCCTTGCTCAGTGGGTTAAGGATCTGGCATTGCTGTGAACTGTGGTGTAGGTTGCAGACTCTGCTCAGATCCCAAGGTGCTACTATGGTTATTACTATGGCCTGCAGCACAGATTTGACCCCTTGCCTGGGAACTTTCATATGCTTCAGTGTAGCCCTAAAAAGCAGGCTTTGGGCCCCATCTGATGAGAAGGGCTGCAACAACTAGAAGCTGTATGGCCCAGCAGTGCTTGAACCAGGTTGTGGGCATGCAGAGCCAATAGTTTGCAGATAAAATGTGATAACCCTTTTCTGCCAGGGAACCTGGGGTAAAGATCAGCTTTAGTTAATGTAACAAAGAGCTTTACAGGCTTTAGAGCTGCTTCTCCTGCTACTCACAGCCCCGCCATCACTGAACACAGCCTTCAGCCTGTCCCACAGGGAATGTAGCCAGAGCACCCTGGAGGCTGCACGGCCCATTCAACAGCTCCACACACAGCAGAATTTGAACAGAGAACACAGCCCATGTCTTCCCTATCTGCAGAACAAAATGGGTAGCCTTACTGACCAAGGAATTCAGTGCATACCTTGTCCTGATTCAGGTCCCCACACAATGAGCTGTATATAGCTCCTGAGTCCTGTTCTGTTGTCCTGCCAGGTCAGAGAAGATAATTCATCATCCCATATACTCAGTCCTAAACAGCTTATAAGCCCGACCAGAGAATCCAGGAAAATACAGAGCCTATCATACATTTCACTTGGATAGGGAACCAGATCAGCCGTCCTATAAAAAGTTCTTAGCCAGTGACATGCCCCCATCCCCATCCAAAGAGATCAGACAGTTGCTCCAACCCAAAACAGACTATAATAGCAGGTCCCATATCCTCAAGGATATTACCTGCAGCTGTACTCAGAAACCCAAGGAAGGTGACTGGTAAAGAACCATCTTTGCCAAAGAAAACCTGTAAAGTCTCAAGAGGAGCCTGAAGTATCAAATGAACAGGTAAAAATGTAAGGCATCAAGGATTATAAAGAAATGAAAACATGACACCACCAAGGAAAATTAGGAAAGCTCCAAAAACTGACCCCAAAGAAATGGAGGTCTATGAGTTGTCAGACAAATTCAGAATAATCTTCTTAAGAAAGTTTAGTGAACTACCAAAAACCATGGAGTGCTAAAAGAAATTAGGAAAGCATTCTATGAACAAAACAAGACATTTGACAAAGAAATAGCAGCCATAAAAATAATAACAGCAACAACCAGAAGTCCTAGAGTTAGTTAATCCAATAACTGAGCTGAAGAATTACATTTCAAAAGTAGGTTCTACCATGCTGAAGAAAGAATGAATGAAGCGATGTAGAATAGGGGATTGGAAATTACCCAATCAAAGCAGTGAAAAAAAAAAAAGAGTGAAGAAAGCTGATGGAAATTATGAGAAACAATGAAAAGAAACAGTATTTGTTTTATAGGAACTGATACAGAGCAGCAGGCAAATGAAATCCAGAGGGACTCTCTGGTTGCCTGCAAGGAAGATTTGATCTCCTGTAGTGAGTGGACAAAGAAAGAAGAGGACCAAGATTGAGGCTGAACATCAGTGACATAAAAAACTCAACCAAGGCAGTTTTCATATGCCATACTCTGGGCCTTGGTTAGGGAAATCTGGGTCCTTGACACACAAGAAAGGGGCATATGAGCAGATGATCCCGAAGATCTTGTTCCTCTGAACACTTTGAATATGTAGAAATGGCATACCAATTCCTTTTTAAAACTATAATTCTCCCTCTTTTAGAAGGCAATGCAGAAATCTCTCTCCCACATGACAACCTGTGTGCCACTCGGGATCCACCCCTACCTCCCCTTCTGGCCACTAGGTCTAAAACTAAAATAAAATGATCAGGACAAAGGTCAAAGTCATGGTGAAGTTCAGGACAGGGCCAAGTCACTGCTCCAAGGCTCTGGTACCACGGGACCAGCATCTTTTTACTTGCAGGCAGTCCTGGAAGACCCATGTTCCCCCTGTAACCAGGTTATGCGAGAGAACCCTACAAAAATAGTTAGGCATATTGAACCTAGGTCACAGCCTACTCCAGCTGGGGACATTCAAAACCTCACAAAGTGCAAGTTAGAGCAGGCAAGTACTATCATGACCCAAGGGGCCTGGAGTAGGTATTCAAGGCATGCAGATGTCTAGGACTGAAATGTTAAAATCATTTGAGAGACCAGCATAATAAGTGGAGGCCTGAACAGGTCAAGGCACAATTGTCCTCATGCATTTTTTATATGATAGGCACCTTTATAGATTTCAGTCAAAATAGGAAGTTTTTACTGTTCTAAACTGACTATAAAAATCCAGTAACAATGTTAAGCTTCTTGAGGCACAAAATTAAATCCTGAATGCCACATGGCTGATATACAAGAAGAGTCACTAAACTTGGCAAATCTAGCTTCTGTCCAGCATCCAAACTGCTAATGAATGTGGCGCCTGGTGAATATGGATTCCCCTACTTCTTTAAAAAGCAACTGATTGCAGAATGACAATCCTAGATACAGAATGTATTCTGGTCATTGCTGCCACAGAGATATCAGGGTTGCAACAAGCACACCAAGCCCAGTTCATTCCCCATATTTCCCTTGTTTTGAGACAGATCCTGAGGCCATGCCTTGCCTCAGTGCCAAAGATTAGTGTTGGATAAAGAAAGGACAGTTTCACCACAGGAGTTCTGCAATCATTGTCATTGGCAAAGCATAAGAGAGAAATTATTGGGTACAACTATCAGGAAAATAGAAAGCAAAGGCTTTCATTCATGTCCTTATTCAGTAGCGTGAGCTTAGAAAAAGGATGACAAGGGCGTTAAAGAGAGTAAGTCAATATAAAGAGGCCTCCTGTAGTTGCCTACTGCTATGGGATACTTATGCTTGATCCCAGGATCCTTATCTGAAGACATCAGAAATACATCTCAGAAATTTTCACCTGAAGAGCAAAAGGGGGAAAAGTGACAAATTTCTCCCATGCTCCCTGGCAAAAGTTAATCCAGTTGTTATGCAGGACATGAAATGAGGCTTGGACAGTTTTCACCCACACAAAGCAACCCACTCTAAGTCCAAGATTAGAAGGAACATTATTTCTGCTGTTAGTTGCATAAAATGTGGGGCTAGGAGGGCACAAAATTGTACAGAAAAGGTGAAATAGATTTTTATCCACTTTTAAGGGTTAATCTCCATTATCACAAGTGCTGGCTCTTTCTTCAAAACTCCTTCAAATCTCACTATTTAAGGGAAACATGTATAGCTGTGAATTTCTCAGTAATTACATTCCTCAGACCCAAAGTCTAATAATTTTGTTCCAATTCAAACTGAATCTCTGGGCATAGTATGCCATGCCATTCGAACTTAAGACATGATTACAAGACAAGAAACAATGTCAATGACATAAAATTAATCACGTAGCATGCTCATAAATCAGGGTAAAATAACACTCCCTATGATAAGGATATTAGCATGATGTATACTTATTCTCCTTTCCTGGAAAAATATGATTCCCACAAGATTTTAAGGAATTATGTAATAATAATAAAGTAGACATGTAATAAATGTTGAGATATGAAGGTAGTCTACAATCGGTTGTAAATTTATACCTTTGTTGTCCATACATATTTTATGAACTTGCAAAGTTTTAGAACTTTTTAATTTAACATAGTATAGTTTTATTTCTTTCAGCTATGGAGGAATAATTTTCTTATCTATTATTAGAATACTTTAATACTTTCATTAATCCATGCATCATAAAGCAGGAAATGATTTTTATACCTATGGTAATCAGTCATTTCACTCGTTCCAGAAACAAAAACAGTTGTTTTCTGCTGACTCCCAAGACAGAATTAAGATCAGTATGTGTATAAGCCATTGCAGTTACATGGAAGGATTTAAAGTTAGAGTTGCTGTTGTTTTCATCGCATCTTTGGTGTGATTAAGATTGTTGTTCCACATAGGAAAATGTTTATGGACATGTTAGATATCTTGACTTTGCAGAAGGGTAAAGAGACCTGATATTGGGAGCCACTAATGCAGTCAGTAGTGCACATTGATTTCCTCATTAAGCACAGAGGGAACCCAAGCAGTTGCTTATTTCACCACTTGTTCCTTAACTCTCAGGCAAAAATTGTCATTTGATGAGTAGCTGGACCATGTTTGAAATTCACAGATTAAGATCGAGAACATTTTAGACCCTGTTAGGTATGAAGCAGTATGCTTTATCTGTTTCCCTACAAAGAACACTTAGACGCTTATACAAAATGGGTCACAGAAAAGGAAAAAGCATTTAAATGCTACAGTAATCAATTTACGAATTCCTAAGTGAAGTGGGCTTCTGTGGAACTTTGCCACTTGAGGTTGTTTACTAGGAATGCTTAAAATAAAAGAGAGACTGTACAATGGAATAAAGGACCTTGAAGGCTGGAAGACTTGCCAGAATTTAAAACAATGAAGTTCTGACAACTAAGCTGTATAGTGAAATGGGAAGTCTGAATGTTTTGTTCCATCCTCAGCTACAACTTTTGGGAAAGTAGGGCATAATTTACTCCAAGGAATGGTATGAGTCATAACACTATGGACTGAGGGCTGAAGACCTAGAAATGAGAAAAGTGGAGAGAAAATTAAGGGATGTTTGATTATGACATGGATGGAAAATATAGGATACAAATGTCACCCCTACAATTTCCTACACATGGCAGAAATCACTAACTTATCAAAAAAGACATTTGCCTTCTGAATATTAATAAATCCAAGAAAACTCTATAGGCAAACACAACCAAAATTTCAAGGACAGTCTTATTTGTCATCTCTGATTATTTACATCCATAATCAGTTATCACAAATAATCTCAATACAATGTACCCTAATCCACTGGGGCATTTTGAATGGGTAGTAAAGGATTATTACATAAACACCTAGAATTGTTCCTAATTTCCGTTTTTAGAATAGTTCTTGTTTAACCCCCCATTTATCACTTTATTATGTATGTACTTCCTTGAGAATATATCCCCTTCTTTAGTAATAGTATATACCTGAAATCTTTGTGGTTTATAGTTTATTAAATATTTTCTTGTGCTTATAGCAATGCTATAAGGGAAAATGCCCAGCATAATTTCTTTTCTACTCTAAGGAGTATACATGGGGATGAAAGAAGTTAAGAAACACCTCAGATTCTTATGTTTTGTAGCAAGATCAACAAAGATGAAAAGTTAGAATTTCAATCAGAGTAGTTTCTTTTTGTCGATTTTACGTATTGGAAAATCTGTCTCAGAGTAATGTTTTTTTAAAGTTATCTTAATACAAGGATTTTGAAAACTATGAGAAAAATTATTTATAAAGTATCTTTACAAAATAACACCTCTAGATACTGTGGTTAATAGAAAGGTTTTCCTAGCTTTCTGAAGGGTTTCAATCTCCTCTTTAAGAGCTAAAACCACCCAGTCTAATCTATTGGTTCTGCCCCCAATATTACTATTATACCAAAATTCCAAGAGTAGAGCAACCACAAAATTATACTATGATACGCCATGGAAAGGAGGTTAATTCCTGAACCTCCAAGCATTTTTTTTTTTTTGCACTTCAATAAAATTATTTGAATTTTTTAGAACTGTTTTAAGTAGAATGACCATAAATGTTATTACATATCAGGGAATTACCAGGCTTTACTAAATTTATGGGAACAATGCTCAGGTTAACCATCTTCTTGTCCATTCTGTGTCATTAAAATGTGTTATTGGTGGTCACACTGTAAGCACATAATCTTAGAAAAGACCTATGGTCAAAATCAACACATTGCCCTCTGTCCTCCTAGACAAAGTTTCTTCTAGAAAAAATGAGCCCAGAATTCTTAGCATAATAAATTAGCTTAAAGTATGTTCCTTAATAGAAGAGCCATAATCCAGAAGGGGAAAATTCAATAAAATATCCTCTTAGTGGTTGTCAGAGATGGGAACTGAAGATGGGGAAAGTGGATGAAGAGATCCAAAAGCTACAGACTTCCATTTATAATAAATGAGTCATGAGGATGAAATGTAAGGCATGGTGACTGTTGTTAATAATGCCGTGTTGCACATTTGAAGGTTGCTAAGAACATAGATCTTAAAAGTACTCATCAAAAGATAAAAAATCCTCTAACTATGTGTGGTGATAGATGTTAACTGAACTTATTGTGGTGGTCATTTTGCAGTAGAGACAAACATTGACCATTATGTTGTACATCTAAAACTAATATAATATTGGATGTCAATCATTCTGAATTTAAAAAGTAAAACATTGTTAAATGCAGTGGAGGAATGACCACAATATATTGTACAACAGTCTCTCTGTGGTGCAGTACTTAGATCTTTTTGTCACAAAGGAAAGAAGTATAGTAATGAAGATCCATTTCTAGAAATGCTCCTAAGAATTCATGTTGCAAAAATAAAAAATGCTTACTGAGCACCACTTGTATGTGTCCCATTGTGCTTGGCATTTTTCTTACATTATCTCATGAAATTGTCACAACTGTGATGCAATAACTTTTGGGGGACTCAGGTCACTTAAATGAGAGTTATTTTTAGACATCACAGTATTTTGGCTTATTTATTGACTTAATTGTAGCATCTTCTCACATTTTTTAAGATGCAAAATAAATGTATGGTTGGTATAGTGTTAGTGAATGCAAACTATTGCATTTAGAATGGATAAGCAAAGAGGTCCTACGTACAGCACAGGGAACTATACCTAATCTCTTTGGATAGAATGTGGTAGAAGATAACATGAGAAAAAGACATGCTATACAGTAGAAACTGGCACAACACTGTAAGTCAACTATACTTTAATTAAAAATAGATTTAAAAATTGTTTCAACTAAAAAAAGGACCTGGGTTTAGAGTGGAAGACTATGGGGATTAGGAAGGAAACCAAGAGGTGGATCTAAAGATGCCAAACCCAACTGCGAAAACAAACAAGTGCATTTCAGGCAAGATAACATGAATGTTTTCCTTGAGCATTTCTTGTCTGTATCATTCTGTAATGCTACAGAATACTTAAAGATGTGTAGGTTTGATGTCTATTTGGAAAAAAAAAATCAGTCTAAGGTAGAGGAGCTTCAATTTAAGAACAATTCACTTTACAGAAAACCCTGAAGGAATCATGGACTTCTGGCTGATTATCAATTTGTAGTCCAACCAGCAGAATAAGAAGAAAAAATCTAAGATTTTGACATCTTTACTCTTCTTAGTTATGTGACTTCTTTGTGCCAAGTATGGTGCTAGGCAATTCACAGAGAATATCATTTAATTCTCACAACAACCTTATGGGATTAATATTGTTATCTTCATTCAATATTGTTATCCCTAGATATGCTGATGCTTGAACTCATAATTTTAGTGCCACGCTACACTGCCCAACTGAGAATGTCTATCAAGTTTACTATGCCCTGGACATCTCAGATGACCTAGGGAGCAAACTAGAGATAAGAAACCCACTATATCTAGTCACTTATAATGGAGCATGATTATGTGAGATAAAAGAATGTATACATGTATGTGTAACTGGTTCACCTTGCTGTAC
This sequence comes from Phacochoerus africanus, assembly GCF_016906955.1. Classification (NCBI taxonomy): domain Eukaryota; kingdom Metazoa; phylum Chordata; class Mammalia; order Artiodactyla; family Suidae; genus Phacochoerus; species Phacochoerus africanus. The sequence goes on along the minus strand of NC_062558.1, from coordinate 119,081,386 downwards.
AGCAGAAAATTTACAGACCACTGTAAACCAGCTATAATGGAAAAAATAAAAATCATTACAAAAATAAATAAATAAATAAAAAGAACCCACATAGGACAATAAATATAAAAAACTATGTTAAAACCCTTGTCCACATACAAAATAAATTTAGAATTATTAAAGTAAACTAAATTACTCTTTCAAAAAGTGAATGATCTGTCTAGAGCACACGATGTGCAAAGAACACCAGTAGTCATTATACAAGCATTGAGCTGTCAGTGAATTGATATTGTTCTGGGAATCTGGAAAATGGTCGATGGTTCATTGTTGGAAAGGCAAATTTTGCACAGAACAAAGTAATAACTTCAGAAGCTATACAATATAATGAGTAGCTTTGCAAAAAATACACTTCTCATAATTGGCAATGTTTGAGAAAACACAAGAAGTTGTTAACTCAAGAAATGCTAAAATTGACTCAGAAAAACAACAAAGATAAATTTCTCTGTTCATTGATTTATCTATTTTTTACTCATCAAATTAGGTTTCTAGACAAGGCTGGCCTTCTTTAGCAGTGTATACAGAGTCAAACAATAATCCTTTGAGGCTACTTCAACTATCATTGAATTAATTGATCACTATCAGTTTATTTTTTTGTAACTACCTCTCTCTATATTTTTATTTAGCTCATCTTTAAATAAATGTCTCAAATAGAGTAGGTAAAGCAGTGGTGTCTCAAAGTGATTCAGCCATGTCTTCCTTCGCTGTGTGCGTATTAGCACTGTAACCATGTAGAAGCATATTTTTCATCACCCCTTACCAGCATTTTATTTTTGCAGAATTTTATTGGAAATTTCTGGCACGAAACTTACCCAAGTGACTCAGTTAATTACAAAAGAATGATTTCACTTAGCAGAGACTGAGTACAGAACCAGATAGCACCATTTTAACACTCTCCACTAGATTCACCTACCTACCTTTCTCTAAAGAAAACTAACGTTAATGTGCACAGCTGCTTCTTCTCCCGACACTCCCTTTCCCATCTCTCCCCACATTAACATTGTTTTCTGAATTCTCAGTCATAATTTCTGAGGTTGCCAACCATCCAGTTTTAATAATCAGAATTCTGAAATTTGCCCTGAAATTCACCTTCTCTTGTGCTCCTTCCCCCTCAAACATCGCTAACAAATCATCATTAAGTTCTATTGACTGTACCACAAAGAGTCTCCTGAATTCTGGTGCACCTTTTGGGGGACGGTGTCACTCCCTGAAATCAGGCTTCCATGTTCCCTTTTACTCTCATGATAGTCTTCCTTCTGGCATCCTCACTTCTACCCACTTCTTCTTCTAGTCCACCTAAGACCAAAGGATACTTTCCAGACCTATTTTCCCAAAATAATAGCCCTTCAAGCCTATAACTTTAGTCCAAACACTGCACATGGCATTCAAAGTCAAATGTTGTTTTTCCTCCTCTCTGACTGAACCCTACTTTCTTCCCCATGGGGACTGTGTTCCTACCCAAAGGCTGCTGCCCAGGATATGTATCCATAAACTATTTATCAAAGGTAACACAAGGAGAAGTCTGTACTAACTAGATCTTCTTTCAGGGAAAATAGGACATTCATTGGAAGAAATATTTTGGAAGGCTACTTGGGGTCTGGATTTAGTTTAGAATGGATGAGATCCTACTATACAGGATCTTGTGCTATAAAGTAGGGCCAACAGTAGCAATGAGGTCCTGCTATATAGCACAGGGAACTACATCCAATCTCCTGGGATAGACTACGAAGGAAAAGAGTATAAAAAAAGGAATGTATATATTTGTATGACTGGGTCACTTTTCCGTACAGCAGAAATTGGAACACCATTGTAAATCATCTGTGCTTTAGTTAACAAACAAAAAGAAAAGTTAAGATTTAATTTTAAGGAGGGTGTGATTGGTTTACTGAAGGACTTCTGTTCTGCTGAAAGGGAATTTTGGTATGGAAGTAAATGGCTCAGGAAATTAAGAGACTCAGCATCCCCTAGGAAGCCTTTTTTTTTTTTTTTTTTGGCAGCACCCACAGCATGTGGAAATTTCCAAATCAGGAATCAAACCCATGCCACAGCAGCAACAAGGACTCCAGGGAGTCCTTATTCTTGATTGTTACTACAACTAGTGAAAACCCACAACTTTCTAAATTAGTAAATATAAATATGTATATATAAATGAATACATAAATAAGAACACAAACAAACAATGCCAGCTTAAAGGAGCTCCTAGTTATAAGCCACCCATGCATCTACCTAAGTCTGGCCCTATATCTACTTGCTCTGAAAATCTTGCAGTGTTGTTCCTTTGCCCCATTTGTTTCCTGAATCATGAATGACCATCAACTCTCTTGATCCTCCAATCCCACTGCTAAGAGTAGCCTTATAATCCTCAATGACTGAACTTAAATAATATAAGCTTTTCCTTATTGTTTTTCTTCTTTTTCCTCCAAATAATTTGCCTCCACTCTATCTCCCAGGAACAAAATGATTACTTTCCCAATATTTTTGGTTTAAAAAAAACTTTTTTCCCTAACTATACACAATCCCTAGGATTTTGTCAAGCATTTCTACTAAATAATACTTTCTTCTCCCTAAGAGAAATTCCAGCGTATGCCATTATCTCTACATCACTACCGTCTATGCATGTGTTGTGTTTCTAACTAGTCCCTAAAACCTTTTAGAAACCATGTGATAAAATGTAAAGAGGTCCATTATTAGAATCTTGGCTCTGCTGATTTTCATCTGTGCAATCTTCAGCCATTTACTTAAGTTCTCTAACCTGAGTTCTTCACCTACTGACATAATAAAATTTATCTCAAAGATCAAATAATGCACATCAAACAGGACCTCAATATATGTAATTTTCCTAATCTATCTGAATCATGTGTCACATATGCTGTGTGCGTTTAGCACTTAAAGTAATGCTTAGAAGAGCAGAGTTATTGAATAAATAATTAACAGTGTGATGACTGTGGTGTTCTGAGATCACAGCAAAGTGCTACACTCTGCATGAAAATCAGGAGCCTCTATACTCTGCTACTGTGATTGCCCACAGAAGGATTTCTTATCACTTATCCTCTAATATGTCCAGTGCATGTCCCAGAAAGAAGTATGCTGACATGCTGCTTTAAATTCGATGTCTTTGCCAAAAATGACAAGTCACAAATCCAAATGAAAGTAAAAAATGAAAACTGAAATTTACTTTGTGTGTGCGCGTGAGAGAGAGAGAGAAACTGGAAGGACTAATAAGAAGACAACTTCTTTATGAAAACATCTCCTTTTAAAAAATATTAATAATACATACTTTTTCTGGCTATACCCATGCCATATGGAAGTTCCCTGTTCTTGGGCCACCAGATCCTTAGCCCACACCTGGACTGGGGATCAAACTAGCAATGTCACAGAGACAAAGCATATCATTAACCCACCGCACCACAGCAGGAAATCTAAAATACATACTTTTTATAAGAACATCCTCCAAAAAAAAGACTACCTATACCGTTACCCAGTGAAATTCCTCTATAATGCCAAACATGTTGTAATTAACCCTAGAGCCCAGAGAGGCAGGTGGTCCATCTTTAATTTTTCCTGTACCATTAGGTCTGCCAAATTAAGTCTTTCTCCAAAACTCAAATCCATATGATATTTATCTAATGGAATGAGCAAAGTCCCTGGCAGAGCTGAAGTCTTAAGGAGTAAAATGCAACAGCGAGTTTAAAAATAACAACATAGCAGTATTGTTTCAGAAAACTGTCCTCAGTTATCACTTCATTTTATTTCCATAAAAAGGATGACATCAAAAACACCAAAAAAAAATGCACTTCAACAGGTGACTCTATAGATGAATATAATTAAGAGGGTGAATGTTTCCTTGAAACACTAAATACAAAGTGTATTTGTGCAAAATGCAAAGTGAAGTCTCATCCCCCATCTCTCTCTCTCCCTCTACTGTCTATCTCTCTCTCTCTCATTGTCATACACACACACACACACATACACACTCCATACATATAAAAACACACACTGATAGATGAAAGAAATAAGGGAAGGGAGGGAGGGAGGGACAGGAGAGAGAGATTACAGAGGAAGGGTGGGACATACTAAGCTGTAGTAAATTGATTATAAACATTTTCTAATTTTCTATGTTTCTCTGTACCTGCAGTGTGACTTTGCATTTCTTTCTGTTAAGTATTTAATTAATTGTACCAGGTCTCATACCAGGGTTGACTTTTTTTACTTTCTTTGGAGTGTATTAAGATGGAAGTGACATTGTGTCTATCCTAACATAGGCTGCAAGAAGGATATCATTTAGTAATCACTATATAGGTTTCAACAACACAACTCAATGGCTTAAAACAATTAGTAATTTTGACTCCTCAGAAATCTATGTATTAACTGAGTGCTTCTGTTGACTGGGCCATGCCTGACTGATCTTGGCAGAGTAAATTCATCATCCAGAAGGCAAGCCCAGACTTTTCACATGGTAGTAGCAGGTTTTCAAGAGAGCTAGCAGAAGCATGATCAGCCTCTTAATCTCTAGGCTTGGAATTAGTACAATGCCACATTTACTCATTCTGTTTTCCAAGTTAATTCCTAAAGGCAATTCAGATTCAAGAGGTAGGGAAACAGAATTTATTTCTTGATGAAAAGGAGCAGGGAATTCACATTTTAAAGAGTGTGGCTAAGTATAAATAGATACTTGGGACCACACTGATTGATTGATTTTTGTATTTTTAGGACCACACTCGCAGCATATGGAAGTTCCCAAGCTAGAGTCAAATCAGAGCTATAGATGCTGGCCTACACCAGAGACACAGCAATGTGGGACCTGAGCCGTGTCTGTGACCTACACCACAGCTCACAGCAACAGCAGATCTTTAACCCATTGAGCGAGGCCAAGAGTCAAACTCGATTCCTCATGGATACTAGTCAGGTTTGTTACCACTGAGCCATGATGAGAACTCCTTGGGAGTTATATTTATAATTAATCTACACACTAGACCCTGAATGCTTCTGCTCACCCTTTTGGAACCCTGCCTCTGCCATGAGAGTCCAAACCATCCCAATAATGATGAGACATATGACCCACATTCTAATCACCCCAGCCAAATGCCAACCAACTTCTAGGCCTCCAAGTAAGGCCAACTTTGACCAGCCAGGCTCCAGAAGGCCAGTCAGCTCAACAAAGAGGTAGAAAGAAAAGAAGGAGAGTAAGAACCACTCATCTGGATGAGTCCAATTTTCTGACCCAGAGAATAATGAGCTAAATAAATAGTAGTTATTATAAGTAATCATGTTTGGGGGAGGTTTATTAAGCAATAGTGTCATGGTGTCAATAGGTGACTGGTATTTAAGCTCTCATATGATGACTATGTCAACATCTTAGTCCATCCTAGATCATGGTGCCAACACAGTCAGGTGAAGGCCCTCTTCCACCTCCATGTACCATTCACGGAGGAAGGGACAAGGGAAGTCTCTGAAACCTCTTCTATAAGTACACTAATCCTTTTTGTTTCCCAAAGTTTCTACCTCCTAACACCAACACCTTTGAGGATTAGGATTCAAAACATGAATTTGGGTGGGGGCAGATATGACCACTTAGACCATAGCAGCCTATTTTTATGATTATCCAGGAGAGCACATCAGATTATACAAAGTGAACACAGAACACAATATTAATCCCATGCTTCTGACAGCCTTGCTGATACGACAAACCCCCAGGCATTAATTATTTTTGCTGCTGCTGTGACTATGTCTGCAGATGTTAAAGAGCTATTCTATGACCTTCGAAAATGAGCTGAGCCCTTGGCATCCATTCCTGCTTAAAGCTCTTTTGCACTTATTCGCTGCAAATACTCCACTAAATGTAGCATGTTTGCATATTGAATTCAGCCATCAGATAATGTTTTGCATGATCTGAAGTGACTGCATTTTCATTCATGCATTCATCTATTCAATATATATTATTCCACAACTTTCTGTGGGATCCAACTATATGTAAATAGTTGTGAAACTGACAGTACTAATGGCCTGACCCTAGCCAGAACACTAGGGACTTGAACCCATGTGTTGGGATTTGAACTTGGCCTTGAACCCATGTGCTGGGATTTGAACTTGGCCTAAATCCTGATTGGGATTTAAACCCATGGTTTTAAATTATAATCACTCACCCTCTGTCTGGATTCACTGATGCTCAGGTTCTTCATGTCTCTGCGCAGAAAGAATTCAGCGGGAGACAAAGTGATAGGCAAGAAATAGATTCATTAAGCTAGGACTCTTGTGAGAAGTGCAAGTGGGCACGCAGGGAAGCTCTGCCCAAGGATCTGGTGGGCTACACTTTTATCATCCAAGGCGGAGTGGGGGCCAGAAAAGACTGCCTCTTCCTTTCTGGGAGTACTGGCTCCGTGGTGTCTGGTAAGGTGTGTATTCAATCAGCAGAAGGGTGGTCCTCAAACTCCTGCCTTCCTCTGACTCTGAATGCTGGCCTCATCCCATCCCCCACCCAATGACCTGAGGCAATTCTTTCACTTCCACTAGTCAAGCAAGACTGCCTTGTTCTGATGGCTTTTTGAGCAGTTATTAACTTACACTGATTTCCCAATGTCCCCTAAGTTTCCCTCTTTAACTGTGGTCTTTTACTGGGACTTCTACAACTACCTGTGCCTACTCCATCTCTATCAGTTAGAAGATTTCAGATACACAGCAATAAAATATAGACAAGAATTGGGAGTTCCTGCTGTGGCACAGTGGGTTAAGAATACAACAGCATCATCTCAGGTCACTGCAGAGGCATGGGTTGGATCCCAAGCCTGGTGCAGTGGGTTAAAGGTTTTGGCATTGCCTCAGCTGCAGCATAGATCACATTGAGTGGAAAAGAAAAGAAAAGAATGAAAAAAAAAGAAAAGAAAGGGAAGGGAAGGGAAGGAGGAAGAAAGGAAGGGAAAGGGAGGGAGGAAGGGAGGGTGAGAGAGAGAAAGAAAGAGAAAGAAAGAAAGAAAGAATGGACTTCGAGAGGCTTACAGAACAGAAACAGAGATAGATAAGTAAATAGGCAACTGATATACCATGTGATCAGGGCTGAGATGGATTTAGAGTGGATTTTCTTGGTCTATAATGTGTGGGGCACCTAACCCAGTCTTAGAGAGTGTGGTCAGTGAGGTCCTCTAACAGTTTTTTAAACACCAATCTAAAGACACTGCTTGGGGTGGGGGGTGGGGATTTGGAACTTGTTAAATGCAGATCACAAGGCCCTGAAATAGACCTAATTTATCTAGATTTCTGAAGGGCAGAGTAACCTACATTTAACAATTATGCTAGGTCATTCATGTGCCCAGTGAAGTCTGAGAACTACTCCTCTAGATTAATTGACATCTACTTGTGGACCTAAAGGTTTCTGATTCAGTTCAAGACTTGTTTCTTCTTCGATGTACATAAAAAGGCAGATGTCAAGTTAAAAATTCAGTTCAGTGGGAGAGATTTCTGAGGGAGCATTGATTCAAGTGTAAATCATTAACAAACTGATTTATTTTAAATGATGTTAACAGCTTACTTGCAACCCACTCCATAACTGTTGAAAACACAGAGGGATATAGAGATTATTGGTTAAGAGTTCAGCCTCTTGGGCCAGATTTCCTGTCCTTAAAATTTAGCTCTGCCACTTAACCATCTGTGTAGCCTGAAGCAAACAGCCTAATCCCTCTGTGCCTCAATTATTTGCAAATGTGAAATAAAGATCACAGTGAGGAGATCCCGTTGTGGTGCAACAGGAACCCCAAGGTTGTGAGTTCCATCCCTGGTCTCGCTCAGTGGGTTAAGGATCTGGTGTTGCTGTGAGCTGTGATGTAGGTCTCAGACAAGGCTCAGATCTGATGTTGCTGTGGCTGTGGTATAGGCCAGCAGCTATAGCTCCCATTAGACCCCTAGCCTGGGAAACTCCATATGCCATGGGTGCGGCCCTAAAAAAAAACAAAAAAAGAAAAAAAATCACAGTGAGATACTTACTTTATAAGCAGTGGTAAGAACAAAATAAATTAATATACATAAAGCTCTTGATATACATACAAGTTAATACAGGTAAAGTACTTGGCACATGAGAGGTATAATAAAAATGTTAGATATTCTCTTTAATCTCAGACTATTACTTCTTTGCTTCTCTATGCCTAACTTAAATTTACTACTCTCTCCTTCCTTGTGCATCATTCTCCTACTATTTTTTTTTTCATGGAACACACGTGAATCAGGAAAGGGCTGTGAAACAGGTATGCCTGATTTTCATCTGAGACTTGCCTTAAGTGCAAGTCTCCTGTGGGGAGATTTGTTCCCCACAGAAAGATGTTTTCATCTTGGGTCAGCAAGGTCCTTTGAAAAAACAATTTATCCTTAGGGTTATAGAAATCTAGAAATCTGATAATTCATTTTTATCTCTTAAGACCAACAAATCATTCTTCTTCCACTTCAGTAGCACACTCCCTAGTCCTTCCAAATGAAGTTATTGAAAGTAAGGAAATGCTGAAATTACAAAATAATTATGCCATTGGCATATACATCCCCTACTTGCTTGAATGTGACGAAACGTATTTTCTGGATCTTCATTAGGGAGCTACTTGAAGCCTCTGCTCTTGGAAACTCATTACTTTATGCATTCTTCTGATAATGTGCCTGTAAGGTGGTTTGGAAAAATTGAATCTCATCACATACCTACTATTGCCCAATTTTGTAAAATTCCAGTGCAATTAAATGAATTTAAAAATAGTACAAATTGAATATTTTAAATGCAAAGAAAATTTTTAAAAAATAGGTCTATTGCTTTAGAAATTAAATATCTTTGATTAATGAGAATTTTTAAAGCATGTTATCAAGTTCCATATCATTAATAAATTATGAGTTCTTTATATATTATAGATAAAAGTACTCTGTCACATACATGTTTTCCAAATATTTTCTCCTAGTCTGTGACTTGCTTTTTAATTTCCTGAAGAGCATCTTTGGGAAAGCAAAAGTTTTTAATTTTGATAAAGTCTTACTAATTTTTAATGATTCATACTTCTTATGTCCTGCATAAGGATTCTTTTAAACTAAATCACAAATACTTTCTCCTATTTTCTAGAAGTTTATTTTTATTTTTTTTAATTTTTTTATTTTTTGTCTTTTTGCCATTTCTTGAGCCTCTCCCTCGGCATATGGAGGTTCCAGGCTAGGGGTCGAATTGGAGCCGTAGCTGCCAGCCTATGTCAGAGCCACGGCAATGCAGGATCTGAGCTGTGTCTACAACCTACGCCACAGCTCACGGTAACACCAGATCCTTAACCCACTGAGCAAGGCCAGGGATCGAACCTGCAACCTCATGGTTCCTAGACGGATTAGTTAACCACTGAGCCGCAACAGGAACTCCCACAGAAGTTTAATAACTTTAGTTTCTACATATAGATCTATCATCATTTCAAGTTAAAATGGGCAAAATATTTGAACAGAAGTTTAGCCAAAAAAAAAAAAAATGCAAATGGAAAATTGGCAAAGGATCCAATGCACAATATTGTTAGTTGTTAGGCAAATCCAAGGAAAACCATATGAGATACTACTGTACCCCTCATAGAATAGCTAAAAATCAAAAGAATAACAATATGAAGGATTGATGAAAATGTGGAGTAAATGGAAATTCTATAAATTGGTGCTGGGAAGGCAAAATAATGTGACCACTTTGGAAAATAGTTTTTGAGTTTCTTCTAAAATTGAACACAAAATTACTGCATGGCCCAGCAATTCTACTCTTAAATAAATATATAATGGAAAAAAATAAACTATGTTCACATAGAGAATTGTACACAAATGGTAATAATAGTACTGGAGAGAACCCACAAGTATTTCCCCTTATGAATGGATAAACAAACTATGAGAGATCCACAAAGTAAAAGACTACTCAGCAATAAAATAAATTAACTACTGGTATATAAAATTACATGGATGAATCTCAAAACCTTTGTGCTAAGTGAGAAAAAACAGACACAAAAGACTAAATACTATATGATTTCATTTACATGAACTTCCAGAAAAGGTAAAACAGAAAGCAGAAAAGTAGTTTCCAGAGGCTGGGAGTGGAAGGAAAGCACTGACTGACAAGGCGGTGGAGGAACTCTTTGAAGAGAGGAAAATATTATTTATCCTCATTGTGGACGTAACTGCAACATTGTATTAATTTGTCAAAAAGCATTAAAGTATAAACTTCCTTAAGTTTGTATCTAACTTATAGCTTGATAAACTGATTTTTAAATGCAGTTAAATTTAAATGTCTTTAAGTTGAAGAACACAATGATTTAAAAAATAGTATATGTCCTCTCTCCAAAATAAATACAGTTTCTTTTGTGTACATAGATATATTTTATGGTATTTATAGTCTGCTGGAGGGATCACACCAAAGCTTTTAGCTCAATGTAAATAATGGCAGTTTTAATGACCCCTCTTACTGCAACACAAATTGATTAAATCAAAAAGAAGAACATAGTTATCTAATTTGAATTTTTAACAGTATTTAAAACCATTCACCTTGTCCTTTACTGAAAATTTTATGTAATTTGCAATGGATATGGTAATTCTCTCTGGGGGAGTTTGAAGAACCTGGAATTATTTATTCTTTAATGAAATGCCTGAAGTTCAGTTCAAGTAAAAATCCTCTGGGAAAAATGAGATTTTGTATTAAATTAAAATATTAGAGTATCATGATCTCCATTAAGATAATTATTGTCAGTATTTTCTGTTCTGTTTAAACCACTTACAATCCTTTTGGAAACAAAATAAAAGAAATGAGAGTAAAAAAGGGACATTGGGGATTCCCCAAATATATAAAACGTCCTATGGGGCTACAAGCTAACAAGAAATTTTTAATGTAGATTTGGAAATAAAAACTAGCAAAACAAAATAATATGACATTCTATACTCAAGCACCTGTAGTCTCTGAGCTGCCTAGACTAGGAAAAGGAGGAGAATTAAAATATTAAAGCATGGCATGGCTCATCACACAACCTGTTGTATTAAATAAAAGTGCTTAGAAAGAGCAAGCTATTGAGAACTGAAAAAGGCAGTATGAGAAACTTACAGTGGCCACTTCCCACTGCCATGTGTGTAACAAAGATGTGAGAAACTTCCTGCAGGATTTTAGGAAGAAGAGAGAGGAACTGCAATAGTCAGAGGCCTTCTTAGGAGACACAGCTGTGTCTTTACTGGACTAGCAGAATTTGGGATGAGTTGAAGGGAAAACAGACAGGACTCGAAACAAGGCATAAAGAATGGACTGCCTATCCCATTAGGGCAGAGAACAGTGAGAGTGAGTTCCACAACCACTGCCATCATGCCAACCAATGCCTCCGAATCATCGAGCCAGGAAGAAGGGAATGGAATAAAAATACAAATTGTTTCCAAAGGACATGATTGGAATTAAAACCAACAAACGAATGAATAAAACTGCCATGGGCCACTGATTGAAAATGGTGGCTGTCAAAAAAATAAATAACTGTACCAGAAAAATTTTCAGAACTTAATGATATTCAAAACAGATTGAAAGCATATGATGAGTGTTGACCAAAGTGAATGAAGTTAATCCAAACCAAGGCATGTCTTTGGAGAATTTCAGAATGCCAGGAATAAATGAAAGCACCTACAAGCTTTGGACATCTAAGCCAATATGAGAATAGAAGGGAAATAGCATTTTCAGAGGAAATCAAACTGGAATCGATCTTTTTCAGAAATGTTTGATACATTTGAAAAAAAAAAGTCCTATGATGGTAATGGTAGACATATGTTATAACGAGCATATTAAAATTATCCAAGTGACAAGAAAAGAAACATAATCTTAATGTATTATTTGCAGGGAATAACACATATAGAAGGATAATAATATAAATGATGGCATTATTTAAGTGATTTGTTTTCTTAACTCTACAAGGAAATAGGAGAAAAATCAGATCTGAGGATGAATTATTATATGAAACTGATAGCATTTAATCTTCATCTATATTAACAAAATACTGACAGATAATATATACAATAAAGAACCTATAGATATAGCATTAATATATGAATGCCAAGATAATTGCACATCGATAATTAAAAACATGTTTCTTTTGGGAATGTAAATGGAGAATTTGAATTGGTGAACCAGGACTCATATGATTTTATAAGTATTTGAGTATTTTATTATTAAGATTATAATTAATTTTTCTTTAATTTTTTTCTAATGAAAGCAATTAGAGATGTTATGGAGTTTATAACATTGGAAATCATTACAAAAAAATTAAACAGCTTCCTGTCTAGGACTGGATAAAAGTAACCCTCAAAGTTTCCTTCATTTGGGGTTTTAAATTATCACCAAAATTACTAAACTTGTCAACTAACCTTAGAAATAATGCTACTGGGAAGACTGGATTCCCTGATGGTGCCTGTTGGTATGAAATCTTGGGAGTTTCCCAGGTAAAATACAAAACTGGCCCCAGTACACAGAGGGCAAGAAGAGACTGAAGAAAGTGACAGAATATTCCTACTAGGCAGGTGCAATTGTAGTAAGGAAGAGAATGTACATACGAGGATTGTCCAGGGTTGCTTCGAGATGAGTGGATCTTCATAACTGCCTGAAAGAATCTTTGAAGTGTACACTGAGGCCTTAACTGGGTTCAGTCATTCAGTCAACCCAGTCTCAAACCTTATTACCTTCTAACAGCTGCTAATATTGGAATAGCAGGCAAGAGGAACATTCCAAGGACAGGAGAGTGCAAGGTAATCCCCCAAGTGCCTTAGTCCAGTTCTCAAGTAAACAGGTGGTGACATCCTCAAAAAGAACTCTTCTAACAGTGCCATAATAGGTCAATAAGGAAAATATTTCAGACACACTTCCTACAAGAATATGCCTTTAGGAGTTTCCCTTGTGGATCAGCAGGTTAAGAACCTATCATAGTATCTGTGAGGATGCAGGGTCTATCCCTGGCCTCACTCAGTGGGTTCAGGATCTGGTGTTGTCACAAGCTGTGGTACAGTTCACAGATGTGGATCAGATCTAGTGTTGCCATCTCTATGGCTTAGGGCAGCCCCTGTAGCTCTAATTAAACCCCTGGCCCATATGTCACAGGTGTGGCCCAAAAGAAAGAAAGAATGAATGAATGAACAAAAGAAAGTAAGAAGGAAGGAAGGGAGGAAGGAAGGAAATAAATCAAATGTGACATACACAGATGCAAACATATACCATGTTCCTGAACTAGAAGAATCAATATTGTCAAAACAACTATACTATTCAAGGTAATCTACAAATTTAGTGTAATCCCTATCAAATCCCAATGGTATTTTTCACATAACCAGAACAAAAAATGTTTAAATATGTACAGATATAAAAAAAACACTTTGAATAGCCAAAGAAAACTTGAGAAAGAAAAACAGAGCTGGAGGAATCAGTCTGCCTGACTTCAGGCCACCCTATAAAGCTACAATAATCAAAACAGAATGATGCTGGCACAAATCCAGAAATATAGGTCAATAGGATAGAAAGTCTAGAAATAAACACACACTACTATGGTCAACTAATCTATGACCAGCGAGGCAAGACTATACAATGAAGACAGTGTCTTCACTAAGTGGTGTTGCAAAAATTGGGCAGCTACATGTAAAATAATTAATTTAGAACATTCTGTAATACTACACACAAAAATAAACTCAAAATGGATTAAATGCCTAAATGTAAGACTGTATATTATAAAACTCCTAAAGGAAAACACAGGCAGACAACTCTACATAAATCATAGTAAGTTCTTTTTTGAATGTATCTCCGAGATTAAATAAATAAATAAATGGAACCTAAATAAATTGAAAAACTTTTGAACAGCAAAGGCAACCAAAAGCAATACAAAAAGTCAGCTTAGAGAATTGGAGAATATAGTTGAAAAGGATGTGACCAACAAGGGATTCATTGCCCCCCCCCAAAAAATATATATATATATCTTTAGGAGTTTCTGTGTGGCTCAGTTGGCTAAGGATCTGGCATCATTGTGTGTCTCTAGTTATAGCTGTGGTGTGGGATCCCTTGCTAGGAACTTCTCTATGCCCCATGCACAGCCAAAAAAAAAAAAAAAAAAAGAATGCCTTTACATAAAGTAAGCTTGACACAGTTTGTCTACTGGCTTTTCTACTGTATTGCTTGTTAAATACCCAGGTCTACATACACAGTCTCATCTGAAATAGGAACTTCATTGCTGTCTTTCAAGAGGATAGAGATGTATTAGAATGTTCTTGGAGCAGAGTAGCAGGGATGACTCTAGATTATTCATTTGTCGAATGATTCAAAGAAATTGTGGCTGCTTCCATGTAGAAGAAAACTCTGGGGGCACAGGTTAGCTGGATTCTAATATCTTCAGGCCTATTCTAATTCAATGTGTTCTGAAAAATCTAGAACCGTGACTGACAGACAGAAGTTACAGTGAAGTTAATAGCAGTCTTTAAAACAAAGATATTTCCTATGATGACAATTATGAGAGAGGTCTGAGTAGTCTCTCCCTGCAGTTATTCAAGGAGATCCCAAAATTCCCAGAGCTTTACCCAGTATATCAGTGGGGCTGTTCTAGCCTCTAAGTGATTTAAATATTCTTGCATTTTCCTCTATTCAATTCTAGAATGTTTGAGCTATAAAGGATTTTTAACCCTGTTCTGTCAAGCTCCTCCATTTTATAGACAATGAAACTAAAGACCAAAGGTATTGAGTGGATTCAAATAAGATCACAGACGAAGATGGGACAGGTAATCAAGTCTCCTTGAATACAGTTTTGCACCATTTTTCTTATTATTTCTGCTTTAACCTGAGTCCAATTTTAAAAAAAAGAACAAAAGGCACTAAGGTGTAAATAACTGTAATAAAATAACAAATATGGAGATAAAAAGCTTGTGACAAGAGGCCAGTCCTCCAGTCTTAAAGGAGAGCACAAACTCTGCAATTTATACTTTTCCTCTGACTTCCTTTGAGTGGAAAGTCTACCAGAGTCTAGTTCACTGGTGAGCAAACTTTTTTCTATAAGGGGCCAAATAATATATATTTTAAGCTTTGCAGGCTCCTTAGGCTCTATGCCACATATTTGTTTGTTTGTTTATTTGTTTGTTTGCAACCCATTAAAATGTGAAAATGAGTTTCAACTTGAAGGCTGTGTAAAAATAGGCCACTGGCCACCTTCAATCTATAGACCAGTTTCCTGACCACGAGCTGAGGCAACTAGTAAGAGGGAGGGAAGCAATGTCTTTTGAGAGGCAGAAGGCTCTGGTAAGTAAGCTTCACAGGACACTGTAGATAGATGATACCACTGTAAGAAAATAATTTAAGGATATCTAGGCTATTAAAAAGATATTTCAAATCTGTTAGAAAAGGGAAAAAAAATTAGTTACAGCCAGAGAAGAAAATTGGTTACAGGCGACCATAAGCCAACCTGGACCATGTGTGATCACTGAGACATGATGTGTTCTATTCAGGCTAACATTGTTAGTGGCTTGATGTGATATTCATTAATGCCAGAACATAGTGAGTATAAATTAATTACAATTAAACCTAACAATGAACTTCATAGGCAAAAAGGAGATGAAGGGAATAAGATGCATAATTTAGTAATGAAAATATTGTTTACTGAATCATTAATCAAAAACACACAAAAAATAATGAGAATCTTTTAAAATTTCCACAGTGTCATAGGAAGGAGGAAAAGACTCCAATATGCAGTCATTAGGTAGGCAATTTTTCCCTTTAGTGCACAGTGTAAAAACAGTGCAAAAACAAGCAAATAGAAATTAAAATCACACCTGTCCTGCTCAAATATTCTTGCAATGTTCCTGAATACAGAACTTCCTGCGGGCATAGTCTAGAGATAGTTGACAGATAGAAACCTAGAGAGATACAGAAACAGATTTATACCATGTGCTCTATAATTTCACATATATTAATTAATTGTCACAAATAAAATTACACAGTAGGTATTATATTCTCTATTTTAGAGGTGGAAAGCTCACCAAAGTTAGATCATTGTTCAAGGTCTTATAGGCAGAAAGGATTGGGGGTCAGGATTTGAATATTGGTTACTCAGATGCCAAAGCTTTTGTTCTTTCACCATCTCTGGCTGCTTCATTTATAGCCACCTTCCATCTCTGGTAACTTCAAGAACTTTCCAGGTTCTAAATTCTCTAAAGCAAACCCAAAGATTGCTTATTTCTTTAATATTCAAGGCAACTCTAGGGAGTTCCTGTGATGGCTCAGTGGAAACAAATCAGACTAGCATCTATGAGAACACACATTCTATCCCTGGCCTCACTCGGTAGATTAAGGATCCGGCATTGCCAAGAGCTGTAGTGTAGGTTGCAGTCGTGGCTTGAATCAGGCGGGGCTGTGGCTGTGGCTGTGGCTGGTGGCTACAGCTTTGATTCAATCCCTAGTCTGGGAACTTCCATATGCCATGGGTGTGGCCCTAAAAAGACAAAAAAAAAAAGATTCAAGTTAATTCTAATGAAGAGTCACAAACAGGGCCCTCCAACACACTGCCTCCTGGTAGGCAGATGAAGACTTGAAGAAGGGAGATGCTTGGCAGAAGGGCTGGAGACATGGTGTTGGAAAGAAGAGTGATAATGGGAGAGGATGTGGATGGGCAAAAGGAACAGCTGACTTTGCCTGTACCTTGATTTACTGATTCAGCTTGAATGTCATCTCCAGGTCTAGGTGCTCCTGCTCTTAACCACTGACTCTGACCACTAATACTGCTAAAATAACAACCTTTTCAAAAACAATGTTTTAACTAACAGATTTTAGCTATTAAAATCTTCACAGAGTTATCCCATGATCTTTGTAGAGTTTGTATTATCTCTCATGGATTTTAATTTTGTCTTAAAATAGCAGAATTATTTCCCCTTTGTCTCAGATATAAGAAAAGTCTAAAGCACCAAAGAGTCAAACAAGGGAGGGAAACAATACACTTTTTGCTTTCTCAGGACCAGCCCATTCCTATTAATGTTTAAATATAAGACCCAAGAATGGCAGTAATAAGAATCCATTTTCCGTCCAGGTCGGATACACCAGCAGGGAACACAGAAAGAGACGCTGGAATGAGGTGGAGGCATGTAGTGAAAGAGAACAGAGAACAGAATTTTACAAGTAGCAAGGACAACAGGAGTGTGTTTCAGTCAAGTAGGCTGAATCTTCACCTCGAACTATAGGACAAGCATGGCTCGTATCTATAAGGTTCCTGCAGCTTCAATGTTGAGATAGATCTTTATTAGGAAGACAAGCTAATGCATGGGAGCAAATTCCCCTCCTTGCATAACCCAGGCCTTTGAATTAACCTCAGTGCATTGAAAGAGTATGTATACATATGCTTCCTGACCACGCTGACCACATATAACTTAGGAACGTGTTCCTGAAAATTACAGAGGATACAGAGAGAAGAGAATCTACCAGATAAAAGGATACTATATAATTGTAAGCAATGAACTGAAAAACTGTAAATTTGAACATGAAATCATGAAAACAATCAGCTTGAGAGTAAAAGAGACTTGAATTCTGTCCCATGAGAGAAGTTGTAAGTGAGAGGTGAAATGGGCATTGACAAGTAAATATCATGTTTTTCAGAGGAGTTGAGTTTGTTAAGAAAAATCTCCAAATTATCTTGGAAGATGGTAACAAGGAAAGAGAAAAACTGTGTACCTAGGCATCACCAAGCAGTCTCATCAGCCCAAGTCAAAGGTGTTCAAAACTTCCGAGGTCAATGTGATTGACTTGCCCTTAAAACATATTGTGGGCATGTATTGAAGAGCATTGAAAATTAATTTATTTTATTAAAAAAAAAATCTTTCAGAGTTCCCGTTGTGGTGTAGTGGAAACAAATCAGACTAGGAACCATGAGGTTGCAGGTTTAGTCCTCAGCCTCGCTCAGTGGGTTAAGGATCCAGAGTTGCCATGAGCTGTGGTATAGGTAGCAGACACAGCTTGGATCTGGCATTGCTGTGGCTCTGGTGTAAGCCGGCAGCTGTAGCTCTGATTAGACCCCTAGCCTGGGAATCTCCATATGTTGCAGGTGTGGCGCTAAAAAAGCAAAAAAAAAAAAAAATCCTTCTATTTTCCCCAAATACTGATAAGGAGATTCCACTTTTCCTTGCTCTCCACTTTTACTTGTGGATTGACTTTTGTCTTATTATTTCCTCATATGAAAGACACAACGAAGTACATTAATCCTGCCATTGTCCTCAATATAATCAACCCCTACTCCCTAAAGGCTGGTAAATGTAGGAACATCTTTACAAGATGTGACTTATGAAATAATAAAGATTTCCCAAAGAAAAGTTGGGCTTTGAGGGCAGGAATATGATTAAACTATCCAGTCCTCTCCATATATTATGTATCTTAGCAATGTAGGGAATTCTCTGTTGGCCTAGTGGTTAAGGACTTGGCTTTGTCACTGTTGTGGCCCCAGGGAACTTATGCTTGCCACAGGCAAGGCCCATAAATAAATAAATAAGTGAGCAAAGTAGGTGGGCTCCTTCCACAGTCAGTAAGAAAGCTTGAGATTCAGAGTTCCCACCATGGCACTGCAGAAACAAATCTGACTAGTATCCATGAGGTTGCAGGTTCAAACCCTGACCTTGCTCAGTAGGTTAAGGATCTGGCATTGCTGTAAGCTGTGGTGTAGGTCGCAAACACGGCTCAGATATGGCTTACTGTGGCTCGGGTGTAGGCCAGCAGCAACAGCTCCAATTATATCCCTAGCCCGAGAACCTCCATGTGCCATAGTGAGGCCCTAAAAAGTCAATAAAATAAAATAAATTTTTAAAAAAGAAAGCTTGAGATTGACTATTGCATTGAGTTATCTTTTTATATTATTAAAGTATAGTTGATTTACAGTGTTTTGTCAAATTCTGTTGTGCAGCTAATCACACACATTTTCCTGTTCTGTGCAGAAGGGTCCCAATGCCCATCCATTCCAAATGTAACAGTTTGCATCCTGCATCCACAAAACCCCCAAAATCCTCATCCATCACACTCCTTTCCCTTTCCCCTCTTGGGAAACCCAAGTCTCCTCTCCTTGACCATGATTTGTTTCTGCTGCATTGAGTTATCTTAAACACAACACGCTGGCATTTTTCATTCTGGTGGTTCATTTTATATGACCTCAATCTTTTTTTTTTTTTTTTAAGTCTTATTACTTATTCTTGAGAGTGGCTAGGATCTTAGAGATGAATGTATACTCGTACATAACTTTCTTTTTTTAAAAGTTTAATTGGTCCTTGAAGGATAATTATCCTTTCTTCTAATATATTCTCATTCTCAATCACAATCAGAAACCACAAAAATATGTTAATTTCATTGGGATTGTGATCTAAACTTTCATGTAAATGTACTGCAGAGACAAAAGCCAAGCTTTCAGGACTAAACAGTGGGAAGGAGCCCAAGATGCCAGAATACAGTTCTAAGAAGAATTTCAAGCATAGGTAAATGTGCATTAGCAAGCAGCAGCATAATCTAATAACATAAGATTTGGGATGGATGTCCTTAATTGGAGACCGCAAGGGACCACATCCTATCACAGTGGACAAACCAGTGCACTTCCCCACAGCAGAGATCAAATGCTGTTCTTTATCTTGGTTCTTAGTTAAATGCCACTGCTATTTATCTCTTGCCATAAATATTCCTTTTTCTCTAAGTAGGTTAGATGCCCCTCATGGCCAGGTTTTCCATGTATCCCCAATTTCTAGCCTGCATGATGCCCTGCATGTCACTGAAATTCAGTAAAGCTTTGCTGTTAAAATGTATGCAAATGAAATAGATTATAGATTCTGCAACTTATGTTCACTCACCCAGAAAAAAAAAGCTTTGATTTATTGAAAATTATTAAAAAATAGGAAAAGGTGTTGAATTTATAAAATATTTTTCATATTTCACATAAAATATTAAAGCTTAAATGAGAAGTTAAAGTTATTTGCACTACAAGCAACATAAGCAAACAAATCATATTCTGAGGCAAGGTAATTTCATTCTTCAACTGGTCTGCTGACTACAGGAGTCAGCTACTGATTCCCTCCCTTTCTGCCACAGATATTAACAATTTTTTAAAAAGGAAGTAGTTTAATAATATAACAAATCAGAGCTGAATGTTTTCTTCTACTATTTTGCTAGCTAGGCAGTATTGCTGTCTTACTTTAGAATTTGCTTAACCTTATTTTCTATTATGTATTTACTGTTGTTCCAAAACAAGATTAATTTATTTTCTGCAAGCCACTGAGCAGTTGCCATTAAAATAAGATTGATTCTGAATCCCTCTAAAGCAAACTTTCCTTGTATTTTATTTTTCATCAGTTAATGAAATCAAGTATCTTAGTAAAATTCAATTTGAGATATCTTTTTCCACATGGAGTGTTTTAGATACTTAAAAATCTCAGTCCTTTCTGAAACATAAGTCAGAAGAATATTTTTATACAATACTATTTTAAAATAATATTCTGAAAGTAACATACAGAAAGAGAAGAATTAATCTATTCTCAAATAAATCCTCTATGAGGAAATGTACAACAGTGAATCTTCCTGAGGTTTTTTGGTTATTTTTATGCAGAACAATTAAATGTAGAACATGCTCTTAAGATAATTTCAGTAGTTTGCTGAAAACTAGTATTTACTGACAACTAAAATGTAAGATTTATTGGTTTTACTCATATTTGCAAAATGAAGCATCCTTAGAAAACACGTTTTGAAATAGATATTTTGTATATGTGCAATAAATTTTTAATCCTAGTAAATATTCCACTGACTAAATAAAGACTAGCAGCATAATTTACACCATCATCATTCATTCAAGCTTTCACCCATAATTCACTAAACACCTACCATATGCTAGGGGAAATTATATGTTCTATTTAATTCTATGTTTACGTTCAGTTTACAATTTTCTTTTAAAATTGTCTTTTCCAAACCAAAGAAAAAAAATTTCTTATTAGCAATGTTTGTAGATGGTACCTTAATCAAGTTTTTAAGATTAAGAGTTCATTTCGCAGATTTTAAAATCAAACTAATGGTTACCATATGGGAAACTTTGGGGGAGAGGGATATACTAGGAGGATGGGAATAATATATAGATACTACTGTACATAAAATAATCAACAAGGACCTACTGTATAGCACAAAGAAATTGACTCAATAGTCTATAATAACCTATATGGGATAAAATTGATATGTGTATATGTATTTCATTGTACACTCAAAGCTAAGACAACATTGTAAGTTAACTTACAATAAAATTTTTAAAAGCATTAGAGTCTGCTTTAGATTTTTCTCTGGGAATAATATATTAGATGCATTATTAATAATTATTTAAAATATGACCCATATCAATATAACACTATTGCTTACAGTTATTAATTAAATGAGAATTTTTAACCAAATATTAGCAGAAATAATGCTCTTGGGTTTTCTGTATTAAATTTATCTAGTGTGTTGTTTCTGAATACATCTCCATTCATTTACTGAGCATTTATATAACATCATATTTTTGCTTCAAAATATAGAACTCACACAACCTGAATCAAAATTGTTCTTTGCAAAAGTCACATGACACATTTCAACATTTGGTTGCAGAAGAATTTTAAAACTTAGAGTTCTATTCTCATTGATAGTTTACTAGAAATTCATTTCTCTTATATTTTAGTTTCCATTATCTTTACTCTGAACACTGCTGAAATCTCCTTCTTACAGTGTTTCTGTACATGTGTGATTATGTGTGCGCATGTGCATGTGTGTGTGTGTGTGTGCGCACACACATATTGTGTGTATATATGAGAATGAATTGAGCATTGTACAGCCTTAGGTGCTAGAGGAGATCTCAAAAGGCTCTATCAGAATCATGGAACTGAGAGTTAAATTCTGGGAAAATATGTTCTTCCAGGAAACAGGAGTTCATCAATATTACCAAAATACGACTTAGCATATCACCACACATATCTGGGCTCTACATAAAAGGACTTAGATGAAGATATTATGTAATCATTTTATTAGTCAAAACATAGTATTAAAATCATGGTTAGGATCCATTCAAAGAGGGAAATATTCTACTGTATATTCTGAGAATTATGATTGTATTCTTCAAATGATGAGCAATAAATCAAAATGATGTCCACAATTTGAATATGTATGGTTAACTCTCATTATGTTCTCTAGGCTTTGTGTGCTGGTTCTGATACATGGAGGACAACGTATATTTTCCTAAGCTTAGCCATGTCTAAATTACTCATATCCTACCTGGATAATGATCCATATCTTAGGCACAGTAGCTTGACTGAAATGTTAGGTAGAGATAGAGCCTAAATGTCGCTAGCCTTGGTTCTGAAATGTCGTATGGTCACGAGACATATTTTTATTTCCTAACTCTGGGACACTAGCTTCCTACCCACCCTCTCGCAGTGCTCAAGATTGCCTTTCTTTCTTTCTTTCTTTCTCTTTCTCTCTTTCTTTCTCATTTTTTTCTTTCCTTTTCTTTCTCTTTACTTCTCTGCCTGTATTTATTAATATTTATACTTTACTGTGATTCTTACACAATTATAGATCAACTAAAACCTGAATTTATGCTTCACAATTTAAAAAATGTGTTTCACTTAGTTTTGATAACCCTTTAATTTAATATATTGACAATTTCTTTCTTTCTTTTTCTTTTGTCTTTTTAGGGCTGCTGTGACTCTGGCATAGGCTGGCAGCTATAGCCCCGATTAGACAATTTCTTTCTATTCCAGAAATAAGGAATCTGCATATTTGTTTTGAGCTTCTCAGATATTACACATGGACTTTCATCCTCTACTAAAAGATGGTAAGACAGATAGATGGGTTGCAAACTCTATGCAAGAATATTTGGGGCTTCAGTGTTATATCTAGACTCATTTACCAGTAATTACAGAAATATACAAATAATGTAGCTTAATATTAATACATAAGTTTTCTCATATAATAAGGGGAAGAAAGTTCCATAATTGGTTAAGTGAGAGGTTTTCACTTCACCCAAAACCCAGATGCTTTCATTTTTCCATCTGGAATCTTTAATAAATTGGCCTTTATACCCAGGATTGGTCCCTTCTGCTCAGAAAATATGTCCTCTGCTCCAGCCATCATGTTTTCACACAAATATGTCCAAATTCAGGAAGGAGAATATTTTCTTG
This sequence comes from Phacochoerus africanus, assembly GCF_016906955.1. NCBI lineage: Eukaryota > Metazoa > Chordata > Mammalia > Artiodactyla > Suidae > Phacochoerus > Phacochoerus africanus. Next base: position 119,058,193 of record NC_062558.1, on the reverse strand, counting down.
TGCTAGCTTTCTCAGATACCCCTCTGCAGTCTTCTTATCAAGTCCCATTGGCCTGGATTAGGTTGCATGCTTATAATCCTAACTTCAAAAGAGGTTGGGAAAATGATAAAACTACTTGGAAGTTCAGTTTTTATGTGAGAGTTAGTCTCTTTGGAAAAAAAAAAAGGAGAGCTTATAAGCCGCCAGTACCTGCCATAATTAATGAGAGAGAGAAAGAGAAAGTGAGAAAAGCAGACTGAAAAATGCCTCAGATTAAATATTATAACTGTGGGTACTGATCCCTGTGATTCATTGGGAGGATAGTGGAGATACACCTGAAGAAAATATGAGAACTAGGGAGGTCTTTGGAGATCTTCAGCCTAGCTCCAAAATGGACAGTCTAAATATGATTTTTTATAAGAAAGAGAAAAATTAATTTCACTATTTTATAACTCACTTTTAATTCTCGGACTCTCCATTCCCCATAAGGTCCTGACTTATATAATTGGAGTATATGAACACAGAGATGCCTCTCAGAAGGTCCTTTACTTCTGCCTGAAGTTTTCAACCACTGCAACATTCAGCCCATGAGTTCTCTAGGGTCCAGGCTATATTATACTTAGTGATATTTTAGGTTCCTTGCAGGGAGCTGAGAAGATACAAAGAGCTGAGGAAGGGAGCTTGCCTGAATGGTACAATTCTGAGGGCTAGCTCCTGATCAAGGCCTGTTTGAACAGTATAATTCTGAGGGCAGGTTCCTGAACAAGGAAATGCCTGCCTGTATGGCACAATTCTGAGGACAGGCCCTAGAAGACAATAAGGCTCAGCTGCTGACCTAACAACAACAAAACAAAGGGGCTGCTTAGCAGCGCAAGAATGGAAATTATTTCTTGGATAATTCAGTCTCTCCTGTTATTTGTTTGTTTGTTTTTTTTCGTATATTAATTTGTGACAATAAACTGGAACAATGATAGAACAATAAGAGTTTCACCCTGGTAGAATTCCCCCCATTTAAATCTAATTTAGTTAAAATAATAAATTATATTCATTAGTTTGTTATAAGTAACAATAGGTCTTAGAGTTAGGTATTTCAGAGTACACAATAGGTCAAAAAGAGGTTAGGTATGCATTATTCATGGTAAAAAACATAATAATAATAAATCTTGTTTTTAATTTCCTGGGAAGCTTTTAAGTTTTAATAAATTGGTTGATTTAGAAATAAAAATAATTTCTTATTCTGTCCCCTCACCATAATATATTGAAGTTTTTAGCCTAGGTTTTTATCTAAAAATGACCTTTGTTAATGTCAGATTCTTAGGTCTGTGACCTTTCTGGCTGTTAATGATTAACTTAACATAATAATAGGTAGTAACCACAAGATGCTTTGTACTGAATCTCCTTATTTTCACATGATGTTTTTTCCACATAATGTTTTGTATCCATTTACACATGTTGTTTTGTGCCCATTAATTTTGGTTTGTTAAAAAATCTTTAGAACATAATATATATCTATTGTACCATAAAATCTGGAAAGTATGATGTAACCTACAATTAACTGTATAAATAATCACCTATGCCAATAAAATTCGAGCAGTCCAGCGCCCTGAAAGAAGGGACAAAGAGGTTGTCTCCGTATGCATCTGCCGACACCATCCATCCCCGACAGGGTGTGCGCTCCCTGGCTGCTGGAGCTGGACTCTGGCAGTTCCTCTTATCTGTCCAGCATTATTAGTTAGACAAATATCCATAATTACAGAGAACTTTCAAATAAACCAAAAGAAATGCAAGAGTGTAAGCCAAGAGACTGAGAAAATAAAGGTTGTTACTAGATGTTTAATTTTAATAGCTTAAAGGACATGTCAAAGAGAAGGTGCAGCAGTATTTAACCCTGAAGAAGCTAGGAGCATTAAACACCTGCCTCTTTCATGGGTATCCTAGAACAATATTCTAGTTTTATCTGATAAATGCTAATAGTCATTATTGTCCCTTTCCCTCTCTCTCTCTCTCTCTCTCTCTCTCTCTCTATATATATATATATATATATATATATCCATCCTAGACAAACATGCCAAAAACATGCACAAGGAAGTCCATTGAAATATTGTTCATAAAGAAGACTACAAGCTAGATATGAATCAAAAATAAGTTATAATATACATACAATGGGATGTAGTACCAGTATTTAAAAACAAAATGGTCCACAAATAACAAGTGCTGGAGGGGGTGTGGAGAAAAGGAAACCCTCCTGCACTGTTGGTGGGAATGTAAGCTGGTACAGCCACTATGGAGAACCGTTTGGAGATACCTTAGAAATCTATACATAGAACTTCCATATGACCCTGCAATCCCACTCTTGGGCATCTATCCAGACAAAACTCTACTTAAAAGAGACACGTGCACCCGCATGTTCATTGCAGCACTATTCACAATAGCCAAGACATGGAAACAACCCAAATGTCCATCCACAGATGATTGGATTTGGAAGAAGTGGTATATATACACAATGGAATACTACTCAGCCATAAAAAAGAACGACAGAATGCCATTTGCAGCAACATGGATGGAACTAGAGAATCTCATCCTGAGTGAAATGAGCCAGAAAGACAAAGGCAAATACCATTTGATATCACTTATAACTGGAATCTAATATCCAGCACAAATGAACATCTCCTCAGAAAAGAAAATCATGGACTTGGAGAAGAGACTTGTGGCTGCCTGATGGGAGGGGGACAGAGTGGGAGGGATCGGGAACTTGGGCTTATCAGACACAACTTAGAATAGATTTACAAGGAGATCCTGCTGAATAGCATTAAGAACTTTGTCTAGATACTCATGCTGCAACAGAACAAAGGGTGGGAAAAAAATGTAATTGTAATGTATACATGTAAGGATAACTTGATCCCCTTGCTGTACAGTGGGAAAATTTTTAAAAAATGGTAACATAGTTCTATTTAGTTATACACATAAGATATTCATGGGAACATTTTTGAGTGATAGTGTGTAAATATTGTGGTAGGCTTTATAAAGTATGCAATGTTATTATGCTTATTTTACACATAAAATATTGATGTATAGTAAGATTGACTTTCTCAAGGTCACAGAGCTTAAATTTGTTTGAGCCAAATTTTAAACCCAAGTCTGCATATCATCAGGGACACAGCTGTTAATTCCAGTAATACAGCAGAAAAGTCCTCAGATCTTCAAAATGTCCCCTACTAGTGTAGAAACAACTACAACATTTTCACCAAATCAAGCTGATCATTTTTTTTTTACAGGACTACTCTTTCCAACCACCATACTGTGATTCAAAGTAGCGAAAAGAAATTAGGGCAACGTCATCCTGGGCATGAAAATTACCTATAAGCCACTAAATTTAAAATACTTTGGAGTCATTGATCTAGAAAGATAATAAAAGGAATGATATTCTTGGTTGGTGAAGCATGTGCTGAACACAAAAAGTGGTATGAGTGTGGAGGAGAGACTAGAATCTCTCTGAGAGGCTCCCTAGAGTCACAGGCGTTAGCAGAGGAGATGTGTTTACATTCGTTCCCTCTAAATGCAAATCCACTGCTGTGTTTCTGACCCAGTCCTGACACTCTTCAGAGATGTAATAATACAGTATAGTCTCTACAGTTACCCTAAATGTATTTCACATACCATTTTAACATATACTGTTTGTGGGACTTGGGCAAGTTAGTTGAACTCTTTAGGTCTAAATTTCTTAATTTTCAAAATAAAGATAATATTGATGACTGTAAGAGTGTTCCAAATATTTAATGAAATCATTCGTTCAAAGTGCTAAGCATAATCCTTGCACACATAGCAAATTTTAACTAACAGGAGTTACTATTGTTATTTCTTTTCTGAAGGTGATTTGAACATCTCAAACCAAAATGTATCACACTAACACTTTGATTTTCTTTGTAAATGAGTGTGTCCTGGGAGGCAAGTGAAGCAGATAGTGGTAATGTGTAGCTAGGTGTGTGAGAACACAGGCTATCTGCATGCAATTGGTCAGACATACTGCCTTTTCTCTTAGAATTAGATAACATGAATCTTGAAGGCTTGACTCCCCTCCTGAATTCCATCATCACTGCATGAATATCCCTCTCCTTCCTCCAAGGACCAATCCATTCAGCCTTGAAATGACTTTTAAAATGCTGGAGAAATCTTTGGCTTTCTGGGAAAATCATACTGAAGAAAAAAATGCAGGGAATTAAAAAATGATATTCCCTGGTTAACTACCAAGTTAAAGTTGAAGTCTTCATTCCCCAACACTCACCATCACCCGGCAACCTAACCCTCCACACAACTCCATTCCTCCAGGAAAAGAAGCACTGAATCTTAATTAGAAACAATAACTTTCTATGAGTCTACTTCTGTTTCATAAATAAGCTCATTTCTATAATATTTTAGATTTTGCATATAAGTGGTATTTGTCTTTTTCTAACTTAAGTCACTTAGCATGATATTCTCTAGGTCCATCTGTGTTGCTGCAAATGATATTATTTCATTCTGTTTTTATGGCTGAGTATTATCCTTTTTATACATATACTACATCTTTATCACCCAGGCCTATGTTGATGGACATTTATGTCGCTCCCACATCTTGGCTATTGTAAATAGTGCTTCAATGAATATTGGGGTGCATTATCTTCTTGAATTATAGTTTTCTCCAGATAAATTCCCAGGAGTGGGATTGCTGGGTCATATGGCAACTCTATTTTTAGTTTTTAAGGTACCTCTATATTGTTTTCCATAATAGTTTCATCCACTTACATTCCCACCAACAGTTTAGGAGGGTTCCCTTTTCTCCACAGCCTCTAGGATTTGATTTTGTAGAATTTTTACTTTATTTTATTTTATTTTATTTTATTTTATTTTATTTTATTTTATTTTATTTTATTTTATCTTTTTAGGGCCACACTCATGGAAGTACCCAGGCTAGGGTCCAGTTGGAGCTGTAGCTGTCGGTTGGCCTACACCACAGCAATGTGGGAAACGTACCATGTCTAAGACCTACATCACAGCTCATGGCAATGCCAGATCCTTAGCCCACGTCAAGGCCAGGGCTCGAACCCTCATCCTCATGGATGCTAGTAAGTTTCGTTACCACTGAGCCATGACAGGAACTCATGTAGACTTTTTAATGATGGCTATTTTGACCAGTGTGGGATGAACCTCTTTGTAATTTTGATTTCCATTTCTCTAATAATTAGTGATATTGAGCATCTTTTCAAGTGCCTGCTGGCCATCTGTATATCTTTGGAGAAATTTCTATCTAGACTTTCTGCCCATTTTTTATTAGGTTTTTTATTGTTGTTGTTATTGAGTTGTATGAGCTGTTGGTAAATTTTGGAAATTAAGCCCTTGTTGGTCATACATTTGCAAATATTTTCTCCCATTTTGTAGGTTTTTGTTTGTTTGATTTATTGATGGTTCCAGTTGCTATGTAAAAGCTTATAAGTTTGATTGGGACCAATTTGTATATTTTTGCTTTTATTTCTATTTATTTGCGAGACTGACCTAAGAAAATATTGGTATGATTTATGTCAGAGAATGTGTCGCCTATGTTCTTTTCTAGGAGTTTAATGGTTTCATCTCATATTTAAGTCTTTAAGCCATTTTTAGGAGTTCTCTAGTGTCTTAGCAGTTAAGGATGTAGCATTGTCACTGCTGTATTTCAGTGCATTGGCATGGGCTTGATCCCTGGCCCAGGAATTTTCATATTCTGTGGGTGCAGCCAACCAAAAAAAAAGCCATTTTGAGTTTATATTTGTGCATGATGTGAGGGAGTGTTCTAACTTCATTGATTTGTGAGCATCTGTCCAACTTTACCAATATCACTTGCTGAAGAGATTGTATTTTCTCTATTGTGTATTCTTGCCTCCTTTGTAGAAGATTAATTGATCAAAATATGTGAGTTTATTTCTGTGCTCCCAATTATGTTCCGTTGATCCATATATATTTTTGTTGTTGTTGTTGTTGTTTCAAATTTTAAATTTTTAATTTTTTTTTTTTTTTGCCAATACCGTGCTGCTTTGATTATTGCAGTTTTACTGTATTGTCTGAAGTCTGGGAAAGTGATTCCTCTTTTACCTCAGGGTTGCTTTGGTGATCTGGGTCTTTTGAGCTTCCACATAAATTGTGGGATTGTTTGTTATAGTTATGAGAAAAATGTCAAGGGTAATTTGAAAGAGGTTGCATTAAATCTGTAGACTGCTTTGAGTAGTATGGCCATTTTAACAACATTAATTCTTCCAATCCAAGAGCATGGGATATCTTTCCATTTCTCTGAATCATCTTTAGTTTCCTTTATTAATGTTTTATTATCCTTGGCATATAAGTCTTTCACCTCCTTGGTCAGTATTTCTAATAGCATCTGCATATTTCATAGCATTTTTAAAAGGATTGATGTTCATATTTTCTGTTCAAAATCATTTCACCAATAGAGATTATTTTTTTCCCCTTTGCAAATCTACATGCCATTCATTTTCTTTTCTTCCCTTAAAGCATGAAGTCAAGTACAGTGTTGAGTCAAAGTAGTAGGACCAGACATCCTTCCCTCATCCTGGTATTACAGCAATAACATTTTATCTTTCATCATTATGTTAACAGTATGGTGTTTTTATAGACAGCTTTATTAGACTTATTTTTAATCTTTTGAGTGTTGTTTTTTTAAATAACAAATGGTTGCTGAATTTTGAAAAAGGTTTATCCTTTACTGATAGATTCACTTTTAGTAGTGATCACCTGAATTTTTTTTTCTTTTTAGTTGATTAATTTGATATACTGCATTGTTTGACTTCTCTGATATAAATTCTACATAGCCATGATCTTTTTCCAGCTATATTGAGATATGATTTAACATAACATTATGTAAATTTGAAGTGTTATAGCATCACAATTTGAAACACATTCATGTTATGAAATAATTACTGAAATAACTTTAGTTAGCATCTCTGTCACCTCATATCGTCACTACTTCTGTGTGTGTGTGTGAATGTGAGTTTGTGTGTATAGTGATACTTAAGATCTATTTTCATAATGATGTTTGAGACAATTATAGTGTAATTAACTATAGTCACTGTGCTTTCCATAGATTCCCCAAACTGACTCATAACTGTAAGTTTGTACACTTTCTAATATCTCTCCATTTTTTCCTCACCCTCCAACTGCTGGAAACCAAACTTTTAATCTCTATTTCTATGAATTTAGCTTTTTAGAATTCCACATATAGTGAGATTACTTGTCTTTGTCTGACTTACTTTGCTTAGAGCATCGTCAAGGCCCACCTCTGCTGTTGGGAAAGGCAGGATTCTTTTATTTTTGTGATTGAACAATACTCCATTCATGTGGATACGTATATCACATTTTCTTAATCCATTGTCTATTGATGGACATTTAGGTGTTTTCCATGTCTTGGCTGTTCTGAATAATGCTTCAGTGAACTTGGCGGATGGATACACTATCCATTTGAGATAGTGATTTTATTCCCTTTGGATATATACCTAGAAGTGGGATGTCTGTATCATGTGGTAGTCTTATTTTTAATTTCTTAAGGAACTTCCATGCTGCTTTCCATATGGTTGTACCAAATTACATTTCTACCAACAGTGCACAAGAATTCCCTTTTTCTCCAAATCCTCCCCCAAACATTTGTTTTCTTTTTGATTATAGCCATTCTAACAAATATGAAGTGTGACTGTGCTTCTAATTTGCATTTCCCTAATGATTAGTGATGTCGAGTATGTTGTCATGGATCTTTTGGCAATTTGCATTTCTTCTTCAGAAAAATTTCCGTTCAAGCCCTCTTCCTATTCTTTAGTCAGATTATTTGGTTTTGTGTGTTTATTTTTGTTCTTTTGTTTTTAGATTTTTGCTATTAGGTTCTATGATTTTCTTATGTATTTTGAATATTAACTTCTTGTCAGATATACTGTTTGTGAAAAGTTTTAACCATGCCATGTGTTCTTTTTTACTTTCATTTTTTTGCTATGCAGCTGCTCTTTAATTTGAGTTAGTCCTGTATATTTATTTTTGCTTCTGCTATTTTCCCTTTTTGGTGTCTTATCCAAAAAAAATCATTGCCTAGACCAATGTCAGGGAATGTTCCCTTACTTTCTCTTTCAGTATTTTTATGGCTTCAGGTCTTACATTTAAGACTTTAATCCATTTTGAGATAGTTTTTGGGAGAAGGATGAGGTTGTGAAAAGGACGTGGCCACCAGTTGATCAATGAGCTAGGTTCAGGTAATCAAAGGCTCCTCAAACACACTGTCCCCTGTCCTTGGAATGTACATTCCACACACTGTTCCCATAGAGGGAGACATTTTCAAGGACACAACCTTGAGGGGGCAATGTGTTTTTGAGATTGTCCAGACAGTGTGTGTGTGTGTGTATATATATATACACACACAAATATATATATATATTACTGAACTCAGCTAAGACTTCTATAAAAGCTGTTAAGATTCTGGTAAGCAGGTGCAAAGATGACAACTTTTCTATGTAAGTTGTGTAAGTCTCTTATGTAAGCTCCTTGCTTAAAACCTTCTACTACCAGTCTCAAGTGGTCTGCCTCTTTCTTTGGGTTCTTCTTGCCCTCCATGAATGGAAGCCAATCTCAACCTGGTGGACCTCTAGGTTACAAACCAACAGGGGTGGTGTAAGCTAGTGGTCCAATTTGATTCTTCTGCATATTAATGTCTGGTTTTCGCAGAACCATTTATTGAAGAGAGGATTTTTCTTCACTGAGAATTCTTTGCTCCCTTGTTGAATATTAATTGACCATATATGTGTGGGTTTATTTCGGGGCTCTTAATCCCATTCTATTTGTCTCTGTGTTTGTTTTTATGCCAATAACATACTGTCTTGATTACTACAGCTTTGTAATAAGGTTTTAAATCAAGGAATGTGATACCTCCAGCTTTGTCCTATTTTCTAAAAATTTTGTTTCTTTCTGTTTCTGTAAAAAAAAAAATGTCATGGAGAAAATTTTGAAAGCAATTGAATTGAATCTATAGATGGCTCTGGGTGGTATGGATATTTTAGCAATATTAATTCTTCTGATCTATGGTTATGATAAAGTGTCACATATTTTTGGGTTTAACTTACAATTTTGTTAGGAATTCTTGCATTTATGTTTACAATGGATAACATCATACCATTTTATTTGTTATGTCTTTCATTTTTTCCTTCTTTTTTGTAATGTTGGCTTCATAAAATTAGCTTGGAAATATTTTTCTCATCTATTTTCTGGAAGAGTTTGTGTATATCTGATATCACATTTTCCTTAAATGCTTAATAGAACTACCCAATATTTTCATTTATGCCTCAATTTTCTCTGTGGGAAAGCTTTAAAATATTAACTAATTAATTTTTTTTGTCTTTTTAGGGCTGAACCACAGCATATGTATGTTCCAGGCTAGGGGTCAAATCAGAGCAATAGCCACTGGCCTACACCATAGCTACCGCAATGTGAGATCCAAGCCATGTCTGTGACCTACCCCACAGCTTATGGCAATGCTGGATCCTTAACCCCCTAAATGAGGCCAGATTCAAACCTGCATCCTCATGGATGTTAGATTCGTTTCTGCTAAGCCATGATGGGAACTCCTAATTTAATATTTTTAAAAAATACAAAAACTCACATTATGCATTCTCCAGTAGGTGTTAGTAGTTTGTGTATTTTGAGGATTGTTTCTATTTTGTGTAATTTTTTATAGTTATTGGCATCAATTCATTTATAATATAATTGTAATATATGATGAGACTAATGTTATCAGCTCATTCACCCATGAAAATTTTGTCTTCTTTATTTTTTTATTATTAGTATGCTTAAATGTTTGTCAATTTTATTTATTTTTGAAGAAGACATTGTCTCTATTTTTTTATTTTTACTTCCTCACTTTTTTTCTAATTTATCTCTACAAATTTATGCATTGTGATTAGTTTGGGTTTCATTTACTTTTTTTTTCAAGCTTGTTTTCACCTTTATTACTTTGAAGAAAGGTTTTATTTACTTTTAATTTTCTGGTGTCTTACAAAGGAAGTTTAGATAATTGTCTTGTTCGCTCTTTTCCATTATAAGCAATCAAAGCTATACATCTTCCTTGAATCACTGCTTTAGCTGCATCTCAACATTTTGACATATTTTGTTTCTATTCTCATTCAAGTTAACTTATTTCTCAACTTGCCTTGTGATTTCTTCTTGACTATTTTTAGCAGTGTGTTTTTTAATTCCAAAGTAGCTGGGTATTTTTGAAATATTTTTGCTGTTTTAACTTCTAATATAATTACACTGTAGTGAAAGAAGACACTTTGTGTAATTTCCATTCAATCCTTTCAAATTAGTTGAAAAGATTTTATAAATCAGAATATGGTCTGTTGATGTTTATATTCCATGTACACATAAACAGAATGTGTAATCCAATTCTTTCATCCAACAGAATGTTGTTGGATGAAACACTGCATGTCAGTTTTGTCTGGTTATTGATAGGGTTGTTCAGGCTTTCTATAATATAACTAATTTTCTCACTACATTTACCATTATTTAGAAAGTATGAAATTCATACCCTGTAATTGTGGGTTTGTCTACTTTTACTTTTTTCTACTAATTTGGGATTATGTAATTTGAAGCTTTGTTATTAAGTGCTACACAGTTAGGTTTCCTTGTCTGTTAGTGTGGTGTGTGTTTATCCCCTCCTAGCTGCCAACAGATCCCTGGGAAGATATTGACTTTGACCCCAGATGAGAACCAAACTCTACAACTTACAAGCATCGTGACAAAGGGAAAATTCTTAACTTCTTTTGGCCTCAGTTTAGCCATCTGAAAATTAGAATAACATATTTTATCTCAAGTTGTCATTCTGGGGCCTTAATTTAATAATAAAAATTATGTAATGCACCCAGCATAGGTCCTAGACTTGAGGCATAGTTTCTGAAATATTTTTTCATCTCTTATTTTCTGGAAGAGTTTGTTCCAGAAAAAGGGATACATTTGGTATCATTTTTTCTTTAAATATTTAACAGAATTACCTAACATTTTCATTTATGGCTACAGTTTTCTCTGTGCAAATGATTTTTTTATACAATTTTACATTCACATTTATTTATCTAACACAATGGAAATACAAAGGAGAAAGTTAATGTCTCAGTAAAGGACAGAGCTAGCTAGCTTTTTTCAACCTTTTAAACATTTCATATTTTACTCTTAAAACTACTGTTGTCCAACAACATTTATATATCACAGTGTTTCCACATCAAAACTGACGGCAGAGTTATATGTCTGCAGGGAACTTAATTTTTTCCTAATTGCTAATGCTACAGTCAAAGCTGCGAATATCATTTGCTTAAAGCACTAATGATCTATCATAAGAAAGGGTTGAAACCTCAGTCCCCTGGTGAATGCTTTTAACTATTAATTTAATCTTTAAAAAAATACAAAAATTCAAATTATGTATTTCTCAGTAGGCTTTAGTAGTTTGTATATTTTGAGGATTTTTTCTATTTTATATGTTTTTAAAGTTACTGACACCAATTTGTTTATAATAGATTATTATTTTAATATATTGTGATACTACTGTTATCAGATTATTCATTGGTAATTTTGTCTATTTTTTTCATTATCAGTATGTTTAAATATTTGTCAATTTTATTTATTTTTGAAGATGTTATTGCCTTTTTTTCTATTTTTATTTTTTCTCTTTTTTCTAGTTTCTAACCAAACTCCACAGCTTAGCACCATTGTGACAAAGGGCAAATTCTTAACTTCTCTTGGCCTCAATTTAGCCATCTAAAAACTTGAATAATGTGTTTTATCTCAAAATGTCCTTCTAAGGCCTTAATTTTGTAAGAAAAATTATATAAGGTTCCCAGCACAGATCCTAGACTTGAGGCATAATTTCTTTCCTCTGGCTTCTAACACTCCAGTCTCTTCTAAAAGTACTTCCCCACTAGGTCACTAAGCTTGAGGCACAATAAGATTCACATCATTCTCAAGGCACATAGTCAATTTTTCAACTCTGTGTATTTTGTTCATACTGTTCTTTCTGCAACAAACATTCAGCTATCTTTATTCATCTGGCAAGCTCCTACTAATCCTTCAAATCCCAGGGTATTGTAACATCTTTGGTAAAGCTTTAGTTAATTCTCCTGAGTGGGTGGGATAATTGCTATCCTTATCTGTAATCCACACATGATTTTTAATGCCTATTAATTACCCTTAGAGTTTAATATTAAGGTTTATCTATTTACATGGCTCCATCAGATGGCAAATGTTTTGATGACAGAAGTAACAAGGTTGGTTTGTCCCATCTTTGTATCTGCAGTAAGCGGAACTTATTAATTAACTATGGAGCTTAATGTAAATGCATATTTCATAATTCAATCACTTGTATTTACTGGGCATCTATGTGAGCCACTCCTTCTTGACATAAAGATGTAAATAAAATTATAAAAGCCATTAAAGAAAAGTGGAAAGACTTATACTATTTAAATTATTGCTGGTTTTGTAATATTGGACCCATGTCTTCATCTTTCATATGGAATCATTAAGACATCCTTCCTCACAGGATTTTTTTTAAAAAAAACACATGAAATTGTAGCTATGAATGTCTAAAATTTGTCTACTTGTTTTTAAGACATGGATCTTTGATTTCATGGAATTCCCAAGACTTAATTTGTGTTTACAATACATATATACACAGAAAATGCAATAATGCAATAATTTCCATAACATGACAATAATATAAGACACTGTAAAGTGTGTCAAAAAATGGAGACATTATTATTTTTATTATTTTTTTTAAATAAATAAGACAGGAATGACAACTGTGAATTGAGACATTAGGGACTGTACACAGAGGAGCAATAACTAGAAGAATAGGTAAGATTCAAACATATGGTATAAAAACTAATTGTTTTCCTGGGGCTCCAAGTCCTGCAGCACAATGTGAATTTGCAATGCATGAAACATACAGTTTCAAAAAATTCCTGCTGGTTTAATTTTTATACACTGGTGAGAAACAAAAGACAGCTACAGGGGCAAAATAATAACAGTTTCCTCTTTGTAAGATGGCAGTTGACACATGTCACTATGCAACATGGTAAGTGGCTAGAGAACGGCTTACATGATAATGTGGAGATTCCAAGAGAAGCTGGCTGCAGACATGGAGATGGGGTGGGGGACACCAGAGTAGCCACAGGTTCCCAACTTCACATCGACAACATAGAACCTTCCTCCCACCTACCCTTTCACTTAAATGCAGTTTCTGACTCTTGATTATGTCGATTTTACAGGGTATAAGTCAGTTATTCTGTTGTCTTTTCTCTCAGGAGGGCTCCTATTCGTTCTGAATAATGATGGATTTGCTAAATAATTTAGCCAGAGATTTGCATGTACCCTGCAAGCTAACATTGCTTTTACAGAATGGTTGATGTTAAAATGATGTTTTTCACCACCAAACATAATAAAAATAGGATCAGAGGCAAGCAGCACAACCAGGAGCTGAGTAAACTTTTTATAGTTGGTCTTAATGAAAATTAAAACTTCTGCTAACTCTCCTTCCCCAACTACTGATTCATAAACAGCATCATTCCAAATTCCTGCAGCTCCTTGTCCTTCAATTACGGATTTGAAAGTTGTCTTTCCAATTCATTTTTACTGGCATGACACCCAATCCTTTGTGTAGATAAAACACAATCTGTATACCTAACAAACAGGCTCAGAAATCATTGTTTTACTTTTACTCACAGTAATGTAATGCCTCACATAGGCATTGCACATGGCAATCATGCACACAGAGACCTTAATGCAATGAATAATTATGTACTTTAAAAAGACAATAATGTCCAGAAGAAAAATAGTCACATAAAACTCTACTTGGAAATAATTCTTATCACTTAGCACAATTTCATGCGTTCGTCTTCTTGACCTATCCCAATTAAATTGGAATTTAACAAGCTTCATTTCTCAAAGAGCCAAGAATATTTGAAATAGATATTTAGTAATAGCTCATTTCTTATACTAAGATTTATTAAGGCTTACTGTTCAGCCTCTTTCTGCACAGAGCTGACTGGGAAGGACCCACCTTGTAGGGTGCCTGACTGTCTTCAAGAATTAAAATACTACAAAGAATTGTCTGGAACCACAGAAGTCTCAGTGAGAATGTTCCCTGGCTCCTCTATCTTAACCTCAAACTTCTTTAAACCAACTCACTTTTACGAGAAGGAAGATTAATTGTTATTTACTTGACTTTTGCAAATAGATGTCACACATTAAAGTCTGTGATAGAAGTAATAGTGAGCATATGCACTAGCTGGAATTTTCTTCGCTAAGCCTGTTACAGGCATTATTTCATTTTAAGTGCCAGCAATCCTCACATCTCCAGCGCTATTTCCACACTCTTCAGTTCTCACATTTTACACACACACATACACAAACACACACTGGCTTTCTTTAAGTTTTTGCTAGCCACCATGCTCTTTCCTACCACATGGCCTTTGCATACACTGTCTCCTAAAACTAGAATCCACTCTCTCTTCTTCCTCTCTCCATTCCTCATCATTGATACATTCTTTTACCTTCTTCATGTCTTTGTTAAAACATCATTGTCTTCTGGAAAGTTACATTCACCTCAGGGACTTCTCTGTGTGGCTTTTATCACATTTTTAGTTATCTTCAATGTTGTCTTCCCTTTCATATGTAAACGCTATGAATTTAACACCTAATTTTTTTTTATCAGAACTCACTTTCTGAGCCTAGAACATTCTTCAAAAAGGTCTGGTCCCCTAGTTTTAATTTTGTGTATCTATGCACGTGCTGTTTCTTAGTAAATAGTTCTTAGAGAAGAATTATATGTAGGGCATTTGAAATTAAAAAAAAAAACTGAAGACCTAACAATCTTGTATGTTAGGATGCTCCACTACTTTAATAAAAACAATCAACTCCATATTTCTGTGAATAAAACTGACAACTTCCTTCTAGGTTCTATGTAATATATTGCATTTTATTTTGATTCTCAGGAATTTCAGTTTATTTTTCTTACCTTGTGAGAATGACTTCTCTAAGATTTAATTTTCTAATAGAGTATTTTTCACTCTCCATCATTATATTTCATTTTTGTCTTCTTCCTTCTCCTGCTCTTTCCCTTCCCCTTTTTGTTTAAATCCTGAGCTTCATGTTATGATTTGTTTGGATGTCTTTTTCTTTCTTGTTCTTGGCAGTGGTGTTATTTTGGTTGGATTGTTGGATGTTTTGTCTTGGTATCTGGGCAATTACTTAATGCATTTTCAAATGTTTTTGGAGTGTTCTTTAACAAGTAAGTGATATTTATAAATAAGCCATGAATCAGAAAATACGCATATACACACAAAAAAGTAAATGTACTAAAGTGTCTTAAGAGATGGTATTAGCTGTGATTCATGTTTATATCATTCCCAATGCATATGCAATGCATATACTTCTACATTGTAAGAGCCCATCCATTGCTTGAAACTGGAAATTATACCATCAATTCCTGCATTGGGAAGTGAGAGGCAGGGAGGTACAGATTGAATTGCCTAAGTTACTGATTTCTCAGGTGTGGCTCATGCAGTTCTTCACAGTATAACTGCATATATGAATTGTTACAGAGTTACTAAAATTGCATTTTTGACAAATTTAATTAACTCTATAACAATACATATTTTTGAGGGAGTTCTAGCTCTTTCACTTACTAGCTGTGAGATCTTTGAGCAATTCACCTCGCTGAATTTAACTTTGCTCACCTGTAAAATGAATACAGTAATAGAATGGACATGAATTCAGGCTTTCATCCAATCAGCATTTATCGAATGCCTACCACATGCATTATGGTATGCATGCATTAGCTGTTGTAGTCTTCATATCAGCACCATGGTTTTATGGCATCCACTGAACAGAGAAAAAAAACTGAGGCTCAGAGAGCTGAAGCAATTTGCCCAAACTCACACAGTTTAAAAAGTAACATGACTCCCCTGATCATTAAGTGTATACTCAGAAACCATCTTTTCAAAAGGTATGTACACACTGTATTCCTATAGCAGCAACTTCTATATCCCTATTTCACATATATCACATTATAGTGCAATTATATGTAATAAAAATATATAATACTATAGCACGTGGTATACAACAAGAACCTTGTGAAGTTCTTTGTAGTAAGTATCTCATGTAATCTCACTATCCTATGAGACAGATACAATTTTTATGTCCATAATTTGGATGAGGAAATTAAGGCACAGAAAAATTAGACAAGTTCCCTGAGGTCATATATCTAACCTCTGGAAGAACTAGGATTTTTAATCTATATTTCTATCTGACTCAGACACTTGAAGTCCTTATAGTTCCTAAAATTCAGTTTGCCAAGATTTTCAAGAACAAAAATCCTATATAAAAGAGGTTTCATGTGGACAATTAGTCAAGGCTATAACAATGGAGAAATATAATAAATAGGTAGAATACTTACATGGTTGTCGGTTTGAGTAACATAGTCAAATAGCCAAGGAATATGTTTTCAAAATTGCAGTGCTATCTCTATAAGTCCCTGTAAACACAGGATACAAGGAAATCAGGAGACTTAGTAATAGCAGCAGGAGAATAAAATAACAGTAGCTGTTCAATAAGCATATGCTGCTTGACTGAGTCATCCTAACCTTCCTGCCCTGTTCTAACAGGGAGTATCTGAGAAAACAACCTCGCTGTTTATCTGCAAATAATGACCCCATTCCCCTAATGCAATGAATGAAGCCATAATGAATGAAGCTGGAGTAGATAGTTCCCCTCAGCCTGTTAGACCCTGCTGGTTGTAGAGAGAATCTAAAATGGAGGTAATAAGGTATCAGACTGGATGGTAGTTCGCACCCCATCTGCCTTATTGCAGATTTATAAAATTGTATGTATTCTTCAAAGAACTTGTGAGATCTCAAAATCAAATATATGGTTTCCACAAGTGAAATGTAGGGGGAAGGGATAAATTAGGAGTTTGAAATTAACATATACACACTACTATATATAAAATATATAACTAACCGTATAGCACAGGGAACTCTGCTAAATATTTTTAATAACCTATGGGGAAAAGAATCTGGAAAAGAATGTATATATATATATATATATATATATATATATATATATATATATAACTGATTCACTTTTCTGTACATCTGAAACTAACAAAACATTGCAAATCAACTATATCTCAATAAAATTTAACACATATATAAAAATTTATCAACTATTAATAATTATGTTCAAAATTAAAATGTTACCCTTTTCGACGAATGCATTTTGCTTTTTTAACTCCAACCACACAGAGACTTAATTCTTCCATTGGGGAAACATTCTCCCTTACTGGTGTTCCATTTGGGGTGTTTGTGTCACATGATTGTGTGAGGGTTTTTGCTATAGGAAATTTCTATTGCTCCTCTAACAACAGGATACAGTATATTTATTTATCACAACAATAAACACAGCTGTAAAATCAACCATAAAAATAAATGACATGAAAATTTCTGTAACTAATGTGTCAGCTGTAATTGAGAAATAAATTAAAAGACCCATCTGCTTCCCACCATTGATTCTACTATTTTCTTCAGTACTTAGGATATTTAAAATGAAGCATTATGTATACTAATTTTTCACTAACAAAAATGCCACATTGATATTGATTGACTCTGTAATGTAATTTTGCCAATCCCTAACATACTGTTGTTCTTTCCAATATACTTAAATCTAGTGAGCATATGAACTCCCTGTTAAAACAATCAAAGTTGTTTTCAATGTATATTGTTAAGTTTTATCTATATGGGTGACTTATGGGCTTTTGTGTGATAATTGGAACAGTAATCTAATCTATTACCATGGTTATGATTTTAGAGAGTAGAAATAAATTAGTAGATGAATAAGCAAAGAGATGTATTCATGTGTGTTAAGTCATACAATATAAACTTTGTGCTAATCTAGTTTAATGGTGAGGGTCAAAATAGTTAACAGTCATTGGAATGCAGTAACTATAGCACACATTTCTCCTCATTATTAAGAATCCTACAATGAGATAGTATATGTCAGCTAAGAGAAAAGAGCTGGGATTTATTTTTTATGAGTTAAAATATTTTAACACTTTCCTTAATGCTAAAATAATTTTTTCCTTAAGCCCTCAGGTTCTTTCATGTCTCAGCTCAGAAAATTATTTGCAACATTTTGGAAAGACAATGGGAATGCAATGCTGCATTTGTGAATGCTTTTTCATTCAAAGTTTTATTAATTTAATTATATGTCATTTTTACTGTAATCGTAATAGAAAATATAGTTAAGAGAAACAAAATAGAAGCCACCCAGATATAACAACCCCTAAGAGCTTCTTTTATGTATACTCCAATTCTTTATTGTTGTATAACAAACCCCCTCAAAACATGGTAAGTTAAAATAACGACAACAAATTTGTTTTGCTCATAAGTCTGCAATTTGTGTGGGGCTGGTGGATTCAGCTCCTCTTTGCTCATTGGCATTGGTTAGAAGGTTCTGAATCTGGCACTGGAAACATCTTATGATTTCCTTCTCACATATGTGATGCTACCCATTTCTGGTTCCTCAGCTGGAGCTGTGACTGAACAAACTACACATGTCCTTTCTATGTAGATACTTGGATTCTTTGGAGCATACAAACTGTGTTCCAAAGGCAAATATCTTAACAAGCTCAAGCAAAAGCTGTATTGACCTAATTTTTTGGTATATTTTACATAAAAAAATTAAACATATAAAACAGTTGCACATTTAGTATACCAGAGTTTCGGAAAAACCGTCATCCAGTTTCCCCCAATGTTAATAATTTACATAATCACAGAACAAAGATCAAAATTCAGAAATTAACACTGCTTCAATACTTTAACTAAACATGAGACTTTATTCAGATCACACAATTTTTTTCTACTACTGCCTTGTTTTCTTTTCCAGAATCCAATTCAGGATACCACATTATCTTTATTTGTCCTGCTTCCTAGTCTTTTACAATCTTTAATAGTCTTTAGTTTCTCCTTCTTATTTCATGACATCAATACTTTTAAAAAGCACTGGTCAGGTATATTGTAGGACATCCCTCAAATTGGGGATTTTCTCGAGGGAGGATTGAGGTTATGCGTTATTAGGAAGGATAACACAGGAGTGATGTGCCTTTCTCAGTACATAACGGTCAAGGAGCTGATGATGTTGCTATGTTTACTAACATATATTTTGATTGCTTGGTTAAGCTGATATTTGTCAGGTTTCTGTACTGTAAAATTATTACTTTTCCTTTAGTGATTAACAATTGCTTTGGGAAAGATATTTTCAGACTGCGGAAGTATACCATTTCTCTTTAAATTTAGCATTTATTGGTGGTTCTTGCCTGTAGCCATCATTTCTGTGTTATCTTATGTACTGCCTTTACAATTTAGCCTTGGAAGTCAGTGTCAATTCTATCACAGTTACCGCCCTTCTCTGATTGTGAGATAAGATGTATGTGCTGCCCATCTTTAAAAATACAATGTTACGGTAACTATCAATATTTTTTCCTGCTGTATTTAAAGTTACTTCTTCATAAAAAATAGAATGCTATAGTTTTTCCTATGAATTTTTTCTTAATAAAGTAGAATAAGGACATTTTCACCTCAGTGAATATAGATGGCTGTGATGATTCATTTCAGGTGGTAAAATATACATAACATAAAATGTATCATTTTAAGTGTATAATTCAGTGACATTAAGTACATTCACAATGTTCATAATCATTCACAATCACCACCACTATCTATTTCCAGAACGTCATCATTCGAAACAGAAAATTTGTACTCTTTAAATAATAACTCTCATTCCCTTCAGTCCTCAGTAACAAATATTCTACTCTCTAGGCATTTTCCAATCATAGATACTTGGGTTATAAGTGGAATCATGCAATATCTGTCCTTTTGTGTCTGTTATTTTATTTGGCATAATGTTTTCAAGTTTCATCTGTGTTGTAGCATATATCAGAATTTCATTCCTAACATGATGGAGGATAATGTGAGAAAAAAGAATGTTTATATATTTTTATGACTGAGTCACTTTGCTGTACAACAGAAATTGACAGAACATTGTAAAGCAACTATCATAGAAAAAATTAAAATCTTAAAAAATTAATTTCATTCCTTTTTAAGGTTGAATGATATGCCATTTTAATTATATACTACATTATGTTTATCCATGCATCTGCTTATGGAAATTTGAGTTGTTTTCACCTTTCGACTATCGTGAATACTGGTGCCATGAACATTGATGTACACATATCTGTTTGAGTCTCTACTTTCAATTTATGGGGTGTAAGCCTGTACATGTAATTGCTGGATCACGTGGTAATTCTATGTGTAACTTTCAGTAATCGCTAAACTGTACCTCAGTGACTGTGTCACTTTAGTATCCCTCCAGCAATGAACAAGGGTTCCAATTTCTTCATGTCTCTCTTTATCACCATGTATAACTTTTTCATTTTTTTGGTAATGGTGCCAAGTGGTATTTCATTGTATTTATGATTTGCTTTTCCCTAATGACAAGTAATATTTTCATGTACTTATTGGCCATTTGTATATGTCCTTCATCTTCATGGTCAGGTTCATTCCTAAGTACTTAATTTTTTTTAAGATGTGATTTTAAACAGGATTTTTCTTCACTTTTTTGTTCTAATATTTCATTGTTAGTGTAAAGAAATGCAACAGATTTCTGTACGTTAGTCTTGTATTCTGTTACTTCGCCGAATTTGTTTATCAATTTTAGTAGTTTCTGTGCGGACTCTTCAGAATTTCTATATAGAGTATCATGTCATCTGCCTACAATGCAATTCTACCTCTTCCCTTTCAATTTGGAAATATTTTCTTTTTCTTGTCTGATTTTCATGGCTAGGACTTTCAATAGTATGTTGAATAGAAGTGGAAAAATAGGGCATCCTTGTCATGTTCCAGATTTTAACAGAAAGGCTTTCAACTTTTCATTGAGTATTAGGTTGGACATGGGTTTAGGAACAGTTTAATTTTATAACATTGTATTTGTCATATGTCTTGGCTCTTTATATTTCATTTCAATTCTGTTTCTAAACAGAATTGTGTCTGAGCTTCTCTCTCCCTTGGTAAATTTTATTATATTTGGAATCTAATATATGGCACAAATGAACATTTCCACAGAAAAGAAAATCATGGACTTGGAGAATAGACTTGTGGTTGCCAAGGGGAAGGAGGAGGGAGTGGTATGGACTGGGAATTTGGGGTTAATAGATGCAAACTATTGCCTTTGGAATAGATAAGCAATGAGATCCTGCTGTGTAGCACTGGGAACTATGTCTAGTCACTTATGATGGAGCATGATAATGTGAGAAAAAACAATGTATATATGTATGTATGACTGGGTCACTTTTCTGTATAATAGAAAATTGACAGAAGACCAACTATAATGGAAAAAATAAAAATCATTATTTAAATAAATAAATAAAAATAAATTCAGCTATTAAGTTTACCTTTTCAGTATTCTACCTTGAGACTCCCTCACATAATGCTTTATGTTCAGAAGGTACATTTCTGTCTTCACATTGTTACAAATGTGTTAATATTTTTCTATAATAGTTTCCATACCATCTATTATTCTTTCTTAGTGCTATTGCAATGCCTTTTAAGTTTTCTTATGCCAGCACACAACTTTCAGTACTGATTTCTTTATTGGTCGATTATTATGAAAATACTATTGCATACCAAGCTACCCCAAAATTTAAAACAGCATTACTGTTATACTCATGGGGCTGTAAAATGACTGGAGTTTAGCTGATCTAGATTGGCCTTGGCATCAGTCTAGTGCTTCATTTCATGTCTACTCTGGGTGTCTGTTCAGAGACCTCAGCTGAAAGTACAATAGCTACATGGAACATGTTTTTCTCATGGTAAACAATCAGATCTTGAAGAATCCTATATATGCAAACCTATTACAATCCTTACTCGTGTCATAACTGCTAGTATGCCATTAGCTAAACCAAGTCACATGGTGAAGCCCAAACTCAGTTGGGGGAGGGATGGATATTCTGCCAACATTGTGGCCAGCCATAGCAATGGGGAAAAAATGTGACTCTACTATACGGTATTGATAAAATGGGGACTAAATAATTAACCTACCATTGTATTAGACCAAAACTGAGTCAATCAAAGTACTTTTCTTGGAAATAGAGACTATAAAATTTACTTTTGTCAATATCATCTATACAGCTGTATCACAACCCATTTTGTGATAAGATATAGGCAAAGAGAACCAATCTGAAGAGAAAGGGATGATTGAAGCTGCTTTTATTTGTCTCTGAAACACCTATATCTTTATCATATATTATATTTCTTTAGCCTTAAACTAGATCAAATGATTAACCAAATGTGCCCAACGAATGTAGGAGGGCACTAGTGAGGCCAAAGCCTTGAATCTATTCCCATAGAGACTAGTGTTCCAGTCCCAGGCAATCAGAGTTCAGACCATATGGACTCTGATTTCCTTACTTGTAAAACTCTACGAAGGAGCTTCTGAATGGTCCCATTGTCATTGAGAAGTGGTATCATCAACACAATAGCAAGAGAATACCACCCAAGAGTAAAAGAATAATTAAAGATACCACCACTCCATTATTAGCAGTGGTCAAAGTGCACACTCTATAGGCAGCATTCACTGAGTATATTCTTTCTGGGTCCAGTTCTCACACACCAACTTCAAGATTATGTCAGTGAAATAAGGAAGAATAAGCCATAGAATGAACAGAAAGCAAAAATAGTTTACTTAAAAGACTTAAATGGGCTTTATAGGTAGCAATGACCATACCAATAAAAAAATCACTCCAGCCTGAGGTTGGGGTTGACTGAATGCTTTCATATCCATCCTTAAATGAAATCTTCTTCAGGCTTTCCTATGTTAGATGGATTAGGGAATCACTCAATGGCCTCCATCATGTTAGATCAAATAACTCATCACATTTAATCAAATAACTCAATGTAGTGTATAGAGTGGTCTTTAAAGTTGTCCTGCCTTAAGTGATGGTGGTTCTCTTTGGTCTCGGATTCAGCAGAGCACATCATGCAGTTTTCAAACACTCTAGCATCTGCACAAAAGAAGTCACTGCCAGCTTAAGGGTACCTACTCATGAACTTGTCATGCGTGTGTGTGTGCGTGTGTGTGTGTGGGGGGGGTGATGGAGTCTTTGCTAAAATCCCAAAAAACAAATTTTATGACATGACTCTTCTCTTGATATCTACTTTAGAGAAATTTATTTCTATAATGGACACTTTGCTCTTTACAGAAAATTTCTTCTTCTAGGTCTGAATGTCAAAAGACAACTTCTATTTTATTTGTCCAGACAGTAGAGGCAGGGAGTTTCATGTAATAGCATAGACCCTACTGATTGAGTGATGATTAAACTTTCTCATCACAAAGACAGGATAAATGAAACTGATAATGACACAAAAAACAGTGAAAGTACCACAGAGTATTCTCTACTACAAAAAAAAAAGTCAACATTTCATGGTTGACGTTACTCCTCGTATTTGTAGAATCTTCTGAATCAAAGTTTATTGAAAACCAAAGTGCTTTGTTTAGTCCATTCCATACAGAGTATATGAATAGTGGCTTTAAAAATAGAAAGATATGGGTTTAAACATAAGAACACAACTTACTAATCTTTTCAGTTTACTGTATCTAGGCTTTGGTTTTCTTACCTGTTAAAGAGGAGATAAGATCTCCTTTTTAGAATTGTCGTGAGGACAATAATAAGACACTGTAGGAAAATTTTAACATAGTGTCTGGCTATGGTTTCTACTTTACTGCATTAAAATATAATTTCTTTTGTGGTTACTACTTTATTATATTTTATTTAATTTGTAAAATAACATTGCATGTAACTGCCCCATTATTGAAAAATTTGTTAGGTGAAAATTAAGGACAGTACCTAATGGCATTCCTTGTTCCATTCATTCATATACAAATGTTCATTACACTAGGCCAAGCCTATTCTCCATCAGGTTTTGAGATTTTGAGCCATGTGTTCGTAGAATTTTAAGTAACAAAAGGTGTTAAAACTAGTTGATTTAGCCTAATGTTCATTTTATAAATGGAGAAAGAAAGACCAAAAGATAGGATGAATTTTTTTTTCAGGGGAATTAAGTTGGGTAGTGACAGCTGTTGTAAGCAGAATTTCTGGCAGAATGCTGTAGTAATGACACTCAATTTGTTGATGCCTCCCTATGTCCATGCCCATGTCCTTGGGTAGACTTCTGTCACAGCAGCGCTGAGTTTAGGCATATGGTTAGCTTTAGAAATAGAAATAGAAATCTGACACATGCAGAGACTTGAAGAGGGATTGTACATTGGAAGCTGAAGTATCATGAAGTGATCCCTACTACAAAAAATGAGGCAATGTTTCACTGTCTTATCCATCATTCCTTGCTGGGCTTGGGACCTTGCTACTAAGATATAAAGAGATTGGTCCATCTACTAGTAGATAAGAGACTATACAGGGACAGACATCAGCTATCCCAGGTATTCCAGATATTCTAGTCATCATAGCCAAGGCCTCATCCCAAGACAGCTAAGCAGAACCCAGTGAGTAGGATAGCCAGCTGACTTCATCCAAAATGCAATTTACATCAGTATAGGTAGGTGTTTTATAAGCCATTGTGTCCTGGGGAAGTTTTTTACAAAGAAAAATCTAATGGCTATAGAATCAGTTCCAGTTTATCTTGTGGTCTGCCATCTAACCTAAGGGCTGAAATTGAAGACGTCATGATTTTCTCTGGGTTGATTTCCTACTAATTATTTTGCACTAACTTAAGTAGATTAAGATCTAATTTATTTTGCTCACTTCATCTTAACCCCAGGTTACACATCTAAGCATTAAATTTCAAGTCTCATAAGCAGAAGGAAGTGGTAAAGGTGATTATGAGTTTATGAGTTTATTTCAGACACCAGCACCAAGTAAATAAATCCATTGGTCCCACGACTTCTTAAAAAAAAAAAAAAAAGCAATTGTTTTATTCACCACAGGTTTCAATGTGAAAAGAAAATGTCATTTCAGAACTCATATAGCCTAGCTCCCAGGAACACCTAGTAGGAAACCAATGGCATAACCTAGAAACCAGTCTATTTAAGTAAACACTAATGAACAAATCCATACCACTTGCACTATTAAGACCCAGAGTTTCTTTAAAGCATAAAGAAGAAAAAGAGAAAGATAATTAATCTACTGTAGTTCTATGAGAAACATACTGTGATTGCTATGATATTCCATCAGAGACTATCTGCATCATTCAGCTAGATCTGAAAATAGGTGTTCCGTGGATGTCCAGGACTAGAACCAACAGTTTATCGAGAACAGACTTCTAGAACTGCACTTGAGAATGATGATTGTGACAAGGCTATTTTAAAACTTAAGACTCCTTTATAGGCACCATGTTTTGGACCAGGTACCATGTTGACCAAGTGGAACACAGTCTTGCTAACCCTGGTCTCCTTGACTGTACTGGACAGACAGGGCAGACTATAAAAATCACCTAAAGTATCAAAATCCCATTACCGTTTGAGTAAAACAGACAGTGAGTAGAAGAGGAATGCAGGTGAAGGGAAGTGGTTTGTTGGGGGAATGATGAAAGCCTTCGTTAACTAGGTTTAATGAATCCATTCTCATTGGAACCCTCTTCTTGAACCCTCCTCTTTGCCCGTTTGGTCTTGGAAATTCAACTTGGGGTATATATGCTTTAGCTGAATGTCCTTGTCTTGACTTTGGACATTACAAAAGTTGCAACTATAAGCTCCTATTTTTAGATCCACCATTCTGAGTGTTCAAATGTCTGCCCTAGAAGGATTTTTCAACTCAACCTTAGCATGATGATAATAGCTATGTCCCTTCTTGAGTACATGCTAAGTTAAGCCCTACTGTCTTCTTCTTGGGGACCTTATCACTATCCATGCATTTCTACTATTCACTCCCACTTCACATTTTTTTTTGTCTTTTTGCTATTTCTTGGGCTGCTCCCACAGCATATGGAGGTTCCCAGGCTAGGGGTTGAATCGGAGCTGTAGTCTCTGGCCTACACCAGAGCCACAGCAACGCGGGATCCGAGCCGCGTCTGCAACCTACGCCACAGCTCACGGCAACGCCGGATCGTCAACCCACTGAGCAAGGGCAGGGACCGAACCCACAACCTCATGGTTCCTAGTCGGATTCGTTAACCACTGCGCCACGACGGGAACTCCTCACTTCACATTTTAAGGTGCCTGTACCCTAACAAAGCCTCTGAAGCAGTTGGGTTTTCCTCCCCAAACTGGCATTGCTTATTTGTACATAAAGCAGTAGAATTCCTATTGATCTATTCCTTTTACTCATACCTTTGAATAAAACAGCTTCTGAATTATACATGATTTTGTATATCTATGAAATACCAGAGAATCTCTTTACTCTTGTAATGCACTTGTCAACTTGAATTTAAATATCACAGTTATCTACCCACTACAAAGATAAAAGCATTCTGAAATCCTCTGAAATTTCCCAAGATATATGATGTGGCTGTTATCCTTAAATAGTATTTTAACCGTTACTTAGTAGTGCACTGACTGCTGTGGGAGAAAAAAAGGTACAGTCCTTTCTCAACAGGTTTATAATTTATATTATAAAACACACACACGTATGTATATGAAATTAGGAAAGCAGGGGATATAAATGGACAGAATGTTGAGAAGTTAAATGATTATATAGGCTTGTTTTAGCTATGTGGAGGGAAGCATGCCTATTTGTTTTTTGGAATATGGCTTTGATGATTCAAGCAGGTAGCAAACTAATTTACATTTGAGCAAGGTGTTCTTATTTCAAATATGTAGCTATTAAAGGTTCTACTCAGCCTTTTCAGATGTCTGCCCCAAAGGCACCCTAATTTTTTATCTGATACTTTCATCTTTATAAAATCCATTGAGAGACACTGTCCCTGCCTGCATTGAAAAAGCAGGGTAAATTTTTTAAAAAGAAAAAAAAAAAAACTGTTTCCATAGGGCTCTCTTGTGTTCTGTATGTCTGCTCTGTGTAACTACTTTCCCAAATCCATTATTTTGAGGCCTCGAGGTTCAAAGACGAAGATAATCAAGGAAATGTGATGAGAGAGGTGGAGATAAGCAGGTCTCAATGAGAAAGTAACAGTTTTATTAAAACCTGGAGGAGAGTTAAATTGTTTTACCCACTACCACCCCAAATACTCCCACAGCTGACAATTACTGTTTGCCTATTAACCTGGATAGAAATGAGTTTTTAAACAGAGTAAATATTAATTTGAGGTTAACAACCTGAAAATTAAATACACTCTTAATGTTGCTAAAGTCCGCATCCTGAGGGTCACTTCAGCTAAGAGAGTGCTAGCAATTAGGGACAGGGCATTTTCCATTGATTCCAATGATGGTGTTGTTTTTCTAAGATTAATTTAGAGGGACTATTTTTCTCTTCAACCAGTCTTTTCTTTTGATGTAACCTGATGTTGTCCGTCTCTGTTTTTCCCTGGCATGTGTTCTGTCAGTGCTGCTTTCCACCACCCTATCCCACAAACCCCTCTCATCCTAGTCACCTGCCAAATGCTTTCTTTTCTTTTTTCGACTCCCATTGATTTCTTTATGGTAGTGAAATTGTGCAGTGGGAATTTTCTCAAAAATTGAGCCCAGGTATATCAAGAACTTCCTAATGTTCAGTTCTATTATATGATAGAACAAGTTCCCAGGAGTAATAGAAGAGGCCAATAAAGCGAGTTATTTAAAACTCAGGCGGACAACATTACGGTGCATGTGCTGTCAGAAACTTCCTAGTTTCAGCCATAAAAGAATTAAAAGGACAAAAGGATCATAAAAGGATTTTTCCCTTCAGTTCAGTTTTTCTCTAAACTGAATTCTGTAATTTCTGCTGAAGTCAACCGTATTGACAGACACCAAAGTCTCTGCTTTTCTGATGCCAAATTTATAGAGAACTAGAAGAAAAGAAGGATGAGGTACTGAGGCAAATCATTAGCTATAAAGAAGTAGCCTGACCACATGAATGAATATGTGAAACTTGAATCCTAATTCCA
This sequence comes from Phacochoerus africanus, assembly GCF_016906955.1. Lineage (NCBI taxonomy): Eukaryota > Metazoa > Chordata > Mammalia > Artiodactyla > Suidae > Phacochoerus > Phacochoerus africanus. The sequence goes on along the minus strand of NC_062558.1, from coordinate 119,030,078 downwards.
GTTCTCTATCTAATTGTGTGATCAAAGAAAAAAAGTTGTGTGGAAACAGGCAGTTAAGTTCTGTTAACATCTTCTGATATAATTTTCTGATTACATATCCCTTCCGGCAGTGTCTATGTATCAATTTTGTCAACCAAAAAAGTACACTTAACCTTAAATTAGTGTCTGTTTTGCAATTAAAAGGTTAAAATGATTTCTTGCCTATCCATTTACTATTACTGCCACTACTATAATTATGACTCTGATTTATTATGATGACTATGGTATATACCACCCTGAAAGAACATTCTAAAAATGTTCCCTAGCCTAAATTATGTATAATATAAGCTCTGAACCTTTCATAAAAATCCCAATACATTAATCAATAGTGTAATTAAATGGAACTCTGTGGAGTATTTTCACAATCACTCTCTCATTTAAAACTCAGGACAACCTTGCATGGTGGGTACTACTAGAAACTTTATTGACAATGCAAAAAACTAATGTTCAGAAAAAGAAATAGTTTACTCAGAGTGAAAGTCCAAACTCAAACCCAGCTTAGATTCTAAAGCCCTTCTATATATATATGCCCATCTCAAACATTTTTGGATCTTCACTGTCTAAAAACATTCAGATGACAAATTGTATGTGCTAATTACACCTTCCTTCTTCCACCTTCTCCTCTACATATTCTGTTCCAAAACCATGAGCACAAATATATATAGTATTTTAATGAATGGCTCATAAACATAGAGGCTTATTTATGTGCAAGTATTTTGTTTTTCATTCAGAGAGAATTAATCATGTAAATTCCTTTGAACTTTATGCCTTTTGGTTGAAGTAATTAACCCTTCACCAAGAATTTAATCTGTTCTGTCTGCTCAGTCTTCAGGACTCTCCGACACCTAGGCTTCTTAAATAATCCAATCAATCTAACAGATCAGAGACCAAAGCAAGTTTCCTGTGATTTGAGAAAAGAGCTTGTGAGTGAGGAAACAACTCATATTTTTGGTTAATTTCTATGGGTATAACTGGTAATGTGTATCTTTTCTAAGTGTGAGTAATGGATATTTGCATCTGGATGGGATTCATTGTTTATGTCAGGGAATCATCAAAAACTCTCAATCTTGATCTTAAAAAATGAAAAAGAATAAAATAGACAAAATAGTGCAAAAAGAAATCATGCTTTGATTAATATGAATACCTCTGAAAAGAAACAGTTACATCAACAATATCATTGTAAGATGTTTTCTCCATTATCAAGATAAACTAGTCATATATACGTAATGATGTAAAAGAATATTGCAAATACTATATCTAGTAAAAGAGGACAGAGGACATACTGTACAGCTCTAAAGATGATATTCAAGAACAAGTAATTTTAGGGTAATTGAAGTCAGAGTAGAGGATCCCACTGGAGAAACACTGCCTGAAAAAGGGCCCAAGAAGGCTTTATGGGATAACAGAAGTAGTCTTTATCCTATAGATGTTTATTCAAGGTTTATACCTGTAATAATTTATTGAGTTTATTCCTAAGATTTATGTCCCTTACTCAATATATTTTATATTTTAAAAGAAAGGGAAGGTATATATCATGAAAGCCTTTTCATTTATGTGTAGGACTTTGTCCTGTAAGAAATGGAAATCACCAATATGTATATTAATGGAATAATTTATTAAATTTGCATTTTGAAGTCCCCTTGTTTGATCTCTGGAGGAATGATTAGAAAAGTACAGAAGCTGTAGTCAGATATCTACTCCAGAGTCTATTTAAATAGGCCAAGTGAGAAGTGATAAGACCAGAGAAGCAGGGAAGGAAGACAATGACTAATAATAGTAAATAATGAGGAGTTCCAACTGTGGCACAGCAGAAACAAATCTGACTAGTGGGTTCAACCCCTGGCCTCAGTCAGTGGGTCGGGAATCCAGCTTTGCCATGAACCGTGGTGTAGGTTGCATACATGGCTCAGATCCTATGTTGCTGTGGCTGTGGCTGTGGCTGTGGCATAGGTCAGCAGCTGTAGCTGTGATTCGACCCCTGGCCTGGGAAGTTCTATATGCCACTAGTGTGTCCATAAAAAGAAAAAAAAAGTAACTAGTGAATATTTGGATTTGGAAAATGGTAAAATAAAAGTTAAGGATTATTTTCAAATAATTTGTGATAATCTTAACAGAGAAAATTCAAACTGGATGATTGAATAACTTATAATATTTAAAGATGGGCTGATTGGCTTCCTGTTATATTCTCTGCAAAATGGGCAATGGGTATATGAGTGTTATTCCCCAGGGAGATATCTTGGCTGGTGAGGTAAGCTTGTGAGTCACTAGCATAAACATATTTAAAGCCATTATGATATTAAAGATTGTTCAGAGATGTTGTTTAGTTAGAGAAAGAGGAAAAGTATTGAGAATTTGGGGGGGAAAGAATGAGCAAAGAAACAGAAAATGAGGGAAAAAAATAGGAACAATTACAAAAAAAAGAAGAGCTGCATGGTGACAGAAGTCAAGGAAAAAGAGAGTTTCAAGGAGTAAATGGTCAATATTATTTGGTATTAAATTTACAAAGTTCAAGTAATATACATATTTTACCTTTTCCATTGAATTTGGGTATTAGTAGTTATCAGTGATACTTGTGAGGGAAGAGAAGCTAAACTGGTAATGTGGGTAGAGATGGTGAAACTGGTTATAATGAACTATGGGAGGGGACTTGGAGAGGAACACAGAAAATGTGAAAATGGCATTTCAAATAAGTTGGGAAGTTAAAAAGAGGTGAAAAACTAGAAGTTTTTCATGAAGTTTTCAATTAATACTACTTTTAGAATATAGATGTGTAGGACTATCCTGGAGCCCAAATATAGTTGAAAGAAAAAAAAATCAAGAAAAGACAGAAAGCATTGTTTTCAATGCCTTGGTGGAATAATTAGTTTTGAACAGAAGTGTAGATTTCTGGAGAAGGGAAGAGAGGAGATGGTGAAATAGAAGGACTTCAGCTTTCCTCCTCATGAAAACACCAAAATCACAACTAACTTCTGAAGAACCATTGACACAAACCCCTGGAACCTACAAAAAAAGATATTCCACATCTAAAGAAAAGCTGCAATGAGAAGATAGGAGGGGTACCTTCATGATATAATCAAATCCCATACCCACTGAGTGTGTGACCCATAAGGTTGAAAATAATTATATCACAGAGGTTCTCCCTTAGGAGTGAGAGTTCTGAACTGAACGTCAGGCTCCCCAGCCTGGGGGTCTGACATCAAGAGAAGGAGGCCCCTAGAGCATTTGGCTTTGAAGGTCAGTAAGGCTTGAGTGCAAGAGATCTACAGGACAGGGGGAAACAGAAACTTCAAACTTGGAGAGTGCACTCAAGGTTTCACATGCACTGGGACCTACAGTAAAGCAATGACTCCATAGTAGCCTAGGATAGACCTACCTGTGGGTCTTGGGGGTATCCTGGGGAGGCAAGGTGCAGCTGTGGCTCACCACAGGAGCAATGACACTGGAGCAAGAGGCCCCACAGAATAGTCATGATGGCCATTTTGGCACAAAGATGAGGCCACATCTTATAGCCTCCAGCTACATTGCTGGGATACTTCAGGCCAAACAACCAACAAGGTGGGAACAGAGGCTGACTCATCCTCAAACAGGCTGCCCTAAAGTCATCCTGAGCCCACAGTTGCCTCTAATCACACCACTTGATATAGCCTTGCCCACCAGAGGGACAAGACCTACCTCCATCCACCAGTGGGCAGACACAGGCCTTTCCCAACAGGAAGCTTGCACAAACCCCTGGACCAACTTCATCTACCAGGGGGCAGACATCAAAGCCAAAAGGAATTATGATCCTGTAGCTTGTGGAATGGAGACAACTTCATCTACCAGGGGGCAGACATCAAAGCCAAAAGGAATTATGATCCTGTAGCTTGTGGAATGGAGACAACAAACACAGAAAGTGAGGCAAAATGAGATGGCAGGGAAATATGTTTCAGATGAAGGGCCAAGATAAAACCCCAGAAAAACAGTTAGGTGAAATGGAGATAGGCAATCTAACTGAAAAAGAATTCATAGTAATAGTGAAGATGACCCAAGGTCTCAAAAAAAGAATGCAGACTGAAAAGATACAAGAAATGTTTAACATAGAGTTCTCTGGTGTTGTCACAGCAGCATCATGGGTGACTACTATGGCGCAGGTTCAAACACACCCACCCCCAGGAACTTCCATATGCTGCAGGCAGCCAAAAAAAAAAAAACAAGTTTAACAAAGAACTAGAAGATGAAAAGAACAAACTGAGATGAATGATAGAATAACTGAAGTCATATATGTACTAGAAAGAATCACTAGCAAATGAGGCAGAAGAAGAAATAAGCAAGCTGAAAGAATGGTGGAAATCACTGTTGCAGAACACAATTCTTTAAAAAATGAAAAATTAGGACATTCTAAGAGACCTCTGAGGCAAAATATTAATCAACTTTGAATTCCCCCTGTGGTGCAGTAGTTAATCTGACTGCAGGGGATTGGGTTGCTCAGAGGTGTGGGTTCAATCCCCAGCCCAGTGCAGTGGGTTAAAAGGATCTGGCATTTCCATAGCTGCAGCATAAGTCTCAGCTGTGGCTCAGATTCAGTACCTGACCTGGGAACTTCCACATGCTGCTGGCCTTGCCATAAAAAATATATATATATTATATTTTATATTATATTTATATTTTATATTATATATATAAATCAACTTGACAAAAATTAAAGAAAAAAAGAAAATATTAAAAGCAACAAGGGAAAAGCAACAAATAACTTATAAGAGAATCCCTAAAATGTTATCAGTAGTTCTTTCAGGAGAAATTCTGAAGACCAGAAGGGAAAGGGATGATATGTTTAAAATGATGAAAGAGAAGAACCTATAATCAAGAATATTCTGATTAGCAAGGCTCTTGTTCAGACTCAACAGATAAATCAAAACCTTTACAGACAAGCTAAAGCTGAGAGAATTTAGCACCTCCAAACTAGCTTTCTAACAAATTATAAAGGAAATCTCTAGGTGGAAAAGAAAAGGGCACAACTTAAAAGAAAAAATTCCAAATGGGAAATCTCACAGGTATAGGAAATGTATTTGAAATTAAGAGACCACCAGCAGAAAACAACCTTGTATATATATAGATTGCTATAAAAAATGATGATAAGAGCAAACCAAAAAAATTACAATAGATTCACACATAAGAGGAAAACCAGGGCTTCCTGCTGGGGCACAGTGGGTTAAGAATCTGACTGCAGCAGCTCAGATCACTATGGGACATGTGGGTTTGATGCCAAGCCCAGCACAGTGGGTTGAAGGATCAGGTGTTGCCACAGTTGCAGTGTAGGTCACAGCTGAGGCTCTAATTCATTCCCTGGCCCAGGAACATCCATATGCCATGGGGGTGGCCATAAAAAATAATAACAATTTAATTAATTTTAAAAAGAAAAAGCAAAATCAATCCAAGTACAACACTAAAGATTATCAAGTAATTTCATAAGAGAGAACAAAAGAGGAAGGGAATAAAAAACACCCACAAAGACAAATACAAAACAATTAACAACATGGCAATAAGAACACACATATTAATAAGTACCTGAAACGTAAATAGATTATGTGCTCTAACCCAAAGACATAGACTGGCTGAATGGATACAAAAGCAAGATCTGTTTATATGCTGTCTATAAGAGACCAACTTCAAATCTAGAATCACCAAAAGACTGAAAATGAGGGCATGGAAAATGTTCTTCCATGTAAATGGAAATCAGAACAAAATTGGAATAGTAATACTCATATCACACAAAATCAACTTTAAAACAAGGACTGTTAAAGAGACAAAGAAGGACACTGCTAAATGATCAAGGGATCAGTTTGAGAAGACAAACAATTATAAATGTGTATGACCCAACATAGGAGCACCTCAATATATAAGGCAAATTCTAACAGCCATAAAAGCAGAAATTGACAGTAACACAATGATAGTGGGGGACTTTAGCCCCTCACTTACATCAATAGACAGATCATATAAGCAGAAAATCAATAGAAAACACAGCCTTAAATGACACATTAGACCAGAAGGACTCAATTGCTATTCACAGAATGGTCCAGTCAAAACCATCAGAATACACATTCTTCTCAAGTGTACATGGAACATTCTCCAAGATAGATCATCTCCAGGGCCACAAAGCAAGCCTCAGCAATTTAAGAAAACTGAAATGATATCAAGCATTTATTCCAACAACAATACTATGAGATTAGAAAGCAACAACAGAAAAAAAAACCTGTTAAAAAAACCCACAAACACATGGAAGCTAAACAATATGTTACTAAACATCCAATGTACCCACTGGAGAAAGCAAAAGAGGAAATCAAAATATACCTAGAGATAAATGAAAATGAAAACATGACTCTACAAAACCTATGGGACACAACAAAAGCAATTTTGAGAGGGAAGATTATAGCAATACAATCTCATCTAGGGAAACAAGAAAATTTGGAGATAAACAACCTAACCATACAGTTAAAGCAAGTAGAGAAAGAAGAATAAACAACATTCAAAGTTAGTAGAAGGTAAGATACAAAGATAAGAACAGAAATAAATAAAACAGAAATGAAGAAAACAATAGAAAAGATCAATAGGACTAAAATCTGGTTCTTTGAAAAGATAAACAAAATTGAAAATCTTTACTCAGATTTATGGAGGGGAAAAAAAGGGAGTGGGCCCAAATCAATAAAATTAGAAATGAAGAAGAAATTATAGTTAATACAATGGAAATACAAGAGTCATAAAGGACTACTACAAGTAGCTGTATGCCAATAAACTGGATAACCTAGAAGAAATGGACAAATTCTTAGAAAGGTACAAACTTCCAAGACTGAACCGGTAAAAACTGAAACTATGAGCAGACTGATCACAAGTACTGAAATTGAAACTGTGATTTAAAAAACTTCCAACAAATGGAAGTACAGGATCAACTGGCTTCACGGGTAAATTCTATCACCCATTTAAAGAAGAGTTAATACCTATTTTTTTAAACTATTATGAAAAATTGTAGAGGAAGGAATACTCCCAAACTCATTCTATGAGGCCACCATCACCTGATAGCAAAACAAAGATACCACAAAAAAGAAAATTACAGGCCTTTATCATTGATGAACATAGACACAAAATCCTTGACAAAATATTAGTGAACCATATCCAACAATACATTAAACTGATGAAACACCATGATCAAGTGAGATTTATCCCAGGGATAGAAAAATTTTTTTTCAGTATCCACAAATCAATCCATGTGATTCATCACATTAACAAAATGAAGAATAAAAACCATATGAACGTCTCAATAGATGAAGGAAAACCTTTTGACAAAATTCAATATCCGTTTACGCTAAGAACTAACAAGAAAGTGGGCATAAAGGGAACCTATCTCAATGTAATAAAGGTATACATGATAAACCCACAGCTAATATCATACTCAATGGAGAAAAGCTAACTAAAATCCTTTCCTGTAAGATCAGGAACAAGACAAATATATCTACCCTGACCAATTTTATTCAACAAAGTTTAGGGAGTCCTACCCATAGCCATCAGAGAAGAAAAAGAAATAAAAGGAATCTAAATTGAAAAAGAAGAAATAAAATTATCATTGTCTTAAGATGACATGATAATATACATAGAAAATTCTAAATACCAGAAAATGACTAGAGCTCATTAATAAATTCAGTAAAGTTGCAGGATACAAAATTACTATGTAGAAATATGTTGCATTCATATACATGGACAATGAAATTTCAAAAAGAGAAATTAAGAAAGCAGTTCCATTTACTATCACATCATAAAGAATAAAATACATAGGAATAAATCTACATAGGAAAATCTACCTAAGGAGGCAAAAGACCTGTACTCTGAAAAGTGTAAGATACTGATAAAAGAAACCAAAGATGACATAAACAGAGGGAAATATACACCATGTTCTTGACAGTATTATTTGAATACTGTCAAAATGACTATACTACCCAAGGCAATCTACAGGTTCAAGGCAATCCCCATCAAATTACCAATGGCATTCTTCACATAAATAGAACCAAAAAAATCGTAAGTTCTATGGAAATACAAAAGACCCCAAATAGCTGAAGCAACCCTGAGAAAGAAAAACAGAGCTAGAGGAATCAGGACTCCTGACTTCAGATTATAAATACTAATAAGCTACAGTCATTAAAATAGTATGGTACTGGCACAAAAACAGAAATATAGATCAATGGAACAGAATAGGAAGCCCAGGAATAAACCCACACACCTATGGTCAATTAATCTACGATGCAAAAGGAAAGAGTATACAGGAGAGAAAAGACAGTCTTGCAATATGTGCTTCTTGGAATACTGCACAGCCACATGTAAAAGAATGAAATTAGAATACTCTCTAACTACATATACAAAAATAAACTCAAAATGGATTGAAGACCTAAATATAAGATTGAATATTGTAAAACTCAGAGGAAAACCTAGGCATAACCTTCTTTGACATAATTGCAGCAATATCTTTTTGGATCCATTTCCTAGAGTAATGAAAATAAAATCAAAAGTAAAGAAATGAGTCCTAATTAAATTTAAAAGTCTTTGAATAGCAAAGAAAATGACAAAGAAAACAACAACAACAACAACAACAACAACAACAAAAAACAGAGAATGGGACAAAGTATTTGCAAACAAAGCAGTCAACAAGTCATTAATCTCCAACATATATAAACAATTCATGCAGTTCACTATCAAAAAAACCAAACAACCCAATTGCAAAATAGCCAGAAGATCTAATTAGACATTTCTCCATTTCTCCAAAGAAGACATACACATGTCCAAGGAGCACATGAAAAGATGCTCACCACTGCTTATTATTAGAGAAATGAAAATCAAAACTACAATGAGATATGACCTTATACCAGTCAAAATGGCCATCATCAAAATGCCTACAAAAAATAAATGCTGGAGAGGGTATGAAAAAAGGGAACCCTCCTATACTGTTAGTGGGAATGTAAATTGGAACAACCACTATTGAGAATAGTATGGATGTTGCTTAAAAAAATAAATATAAAACTATCCATTTGATTCAGCAATCCCATTCCTGGGCATATATCTGAAAAACAACTATAATTCAAAAAGACACATACACCTCAGTGTTCATAGCACCACAATTTTATAATATCCAAGACATGGGATAAACCTAAATTTTCATGAAGAAAGGAATGGATAATGAAGATGTGATGCATATATACAATGGAATATTATTTATCCATAAAAAAGAATGAAATAGTGCCATTTGCAGCAACATGGATGAACCTAGAGATTATTACAATAAGGGAAGTAAGTCAGAAAAAGACAAATATGATATCATTTACATGTGGAATCTAAAATAATGATACAAATGAACTTATTTTCAAAACAGAAAGATTCCCAGACTTCAATAAACAAATTTATGTTTACCAAAGGAGAAAGGTAGGGGGGGATATATTAGGAGCTTGAGATTAGCATGTATACACTGCTATATAAGACAGACAAACATCAAGGACCTTACTGTATAACATAGGGAACTCTACTCAATATTCTGTAATAAGCTGTGTAGGAAAAGATTCTGAAAAAAGAATGTATATATGTATATGTATGTAACTAAATCACTTTGCTGCACCCCAGAAACTAACACAACATTGTAAATTAACTGTGCTCCAATGTAAAATAAAAAAAAAAATTAAAAAGAAGTATATATTTCTATGCCTTTGATAATATAAACATAGATAGACTGCGAGCTGAGATAGAGGAGATAGCATCTTCTGAATTGTCCAAAAAGGCAGAGGTGAGGGAAGTCCAAGATACAGAGGAAGTTAAGATTTAGGATAGACACTGAGCAGGATGAAAGAGGGATAATAAGCACGTACTCCACCTTTTATCCTTCTCAGTATTTCAACACTTTTTAAAATATTAAAACATAGTAGCAGATAACCATTCATATTTAAAAAGCAATTATAATATAAAGAGAATAAAATTCTGTGACCTCTAAAAACATACTGATTGTTCACTGACTTTCATTTCAAGTAACCACAGAACTAGATGTTAACCTACTCCTCTTAGTCAATGGCCTACTTTAAGTATCAGTGCTTCAGACGGAACAGCACTATTGTGAGGTTAAGTGAGGCACTTAACTCAGACACAAAAGTGAGAGGTACCAACTAATTCAGTAATCAAGATAAAGGCATGCCTCATTTTACTATGCTTTGTTTTTGTTTATTGCATGTCTCCAGTATTGTTTAACAAAGTGAAGGTTTATGGCAACTCTAGACTAAGTCTGTTGGTATCTTGTTTATCAACAGCAATTACTCTCTTCATGTCTCTGTGTCACATTTTGGTAATTCTCCCAATAAGGCAAACATATTTTTATGGCAATCTGTGATCAATGATCTTTGATGTTATTGCAAAAAGATTACAACTTCCTGAAGGCTCAAATAATAGCATTTTTCAGCAATACGGTATTTTTGTTTGTTTGTTTTTCCTTTTTAGGGCCACACTCCCAGCATACGGAGTTCCCAGGCTGGGGGTCGAATTAGAGGTGCAGCTGCTGGCCTTCGCCACAGCCACAGCAACATTAGATCCGAGCTGCATCTGTGACCCACACCAGAGCTCATAGCAACACCAGATCCTTAACCCACTGAGCAAGGCCAGGGATTGAACTTGCATCTTCATGGATGCTATTCAGATTCATTTCCACTGAGCCATGATGGGAACTCCAGCAATAAGGTGTTTTTAAGTTAAGGTATGTACGTTGATTTTTTAGACATACTATTACATATTAAACAGGTTACAATAGTGTAAACATAACTTTTATATCTTCTTGGAAGCAGAACATCTGTGTGACTCACTTTATTGTGATATTTATTTTATTGATATGGAATCAAACCCATATCTCTGAGGCATGCCTCTATTATAAAGCAATATCTTTAAAAATCAAAATTACTGCCAAAAAAAAAGCCATACTGAACAAAATACAATTTTCCTGAAAGATAGGCTCAGCCCTAGATTGTATGACCCTGTCTCACTTTCCTCGCCCTAATTTCTAGCCTGCTTATGAAAGTCAGCCAGTCTTTAAACCAGCCTTCCATTATTGTGCTTCTAAAAGTCAGTCTATCCCTGAACCCATACTTCTCCAAAATATTATACAAGTTGGTTCCCTGCTTTGTCCTAAATGACTGAGTTCTACAACCAAAGTTATACTTTGCTTAGCAAATAAAGAAAAAAAAATAGAGCTTTGTTTCAGATACATTTGCTGATCTTTTCCCTCAATCCAAGAATACTAGATTATATTTTCTGTATTGGGTAATGGTTCCTAACCCAATCTTGCCTTTAATATACTTTGAGACTTTGCTAAAATTGTCTTCTCTGGGTATCTTTCTGTTTCCACTTAAGTATACTCTTGGATTTGTAATTTTAAAAATATCCTATTGACTGAATAGACATTTCTCCAAGGAAGATATACAGATGGCCAAAAAGCACATGAAAAAATGCTCAACATCACTGATTATTAGAGAAATGCAAATCAAAATTACTATGAGGTACCACCTCACACCAGTCAGAATGGACATCATTAATAAGTCCACAAATGACACATGCTGGAGGGAGCGTGGAGAAAAGGGAACCCTCCTGCACTGTTGGTGGGAATGTAAGCTGGTACAACCACTTTGGAGAACAGTATGGAGGTAGCTTAGAAAACTATATATAGAACTACCATATGACCCAGCAATAACACTCTTGGGCATATATCTGGCAAAACTTTCCTTGAAAAAGACACATGCACCCACATGTTCATTGCAGCACTATTCACAATAGCCAAGACATGGAAACAACCCAAATGTCCATAGACAGATGATTGGATTAGGAAGATATGGTATATATACACAATGGAATACTACTCAGCCATAAAAAAGAACAACATAATGCCATTTGCAGCAACATGGATGGAACTAGAGACTCTCATCCTGAGTGAAGTAAGTCAGAAAGAGATATACAAATACCATATATCACTTACATCTAAAATCTAATATACAGCACAAAAGAACCTTTCCACAGGAAAGAAACTCATGGACTTGGAGAAAAGACTTGTGGTTGCCAAGGGGGAGGGGGTGGGAGTGGGATGGTTGGGGTGCTTGGGGTTAATAGATGCAGACTATTGCCTTTGGAATGAATTAGCAATGAGATCTTGCTCTGTAGCACTGCAACTCTGTCTGGTCACATGGAGCATGATATTGTGAGAAAAAAGAATGTATGCATGTATGTGTAACTGGGTCACCTTGCTATACAGTAGAAAATTGACAGAACACTGTAAACCAGCTATAATGGAAAAAATAAAAATCATTATATAAAAAAATCCTTTTTAATACCTTCAGTGGACAAGATTATTGCAAGGAGTCACAGAAATAAACTTTAGGTTGCTGTGCTCATGGCTTTTTAACTATAAGGCATAACAGCAAAACTTCTCCATTTTTTGTTTTATAAAATTAGGAAAGTTATACACTCGCAATATTGTCATGCAGATGACATGATGTAATATGTGTGAAGAATTGAGTACAGTGCCTTTACATAGGGTATCCATGACAGCACAGTTGTTTTTTTTTTTTTCTTCCTTCCCTAATTTTTAAGATGGCCAAGTCTTAAGATCAATAATTATCCAATATGATTCTGGTCAAATCTTAGGCTAAATGAGTATCTTTTCCTCCTGAGTTCTCTACCTCCGGATTCATAGATAAAACATCCTTGGAAAATACTAATGATATTCCTCCCCCAGCACACATAGACAATAAAAGAAATTACTTTCAATGTTTGCCAGGAAATACTATACAACAAATTATCTTTGAAAAGTATATATTTAGGATGACAGAATACAGAATGTTTAATGAAACTTTATAAATACTGTCATTTGACAGTTATTAGTTGATTTTTACAATTATGGTTACTACAATAATCTATATTTCTTAAATATCATCCACTGATTCTCTATTATGTAAACATCCTACTACATATTGCATTGAGGTACATATTTATATTGTCCTTTATTAATAATAAGCATATACATTTATAGAAAACTGAAAGGTATGTGTCCATATCTCAGATATTAAGCCTCTCAGTCACCACGTGTTATTAAATCTTGAAAGTGAAAAATCCAGGCTGTGTGACTAATGCTTCCGATATATAGCCACTTGTGCCTTCTATAATAGCCCACATTAACCTTGGTTCATGATGAGAAAGCATTTCCCTGTAGCTCTTCTTGTTAGACATCCTTGTTCTTGACCCTGGGCATTAACTAAGTAGCTAATCTTTAAGAGGTCAGGGTGTCAAGACCAGCAGAAGTAGCTCCTCAAGGACCCCATCACCACTTTCATATTTAATTCAAATTTATTTGGGTCAACTGTTTAACTGCTCTTGACATTCTCCAGAGCTATAGTTTTCAATCTGGGTAATAGACTATAGGGAGGGCGAGTCATTTTCTATCTCAATTTGCTAAGCTAGCAAAAGCAATCTTTGGTTTTGATAACTATGGAGAAGTACCTTCCCCTCACTCCCATTTTGATGGTATTATCATCAATAACATAAAGAGATTAGGCTAATTCCCTTGTGCCATTTCATCATCAATATTTTATGACTCTTCATATCTTTGAATAATTATTTCTACAGGAAGTAAGCACCACTGGCCAAAGATTAGTAACTAAGATACTCCTACTCAGTGAAAATGGAGAGGTACTGAGGTTATGGTTCAGTCAACCAGGGGAGAATGGGAGGGCAGAAATAATTTTCCTGGCTATAAATCTTTTTATCTGACTCTTGCCCTGAAAGCAAAGACCAGGAAGTGCTTAGGTATGCCTGTGCTGTCCAAAAAAATAGATACTTCTGTTTCCTTGTTGAAGATATATAAGGACAGTGGAAGAAGTTGTCATCTTGAGTATGAATTACAGGGAGCTACTTTCCTCCCCAAGCCAAAATATCTTCACCACTTCCTGCCCGTCTGACACAACAAACATTCAATGAGCAGCCATTCTGGCTTTACATGGTACCTGGTGCAGAGCGCTTGAGAGCAAATGAGAGCCAACTACTGCTCTCCAAGAGTTCAAAATCTGAGACAACAACTCCTCTTGCAGGAAGGAAAACTGGCTCCTAGAAAGGTTAATGCATTGAGTATGGTATGTTGAAAAGGCCTGCATTCAAATTACCTTTTTTATCTGTATGACTTGAGAACAATTACTAAACTCTCTGACCCTCGGTTTCCTTAACTGTAGCTACAAGAGTATATTTCTTACAAGACCCTGGTGGGGAGCAGGGCAAGGAGAGGAAAGAGCTTTAGAGAGTTATATGATTAGAGCGGCTGGGGGTAGGAGATTACGGAAACCAGGCAAAGATGTGGTTTAGATATAAAATATTTAGCATTCAAGGGTGAGTAGGGATTTATTTCACATGATTCAAAATATATGGTCATCAATAGTGTGACTAAGGATAAGCTGAGGTTTAACTACAGGACTCCAGGTGGGGTCTTTACAACTGATGTCAAGGTTCAAACTTCTCAAATAGTGAGTTAATCATGGATCTCAGCCACACCATCATAGCCTCAGGTTTTTAAAAATCTTACATTTCATGTTGCTTTGATAAGATATAGTACCTTAATAGTTGCTTTGTTGTGATACAGGCCTTGGGAATGAGACCAAGGCAACAGACTTGGTGTTAATATCTTCATTTAAATTTTTGTGAACCTTGGGATGCATTTGGGAGGAGAGAGGGGGAAAGGGACAGGTGAACTGACTGTACAAGCTGTTGCATTACAAGAGAACTCAGAAATCTGAGGAATTCATTCATACTTATAACCTGGGAATCTAAGAGAGAGGGAAAGTTCTCAAAGAGTCCTCTGGAGGAAAGACAACACTTTATCATCTGATAACAACATGGCAGGGATGCAAATTCTTGAGAGAATTTCATATTCATGTTTTATACATGACTCTTCAGCTACTGTTGGACTCCTCACTCTGGCTATTTAGCTGCTGCCCTCTCTGGCCTTAGGACCTTATATACCCCATGCCCACACAGAGGATAAAATAGAGATGGAAGAATGAAGAAAAGGGGCAAATTGGTTCAGCCTGAAATAACTGGCACCTCTTTTTTATCATTTTAATTGTTGCTTTGAAGTCTGGCTGCCTTGGCTTCTCCTGAAAGGCTCTTCAGAGATAACTAGGCTGGGGGAAGCCAGTCCTTGCTAAGCAGACGGCCTTATTGCAGGCTGTTCTGGAACACCTGGGGCCTTCCTGATGCCCAGAGGGCATCAATTTTCCCTCTAGAACATCGCTTTGCCCCAGGCACAGACATAGCCAGCTTGGGGTAGTCTTAGCCAAGGCTGTTATGGGTCCTCTGGCCTTTTCACCTGGTTTTGAGGGAAACAAGAGCAGATACAGACACTCCTCACGCATAAAAGATTCACTCTCATCCAAGTTGTCCTCATGCTCTCTCCTCCTAGAAAAAGGCTGGTAAAGGCTGCTGGATCAGCTTTGCTCTCACTTACACAGAGAGAACCTGTGTTCAGTCTGGCCCTGTTAAGGGGAGCCTTGTTCTCGTCACTCCTTTCTTGTTCTGCTATTTACAGTAAGAGGATGACTTGATATGATACATAGAGTTTAGGCTCACTGTGCAAAGTTTTTACCAAGAAAAAATGTTCTGTGTCTTTACAGCATTTTCATGAAAGTCAATTATTTAAGTTATTTTTACTTTATTTGCTATGCTAGTAAAAGCTTTCAAAAATTGCATTTGCAAATAGTTAGTGTAAAGTCCTGTGCATGTTTGAGTAAAACTACTACTTAGGGCCAGCTGCCACCTCATCATGGTTATGAAGGAATGGGTGGACCTACATACACTGTTACACTTTTAAAACTGCTTTTTGTTTTGCTGCCCAAAACTAAATAAGTATTTTTGGTAATCAATAAATGCTCTTTTACTAAGAGAGACATAATCTTTACCTACTGAAATGTATTTTGGAAACTTATTTTACACTGCAATTTTTTATTCATTGAAAATAACCCTTTATCAGTAAATCATTCCTGTTTACATATTTTAAATAGTGCTTTTTTGTCATTTCTGTTTTATGAATCATCCCCCATTTTAATATTTCACAAGAAAAAAGCAAAGGATAAAAATATACTTAATGCTTCCTGGCTGCTGATTATTGCTGAGCTAAACTGTCCACCTGGTAGACAACCTCTATTCAAATGGTACTCCTTATTCACCAGAGTACAGAATTTTAAAAAGACAGTTACAATATGAACATATGTATGAGCTGTTACACATAATAACAAAATCTGGTTCTATAAACTCCAGTCTCAGAAAATTCCATCAGAAGTAGCTAAACTTGCCCTTGGTGGATGGTACCTTCTCCACTCCTAGCCCACATATTTTGGTTAGCATGGACCTAAGGTACAGCTTTAGGAATAAATACTGAGCAGTATATAACTTACTTTTTGAAGTGCAGCAGTCATGAGCATCACTTGGAAAGCTTTCAGAAATGTAGTGTCTAGAACTGCTGCACGGTGGGCGGGGACTCCAAAACAAAGGGCAGGCATTCCCACAACAGTTTTGGTTTCCAGTGTTCAATTCTGACTCTGGCAGGTGGGCAGGGCCTGCTGCTCCAGGTGTCTGGGGCCCTGCACTGTGGTCTCTGCGGCCTGGGTCTCCTGGGATCCCCTGTGCTGGGGTGCAGGAAGAGGGCCACAGGAGGCAGGAGAGAGGAGGGTGAGGGCCAGCTCCAAAACTCTTCAGACAAGTTTAGTCCGATGGTGGCCTGGAACACGAGCTGGGGACAGAGGGGGCGCCCAGCCCCTGACCCCAGCCTCCCTAGGGCCCAGAGCTCCGAGCCCCCAGCCCGTGTGCGCTGATATCCGCTATATGTAGCCCAGCCACTCATCTGGGCTTCCCTTGCACCATCTCTGCCTGGTCTCACACCCGAGACTGCACGCAGCACCCTGCTCAGCCCTAGGCATGGAGTCGTCCCCACTGGTGCCCAGAAGGCCTGGACGCAACTCAAATTGTCAAGGAAGCGCTGGGTACAGCGTGGATCTCTGCAGGGAGGCTCTTGGCTTCCTGGCTGGTCCTGCACATGTGGCCTCCAGTTGGTGTCCAGGACGCAGACACGTGCATGCAGCTTGACTCTCTAGAAGCAGCAGACACCCGCGACCTACTCCTCCGTGAACCCGCGAAGGCCGGGCCCGCACCTTCGGTAGGTAGAGTGAATCTCTGAGAACCCAGCATGAACCTGTGGCTCGCATCTCACCTAACTCCTCCCCAAGCCTCAGCCTGTGGCCCAGGACTCCTTCCTGAAAGATGCTTCCTGTCACCAAGAAACCCCCTGAAATGCCCCACCTGGTTTATGAATATATTCAATTTATATTTAAAGCTTTTGTATGTTCTGAGTGCATTTACTACTCCTCTGACTTGAGCATTTGGGGAGCAAGGAAGAAAGAAGACATGCAGTGTCTTGGGCCCTGGGTCAGACCTATTGAATCAGAATCTGCCTTTTGAAATATTCCCCAGGTGAACTGTATAAACATGAATCATTATAGCGCAGGTCTAAAGTAGTGATTATTCTGGATAAACCCGGAAATCACTAGGGAGTTTTAAAATATAATAATGCCTGATTCTCACTCACAGATGTACAGGCTTAATTATAAATCTAAAGCTGACCCATGGCATAAGTAGTTTTTAAATCTCTGCAGGTGATTTTACTGTGCAAAGACTGATTTTCAACCATTGGAGACCATCCTTTCCTACTGATAGTGATTGTTTCAGGTGTAGGAATTCAATCTAATCCAACCTAGGAGAGGCTGACCCTATATATTTGTCTGAATCTGAGGGAAAGATAAACTGTCTTTCAAGCTGGAGGTGAAGTTAAAAACATGAAATTCAGAGCAGCTGTACACCTCTGAGGACAAGGATTATGCCTGCTGAGAGCAAAGCTAACACATGGAAGAAACAGCTAAGAGGTGGAATAGAGTGAGTCCTGGTGATATTTTTCAAGCCCCACTTTGTCATTCTTTAAGCCATTTAAGCTTTGCCTTTGTAAGCTTTTTGGGGAGGTGGGGGGAGCAAATAATCATTTGATTGATCTTTCTGTTTTGTGCAACAGAAAGCTTATTTGATAAATTCAGATCCATGGAACCTCTTGGTGGACTCAATCTCCACAGGAAAAATATGACATCAATCCATAATAGTTATATAATTTAAAACTTTAAAGAAATCTATCAATTTCTGACTCAATATACTTAGCTTATACTTGAGAAGACTAAGGGCTATGAGGGATTGGGAAATAGTTCACTGCAAGTGAGGATCAAGCCTGATACGAAGGAGCTGGGTGCAGAACAGCAAGGGTAGAACCCATTGCCTTTACAAGAGACTTTCAACATCCTCTTTGCAATAGTCCTCACCACACTGCTAATTTCTTTTTTCCATTAATTGCTTGGACTTTTAAAATATTTGTGTTCTGAAGCACAGCTCATAGTCATTTACTAAATTTGTGATCTAAGCACTAGTACCAACCTGGTAGATGAATACACAACAAAGGGCATTCTTTGAGCAAATGAATTTAATGAGTGCTTTCTAATAATTTCTACCTCCTCTGGGAGCATCTCAGTTCACTTAAAGCTCTGATAAATGCTTCAGTAAAAACACCTATTTAAATATCTCTGCTCCTGAAAAATACCTATTAACAGGTTTCTGAATTGGAGATTTAGAATACAGTTGATGTCTATTATTATGACTTTAAAGGAGTTAAAGTTCATAAGAGAGATGTCTGGGTTCAGTTTCTCCCAAAGCAAACCCTGACAAAAAGACCTAAATAAAATGACTTATTTAGGGGATGATTTCAAGGAGCAGATCATGAATGAGGGAGCAGATGAAGGAAGAGTGGGAGAAAAACCCATGAGATTATGTAGACTGATGACTGCTGTTGGCAACTGGAATTCATCCTGCTGGGATGGTTGGGAGCTAAGATTGCAGGTTGTCCCTGAGGAGGTTAAACACCCTCTAGCTCAGGTCTGCTTTGCACATTGCTGAACAAGCTCCCATGTCACTGGATGAAATCTCTATCCAGAGAAGCAGAGATGCACAGGTCTTGGAAGCTGTCGGTATTTCAGGATCTTTCCTCAGCAGGTGGTGGAAATCTTACTAGTAAGGGAAGTGGATAAGGGGGGCCAGAGAGCAACACTGTGTCATATAGTAAGAGTTATAATACATTTCTCTCAACTAGGGCCTCAGGTAAACTTGATAAACAATTTTGGAATGATGAGATGATAGAAGGTACACACATAAAGAATGAAAGAAAACAGAGAAGTCTATGCTGGCATCTCATCAAAAATGAGGGTTTGGAGAATTAGGCCAGACAAAATGTTTGCAACCCTCTACATAGTCAGAGGCAGCAGGAACCAAATAATCCTGCAAATAATTAAATAGAAATTTGAGTTTAATATACAATCTTTTGCTCAATATGTGACACTGAGTATTGTACCTTTGATATGAAAATATGTCGGTATGAGAGCACGTCTCTCAATCTGCAGGCTGTGTGTTTGTAATAAATTCTGCTAATGAATTTGAGTATTAATGTTCAGTTTCTTATGCCCAAGGTGAACTCAGACTTATTAGTAAATTTCACAGACCTAGGTAAGCAAATAGTCATTTGTGCGCTGACTTCATTTTTTTTTCCAATTAGGAGATGTCATTCAGAGAAGAATAGTTCTGTTCTATGCTATAGTTTTGGCTTAGTCCAAATTCAAGTAATTAGTAGGTTATAGTAGTTTTTGACTAGGTGGTTTTAGTGGGGCTTAAATTATTCATAAGTTATTTTACTCAAAATAGTGAAGAAAATATATTAGTTTAATTAAAAAATTAAATATAAATTCAATAAAGTAAAATAATGGTGAATTGAATATAGTAAAATAATGGTGAGGAGAGGGAAAGTTAGTAGTATGATTTCTATTTAGAATGGCATGAAGTAAGTAAAATAACAAACATTGACACAGGATGTTGGGATAGGGGCCTGATCTGAAAGGACATGAGAAAATTATAAAGCTGCCAAGCTAGAAAAACAATAATATATACAGAGAGTTATTATTTCCTCAGCATCTTTGCTTTTTAATGGAATATTTCTTTCTGCAGTAATCAATGTATTTAGTGGAATGCTTTTTACTTTAAAATGCAGCTGTACTTCTGGCAACTCAGCCTGAACTGGCCTTGTGGTAGGTTGTACTATTGTTTAAAAAGGAACTGATTGTAAAAATAAGTCTTCATTTCAATGGAAGAATTTATTGTTCCAATAAAAGGAAAGGCTCCCCAAAGTTAAAATATATATGTATAGTAAAATAACCAAGAGAAATTAAGGTTAACAGTAGCATTTGACAAATTCCCTACAGGTTTTTTTCAAGGCTTATTTTAGCATAACATTTATGATTTTGCTTCTTGAACAACATAAATTTATAACAGAATTATTTTAAGTCTATGCCAACATTTGAAAATAACCTAAACTTGCTACTTAAAAATACATAAAGATTAGGATGTATAAATAAAATACGTCACAGCATCTCAATGGAAAACTACATAGTGGTGAGGATGAACCTAGAACAGTATGTAAAACGGGAGATGAGTCTCATCGTCTCATGTCTAATGTTGAGCAAAAGCAGACATAAAAGAATACATACTATAACATTCCTTTTGTATTAGGGGAGAAAATCAAACAACTAATCTATGCTTATGTCATGAATATGTCTACCTTTCCAGGAGTAGTGACTGGAAAAAAGAAATTGTGGGGTGCTGGTAATGTTCTCTAAATCGATTTGGGGACATGCTTTATGTATAAACAGATATAAAATATCATTTGTAGGAGTTCCTGTTGTGGTGCAGCAGAAATGAATCCCCTAGTATCCATGAGGATGCAGGTTCCATCACTCGCCTCACTCAGTGGGTCGGGGATCTGGTGTTGCCTTGAGCTGTGGTGTAGGTCGCAGATGCAGCTCAGATCCTGCATTGCTATGGCTGTGGTGTAGGCCAGCAGCTACAGCTCTGATTCAACTCCTAGCCTGGGACTGCCATATGCCACTGGTATGGCCCTAAAAAAAGCAAAATATCTATATCTATATAATTTATAAAGTAAAAACAAAAATATATATATATTACCTAAGTAATTATTTAAAAGCCTTTAGTGAGAAACTGCCCTAGAAGACTGGAAACCTGCTTCTGTTTTCTCCCTCAAAAATGACTGTCATGGCTCAGCAGGTTCTATCTCTGGCCTCTCTCAGTGGGTTAAGGATCTGGTATTCCCATGAGCTATGGTGTAAGTCCCAGACATGGCTCGGATCCAGAGTTGCTGTGGCTGTGTTGTAGGCCAGCAGGTATAGCTCTGATTCGACCCCTAGCCTGGGAACCTCCCTATGCCACAGGTGTGGCCCTAAAAAGACCAAAAAAAAATGACTGCATAATTTTCCCCAGTATGTTGCTCCACTTTATTATTTTTTAAACTTCTTCAGTCACCATTAAATTGATAATTTAATTTAAAAATTATTGAAATATTTGTTATGAATTATTCTTTATTATATCTTGCATGTAGACATAGCCCTTCCATTTTGAATCACAGCCATGGATAAAATTAAAATCTCTACCTTGGTAACAGTAGTTACCAAATTTTTTTTTCCTGCTCATATTTAAGGAGTGGCCTGAGGACCTAGAATAAGTGATGTAAATCTCTTGTTTTTACTGGACTTAAGTTGGCTCGGAATGCCTGTAGTATATTTTTGAATTATGCAATATGTTGAAGCCAAAAACATTTCTTTCCAGCAAGGGAGATTCTAACCATGTAGTTGGAAGAAATGGGTCATAAACAGCCTATGAATATGTGTTTCAGTTACATTTCATTCAAATTAACTTTGGGGATATATTTCCACATAGATTATGATATGAAGTGTTAAAAATAAATTATCTCTTATAAAGATAATGACTCATTTTCCCCCATTCAGATTAAACTTTACTATTTGTTTTGAATTTTTTCCTCAAAGATAACTTAGTCAATTATTCCAAATATTGGAAAATTCTTTTTGTGATACTGATTGTCACATGTGGTGACCAAGAGACATATCCTGGGGGAGTCCTTCACGGTTGGACATGTGTCCTTGATGCTAATAAGTTTAACTCATAAGGGGGCAGTCCCTGCCTTCCCATCCTGAGATGGCAGTCTGATTTAAAGATCTCACCTATCTTTTGGTGGCATAACATAAGCATCCTAGCAAAGACTGCTACCAATAGAGCATCTCTTTTGCGCCCCCAGCAGATAAGCAGCCTTTACTCAATTTGAACGGACATTGAGGGGAAAAGCTGATAAACTCTCCCCAAGGAAAATTAGAGCAGAACATGTTCTTGCCAGTTTCTCAACATTCTCAATGTTCTTGGAATTTCTCAATTTATGTTAACCCTCAGCAACTCATACACGAAACACAGTAGTTTGTCCCATTAAAACAGATTGAAAAATTACGACCCTGATAAGGAAAACAGCAACAATAACAACAACGACAAGAGGAAGGAAACACATATGGAGGACATGAAATCAAAGTTTGGCAAGGCACACTTTCTGTTTTTAAGACATACATCTGATAGGGTGAGCAGGCTTGTCGACAAAAAATCACAAGGATGTGATTAATGAACCCTATTGTCACCATCATGTTTTATATATATAATATAAATATTAGAAGTTATCACTGTTGTTGAATATTTTTATAGTCAGCTCTAACAAAAAAGAGCCAGAAAAGAGCTAATGAGGCATTGCTTGACCAAAGACTTGAAGGAGAAGAAATAATATTCTAGAAGTGGACCATATGGAAAATGGAGGAACGGTGTTCCTGCAAAGGGAATAGCTTATGCAAAGGCATGGAAGCATTGAATAGTTTTCATCATAGAACTGTCATAGAACTTTATGGTGGGAGTTTTATTTTTTCCAGAGTCACACAACTCTTTTAATGAGCTCACTTAGGTCAAGTTTACTACTCTTTGCATAGCATCTTTATCCTACTTTCTAAGTATCTGGGCTTTGTCCAACATATTGAGCTTCCTGAATGGAATGCTACCATACCACTATGTTCACAAGAAAATAATCTTTGATATTCTTGATTTTAAGCCACGTTTTCTTGAGTGACCCTTTCTAGTAGTAAAGTGAAAAAAAAATTTGATCATAGTAATAACATTGTAAGAATAATCAAATGCAATTGGCATTTGAAATAAAAATACATCCTTCTAGCCTCGATTTCTGTTATTGTACATTTAGGTTTAAGGCATTTTTTGGTTACCTAGAATCTGTGGAGCATTGCCGCTGAATATGGTTTAGTTTAGCAATTACTATGACCCCCACCCCCAAATTCAAAAGGAAGGACAATCAGCCCTCTTTTTGAAATCAGATCATATGCAAATAGTGCTGGGGCTAAAGTAATGAAGGCAGTTGCAATATATAAATAACTACATTGAAAATAGTGTCACTCTTGGGCCAAAATTGGACTATTGTAAAACAGTGCATAAATAACCTTCATTTAATGAGGATTTCAACAACTTAGTCCTTTTGTCAATTTCCTGAAGCAAGGAAAATGGAATACTCCCTTACTTGTTCATGGTTCAGTTTCAGCCCCTTTGGTAATTCGTATGATTTTATCCAGACAGCAATCTTCTAGACTTGACAGTGAGGCTACAGCAATTATTTTAAAAGTGTATTTGAATATCTGATAATGTTTTATTTTTATTTTTAAAGATGGTGTGTTTACTAGAAATGGTTTGTGAGGTAGCTAAGGGAGTTTGGAGCAGTAGAACTTGAAATCTCCCATGTCACATATAGTGACAACATGGTTAGAGGCCAGTTTCCTTCTAACCACAGTAAATACAGCAAGCCTTCCCAGTGGTTTATTGCTCAGTGTAATTGAGCAGCTATGTGCACACCATGCACAGAACCAAATTAGAGGCAGCACTCAGGCTTTGTGACCTTTTGCAAACTGGGATACAGTATCTCCCTCCTGGCTTCACATTCATGTATCTGAAAAGCAAACATGAGTTTGTTCCTCAAAATGGAAGCCTGATGTCTAATGAATTATTTTCCAAAATGAAGGAACTTGAAACTACTATATTGACAAGGCTGAAAACTTGTTTATTGAATGTATGGGTCTACATGAGTACATGTATTGAGATGGCCTTAGCTGCAGTGATTTAAGACTCATAAGCTTCTTGGCCAATGACGTGTTCTGTGATGTAACCCAACAGTCTCTGAGGGAAGGAAGAATAGCCACTCCCCAAAATACTACTATGTGGGTTTTTTACAACCACATCTGCAGCATGTGGACGTTCCTGGGCTAGGGGGTCAAACTGCAGCTGCAGCCACAGCCACAGCAACACCAGATCCTAGCCAAATCTGTGGCCTGTGCCACATCTGTGGCAACACCAAATCCTAAACTACCCAGGGAGGCCAAGGATCAAACCCACATCCTCACAGACACTGTTGGGTTCTTAACCCACTCAGCCACACTGGGGACTCTGCTATGTGGATTCTTGATGTAAATGCACACAAGTTCAAGACAGGTCTATATAGTCTAATTATAATGAACTTCAGACAAAATGACTGTTTATGGAAATGCAGTAGCATTAGGGATTAAATGTTAAGAATTTGATCTCTTTTAACCCATTGAGATAGATTAAAATCATATTTAAGAGAGAGAGGACAAGATAGTGGAGGAGTAGGGGGACATGCTCGCCCTCTCCCACAAACACAACAAAAAAAAGCACATCTACAGAATAAATGACTCGCACAGAACAGCAACCAATCGCTGGCAGAAGAACCTAAACTCCAATAACGGCAAGAAGTTCGTGACATTACGGGGCAGAACAGGAGAAAAGAGGAGAGTGAGAGAAGGTGAATCTAAGCGGGACGGGTGCTCCCGAAAGGGAACTGCGGAGGAGAAAGGGATCCCGCATGCTGGAAAGTCACCTACACGGGGGAAAGATCAAACGAACCGGAGGAATCTCCAGATGCAGAGAAGAGTGTAGTAGTAAGTTGGAGTACGGAAAAGCCGATCAAGAAAGAACCGAACGGACCATCTGAACTACGGGCACAGTCACCAAAAATTGAGATGCCTGGGTGGGGGCTGGGCACCGAGTCCTCTGCTCCAGAGGTTAGTCCCTGGGAAAGGGCCTGGGGGACACCTGGGTGGGGGCTGGGCACCAAGACCTCGGCTCCAGAGGTTAGTCCCCGAGAAAGGGCCGGGGGACGCCTGGGTGGGGGCTGGGCACCAAGACCTAGGCTCCAGAGGTTAGTCCCCGGGCTGGGGGGCGGGGCGGAGCGGAAACTGCTTGGGAGGTCTAGAAACCATTTGACGGGGCAGAGACTGCCTGGGAGACTAGAAAACAAAGCTGTCACAGAGGAAGGGAGCAAGACTCTAGGGGCAGGGAAGTGGAAAGCCGCATCAGAGGGAACCTGGGAAAAGAGCCTGGTCTGCGCCCGTGCTGGGGAGGGGAGAGAAGAAGGGGTGGGTCCCCATAGAATAACCCCCACTCCACAGCAAGCTCACAGGCCCTCTAGCTAGCTGAAAGCTGTGCTTCCCAGTGCATCCCCTCCCCCCACCCCCGCCACCCCCTACGCTCTTGCAGAACCTGGGGCTACCTGCCATACAGGAGGGCTGGCCTCAACAATTGCCTGAAGCCTACCACCGCAGGGGCTGTCCCTGCACAGGCCTGCTTGCCCTTTGGAGGGGCTACACTTCCGCAGAGTAGCACCAAACACCACCAGCCCCCGAGAAAAGGCCTGCAGCCCAGAAAAGCTAGAACAAGCCTAGCCAGGCAGTGAATAGATCTGCCTAATTCCCAGATGGTTTTTCTGAGTCGGGCAGCCTCAGGGAGGAGCCTCTTCGGTTTCCAACGGCCCTGCTACCCGCCAAGCCCCCAGAGGGTGCCCTAGTGGATCAGCTGTATAGAACTGCCAGCTCCAGGCAGGACCCCCTGTAGCCCAGAAAAGCTGCAACAAGCCTGGCCAAGCCTGGAAAAGATCTCAGATGGATTTTCTGAGTCAGGCTGCCCTGAGGAGGAGCCTCTTGGGTTTCCAGCGGCCCTGCTACCCTCCCAAGCCCCTAGGGGGTGCCCCACTCCCGCGGAATAGCTGCTCAGCACCACCAGCCCCCTGGAAGAGCCCCTGCAGCCCAAAAAAGCTGCAACAAACTTGGCCAGACTGTGAAAAGATTTGCCTACATTCTCAGGCCATCCTTCTGAGTTGGGCTGCCCTAGGGAAGAGCCTCTTAGGTTCTCAGTGACCCAGATAGCTGCTCCAGCCCCCAGGGAGTGCTGCACTCCTGAGGAACAGCTGCCCAACACTGCCAACCCCCTGCAAGAACCCCACAGCCTAAAAACACCAGAGCAAGTTCTGCATGACCAAGTGAAATCTGCTACCATTGTGGTGTGGACCTCCCAGTCCTGTCTGCCCTCAGGATGTCCTCCTTTGCTTCAAAGAAACACTGTTAGCCCCATCAACACTCCAGAAAAGCCACACTGCCTCAAAAAAGATTGACCAACAACGCCAGCCCTCAGGAAATATTCCACAGCAGTGACAAGGCAAACACTGCCCAATAACAGAGAGTACAACTCCCTCAGGAGAAAGAAAACAACAAGCAAGATGAAGAAGCTGAGAAACCACCCCCAGTCAAACCAACAGGAGAACTCACCTAAAACAGTCAACAATGAAACAGATCTCTGCAGTCTGACAGACCTGGAGTTCAAAAGAGAAATAGTGAAAATACTGAAGGAATTAAGAGAAGATATGAACAGTAATGCAGATACCCTCAGAAAGGAACTAGAACATATAAGGAGGAGCCAAGAAAAACTAGAACATTCATTTGCAGAGATGCAAACTGAACTAAGGGCAGTAAAAACCAGAATGAATAATGCAGAAGAACGAATCAGTGATATGGAAGATAGAATAATGGAACTCACCCAATCTGGTCAGCAGACTGAAAACCGAATCAAAAAACTGGAAAGCAATATAAGAGACCTATGGGATAATATAAAGTGGGCCAATCTATGCATAATAGGAATTCCAGAAGGAGTAGAAAAAGATAAGGGGATGGAAAATATATTTGAAGAAATTATCACTGGAAACTTCCCAAATCTAAAGGATGCTGGGTTCAAGATAGAAGAAGCACAGAGGGCCCCAAACAAACTGAACCCAAACAGACCCACATCATAATAAAAATGGCAAAAGTTAGTGATAAAGAGAGGATCCTAAAGGCAGCAAGAGAAAAACAGAATGTTACCTACAAGGGAACCCCCATAAAATTATCAGCTGACTTCTCTACAGAAACACTACAGGCCAGGAGGGAATGGCAAGAGATATTTAAAGTGCTAAAAGGAAAAAATATGCAACCTAGAATACTCTATCCAGCAAGAATATCATTTAAAATAGAAGGGGAAATAAAAATTTTTTCCAACAAACCAAAACTTAAAGAATACAGCAACACAAAGCCCAGCTTAAAGGAAATATTGAAAGGGTTTCTCTAAACCAAAAAGAAAGGAAGGAAAGGGAAGAAAAACGAAAAGTAAAAAAAAAAAAGAAGAAGAGGAAGAACTAGGACTGAGGAAACCGCAATCAGAGAGCAGTCACTCAAATAAGCCAGCATAACGATTTAATCATGAACATGCTTCAAACAAAATAAAATTGAAAAGAAAAAAATAAAAAAGAGTCATCAAAACCATAAAATGTGGGCAAGGGATGTTAGGAAGTAAATAACCCTTTTTGTTTGTTTGTATGTTTCTCTTCTTAATTTTAATATAGTAATGAAGTGTTTGAACTTACAGGACCATCAGGCTAAAACACACAATTATGGGAAGGGGTTAGCATACTTAAAAAACAGGGCAACCACAAGCCAAAACCAAATATTGCATTTGCAAAAAAATGAAAAAAAAATACACTCAAGCAGATAATAACAGGAGACAATCCAACCAAAAAAAAAAAAATAAAGAAAGGAAGAATGGAGAACCATAGAATCAACTGGAGCACGAGGTTCAAATGGCAATAAATAATCATCTATCAATTATCACCTTAAATGTCAATGGACTGAACACCCCAATCAAAAGACACAGAGTGGCTGAGTGGATAAAAAGGCAAAAACCTTCAATATGCTGCCTACAAGAAACTCACCTCAGGACAAAAGATACATATAGATTGAAAGTGAAAGGGTGGGGAAAAATATTTCACGCCAATAGACATGACAGAAAAGCAGGAGTCGCAACGCTCATATCAGACAAAATAGACTTTAAAACAAAAGACATAAAGAAAGACAAAGAAGGACAATATTTAATGATTAAGGGATCCATCCAAGGAGAGGATGTTACTATCATCAACATATATGCCCCAAATATAGGAGCACCCAGATACATACAACAAATATTAACAGACATAAAGGGAGATATTGATGAGAATACAATCATAGTAGGAGACCTTAATACCCCCCTCACATCAATGGATAGATCCTCTAGACAGAAAACCAATAAAGCAACAGAGATCCTAAAGGAAACAATAGAAAAGTTAGACTTCATTGATATCTTCAGGACCCTACATCCAAAAAAAGCAGAATACACATTCTTCTCAAATGCTCATGGAACATTCTCAAGAATCGACCACATATTGGGACACAAAGCTAAGCTCAATAAATTTAGGAGCATAGAAATTATCTCAAGTATCTTCTCTGACCACAATGCCATGAAATTAGAAATCAACCATGGGAAAAGGAAAGAGAAAAAACCTACTGCATGGAGACTAAACAACATGCTACTAAAAAACCAATGGGTCAATGAGGAAATCAAGAAGGAAATTAAAAACTACCTTGAAACAAATGATAATGAAGACACAACCGCTGAAAATCTATGGGATGCTGCGAAAGCAGTGCTCAGAGGGAAATTTATAGCAATACAGGTCTTTCTCAAAAAAGAAGAAAGATCCCAAATTGACAACTTAACCCTCCACCTAAATGAATTAGAAAAAGAGGAACAAAAAAGTCCTAAAGTCAGCAGAAGGAAGGAAATTATAAAGATCAAAGAAGAAATCCATAAAATAGAGACTCAAAAAACAATAGAGAAAATGAATAAAACCAAGAGCTGGTTCTTTGAAAAGGTTAACAAAATTGACAAACCCCTGGCCAGACTCACTCAAAAGAGGAGAGAAAGAACCCAAATAACCAAAATTATAAATGAAAAAGGAGAAATCACAACAGATACAGCAGAAATACAAAAAACCATAAGAGAATACTATGAACAACTATATGGCAACAAGTTTGACAATCTGGAAGACAATTTTCTAGAATCTTACAGCCTGCCAAAACTGAATCAAGAAGAGACAGACCAACTGAACAGACCGATCACTAGAAATGAAATTGAAGAGGTCATAAAATCACTCCCTACATATAAAAGTCCAGGACCAGATGGCTTCACAGGTGAATTTGTTCAAACATATAAAGAGGAATTGGTGCCCATCCTCCTTCAACTCTTTCAAAAGGTTGAAGAAGAAGGAATACTCCCAAAGACATTCTATGATGCCACCATCACCCTCATTCCAAAACCAGACAGAGATACCACCAAAAAAGAAAACTATCGCCCAATATCATTGATGAATATAGATGCAAAAATTCTCAACAAAATCTTAGCCAACTGAATCCAACAACATATCAAAAAAATTACACACCATGACCAGGTTGGGTTCATCCCAGGTTCACAAGAATGGTTCAATATACGTAAATCAATCGGCATCATACACCACATTAACAAAAAAAAAGTCAAAAATCATATGATCATCTCAATAGATGCAGAAAAAGCATTTGACAAAGCCCAACATCCATTCATGATCAAGACCCTCGCCAAAGTGGGTATAGAGGGAACATTCCTGAATATAATCAAAGCCATTTATGAGAAACCCACAGCAAATATAAGACTCCATGGGGAAAAACTGAAAGCCTTCTCCCTCAAATCTGGAACAAGACAGGGATGCCCACTCTCACCACTGCTCTGCAACATAGTTTTGGAAGTCCTAGCCACAGCAATTAGACAAACAAAAGAAATCAAAGGCATCCATATAGGAAGAGAAGAGATCAAACTGTCACTGTATGCATATGACATGATACTATACATAGAAAACCCTAAGGACTCAACCCCAAAACTACTTGAACTGATTCATAAATTCAGCAAAGTAGCAGGCTATAAGATTAACATTCAGAAGTCAGTTGCATTTCTGTATACCAGCAATGAAATATTAGAAAAGGAATACAAAAATATAATACCTTTTAAAATTGCACCTCACAAAATCAAATACCTCGGAATACACCTGACCAAGGAGGTAAAGGACCTATATGCCGAGAACTATAAAACTTTCATCAAAGAAATCAAAGAAGATGTAAAGAAATGGAAAGATATTCCATGGTCCTGGATTGGGAAAATCAATATTGTAAAAATGGCCATACTACCCAAAGCAATCTACAGATTCAATGCAATCCCCATCAAATTACCCATCACATTTTTCACAGAACTAGAACAAACAATCCAAACATTTCTATGGAACCACAAAAGACCCAGAATCGCCAAAGCAATCCTGAGAAACAAAAACCAAGCAGGAGGCATAACTCTCCCAGACTTCAAGAAATACTACAAAGCCACAGTCATCAAAACAGTGTGGGACTGGTCTCAAAACAGACAGACAGACCAATGGAACAGAATAGAGAACCCGGAAATAAACCCTGACACCTATGGTCAATTCATCTTTGACAAGGGAGGCAAGAACATCAAATGGGAAAAAGAAAGTCTATTCAGCAAGCATTGCTGGGAAACTTGGACAGCTGCATGCAAAGCAATGAAACTAGAACACACCCTCACACCATGCACAAACATAAACTCCAAATGGCTGAAAGACTTAAATATACGACAGGACACCATCAAACTCCTAGAAGAAAACATAGGCAAAACACTCTCTGACATCAACAGCATGAATATTTTCTCAGGTCAGTCTCCCAAAGCAATAGAAATCAGAGCAAAAATAAACCCATGGGACCTCATCAAACTGAAAAGCTTTTGCACAGCAAAGGAAACCCAAAAGAAAACAAAAAGACAACTTACAGAATGGGAGAAAACAGTTTCAAATGATGCAGCTGACAAGGGCTTAATCTCTAGAATATATAAACAATTTATACAACCCAACAGCAAAAAAGCCAATCAATCCATGGAAAAATGGGCAAAAGACCTGAATAGACATTTCTCCAAAGAAGATATACAGATGGCCAGCAAACACATGAAAAAATGCTCAACATCGCTGGTTATAAGAGAAATGCAAATCAAAACTACCATGAGATATCACCTCACACCAGTCAGAATGGCCATCATTAAGAAATCCACAAATAACAAGTGCTGGAGGGGCTGTGGAGAAAAGGGAACCCTCCTGCACTGTTGGTGGGAATGTAAGGTGGTACAGCCACTATGGAGAACAGTATGGAGGTAGCTTAGAAATCTATACATAGAACTTCCATATGACCCCGCAATCCCACTCTTGGGCATCTATCCGGACAAAACTCTACTTTAAAGAGACACATGCACCCGCATGTTCATTGCAGCACTATTCACAATAGCCAGGACATGGAAACAACCCAAATGTCCATTGACAGAGGATTGGATTTGGAAGAAGTGGTATATATACACAATGGAATACTACTCAGCCATAAAAAAGAATGACATAATGCCATTTGCAGCAACATGGATGGAACTAGAGAATCTCATACTGAGTGAAATGAGCCAGAAAGACAAAGACAAATACCATATGATATCACTTATAACTGGAATCTAACATCCAGCACAAATGAACATCTCCTCAGAAAAGAAAATCATGGACTTGGAGAAGAGACTTGTGGCTGCCTGATGGGAGGGGGAGGGAGTGGGGGGGATCGGGAGCTTGGGCTTATGGGACACAACTTAGAATAGATGTACAAGGAGATCCTGCTGAATAGCATTGAGAACTTTGTCTAGATACTCATGTTGCAACAGAAGAAAGGCTGGGGGGAAAATGTAATTGTAATGTATACATGTAAGGATAACCTGACCCCCTTGCTGTACAGTGGGAAAATAAAAAATAAAAAAAATTTTTAATATCATATTTAAAAAGATATGGAAGGATTTCCCATTGTTGCTCAGTGGTAACAAGCCTGACTAGTAGCCATGAGGATGCTGGGTTTGATCCCTGGCCCTACTCAGAGGGTTAAGGATCTGGCATTGCCATGAGTTGCGGTGTAGATGGCAGATGTGGGTTGGACCCCATGTTACTGTGACTGTGGCTGTTGTATAGAGCAGTGACTACAGCTCTGTTTCAACCCCTAGCCTGAGAACTTCCATATGCCTTGGTGTGGCCCTAAAAAGATAAAAATTTAAAAAAAAAAGATATGGAAGACAATAGTAATGCTTGTATTAACATAGTTACACTAAGCCCACAATTATACAAAGCCCTTGCAGATATCGTTTTATGTAATTCTCATGACAATAGACTTTACTCTTCAGAGTGGTTTTGGGTTTATAGAAAAATAGGAAAGTGCAGACATTCCCCATGTATCTTCTTCCCTTCTTGACAGTATCTTTTGCAAAGCAGAAAAGTTAACTTTATTGAAGGCCAGCTTATCTATTCTTTCTTTTATGCATTATGTCTTTGATGTTATATTTCAAAAGTCATCACCAAACCCCAATAGTTTTTGCTATCAATAATTTATAGATGAGAAAACTTATAAACTTATATCAGTAGCAACCTGCCAAAGAATATGCTTGCCCAAGGAGGTGATACAGTCAGAACTTGAACTCAGATCTATCTGACCACAAAGCCCCTACAGTTCTTTTTTTTTTTTCCTTTTAACACCACACCTAGAGCATAAGGAAGTTCCCAGGCTAGGGTGGAAATGGAGCTGCAGCTGCCAGCCACAGCCACAGCAAGGCTAGATCCTAGCCACATCTGAGACCTACTCCACAGCTGGTCGTAATGCCAGATCTTTAACCTACTGAGTGAGGCGAGGGATCAAACCTGCATTCTCAAGGACACTAAGTCAGGTTCTTAATGCAGAGAGCCGCAAGAACTCCCTCAAAGCCCCTACTCTTAATCACAAGGCTACCCTATCTCCACAGACAACAGGTTCTAGTTGATTTGTCTATAATTTTAATATATTTTGAGTCAAACAAATCCACCTTTTTTAAATAATTTCTCATTGCATTCAAGACATCCTGCTAAGCATTGAAAACATACAAACATGAGTAAGAGACAGCTTTGTCCCAAAAGAGCTTTGTTTTAGGTTAAAGAGTTCTCTATTGAAAAAATATACACTTAGATAAGTACAAAATCTATCAACTATTCATGTTTTCAGATAACACAATTTAATCAGATTAAGTTATTCTCACTCAGCAGTTCCACTTTATAGTGCATTTGAATCATCCGGAAGGCTGGTTAAACACAAATTGCAAGGATTTCCTCCCTCCCTCAGCTCTGTAAGTCTGGGGTGTTGCCTGACCATTTGTGTCTCTCAGAATGCCCTTTGAGAACTTCTGACCTGTTAGCTGATTAAACTGATTTCCCTGGGCTGTTGAATGACTGGCAGCTTTTGCCCTTCCTGAAGGAAGGAAGTGAATAGAAATGTCACTGTTCTGAATGAGGAGAGGAGGAGTCATGGATTAACAAGCAGCACAAGTTTGGGTAGGAACTAATGAGGCTGGGAGCTTGGAGTGATGGAAAATGAGGTGAGACTGCTGGGAGGCTGTGTGAAGACACAGCAAAAGTATAATAGAATTTAGAAATGTGCATGGGTGGCTTTCAAAGTCAAGCTCACCCACAGGGCGATTTAACCTAGAGCCCCGTCTATAGTGATGTGGGTTAAGGAGGACCATAGAAATCAATGTCCGTCATTTCTCTACTGTATTTTTCATTTTTCTTTGGTGAGTCCCATTGATTAGAGAGCTGCATAAGGTCCTGAATCTCTGAAGTCCCCATTCGATGGAGCTCAGGCTCCTGAAATGACAAGCTATCACAATGCCACTTCCAGAGTCACCTTCGTTAGGTTGGCTGAAGGAGGATCACAGGAGGCCAAATTGGTATAGCAAGAAATTTACTGAGGCATCTGAGAGAGATGGATTGAACTCAAGATAGCATCAGCCCCGATTGTGAGGAGAATTGAGTCTTATAAAGGGTCCCTGGTGGGAATCTGAGGCAAGGGTCTATGATGAGAACTTGTGGCAAGGACAATGAAAGGAAGGTTACACAATTCAGGAAAGGGGCGGAGGGGGTGTCAAATCCCATGACTGAGTGATGGTGGCAGGGATAATTATAGGGGAAGGGAAAAATTACACAATGTGAGGAGATGGTTGGGGTCGGAGTCTTATGATCAGGTAAATGCAACAACAGGAACAGACATACAGGGGGCAGTTCATCTGTACAGGTGGTTAATCTTTGCAGGCTGTTGTTTCCCATAGGCCATTGTTTCTTGCTGTCCAACTCCAGTGGCCACATTCCAGGGGAGGGGGCTTCTTCCATTCTACTGGGAACCTATCAGTCCTCAGAGGCACAGGTTCAGGTGGTCACCTGGCTGGGGGAGTCATTGTACTCCGTTACATAGATGGGAGGATTTTTCCTCACCTTCCAGCTGTTTTCTGGAATCCTGTGATGTAGTTCCTAGGCCTCTGCCCTCCTGTCTCAGCAACAGTGAGGTCATCTCTGGACTTGGAAGAATGCTGAGCTTTCTAATTAGAGGATTTCAAGGCAGTCAGGAAGGAAAGGACCTCCATCTCCCTCTGATGTGGTCAAACTTTATTTGTATTGATGGTTCGGACTCCAGTTATCTTGGATCTCATCAGAAGCTCAAGTCTAAAAGTTAGGACTCTGAAGCCGCCAGGATGATTTTAAATTCAAATAAGCTTCTTAGACAAAAATTGGACATGTTGGTATAGGCATCAGGATAAATGAAGACTGACAGTTTAATTTCTCTAAATACTGTAAGCAAAATGATGTCAGCTCCATTGACTGGTAGTGTTGCCTGGGTTGAGTGTAATGGACTATGTTGGGAAAATATAATATTAAAACATATCTTAATAAGATTTATAGAGAGAAACTTGGAGAGACACTTCTGGCTAGGTATTCAGGGTTTCTTGTTCTTTTTGTCCTGGTCCTTGTCTTTAGAATAAGCTGAAATGGTCTGAGTTATCTACCACTGCCTGACCCCCTAAAATGACCCTTTCTGTTTATCATAGTGGCCCTTGTGCCTTCTGTACATCACCACTAATATAGTCTTCAAAAAGTGACAGGTACATATAAAGAATGATTGCCTCAAAAGTGGCAGGTCCATATGAAGGGCTCATGCCTTCTCCATTTAGAAGCATCTCAATTTACAGTCTATCAAACACTTGGGTGAAAGAGATCTGACAATCTTGAAATAGGCAAAAGATACATGCCATGTCTAAGTTTTATCTTCAAGACAAAGATTGCAAGCTTAGAATTAGTGTGTGTGTGTGTGGGGGGGGGGGGTTGTCCTTTCTAGGGCCACACTCCCGGCATGTGGAGGTTCCCAGGCTAGAGGTCTAATTGGAGCTGTAGCCGCTGGCCTATGCCAGAGCCATAGCAACGCAGGATCCAAGCCGTGTCTGCAACCTACACCACAGCTCATGGCAACGCCGGATCCTTAACCCACTGAGCTAGGCCAAGGATCAAACCTGCAACCTTGTGGTTCCTAGTTGGATTCGTTAACCACTGCTCCACGATGGGAACTCCTGGAATTAGTTTTATAGGCCAAATTTTCCCAAAGCAGAGAGCAACACCAACTCTGCAAACAGAACATTGGAATCTATGTGGAGAGGGGAGATGACAGAGTTAGAAAAGGCAGTCATTTTAAGTTTGTATTCAAGTAAGTTTGAGGATAATTAGAAGAATTCCCTGTTGTGAATGAAGTCATCTGGGGGGTGGGAGGCAAAGTCATCTATAAAATAATAAAAAATTATTTTTTGTTTACTTTTAGCACATATACCTTAAATACATATACAACTGCCGTTCAACCCGGGTAGGTGTACTGCACACTGTAGTGCAAATAATAATAGGGATTCAGCTAAAGGCTTTCCTTATGTTAGCACTAATATTTGCATGGCAGGTAATCTATCATAATGAATAAGTAATATTGGTTAGGAGAAATGAAATGATTTCTCAGGAAAGGGGAAACACATGTTAATAACATTAACTAGGTCATCAGTGTTGTTGACTACCTGGTCCCAGAATGGAGCTGCTTGTGCCCAAGGTGTCATGTCAGCAAAGTGAAACGTAGATAACTCTCATGTCCCCGCAAATACCCCACACTGAGCCTCCTACATATAAGGTAACTGTTCAGTGATGCAGTAGGCCCCTTCTTTCAGTGTCTCTCTCTCTCCTGCCTACCCCTTCCCTCCCTCCCTCTCTACCTCTTATTTTCTTCCTTACTGTCTATCAGTCTCTAGGTTTGGACCCTTAGTCTCTTCACAGAACAAAACATTGTCCCTAATCTCTTCAAATGAAGAAGTTAAAAGAGTTAGAAGACATAAACTTCCAAAGGAATGAATTGTGTTGCAGGTTATACAAGTTAAATTGGATATTAACCCTTCTCATATAAGGAAAATACTTGCAGTTTTGCCATCTAGAATGGTAGAGGTGTGAAACAATGAAAATAGACTGTATGCATAGATATTGGGATAACGGTGGTGTTTGGAGGGGCTGTTTTCTGCCTGAGCTAGAGTGAGAGAAATTGTAGAGAGTTGATTCAACCTTTTATTCTGTAGCTGTATGCCATTTATAATTCACTGTCTCTTCCAAGCATGTTGTGACTGAAACTCCACATATGATTTCTCTAGCCACAAATCTGAACTTGAGGCTGGTTGAGTCAGGGACTTTGGGGAAGAGAAGGGATACCTTTCCAAGGCTGACATCTCAGAAAATTTGAAGTCTCTACAGATATCATGTGTGTGTGTGTGTGTGTGTGTGTGTGTGTGTGTGTGTGTGTGTGTGTGTGTGTGTGTGTCTTTTTAGGGCTGCACCCATGGCATATGGAGGTTCCCAGGCTAGTGGTCTAATCTGAGCTGAAGCCACTGGCCACAGACACAGCCACTCAGGATCTGAGCATCATCTGCAACATGCACCACAGCTCACAGCAAAGCTGGATCCTTAACCCACTGAGCAAAGCCAGGGATTGAACCTGCGTCCTCATGGGTACTAGTCAGATTCGTTTCCACTGAGCCACAATGGGAACTCCCAGATATCTTTTTTAAAGATGGCATTTTGCTTTTGTTTCTGGCTTGGACAGAAAAGGAAAGAATAATAGAAAGGAAGAAAAGGAGTTGCAAAATGCAGGAAACATTTTTGATCCTGTGATAGCCTGGCTGTCTTTGAAGTCTGAGTATGGATTCTAGTTATCCCCTTTGTCATCTGAATCCACATATTTATCCCCAACAAACAGATGACACTAATCTGAGAAGTTCAGGGGGTTCATTCTTTTTGAACAGGTGAACTAGTTCCTAATGAAAACCTTTTCTCATTGGCATTGGGGTTATGGTAGCCATGTTTGACTCTGACTCCGCATTACCTGTTATGCTATTTAATGTGTAGTAGTTTCCCAGGAAATGTTTACTGAGTTAGTAAACGAAGGTACTGACTACTTACTTAATGGTTTGTTAGTATCCTATTGCTGGTAACAAATTATGTAAACTTGGTGATTTAGACAACATCCATTTATTATCTTACAGCTTCTTTGGATTAGAAGTCCAGGTACATGTCAACTGGGTACTCTGCTCAGGGAATCATCAGGCTGAAGGCAAGATGTTGGCCAGGGTATCAGTTCTCATCTGAAGCTCAGGATCCTTTTCCAAGCTCACAGATGGTTTGCAAAGTGCAGTGCCTTGCAGCTCTATTACTAAGATCCCATTTTCTTGCTAGCTGTCATTCAGAGGTAGCTCTCAGCTCCTGGAAATTGACCTCAATTTCTTACCTCATGGCTCCATAGGTAACCCACAATGAGGCCATTTGCTTTCTTCCAGTCAGCAGGATTGCATCCCTCTGACTTCTTAATTCCTCTCTAGTCTCTGCTAGGAGGAGATAATAAAATATAATATGACAAATATAACTTATACAGTATAATATAATAAACATAATAAGGGTGTGACTATCCTATCTCCCTTTGCTATATATAACATAATGGAATCAAGGGAGTAACTATCCATCACATTTATAGTTTCTGCCTCAGAAGGGTTGGGAAACTTTGGGTAATCTGAGAATTCTGCCAGCCATAGGTGGGAGATAACCATCTTCTTTCATGATGAGGAATATGTATTTGATTTATGTATGAATTTCATGTGATTTGTTTAAGACATGGCCAGGCTTGAGTCAGCCATCATGGCTAATCTATTTCTTATGTTTTCCAAAGGCTCTTTTTGTCATTAGCATGTCAATAGTTAGTAAAAATACTGGCTAGTGATTTTACTAATTTAATAAAAATGATCATCTCACCCTATGGTATGTAAGATGCAGGCCAAATTTACCCAAATTTGCACAGGTGGTTTGGTTTCTCAGTTCTATTCTCTGTCAGAGAGAACATACCTTCAGGCTGTCTCTTTTAAATTATTATTGTTATTACTACTTACTGAATTTTGGTAATCCCATGATAGAGAAAGAAACTGTTTACATCATTTACACAAAGACAAACACAGAGCTTTGCCATCCATGGTCTTCCTGTGCAGCCCCCAAACTTTATCACTACTTACTGGACATTAACTGGTCACTGGAACCAAGAAATGACAACAAGGTCAATTTGGAAATAGAACATAATAAACACATTTTAGGGAAAGGTCCCTGTGTGGTCAGGCATGCCCGAGCCACCATGAGAAACACACATGGAGAGACTTTTCTGTAGAGACAAGTGTAAAATACCTCATTTTCTGGGGAGAGCAATGCAAGCCTTTATTAGTAGTAAGATGTAATTTGCCATTCTCAGACCTTTTTTCAGCATAGAGTTTTATTAAAACTAGGTCATTATTGCTCTATTACTGAAAGTAAGAGCTGCTGGAAAAGTAGAAAGTATTCTGGAAAGAGAGTCTATATCACCTCATAACACTTGGCCCAGGGATTATGTGACTTTCTATAGGTGCTGAGGCCAGGTCATGTTCTTCCCCCAGTCTGTTCACCCTGATGTGGGAATCATGTGGACACCTTTAAGACCATCCCTTCATGTCTGTCCAGAGAAGCAATATAGTCCAACATTCCCAAGGTAGGCACAATGAGGATAATCAAAACCTTCTGAGAGATGACAGCACGTAAAATAAAACGTACCTCTCTCTTCTTGAATAGAAGCTACAGAGGGACAAATGCAATGCGAGAGATATTATTGTTTGTTGACTAAAATAATTCAAAGTCATAGGTAGACAACAGTGGAGGTAAACTCAGGAGTGTCAAAATTCTGGAAGTCTAAATGTATGGATTTCCAAATTGAGGTATGTCCTTTATAAAAGCATCCAGAGTGATATAAAATATAAATGCATTAGTTAAGCTATTATAGATACTCTGAACTTATAAGTCGTCAATTTTCAAAAGGAACTCATACCTGGAAAAAAATGGAAGTTTACTACCAAAATCTAATATTTAAAATTATATATTTTGTACATGCAACATCATTTATTATCTGTTTATACTATGGATATTTAGTAATTATATTTTGTCATTTGAAGACATTTGCCTGAATTATTTGGGTGAATTTGAACAGATAGTCCAATAATAGGTGTTACCTAAAAACAAAAATTAAGAGCCCTTTGACATAAACTTATAACTTGGTTAATGTAGAGATTTTTCACCATAGTAATGTTTGTAAACTGTACTGATATAAAAAACACTGTTGTTTGCTTTTTGAACTCCTCTTATTTAAAATGAATAGATTTTCAAGAATCTCCATTTGGTATCTCTTTTTTTTATTTTTGTGAATATCTGTGCCTGTGATATTTAGGAAAAGAAAATAATAGCATCCAGTTAAGGATGAGAATAGGGTGAGAAGGAGGAAACAGATATGCTTGGTAAACTTTAGAGCACTTAAGACTTCAAAGATATTCAAATATTAATATTTTTTGAGTCCACAGCACAATGTAGGAATGTAAGGAAGTCATTTAAACTATAAGACAATGAGCTTTAGAGAAAGTAACAACTTGCTAAAGGTTATATTACATATTACAAGTAAATGGACAGAAACAGGAATTCATATTTTATTCAGACATTACTGCCCTTAGATAAATCTATGGAACTGCATCCCATCGATATTAAAAATCACCCAGACCAGACATTCATCATTCAGTTCTATGGAATATGTAATACGTTCCTTATAACACAACTAATGTGTGGCAGGCTTAGGATTTCAAAAAAGGACTTAAGACTGAAAGGCAGAAAATCTTCATTCATTACACTGAATTGCCATTGCAAAATTACTACA
Source organism: Phacochoerus africanus (assembly GCF_016906955.1). Taxonomy (NCBI): domain Eukaryota; kingdom Metazoa; phylum Chordata; class Mammalia; order Artiodactyla; family Suidae; genus Phacochoerus; species Phacochoerus africanus. The sequence goes on along the minus strand of NC_062558.1, from coordinate 118,989,501 downwards.
TATCATTACAAAAGATTTTAAAAATTAAACTCACAGCTGGTTTCGCCTTGAAAATCTGGCATTCGTCCATGCCTTGACTTGCTATTAGCTCAGCTTTGGCTCATTAAACATCCTGAATTTGAAGCAAATTGCTTAAGATGCAACATGTGTGAAACCAGTATATTGATTAAGCATGACTCATGACATAAAACACAGCTTTTTCTCTCATTGTTCCTTTAAAATGTTTACAAGCTGATCTTTCTCTGGCCCTGAGTAAAAATTCCCCAGGTCCCGGACTTTTATGTTCGTATTTTGCTAAGAGGAAATCCTACTTTAAGTCACAAATCAATCTCACTTCAGAAATTAGAATGTCCAAACCAAGTTTAGGCAGAAGTTTGAACTTAATTTAGCATTGAAATCCCTCCCTTCCCCCATTCGTAGACTTTGAGTCAAAACCCACAGTGAGAAAGGGACTTCTCTGCTATTCTGTCACTGCAATGGCCACTCTTCCACTTAAGCAGATATACTCTGTTGGAATAGAATGGCCTCAAATCTATGGCAACTGCCTTCAATTAATCCCATTCATCTTTGGATAAGCATTTTGAATTTAGATGGAAAGAACCGATGCCTTCTTTGCTGACATGACCTGTCAGTATTCCTTAGAGAGACATTTGGAAAGATGCTCATTTATCTTGCTGCTCTTATGCAAGCTGATGATCCCAAAGAAATTATAGCGAACAATTTGGGCTTTCCAATTAATTTTATCCATTTATCCCTTTTAGATATGTTTTGTGAATTCGGTACATCTTTTGTTTGTTTGTTTTTTAGCCATGTCCACAGGTAGCATGTGGGAGCTCCCAGGCCAGGACTCAAATGTGCACAGCAGCAATTGGAACTGCAAAGGTGACAACACCATATCCTTAACCTGCTGAGCCACCAGGGAGCTCCTGTTGATACCAGAAGGATGTTACCGGAATCCAGATTTTTCTTCACACAGCTGAAGAATGAACTCTGCGAACGCACAGCAGCAAGCAAGCAAAGTCCTTATTACAGGAAGGCAAATAGCTCCCAGGGCTGCTGGGAGGGGGAAAAAAGAGTCCCAGCTCTCTATTGTCCTATAGGGGTTTTTAATCCCTTAAAGGTAGGGGGTACCAACGTGGGGTCCAGAAAGATGTAATACGTTCCATATAACACAACTAACACAACTTAACTACTTTTAAGTCTGTTAAATCTAACATTTGATTGTTCTCACAGGCAGTTTCCATAATCTGTTCTTCCATTGGCCTTGCCCAGTTACTTCTATCAGTCCTTGTCCAACAGGGGTTTTAGGGGTGGAAATGCCCCTTAAGTTTTATGATTTCTTTGTCTTTCTCTCCCCTTAGACTGAGTCACCCTTCCTCTCATTCCATTTCTATCAGTTGAGGAGCAGATTAGAGATTAAGGTCCATGTGGGGGAAGGCACATTTCCTATAGTAAACAAGGCCCATGGGGAAGGTACACTTCCTATAATAAAACAAAGCCTGTGGGGAATTACTCCCTGGAGCCCTTAAACCACAACTGCTAATCAATAGCCATATCAAAGAATACATGGAAGCCCATGCTCCTACACTGACTACCTTAGTTGGTATTCTGCCTCACTGTCATGTTCTTTTTAACCTGGACTGGTATGAGAGAGAACTGAAGGGGTTGGTTGAGCATGATCCACTTCAAGACTAATGTATGAAATGACAAGACTGCAATAAAAATATATTGAGGGATTTCAAGACTATTTTGATCTAGCAATTTTAAGACTTTGCAAGAAAAAGAATATTTTGGAAAATCTAATAAGGTTGAGTTTTCCAGATCTGTAAAGTTTTTCAATAAATTTAGAAAGTTTTCTGCCATAATTTCTTTGAATATTTCATCTGCTCCTTTCTCTGATTCCTTCTCTTTCTTTTACATATATGTCCAGAGTTAAATAGTGTCCCGCATTTTTCTGAGGCTCTGTTTATTTTTCTTCATTCTTTTTCTCTCTGTTCTTTGCATTGCATAATCTCCATAGATCTATATAAAGTTCTTCAGTGCTTTCTTTTGTCAGTTCAAATTTACCATTGTGCCCTCTAGTGAATTATTATTTTAATTCTATAGTTTTAAACTCTGGAATTTTTAATACAGTTTTCTTTAATTCTTTGAGCATATTTATAATAACTACTTTTAAATCTGTTAAATATGACATTTGATTGTTCTCATAGGCAGTTTCCATAATCTGTTTTTTTTAAGTCATGTATGACTCACACCTTTCTGTTTCTTTGCTTATCTCTTTTTCTCTTTCTTCTTTTCTTTTTTTTTGAACTGGGCATTTCAGATAACATATTGCAGCAGTTGTTAACTAAAGTTTAGCACTTGCAATCAGCCTCTATCTACTGCAGAGCTGCAGAGGCCAACCTACATCACCCCTTGAGCAAAGCTCAGGGTGGAGACCAGGAGTGAGGTGCTCTGTGCTCTGGGAAAACTGGAAGAACAGGTCTTCAGATAGATATTTTTAGGAGAAAATTTTATGAGCCCAATTCTTGCATCTCCTCATATCTAGAAAAACACTAAAATCCATTAATGATGGCTGATGTCTGGGACTAGTAGCGACCTTCATAAGACCAGCAACAAACTTCTGTAAAATGTGTGCATGGCTGCATACACCTCACCCTTCACCTTAAGGACATATCCTGATATTTCCTCTTTCCTCTCCTCTTTGGGACGGTATTTCAGATAGCTGAATATCCAGATAACTGGGCTGCAGTTAGTGCACCAAAAAAAGGTGTCATCTGTGAGAACAGCCACTCCCAAGGGTGAGGCAATGAGCCCTGAAGGAACTCAGGAAAGACTGGCCCATAGCTGAGGTGCATATCAAAGGACTGATTACAGTAAGCCCAAAACTTTGTCTTTCCATAGAACTTGGTTTTCTGTAAATCTTCTGTAGTTCTGGTTATCTGCAAATTTTTTGTTCCTATTACCTGTTGCAAAAACTCATATAACCTAGATCCCCTCCTCACTTCCTTGGAGAGGTTTCTCAGGGCTACCTGAGATGCTATCTCTCAGGCTTAAATCCTAATTTCACCCCAAGTAGAATTTAACTCTCAACAAATCAGGTTGTATTTTTTTTCAGTTGACACAATTGTATACATTCCCCATCTCCTTCCAGGGCTCATTTCCTTGCTTGTTTATTTGCTTAGTGATGAATTATTACTAAGTTGTTAATGATTATTAATTATTTTAGAATTATTTTAGAGATGTCTATCAACCCACCCCAACCCCATAAAAACACACACTGACATGAACACATCCAGTTTGAAGCCTCTGATTTTGTTCCTGAGGGGATACAGACTTGGATATGTCCACTGTCAACCTAGGATGACACTGATTCTGTATGGTAGAGCTCTTTCCTGATCACACACAGCTGTTAGTTCCCTTAATTCTGGCCAATTGCTCCATTGTTTTCAACAATGCCTTGGGTCATAAATTCCTTTACAGATTAATCCAATCGATTTAGGGATTTAGGATTTCTTTGACAGGATCACTCCAGAGGTCACGTTTGGTATTTGTGTGACCCAAGATAGCTCTTCCCCGTTGGCACTGTCCTTATTTATCTCTACTGAAATAAGAACTACTACAAACTTCCTTGCAGCCTTTATCACCAATAAATCTTGTGGTCTTTTCCCAATAGCCTTTCATCATAATTTGTACTGCTTTTCAGAATACCATTGAACTTCTCCAAACTTCATTGCAATTAAAATTAGTTCCTTGGAGCTTGGAGATAGGATTGGAGCTCACTGTTCTATGGCTTGCCTTACCCTGTGAGCAAAATATCTGAACCACTTGTCTAGTTCTAGGGAAGAAGTATAATGGTTGGCTTTTTTTATAAGTGAAACTCCACTAGATTTGTTGGATGCTCAGTTGATTATGGGGAATAGCCCCAGATCCCTTCAGATTGAAACCAAAACATCTCTGATTTGAGCCCAGTCTAAACCCAGATTGGGACTTGAACCCATGTTTTTTAAATTACAGTTTGTGTTTGGACTTACTGAAGCTCAGGTTCTTTTGTCTCGCCACAGAAGGAATTCATTGAGATACAGTGATAGGCAAAAAATAGATTTATTAAGATAGGATGCTTGTGAGAGATGTAAGCAGGCAGGCAAAGAGGCTCTGCTCTGAGCATTACATGGGCTATATTTTTACAATCCAAGGAAAGCAGGGAGGGGAAAAGACTGCTTTCTTCATTCTTCAGGTAGACACCAGGTTTACATCATTAGCTTTGCCTTCATATTGGGTAAAAAAGTATTTGACCCTAGGAGGTCAAACTAAGCCCATCATGGTGCTTATTCAAATCAGCAGAAGAGTGGTAACATATGTTAAAATAAGTTGAATCATCTCAGGTTTTTGCATAATAAGGTTCTCCTACTTTGGAATGTCATCTTTCCCTTAAATTCCTATCTTTGGTCCTAAGACCATTATCTTGTTTAACATGAAGCAGGCCCCATTTTATCTCCTACTTAATGACCAGAGACACATCTTGTGCTTTTATTTATGGTTTTATAGTTAGGCAAAGCTGCTTTGTTCCATGACTTTCTGATGGCTTTCTTGAGTGATTATTAACTTACAGTAGTCTCCTAAAGTTCCCTAGGTCTCCCTCTTTCTCTATGGCTTCCTACTGGGACTTTTGAACTACATCCTTCTCTATCCCAATCAAGATCACCACCTTTACTGAGGAATTCACAGCCTAAGAGCCTATTCTTTGTAGTGTCTTCACAGTTTTTCTGTAAATCCACAACTATCCTGAAAATTGTTTGTTTGTTTGTTTGAAGATCTAAATGCCCAGTCTCAGTGAATTTCCATAAGTGAACCTCTTGGAGCACCTCTTTAAGTGAATGATCTAGGGAAATGTATTAGGGAGATTGGGAAAAGTAATATTTATATGGAACAAAACAAAAAGCAATCCAAAGCATTTATATCTTTACCAATTTTTTCTGGGAATTGTTTCAGTCTGGATATCCATCCTTTTACAGTAGGAAGATGACAGATATCTAAGACTAGAAATATTAAGAACCCTATTTCAAAATCAACATTGGTTCTTACCCTTCAAAGTTATTTATTCTCTCTTTCCATTTTCTTTTGCCTTATTCAGTTCCATTATTTTTTATTTTTATTTATTTATTTATTTTTGTATAAAGACCTGCTTGTATTTTTACTTTTTAATCTGGTTTTCCACCTGTGGAATAATTTGCAAACACTTATCATGGCTAGAGAGGAAGTTAGGAAGGTTTATACAAAAGACATTAAACAAATGCTTCTGCAATATTAAGAAACTATTGTGAGACTAGAGAGAAACAGCTCTTCTAGATTTTAACAAATAGCATTTGTGGTTTGGGGAGGGAGAAGGACCACAGGTTCCTTTCTCCTTCCCAAGGACAGACCTCAACTGCTGGGCATGTTGTTTTATTAGCAGAATACAGTTTGCTCGTCCAAGTATAAGCCCTTACTTGTAGGCATTAAAGAATATTCCAGGCTTCTTTAAAGAGTGAAATACACTACCATTTAGCATGCTCTCTTGTTCATGTAAACAGTGAAATATAATGGCCAAGAAGGCTGCTTTGCTTGCTGTAACTCTTGCTTTAGATTGTTCTAAGAATAACTCAGAAGATTCTTCTAACAATGCATTGAACAAAAGAGCTTGTGTAAGAGAACCTTCCATTAAACAAGTTAGAAAAGGTTTAATTATTACTGAGTAAGATTTACTTTGTTTCCTTCTTAGGGGTCCCATCACAGATCCAGATATATTTCTCAATAAAGTTGCCATTGAAGAAACAAAATATGTATTTAGAAGAGGAACTTTTACATTTTGTTATTACAGCTATTATCTTTCCAGAATCCATTTTTGAATATTGAGTACCTACATGTGCATACAGGAGGATTCCCAGTTTTGTTAAAACTGCAAAGGAATCTGAGGACAGTTCAACCTTGTAGAAATAAACTGTCTACATGAAAAGGTTTAGATTTTAAGAAATCCTTTGCAATTTTCAAAGTCATTTTTCCTTCCTAAAGACTCATTTGAACTTTGCAACAGTTAGCAGCAGTAGAGCTGGCTTGGTAGATATTGTAGTCATAAGATTGAAGAATTCTAGGCTCAGAAAGGTTTTTAAAGGTCATTTAACCCAAAACTTTTATTATGTTTTTAATCATACCATTTTTTTTTCAATTTGAAATAGTACCAGACTAAAAAATGTTGCAAAAATGTTAGCTTCCACAAATATAAACATCTTGTATAACCACAGTGCCGTTTAAAAACTGGTAAATAAACAATATGATAATGTCAACTGATTTATAGACATTATTTAATTTTTGCCAGTTGATCCACTAATGTCCTGTTCCTGGTCTAGGATCCAATCCAGGATCACACCTTTTGCTTTTTTTTTTTTATCTCTTAAACCTTCTTTTAATTGGGGGCAGTTCCTAAGTTTCTTTGTCCTTCACAATGCTGATATTTTTAAATTGTACTGGTTCCTTATTTTGTAGAATGTTCCTCATTTGCAGCCCACTGATTGTCAAGCTTAAGCAACCAAGCATGGTGATTCCCTAGATCTCACAGAAATTAGTGGCAGAGCACCTTGTACACAAACAAAAGACTGCTAACTGTATGGAGAGTTCACCCCAAGATTTCAGAAAGCATGTCTCCTTTCATAAGGGTGAGGGCTGATAAAAATAAATTGGTGAATATATGTGTTTGTGTGTGTGTGTATATACATATAAACACATATATAATTTCTTAATAAGATTGCCTATGGAATCTTGGGTTTTGTGCTAAACCCTGGGGCCGCAATAGTGTGCAAAAAAACAAAATGTATTCAAGCCCACATTTTGAGCTCCATTTTGAGTCTCTCAGGACTTCATAGTGTTTTGGAGGACATATACCTACATATACATGGAGAGGTATATACCTACATAAACACATAAAGGACTTAAGAATATAGCTAGTAGCAAAGTGCTTTTTCAATGCGATTATGCAAAGTGACTGGTTTTAGACAGAATGAGTATTATAGAAGATGAGGGAAAAGAAGTGAAGCATAAAGACTGATGGAGAAACTCATAAATACATATACAATCACCATCACTGGAGAGATAGATGGAGGCACAGATAAGTAGATACGTAGATACCTAGGGTGAATAATATGTATATTCATATCTATAGCTATATCTAAGATAGGATAGATCAACCTATTGATTTAACACACACACACACACACACACAAAACCGCACCCCACCTCTAGTACCCTTCCAGCAATTGGCCTCGGCCAAGACCCATTGCCTGTGTCCTGGGTTAGATCAAGATGCCAATTCACTGAGACAAAGCGGGGAAGGCTGGAATCCCTCAATCCCCCTCTTCCCAAAGACACTGGTGAGAGTCCTGCCATAAAGGAAATCTGAGTCCCTTGCAGAGAGAACAACAGAACGAAGCCAGAAGCCCCCAGTGCAAAAGAGGCAGGTTCCGCAGCGCTTGCAGCGAAGCACTCTCCAAACAGGTGTTTCTGTGGCCGGTGGGCTCAGCCTGGGCTCCGCCGGGGTCTCGGAGACGTCCGCGTGGCGGCGTCTTGCTCCACGCAGGCGCAGGCGCCTTCACCTGAACACGACGCCTCCGGCCGGCCCCGCCTGCCCCCGCCGCGGCCCAACTTGACTGGAGTTGAGGTCCTGAGCGCCTGCCCCCGAGCAGCCGGCCCGCGGAGAGCTCTGCGCCGCCACCCCAGGTCCGGAACCCCTCCCCGCTCCTCTCCGCTCCCGCGACCGGAAAAGTTGGCGCGGGCGGCCGCCCCCCAGCCGTGCAGAGCGCTCTTCTCCCCGGCGCGGGGCCCTCGGTCCTCCGGCCCCCGGAGCCTGCGGTGGTGGCTCCTGCCGGGTCCTGCAGTACCAGAGTTCCGACCCCAGGGTCCCCTTACCAGCGGCTGCAAGGACGCACTCCTGCTCCTCCCTCCCCTTCCCAGAGCGCCCCCGGCACTGGGGCGGTGCGAGGTGAGCGAGAGAAGATGGAGCAGGAGAAGCCCATGGGGACTTCGGGCAGCGGGAGCGTAGACTCCGGAACAATAATAAAAAAAATACGCAGGCTTCCAGGATGGAGGAACTGAAGCTGACAAACAGCAAGTTAGAGGGGGGCAAGGAACTCCAGCACACCAAAGTGCCCCGCCCGTCCCGACCGCCGCCGCAGCGGGTGAGTAGGGAAAGAGGTGATGGGCGGAGTCCAAGAGGTGGGGGTGGGGGCGCAAAAGGGGGCTGTAGGGTCTGGTGGAGAGCCTATGTGACTGGGGAGTGTGCGAATGAAGCCTCTGCCCACCGGCGCAGGGATTATAGCACTTCCAGGATGTGCCAGCATCCCTCCTGCTGAGACATCCTTTTTTTTTTTTTTTTTTTCCCAAAACCGACCCTAAAGGAAACTGCCAAGTTAGCCTGTAAATCCTTCTTCCTGTCACAGTGGTTGGTGGAGTTGAAGACCAGGCGGAGAGTAGGATGGAATTAAGTAGTTGGAATGTGGGGATCAAAGGGTTAACTTTTAGGGTTGTTTGTCTGATATTCTAAGAAGTGATTTCCCCTTTATTGGCTTCAAGCTCACTGATAGCTCTAGTATGTCCAAGATGACATTTTTATAGGGTAGCCTAAAGTGGATGAGAACTGCGATGGCCTGTCATTGCCCTTTACTGCCGTCCTTAGCCCTGGGCACTCAGGGGATGCGAGTTACAGAGAGAGCCTGCATACCCTTCTAAAGGCCCCAGAGGTTGTGCAGGTGTGTTAGGAGCTGGGGTTTGCAATTTGTGAATTAATCGTTGTTTTCTTTAATGTAATGCAGTCCTAGAAACATCAATATCCCAGTGGTAGTAACTGCCTGATCCCCCTCATTGCCTGACCTCCTCTGGTGAAGAGCCCAGAAAAGGTTTGACCTTTCCTTATGAGGTGAAAAGGATTGATAGATTATAGGAGGCTGACACCTAGGGAGAGAGATTGTTAGGTCAGCTTCTGCTAGACGCAGAGAGGTTGGTAAGGGTGAAAGTTGGGGGTTTGGGGCCATGCCATGTGAGTTTTTAGATTTGGGCTAATCTGTAGTTTTTTAGTCTGTCAGAGCTGTCAATTTAACATGAATCAGCATTCTTATTGGCAGAATATAGTAAAACAACAGCTTTTCTGGTAATGATTAAAGACTATTTAAAACATCTATGGATGTTCCCCAGGCTACTGTAAAGTAGGCCTTGGAACATTGTGACCAAGAACAGGCAAAAAGTAAACACCTAAGTAGCTAAGTGGGGATTCAGGCAGGAAATTGAGAGTTTGCTCTTTGAAATATGCATAGATTATCCAGCCCAGCAACTTCTACCATATCTTCATTTGTGACAGAATTTCCAGAAACCTTCCAGGAGACACAGCATTGCATTGTGCTCATTGTAAGCTTTTGAAATAAAAGTTTGAACATTGTAAAATACATACCCACTCATCAGGAATTCTTTGGTACATAGGTATAGATGGTGTTGATGCAGATCATGATAACAGCACTTAGTATTGACACCCTGTCCCAGAGCTTCCACCTGTCCAAGTATCAAGCGTGGAGGACACTGGTTTGTATGTTGTTTATATACAAGTTTACTGATACAGTTGCTGCGGAGAGTCTCTCCATCCAGCTCTTGGAGAACTTTGCCCTCATTCCCGTCTTTAATAATCACAGCTTTAATATCATTATTACTTATCCCATTTAAATTTGGCTTTTTAAAACTTTTGCGCTTCTTCAGTTAGTTAATTCAGAACTTCTGGCTTTAAAGGGAAGTTTCAGACACATCAAAGGACTCTGAAAAAGAAATCTGTAGTTTTTCAGTCTGTCAGAGCTGTCAGTTTAACATGAATCAGCTGTGATCCAAGCTGCAGAGTATCTCTTACCTATTCTTAAAAGACTGTGGATAGAAAAACAGAGAAAAAGTACATCTTTGGCAAGCCAGCTACTTGTTCATTTAAGAAAGGAATGAAATGTATTGTCTGGTTGTGTGCATTTGTGTGTCACATGCATACTTAGGTGTTTATGCTTACAAGCCAAACAGGGACAGTGTGGGTCAAATTATGGATGGATGGCTATTTATTATGGTGATAGAGTTTGTGACTGTCAATGTTTGAGCACCCAGAATTTGCTAACTAGTGAGCTTTTTCTCTTGTCTGAAGTCTTCTGTTTCTTAAAGCCAACCATCATCCCCCCTCCCCCACAGCACACGTACCTTTTTTAGTATATTTGGATATGTCCTTAAAGACAGAGCTAATCAGCTTCATCTACCCAAGTTGTCTACCCAAGTTGATCTGAGCATGAAGGAAAAAGTAACACTTAAAGTTAGTATTTTTTGTAAATTGGAGCTTGGGGAATCAGAGGAAACTTTTTAGGTGGAAGAGACTTGAAGTGAAAAGCAAGATTGTAAAATTTATCTTCTAGTCCTATTTATTGTCATGTACTTTGGGCAAGTGAACATACTACTTAGAGTTTGAATTTCTTCAAATGTAAAGTGGAATCAGTGCTAATCAGGATTAATTGACAGAATCACATATCTTGAGACAGTTAAAACGGCATTGTTGAAATGTCCTATCCACATTTGTGTCACTGCCATTTCCAGAACTTTTCTTTCTCTCAGCCCATTAACAGGAACAGTTAATCAACCCTTTATAATTTTTCTTCTCCCAGAAGGAGGTGAGGTCTAGGCACCACATATCCTGTCTGATCTTTTTTCCTAGCCAAGGCTAAGAAAGACTAATGACTATAATAATACCACGATTAAAGGTATGAATTTATAGTAACCGTAGGCTGCCTGTATAACTTGTCAAGAATTCTGAATGGTGTCCTTGTCTCCCTCCCTCCTTCTCCTTCCTTTGACTCTTGCTGATGCTCCTGGGGTGGCCATTTGTAGATGTAATTTTTGATGTGCTCAGGATAGGCCTTTCCTTACACCGTAAGTTTATGTTTGTGTGTTCAGAGGAATTCCCAAAATTTGAGAGCCATTATTTAAATCTAGGTACTGATAATTTACATCCTTGTCATACAGGACAGCTTTTTTTTGATGGAAACCTTTGCAAGATCTCTACCAAATGAGGAAATCCTCTGGCATCAAGGATGTTGCTGAGTGCAGATAATTTGCCAGGGACAAGGACATGTTGCTTCTGCACAACCTGTTTTATACATGACCTAATTTTATATGCTGTATCTACCTCCTTGTGATGTGTGTGTATTATTTTTTCTTTCACTGAGTTTCAAAATGCTAACCAGCATTAGTTCATTAATCCCTATGAAATTCTTGTGTGGTAGATAGTAAGCATTAATATCTCTTCCTCATATTTTTATGCTGAATATGATTAAAATGTTTTGGTTTCTGACCCCTGTCTCTCTCATTGGCACCATTGCTCATTGCTTTCATCTGAGGTACGTTACTTACCTTAACGTCATTATGATGGTGTTAATACTGCATTTATCAACTTGCATGACCGATTGACATGCATGTCTTCCCCTTCAAATATGTTTAGACCTGAGATGAATCCATACAGCTTTCATAGTTAATGGGCACTTTTGGGGGTAAAAAGCCTCATATTCATTGTTTATTTAATTTTCACATTAATCTTGTGAGAGGTTGTTACATTACATGAAACAAAAACAGGTTCAAGAGAATAAGTGACTTAACTAGGCTGTTATGAGGGGTAAGGGACAGAGACCCATTTGGTACCTGCTTTCATCTGACTCCGGATCTATCCTTGCCCTTATAACTTGTAATGTAGGACTTAGAAATCAGAGCCCTTTAAGATTTTTGTAAAATTATCACATCTTGAATGGATTTTAGGAAAGTTTGAGAGGAGATAAATCCTGGTTTTGGAAGCACTGAATCATTGTAAAAAGGAATGTTTTTAATATGTGCCTATCACATTTCATTCCTTAGCTCCAATAGTGACTGCATTGTTTCTGTACTTTCCTTTTCATCTTTAGAGAGTCTTAGTAGCAAAACTTGGGTGATTTATTGAGCATAAGGTTATGGGCAAATTTTGAGGTCTGGCATTGGTTAATAAATTTCTGAGTGAACAACAAAATCTGATTTCATTTCAACATTGGCTGTGAAAACTGGATTAGGTAATCATTTGTATAAGATCTTTTCACCTGACCTTTTACATTTTAATAGAATTGGCTTTCTTTAGCAAATTTAAATTTTTCCTTTTCTGATCAGGGCTCTGGTCCTAAATCAAGAATGCAAGTGCAGCGTGACATGGAAGCTAAGATGCTTTTGAAGAAAAAAGCATAAGATGTGGAGGCAGATCGACCTAGACTTGAATCTCAGATCTCCTCACTAGCTGTCTTTAATGTATGGAGACTTTCTGCTTTCCAAGATGTATTGTTTGTTTTCGAGGTTCCCAAATCGGAGCTATAGCTGCTGGCCCACACCACAGCCACAGCAACACAGGATCTCAGATGCATTTGCAACCTATACCACAGCTCACAGCTATGCTGGATCCTTAACCCACTGAGCAAGGCGAGGGATCGAACCCTCAACCTCATGGTTCCTAGTCGGATTTGTTTCCGCTGCATCGCAACAGGAACTCCCAATGATATATTGTTGGTTGTTTCTCTGAACAAACCCAGGTTTGACACAGTGTTTTAGAGTCTTCAACTTGGGAGTGTTGAACACTTTGTACTTGTAAGTCAAGTTCTGAAAAAAATAAAGATGACACATTGATCTATGCCCTTGACTTGGGAATGAGCAGACCTTATATTTCACATAATTAGGTGTTTCCCTTATATATATATCTATGTGTTTCACATACATATGTATTTATAAAAATTTCTGAAATTTAAATGCTACTATTTAAAATCAGGTACTGCTATTTGCAGTAAGATATAAAGGTGTAGTAGTTTGTTTTATATCATTTTTGTATTGGCAAACAAATGTGGAATCTTTAGCTACAAAATGCATCATCAAGAATAGAAATTAAACCCCTTTTTGAAATTTGCTAGAACTTACTAGAAAAGTTAACTAAAAATTGACTCTGGGAGTGAACCAAATTTTTAGAGAGTTATGAATAGAGTAGAATTAGGCACAAAAATACATGAAGTATCTTATTATGGTATTAATAATTACTGACTTTCAAGGAATACAGTCTGTGAGGGACATACTCTTGAATTTATACAAATTATATTATTAACTTCTAATTCCACAGATACTTGCTGAGAACCTAGTATTTTCCAGGCGTTGATCAAGAGGTGTGTGTGAAGTGATACAAAAAGTTATGAACATTCATGTAAGGCAGTAGAAGATGATGGCACAACTGCTAGAGAAGTAAAGGTGAGATGGGACCCCTTCTGGCTGGGATGGTTATAAAGGCTTGTGGCAGTGGTGTCGCTTGCATTGTGCCATGAATAGTAGTGAAAACTTTAAGTAGAGATTTTTTGAAATGACCATAAGTACATGGTAGGCAAAAAAACTGCAAGAGCAACTGCGGAAAGAAAGGAGATTAAAATCACTTAACCTATGATGTCAGTTTTGAATGATTATGGATATATTGAATGCTCAATGAGAAATTAAAAATCTATGCCCTCCCCAATTCTGTCATATCCTTTAAAGCAATGATGGCGCTTATTTGCACATTTAATTTTATCTGGATGTTGTTGCTTTTTTGTTATTACAACTTATTTCTCAAGCACAATTAAAAAAAAAAAAGACTGCCATTTATCTAGTAAATTCTTTCAGAGACATCCTCAACCACACTGCCCACACCACCATGTCTTTAAATGAAAATGCACGTTATGTGACATGGCTTTACGGGTATTTTTTTGTTTGCTTGTTTGTTTTGGACCATACTGGGCATATAGAGGTTCCCAGGCTAGGGGTCAAATTGGAGCTACAGCTGCCAGCATACACTACAGCCACAGCAGCACCAGATCTGAGTCTTGTCTGTGACCTACACCACAGCTCACAGCAACGCCGGATCCTAAACCCACTGAGGGAGGCCAGGGATCCAACCCACAACCTCATGGTTCCTAGTAGGATTCATTTTTGCTCTGCCATGATGGGAACTCCTATATGTATCTTAATTATTGTCCTATAACTCTAGAAAGTATGGAGACTGCATTTTTGTCTCCAGAAGAGAAACTTGTCAGACAGCACCCCTACAGTGGCCAAAGGTGATGGCCTGAAAGAAGTGGCAAGTGTGAGGCAGAAGCTGACTTCTCAGAATCTAATGGTTACTACCCATGGGCAGGTTCTACTCAGATCAGACAGATTCAATAGTTAAAAATCCTGGTGACTTTTTCAAGGAAAGTTTTGTCTGGATATATGCCCAATAGTGGGATTTCTAGGTCATATGGCAGTTCTATTTATGGTTTTCTAAGGTACCTCTATACTGTTTTCCATAGTGGAAAACACCACCACCAACAGTGCAAGAGGGTTCCCTTTTCTCCATACCTTCTCCAGCATTTGTTATTTGTGGACTTATTAATGATGGCCATTCTATATATAGAACTACCATATGACCTAGAAATCCCACTCTTGGGCATATATCCAGACAAAACTTTCCTTGAAAAAAACATATGCACCTGTATGTTCAGTGCAGGACTATTCCCAATAGCCAAGACATGGAAACAACCCAAATGTCCACTGACAGATGAATGGATTAAGAAGATGTGGTATATATACACAATGGAATACTACTCAGCCATTAAAAAGAATGACATAATACCATTTGCAGCAACATGGAGGGAACTAGATACTGTCATGCTAAGTGAAGTAAATCAGAAAGAGAAAGACAAATACCATATGATATCACTTATATCTGGAATCTCATATATGGCACAAATGAACCTTTCCACAGAAAAGAAAATCATGGACTTGTAGAAGAGACTTGTGGTTGCCAAAGGGGAGGGAGAGGGAGTGGGATGGACTGGGAATTTGGGGTTAATAGATGCAAACTATTGCCTTTGGAATGGATAAGCAATGAGATCCTGCTTATAGCACTAGGAACTATATCTAGTCACTTATGATGGAGCATGATAACATGAGAAAAAAGAATGTGTATATGTATGTGTGACTGGGTCACTGCTGTACAGTAGAGAAATGACAACACTGTAAACCATCTATAACGGAAAAAAATAAAAATAATTAAAAAAAAAAGCCTGGTGAGAAACAAAGGTGAAATCATACTGTGCATGGTTTCTACTGAAAGATCAGAGCTTATTCTAGAATTTAGATAGGAATAAAAGTACCTCAATACTCTGACGTGAACTTTTACATATGCATAACAGGTCTCATGTCTCTATTTCTGCTGAGATCTCCTGAACATTTTTATACTGCCTTAGATCAGTAGTGTACCTTTGCAGTGTTCAGAATAACTCGCTTTTGAGGAATTTCGTCGCATTCCTTCAGTTTCATTTTCATCATAGTCCTAATAGATGAAGAGGACAGGTATCATTATTACCTACACTTTTGTGACAGATGAAATGGGAACTGCTGGATTAACTCTGTGTTTTACATTTGGAAGAAGAGGGACTATGAGACCCAGACTTGCGCAGGCATCTTTTGCCAAGGCCTGGGGACAGAGTTTATGTTTTGGCTGAAGCCTGCACTCCTGTCCATCAGGTCAGGGACCTCAGTGATTGGGGAGAAGCATAGAGATTGGGCACAGGGCTCCTGGGTTCCAGGAGAAACCACACAAATTTCATGCACTGGGCTTTAGAACAAGTTGCTTGGTCCAGGTTGACCGGTGGGTCATTACTAGCTTTTACAGAGTGACCATGCACAACACTGACAAGATTTGCTGCAAGTGAGGTGTCATCAACGGTGGATGCAAGTGTCATTTTAAGTGCCCACCATTGTAAATGAGTCATCAATACCGCCTTTTGCTCCTGTATCTAATTGAGGCTGGAAGTTGGAGACAGGGAACTGAGTTTGCTGAACACTAAAGCAGCTGCTCCACCCAGGTATGCTATCTACATGATAGCAGAAGCTGGCTTTTAACAATAATGAAAATCACCACACCCTTTGAGCAATTCCCTGTAAGCACATGAATTTCAATGTTATTTAATTGAAACCTCACAACAACCCCTTTGAAGTTGGTATTATCATTGCTATTCTAACATAGTGAAAACAGGCTCAGGGGGTTAAGAAACCTGCTGTAAATCATCTCAAGAGCAACAGGTCAGGAATTTGAGTTTTGCTCTGACCTTGCCTCTAAAACTGGATCTCACTGCCCCAAGTCAGTTCAGAGTGATGGTAGGCAGAATTCTTGGCATGAGAAGAAAAATCTTAACTGTGCTCCTTTCTAAGTCCCCCTGTCCTCAGGGTGCAGCCCCGTTTTATTCTTTTCATGACCTCCGTTTATCTATGTGAATGACTCACCTGGCGTCACTGATGTGTATCTTGTATCCTCTCCAGCTTGTTATCCCGGAAGAGAAATAGAAGCTGCCATTTGCTTTCTCTCCGCTGGCCGCTGACCCTTGGAGAGGCAGTGTGGACAACATGGACACTTACTCACAACAGTGCCACTGAGACATGTTATCAGGTAATTGGCCAGTCATACTTTGCCCAGAGCCAAAGGTTTGAGGTCTTCCTTAATTAGAATGACAGAAGCTATGGGAATCCAAAGTCATGGACATCTGACCCAGGGCTTGCCTGTTGGAAGGTAGAAGTTCTTTGGTTTAGTTCTTCACTTCCCACAACTCTCTTAATTAGAATTATGAAAAGAGCATTTTGTCAACTGGCAGCCAAAGCAACTTGGGATCTGAGCCGTGTCTGTGACCTATGCCGCAACTCATAGGCCAAGGATCAAACCATTGTCCTCATGGATACTGGTTGGGTTCCTTAGCACTGAGCCACAATGGGAACTTCTGAGTGAGGGATTTTTACCTGGACAGCCATGGGCTCTCACTGAAAACTAAAATTATGTTCAGGTATGATCCTCAGGTCCCTGCATTTAAGTGACTGTCCTTTACCCTTTGAATTTCTTTGGAACATTCTAGGTACTGTGCCTGAAGGTAGGTCCCAGTGCTTGTGGGGACAGACAGATTTTATAAAGATAAACTTGCTGTTGCTGAAAGACAGCATTTTGCTAAAGAAATCCTTCTATACAAAAAGGCCTGGTCGTGTGCATTAGTGTAGGTGAGAAATGAGAGCAAAGTATTAGATAGTAAACTTTCTCATGGTGACTATATTTGTTGGATTTACAGTGGCTTTGTTCTTTTTCTTTTTTTCATTTTTAAAGTTTTATTGAAATACAGGTAGTTTACAAGGTCATGATAATTTCTGCTGTACAACAAAGTGATTGAGTTATTCTGAATGGATGTATACATATACCCATTCTTTTTCAGATTATTTTCCCATGTAGATTATCACAGAATTTTGGGTAAAGTTCTCTGTACTATACAGCAGGTCCCTGTTGGCCAGTCAATCCATACACTTCACTGCATATGCCAGTCCCAAACCCCCATTCCATCCCTCCCACTCCTCACCTGTCCCCTTTGGTAACCGTAAGTTTTTCAAAGTCTGTGAGTCTCTTTTTGTTCTGCAAATACATTCATTTGTATCCTTTTTTCAAGATTCCACATATAAGTGATATCATATAATATTTGTCTTTCACTGTCTTACTAACTTAACTTAGTATGATAATTTCTAGGTCCATCCATGTTTCTACAAATGGCATTATTTTTATGGCTGAATAAATATTCTATTGTATAAATGTACCATATCTTCTTTATCGTTTTCTCTGCTGACGGATGTTTAGGTTGTTTCCATGTCTTGACTGTTGTGAATAGTGCTGCAGTGAACATCGGGGTGCATGTTTCATTTCGAATTATGGTTTTCTCAAGATAGATACCCAGGAATGGGATTGCTGGATCACATGGTAGTTTTATTTTTAGTTTTTTGAGGAACCTCCTTACTGTTTTCCATAGTAAAAAACAAACAAACAAAAAGATAACACACAGAATGGTACAAAATATTTGGAAATGAAGTGACTACAAAGGATCACTCTCCAAAATATACAAACACCTCCTGCAGCTCAATATTGAAAAAAAAAAAAAAGGAAAACAATACCCCAATCAAAAAATGGGCAGAAGATCTATATAGACATTTCTCCAAGGAAGACAAACAGATGACCAAAAAACACATGATAAGATGCTCAACATCCCTAATTATTAGAGAAATGCAAATCAGAAATACTATGAGGTACCACCTTACACCAGTTAGAATGGCCGTCATCAAAAAGTCTACAAAAAATAAATGCTGGAGAGGGTGCAGAGAAAAGAGCACCCTCTTACATTGTTGGTGGGTACATATATTGGTGCAACCACCATGGAAAACAGTATGGAGTTTCCTCAAAAAACCTTAAGTATTTTCTGTGTGTCCCTTTATGAGAAAAGTTTGCTGATCTTTGGTCTAGATCATGAAAAGGATGTTTTTAACCATTCTTTTTTATATTTGTCTACGCTGCTTTGAATTTTTTGCCATGTGTGTTTCTTTTGTAATAAAAGTATTAAAACATTTCAAAAGATTGTGCTGTATGCTATGGGGTAACCTTTGCCCTTGAGGTTGCATATACTGGTAGAAATGGACAGCGATACAAACAGAAACATTGCAGTTTAGAGTGATAAGTACATAATAATTAGAATAAGAACTGTGCAAAGGACTATGAAGATAAAAACTAGGGAGTTAACTAATCCTCTTGGGAGAGGAAAGAATTTATTTTATAAGGAATTTATATTTGAGTCAAACTTTAAACAAGATTGGGAATCTGCCAAGCCAAGGACCACTGGGAGGAGAAGATGCTATCTATACCAGTTTTTCTCCTTTTTGATGAGAACTAGGTTCACCGTAGTGGTTCTTAGTACATTTAACAATATATGATCAATCATTCTTCCTTTTAAGTTTCCTTCATCTCTATGCCATTTGGGACTCAGACTAACAGTCTATAAATATTATGTCTGATTTCCTTTTTACTTTTCAGCATCATGTCTCTGACTAGACCAAAGAATCTGAACTCTCAGACAGATACAGACTTGTCTTAAATCTTAAACATTTGCTCTCTCATCTCTTCACAGTAGAATTTCACTAGCATGGCTGTGACAATTTCTCCTTGGTAATCTGTTATGTTGCTCCTTCTGCACAAGATGGAAGTGGGCGATTCTGTCGTTTTCTTGGTCATGTGGCCTCAATCAGTGTGGTTTTTGGGGTGATTACGATAAGTCATTTTTCATTTTTTTTTAGTGCTTCATTGTTCCCCTAGATAGTGTGATGATGTGTGATAGAGGCAATAATGTCACCATGTCTACAGTCACCTTGGTTTATACATGTACATGTATTGAAATATTGCATTTTCAATATTTTAGTGGTGTCTTTTAATGTACAAAAGTTCCCAGTGTGAGGGTTTTGTGCCTAAATTAGGTCAATGCATAGCTCATGATTTTAATCTTAACAGCTTTCTCAAAGCTGGTTCCAAGGAAGAAAGTTAAATCACATAAGACTTTAATTTTTTCTAGACTCCTGTCCCTCTTTTCTTCCTACTATGGCTATTTTAATTTTTTTAAGGCAACTATACATTAAAAAGGGCCCATGTCATCCCTGTGCCACTTGTAGGATTTTCACAAATGAACACACACCAGTGTAGCCAGCACTCATGTCACTGCAGCACCTCAGAGGCCCCATAATACTCTTCCAAGTCAGTTCCCTCCCCTCAATTTCTGATTTGACCTCACATAGCATAGGTCAGTTTTAGTTGGTTTTATACTTCATATAACATTTATATAAATAGAATCCAAGTCTGTGTTCTTTGTTATCCCTGTCTTTTTTGTTCAAAATTATGTTTTTGAATTTCTTCCAAATTATATTGTGAATTATTTGAGCTATATAATTTGAGATTAATATGAATAACTCTTCTACAAATATTCTTACATGTGTCTTTTGGTGAACATATAGACACATCTCCAATCTCAGAGGAATTATGTTCAACTTTAGTAGATACTGCCAAATAGTTTTCCAAAGTAATTGTTCCAATTTATACTCCTATCAGCAGTGAATGAGCATTTTGGTTACTGTACATATACCACCACTTGATATTTTCTGTATTTTTCCTTTTATCCTTTAATTATGAAACATTAACACACACTAGTTTTAACATTTCCCTGATGACTACCAAAGTCCATTGTTCACTTAGAAATCCTCATTTTTTAATTTTTTGTTCACCTCTTTTTTTTCTTTTTATGATACAGTTGACATACACTGTGTTGGCAATTATGTTAGTTTCAGGTGTGCTACATGATGATTTGACCTTTGCATACATTATGAAATGATCACCTTGATAAGTCTAGTAACCATGTGTCCCCATACAAAGTTATAGTATACAGTATTACTGGCCATGCTTCTTATGCTATATATTAATTATATCACTATTATTTATTTTATGATTAGAAGTTTGTACCTCTTAATCCATTCATCTGTTCCACTGTACTGCCACTCTCCTTCCCTCTGGCAACCAATCATCTGTTCTCTGTATCTGAGTTCATTTTCATTTCATTTTGTTTGTATGTTTGTCCAAATCTTTTGAATTTTATGCTATTATTTTACCTGCCTTATTGACTTTTGGAAGTTCGGGATGGGGTTGCTATATTTGTATTTGGCATATGAACCTATATGTTCCTACTATGTAATTGGCATTTTTAGTATTTTAGTGGTGTCTTTTAAGATACAAAAGTTCTCAATTGTAACCTAGTCCTATATAGTTACTGCTGTTTAGAACTTTGGAGTTAAGGAAACCAGCCTACATCAAAGTCACCAAAATGGTTTCCTACTTTTTTATAAAATATTTATTACTATGTCTTCCACATTTCTATGTGTGATTCACCTTGATTTTTGTGTATGATATGATGTAAGAGTAAAGCTTGCACACTGTTTTTCTCTATGGCCATGCAGTTGAAACAAAATCATTTCTTGATGAGCATATGCTTCCCCAGTACTTCGCAAAGTGACCTTTGTCACAAATTTGTGGACTGTAAACTTGTTAGGTGTCTTTCTGCATTCTCTATTCAGATCCATTGGTTCATTTTTCCTTATGTTATTATCATGTCATTTTATTTGTATGGCTTCATCATAGGTCTTTTTATCTATCATTGTCTCATGTTTAGCAATTTTCTATTGTATGCTAGACAGCATAGAAAAGAATCACAGATAATCCAAATGATGCTCTTTTCCTGAAGTGAGAATTTCTCTTTTGTTTTTTAAGATTTTAGGGTCGGAAAATGACCACATCAATTTTATGAGAGATTGATCTGGGTTTTGTCTGGGTTTTAGCTTTGGCAAGATTCAGTCTTTTTTGTTATCCCCTCCTTCCGTGGTGTGATTCCCTGTGGCTTTCTGTTGAGGTTTTTGTGTTTCCAATGTCTTCAGCTCTGGAAAACAGCTAGAAATTCACTTTTCCTCACAGGAATATCCAGTTTAGCTTTGATCTTCCACCCCATGCAGTACTCTCCTCCTCCACCTTTTTATTTCCCATGGAAAATGGCTTAGTATCCATCAAATTTCCAATCTTGTCACTCCAGCTTGTGAAAAAATAACTGCTAGTTTATCTGTCAGCTAAGGAACTGCAGTTTTCTTGCAGCTATCCAGGCTTGTCCTCAGACTATAGCTGTGCCCAATATTGGGATGTTGTCCTCATGCAAAATGTGATTTAGGTTCTCCTTATCAATTCACCATTCCTTCCAGTGCTTTAATCAGTTCCTGCACTGGGCCCCGTCTCTTCTTCTTGAAGTGTTTTTCTTTCTAAGCACAGTAAAATGTCAGGTTTGCCTCTTTGTGTTCTTGTGCATCTTCAGAATTCAGCAAATGTATTGTGAATCAAATTGGATATACATATCTCTTAGAATAGAGGCAAGGAGAGCAGTTAAGAGGCCAGTCTAGGCAAGAAGTTATGGTGGCCAGAATTAGCATATTATTTATAAAGATAGGTCGATATAGATTAACATGGAAAGATTTGGTATAGATTTTATGCTGTATAACCTGTAACTGTGGGGAATCTAGGAAGGAAGGTGGGAAGAGAAAGAGTCAAGGAAGGCGATGTCTTCCAGCTATGGCTGTTGGGTGGCTTTTGGCAATATCTATTGTGATAGTAGGCAAATTAGGGGTGCAAGATTTGGGGTTGCCAGTAAAGGAGAGAAAGGCTGCTCTACTCTGGTATACTCTGCCTTCATTTGTACTTTATAAGGAAGATGAAGCCCTGTTACCACTGACCATAAGTGTGTGTGTGTGTGCGTGCATGTGTGCACGTGTGTGTGTGTATTTGTGTGCATGCATGCGTGTACACATGTGCCTTCACCTTGGCTATGCTTACTCACAAGAGTACATTCTCCTCTGACCTCTATCCTCAGTGTAGGATTTTAAATAAACAATGACCATACAGAAGCCAAATTATATGAGAGATCTTCTGTTGCTTAATTGAATCCTATGTGCTAGAAAAAAATACCATGTGGTTCCCTACAAAGTCCATCCAGGGCACTAAATGCAAAGTACATGGAGTTTCCTACAAGTCTACTCTGAACAAAATGAGGACCTGTGCTATGACTTTTCCTTGAGGAAGAAGGTATGGGTCAGAGACTTAGCCAGTATTATCATGAGCAAAGCCATCCCCAAGGTTGGTGACCACCTGTGGTCCACTTCAAGCTCATCACCTTCTCATGGTGGCACAGAGAGATGAGCTGCCCCTCCTGATTCTGTGTATTACCTGACTATCTCTTGGAAACCTCCAGAATGAGATGCTCATGATTAATTCAGATGGCCAAGGAAAGTATGTGAATCCAAGCTGCTGTAAACATTAAATGAGTTGAGTCAAGAGAACTGAGTTGGTGAACAACCTAAAGACAGACTAAGAGTTCTCAGCAGGTACCATCCTCAAAGCCATCTGCTAATGGAATCATTTTGTTGCTTATCCAGACATTCTTGAAGCATCCTATTATGACAAAGTTCTCATACAAGACTATAAGATGCACATGTTAATTCCATGGCAAACTTTTTATGTTAAAAAATAAAATTGGACACCATTCAAAGTCCTCTGCCCCACTGCAATCAACTATCAGTCAGTCCTCTCTACCAGCAAATGTCCTAGGCATACTATGAAGTGAGAAGTTTATTTATTTAATTTGTACTGCATTAATAAGTGAATGAGAAATGAAGGCTTCCCCTTCACTCTCATCTTGCTTCCTCAGCATTTTCCTACATTTAAGCATCTCAAGAGAGAACTTGAGACTGGAATTGGGTTTTGATGTGGAAGATTGTGAGGATATAGGAAGTGGTATATAAAGATCATAGTGTGTAGTTGATTGTTGGTGATTTGACCAGTGCCTCAGAGCAATAAATTTTAATGCTTCATTTCCTCTGGAAGTTATGAATGTGGCTAATGGAAAAAACTAGTTAAGAAACCTTCTTAACTGATTCTGTAGAAAATAGTTGATTGAATTAGTGGGTTTCTATTAATAGCAATAGTCAACTGAAATTATTAGGGCTGTTGAGGTAATTGCAGGGACATTCTTTGCTGAGAGGTTATGACAGAATCCCAGGAGGTATTATTTTCACTTTTACAATGTATGGTGAGATTGTTCCAAAAGTCGACACCTCTGTATCCCCAGAGTCTTTGTCCAGTGAACCCCTTGCCTTTGTAGTGTGAGTAGTTGGCTTACAGCTTAAGTTCAATCCTTCTGAAAACTATGCTATTTTACATGCTCTTGATGTTACAGATTATCTCATGTGGCTGACTTCAGAGCTTCACTGAAATCTTCTGTATGAAATTGCTAATTCATAAGTGCCAAGGGCTGGCTGAGTTCATGCCTGCTATGCCAGCTACATATTTGATGCATATTTATTCTCTATGTAAATGGTAGATGCAGATAAAGTTCTATCTCCAAAGACTCATTTTTTAAAAAAACATAGTTGATTTACAGTGTTGTGCCAATTTCAGCATAGTGACACAGTCACACACACATACGCACACGCACGTGTGTGTGTGTGTGTGTGTGTATGTATACACAGTCTTTTTTTCACACTGTCTCCCATCATGTTCTGTCCCAAGAGAGTGGATGTTGTTCCCTGGGCTGTATGGTAGGACCCCATCATTATTCATTCTAAATGTTAATAGTTTGCATCTACCAACCCCAAACCCCCTGTCCATCCCTCTTCCTTCCCACCCCCTCCCCTTGGCAATCACAAGTCTGTTCTCTATATCTGTGAGTCTATTTCTTTTTTGTAGATATATTCAGTTGTGCAATATTTTAGATTCTATATATAAGTGATCTCATATGGCATTTGTCTTTCTGTTTTTGATTTATTTCACTTAGTATGAGAATCTCTAGTTGCTTCGATGTTGTTGCAAATGACATTGTTTTGTTCCTTTTTGTGGCTGAGTAGTATTCCATTGTGTATATGTACCACGTCTTCTTAATCCATTCATCTGTTGATGGACATTTAGGTTGTTTCTATGCCTTGGCGTGCCAGTATCTTTTTGAATAGCTTTGTCCAGATATGTGCTTAGGAGTGGGATTGCTGGATCATGTGGTAGTTCTATGTTTAGTTTTTTCAGGAACCTCCATAATGTTTTCCAAAGACTCATTTTGATTTAAAAATGAATCTGTTCTTTTCTTTTTGGAAAGGCTTACCTCCAACCAGTTTTACCTGACCTCTGGGTTTGAGGTTCCTCATAGTCCATGAGAAGGTAACATGGAGAACCAAACCTTAGAGATGTCAGTTCTCTTCCTTGAGATGGGCATTGCTTTTGTGGTTATAGCCAGCCATCAGTAAAACTGTATGAGGGAGAGTAAAATACCTCATTATGGGTAGAGTCAGGATTATCCTGTTTATGAGCTCAGTTTAATTAATTATTAAAGGCTAAGACATTTAGAGAAAATTTTAACAGCGTTCTATTCAGATCAGAGTGGCTAAGAATCAAGTGTAAATGGTTTTAACTATTGTGTTGTTTCAAGAACTGTCCATTTGGGGAGGTAACCTGAGATATGAAGTGGAGAGGCCTGCGCTAATGGTCAGAAGACTGGCTTCAGAATCCTCATTTATTCTATAAATAAGGCGATAAAGACAGTTTTGCAAGTCAGTGGTAAGGAATCCATAAGCTATGAGAGTACCAGACAGAGAGAGGCACTGACTCACTGTAGATGTCCAATGAACATTTGGTTCAATTAGATGTCTCAGTCTTCTCAGTCTTCTTTAAGAGAGTTTTTTCTTTTCTTTTTTTTTTTTTAAATGGCTGCCCCTGTGGCATATGGATGTTCCCAGGCTGGGGGTTGAAGTGGAGCTGTAGCTGCCCCCTGATGCCACAGCCACAGCAACATGGAACCGAGCAGCATCTATGGCCTATGCCACAGCTTGTGGCAATGACAAATCCTTAACCCACTGAGCAAAGCCAGGGATAGAATCCTCATCCTCACAGATACAATGTCAGCTTTTTAACCTACTGAGCCACAGCAGGCACTTCTCAACAGAGTTTGTTCAGGGAGTTTCAGTGAGCCAGGAAGTTTCGTAAGATGCAGTGGTCATGATTTGTGAACCCTGGTCTAGGGTATTCTTTTTTTAGGCTGGAGGAAGACCATAAGACCTGATCTAGAAGATTAGAATTTTAATACTGATCTTTCTTTCTTTTGTTGTGTAATGTTTGGGCAAGTTCACACAACCTTTGAGCACTCAGTTTCTTACCTGAGCTGTAGGAGTAAAACAGATTATCGGAATCTGTGTATTTCCTTATCTGTAAAATAAGCACAGTGATAATAGCCACCTCATAAGATATTCAGGAGGCTAACATGATTCAACACTTGGAAGATGCTCTAGTAGAGTGCCTGTTGCATGGTCCGTCTCAATAAATGTTAACTGGAGTGATTTTTTACTTCTTCCTAGCCCTCACTTGAATGAAATCACCATTCATGGATATTGGAATGCTGAGTACACTGTTAATACTGTTAGTGCTTGACAGTTTAATGGGAAAAAAGAAAAGGAGGAAAAAAAACCCAAACTTCTCTATTGTTTCCGATTTTACTCTACTGGAATTTTCTCCCTCTCCCTCCTGCCATGATGTTTCTTTGTGGCAGAGCAACAACAACAGCTACAGTCTTGACCAAATTCCGGAAACTAAGGATGAGAAAGACCAACGCTCCTGCCTAGGTCTCTTCTGTGCCACTGGGTTTTCTTTGGTGGGAATACTTCACATATTCCCTTGGGAACCACATAACTGTGAGCTCAGCAACTTCCTGGGACCAGAGGCCGAAGGCTCCTGCTTCCCTTACAGCAGGCTCGTGTTCTTAGGAACCAAGCATTTCTTCATCCTGGTAGAAGGTCATGGCTTTTCCCTTCCTGTCTTGGCAGCTCCTGCCCAGCCTCAGACCCAGTCAAGACAAGTGGGGCTGCTGTGTGGAGGGCAATTCCCTGAGCCCCTAAGAAAATTCAGAGAACCTCTCAGAAGACAAAGCTTTGGATTGGACTACAGCTTCACCTGTGACTCTTTCCTAGCAAGCCATGGTGTTGGATGAAACAAGAAGATGTGAACTGTAATCCAGTCACAAAAGCCAAAAGTTGAGGAGAAGTTGCCATTTCTTCTTCCTGCTTACCATTCAAGGATCTATTTCCCCAAATCCCTGTTAGAGTTATTGGTATCCTGGCTTTATACATATTCCATGGTATTTGAATGCATAAACTGGTGCTCACATCATTGGTTTGAAGTTAGTGGTTCTGCCACACTCTAGCTATATGACTTAGGCATGTTAGTTATCACTCTGAGCCTCAACTTTCTCATCTGTATGATGGGAGTAGTCCTATCTCTCCTGCCTGCTTGGTCAAATAAAATTGCAGCTTTGTAAGTCTGAAACCTTAGGGTCCCAGGAAAGCTTGTATGTTATCTAATTCAGCTTTTGTCTACTGTAGGTGACCATGCCCTCACTAGCATCCTAGACAAATGGTCCTCCATCTTCAGACTGAGCTCGGACTGGCTCGGGAACTGACATTCTCAGGAGCTTTGATTGTTAGAATGTCCTTTCTAGTGCCAGGCTGAACTCTGAATCCTCTAATAGCTTTTACTCACTGGTTTCTGTTTCATCTGTAGATCCAACAATGCATTTAATATCAAAGTGTTCTGTGTTTTGAAGAGCACTGTACACCGTCCATTTAACTGGTTATCAGTCATCTTTTCAGCTCCTTTGCTTGCTCTGCCCTTGGAGTTCTGATCTGGATGGACTGCATGGAACAGGACATGGCATTGGATGTTCCTGAACATTCTCAAATATCTTTGTGGCATCAGTTATAAAACTTTTCCTGATCCCAATCTGATTATTACTAATGGTAGGTGTCCCCACACATAGTGGGTATGCTCAAATCCCAGAGCCATAATTGAAAAAGCATGTTTCTTAACATGTTTAAACTATTTTAACTTGGAAGTAATTTCCTCCTGTATTACCTTGAGATGAACCAAATTTTAGTTAAAAAAAAAAAGGAAAAAAATCTAAAGAATTACATGAACGTTATTTGTAACCAATCTGCTGTAAAATAAAATATTTTTGTATCTTATACCTTGGTCTTGTTTATGCATATACGATTATGTATTTATGTGTAATTGTTGAAATTATGCTATTATATGGCTCTGCATTTTGCTCTTTTGTTGAACATTATATTGTCTTTTCCCATGTCATTATCAATTATTTGTAAGTATCATAATGGTTGCATCATAATATTCTGATGAATGAATATACTAAAATTTGCTTAGTCAACTTTCTCTTGTAACCTCTAATTTGTAACCAGTTTTCAGGAGCTTTAGGGCTGTTCCCTTTGAGAAGAGGGAATATGAAAGAAGGCAACACCTCTAGATTCCCACAGCAGGATTTTATTTTCCAAGTGCTGGGTTAATCTCATCACTCTTCATTTCCTAAGTGGGCAGAATTTACAGGAGATGTAGATCAGATCCTTTTAGAGCAGGAAGGCTGAAAAAGCAGGTTGGTTTATGTGTGTGTATGAGTGTGTGGGTGACCTCAATTCACAAATTCATATTTAAAATGCTACACTGGTGATTTCTGTTACCAATAGGAGGTTCGGATCTGTTTCATTTATTGATACAAACTGGGTCCACCAAGGGCTTGAGCTGCCTCTTTCCTCTGACATCAAGGATTTTCCTTGATCAAGGAAATCAATGAAATCCAGGCATTAGGGGGTTGTTGTCCTTTGATGTCAGGGAGAGAACTTTTAATGCACTTGAATCCAGAGCTGGAAATCGAAGAATGACAGGTTTGTCTTCCATGAACGTGACCTTGAGGCTCTCTTGTTTTTTAGATCCTTGCTTTGACAGCAGAAAAGCTCCACTCATATAATCAGTCATCTGAGGTCATTGGTGAGGGGGCAACATCCCCACTGCTCTGTACACTTACAGACCCAATCACCAAAATAGGAGAATGGGGATCTCTATTGTTTACAAATTTCCCAAATGAGTTGTGTTAGATAAATTTAAGAGATGGACCATAACCCATGCAGAGGTTTTTAGGCCATCAACTTAGCCTGAAAGAGAATTACCCTGTCCTCAAACCTGTATTTCCAACACATTTTAATATCTTAGATGAGATTTATTTTGAGCTTTACTTTGGAGTTCATCTTAGGCGGTAATCAAAATCACATGATCAATAAGAACTAGCTTCATAAACCTGTAGAAAGGGTGATGGAAGGGATTTTTCCAATTAAAACTTTATCATTTTTGAAACAAACATCCCACATCTCCCCAAAGGCACTGCCATTAAGAGAGAATCAGCTGCATTCCTCCATCATGAGCCAATACCACCCCTGTGGAATGCAAAAAAAAAAAAAAAAAAAGTCATGTGTTATTACCTATGGGTGACTGGCTGGTTTGAGGCAGTAGCATATGGTTGACTGTTGGAACAAATAAAAATAAAACCATACGGAAACTTCTGGTTGCTTAGCCTCAGTAGAATTCTCAAAACACAATGCAAAGGGCTAAGCCCAGACGCAGCTTCACTCCATCTGTGCCTCGTCTTCAGCCCAGGGAAGCGTTAAACCTTATTGGGCCTGGTGGCTGGGGAGCTTCCAACACCACACTGCTCAGAGTTTTCTGATGTCACAAGTTTCTGTTTGAACAAATGAGAAACTGTTAATCGTGTATCTGATTTGCTTATTAGGAAAGATGAAAAGTCAACCCACCAAGATGACCTGCTGGTGTCAGAAGCGAGGGTGCCCTTGTGAACAGGGCCTTGTGGTGGTGGCTGAGGCAAAGAGGCATGAAAGTTCTATGTCCTTCCCTTTCCTGTGGCATAATTTCAACAATCAGGGAAACCAGGTCTTAAAACCTCTAACTTTGTTCATAACACAGACAAAAATCGTAGATGAGAATTACGAAAAACGGGAAAGAATAAGTTACAGGAAGCAGAGGTGGGAGAGAGGTATAGCTAGTCTTTTCTGTGGTTAATTTTTTAAAATAATCAGAGGGCGTTCCCACTGTAGCACAGTGTGTTAGGAGTCCAACTGTAGCATCTCAGGTCGCTGCAGAGGTGCACGATTGATCCCTAGCCCAATGCAGTGGGTTAAAAAGTTCTAGCTTGGATTGAGTTCCTGGCCCAGGAACTTCCATATGCCACAGGTGCAGCCATAAAATTAAAACAAAACAAAAACAAAAAAAACAAGAGTCTGAAAATCGTGGGTTGCTCGAAAACAAAAACAGCTTCTCTTTTCCTTGTTGGGCCACCTACAAGGAGCATTCATGCTTCCTATTCTCTGAGTGTTGTGAGGCTGTTGGACTTTGTGGGTGGGGACGTATGTACCTAGCTCCAGGAGAGCAGGAGCCACAGTAGCAGGGGGATAGCCCTCCATTGAAGTGTCATTTCCTACAGAAATGCAGGTGGACCTCAGGGTCATTTGTCCACTGAATATGATTCCTGGGACAAATTTTTTTTTTCTTTTTAGGGCTGCAACTGCATCATATGGAAGTTTCTAGTCTAGAGGTCACATCGGAGCTGTAGCTGCTAGCCTACACCACAGCTACAGCAACTCGGTATCCCAGCCGCATCTGTGACTTACACCACAGCTCACGGCAATGCCAGATCCTTAACCCACTTAGCAAGGCCAGGGATTGAACTTGCGTCCTCATGGATACAAATCAGATTTATTTTTGCTGAGCCACGCTGGGAACTCCCTGATTCCTGGGACATTAAAGAAATGAGAGGCAGGTTTCCTAAGCCTGTGTCCAGTTGCCCCTTGGGGGAGGAGAGAGGCAGAAATGGCCCCTGAGAGTTAGCTGCTGGATCCATAAAAGCCTTCAAGAGGGCAGCCGGTCACTCCTAGAGGCTGGGTGCCAGTCCAAGCCAAAGGGGTATAGGTCTTGAAGACCCTTTCAGTAAAGGGTGTGAGTGCTGAAGGGACAGCAGGCTCAGTGCCCTGGAGCAGGGTCTGAGGAACAGGTTATGTGTTCTAAGTAAGAGCAAAACCATGGATCACAACCACTGTAGGCACAGTTGGCACAGGGAAGACTAAATGCACCCAAACAGAAGGACACGAGCCAAAGGGACAAAAACTCCAGAGGCAGAACAAAGTAGGTAGCTCATATGTGTCATAAAAAGCAAATGACTGTCAGAAGTCAAAGGAGCTAGCTTAGCAAGCAGGGTGGGTACCTTTCATACTGAGTAGCCACTCATTTCATCCTGAGATCCTTTATCTCATTGCACAGGGGTACCTCGTGGGCCTTAGGCAACTTTGGGCCTTTTTTTGTGGTACTCAGTGAAAGCATCTGTGACGGATGATGGCTGAGGGGGGCCCTCGTCTCGCTCTCCTCAAGGAAGTGCAGATGGTGGCAGAACAAAGACTGCTCTCTCCCTGGAGGCTTAGACTTGGCTTCTTTATGGTTGTGACTACCGTGTCACACTGCCTTCACACTCAGGAGTCTTTCAGGAATGTTCTGCTTGGTGGATGCTGGGCCTGTCCTTTTGCCCTTCTGAAATGTGCTCAGAAAGGATTGGGAAGAGTTGGGGGAACAGGAAGCTCTCAACAGGGCCTAGAATCACCTCCTAAGGGCATTAACAGATTGCTGCATATTTTTTAATAAGCTTTGGGGGAAAGGAGAAGGTTAACAGCTGAGGCTTGACATCCTCTAACTTTCCTTTCCTTCCCATTCCCTCTTCCCAAACTTTTTTTGGGGGTTTCATACTTGAAAAATGGTAACGTAATAACTAAAATACTTATTCCACATTTTCTGTGCAAGCTTTCTGCCCCACCCCCACCCCTGCCTCTTTTTTTCTTTTGTGATTCATTGTTGTGTATGATCCAAGCATAGAATGACTACAAGCATAGAGTGTCCGCTCCGGGATGAAAACTTGGATGCTTCCAAGGCAGTATCCCTTGGAAGGCGTGAGACTCTGGCTAGTGGTGGTGAAAGATTCAGTGCTCCCATGTGATAGTGATTATTCACAATGGCCTGAACCTCATGACACTGTATGTCTGATCAATAAACCCAATGAAAGCACTGTGCTCTCTCTCAGGCATCTCTCTTTGCCCTCAGGGCTGTCTCCCCCCTTGTCAGATGAGCTGGTTTCAAGGCCTGGAAGCTGTGTGTGTTGGAAAATTTGCTATTGAGGGGGCTTTGTGGCAGAAGTTTTGAGGACAGCACTCACCGCCCAGTCTGCCCTAAATCTAGAAAAGAACCTGCATCATCTCCTCAGTCTGTCTGGCTTTACTGATTATAAACTTTATTGTCTTTTCTCATCATAGCGTTTTTGTTTGTTTGTTTGTTTGCTGATGATAAAACCAATACATACTTGATATAATAACAAGCAATATAAATTGTAAAAATCTAACAGGGTGATCACTCATTATTGAGCTGCCACTTATGGATAATCATCACTAACTAGTATATATTCTTCCAGTTATCTTTTGATGCTTTCATGGATATATAGAATGATCGTGCATGTGTTTATAGGATAATGTTTGCATTGAATCTATAGATCGAGTCAGAAAGAACTGACATCTTAATACTATTGAGCCCTTCTGTTCATGAATATGGATTATCTCTCTATTTAGTCTTCCTTTGATTAGTTTCAACAGTCTTGCAATTTACCTTATTTAGCTCTTAAACATGTTTTGTTAGGTTTATACCTAAGTATTTCTCCTTTTGGATGTTAATGTTACCTCATCCTGTTTAATGATGGCAAAGTAGTCTCTATTGTATGGATGTATTTAAGAACCCTCAATTCTTAAATGCATATTTAATTTGGATGATTTTTAAAAGATGAACAAACAAAAGCATGGTTTGTTCACCAGCCACCACCAATTCAGAGATGGTGATATATCACTTGGTCAAGCCGGAGACCCAGAAAAATAAAGAAACTGATCTATAATTGTCACTCAGGGTAACAGTTGTCAAATATACCAGCATAAATAGCAGCAAACTAGATTTTATGATTTGGGTAAGCCTACTCTAAATAAGCACCTAAAACCAACTTAATCTGATAGATAGGTAAATAGATAGAGAGATAATACGTGTGTGTTTGTGTATATGTGTGTTTCCAAGAACCACTGATTTAAAATAGCATAGAAAAACCTTAACATTCTTCTGGTTCTCAGGTTATATTTGTAACCCAGCCAGGGAAACTTAAAATGATGTTTTACAACTGTCATCTAAATTTTGATCCATTACAGACCATTTTAGGATACCTCTGATTTATACTTGCTCACATCTCTACTGTACTTCATAAGATTAGATTTTAAGGAGGTTTTTCCTTGAACGTTTAGGAAAAGTTTCAATATATTGTTTGTCTAGTGTCCTCTTCAAAAGTCTGGAAACCTCCTCTTTAGGATTTAGGCAGTTGTCTCCTTGATATCCTGGAGGCTTTTCTTTCCCACCTGCTCAGGAAATATGAGCCCTGTGTTGTAGCTGATTTGAAGTTTAAACAGACTGTAATTCAAGTGTGACAGCAACTCCACTGTTTGTTCAGCGGGCTGTTAAGCCTGTCATATCCCAAGGCAGCCTTCCAAGCAGTTTTATTTAATTGCTCAAGCACAAGAAATACAAATATCCAAGTACACTGTTTGTCTGAAGCTTTTTTCCCTGGACCTTGCCATCAGCTAGCATTCAAGTTAGAGAGAAATAAACTTGGTGAAATGATCCCTTGAAGATTGAAGACCACAATAAACTTGTAATACACTAGATCTCCAAAGGATGGTTTGGGGATAAAAATGTGGCATCAAAGGAATGTTCTTCCTCACTTTTCTATAAATAATTGAAAAAATATTTAGAGAAAGCGATCAATAGACTAAGATTACAAAATAAATCCAGATGAGCAGACCCTGCATCTTTGACCCACTACTTTATCCTTTTCTTAAACTTTTATTTATAAGACCAGCTATTAGTGTGAATCTAGCACTAGCAGTATAGTCTTCTAACAGCTGTCATTCTTACCAGATTGATTTAGAATAAGGGTTTTAGACAGGTTGATTTAAAAGAAAGACTGTGATCACTAATCTTGAGCATGATTTTGGCCTTGTTTTTCAACGTTTGGTGAGTTTCTAGTTCCTTGGAAAAGATGTAAAGGAATTCCCACAAGGATCCTATGTGAGTTACTTTGATATACTTTTTAGCAGTAGCTCTAGCATTTTTTTTTTTCAGATGATGGATGGGCTTGACAGGAAGATATGTTTGACTATTTTCAAAGCTGTATTGTAGTTTTTAATTACAGTAGTAGTTAAAGGTGTAGATATTAAGAATTAAATAGGATGCACAGTGTGTAAGGCCACAGATATTAGGCAGATATGGCTCATGACTAAGGTTGGCAGGTTCAAAAGGTGGTAGGCTAAAAAGTGATCACCAACCCTAAAGGGGGCAGCAGATGTCCATCTCTAGCTAAGTGTTACAGGAGGCCAAAGAGAGCTCAGGGGAAGATCTGAGAATCTTCAGGTCTGTTTGGGGGCTTATGGAAAGGACTTGCTTTGGCCAGTAGAATGTTTATTATTCATGCAGAATCTTGAAAAAACTTTTTGCATGAGTTCATCTCCTCTTTTGGAATCCTGCTACCTGGAGTACAAGCTAAGGTTAAACTGCCTGAGGAAGGAACAACAGGAGGGAGGAAACATGTCCCAGTCAACCAGCCTCCTGTTAGCTAATTTTCAAACATGAGGGAACCCAACCAAGATCAGCAGAAACACATAGCTGAAGCTGACTGCAGACACATGGTAAGTCCAGCTGGGCCTGGCCTAAATCAGAATTTCTGTCACCCCACAGATTCATGAGAAATAATAATAAATGTTGATTGTTGTATAACACTGAGGTTTTATGGTTGTTGGTTAGGCAGAATTAATGTGGCATCCGATAACTGGTACAACAGTCCACGGAAAGTTGTCAGTAAATGTTAGCTATGTTATCTGGTAGAAGACACTCATTTTTTATTGACTCTAAGGTGCTTAGATGGTGATGCCTTCATGATTCTTCCAGGGGCTGTCTATAGAAGGTTTTCGCTCAAAGCCTCCTGGTTGACATTGACTATTATAATGCATCAATTCTAAGATGCATCCTGAATTTTGAAGATGTTAAAAATGCAAAAATTCTGCTTATTATTAAAATGTTTCCAAGACTCCTCAGGATAGTGATACTTCTGAGTGTAGCTGAAGCCCAGCTCTTCGGAGCTAGAGTGTGTTTTAAAAGTGGAGGTTGTCAGCATGTGCAATATGGAGTCAGAATTTCAGGTTCCTAGAGAACAGGGGCACCTGGAGAGTGTATGGCAAAAGCAGGTCATAAAGCATGGCAGCACTGTCCCCTTTGACCTCTTAGGTGACCAGGCAAGGAGCAGTTTGGGTGACTCATGCATATTCTCCAGGTTGCCTAAACATTACAAGGACAAAGGCTTCAGAAACAAAGCTTTCTTTCACACTTGTGGTTTGAAGGTATAAAATATGTCCCCTCAGGTCTCCTTATGCTGAGTTAGGATAGTGTTTAATTAAGCTGCCTATAAATGATGTTGGGACAGCCAGGGAGAGTGTAAATATTACAATTAAAGGCACTCATTTTACATTTTGCTTTTGATGTTACCCAAGGGTTTGTATGTTACACAGGGACTAATATTTTATTCCATTATCTTAAATCTTTTATAGTCTTTAGTAGATTGGGGTAAATGGAGTTAAATTGAGCATTTACATTTTTAATAGATGTTTACAAGCATCACAAATAAAAATGAATACTTGCATTCCATTGTTTTATACTGTCTTGGCCCAAAACATTCCATGGTTTGAGTCCTACCCTTGACTATGAATCATCACCTTCTGAAAAGAAAATCATATTCTCCTTAAAAAAATAAAAAACAAGATTCTATAAGAGTTCCCTGGTGTCTCAGCACATTAAAGATCTGGCATTGTCACTGCTGTGGCTGTGGTTACAGCTGTGGCACAAGTTCAATCCCAGGACTGGGAACTTCTACATGCAAGACACACACACAAAAAGATGCTATAGACACCTTCTGTAGACTCTGAGAGTTACTGCAATAATGGATGTCCCAAAACTGTTTGAAAAACTGATGGTGCAACAGGAATCTTGATTGGTCCTTTCAGCAAAAGCCCTGAAGAAAGTGATTTCCAGTCAAGAGAAATTAGCATTGTAACCGAGTGCTAAGCTCATTCAGAATCATCTTTCTGGAAACCCTCCTGCACTGTTGGTGGGAATGTAAGCTGGTATAGCCACTATGGAGGACAGTATGGAGGTACCTTAGAAATCTATGCATAGAACTACCATATGATCCAGCAATCCCACTCTTGGGCATATATCCAGACAAAACTTTCCTTTAAAAAGACACATGACCCCACATGTTCATTGCAGCTCTATTTACAATAGCCAAGACATGGAAACAACCCAAATGTCCATCGACAGATGATTGGATTAGGAAAATGTGGTGTATATATACACAATGGAATACTACTCAGCCATAAAAAAGAACGACATAATGCCATTTGTAGCAACATGGATGGAACTAGAGACTCTCATACTGAGTGAAATAAGTCAGAAAGAGAAAGACAAACACCATATGATATCACTTATATCTGGTATCTAATATCCAGCACAAACGAACCTTTCCACAGAAAAGAAAATCATGGGCTTGTAGAAGAGACTTGTGGTTGCCAAGGGGGAGGGAGTGGGAGAGATTGGGAGCTTGGGGGTCAATGGATTCAAACTATTGCTCATGTAATGGATTTACAATGAGATCCTGCTGTATAGCACTGAAAACTATGTCTAGATACTTAATGCAGCATGACAATGGGAGAAAAATTATGTATACATGTATGTGTAACTGGGTCCCCATGCTGTACAGCAGAAAAAAAAAAGTGTGTTGGGGGAAATAACAATAAAAAATAAATTAAAAAAAAGAATCCTCTTTCTACCAAGGTACTCCTGTTATTCCCTGTGTCCATGTCTAAGATAATACCTTTAGCTTATTAATTTTTGGGCCTGGGAATCAGCCTATTGAACTATTCTCCCTTCCTAAAAATACAGCTTTGCTTTCCTGCTCCGACCTCTTGTTTCCTCAGAGGGCAAACCAAATTCTGTCTCCACTGTATCCTGGGTCTGTGACTTGTCAATTTTCTGTGGTTCTGAACCTCAGTTTCTTTCTTTTTGAAAAGATTTGGTGGTGATTAATGATACTACCGTATAAGGTATGGTGACAGTAAGATACAGCAGGCATCTATACGTAAAGATAAGACATAAAGAGATTTATTTCCCATTCCATCTTTCTTTTTATATTTTATGGTGTTTTTTTCTTTTAATACTGAGTTTCTCTCTTTCAGCTACGACACCCTGATGCCAACCATCTGCCTGAATGTCCAGATTTG
Source organism: Phacochoerus africanus (assembly GCF_016906955.1). Taxonomy (NCBI): domain Eukaryota; kingdom Metazoa; phylum Chordata; class Mammalia; order Artiodactyla; family Suidae; genus Phacochoerus; species Phacochoerus africanus. Next base: position 118,952,634 of record NC_062558.1, on the reverse strand, counting down.
CTGTCTCTCAAATGGCAAGTAACATATTCCTACCATTTGGTGGGGTACTCTTATTTTTTTGATGAATTTCCCTGAAGGGACCACCAGCCTAGATTATCACTGTCTATCTTACTCTACAACAAATTTTCTCTCTCTCTGAGCATTTGTGCTGCTGACCATCTTTGTGGGCATGCTGTAATTTCTTTCCCTTCCAGGAAAGTCCTGAGACAGAGTGCCTCCCGCTTCATAGCCCTGGACTCAGCAGTAACCAGGAAACAGAGAGGGTAGATGAATCAGTGCAGCCCATCACTGACCCTGGGAACCTTGTTTAAAGAGAATTTGATATAGAAATAGGGTCCCCTTGAATTCCTGTCATGGCTCAGCAGTTAATGAATCTGACTAGGATCCATGAGGATGCGGGTTCGATCCCTGGCCTCAGTCAGTGGGTTAAGGATCTGGCATTGCCATGAGATGTGGTGTAGGCCGCAGACACGGCTCAGATCTGGTGTTGCTGTGGCTGTGGTGTCAGCTGGCAGCTGTAGCTCTGATTCAACCCCTAGCCTGGGAACTTTCATATGCCGCAGGCGTGGCCCTAAAAAGCTAAGAAAAAAAAAAGAAGAAGAAGTATTAGAGGCACAGAGGGTGTTAATTAAAGGCGATAAAACCCCTGCAAGCCTCTAACTCAAAGCCAGGGTAGTCCCCTCACAGCCTGGTGCTCTTGTTCCTTCCTCACGCTGACAGATTCCACACACCAAGAGAAGGATAAAGAACTGCCCCGTCTTCTCAAGTCCCCACACCATCTTCATCTTCCCCACATGCCCTCCTCACTTGCATAGGTGGCCAGGAGACAGAGCCAAGGCTGGGTGGCCTTGGCTGGCTGGCCTTGGCTCATAATCTGGCTTCTCTGCCTCTGACTCCTCATATGGAAAATGGGGGCAATGATAAGGACAGGAGCTAATACATGCCAAGTTCTCTGAAACAGTGCCCAGCACACAGTAAGTGCTCAATAAAGACTTGCCACTGAGCTAAGCCTTTAAAAAAAGAAAAAAGAAATAGAGTCACATTTATATAACAACAACTAAAAGGTGACATTGCTGAGATTAGGACCATTTGTGTCCACTGGGATCACTGTAAACATTGACCTCAAGATCTCTAGAAAGTTCATGTGTCGGAGTTCTCGTCATGGCTCAGTGGTTAACGAATCCGGCCTAGGGACCATGAGGTTGCTGGTTTGATCCGTGGCTTTGCTCAGTGGGTTAAGGATCTGGTGTTGCCGTGAGCTGTGGTATATAGGTTGCAGTCTTGGCTTGGATCCCGTGTTGCTGTGGCTCTGGTGTAGGCTGGTGGCTGCAGCTCTGATTAGACCCCCAGCCTGGGAACCTCCATATGCCATGGGAGCAGCCCTAGAAAAGACAAAAAGACTGAAAAAAAAAAAAAAAAGTTCATGTGTCAAAACAGAATTAAAGTGAACATTTGTTAAACGTTTTCTGTGCTCAACTCTCTTCCAAGGGTTCCACTTTTATCATTTCATTTAGTATGCACGATAGACCCATGCTATGGATGGTAAAATGGCTTGGTTTTACATATGTGAGAACTGAGGTTTAGAGAAACTAAGCAACTCACAGAAGGTACTGTAGCTACTGAGTGGCAGAGCCAGTATTTTACCCTAGGAAGTGAGACTCTACAGTTCTCTCTGCATCCTTCCAGCCAAAGCCCTCCTCAGATGGGCATCAGTCATTTTCAGATTCAAGCAGACTGTAGGATGAACTAGAATATGTTAGACAAGTTCTGGGGAGCTGAGGGGAAAGGGACATCCATGGTTCTGTTATGAAGAGAACTACATTTACAGCTACAAATGATCAAATTCAGGACATCATTGTGGTTTTTCTCAGGGGGCAAAGATCAAAAGGATTTCAGGTGCACTCTGTCAGGTTTCCAATGGCAGGGAGAGCACTAAATTACCCCAGTTAAGTCTCTGGGCAACTGTGACTGAAATATCTTCTGAGTATAAAGGGAAAGACAAGGACCCCCCTTGCTCTCCCCTCTTTTGGACTCTACTTTCTGCCCTGTGACATGGAATTAGAAGACACGTGTGTGTGAGCCAGGTCTGATGCTAATTAGAGGAAACTTCCCTCCCTATTATGTGAAGCAATGCTTATTAATTAAAAGTGAATCCTCACAGTGATTGTTAATTAGATAAGGGCGTCCGAAATATGTATCTTAAAGCAGAAACATAGCATATTTATTTTTGTTCTTGCCCTTTAGTATCAAAACTATGCTGTTTAAGAACATAGCCATGCAAGGAGATTTTAAGATGCTTCTACTTCTCTCTCTTCAGGAAGCTTCATCTTTAGTTTTGAATCCTTGGGCTGAGGTCATGTAATAATTTCTCCTGCCTTTTGGCAATGTCAGGAAGTGAGAACTATTTTTTCAAACACGTGCTTTATTACATATAAAACTAAATATGTTTTTTAACCTTTGAAAAATTAAAACGTATTAGGATGCATGTGTAGTCACCAGTCTCATGCCTCAGAAACTCTTCTTGTTTGAAAGGCACAGGAGTAAACTTTACTTAAAAGGTGGGAGAGAGGTTTGTTGGAAAACTATCATTAGCCCTGGGGATAAGACAGCAGGAACTTGGACTAAGATTCTACCAAAGCAACAGTATGGATCATGCCCTTGCGAACTTTGAACACTCCCTTACTCTTACTATCATTTAATGAAGATTCAAAGTCCTGAGGAAGAGACTCCAGTTGACCAAGACTGGGTCACCAACTCACATCTTGACTTTCCCAGGAGATGGGGGAGGAACAATATGGCCTCCTTGGCTCTCATCAGGGGGGAGTGGCAGAGGGAGGGTGGGCTTAGGTTCTGCTGAGATCCCACTTTGTGGACAATTACCCAAATAGGAGATGGTCTTTGCTACAGAAACAGAGGTAAAGTGTTGTGTGCTAACTAGCCAGAAAATTTTTTTTTCTAGGAAAAAAAAAATGTGAAAACTGTATATGATGTGTACGTGAATGTCTTATATAATGTACTGGTTTCTGAAAAGCTTCATTTCTTATTTCAGTTGTAAAAGGGTAACCATTTATTTGTAATAATTTGGGTGCTCCATCTTTTCACAGCTAGTAATGAGAAACGAAGCCTCAGATTGATTTTGTTTAAAAGTAGAATTGTCCTGTAATGGCTTTATCCAAAGGAAAGAGGCTGAATATGAATTGAGATCCCATGGGGAAGAGAATTCTGAATTCTGCCAGCAGGAAGATCCTCTCTTGAACAGATCTTGTTGAAAGGTTCCACCACAGATCCTGTTACTTGAAACAGATAATTATCCTTTAGGAACTGAATGTTCTAGGATCTGTTTCTTCTTTTTTCTTTGTGTGTGTGAACATGTATGTGATTTTTCTTTGCAAGATACATGCAGTTTCAACCCTGACTAGAATGATTGATGTTATCCTCCTCTCCGAGGAATAATTTTTGCTTGCTGAGTGCCTGCTAAGAGCCTCTGCATCTTCTTTAATGTCTTCTTGTGGTGAGGAGGCTTTTCTTGAGGACCACCATCCCTGGGCACTTTTTTTTTTTTCTGTTTTCCAGGAAACTGGGACACACAATCTCCTGCTTGATATCTCTGTTCTCTTGTCCTTTCCTGCAAGAGGGTCATGCATCTCCTCCAAGTCCACTCTTTCTGGCAATTCTGAAGGCCTTCTGATAAGACCTAATTTGACTTGGTTCTTGGAGAAATTGATGTTGCTATTTGTTTTTTAATGCATGCGAATTATGAGCATGAAAATAGCTCCCCTTATCTCTCAAGAAACATCAATAGTTGGTAACTGCGGTCTTTGTGGGCACCTCTGAGAATCTGCCCTTTTGAGTTGCCTATCCAATGTGGCTATAACCGAAGCCCAAAGCCTCTAGCTGGCCTGCAAATCAGAACCAAGAAATTTAGAGGGCTTTAAGTCCCATGGAACCTATGATTGGGGATTTCAAGGCCCAGTCAAATTTTACAGCATGGTAAAACATGAGGCTGAATTTGCTAAGTTAGTACATTAAGATGAAAACAAAACAAAAAATAAACAGAACACTAAAACCAAACTCTGGCAGTTTACAAAGGATTTCAAAAAAAATATTTTTATCACTGAAAGGATAATCTCAAATGAAAGGATAATCATTTGTTTTGAACAAATTCGGTTTTATGAAAAAACATATTTTTTTCTTATATGTAAAACACACATCATTGAACCCTTCAACATTACACTCTACAATAAGGATAAATCTCAGAAATGTAATGGTGAATGAAAGAAGCCAGATACAAAATTGTTCACACTGCACAGTACCATTTACAGAAGTGATATAAACAGGTGAAGTTGATCTCTGCTGATCTGAGTCATGACAGTGGGTTCTCATCAAGGGGTAGATGGGGGTTACCTGGTAGGGAATGAGGGCAGGCAAGTTACTAGGATACCAGTAGTGTTTAGTTTCTTGAGCTGAGTTCAAGATCCAGGTGATGTTACTTACATCAATTCATTTTGTGAAAACTCAGCAAAGTTTACAATAATAAATATATATATTCTGCTTCACTTAAAATAAAATTTAAAAACAGATATTCCATCCAAACCCTGTATAGACCAACAGGCATTTGGAAAGCATGGATCTTGTTTGTTTTCCCTTTTGACAGATGAGGAAACTGAGGCCCTGAGGGGGAATCTCTCATGTCCAAAGTCATGGGAGTAAATCAGCAGTCCAACTGATCATGGAGTCCAGGTTTCCTCAGCTTAGCCCAAGGACCTTGCCATGCTGCATGCTCCTTTCTGAGATAATCACTGTGCTTGAGGCATCTCTACCAGAAGGGTCCAACCTACACAAGGGTGCATGTTCAGGTGCCTGCACTTGGCACACACTTGTTTTGTACTAATTGAATGAGACCCAGAATGCATATGGCTTTCATTCATCTTCAGCCAGGGATCTGGGCACTTCTTGATAGATAACTGTCTCTTCCATATTTGTCAGTCTTTGGGCCATCTTATTATCTCTTAACTTTTTTGAGCTGCACCCATGGCATGTGGAAGTTCCTAGGCCGGGGACTGAACCCAAGCCACAGCATAACCCAAGTTACAGTGGTGACAACACCAAGTCTTAACTGCTAGGCCACCAGGGAATTCCTATTATATCATTAAGAAAATTTTTCCTTCCTTTTTCAAGAAAAACTTCTTGAACACTTGAAGTTCTCCAACCGTTCTTATTTTATTTTCTCCTCTCACATTTGCATCACCTATCTTTTTCTTTATACTGGGCCCACCCCCCTTTTTCCTATAGATATGCTCAACTTTCTCCCATCTTAGAAAATTAGATAAACAAAAGCAGAACAAAACAACTAAAAGTAGCCCCTCTCTTTGTCCCTGACGTGAGTCATATGTATTGCATGTCCATCATGTGTCCACCTGCCAGCCCAGCTCATGGACAGGCAGGTCCAGCTTTCCTCTCTAGTTATTTCTTTACATCTTCACATTGTTTGAGGAAATCCGTAATCATTAATTCTTCCTTCTCCTCATCTCCGATGTTCCCCTCAATACATGGTTGTCTTACTCCCACTTGCACTAGTCTGTGGACACTCTTCTTTTGAGGGCTGCCCATGACTTCTTGATCAGGATTCCTTACATCCTAGTTTTTATGGGATATTTATAGTATGTGCCAGAGGTCCTAGAACTCGTATGAATGGATCCCTGTTTTTAAATTCACAAAAATATCACAGATTGAACAATAAATTATATGGTCAAGACTTCCTCTTAGTCACCATATCAGTGGTCATTACTGAGTCCTTCTCAATGACACGTTACATTGGGTGTTTGTGTGTCTAATGTTTACAAGAATAGACTTTGATACAGTGCCCTGGATCAATTCCTAGCTGTCTTGTGTAGGAGCTGTGTGATCCTCAGCAAGTTAGTTAATCATTCTGATCCTCAGTTTCTTCAACTGTAAAAAGAAACTAGTGATAACATAGTTGCATGGGATCAGTGAGAAAGTATTAAAAGTATGTTGTGCAGTGTCTGGCACAGAGTTAGCCCTCAGTTAAGTTGGACCACTTCTCACAGTATCTTCCTTGTTGAATCTAACTCAAGTTCCCCGCAGTGTCTTCTCATCTCAGCTGATGTTTCTTGAGATCCTTCTGTTCAAACTCACTATGATTGCTGTGTTCAGAGTTTCTGTGTTTGATACAACACTAGTGTCTTATGGTTAAGCCGTGGGCTGAGCAGCCCGACCTCATGGGTTCATAATCCCAGCTCTGTCATTTAATAGCTGAATTTACTTGGACAAGTTATTTTACCTTTTGTGGTTTTGACTTCTATAGTTATAAAAGGTTTTTAATCATAAGTAATTCCATAGCAGCTACCTACTTCAGAGCAGTTATTATTAAGATTCAGTAAGCTAAGGCATATATCAGGTGCTTAGCATAGTACCTGGAACAGAGCAAGGAATCACTAGATGTTAGCTATTGTTTTTCTTAACCACCAGATTACATATTTTGGCCCTGTATTCATTCCTCCCTCTCCTGTGCTCCCATATAATAGTCTATGCTTATGGAGTTCCCTTGTGGGTTAAGTTTGCAGGTTAAGGATTTGACGTTGTCACTGCAGCGGTCTCAAGTTGCTGCTGTGATGTGAGTTCAGTCCCTGGCCTGGGAACTTCCACGTGCCACAGGCACAGCCAAAAAATAAAAAATAAAAAAGTCTATTCTTGGTCCTGTGCATTCATCCTCTCTGGAGCTCTCACAAACCGTTGTCTTCCCTTCACACCACCCTTATGTAGTTTAGACCTTTGTTCCTTCTTTTTGAACTACAAGAATATCTTCGTAATTAGTTTTCATGCCTGCAACTGGCCCTTCTTCAATCTACTGTCCATAGTAAATGAGTTGAATTTTCTGACTCTCTGATTCTTTGATATTAAGAAATCCTGTGGTTCCCCCATTGTCTACTGATTGTTTCAAACTCTAAGTCCTGCTATTCAAACTCTCCCGGCTCTAGTCCTGCTATTCAAACTCTCCCCACTCTAGATCCTACTTACCTTTCAAACATTGTTTCTCCTTTGCACACTGTGCTACACCCCGTGGCCCAGCTGAAAGGGCCAGTTGCCTTCTCCTCATGTCTGACTGCAGTTACCTCAGTGGAGACATTGTTTCCACTGTTCCCTTCCTCTCTCTACATGCCCGATTATAGCCATCCTGTGAGGTTCTACTCAGATGCCATCTTCACTCTGACTGCCCTGATATGTTCTCTACCTCTGAAATGGGTGTATATGGGTACTGATGGCTCATCCCATCTCCTCCTCTGAGATACCGTCTACCTCTTTCCAGTAGGTGCAGCACTATCTACCTTGTATTCTGTCTGAACACAATCCTTTTTTTTTTTTTTTTTTTTGCCTTTTTAGGGCTGTACCCATGGCATATGGAAGTTCCCAGGCTAAGGGTCGAATCAGAGCTACAGCTGCTGGCCACAGCTACAGCAACACAGGATCTGACCTGAGTTTGTGACCTACACCACAGCTCACAGCAATGCTGGATCCTTAACCTGCTGAGCAAGGCCAGGGATACAAGCCTCATGGATGTTAGATTCATTTCCGCTGCAGCAAATGGGAACTCCCTGAATATAGTCCTTTTCCCTCACTAATGCTTTTTCAGCACCTACAAATACTTTCTCTGTCCTCTGTTGTCTGTCCTTTATCTTGCAGTTTGCATCAGTATGTCTAGAGGAGGGAAGTGAGCGATTCTTGCTCACAATTAATTGATTTAATTAATCCCACTGTTTGCAGGAACTGAACCTTCTGTGGAAGTCACTGCAAAACCATAAAAGTCTCTAATCCTGCCTTGCAAAAATGTAAACCCAAACTGAGGAGACAGTGCACACACATGAAGATGACTTAGGAACATTCTCAGAGCAGCACTAAACAGGTGCACATTAATGAAGTATCCATGGAGTTGATAAGTGCCGAGAGGATCCAGAGCAGAGAAAGCTCATCAGCCTTGTAGTAAAATGTCAATTTTCTGTGAAGAAGGGAGTTCTATAGAGAGAACAGAAAGAAAGGCAGAAGCATCATCCAGAAAGAGAGGGAGAGTTGTCCTCGTGGGTAGGGGTGCCTGGGCAGGGTGCAGGATGTCTATTTCCTCTGTTGCCTGAGGGGCAAGGCTGGCTCTGTATTATAGAAATTTAGCCCAGTTCTACATATCCTCAGGCCCCAATTTAGAACACTGAGAGCACTCCTTCATGTTTAGTAGGAAAAACATACACTTTGGAATCAGATATGCTGAGAAGAGGTTGGAATTTACTCTACTTCCAAAACCTGTGTTCTGAACCTCAAGCTATGCTAAAGACTTTTGGGCAAACTGAAGCTTAAAGGATTGGAGTTATGGGCCCAGATCATATGCCTGGGCCCATCTCTCCTCAGTACTGGCTGTGTGACCTTGGGAAAGTCTTTTAACCTCTCTGAGCTTCTTTCTAATGGGATGGCCATAAGCATAACTGAAATAGTGTACATAAGTCATATCGTAAAAGATCAATGCATTTTAGATGATATTATCAATATTACCCATTACATTCTTCAGATCAGTATCTTTATCCCATTGTAATGGGAAAACCAATAATGATTTGTTTCTGAGACTAACCTGAAAGATACCTCATCACTGTATTTAAGCAATTGTGTAATTTCATGATTAACATCTATCTTCCATGCTAGAATGAAATCCAAAGTTCAGAGCTTTGACTGTCTTATCTACCACTGGATGCTTGGTACTAAACACCACTTCTAACACAGTGTGAACTAATATACAGACAAACAGGAAGGACTAGGAAAATAAGTTTTAGTAGTAATTATGGGACATGCACAGTTGGTAGATGGTGTACTTCTATGGACTAATGAATTGTGCAAATTATTTCTAGAGTTTTTGGAATGAGGCAATTTGCATTAAATATGCAGAGTATTAGTAATTAAGCTGTAGAATCTAACTTTATCCAGTCTGTTCTTCTGTTTTATTTATGCCTTATTTGCAACAAATTCATGCTCTTATCCTCAGATCCTCTAACTTTGTCCATTGATGCTTCTAATTTTCTCTTATGAATTTTATCACTTACTATACAAATTGAAGTATGTATGAGCAAAGAGTCACCTTGGTTTTAAGAAAATGCTTTTTGTTAGAATCTAAGGCATGGTGTGTCTTCTGACAAATATTTTAATTGTTGGAAAATCTTAATTAGATCCTGGAAGGGAGGAGAATTTCCATAGGGTAAGTTCCACAGATAAAAGAGAGAAAAAGAGAGAAGGAATGAGAGAAAGTGATGGTAAAGATGTTTAGTTGTTAATCAGTTAGACTGACTTTGTCAATTTGTAGTCTTGAAAGTGGCTAACAACTTCATTTGCAGATATTATTAAGTGTCTGCTATATGAAGTGTTGTGAAGTGCTGTACCAGATAGCGTAGGGCTTAGAGAGAAGAATATGGCATAGTTTCTGCTCTCAAGGTTTTTCTTAGTTGTGGAGGGAAATATAAACCAATAAAATTTGAGTAAACCTCTGGAGCAACTTGATTTCAGCCTAGAGAGCCCATGATGTTGAAAGAGTTTAGAAACTAGTCATGAAATGATGACAAGAGTTCAGAGATACTTCTGAGGGAGAAAATAGAAGCTGACTAGGAGTTCCAAGGACTAAATGGCAGTTACATAGAAGATTGTCAGATTAATTTCATGCAGCTTCAAGGGGAAGGGCTAAGGTCGATCCATCTATTATCTCATTCATTCATTTATCTGTTACATAATGCAGAACATCAGCTAAATGCCAAGTGTTTTTATAAGTGCCATAAAGAAAAGAATGCACAAAAATCTGTACCTTCATGGAGAGGAATGTCCTAAAGTCAGATCCAGAGAAGACCAGCTTCAGGAGAGGACTTCTTCAAGACCAGAGCTTTTAGAAAATAGATCATCTATGTATAAGGTCAAAAATCTCTTACAGAATTGTTTAAATGTTAATGCACAGAAAGCACTTGATGCATCCATTTACTGATTTATTTGGCAAGTATTAGTATTTTCTATGTGTGTTGGAAACACGAGGATAAATAAAACCGACAAGGTCTCTCTTGTCATGGAGTTTATATTCTAGATGGAGAGAGAGATACAACAAACAATTACACAAATAAACATGACAGTTCGAAGCAGTGATATGTGTAGAAATTTAAAGCACACTTTATAACTGGAGAGACTGAATGAACTATTTTAAACTGGATAGTCAGCTTGTAGTTGAGTTTCTCCCTTAAGTGATTGTCTTTAGCTGGAGAGAACTACCTCACCTATGGGACCTTTGAGGGAGTTCATATGCAAAGAATCATGTAAGCATATAAAGACCTGGGCATCTCATTCTTATAAAGAAAAACTCTATAGGCCTTTTTTGTTCTAAAGCTCCCCACAAGGTTGCCTGAGACTTTCGCTGATATTGCATCACATATCTACTTCTCAGCCCTGCTTTCTTCCCTCCCCTTCAGAGTTTGTTCATGAGGAGAGCACTTGTCAGTGACAACAAATCTCTGTGATCAGGTTGGGTTCTCTGAATCTGCTTTCCTGTGACCCGTCACAGATATAATTGATAAGGAATTGACCACACAAAAATACATTGCATCTACCCAGCTATTAGAGTAGGATAATAAAATTGGTGACAACATGGTACCGTTATTGATGCAGGCCTATCCAGAAAGATTCCCAAACATGATCTCAGTTAGCTGCCCTCTCATGGATTGTCTTTCCTGACCATATTGCCTTACCATTCCCTTCAGCTTGACTAATCTTCAGACAAGTGCGCTTTTGACCATAGTCCTCTGACTTCCATTTCCTTAGAGCATTTACTTTAGAAAACTTGGAATTGTAAACACTTTCTCTGCCCTTTTGAGATATAAATCTTGTAGCACTTGCCAGTTTTATAAGCCAGGGATATCTTTTCCAAGGATGTGAGCTGTTCCTTCAATTATCAAGATAGCAGCCTTATTTCACAGTGTCTGTGAGAGGTTAGGAGCCCAGCTTTGATTAGCACCAATTAACAAATAACATTTGCCTAATCACATTGACCAAATTCCTCCATAATGCCTTCTACTGTTTTCCAGTAGATCACCAGTTATTTAAAAGTTCTCCTGCCTTTTATTTTAGCAGAGCTAAACTCATTCTCTTTCCTCGTTGCTGAAGTCTTCAATAAAATCTCCCTACTTGTTAAATTCTGTCAATTTTTCTTTGACATCCCTTTTCTCTATTAGTCACTTTGGCAATCTGGGTGGGTTGTCTGGGGAAAAGTGACTAGAGTTATGAGAGCTTTGTTCTCCCATCAGTAAACTCATATTCTGGATTGTTTTTCTGAATTCTTCTAGGTTAGGACCACAGGATATTATAAGAGTCTCCTAAGTTAGACTTCTAGAAGGACAGTAACAATGTCTATGTTGATATTTCAGAAACCCAGTTTGATGATGAGTTGGCGAAGAGCTGGCCTGGGAGATCCAAGCATGGGAACCAAGCCTGGGCTCTGGCATAGCCTGAATGAGCAATTGAGATTTCAGGCCTTTTAGGCTCTGCGTTAGCAAGCTCTAAAATTGATACTGAACATCTTAGAGTATGAGGAACTTGGCTGTTTCTGAGAGTTCTTTCTGTTCTGATTTCATACCAACATCTCTAAAAGTCAAGAGGGCTTCAGAGAGCTTATTTGTTATGATTATACAATGGTCTATAGAGCTGACACACTGAAATTTACAAACTCTGATTGTTACCTATTTTTGCTCTTTATTTTTTGTATTTACTATTATTTTTTTCACTAGGATAAAGTCCCAGAACTGACATTACTAAGTCAAAATGCATACCATGTTTACGGCTCTTGTTACCTGTTCAGATATTTGCCCTTTTGAAAGATGGAAGAAATTTACTTTGCTGCCAGCCCTGGCTGAGTGCAGGGGTATTTCACAATCATGTCCAATTCTTTTTATTAATTTAAATTTGTTGTTTTCATTATTTGTTTGCTGGGACTTCATAATTATTTATATATAAGCATGTATTTAATTGCGATTCAGTCTATTTGTTCCCTCCGGGTGGCATGACAGAGACTCTGGAGATATGTGTCAGGTATCTATCCCTGGCCCAGTCTTCCTATTTAATCTTCTCATTGGTTTCTCATAATCTTCTATAAGTTTAAAGAATTATTTCTGCAGTATTTAAATACTGTGACTTGGAGTTCCTGTCATGACGCAGTGGTTAACGAATCTGACTAGGAACCATGAGGTTGCAGGTTTGATCCCTGCCCTTGCTCAGTGGGTTAACGATCCAGCGTTGCCGTGAGCTGTGGTGTAGGTTGCAGGCACGGCTCGGATCCTGCGTTGCTGTGGCTCTGGCGTAGGCTGGCAGCTACAGCTCCGATTCGACCCCTAGCCTGGGAACCTCCATATGCTGCAGGAGCGGCCCAAGAAATGGCAAAAAGATAAATAAATAAATAAATAAATAAATAAATAAATAAATAAATACTGCGACTTGAACAATGGTGAGACATCTCAGTGAAATTATCACCAAGCATGGAGATGGTCTCTAAAGCAGGAATTATTCCTGGGCTGTTGAGAAAGGGTCTTGTTAGGTCTGGAGTGATGCACATTGAACTCACTTCCTGAATTCCTCCTCTCATAACCCATTTAACTATGAGACTATCAGACATTATACTAAAATCAACTAAGAATCACTCAAAAAGGGAAGAAGATTCCTAGGGGTTCCTTCAGTGTGAGACAGCCAGATAAAAACGATAAAAAGATGTTAAAAAGTGTCTTGACTCGTGGTTCACAGGCTAACTGTGCTTATATAGGACTTGAGTTGTTATATTTTCAAAAACTGCATTGAGGTCATTGTTCAGTATTTTATAGAAAGATTACCGTTTTTTGTTTGTTTGTTTGTTTGTTTGTTTTTTGCCTTTTAGGGCCGTACCAGCAGTATATGGAAGTTCCCAGGCTAGGGGTTGAATAGCAGCTGTAGCTGCCGGCCTTTGCCAAGGTCACAGCAACCCCAGATCCAAGCTGTGTCTGCAACTTACACTGCAGCGCACAGCAAGGCTGGATCCTTAACCCATTGAGTGAGGCCAGGAATTGAATCTCTATCCTCATGGGTACTAGTTGGGTCCTTACTGCTGAGCCACGACAGGAACTCCCAAGATTACACATATTTTGAAACAAATTGAAACAATATGTGAGTATATATATATTTTTTGTCATTTTTGTCTTTCTAGGGCCACACCCACAGCATATGGAGGTTCCCAGGCTAGGGGTCCAATTGGACCTGTAGCTACCTGCCTACACCAGAGCCACAGAAACGCAAGATCCAAGCTACATCTGCGACCTACAGCACAGCTCCTGGCAATGCTGGATCCTTAACACAGGGCCAGGGATTGACCCTGTGTCCTCATGGATACTAGTTGGGTTTAATGGCTGAGCCACTATGGGAACCCCAAGTATAAATTTTTCAATGATGATTCTTTTTCACTTTCAACTTTGGGACACATTGTGTTAAGTTTTTATGTATTTATAGATATTTATAAATAATTTAAAATATTATTTGAAATATCATTATGAGATACTACAACAGGGAATAGTGTATTGAAAACTTCTTTACCTGTTACTACTCAGCTTTATCAAATTTATCAAATTGCCATATTTCAGATTTTTCCATCTTTATTTTTTCTATGCTTACATACATTACTAGATGGGCAGATGTTTAATTCTTTTTCTTTTTACTATAGTTGTAGTCCGCATATAATTCTTCTCGTTACACTAACATTTTCCAACTTAGTACATCTAGGATAGTAGTTTGCAGATTGTCTATACATTAATCATTTGGAGGACTTTTAAAAAATATCCCCATATCATGCCAAGAGTGTTTGAAAGTGTCATTTAGGACTTCTCTATCATTGCTGGATATCTATGTAATCTCAAATTATGTTCCCCAAATTACTCATCACAAAGAGGAAAAGAGTGACCTCATAGTGAAGAAGACTGGACACCACCCTAATCATGTTGTCAAAGCTAACATAACCAAAACTGGGACAACACGGCATCAGTGTCCTTCTCATACGATGCCCCGAAAGCACGTAAACATCACTTTTCTGGCATTTTTATAAAAATGCGTTAACTCGATCTAATCGTGAGAATAGCTAGAACAGACTTAACTATTAAAGGAATTTCTAGAAAATAATTGGCTTAATTTGCAAGCCCACACTCTTTTTTGAAAAGTAAAATGAAAGAAATAACAAGTCTTTCTCCCATTTAGTGGGTGCTCCTAAGGTATTTACTGAACTGAAGCTAGTTCACTGAGGCCAAAACTCATCCCCAGTTGGTCTCTACCCAGAGCATATTTGAGGAACTTGTGAGATTTTTGAAGCTGGTGCCACAGAGAAAGCTGCTCTCTTTCAAACCACCTCATGGTTTACTCTTCAGCATTGGACCTATCAAAAGCTTCCAGAACTGACCTCGATGGAAGGGCAGAAGCCTGGGACTCAAAGTCTGAGATCAGTTCCAGGTTCATCATCAGCCTACTGTGACCTCAGGCAAGTCACAGTAGGGCTCTGTACACAGCGTCTTCTCTTTCAAGGGGAAATGGTAAAAGCTGCCTAATATGAAGAGGTTGAGTTGAGAATGAGATAAGATCATAGCTGTGGAAATCCTTTGGGGTAAAATGTTAAAATTTCTGCACTCTCAAAAGAAAGTAATATCCTAATTTCCTATTATCAAGTGTGTTGTGTTAAAAGAATAAAACTTTACATTAACTGAGAACAAAATCTTACCACCTTGTTCCTTATTGAAACCCTTCCTCAAGTCAGAATCTCAGATCCTACCACCTCTCTCTCCTCTCATTGTCCATTCCCTTCTTCACCTTTCTTTTCTCCCTGAAGCCCCAGCTTTATTTCTGGAAACACAATGATGTCTTCCATAAAAAGCCCTTCAGTCTCCTGAAGATAAGTAATGTAGCCTTGTCATTCTAAACCATCATATATTTCATCCTACAGACTCACCCCAGCCTGTCTTCCTTGTTGATGCATATTTTACTTACAGAATTTGAATGTTGCAGTTTGCATTGTACGATTGAGCTGCCAACAGAAGTAGTTGGTGACATAAAATTGACCAAAAAGCTTTCTTTAGGATCACATCGTTTTGCTTCAGTTTTTCTCTAGCTTATCACAAACTGTCCAGATTTTTTATACTCTTGGGGACAGAGAACAAATACCTCTTCATCTTAGTATTTGTTGAAGTCCATTTGGGAGGAGACATAGGACTCTTACGGCGGGATGATTATGGATGGATTCTGGACTCCCCATCATCCTATCACTGGGCTCTTTGCTCCCTAAAAGAAGATGAAGCCAGGTCACAATGACAACAAAGAAGCTGCTAAAAACTAGCAGCATGGCCTTAGGCAAGCTGTTTGAACTCTCTGGGCCTCTGTTGCATTATCTGTAAAACAAATAATAATTTTGGACTGTGAAATTTGCTTTAACTCTGGCACTTGTAATTTTGGCTTCAATAGAAAAGGAAATAAAATTTCCTACATGCCACCTGCCTGTGCTCTGGTCACATTTCAAACTCGCCTGTGCACATGGAGAGCATGGGAATGCTGATATGTCAAATCCCAAGAGAGGGAGCCTGAGAAACTGCAGGGAGAGATGTGATTGGTTGGCCTGTTCTCTCCTGTGTCTCCTGACCTGGGAGGCTGAATGGAGAGGGAGATACCCAGAGGCCCATACAACCTACCATCCAAGAAAATGAGGAGCAGGGCGTAGACCAGAAGAGGAGCAGCAGGAACCCAGGCCAGCACATGCCACACACAATGCAAGTTGGATAAACATTTTCACAAAAAGAATAAATGCCCCTTCCTGTCTCTCTCTAGTGGAGGAATTCCACCTTCCTTGCATCAAGCCCAGAGGGAGCAGTTCCAGTCTTTTTGACATTTATGGTTAGAGGGTGTAGTGTGGACCTCAGATAGCAGAGCCACATGCTGTCTGTTTATATTATTCATCCATCTTTTCCTTCATCCAGCATTTACCTCCTATTGCCAGACTATTTATGTGTGTTAAAGATACAAAAGTAAACAAAATACTTACCGACTTTGTTCTCATGTAATACATAATCGGGATAGCTCACCCAATCTGGACTCCTCGAAGCATGTAATCTCTCTTAAAGTCCTCTAGGCCATTTCATATGAAAGCTTTCCTCCCCTAACTGTGTATGTGCCCATTGTCTTTACCACAAGAATTCACATTGTCTAAGTCTACTCAGGCTTCCAAGCAAATACCATAGCCTGAGTAGCTTAAATAGCGAATTTATTTCTCAAAGTTCTGGAACCTGAGAAGTCCAAGATCAGGATGCCACCATGGTTAGGGCTATCCTCCTGGCTTATAGAAAATCATCTTCTCACTGTGTCCTCACAGCAGAGACAGACAATGAGTGAAAGCAGCTCTCTGGTGTATCTTTTTCTAAGGGCACTAATTCTATCATGATGGCCCCACCCTCATGACATCATCTAAAATTAATTATCTCTCAAAGGCCCCTTCTCAAATGCTATCACACTGGGATTCAGCGTTCCAACATAAGAATTTTGGGGAGACATAGTTCAGTCAATAGTAGGTATAAAGTGGAATATTTAATCTGCAAAATGGGCATACAAAGTTCTGCTCTACACAATACGAAGGATCATGGTATTGTAAAAGAAAATTGCATTTGAACATTTTCAGGTTAACTCATATAGGTCAAGATGCCATGAAACTTTAAGGCATTGTCATTAACTCTCATTTCTGCACCTGCTTCATTTGAACAAATGGAGTGCTCTTCCCCAAGAATATTAATGTCTCCTATACACAAGGATAATTTTTTCTCCATAGCATCCTCCACTTAGCACAGCGTAGGCACGTAACTAAAGAATGTAGAACAGAGCAAGAGAGAGGATTCCAGTTTCCTCCCCCAACACCCAGACCCCAAGGTCCTTTTTTGGTGGGTCTGGCTGTGTTAACAGAGTCTTTAACACTCCATTCTTCCTGTCATTTATCACTAGGATTTAATTTTTCTGAGGAATTAGTATCAGCATTTTCAAGAATCCCTAAGTTCAAAATTACCACCAGAATAGATCACACTCTTATTTCAGAAACATAAGTAAAAGACAAGCAAACTTCCAATAGTGTGATATTTTTATTGGATGGGCAAATTCATCTAATATCTAAGAATAATTACTTTAAATCCAAGTTTCAATTGTGTGCATTGGCAAAATAGCTAATTCTTCATATTCTGAAGCTTCAAGAGTCATTCTTGGTGAAGTTTGCAGGAGTTCAAGACACCACAACCTTTAGGTTGTCTTAACCAATGGCTCCGAGATGCTTGGCTCTCTTTTCTGAGTCCCTGTAGTTACTAGTGAGAACTATCCTTGACCGTGATGTCAAGGAGACATCATCTGCGTCCATCTCTTACCTGATAGAAGATCTACTGTATTCTCTAATGATGATTTAGCCTCCTTTTGGGAAATTCCTACTATATAAGGCACTGCAGTCCATTGTTGGATGTTCTTATATTTAGAAAGTTCTTAGTTTTATTGAGACAAAACTTTTTTCCCTATAATCTTTGTCCTTTATCTTAGTTCATCCACACCTAAAATCATTTATATTCAGTGATACAGCTTTTATTTCTAAATCATGGGAAGTCTTTTAAAAGTCTTTAAAGACTGTATAAACACACAGCAACAAATATAAAAGAGGGAGATAGTAAAATACATTAGGCATAATCTCAGTATCCAACCACAATTACTCTTAACTTTTCAGCATATGTTCTTGCAAGTTTTAAAAATAATTTGGCCTTTTTAAAGGTTATTATCATGTAATACTCTTTTGACATTAACCCCACATACATACACACTTATCAATACAGTGACATCACTTGGGGTATCAGTACATTCTCTTTTAAATACGATTATTAAATGTTTTATTGTATGGTTGTATCATAATTATTTAAAATTACTCACATTGGACTTATTAAATAATAGAATATGTTCTATGAAATGCTATTCATTTTGAGTATTCTGTATTCCAATGACGTTAGCTTAATTTTTGTTTTAGGATAAAATGCTGGAATTGGAATTACTGATCAAAAAAATTTTTTTTTCTTGATTGTTTTTTAGTAGCTAGGGCATTTCACCTGTTTTTCATTACCTCTAAATGAGATAAATAATTCTTTTGTGTATTTAGCTAAGCCTGTAAAAAATGTTGTTCTAGACTGATCCAAGTAAAAACATTTCTGGCAGAATTCTAGATATGAATATCTAGGTTGACCCATTGAACAACTGAGGGCTTCCATCAAGTGTGTATATATCAAATAGTGTCCTTAAGTGTTATTGATGTTCTTCCAAGGAGACTCATATTTTACGAATAGTCACCATTGGACTCAACAACTAATAATTTCTATAATGGGTTTTTGTCCTATTTACTAAAATTATAACAATAATGACATTATTTTGAAATGCTAATATAAGAATACATAGTTTATTTCCCCATGTGAATCTCCTCCTTCCCTATTGAGTGCATTTCAAAAATCATGTGGTTGCACAATATTGAGTGGCAAAGAAAGAGAAACATAACTTTTCATTTTAAGAGTATAATTGATTCATGCTCGTTTTTAAGGATCACATCTAATTGTCTTCCTTCCCTCCCTGAACTTCCCTAGTTCCTCCTTCTTTCTTTTTTTCCTTCCTCTTTTCCTTCCTTCCTCCTTTCCTTCTTCCTTTCCTTCTATGCATTTGTAAACCAGCTGTGGAGTTTTGAGAACTGTGGAGTTTGGAGAAATGTGTTTGAAATAATTAGCTGAGGAGTTTTGAGAACTGTGTTTGGAATATATGAGGTGGAATAAGCCTATGTTTTATTATTCAAGGAGAATTGTTTTTGCCTGGTAATGATGAGTATTCATTTATGTTAATTATTATTAGACATGTTCATTTACTTATTTGGGTTCATGTTTAATAAAATTTGGATATCCACACTGTCATAGGAGTAGAACCAAAATCATAGACTATCAGGGTTGAAAGCATTTATAAAGCATCTCATCTAATGTTGGGATTTTTTATTTAATACGGAGCTCATGAGTGGACTGTGGCTTGAATAAAGTAATAGATCAGTCAGTGGTAGAGCCTGGACCAGAGTCCAGGTCATTTTGATTCTTAATATTTTTTCTTCACTTTTTACCCCTTTCTTTTTTTTTCTTAATTACTTTTGGTTAAATCATCGATTATAAATTTTTGTTCCATCTTCTAAGAGTATTTCTTTTGCCTTTCTTTTAATTTCTCCTTTTCTCTTTCCTTCATAGCAAAAATTTAGAAGGATCAAAAGAAGACATTAGAGCTTTCCCTAACAAAACCTGTCTCATTCTTTACTCTTTGGATTGTATACACACTACTGTGTATAGTAACCAAGGAGGCTCAGGCCTAATTTGGATCCTAGGAATGTACATTCTATGCAAAGCATTTCCTCAGTGCTCACTGCATCAAGCCCTGTGCTAAGTTATATCTGCAATCATCGTGTCCTTTCATGTAATTTGTATAACAGTCCACTTAAAAAGATAGTATAATACCTTATTTATAGGTCCAGAAAACAGAATCTCAGAGAGGAAGGAAATATTTAAATTTTACAGGTAATGCATGGTGTACCTAGAAAATGAGGAGCAGTCTGTCAAACTCAGAGCTAGCTGGATTTTTTTCTCTCTAGAGTTTGTGTGTATGTGTGTCTTTATGCATGCTTGAGTGTGCATATGCATGCACATGTATGACATTTATGTCTGGAATGTGCCTGTGTGTACATCCACATCCATAAGCAGTTGTGTTAGGACAGGGGAGAGATGATCTTGTCATTTCAAGGGATGTGGCTACTGATTAAAAAAAGAAAATGTCTTTGTCTTTTGAATATCTTTTTTTTTATGTTGCTTTGGGAAGTATTTTTTTTATTTTATTTTTTGTATAATGATTTTTATTTTTTTTCCATTATAGCTGGTTTACAGTGTTCTGTCAATTTTCTGCCGTATGGCATGGTGACCCGGTCACACATACATGTATACATTCTTTTTTCTCACATTATCATGCTCCGTCAGAAGTGACTAAGGATATCTTAACATATCTCAATACAAGTAGAGTAGTACCTATTCTCAATCTTTTCCAGAAGAGGAATGGCCTCTCACTTTTTTTTTTTTTGTAGGAACACCCAGCCCTGGCCTGTAGTTCATGAGAGGCCTTCTGTCAGTGGGCAGAAGCACGGGTTCACTATAATTAATCTCTTTCTCACCTCACACTCTGTGAGTGAGAAATGAAAGGGCATTAAAGGGAGCGCAGTTACAACCCAAGAAGGGACCACGTGAAATGTTAACTTTTGGCTCAACAAACTGCTCCATTTATGAGTCCTTAGTCTTTGAGTTCCCATCTTAGCAGGGCAGGCAGGGTGCATTGCTGGCTGAGCTCTTGCTCCATGATTTCATAGTGTATTAGCTAAAACTTTGCTGTAAGTTAAGATTTTGTGTGAAACATTTTTCCTTACCCCACACGAGTTACATGTAATGTAGATAAAGACAGAGAAAAGGTTTGATTTACTGGTGGAATCTGAACTTTGGATTCAGAGTTGAGTTTGAGTCACCACATTGCCATGTAATAACCTAGAGTGAGGTTAAATCTCTTTTCTGTTCCTCAGTTATCCCATTTGTAGCATAAGCACATAAGCATCATGGCACATGTCTCCTGAGGTTTGGGGGAGGGCTGAGAGAGTTAAGTATATGTACTGCTTAGTACTTGATACATAGGTAAGTTCTCAGTGCTGATCATAATATAAATTGAAAACAATTAAAACACTCCCCCCACTTATCATTTATCTTCCAACGTATAATCTGCAAAGTCACGTCATGTCACTTCATCCTCAGCAATCCATTCAGGTGGCGTGCAATCTTGTTTCCATTTGTGCACAGGTTTCATGAGTTGAATGGATGGCTTGGCTAGACTTCATCCAATACTCTTTCTATTGCAACAGCTGCCACCATGAGAGGATAATGGCCCTTCTGGTCCTGGAATATGTCGAATTCACCTCAGAACACAGGCCCTGCTCTTCTTCTGTCGTAGGACAGATGGTTTTAAGGAACAGGAACCTCATAGACCAGAAACCTTCCAGTCTAAGGTAAGCACCTTGTGAAAAACCTCAATCTTGTTTCACTCTTTTGATAAGTTTCATGGTGTTTTTTCCTTTGACGTTGTTTCTTTGAAAAAGAATAAGAAGTTATTTCTGTTTCTACCCTATTGAGTCCTGCAACCTGAGAGTTGGGAGATGTTGAACATTTGAGGTAGCATAGATGGTGCTCAGATATCTTCACATGGCAGAGGTGGAGTTCCTAGAGGTTGCAGTGGTTTCTCTAGAATACACTGAAATATTAATGCAAATATAAAACATTTCAGGTTGTATCAGGCAATATCATCTTATATTAGGTACACTATTAGCAGTTTGAATCAAGCTTTGAGGATTAAATACGTAGGAAAGATATAAATGTGAGAAAAATTTAAACCAACAGTTTTTTTCTTCTTTATGACAGTTGGGTAAACACCCCTTGTAAATGCTATCAGCAAAATATTTCAGTCAAGTTTCTAAATGAGTGGAGGTTGATAACCATCCTTTGAGGCAAGGTCAAAATGTTGACATTTGAAGTGACCAGGAGCTCCATTTCCAGCATGTGAAGAAACCAAAAAAGGTGAAAGTGACTGTGCTTATACTTGGGACTGTCCAGATATGTTATTTTTCTTCTTCTTGGAAGTATGCAGGATTGCACTGGGAATCAGGTGTAGCCACTCAGCCTGCCTTGCTCAGTGAGATAGAAATGAAAGTAACAGGTGTGCTGGAGAAGGCCTTGCACCATGGGCCTCCCATTGAGATTGACTTGGAGCAGAGCTAATAGTTAATGCATGGACTGAGAGAGGGGAATGCGTGAGTCTTTAAAGCCACTGAGATTTGAGGGTGGCTTTTCAAATGTTAGTGTTCATCAGAATCTCCTGGAGGGCTTTTTAAACAGATTGCTGAGTCCACCTCCAGAGTTTCTGATTTAGCTGATGGCTGTAGGACCTGACGGTCTCTAACAAGCTGCCAGGTGATGTCAGTGTTTCTGGTCCAGAGTACACACCTTGAAAACAACTGCTGTAGGTTTTCTTGACCCAGGCAGAGAGGGATTCAGAAAGAAAATAATGAACATCTCTTGGTCTTTTATTATATGGTAGACATTGTATTTATTTTTTTATTGAAGAATAGTTGATTTATTACAATGTTGTGTTCATTTCTGCTGTGCAGCAAAATGATTCAGCTATACATACATATATATATATATATATATATATTCTATTTTAATGTTCTTTTCTATCATGGTTTATCATAGAATAATGAGTATAGTTTCCTGTGCTATAAAGTAGGACCTTGTTGTAATACATTCTATATATAATAGTTTGCATCTGCTAATTCCAAATTCCCATTCCACCTCTCCCACCACTCCCCATCCCACTTGGCAACCAGAAATCTGTTCTCTAAGACGTATTTATTAACAACAATGCTGAGAAGTATGTTGCACTGCTGTTACCTATTTTACAGGTGGAAAATCTCAGATTTATGAAACCGAAACTATTTGCTATGGTGTTTTTGATAGTAATTGTCAGACATGAAATCTACGTCCGAGGCTGCCTGATAGTAAAGATTGTGCTCTTCTATTCTTCCTTGGTTCAGTCTGTTTAGATGGTGTTTAAATGTCTTTATGTTGCTGGCTATCATGGTACTTAGTTTTGAACATAGTCTCATTTAGTAAGATAATATTGAATTACTTCTATTTCAATATAATTATATTTCAGTATAATTAGGTTCTTTTAGATATGGTAGGGGTCACAAAGGTTAATAAGTTCTGATGTGTTTTCATGGAATCTGCTTCTGTTTGTGTATGTATCTCTAAAGCAAGGCAGATTATAAATGCCATAGGGCAAGAATAATCAAAGGACTATAAGGGTCTATAGGAGGGAAGGATTCCTTCCAGAGGGTGGAAGGGATCTTGTGAACTGGACTATACAGAGTGAGGAGTCTTTGGAGAAAAGTTGAAAGGAAACAGCACGTTTGGAATACTCAGCTGCAGTTCACCACTGAGAAAATTGGTTTGATCTATATTTTTTTTTAATTTAAAATATCATTGGGACACGCTAATTCTTCTAAAGGTTAATTAACTAATGCATTGTGTATTATGATAAGGATTAATTTTGAGATGGTGCTGGGGGAATGATGAGGAAGTAAAAGTATTATGTGAATTTTCTGCTAGATCCCTTTCCCATGAGAAAGCTAACTCCCACAGCAGGAATGGTACCAAATTCTAAATGACATTTCTAAGTAGATTGTTTAAATCTTCATTCTAGTTGTTCTTTAATCTGAAAATGTAATAGCTAACAATTATATAGAGTGCATACAGATGAAAATGATCTATATAGATTGTGATTTAAAATATGTTTGACCTTTGGTTGGTTGGCCCAGTGGAGTAGCTTAGTCCCTCAAAGCAGGAAAAGAGTTGGAATTTCTCTTGAAGAAGGATCTCCTAGCATCTTGTGCCTTCCATAAAATAGCTGGTAGTTGTTAAAAAGCTAACATTTTCCAGAAATAAATGGAGCTGTTTTCATGATGCTTTATTCACACAAACATGTCGCAGTGAAGTCAGTGTGTAACCTGCCTCATAAATTTAATTGGGTTTTGAATCTCACTTTATAGTAATCACTTGCTTGGGGACTGTCCAAAATATGGGCTTGAAACTGCCAATAAAACCACTAGTTGACATCTATAATGACCTTACTGTGAGGTGTCCAGGTTTTTTTTTCAAATTTTCGCCTCAGTATTCCTCCGTTTGCTTCACCCACATTTCGGTGATTCTAGGATATGTGAAGGTAGACAGATGTCACCAGACAGAGCCTGACCACCAGCCCCGGTGCGCTCTCTGTTGGCCCCAGAAGTGAGGTCATTATGGGTGTAGACTCTGCATTTAGACTACTTGTACCAGGATTTGCAATTCCACCTCCTACTAGGGAGCAGCATCAGAGAATTATTGCTGTTTGAAAGCACAAAGAGCATGAATAGACTTTGCAGTCAGTCACACAAACCTTTGTTCAAATACAAGCTTTTCTACCTAAGAGCGAGGAGCATTCTTGAATGAGTTCCTTAACTTCTCTGAGGCAAGGGCTAGGAGGGCCAGGAGCAGGGGGGTGGGGTGGGCAGGGAGTGTGTGTGTAGAAGAGAAGGATATGGAGGACTTGGAACATGGTGGGGATTCCAAGAAGATATTGATACTTCAAGGCTGCATTGGATAACCTAAGGTTAGAAGGGTCCCACAGAATTGCTGTGGACATTCTGGTGGGATAGAAATCAGCAAAAAATTTGGCTACTTCCAGATGAGTGTTCTGTTAAATTCTCAGTGGGAGTCCACTTCTAACCTGTGTTCACTGAATCTCTCCCATCCACTGAGGTTTCCAGCCCTGTGTATTTTCCACTTGGTCTGTAGCATCCAACATGAGGTTGAGAGTAACAACCATCAGAGGCAAAGCATTTGTGTGCGTGTGTGTGTGTGTGTGTGTGTTGATATAGAAATCTGAACTATAAAATTCAGGTACACATGACGTTTTTTGCAGTCAGAATTCATAGTGAAATCCTGCTGGTTCTTAAGACTGACTTTCCTGACAGAGTGTGGTTTTAAGTTTAATATTTGTGGGGAGAAGGTTACCAAGCATGGTAAAGGGTTCTGGTTGTTTCAGTGCAGATTAGTAAAACCTGTCTTTTGAAGATTATTCATCATGTATTAAAGCCACGTCTTTTCAAGAATCTTCGAAGCACAAGGATATTTTCATGGTGGTGTGTTAGATTCTTAACATTTTCTAATTTTCATTTCTGAACCAAGTACATGTTTAACTGGCCTGGTTTGATTGTAATCGCCCATGTGTGTGTGTCAGCAAATGATTATATTGCTCCTTTCCTACCCCTTGAAATGTGGAATTAGAATATTCAGAAGAGAACACATTTTAAGTTCATAAACATGTCAAGTTATGGGCATTGGGATCAATAATATTGAACCCTAAGGCATAGTTTTCAGACTTTGAATTAGCTGGGGTTTGCTTACTCTTAAGACACTGAACAATAAGATTTGGACAGGGAGGGAGATGGGAGAAAGGCATGAAATGAAATACCATCATAGATCCTCTAAATCTGTAGCTTCCCTCTTTTCTTGAAACAGAGCTAGGTATAAAAAACAGTCATACTTAACGTGACTTAAATGGAATTTCTGTTTTAATAATCACCCCACATATTGCCTGTTTCCACTTTTTCACAGTCTCTTAAATTTCATCACCTAGTGTTTATTTTCCAATATTATAATTCAAGATGTCATGTTTTAAAACTTCAGTCGACTTGCTAAAACCTTTCTGGTTCTGTCAGACTTGTTAACTAAAGAAGAATAAGACTTTTCATTCCAACTTGATCCAATTGCTTGAAGTGAAAAAATAAGGAAACACAATTTTGACAAGTAGCACTGTTAGAAATGAGCTGAAATATCAGTGGATTTATTGAAGACTCCTCTGTAGAAAAATTTTGTCAGTAGATAATAAGGGTTAGCCTTCCAAAGCTTATCAGTATTTTTCAAATGAATCCTAAAGAATGGTTGTATTTGTTACAAAAGTATACTTGTGATTTGGAAAACGTTGTGTTCAATGTAATGACTTTAGCACTTGCCAGAGCGTTTTACATAAAATTATGCATTAAGAATCTCTAATATATTTGACAACAGGAACATTTTTTTCTCTTGGTTCTTATTTTAGAGCTAAGCTTCAGTGGAGACATTTAAGAAAGCTAATTTAGATGGCTTACTTTCATATTGATTGTTTCAGCCTAATGAGTAGATTAGGGCACATAATTAAGTTTAAAAAAATTTTTTTGGAATATAGTTGACTTACAATGTTGTATTAGTTTCAGGTATACAACAAAGTGAAATATATATATATTTGTGTGTGTATGTGTATCTGTTATTTTTTTCCTCTATAGGTTATTACAAACTATTGAGCAGATTTCCCTGAGCTATACAGTAGCCTCTTGTTAATCATCTGTTTCATACAGTAGTGTTTATATGTTATTCCCATTCTCCTGATTTCTCCCTCCACATAGAAGTTTCGTCTGTGGTAACCATAAGATTTCTTTTGAAATCTGTGAGTTTGTTGCTGTTTTATAAATATGTTCTTTTGTGTCATTTTTATTAGATTCCACGTAGAAGTGATATCATATGGTATTTGTCTTTCTCTGTCTGACTTACTTCACTCCGTATGGTCATCTCTAGGTCCATCATGTTGCTGCAAATTGCATTCTTTTAATCTTCTTAATGGTCGATTAATAAGCCTTTAAAGAATGGTGTTTTGAAGGCTCATGACATGACCATAATTTGCAGCTTGGTGTCTTTGTCAGAGAGAGTCCTAAGTGGAGCAGAGGATCAAGCCCAAAATAAATTTTAAAAAGCCTTGGAATATATACTCTTAGTTATTACCTATGCAGTAATTCTTCTACCTAATAATGCTTCTTTCTAATACCAATGTGGAGGGCGGGGGGCGGGGGAAGCAGTGCAGTGTTGCTTGTAATAATTCTGTGGCCCCTTTTACAGTTTATCTTGCAGCGAGGGATGGCCAGGCAACTCATTTATGGTCAGTGACAAGAATGGAAACACTGTTAGTAAAGGTTGAGCATTCTGAAGGAAATGGAGTTTTGAGGTACCAGACTTTTCCATTTGTATTTGCATCAGGTGTGTTTAGACTCCTTGTAAAGGTGAGGCGAGGACAATAAGAATGAAGATAGCAGGGCAGGATAGGTGGAAAAAAATGGTTTCTTAATGGCATTACTGAGCTATTGCCCTAACTGTAGAGGTGTTCATCTCCAGACTGTTGTAAATCCTAAATGTCTTCACAGTAGACATCTATTTCTTAGGTAGCTTAAAACATCATATATATATATTTAAGTTATTAGCATTCAATGATGTAAGCTATTATATCTCATTTTCTTTTTAAAAATTTTAATTGAAGTATAGTTGATTTAAAGTGTTGTGTTATTTCCTTATTTATCCCTCCCACCTTTCTTTTATGGTAAATATAAGTTTTTTCTCCATGTCTGTGACTCTGTTGCTATTTTGTAAGTAGATTCCACATATGTGATATCATATGATATTTGTTTTTGTATGATTTACTTCATTTAATATGATGATCTCTAGGTCCATCTATGTTGCTGCAAGTGACATTATGTCATTCTTTTTTATGGCTGAGTAATATTTCAGTATTCCATTATGTGGTAACATATACCACATTTTCTTTATCCATTCATCCGTTGATGGACATTTAGGTTGTTACCATGTCTTGCCTATTGTAAATAGAGCTGCATTGAACCTTGGGGTGCATGTATCTTTTTTGACGATGGCCGTTCTGACTGGCGTGAGATGATACCTCATCACACTTTTGATTTGCATAACATTTACTAATCAGCAATGTTGAGCCATCTTTTCATGTGCCTTTTGGATGTCTTTTTTGGAGAAAGGTCTATTTAGGTCTTCTGCCCAGTTTTTGATTGGTTTATTTTTAGTTATGTTATGTTTGAGTTGTTTCTATATTTTGGAAATTAAGCATTTGTCAGTTGCATCATTAGCAAATATTTTCTCCCATTCCACAGGGTGTATTTTCATTTTGTTTATGGCTTCCTTTGCTGGGCAAAAGCTTATAAGTTTGATTTTGTCCCATTTGTTTATTTTTACTTTTATTGCTATTGCTTTGGGAGATTGACCTAAGACAATATTGCTACACTCTATGTCAGAAAATGTTTTGCCTTTGTTCTCTTCTAAGAGTTTTGTGGTATTGTGTCTTCGAGTTTATTTTTGTGTGTGATGTGAAGGTGTGTTCTAACTTCCTTGATTTACATGCAGCCATCCAGCTTTCCCAGTACCACATGCTGAAGAGATTGTCTTTTCTCTGTTGTATATTCTTGCCTGTTTTGTCAAAGGTTAATTGACAATAGATGAGTGGATTTGAAATAGGTGATTTTTAATATCTAGTCCATGTCTAAGATTCTAGGTACCAGATACTAGTTACCAGAAAGGACAAGTAGAGGCACTGTTGTTGGAACTGAAAGGGGTTAATGAAAGTGGTGTATTGCAAATAGAAGTTATAATGGCCTCGTTAGTTTGGGAAACTATTTGTAAGACTGAGTCCAACCTAGTGAGAATAATTTTGAGTTAGAAGCTGGTATTGCTAATGAACTTAGTAAAAAGGTGGTTCTGTTGATAGATTAGTTTAAGTCACTTATTCAGTAAATGCTTTTGACCAAATATTTTTGACTGTGTGCAAACCCCTAATGGGCATCATAATAGGAACAGAGTTGAATTAGACATGGGTCCTACCAGCAAAGAACTTATCCTGATGATGGCCCAGACCACACTCCAGTCCCTTTGGGCTGTCTCCATGTAGCCAACCCCAATCCACTCCCGGGATCTGTTTGCTTAAGCCCGAGTTTCAACCCCCAGCCCTCTCATGCACCAGCAGATGCATTTCTTGGGCTGGGTGTTCACAGAGGTGGCCACAGCTGTGCTGGTGTCTATCGGTTCTGCCTGCTGCAAGCTGGTCATTGTCCTCTCCTCTGAGCCTCGGAAGCTTCCTTTCTCTCCCAGATGATCTCCTAGCCAGTAAAGCAGGTTCCTAGGGTGAGGAAACCTTTCCTCTTTCACAGCTCTCTCCCAAGGGTTCAGGTTCAGTGCTGAATTCTTTTTTTTTTCCTTCCATCCTACTGAGTTACAGGGTGATCTTTCTTGCAGCTTTAGTTGTGTGAGGTTTGCCAGCATTTGGCAGGTATTCTATGAGATGTATTTTGATATATTTGTGGGAAGAGGTGAGCTCGCTGTCCTTCTATTCCACCATCCTGATCTCCACCCACCTCATATTCTTTTGGCAGCATCTGTTTTTCATATTGCAAGTGTTCAAAGACAGCAAGGAACTCTTTTGAATGTTTGAACCATAAGCAGGAAAGTTGATAAATTTTTCTAACTTAGGCAGCTTTCAAAGGGTTTTAATTTGAACCTCCTTTTGCTTTTTTTTTTTTGCATGATTACTATGCAGACAAAAGACCCCTAAAAATTTGACTCGTGTGCCTCCAAGCCACTAGGGTAGGATCTGTACTTTTTTAACCAAAAAAAAAAAAAAAAAAAGAAAAAGAAAAAAGAAAAACAGCATATACTATACAACGCAGCTAATACATTAGGGTCATTATTTACTTTAAAAGGTTGAACATTTGGTTAAGGCTTTTGGTTAAAGCTTTGAATTTCCTGGTACTGTTTCAAATAAGATTGTTCAACTAAGTTATTCAGAGCCTTTGAAGTGAATCAATATTTTGCATTGTTTATAGTCTGCCTTCCTCTTCTCTCTTCCTTTCCTTTCTTTTTTCTTCCTCCCTCCCTCTTTTTTCCTTCCTTCCTTCCTTCCTTCCTTTCTTTCTTTCTTTCTTTCTTTCTTTCTTTCTTTCTTTCTTTCTTTCTTTCTTTCTTTCTTTCTTTCTTTCTTTCTTTTTCTTTCTTTCTTTCTTTCTTTTCTTTTCTTTTCTTTCTTTATTTTCTTTCTTTCTTTTCTTTCTTTCTCTTCTTTCCCCCCCTTCTCTCTCCCTCCCCTCCCCTCCCCTCCCCACCACTTCCTTTTTAAATTCTACTTGCTGCTGTTTTGTATCCAAACAGGTGTGCAGCTTAGCTAGCAAGGATTCTAGGAGATGCTTACAGGTTTGGGAGAGCTAAGAAATTCTTTGTAGAATCAATGGTATCACAGAGTGCTATGAAATTAGAGATTCAGGGGATGCAGTATTGAGATACATTGCATGGTAAGGCATATTATTTGACTTGCTTTTAATTTGTGGACACTGTAGACACACTAGTTGATATACACAACTCTGCCTTCAAATTATCATAACTTTTGTGGTCAATTAATCTTTGACAAAGGAGGCAAGAACATAAAATGGGAAAATGACAGTCTTTCAGCAACTATTGCTGGGAAACCTGGACAGCTGCTTGCAAATCACTGAAACTAGAACACCAAAATAAACTTAAAATGGCTGAAAGACTTAAATATAAGACAAGACACCATCAAACTCCTGGAAGAGAACATAGGCAAAACATTCTCTGACATCAACCTTACAAATGTTTTCTCAGGTCTATCTCCCAAAGCAATGGAAATCAAAGCAAAAATAAACCAGTGGGACCTAATCAAACTGAAAAGCTTTGGCACAGCAAAGGAAACCAAAAAGAAAACAAAAATACAACTCACAGAATGGGAGAAAACAGTTTCAAATGATACAACTGACAAGGGCCTAATCTCTAAAATATACAAACAACTTATACAACTCAACAGCAAAAAAGCCAACAACCCAATTGAAAAGTGGGCAAAGGACCTGAGTAGATGTTTCCCCAAGGAAGATATGTAGATGGCCAACAAGTACTTGAAACAATGCTCAACATCACTGATTATTAGAGAAATGCAAATCAAAACTACCATGAGATACCACCTCACACCAGTCAGAATGGCCATCATTAATAAGTCCACAAATAACAAATGCTGGAGTGGGTGTGGAGAAAAGGGAACCCTTCTGCACTGTTGGTGGGAATGTAAGCTGGAGAACAGTTGGAGGTATCTTAGAAAACTGTATGTAGAACTTCCATGTGACCCAGCAGTCCCACGCTTGGGCATGTATCCAGACAAAACTTTCCTTAAAAATGATGCATGCTACAACCCAACAGCAAAAAAGCCAATCAATCAATGGAAAAATGGGCAAAAGACCTGAATAGACATTTCTCCAAAGAAGCTATACAGATGGCCAACAAACACATGAAAAAATGCTCAACATCGCTGGTTATAAGAGAAATGCAAATCAAAACTACCATGAGATATCACCTCACAACCAGTCAGAATGGCCATCATTAAGAAATCCACAAATAACAAGTGCTGGAGGGGGTGTGGAGAAAAGGGAACCCTCCTACACTGTTGGTGGGAATGTCAACTGGTACAGCCACTATGGAGAACAGTTTGGAGATACCTTAGAAATCTATACATAGAACTTCCATATGACCCCACAATCCCACTCTTGGGCATCTATCCGGACAAAACTCTACTTAAAAGAGACACCTGCACCCGCATGTTCATTGCAGCACTATTCACAATAGCCAGGACATGGAAACAACCCAAATGTCCATCGACAGATGACTGGAGTTGGAAGAAGTGGTATATATACACAATGGAATACTACTCAGCCATAAAAAAGAATGACATCATGCCATTTGCAGCAACATGGATGGAGCTAGAGAATCTCATCCTGAGTGAAATGAGCCAGAAAGACAAAGACAAATACCATATGATATCACTTATAACTGGAATCTAATATCCAGCACAAATGAACATCTCCTCAGAAAAGAAAATCATGGACTTGGAGAAGAGACTTGTGGCTGCCTGATGGGAGGGAGAGGGAGTGGGAGGGATCGGAAGCTTGGGCTTATGAGACACAACTTAGAATAGATTTACAAGGAGATCCTGCTGAATAGCATTGAGAACTTTGTCTAGATACTCATGTTGCAACAGAAGAAAGACTGGGGGAAAAATGTAATTGTAATGTATACATGTAAGGGTAACCTGACCCCCTTGCTGTACAGTGGGAAAAAAAAATGATGCATGCACCCACATGTTCATTGCAGCACTATTTTTAATAGCCAAGACATGGAATCAACCCAAATGTCCACTGGTAGGTGATTGGATTAGGAAGATGTGGTATATATACATAATGGAATACTACTCAGTCATAAAAAGAACAAAATAATGCTATTTGCAGCAACATGGATGGAACTAGAGACTCATCCTGAGTGAAATAAGTCAGAAAGAGACAAATACCATATGATATCACTTATATCTGGAATCTAATATAGGGCACAAAGAAAAGAAAATCATGGACTTGGAGAATAGACTTGTGGTTGCTAATGGGGAAGGGGAGGGAGT
Organism: Phacochoerus africanus; assembly: GCF_016906955.1. Classification (NCBI taxonomy): domain Eukaryota; kingdom Metazoa; phylum Chordata; class Mammalia; order Artiodactyla; family Suidae; genus Phacochoerus; species Phacochoerus africanus. The sequence continues at coordinate 118,920,528 of NC_062558.1, read as the reverse complement.
GGGAGGGACTGGGAGCTTGGGGTTTATAGATGCAGAATGTTGCCTTCAGGATGGATTAGCAATGGAATCCTGCTGTGAAGCAATGGGAACCCTGTCTAGTCACTTATGATGGAATTATATATATATATAAATGAAAAAAATTATCAAAACTACTTGAAAGAGGAAATACTTTGAAAATGCGCTGATATCCTGTTTCTTCTTTTTACTGTTTCAAAGACCTTGAAGTCATGTATTTCAAGAAACAACGAGTACTATAGTGTTCTAATGGTGATGTTCTAGTTTCCTCATTTCTTCTGTATGTGAGATTCTTCTTTATCCTTTCTTCACTTATTTATTCAGTTATAAACTTCTATCAGCAGGGACTGATGCATATGTATTTTATTCTTGTATGGCTTGGATTATGATCTATATTTCTATTATTTATTTTGCTCAAATTACTCCTGTGACCCCTAGAAACTCCTTCAGTTTACCTCCTGTGCCCATTCTATTTGGAGGGGTGGGAAGGAGGCTTCCTTGCTTTCTAGCACCAAAAGATATTTGTGGGTCATTTTGTCTTTTGCTCATATCAGTCCTGAAAAGAACCAGCTCTCTAAGAAGGTTGTTTGGTTAGAGCATGGTATTTAAAAACTAAGGTCCAGCTGTTAGATGTTCTCATTACTACTGTGGTGTGACAGCTACTAAGCTCACTAGAATGCACACATGTGCACAGATAAACACCCATCTATATATAATTATCTCTATGTCCATTTCTGTGGGTATACACACACACACACACACACACACATTATATATAGTAACATCTCTAATTCCAGCTTAACACCACAGGCTTTATTTATTCTAGTTTTACTCTTTTCTTATGTTTAACCTCTTTCTCTGAGAGAAACACTCACTGAATATACATAGAATTTGTTAGTGTTGGTTAAGTCTTAACACTGTTCAATCAAGAATGGTTTGTAAAGTTATTTAGTTCACTGTCTTTCTTTCTCACCCCCTTTAGAAGGGTGAGATGACTCACTGGCAGCACAGAATACTTTGTCACAGTCTAGAGTTCCCTGTTTTGATTTCCTTGCATATCTTGGTATATTAGGAAAAAGTTTCCAAATGGTAAAATTCATTCTTTATGTTACATAATTCTTTGTCATAGAAAAATGCCTAAAATCACGTTTTTACCACCACAATACTGGGTAGAACAATTCTATCACCTCTAAAAGCCCTTTGTGCTATTCCCTTCAGTCAGTAACCCACTGCATCCGTATTCCTGGCTGCTATTAATCTGTCTTCTCCCTGTGTAATTTCTAATTACACATTAAATTAAATTCCAAATTAAATCATATGTTGTGTAACCTACTGGTTATGGCTGCTTTCACTCAGCAAAATACTTTTAAGATTTATTAATATTATGTATATCTATTGTGTGTTTGCTTACTAATCTCTCTCTCTCTCTTTCTCTCCATCTATCTACCTGTCTATTTATCTGTCTACATAATAGCAAGCCACTTTCAGATTAGCACCTACTAAAACATTGCTGTTTTAGTCTAAAATTTGCTATCTCTCATCTCCAATATCTTAAGGTCCTATTTTTTTCTTTCCAAAGGAGATTTCTTTTCTGTAAATTGAAGCTCATTTCATTTTAAAGTAAAATTGCTAAAAGTAGTGTCAGGTAGGGGGAAGCTCTTATATATGAGAGATTAGAGAATGTTGATCAGAAGAAAAGCTGGATCTAATTGAAAATACAATCAATTTAGCAAATTGCTGTATTAATTTCTAATGATGGTCTAATTTAAAAGACCATATTAAAATTTTTTTCATGAAGATTACTTCTTTCATCATCACAAAAACCCTGTCTCTTTAAAATTGGCCTGTGTTTACTAAACTTTGTCTATATGCCATAATCTGTGCTGGGTGCTGTTATATCTTGTGTAATCCTCTCCTTTTTAAAGGGATTTTGTCTCTAAAATATCTTACTTGTATTGGACAGGGTTCATCTCAAGAATCAGAATAAATGTATAATTCATTTTTTTAAAAAGACTGCATGATACTGCATGAAAATCCTAAACTTTTGATTGTTTTTAGGAAACTTTGAGGAAACAATGATTAGAAAAATTTATCTAATTGATAAATCTAATTTTTTTTCTTGTCTTTTTGCCTTTTCTAGGGCCGCACCTGCAGCATATGGAGGTTCCCAGGCTAGGGGTCCAATTGGAGCTGTAGCTGCCAAGCCTACGCCAGAGCCACAGCTACACAGGATCTGAGCCTCGTCTGCAACCTACACTACAGCTCACGGCAACACCGGATCCTTAACCCACTGAGCAAAGCCAGGGATCAAACCCACAACCTCATGGTTCCTAGTCGGATTCGTTAACCACTGCGCCACGATGGGAACTCCCTAAATCTAATTTTTTATCTTGACTTTTCTTAAGGTCTTTGGTGCAGAGACTGGATGTTGTTAGGGTATAAGGGTTAATATTCTTGCTTATACTCCAGGAGTCTACCACTTTTAAGTCAGAGGTCAAAATAATGGCAGTCCATCCCCAAGGATTCAGTCTAAGGAAAATAGTTGTATAATATTTGTAACTATTTCCCCTGTGTTATGAATGCCAAGGTCTGGAGAAGAGGAAGGAGTCCTTCTTGGTTCCTATTTTGGGAAAAAAAATTAATCTTTCTATTAATAATTTATTTTGGAAACATCTTGGGGCTGTTTTAGTCTAGTCAGAGATCAGTAAGATCTATAAATCTGTCTTCCCACCTCTGAAATGTTTAAAGAAGATTAAACATCTGAAATCATCAAAAGATCTATAGCTTGGGAGTTGACAGAACTAAATTTTCATCCCAGTTTTATCACTTATCTAATTTTGTTCCTGGAAAAAATGTTCCATGTCTATGGGCACCAGGTACCTCAATTATAAAATGACAGAAATAGAACTGAACAGTGCCAAGGATAGCTATACAATTCTGTGGTAAAGCCCTCTTTCCTATCTTAAAAATTGCCAAGCAGGAGTTCCCTCATGGCCTGGAAGTTAAGGACTCAGCACTGTCACTGTTGTGGCTCAGGTTACTCCCATGGCTCATTTTTGATCTCTGACCTGGGAACTTCCACATGCTGCAGGTATGGCCAAAAAAAAAAAAAAAAAAAAATCTGCCAAGCAAAGCAATAAGTTATCCCCAAACTTGTAGAGACGATATATACCTTGTGCTCTACCTAAATGTTTTAGGATATAGGAACATGAATCAGTCACATTCAAAGTCCCCATTCAAGCTCCTTCATCATATTCAGGAATTGTTTTGTCAATCAAGACCTCAGTGGCTGTAATAATGGTTGGTACCTGGTAGTGCAGTGATCCAAGAAAAGTCAAAATAGTGTAGTAGTTAATCATATGGGTTCTTTAATCTTGTGAACTTAGGCAAGTAATTTCACCTTTTGAGTCTTAAATTTTCTCACCTGTGAAATTATGCTGTACTAAACCAACCTACTGATATCAAGGAAAATACAAAATGAGGCCTTCCATGTAAATCATGTTGCTTGTACATGATAGAGATTCAGTACATTTTAGCTATTATTTTTACTCATCCAAACATTTTTAACTGGAGCCATAAAGTAGTGTTTAAAATATAACTGATATTGGAGTTCCTGTTGTGGCTTAGCACAACGTTGTCTCTGTGAGGATGCAGGTTCTATTCCTGGCCTTGATCAGTGGGTTAAGGATCCTGCGTGGCCACAAGAGTGTAGGTTGCAGATCCAGCTTGGATCCAGTATTGCCATGGTTGTGGTGTAGGCTCCAGCCACAGCTTCAATTTGACCCCAGGCCAGAAACTTCCATATGCTACAGCTGCAGCTGTAAAAAGAAAAAAGAAAAAAAATATATATATAGCATATAAATAAAAAAATATATAAAATATATAAAAAGTGTGTGTGTGAATGAATATATATATATCTATATATATCTATATATATATATATCTCCTGTGACCTCTCCTGTGACCATTTTTATATATATATAAAACTGAAATTTCCAGATGGAGTATGGTATTAAAGTATTTTCCCCACTTTATTTTCCTTTTATAAGTATGAACATCATTAAATTATTCTGATAAGCACCAATACTCTATACTTCTACCTTTACCCTATTATTATATTTTGGGTTTTTTTTTAAGGAATACTTTATTTCACATAATATTTCCCTTGTGAGAAACTTTGAGATCTAAGAGAGTGTTTTTACTGATCATTTGGTTTCCATTCTGCTGACGAGGGAGACTTATAGTTAGCCTATTCAGATCTAGCAGTTTGTTAAACCCAGACCTGTCATTTATTATTTTTTTCAAATGGTTATTGAGCACTTACTCTGTCACGTAAACTTCTAGTTGCAATAGTAAATAGTGAGAAAATTAGGAAATCAAACTTTTCTTTAGCCTCAATGAATGAAAATCTGCTACCTACCTGAAGTCACCCCTCTGAATGCCAAAATTTAAATTCTGAAGACCCGGGAAAGCTCTCCATAAGCTTTTTATCCTCCCCTCTTCTTGGATTCCCCTCCTTTAATTTTAGATTTCTAATCCGCACCTCTCTTTGCGTTTTTCTCTTTCCTTACTCTTTATGGAAGGAATGTGGCACAACGTGCAATTAAAAAAAAGTCACTTTGTTTTTTACACTAACAAATTATCTTTGGGTTTGCAAGATACCCTGAGTGGGTCTGGAGAGTTTATAGAGAAATCAAGGCGGCACTACATCTGTCTAATTAGAGAGATGTACTCATAAAAGGTGGCCAATATTTGCTGGAATGGGAGCAGGATTGAAGAGGAAGCAAATCCTTAGCTGTTTTCTGAGGTTAATTTTGGGGCGGTTATTACACAGGCTCCAATCTATGTAGGGAGCACCTCGCTGCTACTCAGGAAAGGAGAAGATACATTTTTTTTCACTCCCAATTAAGTACTCAAATTATCCTCCCTCCCTCCTGTGACATAATTCATGTCAGATTTAAGGAAAGCAGATTGCCAATTTCCCAAAGAATGGCTGAGACCTAATCCCTTTACTGTATAGAAGTCCTATTCCCTGGTTGCATGTTAGAATCACTTGGGGAGCTGCTACAATTTCTTATGACTAGAGCTCCAACCTAAGACCAGTCACTGGCCATTCAGCATCCTCTCAAATTCAAACTGAAAGGCAGGAGATAGATCTCAGTGATAAACATATCAGCATTGAAAACTGTTGGCCTATGTTTCCTACCATGCCTGTTTGATGGGCCAAATGAAAGCTGTTCTACCTTCTGCTTTGCAGCATAAATACTCATACAAATGCTTAGAACTGGTACAGACTCACAGAAACACACAACAGAGACCAGGCAAGGAGAGGAAAACACTATTAGAAACCTGCAGGGCATATACACACTCTGGGGCATCCAGACTCATTCCTAGAACCTCCCAAACAAGTTCATGGACATATGCACTCAGATGCAAGTGGGCATAGAGAGGCCACAGGAAAGAGATCCTACAGACACAGGTGCATACGGACTTAGGTGGTGGGACACTGAGACACAAACAAATATAATCACAAACATATTTGAGTGCATTCAGAAGGATATATGTATAACTTAGCCCCATACACACAGAAAGACTCTAAGAGATGCTCAAAAAGAAATGTGGAAAAATCACAGAGTGAATCTCATGGTCTGTTACTATCTCAATAAAGCTGTTGGAAAAATTAAAAAAAAAATCACTAAGACATCCGTAGACATCCAGCAAAGAGAAACATAAGAGGAGACACACATATGTAGAAATTCTCCTTTAGCAGTTTTTGGGTTTTTTCTATTTGTGTTATGTGTGTTCATGTTCTTGGAGTGCCCTTGTGATGTCATTTACTACCTCTTGGTGGATATGCTTTTGCTGAGCTCACTTGAGGGCTTCCTGGCCCCTTGCCCAGGTGGGTCATGTGGAAGGCACGAATGGAATTAATAGCCTCCAAAGAGAGAATAATGTGCATTTTGCTGGAAAAGGAGATTTTACTGAAATGTTCCTCTCGTGGGAACCTGAAATTGGAGAAGCAAGTAAACTCAGGTTTGTATGCAGACAGAGATCCAGACAGTGGAATAAACACCCTGTAATAATGGTAATTAATAAATAACATCTCTGTGGCCTTTTATAATAAATTCTCTTGTATCTACTAACTCAGTTAATCATAGCACAGAGCTGTTTAGTGTGATTTCATTTGATCTTCGGAGCTACCAAGTGAATGAGAATTATTATTATAGCGTTTTATACTTGTTGAAATCAATGCCACCAAAGGCTATGTAACATTTTTTAGGTCATCCAGCCACGAAGTTGCTTGTTTGGGAATGAAATTCATGTCTGATGACTCAAGAGTCAGTGCTCTTGGGAACTATGTGCCATGGCCTCTGCAAGCACTGAGCTTGGGTTTCATCTTAATGACAGTTCTTCCTTTGCGTGTGAGAAAACTGAAGATCAGAGTGGCTAAGTACTTTGCGTCAAGCTCCAGGGGCACACACACAACTCAAATCTAATATTCTGATGCCTGTTTCAGGACTGATTTCACCAGAGAAATGAGCCTTTGAGAAGATATTTGGAATGCATAAAACTGAAGAAAGATAAGCATGCAGAATATATAGAGAGCTTCTACAAATTGAGATGAAAAAAGATCACCCACTGGAAAAAATGAGCAAAATATATGAAAATGTAATTCATAAAAGATTAAAGAAAAATGGCCAATAAGTACATGAGAACATGCTTAATCTGACATGTTATCAGGGAAATGCAAATTATAATAATAGAAGGTGTTATCCTATATCGCAAATTATAATAATAGTAAGGTATTATCCTATATCCAGTAATTCTCATGTAAATCTAAAGTCTAACCCCAAAAGGACTGGGTAAAGATGTGGCAAATTTAGAAATTGCATATAATGTGGGAATGGACGTTGGTGCATTTTTTTTTGGGGGGGGGTGCATTTTTTGTATTATTTATATACTTTTGAACCCAGCAAGTCTCTGCTAAGAACATATCTTTTTTTTTTAATTTTTTTTTTTCCCCAGCTGCAGTCTCCACCTAAGCTGTGCCCAGTCTTGGGCCGCTCTCGCGGCATATGGAGATTCCCAGGCTAGGGGTCCAATCGGAGCTGTAGCCACCGGCCTACACCAGAGCCACAGCAACGAGGGATCCGAGCCGCGTCTGCAACCCACACCACAGCTCACGGCAACGCCGGATCGTTAACCCACTGAGCAAGGGCAGGGATCGAACCCGCAACCTCATGGTTCCTAGTCGGATTTGTCAACCACTGCGCCACGACGGGAACTCCATAAGAACATATCTTGATGAAATTTTCATATATGTGCAAAAGAAGATGTATACTTAAATGTCCTTTATATTATTGTACATGGTTGGGAAATTGAAAACATCTTAAATGATCCTCAACAGCAAAATTGATAAATAAATTGTGATAGAAGCACAAAATGAAATGCTATAATATTGTTGAAATATACTACTACAACACATATCAAATTAGCTAAATGTCCAAAACTTAAAAAAAAAGTCAAAATGCTACGAAATGTGCACAGTATTATAACTTTTACCAAATATGAAAACATCCAAGATAAAATAATGAATACAATGATTAGTAAGGAACCTGTAGGGGGAAAAAAAGTATGTTTTTATGAAGGGAGGTAAGTTTGCCAACATCTGGCCCAGGGTGTGTGAGCCCGGAGTAGGGAAGTAGGTCTTTGAAAAGCTCAACTTTGTGGTGGAAGCTTTGAATGTTGCTGCGCTTTCACTGTCCCCTCAAGCAACTACTGACGAGGTCTCTTTTCAAGGCTGTTGCCTTGGTGGGGGGGCAGTAGCCATCATAGATTCACATGGAAGATGGTAGTTTCTGGCTTCAAAAATTTTTCCTGAAAAAAACAAGAGTCTTTGCAGCCCGTCCTAAGAGGCAGAAAAACTAGTTGATGTTCTCTCTGGCATGGACATCACGTAGAGGAATAGACTTGGGGTCCAATAAATCATTCACTAAATTAGATCAACTTTACTTTGTTCAGGTGCTTAAAATGACCTTCCTGTCCTCCCTACCCTCTGTCCTTGCCTAGTCTCTGCCTCTCACACATATACACACCTTCTAAAAGTAGGGCTCTGAACATCATACTTCCCTTTTCAAAACTTCCTGGATCTTTATGTTCTCTGAATAGAGTCCAGATCCTCCAATTTTTTCCCTGTTTAAGTAGACTGTATTTTAGAGCAGTTTTTGATTCACAGCAAAACCGAACAGAAAAGTACAAGAGTTCCCTTATACCCCTTGCCCCTACAAAAGCATAGCCTACCCCACTATTAACATCCCCCCAACAGAGTGGTATGTTTGTTACAAATGATGAACTCACATCAATACCTCATTATTACCCAAGGTCTATAATCTGCATTAGGGTTAACTCTTGAGGTCATATGCTCTGTATGTTTTGACAAATGTATATCACGTCTATTCACCACTATGGCTTCATACAGTGTAGTTTCCCTGTCCTGAAAGTTCTCTGTGTTCTGTTCATCTCTCTTCTCCAGCTCCTGACAACCACAGATATTTTTCTGTTTTTTTGTTTGTTTCTTTTCCAGAAAGTCATATAATCCCAATTATATAGTACAAAGACTTTTCAGATTGGCTTCTTTCACTTAGTAATACACAATTAAGTTTCCTCTAGGTTTTTCATGGCTTGATAGCTGACTTCTGATATCACTGGCTAATATTCCATTGTCTGGACATGCTGTAGTTTATTTTTCAATTTACCTACTGAAGAGCATGAGTTGTTTCCAAGTTTTTACAATTATGAATGAATGTGCTATAAGCATTCATGTCCAAGTTTTTGTGTGGCCATAAGTTTTTCACTCATTTCAGTAAATTCCAGAGGATGATTGCTGAATCTTATGGTAAAAGTATGTTTAATTTTATACAAAACTGCCAAACTGTCTTCCAAAGTGGCTGTACCATTTGTGTCCCCACCAGCAATGTATGAAAGAATTCTCCTTGTTCCACGTCCTCTTCTGCTTTTAGTGTTGTAAATACTCTGGATTCTGTCCATTCTAACAGGTGCGTCATAGTTTCTTACTGTTTTAATTTGCATTTCTCTAATGACAAATGACATGGAACATTTTTCATATTCTTCCTTGCCATCTGTATATCTCCTTTGGTGCAGTATCTGTTAAGATCTTTTGCCTATTTTTTAATCAGGTTTTTCATTTTTTTTCTTCTTCTTTTTTTTTTTTTTTTTTTTGTCTTTCTAGGGCCATTTCCATGGCATATGGCAGTCCCCAGGCTAGGGGTCAAATCGGAGCTATAGCTGCCGGCCTACACCACAGCCACAGCAATGTGGGATCCAAACCATGTCTGCAACCTACACCACAACTCACAGCAATGCTAGATCTTTAACCCACTGAGGGAGGCCAAGGATCCAACCTGTGTCTTCATGGATACTAGTCAGGTTCGTTACCAATGAGCCGCTTTGGGAACTCCAGGTTGTTCATTTTCTTATTGTTGAGTTTTGAGATCTTTTGAGATATATTTGATACAAGCCCTTTATCAGATACATATTTTACAAACATTTTACCCTGCAGAGAAAATGGCTCTTCCTCTCATTCTCTTGATGTTGCCTTTTGCAGACCATTTCTAATTTTAATGAAATCTAGCCTATCAATTTTTTTAATGGATCATGCTTCTGGTGTTTTACAGCCTCTAATTTTTGACTCCAGCCAACGTTGTACCCTTCCTCACCTCTCCACCTGTTATGTCAACAGGTATTAACTGTGAACTTTGTTGCGAATACTGGGAATTGCAAAGGTGCTGTTCTCATACAGCACACCTACTAGGGTAGAGACAGACCATGAACATGTGGACAAACAAATGAGAGAACTTCAGAAGATAAAAGTGCTATGAAACCTTTAAAACAAAAATGCAGTTTAATTAGGGACATTAGGCAGGGTGCTCAGGCAAGGCCATATTGGAGGGATGCAATCTAAGCTGATAAAGGAAAGAGTCAGCCATTTAAACATCTGTGGTAGGGATGGGTGAGTTTTCTCTCTTGTGCTCTGGCCCAACTAGCCTCCTTACCCTGAGCACATGCTACTTTTCCAGGTCACTATGGCTTTATCCATGGTGGGTTTTTTTTGTTTTTTGTTTTTCCTGCCTAGAGCACTTCTGTACTGATACCTGCACTTGAAAGTCCTACCCTGCATTAAATGCCACCTCCTCTCAGACATCATACCTGACTCACCTAATTCATACTATTTATCTTGCTGCTGCCGATCAAATCGTCAAATCAGTAGGAAGATCAGTATATTCTCTCTGTTAGTCAAGGCTGTTTTATTACAAGCTATTGGATCACTGAAGTGGGCATAAGGGAAAAAAAGTAGAGGGCATATATTGGAGTAGTAAGCATGCCATTAAAAACTGATGAGTAGTAAGAGCTTTGTAACCCCACCTTCTAACTTTGGAACATATTTTTGGATGGTAGTTTGTTATCTCTGGCACTCTCTACTAGGTGCTTATATGTTGAATACATTTTGTATTTCATTAATTACTATTGTTATTAACTAATACTAATTTAGAACTTATTATGTGTCAAGCCCTTACACATATTAGGTGCTTATATGTTGAATACATTCTGTATTTCATCAATCACTATTGTTATTAGCTAATACTAATTTAGAACTTACTATGTGTCAAGCCCTGTGCTAAGAATTGCTTACTCCTGGTCTTATTTAGTCCTGTATGTTGCCTGTGCCTTAGACATTATGATTTTTTCCACTTTATAGAAATGTTGTCAGCACACATAGTCACTACAATAATAAGGCAAGGTATTCTTTGGATTAACAATTTGGTGAAGAATTTGCTTTTAAAAACTTTAACTAATCTGACATTTCCTATTGATCTAATTTAAAAAAAAATCGGTAGTGATCAGGGCTGACATGTTGGGTTATGTCAGTTGGGCCTATAACTATTGCTTAGGTCATTGCAGCCCACAGGTTCTGTGCAAGGTCATTTTATTGGCCTCTATTCTTTATCCTTTCCTTAATCTTTATCCTTTTATCTCTCTCTCTCTCTCTTTTGTTGGTTTTCCTTGCATGCTTACACCTCTTTCCCAAAAATGAGGAGTGCATTTTTCCCTTCTGTTTGCCGTTGTTCTTGGTGTTGTGATCTGCTCCGTCCAATGGAGCATGGGAATAGGTGTCAGGGTTCTGTTTCTAAGTCTTGACATTGAAAGGCCCCGTGTGCTTCCACTTCCTCTCCTGTACCCTTGGCATCTCCCTGAGAAGAATTTTCCCTGGATATCAGTCTGGGCCCCAGAATGAACTCATGAATCAGGACTTTCCCAAGTGGGATCCTGCCAAAGGTTGCAACACAAAGTAGGATAGCAACAGCCCTAAGAGCTTAGACCTGAGCTACCCCACGAGAAACAATGTGCATTTTGCTGCATGTCACCATTGGTGCTTGTTGGTTATGCAGCAATAAAATTCAAATGGCTACCTAATTTTTTTTTAATTAAGAGTGGAGGTAGAGTGTTTGGAGGAAGTGGTAAACAGAGGAATTCATATTTTCCATCAACCCAGCCTTTTTATCCGAAGGCACAGTGTCATTTTCTCCTTTCATTAGGTTTCCTTCTTCTTTTTCTCGTTGTTTCCTCCTGCCTAAATCAGGTTTAATAGGGTTGTTAATGAGAGCTCCATGGTGAAGGTTTTTGCAGATAAAGCATGTCACACTGTGCTGAATCGAGCCCCAGAAGGAACAACACAGGCAACAAAACAAAAAGAATGAAGAGAAAGCCAGTGTAGATTAGAAAGGTTTGCTTTGCTATCTGAGACTAGATAAGGTACAGACACAGGTTGCTTTCATTCATTCTCCACATTTGGCTGGATCTTCTGCTGGTCCCCAGTTCAGTTTCAGAAAGTATTTCTGGCAAAGAAAGACCCTCTAAGGCACTCGTGTATTGTCAATGCCTAGAGCATTTCAAGATCTTAACAGATGTTGGTCAAGTAAATGAACAAAAGAATCAATGAATGAGTGACTGAACAAATAAACCAACTAATCAATCAATCAATCAATGCACAGAAAAAGAAATTGTCCAGAAAGAAGGTTATCAGTGGTAGCAACACCACCAGCAACATGATTTATTAGACATTTGCAGGGTGACGGGACCCACATTCATTGTTCTTCCTTTCCCATCAAATCCTCAGCATGTCCTGTTGAGTAGTTGAGATCAGTCCTACAAATTAGAGCACTGAGGGCTAACCAATTAGCTCAAAATGAAATAGATAGTAAATGCTAGGTCTGAGATGCAATTCCTAGCTTCTCTATTTCAAGTAAATCTCCAGCCTACAGAAACCTACTCTTTGATTTGTTTTTTATTGTTTCTGGCTTATTCCTATTTTACAGATGATACAACTTACACCTAAAACGATATGGAAGACTTAGGTAAGCTCCTTGAATGAGTAAAAGTATAGAGTATGGAGATAGGGAGGATCTAGGCCTTGATCTATGGAAATATCAAAGTTAGAGAAAAGGGATGTAATTCTAAGGCCAAGGGCCCCAAGATTGGAAGCAACACCAGTGCAACACTCTGAAATCAGGTCCCAGTAGCCGTAGAAGGCTCAGTCACTGGAAATCTTTGCTCTGCCGTGCTGACTCTCTCTTCTGAAGGTGAGGATCTGACTGTGTTCTGCCGCTTACTCAGACCGCGTTTCTGGAAGCATGTCATTGTCTCTACACACTGTGATTTTTGTAAAGAAGGGCTTTGATTTCTTTTCAACAAATACTCTTTCTTCACTCTGTTCACTGCCAAGTCTGCCGAGAATTACACTGCTTAGAACTTTATTATCCTCGTCCAGGATTTCGGAACCTCATCAGTCTCACCCTTCTCCTTCTTCTTCCTCCCCTTCCTCCCCTCCTCCTCTCTTTCCTCCCCCTCCTCTTCCTCTCCCTCCCCCAGTCCCCCACTCCCCCTCCTCCTCATTCTCAAGATTCTAGGGTTGTCTTAAGTTAGTTCATCAGTCAGTTACACCTTTCTGTGAACAATTATCTGATTCCACCTCAAGAACAAATGTTAATTGAATGGTGATTGATGGAAAGGAAATAATGAAAGACCCACGAGTAGTAGGGGACAGGAAGATTTCCACTGTAGTGATATTGACAGTGACAGCAAAGACTTGGAATGACAAAGGCTAATTGCCCTTTATTTACATTTTCCCTCCTACCTTCTCTTGGTATTCAGATGTTTCCTATAGATTTGTATGTATGTTTTCATCATCTAATTCAGCAATAAGGATGTTAAGAATCCTTCACATTTAATATCTTTTGGGGAATATCAAAATAATGCATTCCTGCATGTTAAGAAGTTCAGGTCTTGTGATTCTTTCATAACCCAGATCTTTTCTTGCTAATGTGGGCTTAGTTCATCCTACATGAGACAGACAGGTAAGAAAACACCTTTCTTCAAGAATTTGAAAGTACTCAGCCATGCAAGGTCACAATTTAGGTGAAAGACTAATAACATTCAATCTAAAAGTGAACTGTCAACAATTTATTTTCTGTAAAAGATGGAGGATTCAGCCATTGAAGCTTTGTTAAGGATTTAATTGTCAGATGCTAACAGATTTGGGAAAGGGAAGGCTTCTGTTAGTTTAATTTAAAAAATGGAGATTAAAGTACTATTTTGTTTGTGCTACCTCAGGTTGTAAGTACCATGTTCGTTCATTTGTATAAAACAGTGAATTTCACTGGCTCTCAAACTGTCAAGGGCCAGTAGGGTTTCTCAAGGATCTCCCTGGGGGCAGTTTCCTCCACCCATCAATCCTTTCAATCATTTGTGTCCACTCAAGAGCAGGATAACTGTTTGGCCCCATTTTCACTGCCAATTATTTTCCACGACAGATTTTTTTTTTTCACGTTTAACAGGTTCTGTGGGAGAATAATGCCGTTTTGGTCATAGATGGGTCCACATTTCATTGATGGGTCCATTAGCCACTGGAAATGATACCTAGGAGGAAAATTCTCCTTAGGAAAACGGCAGGTGATTTGTATTCAACAGTATTTCCCTCGGGATCAGAGAGGCTTACTTTTGAGGAAATTTTAAGAAGTTCCAATAAATAAAAGAACTCCTATACATTTACCATATTGTGCTCTATGAGCCTTATTCTTCATGTTGCTTTATATTTGTCATCATATTTACTTAAACATTTTTACATTTTTTTTCATCACATAGATTGTGAGGATTGTTTATCAGGTGTTATCTCCGTCTTATTAATGAGGAAACTGAATCTCAGAAAGTTTCAGTGGCTTGCCCTGCATTAGTCTCTCATTTGTCCCATTTCTCCCTCACATGATGGCCAGAAGGATTCTATTCCTTTCCTAGGGCTACTCAAACATAGAATGCAAAGTACGTCTACCTTGTAAAAGCAGAAAGGATTGTCTTATTTGTATATCTTCTGGAGGCTAGAGTCTGAAATCAGCATGTTGGCCGGGGTGGTTCTGAGGGCTGTGAGGAAGGACTGGTTCCCAATCTTCACATGATGCATGTACAGGATATAATCCCTGTATGTGAGTTTGCATCCAGATATCTTTCTATGAGGACATGCGTTACATTGAAATCCATCCTAATTACCTCATTTTAACATTAACTCTGTAAAGACCCTACCTCAAAAATAAGATCTCAGGGGTTCCCATTGCAGCTCAGCGGTAACAAAACCAACTGGTATCCATGAGGACATGGGTTTGATCCCTGGCTTTGCTTAGTGGGTTGGTGATCCGGCGTTGACATGAGCTTTGGTGTAGATTGCAGACATGGTTCCAATCCTATGTTGCTGTGGCTATGGTGTAGGCTGGCAGCTGCAGCTCTGATTCAGCCCCTATCCTGGGAACTTCCATATGCCAAGAGTGTGGCCCAAAGGAGCAAAAAAATAAAAATAAAAATAAAATTTTAAATAAGATCTCCTTTGTAGGTACGGGTATTAATGAAGACTCCAACACACGATTTTCTATGGGAAACAAACCAATCCATAACAGGGAAATTCATTGACATAGATCTGATTAAACTACTCCCCACTGGCTATGGAATCATATATAAGGTCTTTTTTGTGAGCCACAAGTCTCTTTTTGATGTGTCCCTTGTCCCTGGTCTCAGTCTAATTTCTTACCACTGCACATGCTGAACTACTGGGTAAAAATAATTTATCAAGTACTTAAAGGCCCTCTGCTAAGTGCTCACATTGTGTGCATAATATAAATATATTATAGTGACCCTCATCTTACCATTGTATCATGGGTTTATTCATTCATTCATTCAGTTATTAATTTATTCAAACTAGTTTTTGAATGCCTATTATTGTAAAGCTTTATTCAAGGTGCTAGGTTTGCCACTGCCAATAAAATGGCAAAAAAATAAATAAAATAAAATCCTTCACTTCACAGACTTACATCCCATTGGGAGAAAACAGATCATGATAAATTAAGACATTGTATAGTATATTCAAAAACAGGAAGTGCTGTACAAATAATAAGGCAGGGATGAAGGTGCTCCAGGAGCAAAACATAAATTTAAAAAATTGTATAAAATAATTTTATATGTATGGGGAGATTGAAAAAAAATCTGTGTCCAGAATCCACAAATGTTGTTCTGAATTAAATTCAAATGTATAAAGAAATTGCAGGAAAATTTACAAAAAGTCATGTATCCCCCTTAATCTAGAATTCACTACTATTCATTGGTCGGCATTTGCTCAGTCTATCTCTCTTCTCTCTCTCTCTCTCTCTAGTTCCGTATTTCACACATATGTGATACTATCACATCCTTGTTGCAGGATTATATTACTGTAACCTTTATATAATATACATTTGTTACTTTAACAAATTAGTATTCTTAAGAGTTGTTATTAGGGTAATATTAATCTTGTCTCAATAAGAACTTGGCTATGCTTTTACCTTATACATCAACATAAAAGTTCAGTTATTTTTCAAATCATTGAGTACTGCCCTCTGCCATTACAAATTAGATGCTAATTAATGCCCCTTTCCTTGCCCATTTATTTGGAATCTTCTTTTTCTTTCCTGTCAGGGCCAATGAAAGTATGTAAATCCCATTAATTGTTTTTACCAACTCACTAAATAGGTTGTAGAACAAAATAGTAATTTTGAAAATTATAGCTATCTAACACCACATTGGAAAAAGTTGCAGTATTCTAAAGGATATTGTTAACTATACAGTAATTAAAAATTACAAGGAGAATACATTTCAGCAAGATTTATGATAATTTTAATGAATTTCTGAAATAAGATAAACAGATTCATTAAAGGACATGTCTGACCTTGGAATTCCACGAAATTACAACTAATGAAATAGTAAAAAAGAGACTATCATTTAATGTGTTTTCATATGAAGAGTATTATAGGATATCTAAAATGTTTGGGCATATTCAGGGTAATTAAAATTTGGTACAATACTTGTATTTCATAGTTTTAACAACTCTAAGAATGTTCTATTTCCATTTTATAGTTGAGATAGCTAAGGGCTGGGGTTTTTCAGTAATATATTCTCCTCTAATGGGAACATTCCACGCATAGGGACACAGGTGAAAATGTGAAGTCAAAGAAACATGGATAATGTGAGAAAAAAGAATGCATACATGTATGTGTAACTGGGTCACCATGCTGTACAGTAGAAAACAACAGAACACTGTAAACCAGCTATAATGGAAAACAATAAAAAAAAAAAGAAACTTGGAGAGGAACATCCCCCTACCTTGTGTGTAAGGATTTGGGGAAAGTGGTCTGAACTGAAAACCATGAGGTAGGAAGGATGGCACGTGAAGGATTTTCCAGGAAATGTTAATGATTCTGGGCTTCATCCCTTGCATTTTGGTAATATCACTCTTGCTACACTGAAGAATGGCTTGGAGGGAATGAATGGGTGATGAGATGCAAGGTGACTGCAAAAGTTTTAAGAAGATGATGATGAAATGATGATGGTGATGATGATGGTGTTGATATGATGATGATGGTGATGACCATGCTGATGATGATGGTAGTGATGTTAATGATGGTAGTGATGATGGTGATGATCCTGCTGATGGTGATGGTAGTGATGATGGTGGTGATCATGCTAATGGTGGTGATCCTGCTGATGGTGATGGTAGTGATGATGGTGGTGATCCTGCTGATGGTGATGGTAGTGATGATGGTGGTGATCATGCTGATGGTGATGGTAGTGATGATGGTGGTGATCATGTTGATGGTGGTGATCCTGCTGATTGTGATGGCAGTGATGATGGTGGTGATCCTGCTGATGGTGATGGTAGTGATGATGGTGGTGATCATGCTGATGGTGGTGATCCTGCTGATTGTGATGGCAGCGATGATGGTGGTGATCATGCTGATGGTGATGGTAGTGATGATGGTGGTGATCATGCTGATGGTGATGGTAGTGATGATGGTGGTGATCATGCTGATGGTGATGGTAGTGATGATGGTGGTGATCATGCTGATGGTGATGGTAGTGATGATGGTGATGATCCTGCTGATGGTGATGGTAGTGATGATGGTGGTGGTCATGCTGATGGTGATGGTAGTGATGATGGTGGTGATCATGCTAATGGTGGTGATCCTGCTGATGGTGATGGTAGTGATGATGGTGGTGATCATGCTGATGGTGATGGTAGTGATGATGGTGGTGATCATGCTGATGGTGGTGATCCTGCTGATTGTGATGGCAGTGATGATGGTGGTGATCCTGCTGATGGTGATGGTAGTGATGATGGTGGTGATCATGCTGATGGTGGTGATTCTGCTGATTGTGATGGCAGCGATGATGGTGGTGATCATGCTGATGGTGATGGTAGTGATGATGGTGGTGATCATGCTGATGGTGATGGTAGTGATGATGGTGGTGATCATGCTGATGGTGATGGTAGTAATGTTAATGATGGTAGTGATGATGGTGATAATGGTGATGATCATGCTGACGGTGATGGTAGTGATGATGGTGATGGTCATGACGATGGTGGTGATTACTATAGCATGGACTGGAGAAAGGGAGAGTTTGTGTGAGTGATTTAATACAAAAGAGTGATTGAGATCCCTAGTTGACTGCAGGGAAGGTTGATGATGAGGGAAAGAGATGTCAGGATGATCACTAGGTTTTCAGAACTGCTCAACTGTGTAGAAGGTGCCAGAGGGCACTGGAGAAAGAGAGGTGAACAGACAATTTTCTGAATTTGTTATAGGAAATGAAGTGTCGAACTGAAATAAGTAGACAAGGTATTTGAATGTAGAGATAAGGAGTTCAGAGATGTCTGGACTGGGGATATAAGTTAAAGAGAAAGTAAGAAACACTTTAAAAAGTTAGTGTTTCTCAGGGTTCTTCAGACTACTCATTCAGAAGCCCTTGAGTATTTATCTTTAATATGCATTGGAGTCACCTAGGTGCAGTGCAGTGAGGGATATGGAAGCTCCAGATTCCCATTGCTTTAGTTCACATCACCTTGGACACTTTCTATAGTAAACTTGAGCAACTTAACCTCTGTGCCTCACTTTTTTTTTTCATTCTGTAAAATGAAGATAATGTTTGTCTCATTGGGTTTTTGAAGATTACATAAGAAAAATAATAAGTTGGTTTATATCAATCCTTTTTTTTTTTTTCTTATTAGAGCTGCACCTGTAGCATATGGACGTTCCCAGGCTAGGGGTCAAATCGGAGCTGCAGCTGCTGGCTTATATTACAGCAACAGCAACCCCAGATCCTTAACCCGCTGAGTGGGGCCAGAGATGGAACCCACATCCTCATGGATACTAGCTGGATTCATTAGTGCTGAGCCATGACGGGAACTCCCTAAATCCCTTTTTTTTTTTTTTTTGCCACACCCATAGCATGCAGAAGTTCCCTGGGCCAGGGATCAAACCTACAACACAGCAGTGACTTGATAAACAGTAGTGATGATGCCAGATCCTTAACCCACAGAGCCACCAGAAAACTCCTATATGAAGCCTTTAGAATATTTAGCAGCACTTAGCAGGCAGTCAAAAAAGGCTAGATTAGCCATTATTATCTTTTAGGTAATTTAATAAAATTCAGATTCATGGACCCTTAACTCAGGATTTTGATATAAATGTTACGTTACCAGATAGCTTTGGTATTTCAGTGTGGTTTGGTTGTGCTTCAAATTGGAGATAGAGGATGAATTGGGATTCAGTGGTTCCAGCCAGGATAATTCTGGACCCTAGCATGCTTATTAAATTATAACGTCTTTGGTCACAGGCCAGGAAATCTATATTTTTAAATAAAAAACACACAAAGTCTTGGTGATGCTGATCTACCACCATGCTTGAGAAGGATTATATTAGGCACAGTCTGGTGATACTCATTTTATCATGCCTAGATGTCTGCCACTATGTGCAGTCCCCCTTTTTATTTCGCTGGGAAGTGACTTGTCAGCCAGGGAGCACCTTGCATGCCAGGTATTAACATGTTACAGGTACTGACCAATAGATTGTAAAAGGAAGTGATGTTGTCAGGGCTAGACCAAGGCTTCTAAGAAGCAATTATGTCCTTTCCACATTCTCTTTCCCCACTGGCTCACCTGTGCAGACAACAGCAAGTCCTAATGATGCTAGAGTCATAAAATGAAAGGAATCTAGGGCCTTGCATTGATGACAGGTTAGTCTCTTGTTACATAATAAGAAAAAATATTATATAAATAAGAAAAAAGTTTCTAACATCTCAGAAATGTTGTCAATTACTTCTTAATAGTAGTTGGTGTTACCCTAGTGACTACTCTTGAGTGTGAAATTTTTCCTCTAAGGTGGTATTTATCAAAAGCTCCTTAATGAACAGTATTACCCCTTCACAAGCAGTATGATAGGCTCTCATGGTACAGAGAATAAAAAGATCTCTTGTCTGGTTCTCGGAACATAATTTTGTCTGAACAATCTCATTGTTTCGTTTCACCAGTTACTCTTGTTTTTTTGTTGATTTAGAGTGTAGTTATTAGAAGAATGTGTGCATTCACAGGTAGCATATTTTTCTTAGAATAATTTGAATATAAATTACTGACAATTCTTAGCTTTCTTTTTAGTATCACCACTCTTCTTTGTTAGCTTGAGAATTGTTCCAGAGTGGTTTTGTGTGTGTGTGTGTGTGTGGAGGGGGTGTGTGTTGGTATGTGGTTTTTCTGGTCCGAAAGTTGGAGATGAGTCTGCATCTATTCAGACAACCAAGTGCTTGTTTTTATAAAATAAAAAACAATGTTGTTTTTATGTGGATCATTACTTAAAGTAATAAAAAAAAACATTGCCAAGCAGTGTAAACATCAATACTCATGAATTATTATTCTTTCAAGAATGTTGGCTAAATTTACATATAGATTAAACTTGGAATTTATGAAATGAGATTTTCTTTCAATCTGATGGCATAATGCCACCGGTGTTTTATGGACAAGGTTCCTGCCCAGAATCCTCTATGTGCTTCCATGGGATGGAGGACATGGAAGACCACATTGCTGGCAGACCCATGACATTAAATCACAAATTGAATTTGAGATGGCAGAGAAAAGACATGTTGGAGAGTGACTGAGGTTGGAAATTAGAACTACATGGAGCTAACACATGTTCCTGTGAAATTCAAAAGAGGGTTTACAGAGAGCAGGTTTTATTATAGAGGGCATATTTCTGGTATCAGCTTCCAATCAGCACCAACTCCATTTCTTCTCTCTATGGAGAAGACATCATTCTCCTTTCCTGGAGGTTTATTACACACACACACACACACACACACACACACACACACACACACACACCTGACTGTGGATAGAAATGAAATCAGACCCTCATGCTTCACCTTGATTTTTTAATGCTTGATACACTAATGACTTTTACCTGCAACTTTGACGACAGAATCTAACTTCTTTGGCAGACCCCACAACATTAAATTGAAAATTGATTTTGTGATGCAGCAAAAGGATGTGGCAGAAAGTTACTGAGGACTGGAAATTAGAATGACATGGAGTTAATACATGTGACCTGAGAAACTCATAATGATCCTCTCTGCTTTCTAATGAGGATTTACAACAGCAGATTTAATTATGGAGGTCATATGTGTGATGTCAATCTTTGATCAGCACTGACTCGGCTTGTTCTCTGCATGGAGAAGTCTCTAATCTTCTTTCCTGATAATCTCTTACACGCACACACACACACACACACACACACACCCTTGCACACCCTCACACACAGCCTATGTAAAAGAGAAGCTGAATCGTCACAACACCTTGCTTTGTATCTCAGTGGCTTTCCCGTTGTGACTTTGGTGGTGAAACCTAACTTTCTGCTTCTTTATTATGTTCTCTTTCCCCCAACAACTTGTGATTTAACAGTCAATTTCTTTCTTTTTTCTTTTTTTTTTTGTCTTTTTAGGGCCACACCCATGGCATATGGAAGTTCCCAGGCTAGGGATCAAATCAGAGCTACAGCTGCTGCCCTATACCACAGCCACAGCAACTCGGGATCCAAGCTGCATCTTCGACCTACACCACAGCTCACGGCAATGATGGATCCTTGACCCACTGAGCAAGGCCTGGGATCAATCCCACATCCTCATGTATACTAGCTGGATTTGTTTCTGCTGTGCCACAACAGGAAATCCCCACAGTGAGTTTCTTTTTTTTTTTTTTTTGTCTCTTTAGGGCCACACCCATGGCATATGGAGGTTCCCAGGCTAGGGGTCAAATTGGAGCTGGAGCTGCAGGCCTATGCCACAGCAACAGCAACACACTATCTGAGCTGCGTCTGTAACCTACATCACAGCTTAGGCAACGCCAGATCCTTAACCCACTGAGCAAGGCCAGGGATCAAACCTGTGTCCTCATGGATGCTAGTTGGGTTTGTTAACCACTGAGCCATGACCAGAACTCCAACACAGTTTTTTAATGATCATTTTTTTCTTGAGGAAACAACCACTGTAATGTAACCCACACACTTTGCTCTCTTCATCTCCCTCTCTTTTCTAACATTGTCTTTGTCCAATTTTCTTTCCAAACAGCAGTTTCCTCAATTGTTAAAAGGGCATTTGTAGTAAATTAGAATATGGATCTTCTCAAATTATTGGAATGATTAAACAATATCATAATGTCCTGAGCCTGTGTATATTACTTCTACCACTGTCACTGAAGTGCTGAGGAAGCAGGGACAGATCGTTTTTCTGACGGAGGGTTTTTTTCACCAGCGAGTAGCTTACCATCCCCAAATGGACAGTGAGAATAGGAGTTAGGGCATGTGGGAGAAAGAAGCAGGAGTTGACCAGTGAGTCATGCATAAAACACTAACAATCAGTGAGTTTTGATTACTATGTGATTTCTCAAAATATGGTTCCCAGCCCAGCAGATTCACCACTCTAAATATTAAGATTCCTAAACTTGACTCCAGACTCATGGTGAAAGTGAGTCTGGAGCTTGGGCCTGGGAAGCTGCTTTAAAAGCAAGATTCCCAGGTGATCCTGGCAATCGTATAAGTCTGAGAACCATTGGCCTAATGTACATCTACTGCAGCGATAGTTTTACATGGTTATACATAAATTAAATTCTCAAAATGAAATTTTTTTCCATTTTGATACATTAATGAAAATCCCTTCCCTCTTCCCCTAACCACATTCATATCCAGAGCCCTTTTTTGCTGGAACTAAGCAGAAGCAACTCTAACACCTCCCTCAGAGCTAGGGGAGTGGTAAAACACAGCCCTGCAAAGTATTGAAGCAAGTGTGCTTTAAACCATTGCAGATCTGTCTTGTAAGTTAAAAGGTATAACTTATGAATAACTAAATTAGAAAATAAACAACAACCCAGTAAGCTCTGAAGGGAGCCTTGAGCCTGTATTCCTCAGATCCAAGAGTAGCTATGAAATTGGTAAAGTAAGTTGTAGTCCTTGCAGCCTGCCTCAGAATTATCGCCAGCTCCACAAAGTAGGCGTGAAACGAAAGCCTGTCCTTGTGGGAGAGTATTATCTCTTATCAGTTCCAAGCCACAAGCTGCAGTGAAAACACCTTATTTATTATCCCCACTTTTATATGTGTTTTAGCACCTGCATGATTTGATTCTCTGTCACTCCCAGTGTTGGTCAGGGCTATATTATTGATTTTTGTTTTTCACAATAGTAGGAACAAGAATCACTATAGTCTATAATTTATTGTCAATTCCAAAGGGTAAAGAGTGAAATTGGGGGGGGGGGGTTTACAAAAAAAACCCCTTCTCATTTCTTGATTTTTCTGATGATTCAAGGTCTCTAGATGGACTTCTTGGATGAATCAGAGGTTAACTAGTCCACTTGTGTGACTAGGATACTTACCTGAGTCATGCTGCTCGTAGTCACTCTATTCTAAATGTTTTGATGCACATATGTTTGTATATACACAGCATACAAAAACACATACCCATACCTGTACTCCCTCCACTCACTCCAGAATATGTGGAAACTGGTAGATCATTGTGAGAAAACTTTTTTTTTTGGCTTTTTAGGGCTGCACATAAGGCATATGGAAGTTACCAGATAGGAATCAAATCCAAGCTGCAGCTGCTGGCCTGCAGCACAGCTACAGCAACATCAGATCTGAACAACTTCTGCAACCTACACCACAGCTCACAGCAAAACCGGATCCTTAACCTACTGAGCAAGGCCAGGAATTTAACCTGCATCCTAATGGATACTAGTTGGGTTTGTTACTGCTGAGCCACAATGGGAACTCCTGAGAAGAAAAATTTTGAAGACTGTGTGATACTTCATTCTTGAGAAATAAAAATCTGAATTCTAATTGTGCTCAGCATCAGCCTAAGTCTTATTATTTCCTTCTTTTTTTTTTTTTGGTCCTGAGAGCCAGTCCAAAGTCTAAGATTTAGTGATGGTGGTTTTGTTTTGTTTTTCTTCCTTTTGTTTCTCTAAAACAGTGAAGGAACACTCATGAAAATGGAAATAATGGATGCAGAGCTTTGTTTTGTTTGTCTTTCTCTATTTAGTCCCTTCTACCTTTTTTCTTGATGTCTGCCTCCCTTTCTTTAAATTCCATGAGTTAATGCTTAATGGACATGGAATGTATTCCAGATCCCATACTATGTGGCTTTATGAACATACTCCATCTATATGACTACCCAGAAGAGGTACCTGAATTTTAAAAAGGAAATAATATGCTCAAGGTCATAAAGCTAGTAAATGAAAGCTTTAATTAATTCTACCAATATTTATAGCTCGTTTATCATGTGCCGCTGTACTTGGTCCTGGGATGCAGCAGTGAAATAAAGGGCACAGTCTCTGGCTCATGGAACATTCATTCTGTGGGGGAGAAACACGCACACAAATGCATATGTATGGACTAAAAATACTATATAGAAAAAATACAACAATATGAAATTAGAAGCTAATGAGGGTGGCCTGTTAGTTTGGATGGAATAATTGGAGAGACATTTATGAGAATATGTCAGTGGGAATAAAGGGAACAAAATGGTGTGAAAGAGTGTGTCGTGGGTATTTGGAAGGCTTTAGAATCTTACTGTGGCCAATAAGTGGGTAGGATTTCTTCCTGCCCTTCTCTGTAATCTTCTTTTCCCTTTTCTATCCCTTATTCTAGCTAGTCCTTACTTTCTCTTTGTTTCCAAGTGGGTTATGCACCCCTTTAACTTAGTATTTTCATCTGTGTCATTTCCTTTTTTTTTTTTTTTTCCTACTAGAATTCTGTATACTTCTGTCTGGCTATTTTATGCTCCTCTCTCAAAGGATAAGTGTCCCAATAACACAATATTCCATAGTTTTCATTTATCTGATCTGTATTTCCTGCTAAAGAATATAACCTATAAAGGAAATAGGTATGTACCCAGAAGAAAGCAAGAGTTTCAAACAGATGCTTGTACACCCATAATCAGGTGAAAGGCAAAAGGTGAAAGCAACCTGCAACTCTCCTCCTCTCTTCCTTCGTTCTTTCTCCTCCCCCTCCTCCTCCTCCTTCTTTTCTTCCCCCACCCCCCCCCCTTTTTTAATAACACGAACAAGAATATGGAAGCTCAGAGCCTCCTATGGGCAGCAACACTTAGCTATCATATCATTTGTAGTGCTGTTATTTTACTTTTCAAATTTTAAAAGTGATACTGCGTTTTCATAGGGGGTTGTACTAAAATGTTTACATTAAAAAGTATTTTAAATAATCTGATTTAAAGGAAATGTAAAAAATAAAATAATATTACAGATGGATCAAGGATATTACAAAATCCAGGAAGATGTGATAAGAGTGACCAAGGTAAATGAAAAGTCACCCCTAACTTGGGGGCCTCTGAACATCCCTGAGCTTGAGTCTGCCTTCTTTTTGTCTGCATCAGTATCATCGGTGCCTCTCCAGTGTCTTGCCCCTGTCCTCCCCTTCCCCTGTGTGCACAGTCCCCTGTGCCCGCTTCTCTTTCTTTCTGGCCCCTGCTTTCTGTCTGTAGCCCCATCTTGCAACTCCACACCTTGGTGCATCTCCGACCCTGTCTTTGCATAACTAACACCCACACCCACAGGATGCCTGAGGATAGGAGAAAGTGCTGCTTTTTTTCTGTTCCAGATAGTTCTTCAATGAAAAGTTCATGGCTGCTTGGTTTATTCACCACCTCTGACTTTCCCCCTGAAAACTCCTGAGCTTTCTCCCTTTTTCTCTAATTTTCAATGTGGATTCTGAGAGAGCGGTTACTAAGGGAGGTTTTGAGAATACAAAGTGGCAACAACCTGCATCAGAGAGGAATGTTACTTTTTTGCTACCTTAGGTCACTGCAGTGACAATGCTGGATCCTTAACCCACTGCAGGAATGTTACTTTAGACACACAAACACTTAAAGAGTCCCTTTTGTGTTTTAAAATTTAGACCAACCCACAGTTACAGACAGCATAACAGGGCAGATGGGCTGTTGTAATCTGCTGGGTGATTAACTGAGCCCTCCATTGAAAAGGAGCATCTGGCCATTTTACTTGGGGAGGTGGTCTTGGGAATGGGGTATGAGGGTTCTGTGTATGTGTGTGTGTACTATTTTGGTAATTAAAAGGCATTGTTTTTTTCTTTATTAAATCTATAGAATCATATTTCCAGAACAGCTCCCCAACTCCCTTCCTTCCCTGTATTCAGCAACAGGGTGACCAAGTGGATTGTAGGGGAATGAGAGGACTTTGGATTACCTAAACTCGTTTTTCTACTTCTATGTCACTTTTCATCCAAAGCCAACATAATAAAATTATTTTTAAAAGTATAAACTGCATAGAGATTTACAAACTTAGGGCAGAAAAGCACAGAGATAAGATAAGGGGGGAGGGCGTGGGTCAGACCCAGAGTACAAAAGGCCTAAACTCTGACTTTTCCCTGAAAAAGACTTATTTCCAGAGAAAGAAAAGGAGGGAATGTGGGCGGGAGAGAGGGGGGAGAGAGAGAGAGATAACTAATGCACAGACACATTCTGAATTAATCTCCAAGGAAAAGCTGTTCAAGCATCACTGCAGACAGCTTGATGCAACAGGCTTTATGCTACACAGAAATCAAGACAGTTAGAAAAGCCCTGAACGGAATAGATGCGCCCCCCTCCTCTTGTCCAGCAAGAGTGCAGTGATGAATGATAAGAGTGTGGTCCGACCTGCCAGGTCTGTGCTGCTGTTTATCTGTTCGTTATGTTCCGGTCTGCATCCTTATTCCTTTCCTCCAGCCCCACTTTAGTGAGACGTATATTCCTTGGCTCTGCTGTTTCCTAAATCTTGGCATCTGACTCTATACCTGACTTATGGTCCACTAGTTCCTGTATTCTCTTTCTGTCAGGAGTGATAAATGGAATGGCCTATCTTTCACCCTCACAGAGTCTGGGCTGTGTCCCACCGATGCCTGATATCTTGTCATCTTGTGGCTCAGTCAGTGGCTCACATACGCATTATTAAAAACAATCTTCAATCAGTTTGTGCTTTGCAACCTGTTTCAAATCTGAGGCTGGGGTCTCTGTGGGTAAAGATGGCTTTCTTTTCCTATTACTTGCCTCATAGTCATTTAGCACTTCCTAATGGTCCTTGTAGACACCCTTTATGTCAGGTGATGGGGGAAATGAGAAGACTGCTGACCTCCAAGTCAGGAACTTGGGTTTTTTCCTCATCACCAGGTATGATTGCTGAGTAATCTTGGAGGATTTTCCTCACTATTTTTGAATCTCAATTTTTATGCAACAAATAGAGCAATAAACTCTGACAACCCTCTATTATTGTCATAAAGTCCCAGCAGAAAATAGGTGTGAAATTTTATATTATTCATTAACATATTCACATTATATACAAACCACATTTAAAGCCATTTTATTGTATCTTTGTTAATTATATTTATCAAAGTAATACATGGCAGAGTGAAAAAAATACAGGATTTATTATGAAAAGGAACAATTTCTCACCCCATTTCTTCTTACCTATACCTTCGCTCCCTGAAATGATTTATTTTAATAGTTTCTGGATTTATTTTTAATAATTTCTATTTTGAAGTATGTTGGTGTTAACTCGGGAGTTTTTGGCAATATTCTTAAATTTCTGAATGTTAATTTGTTAAATTTAGACATATATGTCTTTTTTTTTTTTTTTGACCTTTCCATCTCATCCTCACAGAGCACTTATAATTATTTTTCTATCCCAAAAGAGAAACCAAATGAAAGACAACGATAATCTCTTCTTGTTCCTTTCCTACATTCTGAGGCTCTACAGCATTTTTGTCCCTGGCTGTAGAGAGTCCTAAGCTGAGAACAAAGGTCAAACTGGAACAATCACAGGGGGGCATCAATGGGTCTGTGCCTGACAGTTGTTAGTGGATTATTTATTTATTCAGTGGTCACATATGGAAAATCGTTCAGAATTCCCTTCCTAGTCATTAATTTGCCAAGAACACAGAAAGTTATCTTGGTGCTCTACTCAGGCAAAATTTAATGGTCTTTCAACTGCAATGAGAGTTGCTTTGACAATAACATGTCTTTTCCTCTTTGCCAGCCTCTGCCTGTAGTTTTAATAGCAGCACAATTGGACCTGGATTCCTGCAACTGTCAAAATGAATGAGATGAAGCATGAATTCTATTGCTTTATCCTGCTGCATTTTGAGTTGGTTTTCGAAAGTAATTATTCACAAGCTGTAGCACTTTGCTTTGTTTCTCCACAGTGGTGGATAAAGACTCTCTCTGAATCAATACCCTATTCTTATCTGGAATTACATAGGAAGGGAGCCCTGAAGATGAGTGGAGATGGCTGGGAGATGCGGAGATTGCTTACAAGGAAAATTGAAAAGGACAACTTAGCTTGTAGAGGAAAAGTTTCAGGAGAAACAGTGCCAAGGAATATGTGATGAAGATGTAAGAACTACAAAAAATGATTTAGATAAAAGTAAAGCTTTTTATTGGGCATAACACTTAATCTTTAAGAATCCTGTTCTATAAGACTAGTTAAAAAAGTTATTTTTACCAGTTAAATACTAGTGATATATAAGAAGAGAATAAAATTGTAAGATAAATTAGTTGGTTCAAATTGTTCCTCTTCTGGAGTTCCCCTTATGTTTCAGTGGGTTAAGAACCTGACTAGTATCCATGAGGATGCAAGTTTGATCCCTGGCCTTGATCAGTGGGTTAAGGATCTGGCATTGTTGTGAGCTGCAGCATAGGTTGCAGATGCAGCTCAAATCTGGTGTTGCTGTGGCAGTGGTGTAGTCTGGCAGCTGCAGCTCTGATTCAACCCCTAGCCCAAGAACTTCCATATGCGTCAGATGCTGCCATCAATCAAAAAAAGTCCCCCCCCCACTTTCAATCTATATGTGTCCTTTGTCCTAAGGTGAGTTTCTTGTAGGCAGCAGATCAAAAGTTTTTGCTTTTTTATCCAATCAGCCACTCTGTGTCTTTCGATTGGAGCATTCAGTCCATTGACATTTAAGGTGATAATTGATAGATGATTATTTGTTAAACGGGAGTGGGAGGGATCAGGAGCTTGGGGTTAACAGATGGAAACTATTGCTCTTGGAATGGATTTACAGTGAGATCCTGCTGTGTAGCTCTAAGAACTCTGTCTAGATACTTACATCGCAACACAACAATGGGAGAAAAAAGTATGTATAAATGTATGTGTAACTTGGTCCCCATGCTGTACAGTGAATAAATAAATAAATAAACCAAAAAACAAAGTTCCTTTTCTGTTACCAAGTTATAAAACTATGATGATAATAAAGACCCATTTTCTTGCTGATTTTAGAAATGACATCAGGGAACAATGGCATATACATGCCCCTAAGGAAGCACATATTGTAAAATAACAGTAATGCCATCTGGATTGTGTTTTAAGATTTTCAATACACTTTGAAATTTTCTCCTTATTTTGAATTTCCAGAGACTCTGTGAAGTAATGTAGCAGGTGGTAATGTTCTTATGCTACAGATGAGGAGAAGCCTGAGGCTCACGGGTTGTATATGATTTGTCCATAATCACATCTGAGGTCCACAGCTGAGCCTGGACTTGACCCTGCTTCTCCTTAACTCTTAGGCTTCTAATTCAACTAGAGGAGAAGCAAATTTCTCTTTAAAGTTCCAGAAGATTTCAACTATAGTTAAAGCTTTGAAAAAAAAAATTGTTTTGGTTAAACCTAATTAAGAAAAGTAGCATTTCTCTGCCTTTGTTTAGCCAACCCTATATTGTTCTTCAAATCCATGTAAGATCTTTCCTCCAAGAAGCCTTTATTGTTCTTTTTCAACTCAAATACTCCTCATATATTTGACTCTCAGTGTTGCTGAGAAGATTCTGGTTGTCCTGAATCAAGCATCCGCCATATTGATAATATCCCTTCTAGTAGGTTGTAAACATAATCAGACCTCAAATCAAGTCTTGGTCTCCTGCTTATACATGGATGATCTTCCACAATTTACCAAATTGCTCTAAACTTCAGTTTTCCTATCTATAAAATAGTATACTAAATATACCTCCATGTTGTGGTTATCTGCTGTTGATTTTCTTTGTTTTTGTTTGTTTTTGGTCTGGCCTCTTCCTCAATCAGATCTATTATAGTGGACCTACTATTCAAAAGATCCCACCTGGGCCTTGGGGTATGATAAGTCAATTTGTGACCCAGGACAAGCCAACCTGACGTAAAACCCCTTGGTTGTGGTAATTGGTACAAGGATGGATATGTGACCCAAGAAAGGTTAACCAATATATTCCTTAGGTTTTCTCTGGTGGATAATTATGGGTAGCTGCCTCTTGAAGCTGCATTTGTCCATTTTCCTCACCATTTGGAGGAAACATGTCCATGGGATAGAAAAGTGAGGCTAAAGCTGAAAAAGTCAGCAAGGGAGGAGGAATGTACAAGAAGTGGTTCTAGAATGTCTCATGTGCACCTTTCAGCAGAACCTTTCCCTGTTAAGCTTCCTCTTATAGTTGTTTTTAATATCAATATTGTATTTAGTTTTTTTCTTAATCTACTTTGAGTTGTTAGACTTTTCTTGTAGTGTGAAGAGTTCTGCTTAAGGATAACTTGGTAGGGTTATAGTGAGTATTAAATGAGGTAATAAATGAAAAGCATTTGGTACAAAATCTCTCACATAGGAGCAACTCACTTCACTCCTGCTGCTAATATTATTTTACTGAGGTTAAAGGAACAAGTAATCAACCCAAGATCAAGGAGCTAGAATGTGGCAAACTAGGTGTTTTAATTCAGGTCTTTCTGGCTCCAAAGTCTATGTTCCAAGGCACTGGTTTGCTGTTATCTTGATTTTTCTGACATTCAGAGGCAGTGTTCTTGGGTACATAGTTGAGTGAACTTGTTCCTTTCCCATGGCCTCATAATTTTTCTTATTATTCCTAGAGAGTCCAGTGCTGGTGTGACCCCATAACAAGAGAGGAGTAGGCTTTCTACCCCTCCCCCCAAAGATAGCCTTCTCTTCGTAAGTGGAAAAACATATTCTTAGTCCATAGTTACCCCTGGCGAGTGGCTGAAACTCTGGAGGTGCCATCCAGGTGTCCTCACTTTCACCCTCCATTCTAAAGATGTATGCACATCTCCAGGCTACTGAGTTAAGCACCCCAGTCTAGTCAAAAGGATTCATTTGACACTGACCTTCAGTGTACATTGTTTGCCAGCCCAGCTCAGTAACCTTTTAATGCACTACAGGTACCTTCATGATAGAATTACTATGCATATGTTTGGGATTCTATGGTGGCCTCCAGAAGTCTGTGATTAAAGATGTTCCCCTCTGCTTTTTATTCTTGAGGGGAAGGTAATTGTTTTTTCTTAGCATCTTTCCTCCTCACCCCCAACTTTTTGCTGACTAAGAGGTTGTAAAGGTAGTTTGTTTTCTTTTGGATTAAAAGTCAACAGTTGGCTGTCAAGACTGAAATGGTTTGGGAAAAGTTTCTGTGAAGCTTCAGAAAAGCATGTGTATATGTGAATATCAGATGTTGCAGCATGTGTGTGTGTGTGTGTGTGTGTGTGTGTATATGCATTCACCATGGCACCTGAAAATTTGTAACTTTGGAAGCTTGTGAGTGTCCCCCCAGTCAGTGCTAATGTTGCCGTCAGTGGGGTAGGCAGACCTTAGTGTGGTTCCACATACCTAGTAGCTCAGCATCTATACTTTGGTTCTCCTCCCTTGATTGTGGCAGGACTCGCTTCTTGTTTCTTACCCCCACACCATGGCAAAAGTGATGAGAGTTCACTTCTGTAATTATGTTACTTTACATCTGAGTCCTCTCACTAAGTGACTCACCCTTGCCATCCTGCTGGCTTGAGGAAGCAAGCTGCCATATTATGAACTGCCTGTAAAAAGGGCCTCATGGAAGAGAACTGCAGGCAGCCTTTAGGAGCTGAGGGTGGCCTCCAGCTGACAGTCGGCAAGAAACTACAGCTCTCAGCCCTACAACCATGTGGAAATGAAATATATCAAAAGCTCAATTTATTAATTTTTTTTTTTGGTCTTTTTAGAGCTGCACCGGCGGCATATGGAGGTTCCCAGGCTAGGGGTCAAATCGGAGCTGTAGCTGCTGGCCTACAGTCACAGCAGCACCAGATCTTTAACCCACTGAGCGTGGCCAGGGATCCATCCTGCCTTCTCGTGGATGCTAGTCAGATTCGTTTCCCCTGAGCTTCAGTGGGAATTCCCCAAGTGATCTTGAAAGTGATTTCTTCTTTAGTCAAGCGTCCAAATAAGAACGTAGCTGGGCAAACTCCTTGACTGCATTCAGATAAGTCCCAAAAGCAGAAATGCTAGCAAAGTGGGCCTGAATTCTTGCCCATAGAATCTACGAGAAAATAAAGCTATGTTGTTTTAAGCCACTAAAATGCAATAATTTATTCTGTAGCAACAGATAACTAATACAACAGATACTAAATTATAAATAGGCTGTTATAATTTATGTAATTTATATAAATAGGGAATTTGAAGTCAGATCTTCCTGGCTTCAAATATCAGTAACAGCTTTTACTAACTGTATGTTCTTCAGAAACTTATTTGACATCTCTGCGCTTAGCTTAGGTCTTCTAAACCTTAAAAAAAAAAACAGAAATAAGAAGAAAGGCATACTGTGATATTGTGATTTATAATAAGAAATATACAGTTGGTCCTTTTCTTCATGGATGGCACTAGCTCCTAAAAACCCCTGCTATTTCCTAAGTGATATAAATCATAAAGGTTTCCTTTTTATGTTAATGAGGTGATGTTTGGACTACACCTGACGATAGGGGCCACTTGCTGCGAGAACCAACCATGTGATTAGGGGCTTGGAGTACTGGCGCTCTGCACTCACTCTGCAATAGGGCTTGTACCACCTCTGGATATGTAGGCCAACGGTAGCTTGGATCCAGAAAACAAGCTTTATCTCGACATGTTCACTTTAGACAAGATTCGGAATATTGGCGTCCCCTGCACATGAACGTCACTGGGACATTGAAGGGCAGAGCTTCAGAGTAAAGTTCCCTTGCATTTATGGCAAAGATCCTTGGAAATGTCCAGGTTCTGATGCTTCCCAAGAATTGATCATGTAATTATTTATTAGATTCAAACACTCTTCTCTCTTCACTCAGAATGGTTTCTTTTGTGACCAAATGAACTTAATGTGTATTCTACAGTCCACATAGCTTTTGAATAGCTGCTGAAGATTTGCATCCAAGTATGACTCCAAGATTTGGAACTATTTCTTTTCACATCCCAAACAGTTTTTATTTGTTTTGTTTTTTTGCCTTTTAAGGCTGCACCTGTGGCACATGGAAGTTCCTGGGCTAGGGGTCCAATCGGAGCTGTAGCTGCCAGCCTATGCCAGAGCCACTGCAACATGGGATCTGGGCTGTATCTGCAACTTACATAACAGCTCACTGCAACGCGAGATCCCTTAACCCACTGAGCGATGCCAGGGATCAAACCCATGCCCTCGTGGATACCAATCAGGTTCATTTCCTCTGAGCCACAATGAGAACTCCCCAAATCATTTTAATGAGACCTAATTCCTCAGTTAAAAATATTAGGTCTGGAAGTACAGACCTAATAGGGTAGGTTTGCTGAAACCAGCAAACTAATTTGCTCTTTCCTTTCTTGAATGAACTCTCCTGATGCCTTCACCTATTCATCATTGAAGTATATTTGTTTATTCTATTTGAGAAAATACATATTAATGTGTTTAGTGAGCATCCCGTGAATAAATGTGCTTATCACCATTTTACCTAGAACTGATGGGCATGTCTTTCCTAATCTGACTTTATTTAGAAGGATGATTATGACAAGAGGGGTTGAGTTGAAGCTATCACATGACCTTTGATAATGCCTCTTAGAGAAGTGATACCTTTTAATGTATCCATAAATGTTGCCCATTCAATTAGTACCTCTTGAATTATTGATCAAGCTTTTAAACTTATTGAAGTGTCTTGATGTCTCAGTCATACTGGAGAAGCCAAATTAGGATGGTAGGATAATTAACTAGCTGTGTGACCTTCAGTAAGTCACTTGACCACACTGAGCCTCACTTTTTCCAATGTTAACTGAAATACCTGCCCCATCCTGGCTCTAGATCATTGTGACATTTAATTAAGAGAAGCTGTATGAAAACATGTGATGAGCAGCCTATATAATGTGTGTTTTATATTATTCACTGTATCTTTCTATTAACATTGGAATTTGGTGAAACAGATGGGGTTTATTTTGTGAATTTGGGGAAAATTGATTATACATTTGTAGGAGGTATAACCACTATGTTTTTATAGATATTTATACCTATAGATATGTATGTATTAATGGATATTGAATATTTTATGGACAAATTATCTAATTTCAGGTTTTTCTCAATAAATACCACCCCAAGAGCAATATGTCTTCTGAAACTGTAAATCTTTTATAATTTGAGCCACATAGATACCCAAAATGTTTCTCAGAAAGAGCACCATTATTTCACAGATGTTGGTCTTTAGTCCCATACTGGTTTCTAACCTCAAGGTTAGAAAAGATGACATACTTTCCTTCTACATTCCAAGACAGATCCTTCTGCATTCCAAGATAGATCCTTCTGCATTCCAAGATAGATCCATTTATACGGAAGCATAGCACATATTTTGATTGTTTCATTGTTAGGGGGAAAAATTTACAACTTTAGTTTTCTTGAATGTATTTAAAATTACCAAAGTTGCAGTTATAGACTCATATCTGGTTTATATGGGCACTAAGAACATTGATCATTTGCTTTCTAGGACACACATTTTTAAAAATTTGGGAGTGGAATGCTTATGGAACGAAACAACTTAGATTTCTCATTTAAAGGATGATTATGTTTGAACAGAGATATTCTGTATGAATCAAGACTATAAAAATAAAGCTGTGCCTAGAAATTTGAGACTGCCAATCTCACATAAAATCTTTTCGAAAGTAGAGGAGGGAACACTTCCCGATTTGTTTTGTGAGACCAGAATAGACTATAACAAACCCTAACAAAAGTGGTTATAGTAAAGGAAATTACAAATATCCCTCTTGAACATAACTATAAAAATTCTTAACAAAATATCAGCAAAATAAATCCAGAAATACAAAAAGATAATATATTATTAAGTAAGATTTATTCTAGGACTACAAAAATCAATCAGTGTAACTCACCATATTAAGAGAATTAGAAGAACAACAACAGCTATACAATCATTTCAATACAAGTATCAAAAAATAAAATGGGAAGTTCCAGTTGTGGCTCAGTGGAAATGAATCTGACTAGCATCCATGAGGGATGCAGGTTCGATCCCCAGCCTTGCCCAATGGGTCAGGGATCCGGTGTTGCCATGAGCTGTGTTGTACACTGACAGCTATAGCTCTGATTCTACCTTCTAGCCTGGGAACATCCATATGCCACGGTTGCAGCCCTAAAAAAAACATACATGCATACATAAATACATACATAAATACATAAAATTTTGAAAGCTAAAAAATAAAATGGATCTATGATTGGATAAATTGATGGATAGATAGGGAAATATGTGATAAAGCTCTTATAGTAAAGGCAGAAATTATACTGGTTGTATAAGCACTCAAGTATTCTGTAACTTTAGAAATGTTTACAGTATATTGTTGAGAAGGGTCACCATAAGCATTTGGAATACAACTCATCTTTCTACTCTAGAATTATTTTCTAAGAATAAATTCCAAGAAATGAGATTACTAGTTTAAAAGATCTGAGTAGTAAATACAGTGTTTAAGTTGATAGATTTTTTTTCCTATAAATAGGATTCTTTAATTTTTGTGTGTGTCTAGTGACCGAGTGTGTCAAACATGATGTCCTATTTTATGGTTGTAGAAAGTGAACCTCCTAAGCGAGATTAACTGACATGCCCAGGTTCCAGTGAAAGTATGTGTTAGGGGCAGACCTAGAGGAAAAAATCTTCTGTTCTCAGGATTTTTCTGAACACTGGTTAGCATGGGGAGAGAACATGTTTTCCCTTTGTTTCCAAATTGTTTTTGATTACTTCAAATTTTTATAGTATTTTATGGATAACTTCAAGTTTGGGGAGGATGTCAAGAGAGGGGAGATAAGAAATTCATTGATTTAGATACACAGTCAATGAATAAAGATAAATATAAAATGAATAATAAAACTTTGCTTTAACCAGTACTAAAGTATTATGTGTAGTGATTTCTGAATTATATCATTGAATTCTAACTAAAATCATATGATTTTTCACTATAATATCTGAGAAGAAAGAAGCCTAGAGAAGTAATATAATTTCCCAATACCAGACATTGGTAGGTTACAGAAATTGGATTTAGCACAGGATAGTGGAGACAC
Organism: Phacochoerus africanus; assembly: GCF_016906955.1. NCBI lineage: Eukaryota > Metazoa > Chordata > Mammalia > Artiodactyla > Suidae > Phacochoerus > Phacochoerus africanus. Next base: position 118,884,221 of record NC_062558.1, on the reverse strand, counting down.
CAAACAAAGAATTTACCTTGACCCCATATTTAACATCTTCTACTACCATGAAATAACACTGGTAGATTAAGAATATTCTAGGATTATTGATAATACATTCTGAATTGTGGGATTAGATTTCACTTTGTTTTCTAAACTATATGTAAATAATGAGGTTTGGTAATAGAACAACCATAATGTTTTCTTCCTGTAATCCATCTAAGTTCAGGGGACATCTAAGGTGCGTTAATGGCAAACTTTCTAATTTTTAATAAGGGGTCTAGTGCTCTGAGAGCTTGAATAACTTACCCAAGATCACTAAATACATCCTTATTCATGCAGACAGTTGAGCTCTGCTTGTTCTTGAGATAATGAGCTAAGGGCCCCAAGCTTGTGGACAGGTAAGCAATAGACATAGCTGCTCTGACTTTCAGGAGTGAATTACCATGGAACTTCACCATGACTGATAATAAGCAATCAGTATTTCCTTTATGCACAACTTTTCCTCTTTCCTTTACTGATAGCGGGGTTTGTAACATCGCTGGTCCATGACACACCATCTATTACAGTACCACTTATTCAGAAAGCAGGATTTAAAATGCTTTTTTTCAATTTCTCTTCTAGTTCCAGATGGCTTCCATAATTGGTTTATTAACTTCGCAGATGTTGTAGGAAAATTTTAGGATATAAGCCAATAATGGATCACAGCAGCTAATGAAAGAAAGCTTTTGAACATTTTGTTTACTGTGAGAAAACAACTATATTATGTATGTCAATGCAGGAAGCATAGATCTTGAGCCTAGATTTATCTAATATTTTAAGAACAAGTTGATCACTAAGGTAGTAAAAAGTAGTTATCTTTTAGAAGATTAGGACTTATAAGTAGTGAATGTCTTAGCAGAGAATCAGATCTTTCATTCAGCTCCCTTAGAGAAAAATTTTTGTAATAATGACACCTCGTATTTCTTAGTGTATTTTATTGGAGTATAGGTTACTTATGATGTTGTGTTAGTTTCAGGTGTTCTGTGATCCCTCGTGTTTTTATACCGTTTTCCCTTTTAAATGTGTTTTGAGACCATTCCTAAAGGAAATATGGAAAGGCTTATTATCCCCATATTTCTGATGAGTAGACTGAGGTGATGCGACAACTCTTGATGGGACAGCTCTCTTGTGAAGGAATAAACAGACTCTGATGATCCTAAATCTAAACACTTTATTATGTATATTACATGTAATGTAGAATGTATATCTAACTTTTTTTATTATTGTGCATTATATCTCTTGGATGCAGAACCTCTTGTACAGGAAATACACATTTCTTTTCCCACATAGTCCTTTTCTAACAGTAAGTTTAACAGGAAATCAAAAGTGTTTGTTTTTGGTAGATTCCTCTTCCTTATGACCCTACATCATGTGCAGATTTACAGCATTCATTGGGAAAGAATGGAACCCTGTAAGTTAAGAGAGGGACTTATGGGAAGACCCTGATGAAGCCGGGGACATTGAGCCCCTAAATGGTAGTGAAAGAAGAATTCTCACCCCTGGTGGAAGGAGCTTCCCCATCATCAGCAGAGGTAGTGTCCTCAGTCTTGGTGGTATCCACCTCTTCACCTACAGTAGTTTGATCTGAGGAAAGTAACCCCGTCTTCCTGAGGAAACCATAGTCACTACTGAGGCAGTTGCCCTGCAGGCAATGCTAATTCTCTTCTGGACCCACCCCCAGCTCCTCTTTGCCTTTAGATCTATAACTAGACTCAAGTCTCAGCAGGTGCCTAAGATGAGGAATGATGTGATGTACCATGTGCAGGTGTGAAACACTTCAGAAGTACAGCCTGAGTTATCTAATTTATATGGGCAGATCTTGGGAATGTGTAGGAGCAAATACTAATAGTGTGGGTAGTGATGGAAGGAATATAATGTTGGAGCAGGCCAAATTTATTGATGTGAGCTCACTAAACAGAGATTCTGAATTTTATGTTGTAGCTTGGGTAGTTGGAAAAGGCTCTAGCAGCCTTGTTTGTCTGAAGCATGGATCAAAAAGTGGTTCAGGAGTTCCCTTCGTGGCGCAGTGGTTAATGAATCCGACTAGGAACCATGAGGTTGCGGGTTCGGTCCCTGCGCTTGCTCAGTGGGTTAAGGATCTGGCGTTGCCGTGAGCTGTGGTTTAGGTTGCAGACACGGCTCGGATCCCTCGTTGCTGTGGCTCTGGCATAGGCCAGTGGCTACAGCTCCGATTCGACCTCTAGCCTGGGAACCTCCATATGCCACGGGATCGGCCCAAAGAAATAGCAAAAAAGACAAAAAAAAAAAAAGTGGTCCATGGGGGAGCTGCCATTGTGGGTCAGAAGGTTAAGGACCCAGCGTTGTCTCAGTGAGGTTATAACTCCACAGCTAAAGGCGTATCCAAGAAGCATACTTTCTCTTTTCATGACTCAGTTTTAAGAACACTTGTGTTAAAATTTAATGCAGAGTAGGTGGTGAGTAATAATTTGTGTCCCCACTCTCCCTCCCCCTGCCTGTCAATGGTTTTTAGAAAATAATTGTACCAAATAGTAAAGTTAAAATGTTCTTATAATTCATGCACCAGAAGAAAAACTGGTGACATCTTCTTGTTTATTCACCCAATAATTTTTATGCATACTTTAAAAAAATGGGTCATATAACATCTGCTATTTAACCTGCTTTCTTCCTCAATGATTTGTGACTTTTGTTTTGCAATTAATTATTCTTCTAAAACTTGATTTTTATTGGCTAAATATTTTTATCCATCATTCTTAAATACTTGTGTTTAGTTGGCCAATATTCTCTTATTGGAATTTGATTTTTTTAAGTTTTTCATAACAATGGTTATAAAATTTTTATATATTTGTAATGAGATATAAAGATAATAAATTCCTATGTGAAGAATTTTCAGGCTAAAATGTATGAATAATTTTAGCTTTTGAAACATTGGTAAATGCCTAAGTCTGAAAACTGCCTCTATGGCAAAGCCACAGTGTACACATATCCATTTTAGAATTTGGATAGACCCAGTGTGACATATGGTCCTGTTTCTTGTGACTGTTAGTAACCATAGTGTTTTCTTTGAGCATTTTTTGTTTCTTAGATCCCTTTCTTTAAGAAATGCCAAGCTTTCCCTTTATCTCTGTGCCTTAATTTTGTCATTGGGGGAAAAAGCGGGACGTGAATGAACTGTATGCTTTGAATTTCATCCAAAGGCCATGGAATAAATAAGATCATAACCCACATGCTATAATAACTTTGACTACTTGTGAAAAGTGAATTTGCACTTTTACATTTCATCATTCTACTTAATAGTAATATGAGGACATTTTATTTAATATATTAAAGTAAGATCCTCACAATCCTTAGCTGTGCTACTTGTAGCTTCCAAGGTAACAGGAAGGAAATGATTTTTGAAGTTATTAAACATTTGTTGTGTGCCAGGTAATATGCTAAAACTTCACACACATCATTTCGTGTCTTCTTGATAAAAATCTTACATGGTAGGTCCTATAATCATCCTCCATGTTAGAGGAGGAACTGAGGCTAACACATTTTAAATAACCTGCCCAAAAAACATGTAGTTAATAAGTATTTATGGTGGAAGTGAATTCCTGGAAGTCTGAATATATCTATTATGTGATCTGTACTTGTGAGTCTTGGAATAAAAAAATCATGATTTGAATTCAATATATGGTAAACTCTCAAATGCACATGGTAAAATTAATGGTACTTTAATCTCTTCCCAGCACCCACCATAAAGGTCATCTTTCTCCACTCTCAGTTAGTGAGTTCTCAGAATGCATACAATAAATTTAATATTAGCCTAAATCAACTGTAATAAGCTGTAAATCTGTGACTGAAAAAAATAGCCAAAAATAGCCAAAAATAGCTCCCCTGAAAATGTATTACAGTGATCAGATGTCAACAAGATGGTGGACCAAGAAGTTTTTGCCCCTCCTTCCTTAGTGGAGATGGAGAGGTAATGATAGAAAAGAATACCTCTGTGAGACCTCTAGAGACTAGCTGAAAAGCTCCAGTACCGAAGCTATTACAAAACCAAAAAGGGATTTTAGTAAACAAGGTAAAAAGAAAAGAAAACCACCTATAATGGAAAAAAATTCATTATAAAAAAATCAAAACAAAAAAAAAGAGAAGAAAACAAAACAAAACAAATAATGCAGTGTTTGGCATGCCCACCCATTCCTCTTCTGCAGCCTTGCACAGAGCAAATGGGAGAACCCTGAAACTCCCAACTAAGATAGAAACAAAAGTGTGGACTGGACAGTGCATCCAAACTTCTGGCTTGACTGAGGGATGCACTAGGTCCTGGTTTCTGTCTCACAGGAATCAGAGCGCTGGCCTGACCCCCGAGTTTGGAAGCCTGAAAACAGAGAGCAGTACTTTAGAGCTGCAGTTTTGCAGGAAGACACCAGGGGGAGCAAGAGATCAGATCTGGTTAAGCCCTAAAAGCTCTAGCTGGGCTAGTTGGTGAAGGTGGTCCCCTGCTCAAAGCTGAGTCCAGGATTGGCCTTCATAAAAATTAGGCATGAAAGAGATTTTGCACCTAGTCTCCTATATCCATTTCCTTTTCTGTGCCTCATCTTTCTCTCTGTGTTGCCTCTCATCTTCTCTTTAGGCTCTCAGGTTCTGGCTTCTCTTTTCCAAGAATTATTTCCTATATATGTCAACAACTTTGCCAGATGCAGGAAAACAAATAAACAAAAACCCCAACTTTCCACTCTTATAAAATATTTCAGGAATATTTTATCCTAGTAATGGTGGCATAACTTGAACATTCTGTAGATACCACTGTAAAGCCTGGAAGGGGGAAAAGAGGAATTTTCTTATCCCAAAGTAGGGATAAAGTGGAGGGATATCAACCCATGAAAAACAAAGTGCAAAATGGTGAGGTTTGCAAGTTTGAGGCTTTTTCTTGTAAGTCTTACTTGGAAGTAGTTAAACAGTTATGCAATTGCCTCACCCATAATCACCCTTCTCTGTACTCCTCTATAATCTGAAAGGACCCAAAGAAATCACAGTGCTCCAATACATTCCAGGAAGAAATTTAGCTAATAAAGGAGACTGCATAAAAGAGAAAAAGTCTCCATTTCTGTTCATTATAATTAGATTCATCTTCTCTCAGAGACATTTTTATATACTTTTAACCTAATAGGATTTGCCTTAATGCTATAGAATGAGTAGTAGGTGGAGCTGATAGTCAAAAATAAAATAAAAATAAAGTTCAGTTGCATATGTAAGTGGATCCTCATGACCCCAGAAGAAGCGATATGTTTTTAACAGGACATGGCTAAAAGCCATGTGTCCATAAAGAGCAAAATGGGTTAAAAAATAATAGTAACATACTGTTAAAGAGAAAACCAGAGACCCAAAATAGTGTCATTGTGCTAAAGCCCATTTATACCAAAATGAGACTTAATACTGACTTGGTTGCAGTTTCAACCTTCTCCAAAAATATCATCTTAAGCAGTAGAATTTTCTGGTCAACAGCAATGAGGTCATCTGTCACCAAAGGCCTCCATCCCCTAGATGAAGAAGAGAGAATCAGTGTGATAAAGACCCTGCTGTTATCTTTCCCCCAAAGAGAAGAGATCCTGGCCCCAAATAAACCCTCTGTCTCTGCTAATGACTTCCTTGCTCCACCCTCCGAGAGACTCCTTAGAATCCTCCCATCCTGTACAGTCCCTCGGAGGACCCTTCCAGTTACTAGATTCCATGTTGCTGAATCTTTGAATAAAGCCAGTTAGATAGTCCCATTTGCTCTGTTGAATTTTGTTTTTTTAGGCACTATTAAACCTCTGCTTTTCAGTTTGATAAGTGAGGCCACTCCTTCAGGGCATTAGAGCCCTGATGTTCTTCTCAGAGCACTATCCCTGCTAGAGGACCCTGTTGCTATTTTGTCAAGGGAGCAAGTGATGACCAAGAGTAGCTTTCTTAAGAGGAGTGCAGAGTGGGTTAAAAAAGCACAGGCTTTGAGATACTGCAGATCTGAGTATATAGCCTGGTTATAGAAGTAAGTAGCAGGGTGACCGTGACCCCATTACCTACTACTTTTCAGTTCAATGTCTTCATTTTAAAGTGAGGATAGTAATTCTCTGATAGGGTTATTGTGAGGATTAAGTGGTAGAAAGGCTGCGAAAGGTGCTAAATGGTGCCTGATGTCTAGTAAAATTTGGTAAACAGAAGGCACCTGTTCAGACTGGTGCTGAGGCCCTTAATCATTCTGTCCTTTTTCTTCTTCACTTATATTTCTGGGATTATATGCATCCAGTCAACCCGCAAAAGTTCCTTCTCTTCTGTGTCTGACTCCCAAGTATTCCTATCACTTTCGTAAGGAGCCTGTGTTTACATTGTGTAACAGGATAGTATCTGCATTCTTATTCCCTTGAAGCTACTTTTGACAGCTCAGCAGAGATGGGCATTTTACTCCAGCAGAGTTTTCAACTAGAAATGATTACGCAAACATTTTCTGTGTGTACAGACAAACAAGACAGAGTTTCTGCATTTCCCCAGATCTGTCTATTCTTACACTTCTATTCCAAGAAAATGCTTCAGAATCCTTGTTTACCCCACTACATCTGCGATCTTTACTATAACCACAGCAGCCCTGGACAAAGTTTTCTGAAGTATTTGTTTCCTTTTTGTTTTTATTTGTTGTGTTGTGTTTTGTTTTGGCATAGACCAGGGATTGGACCTACAACATAGACGGCAGTGACCTCAGCCACATCAGTGACAACACTGGATTCTTAACCCACTGAGCCATCAGGAAACTCCTGTGAAGCCGCCAGGAAACACCATTTAAGTCCATGCTAAATTCAGACACTGGAGGCTCCCTTACCTTGGGTGACAAAGGAGGTGTCTGTCATCCTTTCCTTAGAACACAGACTTGTCTCCATGAATTACAGTGGATGGGGCGAAAATGGGTAACAGTCTGATGAAGAAGAAATAACAAACCATGAGTCAGGGATGACTCCTAGGGAAAGAATGATAGCTTGGGGGAAAGGAAGATGAAGGCAAAAAAACAGAAGACTCTGAAACTCTGACGGTGACAACCCAGAATGGGTATTTCTGGTTTCTGGTCTGATATATAAGGAGCTTGGAAGCCAGCACTTTCATGGTTATAATAAGAAAAAAGCTGAGCAGACTGAAAATCAACACTCTTCTTATCAGAAAAGTAAGATCACAGGAGTTCCTGTCGTGGCTCAGTGGTTAACAAATCTGACTAGAAACCATGAGGTTGTGGGTTCAATCCCTGGCCTTGCTCAGTGGGTTAAGGATCCGGCGTTGCCATGAGCTGTGGTGTAGGTCACAGACACGGCTTGGATCCCATGTTGCTGTGGCTCTGGCGTAGGCCCGTGGCTACAGCTCTGATTCGACCCCTAGCCTGGGAACCTCCATATGCCACAGGAGCGGCCCAAGAAATGGCAAAAAAAGACAAGAGAAAAAAAGAAAAGTAAGATCACAAGGGAAAATACTGCCCCCCAAAATGGAGAGACAGATAGGCAGATACATAGAATCACAGCTTATTGGAACAAAATTTCAGTATCAGAAGTCCACCACTTGAGCCAATAATGATGTACAAAACTTTAACTTCAATAAATGAACTACTAGGGCTCAGTAAGGATAAGCTTAAGAGTTAAAAATTCTTAGTTTTAGGGAGACTCCACACTTTCCTGAGATTTATCTCCAGGGGTCTTATCTGGTTTTCTGGTGAAAATCAGAAGAAAAAAAAAAAAATCCCCTGCCTCAGGCATGGTGTGGGAGAAAGCAGACTTTTGGAAATACACTCAATGCATACTTTTTGCCTTACTGAAATCATGCTTTTAGGGAAAAGATTTCACTAGAACCTGACCATCTTCTGTTTTACCAGGGCCTGACTGACTTGGGAGAAGGTAAATATGCAACTCCAGCCCCATCTAGCATCCCTGTCTCACTTAAAAGTGTGTGTGTGTGTGTGAACTGAGAGGCATTTGAGAAGGACGCAATCAAGGGGGGAATCTCACAAAATGACTGGAATCTAATCATAGGTCTATGGAATGTTCCCCTCCTGCCCACATCTCACCACCGTATCAACAGGGCTTCTATATAGGGAGACTACAATGGAAAGAACTGAACATCTCAGAAATGATTTAAATTTCTGATTTAAATGATTTAAATGTATTTAAAGAAATACAAAGACAAGAGAGAAGACAAAGACAAGGGAAATAGAGGAAACTTGAGCCTTTGTAACCTACAGCTATTGCAAATAGTAAAGACAGCCTAACCTATAACCAGATAAACATGACTTCTCATTGAAATCCTATTTACTTAAGTTGCTTTGACCCAGTACATCATGTTCAGCTTTCATCCAAAAATTACAAAGCATACTGAATTAACACACCACAGTGTGAAGAATCCAAACAAGTCATCAGACATAGATATGACAGAGATTTTGGAATTAAAGATCAGGGATTTAAGATAACTGTGATTAACAAATTAAGGATAAAATGGAAAATGTGGGCCAACATAAGAGCAGATGGATAATGTAATCAGAGGGATGGGAATTCTAAGGAAAAAATGGAAGGAAATGCTATAAAAAAACTCTTAAGAGAAACCGAGTGCCTCTAATGGGAGTTCTCTAGTGGCCTAGAGGTCAAGGATCTGGCATTGTCACTGCTGTGGCTTGGGCTTGATCCCTGGCCCCAGAACTTCCATGTGCCATGGGAATGGAAGAAAAATATTACCTTTATAGGCTGGCCATGGTCAAGGAAAGAACAAGTGAGCTTAAAGATATGTTAATGGAAACTTCCAAAACTGAAGTGCAAACAGAAAAAAGAATGAAAAAGATGGAACAGAATTCTGGGATTATTACAATAGGTGTATTAAATATGCACTGGAAATACCGGAATGAAAAGAAACAGAAAGGGCAGAGGGAGAAGGAGCAAGACATCTAACACAGCAGAGTACAAAGTATGCTAGAGAATTCTGATACTATGTGCTCTCAAGCCAGAGAGACTTGCATTCACAGCTCAGTCCTGTTACTTCTTTCTTTGTCTCTTTTGTAAGTTTACTTACCTCTGAGGAATCTTCTTCTTCCTATACAAAACTGGGAAAAACAATAATACTATCTTATATTAAGCAATAAAGGAGATACTGAATATGAAGAATTTAGTGTAATAGTCAAAACAGAGAAATTGCTTGATAGAGTTTAGCTAACATCCATGTTTTGAGGGCATATTCTATCATAGATGCTAGACTAGGCCTCTCCATACATTCATCTATTTGTCCAGACATCGTAGTTTTCTCACCCCCATATTACGCATAAGAAAACCGAAATATGCCGAGAATGAAACAACTTGGCCTAGGGCGTGTATGGAGTAAAGAGAACTCGGATCAAGTTTTAGATCTGTCTTATTAAGTGTGTGTTCATCCTCTCCCCCACTCCATGAGGGTACGTCATCCTTCATGCAATTTAAAATACATATATCCATGTTACACATATAGTTACTCACATTTGCCTGCTTCCAAATTAAAAATGAATAAAAACAGGAAGAACAAGGCAAGGATGTTAGGAGTGGATTATTTAAATATGACCATCTTCAAATGCCATATGTACAATACTAAATTCAGGATGTGCAAGCTCTCTAAAAGACTTGATTGGTAAAAATGTCCCAGGTTCCACTCTTTTGCAGTCATTCTTCCTCTTAAGAGACAATGAAATCAGAATGATCCTGAGAATTTTTTGCTTAATTTCCACCTTTAGACAGAGGCCCATCTCAATCTCTGAGAACAGTTGCTCATCCTTAGGGCAAGTGTGTATATCTGGACCTTTTTTTTCTTTTAAAGGAAGTTGTCAGAGTCTGGACTGTAATTTTTTGAGACTCTGTGTAGTGATTTTCCATCACTGAGTTTCATAACTTAGCATACTTTCTGGCATGTAGACGATTCCATTATTAATTTGCAGAATGTGTGCTAAAAATACGTGTATGCGAACATTTCTGCAGTCCCAGAAATTTTTTTCCGTCATTTTTTATAATCAAGTTGATGCTCTCCCTTCTTCTCTTTCTCTCTCCACCTCCCTCCCTCTGTCCTCTTTTATATCCCTTCCTCCTTCTCTTTCTGTCTTTTTCTCCTTTGATTTCTAAAAGGCCATTCACATGTTGGCTGATGTTAAAGATGGTTCCCTACGTCTTTCTCCTACTGTTAATATCTGATAACTATCCTGGAGGCTTCAAGAAACTTCATTGGAAAATCACTTCAGTATCTATTCATTCTATATGTTGCTCTTATTTATTTCTGGCCTCAAACTATCTTAATTTCACAACTCTGTTGCTTTTTGGGGTTCTAGGTGGCTTTTAATTTACGTGTGTTTTCTAATAGCTTTTTAATTACAGAATCTATTTTCTTCTCTTCTCCTTCTTTACCAAGTTTGAAGGTTGATACAGTTATCTTCCTTCCCAAAACTTCTGTTGTTTAGGTCTGCCCCATCACAGGAACATTCTCCAAAGGTTAAGGAAGAAAAACTCTCCTGGCCTCCAAACAACAGGTTGAAATATGCAAAAGTGGTTGATTATCCTGGCTTTTTCCACACTAGTGGAATATTTTACTTCCACGTAAAAGATTCTCTGTCTTTAATAAATAAGATATGCTATTGCTCCATATCTTAGAGAAAATATCACATGAGAAGCTTATATCTGAGACTAGAAAAAATGGATCAAATTATTTTGGTTAAAATTCCCATTCTTTATTGTACTAGATAAACCTTTCCAATATTCAGTGAAATGAGTTAAAAATATGTAATTCTTCCTCCTGTTTTCATTCATTTCTATCATTCATTGTAGTTGCTTATATGAAGTTAATTATGTGGATATTTGTTAGCCCTGTTCTCCAGGTTGCCCAGAGGTGAGTGTGAACAAGAGTGTTGGCAATAATATAGAAATGACTTTGAGAAGCTTTTTTGACATAAAAGAATACATAAGAGTTCATCTGAATTGTAAAAATTTACTAAAGCTTATGTATTTTTTGCTATGGCTTCTGCCTGTTTAAAAAAATCAGAGTACTTTAACTTGTGCAGACTGATACAAACATAAGGATCTGAAAAGGCCACAGAGATAAGCAGCCTTTGAGGGGAAAACACATTCATTTTGAGTTAATATTCAGGGGCAAGTACATTAATAATATGTAAAGGTAACAAAAAATACAGGTCTTGATTTATAATGAAAACTACCATTAAAAGATTAGAGTTAGCAGATTGATATTGATCTGCTTAATGGGTAGCAGCAAACTTAATTCTTTTCATCAGGTTTGCATTTGCACCTTTATCTGTTTCAGAGGCCAATCCAATGAAGCCTCTTATTTGACATTACCATCCTGTGTCCTGCGCTATTTGCTTTAGTTGGATTTAACCCTGATTGTTGCTACGGTTTCCTGAGGCCATTGGTATACTTGCCATTTTGGAATGACCTTTATCACAAGACCATTTGCTTTGTCCCTTTTGAGACGGGTATCCTTTCCACTGTGAAATGACCTGGGTTTGCAAGAGGGAAGATAACCATGGTATCTGATTGCACCACCACCCAATAATACCTGCTATGCTTAAATAACTTTCCAATTATGTGACCCTATTCAATATTATGATGAGAGACCTGAATGGCATTTTCTCAGTTATCTTATCCACTTTTAAGTAGAAGTTCTAATCTTTGAATGAATAGCAAAATGAATCTTTTGGTAACACAAACACTGAAGCCCCTAATTTTGAAAAAGCTTTGGAAAGGACAAAGACTCCCAACTTCCAATTATAGCTGATAAATCATTAAAAATGAAACCATTATGTGTATGCATGCATATTTATAATCTCTCAGGCTCTAGTGAATTTGCAGCCAAAAGTTTGCTTGTTTTCTAAAATAAAAGCTTGGAAACCTTTTCCATAAGCAGAACGAAATGGAATAATGAAATAGCTTAATGCCTCCGTGTGTTTGCTTCCCTTTACTCCATTCTGCCTGGTCTACTTCAACATCATTGGGCATGTAGTGAACATTCGAGAGGCAGAATAGCATAATGTAGACCCTTGCGGCAGATAATTTGTATTCAAATCCTAGATCTGCCTCTAAGTGCCCTCTGTGTCTTACTGACTTTAAATGTAAAATATGGCTAAAAGCAGGACTTGCTTTTAAGATTATTTGTAAGGTTAAGTGACATAATATGTTAAAGACAAAGAAAAAAGAATGGATAAGCAACGAGGTCCTACTCTATATAGCACAGGGAATTATACCTAATCTCTTGGGATAGACCATGGTGGAAGTTAATATAAGCCATAGATAGATAGATAGATAGATAGATAGATAGATAGATAGATAGATAGATAGATAAATGTCTGAGTCACTTTGCTATAAACTGGCACAGAATCGTAAATCAACTATGCTTAAAAATATGTTGGAGTTCCCAGTGTGGTGCAGCGGAAACGAACCCAACTAGTATCCATGAGGATGAGGGTTTGATCCCTGCCCTCTCTCAATGGGTCGGGGATCCAGTGTTGCCATGAGCTGTTATGTAGGTCATAGACACAGCTCAGATCTCACGTTGCTGTGGCAGTGGTGTAGGCTTGCAGCTGTAACTGGGATTCAACCCCTAGCCTGGGAGGTTCCATATGCCGTGGGTAAGGCCCTAAAAAAGAAAAAAAAAAGTGCTAAAGGCTTGAACATAAGTGTTAGCCATCACTAATATCCTGCCCTTACCATATTTGGTAACCATCTGATATTTTGCCTGCACAACATCCAGCCTCGTTCCTTGGTAATAATTCTTCTAATTTCATGAGAAGCTCCTACTTAATGTGATTTTGTGAAATTCATACTCAAGGTGCTCTGTCTTGACCAAGAAAAAAGGTGAGCATGAGATCCTCCTAGGCCTGAATATCTTCATTCCAAGTGACTTAAAAACAAACAGACAGATATGTTCAGGGATGTGTTATTCATATGTAGTAAGGTACACAAATATTAAGAATCAAAACTGGTGAATTTTTGCACCTTCATAATCCCATTAAACCACCCAAGGATAAAGATAAAAAATATTTTCTACATCCATCACATGTGATGGTCGCCAAAATAGTAGAAATGTATCTGTAGTGATCTGTATTTTCCTAATAAAGTAAATTCTTGTAAAGCAAAAATATAAAAAACACTTCATGCCCATTCCTAGTCATTACTGACAAGGCAACAAATATTCTGATCTCTATTAATATAGCATAGTTTTGTATATTTTTGAAGTTACTATGACTGTGATCATTAAAATGTGCTCTTGGAGTTTCCATTGTGGCTTAGCAGTAATGAACCCAACTAGTGTCCATGAGGACATGGTTTTGATCCCTGGCCTTGCTCAGTGGGTTAATGATCCAACGTTGCCATGAGCTGTGGTGTAGGTCACAGATGCAGCTCATATCTGGCCTTGCTGTGGCTGTAGAGTGGGCCAGCACCTGCAGCTCTGATTCAGCCCTAGCCTGGGAATTTCCATATGTCCCACAGGGAGCCCTATAAAGCAAAAATTAAATTAAAAATATGTGCTTTTAAATAAAATATGTGCTTTTTATGTTGTTTGGTGGGGTGGTGGGCAACAATAGCACATCCATATCTTATGCAGTCTATTCATCATGGTGTTTTACCTGACTTCAGGAATATACTATACATTACTCATTCTAATGTTGGTGAGCTTGAGATTTCTTAATTTTATTTATTTATTTGCTTTTTTTCTTTTTTTTTTTTTTTAGCCCCACCTGCACTGCAGCACATGGAAGTTCTCAGGCCTCAAATTGCAGCCACAGATGATGGCCTGCACCACAGCCACAGCAACGCCAGATCCAAGTCGCATCTGCATCTGCAACCTACACCACAGCTCACAGCAACACCATATCCTTAACCCACTGAGTAAAGCCAGGGATTGAACCCACATCCTCATGGATACTAGTTGGATTCTTTTTGCTGCTCCACAACAGGAACTCCAGATTTGTTAATTTTAAATAAAGCTGTATGAGCACTGTGGTACATGTCTTTTAATGAGACGATGCATTCATTTCCATTAATACATAACTAGGAATTGAATTCCTGAGTCATAGACTATTGCATATAGAAAATTATCTTTAATAAACACTTCCAAAGAGTTTTCCAAAGAAGTTACTTATATTTATACCATCCTTTAATGAGAATTAAAATTGTTCCATATCCCTGCCAATGCTTGATGTTGTTAATCTTTTTACTCCTTGCATAGGAATGGAAATTAGTGATGGCTCATGATTTTGTTTTATTATTTTCCTGAAGATTTCTCACGTTGAGTTACTTTTCAGATAGCTAGCTAGCTAGCTAGCTAGATAGAAAGGAATATATATTTGCCATTTGGGTATCTTCTTTTGTGAATTATTTCTTCAAGTATTTTCTGCAGTTTTTATTATTCATTCAAGTATTTTAATGCCAGTCATTGTCTTAATTTCTAGGACTTCTTCATATATTCTAGAAATGAGTCCATTGTTGAAACATTCACTGTAATTATCTCTTCCCAAATTATGACTACATTTTTACTCTTTCATTGTTGTCTTTGAGGAACAGAAATTCTAGGTTTTAGCAAAATCCACTTTTTTTTAAACTAATATTTTGTGTTCTGTATAATAAATACCTCTGTCAAAGTCGTGAAGGTAATTTCTTATGTTGACTTCCAGAAGATTTATTGTTTTACCTCTCACATTTATATGTATAATCAATCTCAAATTAAATTGCATATATTGTATAACCCAATATCTTTTATTCAGAAGATTCATTTTCCCTATCAAATTACAGTGCCGTCTTTGTTACAAATCAAGTGATCTCATTTATTGATTCTGTTTATTGACTTGTAAAATAATATTAAATTGGGCTACTCTTCTTTCCTTAGTCCAACATTTACACCATCTTAATTACTGTAACTTTGTAATTCACCTTATCATTAGGTAATTTAAAACTCATAGCACTGGTTTCTGTTTAGGAACGTCTTGACTATTCTGTTTGTATTTTTGCAGGGAATTTAATATCAATCTCTCAATATTCATAAAAATAAAATGGTGAAGCTTTGCTTGGAACATTATTTTTTTTTTTACTCTGGAGACCAATAAAGAGGAATTGATGTAACAAAATATTGACTCTCTTACCCTATAAACGTGGTGTATTCCTCTTTTAATTTGTGTCTTTATTTTCTCTATATACTTTGTAGTTTTAAGTTGAGAAGTCTTGCATATAATTTTCTGGATTTATTAATGGTCATATGGTAGTATTTCAAATGGAATTTTATCTTTAATTTCATATTTATTGCTACTGTATAAAATATTATTGAGTTTTGTGTAATGACTTTATAGCAAATGCATCTTTTAGGTTTTCTATGTGCATGTTTTTAAAAAATTTACAACCTTTATACCATTTTCCCCTATATCACATTATAGTTTTGGCATATTTAGGAAAATATTAATTAAAGCCAATATGAGTAAATATACTTGCTATATTACTAGCCCCAAGAGAAAGTAAAAAATTATTTTGTATTCCTAACTTGCTTAAAATTTTCATCATGTACAGTATTAACTTTTTTTTTTTTAGGGCCGCACCTGCAGCATATGGAAGTTCCCAGCTAGGGGTCGAATCAGAGCTGTAGCTGCTGGTCTACACCACAGCCACGGCATCAAGGGATCTGAGTCACATCTGTGGCCTACACCACAGCCCACGACAATGCTGGATGCCTAACCCACTGATCGAGGTCAGAGATTGAACTTGCATCCTGCTGGATACCAGTCAGGTTCATTAACTGCTGAGCCACAACGGGAACTCCTTAACTTTTAGTAAATGTTTTTCAGCAACAATTCAGATGGTCAAATATTTTCATTCTTTATTTTTTAATGTCTTTTCAATTAACTCATCTGATTGACCTAAATTGTTAAATCATCAGAATAAAATTGTTAATAATACTTCTTTATTGTATATTTTAGTCTGCAGATTTGAGGCATATCCTCTTTTCTTTTCCTAATATTACTAATTTGTGTTTTTTCCTCTGTTTTATTATTCTAATGGTTTAATAATGAGAACAAGAACACATTTTGTCTTTGTTGATTTTCCTTATTTCTTATTTTTCTATTTCAATAAATTTTAATCTTTTTATTATTATTTAATTCTTGTATTCCCTTGAGTTTAATTTATTGTCCTTTTTATATCTTCTTGAGATGGAGTCTTAGATAGTTAATTTTCAGGCCAATATAATTCTAAACATGTCCCTCTAAACACACTTTTAACTTTGTCCAGTGAATTTCAATGTCATATTTTTATTTTGTTCGGATTACATTCTAATTTTCATTGGGATATCCTCTTTGACTCATTCATTATTTAGAGTTTGCAACCAGATTTTTGAGGCATTTTAATGTTGAGAAGAAAATCACAGGGGAATGGTCATAAGTTACCACAATGAGTCTTGTGGCCTGATGAGGCCGTTTTTGAGTCTCTGCCACCAGTGTCTTCCCAGCTGCCTGTCTCTGTTCAGTTCTCCTTTAATTTAATGAAGATTATTCCACATCCATCCAATCAATTACTTTTTTGTTTATGTTACTCAGAGTTGCTTTATGTTTCATTTAACTAAGAGCTTAACTGGCTCTGTTCACAAAGTACTCTGTTCTGCAGTTCTTTATTATCCTTCTTTTCAAATCACTGATAGTGACTTGAACATCACTGTCAATGAATGTGAACTAATTGAGACATATAAAGCACTTAATCCAATAACAGCAAAATACTCTTTTTTTTTTTTTCAAGTGCATGTGGAACATTCACCAAGATGGACTATATTCCGGGCCAAAGGTCATTAACCCTTTTCTATAGAGAGACAACTAATAAATATTTTAGGCTTTGTGAACCACATAATCTCTCTCAACACAGGACCACTGTTGTGAAAGGGCCACTAAACAATACATAAACAACTTGATATTTTTTTATGGAGTTAAGCCTATATTTACCTTCATCAGAATAGTTTCACTTCTCTCTAGATATTTACCCATGTGAAATTAAAAAAATGTAGAGTCACACAAAAATCTGTACTCAAATGTTTTACTAACTTTATAATCACCAAAACCTGCAAACAAGCCAAACTCCCATCACTAGGGAATAAGTTAACAAATCGTGGTCCATCCATACAATGAAAGAATACTCAGCCATACAAAGGAACAAATGACAGTTTTGCGCAGAAATATACTATGCTAAAATGAAAGATGTTAGTTTAAAATATGTTATAGACTCTATGATTCCATTTATATAACATCTGGAAAAGACAACCCTGTATGGATGGATAGCATATCAGTGATTGTCGAGGGCTAGGAATGGGCGAAAGGTTAACTACAAAGTGCTAAGGACAACATTTGGGAGCTGCTCACTATCTTTATTGTGATAGTGATCATATCAATTGATGAGTTTTTAAAAACTCATAAGAACAGTACACTGTTTATCAATAAACTTTATGCAAGTGCTATGTTGTGTTCTAGAGCCATCCCTGAAAAGGACATAGGAGCTGATATTAGGAGGAAAATGTGAAGGATGCCTCCATCCACCTTAAATATACCTTAATTCAATTTCAGTTTCAAAGAGAAATTCCTTTTGTACCTGTTTTATGAATTGGAATTTTTAAATATCTACTTTAATGGGAGAGTATACCTTATTATGTACTAGATTCTGGTTTATAAAAAACAAAACAAAAAGCAAACGTTAAAAAAAACAAAAACACAGCTCATCATATAGTTCTTGGATTTTTTTTTTTTTTTTACCCTTAAAGATACGAGAATTTTCTCTAAGAAGCTGCTCCTAGTCTTTGTCACTTCTTCATGGACTGCTACATGACTTCTTTCCCTGCACTTGCCAATGCTAGTTCCTTGAAATCCATCCCACATAAATGATAGTATAATATTGAAAATAAAAGCTTGGCTATGTCACTGAAAGCACCTCACTAGCTCCCTATATTCCAAAGTATGCAGTTAAAGATTTTTTTCAAGATGTCTTAGGAGCTGCCACCTGGAGTGAGCATAATGTGAATAGTGGCCTCTCGCTTTTCCTAAATGCACTCTGAAATTTCAACAGAGAAACTCCTCTTTTGTTTGTTTCTTGAATTAAAATTCTTCTTCAGGTTTTCGAGTAAGATTTTGTGTACCTTCAGAAATAGTCTAAAATCTCAAACTCTCCTGGTAGAGAATGTTTTCTTAACATAACAGATAAAGTCTCTGGTGGTTTATTCTTCCCTCCCCAGCATGATTACCTCCTGCCCCGCTCTTCCTCCAGCACTGCTGAACTTGCTCATTGTCCTATCACCTGGAGATGCCCTTTATGTTTTCCTTTCCTTGGTTCACTTTTACTAATGTATTTAGAATCATTGAAAACTGTGTCTTATGGAACTTCCTTGACACTCCAACCTGGGCAAGTTATTCCTTTTCATAGTCCCAGGTTACATATTGCTTTTAGCACATCTTCACATTTGATTGCTTCTTAAGTGAGTCAGGTCTAAGCCTTTGGGTTTCTTTTGGTCTCTTCTCATTCCTATCCACACCTACTCCCTTGGTGATCTCATTCACTTCCATGCCTTTTTATATCCTCTGTATGCTGATGATTCACAAAATCATCTCTAGATTTGACATCTCCCCTGAAATAAAGACTTGTATAATGAATTTCTTATTTAAAATCTCCAGTTGTTCGTGTAATAGGTATCTCAGTCTTATTCAAACTGAACTTCTTTACACCACCTCTCCAAATATTTTCCTTATGAAATATTCTGCTTTTAAGCTCATAGCAATAGCATTAGCCCAGTTGTCAGGCTAAATTCCACAAAGTCATTCTTAACTTCTTTCTCTTTAATAATCAATATCTGATATATAATCTATTCCCTTACCTTTATTATCAAAATATACTAATATGGTTCCAGTTCTAACAGTTCAGCATAATCTCCTTAAAGACCAGCACTCCAGTTAATTTTTACAAGTATAACTCTAAACGAAATTCAGAAGAAAAAGTGATATCTGAAAACTAGGTAGAGCAAATAAAACTAGATTGTTAGAAGGAAGTTATGATGTGAAGAAGTAATCAGCACAGTGTCAAATAGAGTTTATTACTTTTCCCCCACTTGTAGCTTCATCACAAAGGTATGCCCTAATAATGAAGGAACAAAGCAGTATGGCTAAAACTCCATTAGCAACCAAGCCATCTTTATGGCCAAAAAAACTGTACAAAGAAGATGATGAAAGCCATGGGGTGAGGAGAAACTGTAGGGGTAGGGGAGCGCCAGAGAAGATGACACCTAAATATATGTATGGATTATGCAATTTCAGTCTGGTTACTGAGACTCACAAATAAAGATAGCCCCAAACCAGTACATCAAGGCCTTTGAAAGCTGAAGTGAAATTTGTTTATCACTCTGCCCATTTGAACCTAACTAATTGGATTGCCTTCTGAGACCAAAACATTAACATCCTTTAGAGGATTATAAAAAAACTCAGAATTTGTACAATATATCATTTACAACATCTGACTTATTTCACTTAGTACATTCAAGGTCCATCCATGCTTTGACAAGTGGAATAATTTCCTTTTTTATGGCTGAATTATATATATATATACACACACACACGCATATATATACACAATATACATATCATTATGTATAACCATATGTGTGTGTGTGTGTGTGTGTGTGTAATGTGATCTATGTATATCCATTTATGGATAGGCAGACACTGAAGCTGTTTCCTGCCTTGGCTATTATGAATAATGCTGTGATGAACATGGGAGCACAGATATTTGTTTGAGATTGTGATTTCATCTTCTTTGGGGATATGTGTGTGTGTGTGTAAAAGAAGTTAACTTTTTAAAATTTTATTTTCAACTATTTAAGATGTTGCTACTTTTTTTTCTGATTTGCATGGTTTCTGTTGCAAAGTTAAAAGCTACGTCTTTTTACCTCTGTAGACAGATTGTCTCTTATTTTTCCATAGCTGCTATAAAAATCTCATTTTATCACCATTGGTTAGCTATTTGGTTACAATATAGCCTTATGTTGATTTGTTGAACTTGTCAGATACGAAAATGAGCCAATATTTATATGAATATTTGTCTACCTCACTCTTTTTCTACTACTCCAATTAGACAGACAGTAGACCCTTTGAAATTATCTCACAAGTTGTTGTCATCATTTAGCATGTTACTCTCTCTGTGATTTAGTTTGGAGATTTCCTGTCTTTTAATTCCCTAATCTGTATTTATAAGAATCCTTTTTCTGCTTTAAAGCCAATATTGTTTATATTGGTATTATTCATTCCTCGAAATTTCATTTTTTTATCTTTGATGTCTTTATTTTAATCATGTTTTCCTTTAACTTCTTAGACATACTTATACTTGCTTTAAAATATTTGTTTGATAGCACCACTGTTTCTGCTCTTTGCAGTTCCTTTAAAAAGCTTTTTTATTCTACTAGTTACAGGGCTTTTTTTTTTTTTTTTGGTTACTTTGCATGTCTAGTATTTTTTTTGTTGCATGCTGGTTATTGGGAATAATTTTTTTAAATGGATTTAATTGTCTTTCTTTAAAAAGTGTTAGGTGTTCTTTTGGATAGCAGTTAAATTTCATGCTAATCAATGTGACTTTTTAAAATAATTGAATGAATTTTATTATATTTATAGTTGTGTAACAATCATCACAACTTAATTTTAGATCATTTCCATCCCAGACCCCCAGTCCACCCTCCCTCCCCCTAGCCACCTGTCTCCTTTGGTACAAATGAAATTATTTGCAGAACAGAAACACACCCACAGACTTTGAAAAACTTACGGTTGCCAAAGGGAACAGTGTGATTGTTTTAAAGCTTTTTGTCTGGAATAACCTTTGCTCTAAGGCTAATTTATCTACCCTAAAAAAATATTTCAAACTTCTGGAGTCTCCTCTGAAACTCATGGGTGTTTTATGAGTTGTTTCCACTGTGGCAGGTAGGGCCTTGAAGTTCTCCCAGATCCATGTTGGGCCTTCCCAAATGCACAGTTTCCTTGCTGGTCTTTCTCTAGTTTGTAATCAGTTAAAGCAATCCCTAGAAAAATAGGGATTCAGCTCATTTGCCCCTCATTTATTATTCTCAGGGATCACTGTCTTGAGGTTCCTGTTGTGTGATATCTATATGAGTTGTTTTGCATATATTCTCTTGTTTTATAGTGATTTATAATAAGAAGGCATGTTCTTATTAATCCGACATCTCTGGAAATGGAAGTTTCCTGTATCTGCACTCATCATTATTTGACATACTATGCATTCTTCTTATTTTTACTCATTATCTTTCTCTCCTATTAAAATTTCAGCTCTCTGAAGGCAGACTATTTTTTGTTTTGTTTTGTTTTGATTTTGATTTTGTTTTTCCCTTCTACTAGAATCAATCCTAGCACAGAGGAGTCATATAATAAATATTCATTGTTGACTAAGGTACTTTACTTTTTGGGGAAACAGCACTGTCAACTGATTATCTAATGACCCCCCATATGATCACATTCAGACTTTAGGGACTGGTATCCTCTCTGAGTGAATGGTGTCCAAGCCCTTTGGCTGTTAAATAGTTTGACTCTTATTCCTGATTATTTTCTCTGGAATGGGAAAAAATAGTTTTCAAGATTCTGAAGATAAACCACAAATACTAATTACCACTTGGTACATTTTCTTATATTTCTTATATTTTAAACTCATTTTTTTTTAAATATGCTGCTTCTACTTCATCATCAGAATGATTCATTTTCCTGGGCCAAGCTTTAAATATAACTGAAACCCTCATCACTTGGTAAAATCATCTGCAACCTTTCAACTTCTAACAGCTATTTTCAGTTGTACCTAACTGCCGCCTCCACCCGCAATACACACAAAGTTCTCTGCTAAAATACTTCATCTGTCACTCCTGGTTATGAAGCAGCAGCTTCTATCAGCCCATGTCCCTAAGCTGATTCCTTCACCAGAAATGATAACAAAAGGTCACTAATGAATGTATTTCTATATTTATCATTATTCTTTTCTTTTTTATAATGATTTTTATGTTCTTGATTGTCCTGGCAACAGAGGCCAAGAATACCAAGATTTATTTTGATTTAAGGAATTTTGTTGAAGAGAGAGGAGGAGGCAATGAAGCAGGCCTGAGCCGAGGGATGAGAAGCTTCCTTTATCACCAACTGCACTTCAGATTAGAACCATACACACTTGTTCACCCTTGATGACTATATTCAGGCTGTAAGTCTGTCAAAATGTGTGACTAGCAGCCATCAATTCATTTAGCCTCAGTCATCTAGCCTTAACTATGAACCTCTGGGCAAGGTAGTACTGAAATATTGAAATCAGCAATTTTTGATATTACATTCTTCATATATTTGTTTAGCATGTTGTATGGAGAAAGATAGAGTGCTGTGGGGGCAACCACGTGGAAGGAGGGCATAAGTGAGGCTTGGTCATCCCTCCTCCAATGTTCTGAACAGTTCAGCTATCTCCCAAATGTGCATTCCGTTCTCTATAAAACAAACAAACAAAAAAACAGTGGAGGAGATGGCAGTTATCACATCTACTGCCATGGCATCACAATCCTTGTGTTCAAATAACCCTTGTTTTACTTTAGAATCACACAAAAGTGCAAGAGTAGCAATGACGGCATTTTACACATGCCAAGGAGAGAAGTCATAAAGTGCTTCAAGGGAACTGAACATTCTCCACTTAACAAAAAAAAATTAAAAATTGTATGCTGAGGTTGCTAAGATCTACATTAATAACAAATCTTCTGTCCATGAAATTTTGAAGAAGGGAGAATAAATCTGTGCTTGTTTTGCTGTCACACTTCAAACTGCAAACATTATGGCCACAGTGCAAGAAGTGCTTAGTTCAGATGAAAATAAAAGACATTACATTTTTACAATAAGATATTTTGAAAGAGAGAGATAGCACATTCACATAAGCTTTATTACAGGGTCTTATCATTTGTTCTATGTTATTATTAGTTTTTGTCATTAATCTCTTACTGTGTAAATTTTTGTGCCTGTGTCTTTTTTATTGCCGCACCCATGGCATATGGAAGTTCCCAGGCCATGGGTCACATCAGAGCTACTGCCTCTAGTCTACGCCACAGCCACAGCAATACCAGATCTGAGCCAAGTCTGCAGCCTACATCACAGCTCAAGGCAACACTGGATCCTTAACCCACTGAGCAAGGCCAGGGATGAACCCTTATCCTCATGAATACTAACTAGCACAGTTCTTAACTCTCTGAACCACAGTGGAATTTTCCTTACTGTGTGAATTTATAAATAAAACTATCATAGGTGTGTATATATGTTAAGGGAAAAACATAGTATATGTAGGGTTCAGTACTATTTACAGTTTCTGGCATCCACTGGGTGTCTCAGAAAAGAACCCCTCACCCTGCAAATAAGCAGAGGTGAGGGGGTCACTATCCTATTAGGAAATGGTTTTCAAGGTAAAAATAATAATGCCATGAGATCTGGGTATCTTACCAGTCTGGACAAAACTTTACAGATATTACTGAAGAAAACAGTCCCACATTGTGTTAAGGGCTGAATCAGTCCTTTTTCCCCTGTGCTTACTTCTAAAATCCTATTATGATGGAAATGCACTGTGAATGAACTCCTGTTGCATCCAAATTTCAAAAGCTACTTCACAACTTCTTTTAAACTGACTATTTAAAAGTATAACCTCCAGATAAGATTCTCAATCTATCTCCCTTACAGAACTAGAAATAATTAATAAGAAAAGAGCAATTATTCTCACACTCCCCTTATCACATGGCTTTATGAAATTATGCTTCTTTGGGGTATTTAAGATAGAGGGTACCGGTCACCGTAATTAAAAACACACCCCTGCCTCTCTTATTCATGCTGAGAAAATCAATCCAGAAGTTGCTTATTGATGGCTTACAATTAAATGTGCAAATAATATGCTTAGAGAACATTAAAACAGGTCTAATAGGATGGTAATTCATTTCTTTTTCAATATATATGAAAGGAAACTTTAATAGTGGCTACCTTTAATGTATGCACCATGAAGAATAACTGTTCACACTAATGTAATTTAAAAATCTAGTATTGCCTGCAATTTCAGAGGAAGGTTTAAAAAGAGCAAAAGCTTGTGTAGCAGAGACCCAGGGCAGTGCTTTTCCCGAATGTACAGACTAGATCATCATCTCCTAAATATTTTTTTATCTTGCCAGTAACTCATGCTTCTTCTCCTTTGCTTAATCCGATATAAATTGTTACTGTAAAGCCAATAAGGGTTGTGTTTGTTCTTGCATGCTCGGTATCATCCATCTGAGACCATTGCTGGGTTTGTGGGACTCAATTTTGAAGACGGCCTTGGCTCTTTGCCTCTGTGGGTGACTATTTCAAAGCCCCAGGGATGCTGTGAGGTAGATGATAGGCTAAGTATTGGTTCATCTCAGGTCCCCAAGGTAAGGGACCTAACTGGATCTCTTTTTCACCTGAACTTGGTCTTCCAGAGTTTGCAGCATCCAAATTACTACCCCTCGTACTAAGTCGCACAGAGTTCTTCTCTCTCTTTGGGAAGAAATAAAGGGTTACATTTTTATAGCAGAATAAAGACAGGAAAAATTGGCAAATAACCACTTATTCATAACAACAACAAAAAGTAAATCTCGATGTGGTCTATTTTTGAAAATGTACCTTGAGTACCTCCACTGGCTTTTTTTTTTCTTTTCTTTTTTTTGGTCATCTTACTGCATTCTGAAATATGATTGTTATAATGGAAAAAGCAAACTTTTATTTATTGTAAAAATATCTCCAGGTTTTTTGTTACATACTCATTTACTTTTTAAACATTGTATATATGAAGGTATACAATGTGGTGTTTTGATATACATACATGGAGTGAAATGAGTACTACAAACTAATTAACATATATATCTCATCACATACTTTTTTGTGGGCTAATGAGCTTATAAAATGAAAAATGCTAAATTAGGAAATCATCTTACCTTTCATTAAAAAATCATCAAGGCTCAGGCTCCTGCCCCGGTAATTAAAGACTAATATGGAATATTCATGATAATTTTAATTCCTTCATTACCTTTGCCAATGAGTCCGTGAGTGGCTATTGATATCCAAGGATTGGCTTCCACTTAATTATTATGATCCTCCCATTAATACTACTTTTTTTTTATCCCCAAAGCTTGAGCTCTATAACTATTCATGAGTCATTTCCCTTGTATGTGAGATGTAGCCCAAGATGAATTACCTTCAGTTTCATTTTATCAAGGGCTTAATTTTAATGATCACCTGCTGTACAAATAAAATAAGGGAAGCAATGAAGCTTTCATTACTGATAAAAGTTGCATGTGTTTTGATACAAGTTATATTTAGCCTCTCTCCTTGAAGTTTTCTGTAAATTTTGGATGAGCTAGCTAGCATGGGGTAGAGCAAAATCACAAAGATTGCATAATGTCGTAATTGAGGGCACACCGATATGTTTGAATTATAGTGTCTTCTTTTAAATTGTTTACAGTGGTTTTATTATTACCCTTCTGTTATTTAATATATATGTGCCTTGTTTTATAACTATGTAGTGGTATTCTTGAAGACATTTTGTAGTAGGTCTCAGTATTTTTCATTTCTTTGAGTGTCCAAAACCTAGTATGAACTCAAAACCAACTCCTTTCTAACAGAAAGTTTAGGGAAATGGGCCAGTAAAATAGGTTAGGACAGGTAGGCTGAGATTAAGGATGTAAGAAAAGAGGATTCTCAGAAATATTCAAAGAATTAGGAGTTAAACAGGAAGGCCTACTGGATCATCCAGTCTTAAACATTTTGTTTAGATTTCTGGTTAAGCACAAAAGGGCATAAAGGGCCACTTATTTCATATCCCAGAGTAAATAATGAATATCAAAGTTAAGTATGTGTATATTTTTTTTACCTCACTTAGTTTTATTGGCTGTCTCATGTACCAAAATATATGGTAGTTCTGGTTAGCATAATAAATGATATTTATGCAATCAATGTCAGATGTTGGTTGGTAGCAAAAGGGGATATTTTCCACTGAATCCAAAATAATGTTGCTTTAAAAAGACAGCAGTGTGTATATGAGTGGATGTATTTTATATATATACATATATATATGTATATATATATCCATATGTATTCCATTCATATTCACCTTGCTGTACACCTGAAATTAATACAACATTGTAGCTCAACTATACTCTAATAAAATTTTTTTAAAAAAGAGGAAACAATGGGTCTTATAGGATGACATAGAATTATTCTAACAATATTAAAAGCAAAGTTCTTTTGGGACCAAGTCTGCTGTGCATCATGGATGAAGGTGATGTTTTAAAGATTTGTTTTTTTTGTCATTTCTTGTGTCACAAATATTTTATGACACCTGAATTTTATAGCAGCAGGTATTAAGCCCCATGTTGGGACTTCTGGGCATTTGTGACCTGAGAGTGCATAGATCTGTTATACCCTAAGGTAAGAATAAAATTAAGGGAAGTAAGACATAGATTTTCAGATTCTATAAGACCAGTATTATCTGAAGTCTCTTCCTGAGGATTGAATTAAATTTCCTTGATGATGCACAAAATGATGAGACGAGAGTGTTCTGCTGCCTTTGTGTTTTTTTCTAATTGTCTCTAACCCTGAAGCAGGCAATTAGCATAAAGAAATTGCAGAACATGAAATGCTCCGTTAATTACTGATAAAGTGTGTAGAGCTATTTCTAGGACACATAGAGTGGCTGGGCCACCTCTTGCTATCATTCTCACCTTTTGCCTTGAGCACATCATTGTAGGGCTCTACTACTGACTCACTCCAAGACTTGTTATCTGGATTTCAATCTTCCTAAGTAGCTAAATAAAAGGGTGGAGTAAGAGGAGAAAGGTGGTTGTAATTGTGGCAAAAGAAAAGAAAACATTTCCATCTCTGACATCATCATTTCTCAAATATCCATGAAAATGGAGCCCAAACTCCCCACAGTAGTAGCAGCTAGTGTCTGCTGGCGATAAGATGGGCTATAATTACTGTTTCTGGCATCTCCTCTATGCTTATTTGGGCAATCTCCAAAAATTAATGAGACCTAATTATATGCCAAGAGTTGTGCTAGGTCTTGGGATTAAAAGAGAAAAATCAATCTAGTGTTTAAGAGCTCTGGAAACAGGAAAACCTTGTAAAACACCTACGTCACTAACAAGAGTTGTGAATATGATAAGTAAATTGTCATATTTTCTGTACCTCATTCTTCTTTATAAAAACATGAAAAACAATAGTACTGGTGTTAGCAGAACACAGTGAGTATTAAATCATGAACAGAAAGCACTTTAGCAAAGTGTGACTAATGTTCATGTATCATCTGATGTCATTATATCATTGCTTCAACAAGTGTAAACTCTGTGTTAGGTACTATTTTAAGTGCCGGATTATAAAAATGCATGCCTCTGGTCTTTCTTTGTGTGCTTATCTGGGATGCAATACAGGACCAGAAATGCTTCTCCGTTAGAATGAGTTCCTCCTTTCTAGGTCACACCTGTAGGAACTTCCTCTGGTGACAAGCATCTGAGTGCTAAAAGCCCTTATTGGTGAGACCAGTACTGGGTATCTTGTGCTGAGAGAGCCTTTTTGCCATCTAGGGTCCTTCAGTATGTCTGCGTTCTTGCAGAACCTTATCTACTAAGTGAATGAAGGATTCTGCCACTTACCAATAGCTCCACTGGCCATAAAATCAGAAGAATCCTATATTCATTGTGAGATTCCTTCCCTCTAAGATGTGGCATCTGATGTCAAGAAGCTTTAAATGGGGCAAGAAGACACTTACCTAAATTAAAATAACCCAATGAAGAAAGAGGGGGAAGCTAGATGAGGATAAATGTGCGCTATGAAATTATTTATCCTCCTCATGACTCAACTGTGAATTAGTATTAAAGCATGAGGTTTTAAAATCCATTTGCTTTCTTAGGTCCTTCATAAGCTTTTCAATATAGGTAATTTATGGCTTTAACTTGCATCACTGTAAAGTGATCATTGCACCCCCACCTAAAGTTATTGGTGAATCACATCTCTCATCTAGTACAATGCCAGACGTATAATAGTCTCTTGAAAATAGAAGCAATTAGAACACAACGTGAAAGGGTTAGGGACTTTTATGTGTGTTTTCCCCCTCCCCAAAGGAGAGGTTAAAATCATACAGCATTGGGAGTTCCCATCATGGCTCAGTGGTAATGCACCCAACTAGTATCCAGGAGGATGTGGGTTCCATCCTTGGCCTTGCTCAGTGGGTTAAGGATCCAGCATTGCCATGAACAGTGGTGTGGGTCACAGACACAGCTTGGATCTGGCTTTGCTGTGGCTGTAGTGTAGGCCAGCAGCTGAAGCTCTGATTCGACCCCTAGCCTGGGAACTTCCATATGCCATGGGTGTGCCCCCCCCAAAAAAAAATCACACAGTATAATGTCCAGGTATTTGTAGGATGATCATTAAGTGTCCAGAATATTTTACAAATTTCATGAAGCAACTACATCTATTAGGAATCACTAGGCTTTTACAGCTGAAATCTGTTTTCTTTATTTTTGATTATTTAAAAAATTATTTTATCGGGGTATAGTTGATTTACAATGTTGTATTAGCTTCAGGTTTCCAGCAAAATGAATCAGTTATAGTATATATATATGTATATCTCCATTCTTTTTTCCCACATGAGTTATTACAGAACATTGATTAGATCTCCCTGAGTGGTATGGTAGGTCATTGTTAGATACCTGTTTTGTATACAGTTGTGTGTATGTGTTAATCTAATCCTCCCACTTTATCCCTCCCCACCATGGCTGCCTCTTTGGTAACCATAAATTTGATTTCAAAGTGTTTCTGCTTTATAAGTAAGTTATTTTGTACCATTTTTATTATATTCCACATATAAGTGCTATCATATATTTGTCTTTGACTTAATATGATAATCTCTCCTTTTGATTCTTAGAAATAAATTCTAAAGATCATGATTTTTTGGTTTTCAATGATTTTGTAACTATTTCTGCCACCCATAATGCCATCTTAAAATAAATGAAATAAACATTAATGAAATAATAAACGTATAGATAAATGCATAGATGATAGTTGTGGCTGTATAATTGGAGGCAATTAAATTCCCCATGCTTTATAACATCTCCGTCTTGTGATAAAACAATGAGAACAAAAAATGGAATTAGTAATAAGAAAGAAGAACCGTACCAAAATTGTTTTAAGCTCAGGATGGCATAATAATGCACTTATTCAAAAGAAAGCCATGTTTATATTGTTTATAAAAAAATTCTAAGATAGACAATAAAGTAGGGGGGGAAAATTCTTGTTTCTCCACAGAAAATCTCTTCTGGTTGTTGAAATGTTAAATTCTCTAGAGCCTAAGGAAGTGACTCTTCTATGATAAAGAAACCAGGGCTATAGGAGGCTTATTATATTGTTGGTTTTAGTCCAACAATGACTTATTCTTGCAAGTTATTAGCGTGTTTCTGCCCTGCTAAATTGAGAATCTATTAAAATGATCTGTGGTTTTTTTTTAGTTTTGCCAAAGCATCAGGGTTATAGAGGAAAGTACATAAGTTTATAAAATGTTAAATAAAAGATCATAGACTTGAGTTTCTAGTTAAAGACAAGCTAATTTGATTTAAAATTAGGAAAGCTTGAGCTTCACACTTGGAATTCTTAGCAAAATCATGCACTTTATGTGGGAAGTTCACATTTTGATAAGAAATTTTGTCTTGAATTGGGGTGAAAAAATGGGAAACCATTTAGGGAAACCATCTGCTGCCAAAATGGAATAGAAAGAGATGAGTTTCTTTTTTATAGCCTTGGCTTCTAAATGGCAGGTAGTTTTTGCATCATTTGCCTGGGAACCATTCCCTTAATTCTCATTGGATTCCCATTTAAAGCTGCTTTTCATATTACATGAAATTTTATCACTGGTGATGAGAATCCACTAGCAGAATTGGGATGGATGAAAATTATTTGTAATATGAAAATGTTATTTCCTCACTTGGAATGACCACCTCTCCCTCTAACCAATTTCTATTAATATTTTAAGAGTCTGCTCTCTTGCTTATCCTCTTGGAATTATTTCCACGGCTTTTCTTATTCCCAGTGAATTCCTATGGTGGACTCTGTCCTAACAAATTAAGTCTCTGGTTTTGTGTTAAACACAGTTCTAACTTGAAATCTCAAGGGTAATAAATCAAGTAAACTGAAAACTGCTTGATAGAAGAAAAGGCCAAGGCTTATGATGAGTAAAATTGGCTTCAGTTAAAGATCAGGCATCCTTGAACTGTCTGAAGAACAGTCTATTTTCTATAAATGGCATCTGGATGAGAAATGAGACCTAATCTGTTGGCCAGGGTCAGAGGAGGCTGCTCTGAAGATGTTTGCTTCAGTGGTGCCCCATATAGTAACCAACTTAACTAGCCTTAGATTTAAATGATCAAAGTTAGGGTTTACATAGAAAACAATGATAAGGAAAACATAGCACTTGGTGATTATGTAGTGGGGATGCAAGTGTGCTGGAAGGAGAGGAATGGGGAGCAGTTGGAGGGAAGAGCAAGTGAGAATTACCTCGGAGTTAGAGTCGTATGACCCTCCTAGCCTATGGCAGGGACTGGCAACGTCTGTTTCCATGAAGTCTCCAGAGTTTCCCTGGAGAGATCCCCTTCTGCAGGAGAAGAGGCATAGTTCTGTGTAGAGCATGGTGTCCACCACTTGGCGATGTTCCTGGTCCATCCCCTGCACAGTCCATCTCTAAAATGAATGAGGATCAAAGGTTTTCAAGTTAAAAACAATAACAAAAACAAAATTAAAAAATCGGAAGGAATTCTTGTAATGAAATCTCTGAAACACTTTGGGGAATAAAGCAGCATTTCTTGAGCGTCCCTCTTACAAAATATGGCTCAAAAGGAGAGAGGAACTATTTCCTTTCTCAGGGTAATATGCTCTGCACTTACAGCTATGTCAGAGGCAGGAGTGGATGTTCTTAGGGGAAACAGCAGCACCTGGTGGGAAAGTGATAACTCACCAGGGTCCTATAGGTACTTAGGAATTCCATGGAGCAGTAACAGAGGAAACCAGCAGAAAATTGACTTGCTTGTGAGAACAAGTTATTCATCTCCTTGGAGATCCCAGCAATGTTTGTCTGGGGAGGGGAACAGACTTTTTAGAGGATTAGATATCAGAATCAATGCAATTGCCTTTATTTTTATTAATATAATCCCACATGTACCACAGTCTCTTAAAGCATAAATAATTTTCAGTTTCAGGTAAATCTTTTTTTTTTTTTTTTAGGGCCACACCCACAGCATATGGAGGTTCCCAGGCTATGGGTTGAATTGGATCTGTAGCTGATGCCCTATGCCTCAGCCACAGTAATGTCAGATCCAGGCCTCCTCTGTGACCTACACCACAGCTCATGGCAACACTGGATCCTTAACCCACTGAGTGAGGCCAGGGATTGAACCTGCATCCTCAGGTTCATTTCCACTGCATCACAAGGGAAACTCCCTAAGATTTTTTATGAAGAAGAAAATTCTAGAAATTTATTTTGAGCAGTCACTGAAAAAGGCAAAACAGAGATTGGAGTGAGCTCTCATGGATGCTTTTGGGAAGTCTGCATGATCTTGCTTTCTTAAAGGCAACCATGACTTTCCTTAAGTACTTGCAAGCAGAAAACACATACGGAGAGATCTAGAGATCTGGCTCCTATTTAGCCAACATAACCATTAAAGCATTTTCACCATCCTTAGTATCATGAGCATTTAATTAAGTACTTAGCATGTGCCAAGCTCTATACTACATGATCTTTTTATTCATTGATTTGAGTCTCCAAACAAGCCAATGAATAAAGTGTTTTAATTCCATTTTTCAAATGAGAAAATTACAAATAAGTAGTATTTAGATGTTCACAGCTATGATAAGTGGCAGAGCAAGGATCTGATCTCAGGTAGTCTGACCATGGTGACTGTCTTATTCATGAAGGCTTTATCCTGCCTCCTAGCAGCTCCTGGTTATTGAATTCCACGTACTGTATATGTCTACCTGAGAGGAATGGTGGAATTCATTCTTCTTGTTCTATATTTTCCTGGTTAAGGGATTCTGCTATTGTCTCTCAAAGAAAAGTTGGAGCCAAGTTGTTTATGGACTTGCTTCAAGTGCAAAAAAAAAAAAAAGTGATCAGTCCAAAATGGTTTATCTCCATTTGCAAAATGATCAAACACACATTTCCATAGAAGTACAAAGCTAAGATACCTCCTACATGGTGCAGGATATCAACCCCTTTCATCCTCAGACTGAAGATCAGTATCCCATTTTTTCAAAATGGTCTTTACCATCCTGTTATTCACCAATTTGAAGGAAAATTTCTTACTTCCTCAATGACCATCATAATCTCCTCCCACCTTCACATTTCCAGGTATCATTGTTTATGAGAATCTAGCAGCTGTGTTAGTTTGGTGAACTCACAATCCTACCTCAGAAACAACTTACTTGGGATTTTTAGTCACAGTCTCAGACTTAGAATCATGCATATGCAACTTCCTTCTCTCTCTGCCTCACTCCCTCTCAACATCCTTCCTTCTATCCTTTCTTAGTCTCTTCCTTCTGAAAGGAAAATATGTACCAGGCATTGTGATAGAAACAAGAGTTTCGATAAAAATAAATCAATATTTTTGCATCCGACAGTATAACAGGGAAAGGTCAACTTGGAAATAGATTACTGTAATACAGCATAGCAGTTGTGTAATGGAATGTCGGAAGAGGTGGAAGCAGCAGAATTTTGGTGAACCCAATCTCAGAGGAAGAAAGAAAAAAAAAAAACATAATATGTGGTATTTACCAATATCCAGGTTGTGAACACTCCCACTCTGGAAAACAATAAACTACCAAAATCTCATCACTGAGTGTGGGGTTGAAAAGAGATATGTACCCTCTACTCTCAGAAGCTGGCAAAAGCTGCTTCCTGCACTTTGTTTTCTGTTGGTGATTAATCATGCACAGGTTGGTGGAAGTTGTCCCATTTGAGTTGGCATTTGATTTTTCATGTCTCCTACACTCTTAGTTCCTTGATATGTCTTTATATCCTTTTGTCCTCACCCCACTCTTGTTTATTATAAACACATGATAAGTTCACTAGTTCAATATAGATAGCCACATAGATAAATATATACCACTAGGTTACAATAGAAAATATACATATAGGTGGGAAGGTAGAGAGACAGATATAGCAATAAGGACATAGATATGGATGTAAATATAAATAATATTCCCAAGGGGCAAAATAATTACAAATAATTACAAGCATGCATAAACCACTATATTACTACATGAAATTATAAAAATGTTTGATACCTACATATGAGTTTATATTACTTCACTTTATTTGGTCTCTCATTGCTGCTCTGCCATGCTTTTGTTCATCCCTTCTTAACTTTCTGTTTCTTTCTAATTGTTTTGCAATGTTTCCCACAATTCTGCAGTCATCAATTCCACTTTTGAGCACTTTACTCTCGCAAGATAACTCCAATTGCTTCTCTTCTGGATCAAGTTCAAACAATATGAAGTTCTTCTTTCCTTTTTTTGTACCCCAAAATGCTACTTCTGTGTTGTTAACTGTCTGCTAAACTTTCTCAAGTACACTCCTAGTCTTATTTTTCTGACTTCTTTGAAATTTTGTTCCAGCATTTGTCAATATTATGTCCTATAGCTTCATAACTCCATTTTATTAGCTATTTCCTTGTACTTATAAACAAACCTGACTTTTTTTGTCCTATTAGAGACTTTCTCCTGTTCTGTATAACCTCAAGCTATACTTTCAGCTTTCTTCTTTCTGCAGTGTATTCTACTCAGGAGAGTCTTCTAAACCATTTTCCTCTTTCTACCCTTTTAACATTCAATCCCATAGCTGCTTTCACTCCAGCTTTTCTCCTCACTCCTCTGTGATAATTCAGATCTTGAAGATCACACTGTGTGCCTAAAGAGAAACTCCTGAGACTGTTCCTATCAGAGTGTGTATTGACTGGCCTCTTTGCACAAGGTTTTCTTGAGATTTGCTCTATGCTACCATTTTGCTGTCCTCCTCTTCCTGACTGATTTTCTGTCTCATTGTGTGGCTTCCTTCCAAATCCCAACTCCAAAAGCATTTTCATCCCTTTGGGTCCTTTTTTTATGGCAATTGTATTTACTTGATAATTCCAGTTAGGGTAGCTAGATGATTTATTTGACTATTTGGTATTAGACATTTAACTTTAAGGATTCTAGTGGATGTGCAGTCATTGTGTTTCCGTTGATGACTAATGATGTTGAATACCTTTTCATGCACTTATTTGCCAATTTTATGTGAGAATATATAAATATTCCTCTTTGAATTGTCTTTTCAAGTTTTTTTCCCCATCTTTAATTCTGTGCTTTGTTTTTATTATTGTGTAGTAGTGCTTTTACATATATTCTAAATGACAGCTTTTTAACAGATGTATATCTTCCTTTTTAGTGCCTTGTCTATTCATATTTAATAGTGTTTTCTGAAAAGCTGATGTTTTAATTTTGAAGTCCAATTTATGTTATTTAAATTTATGATATTTCTGTAAGTGCCCTATTAAGTAAATATATCCTATCCCAGTGTTATAAAGCTAGCTTTCTATATTTTCTGGATGTTTGAAAATCTTAACATTTGTATTTTTTTATATGATGCATCACATATTAATTTTTGTGTGTAATGTCAGATAGTGGTTGAGGTTTAATCAATTATTCTGGAACCATGCATTGAAAAAGACTTTCCTTTGAAATTGTTGTTGGGGAAGATTGAGAGGAAGTGACCACCAGTTGACCCAAGACCTTGACCTGAGCAACTGGAGGCTCCTCACCCATTCCCCTGTCCTTGGAATGTATGTTCTACCCAAAGTCCCCACAGTGGGAGCCATTTATAAGGACTTTGCCTTGAGAGAGTAAGGTGTTGTCATAACCATCTGAATGAATATTTGACTGAACCCAGTTAAGACCTGTATACATTCAACCTACCAGTGGCTTCTGCATCCTTAGGTACAAATAACTGCTGATTGAAAACATTTTTTTAAAAATTCCTGGAAGTTTCAGAAAGTAAAACTTGAATTGCTGCATACTGACAACTATTTACACAGGATTTACAATTATTTACATAGCATTTACATTACATTACATATTATAAGAAATTTAGAGATGATTTAAACTATCAGGAGTGTATACATAGGTTATATGAAAATACTGTGCCGTTTTATATAAGGGACATAATGATCCTCAGATTTCAGATTTTGTTATCTGTAGGAGATCCTGGGACCAATCCCTTGTGAACACTGAGGGACAAATATATAAACTTAAGATTCTGGTGGTTAGGTACACAGATCTCTTGCAGCCACCCAAAACACACCTTGTAAGTAATTTCCCTTGCTCATTAAACCTGCCACTTATGAGTCTAGAGTAGCCTGTCTCTTCTTTGGTCTCTTCCTTCCCTTGGTGTATGGGGGCCAGTTTACAAACCAACAATAACTTGGTATCTTTTTTAAATAAAATGATACTGGGTTTACTCTCAGTATTCCATTGATCTATTTTTCTATCCTGCAGTGCTAACAAATTATCTTGATTCATGTAGCATTTAAGAAATCTTTAAATTAGACAGTGTAAGTCCTCAAACTTTGTGCTTATTTTCCAAGGTTTATTTGGGAGTTCTATGTCCTTTATATTTCTATATAGATTTTAGAATAAACTTGCCAATTTCTGAAAAAAAAAAATGCCTGCTGGGATTAAGATGCCAGAGTAGGAAGATCCTTAGCTTACCTCTCCTCCCATGTACAGACCAAAACTTCAACTTCATGTTGAACATCTCTCTGAGAACAACCTGAAGGCCAGAAGAACAAATGTTCTACAACTGAGGATCTAAAGAAAAGGACACATGGAGAAGGCATGGGGCAGAGATGCGCTCCTGTCGGATCCACCCCCAGGTATGTGACCCAGAATAGAAGCAATAGCACAACTACAGAGGTTCTCCTCTGAGGAGTGAGGGGTGTGAGCATTGGGGTCCCCTGCACAGGATACCTTCACCAGGAAGATGAGTTCCATCAGGTTTGGCTTTAAAAACCGGCAGGGCTTATGTCTAGAGGGCTATAGGAAACAGAGATTCTACTCCTAAAAGACAAGCATACAAGCTCATTTGCTCCCAGTCCCAGCACAGAGACAGCAGCTTGAAAATCACCTGGGTCATAGAAGAAGGAGATTCACTGATGAATACTAGGGCATGTTTCAGAGGAGCAAAGATCTGGTGAAATTGTTTTTGAGGATGAAAGCATTGGCTGGTGCTGTTCGTTTTTATTTTCCATCCACCCAGCTAGACTGGCGCTTGTGGGCACCATTTCTTTCACTCTCAAGCAGCTTACCTAACACATCCTGCACCCATCCAAAGTGATTCCCACCCTACACCACCCCACCTGACAGGAAATCCCAATGGTACCAGTTACTTTTCAAAGTGGCTCTTGCTCGAAGGGGCCAGTCCTGTACACATCATTTTTTTCTCCAATCTGTATGTTTTATATTTACTTGTCTATAGGTAGACATTTGTTCAATGTTTAAAAGGTATGATGAAAGTGAACATGCTTGCTGTGTCTCCAATCATTCACTATTTTCCATGTAGGTCTTGCATGTGTGTGCTTTTTAATAGTGAGGAAGCGTCTTTATATTCCTGGTTTGAGGTTGTTGTTTTGGTTTTTTTTTTTTCTTTTTTTTTTTTTGTCTTTTCTGGGGCCACAACCCGCGACATATGGAGGTTCCCAGGTTAGGGGTCTAATCGGAGCTGTAGCCGCTGGCCTACACCAGAGCCACAGTATCGCCAGATCCGAGCCATGTCTGTGACCTACATCCAGCTCACTGCAACCTTGGATCCACTGAGCAAGGCCAGGGATCGAACCTACAACCTCGTGGTTCCTAGTCGGATTCATTAACCACTGAGCCATGACGGGAACTCCAGAAGTTGTTGTTTTTTTTTTTTTTTTTTTCCAAGTTATAGGTGTGTGTAAACATTGTCAAATTCATTTTCTACTTCTACTGAGCTGGTTATATTTTTTGTAGCCTTTATTCTATTAGTGTGGTGAACTATATTTATCTAATTATAAATATTAACTCAACTTTGCATTTCTGGTATACTTGTTTTGTTCTCTTCAATTTTATATAATGTTAATTTGATTTGCTTCTATTTTGTTAAGAATTCTGCACTTAAATTCATAATGAATATTAGTTTGTAATTTTATTTTTTGTAATGTTCTTGTCTTGTTGTAGTATCAGAATTATTCAGTTATTCTGGCCCCATAAAATGAGTTAGAAATGCTGCCTTTATTGTCCGAAATAGTTTATGTTTAATTGGTATTATTTCTTATTTAAAAATTTAATACAAAATTCTGGGTGTAGCCACCCAGGCAGGGGATTTTAATTGTGGGAAGCTTTTTGAATACAAACTCAATTTCTTTAATAAGTATTAAGCCATTCGTATTGCATATTTTGTATGTCAGTTTTGAAATTAAGGCTGAGAGAGTTTAACTGAGTTTTTCAAAACTTTATAGTTAGCAAAATGCAACTCAATTTTAAGATGAATAAAATTTGTGTATTTTGCAAATGAAGAGAATTTTAAGTTGTATTTATCTAGAGAGTCTTCATAGTGCCAGACAGATGTGAACAGAGATAATGCCATATTTCCCAAGAGGAGAGTATATATAAAATGTAAAACTCCCCAGGGTTCCCAGAGGTAATCAATCACTGACAGACTGCCTACTTTGGAGTGACCTCAATATGGATGTTAAGAAGCATCCAAGCTGTCTATTGAGGCTTTAGCTGAGGCTGACAAATGCAGAGCAGACTACTGTGCCACTACGCACATCCATATGGTTGAGACCCAGTCAAGTATAAGCATATACAACAGAGGCTGGAAAGAAAAATCAGATGTACTTTCTGCTCTTTCAAAAACCAAATCACTTTACCAAATCATTGGGCCCAATTTGTGACTATTCCCCCTCTTAACATGAAGTCACCCTCCAACCCCTAAGATCATCTGACAGCAGTACCTAAATATTTTTAAGTTTATTTACACATTAAAAAAATTCAAGTGTAATGTATGCAATGTATACATGATTATTGGAAATAATTTGGAAGATACAAAAAAAGGAAAACAAAACCAAAAACTCTCGGAAGCCTACTTTCAGAGTTAACTCCAGAACATTTACATAATAAAAGTATATGCTTCTAATTCATAATTAGTATCATAATGTATATTTATTATTTTAAATATATTTATATAAATTACATGTAAATAATTTATCATGTATAAATGCTTATGTTGATTAATATGTTATCATTTTCTCATTCAAGGTATGCTTTAAAAAAAAGTTTTTATGGCCACACCCACAGCATATGAAAGTTCCAGGGCTGGGGTTCCAATCCAAGTGACAGCTGCAACCCACATTACAGCTGGAATAATGCTAGATCCTTTAACTCACTGCACTGGGCCAAGTATCGAACCCACTCCTCTGCAGCAACCTGAGCCACTGCAGTCAGATTCTTTACCCACTGCGCCATGGCAGGAACTCCTAAAAATTTCTTAATGGTAAAATATTATGCCATCCTATAACTACATTAGAATTTGTTTGACCGGAATTCCCATCATGGCTCAGCAGAAACAAATCTAACTAGCATCTGTAAGGACACAGGTTTGATCCCTGGCTTCACTCAATGTGTTAAGGATACAGCATTGCCCTGAACTGTGGTGTAGCTTGCAGATGCAGCTCGGATCTGGCATTGCTGTGGCTCTGGCGTAGGCCGGCGGCTACAGCTCCGATTTGACCCCTAGCCTGAGAACCTCCATATGTTGTTGGTATGGCCTGAAAAAACAAAAACAAAAACAAAAACAACAAAAAAAAGAATTTGTTTAGCCTTACTTGCTTTGATTTTGGTTTTCATAAAATCTGTCTATATAACTTTTTAGTAGATTTTTCTCATTCTTTAGGTAGATTCTATAAGATGAAATAATAAGTCAAATGGTAGAGGGTTTTTCCTGGCTATTGATAATGTATTTCTAATTTGTTTCTGACAGAGTGATGGGGATATGTAAATTCATAGCATAAGTGAATGAAAGTCATTTGCTCGCACACTTGCAAACACGATTTTTTAAAAAAATCTTTGAACAATTGCTAGATAAGTACTCATTGTATTGTTTTCATTTCTTTAAACATTCATAGAATTAAATATTTTAAATAAATTTTATTTGTAAATACCTTTTCTATAAATCACATTATTCTCTTTTACTACCTACTTACCTAATGGGATTTTAGTATAATTCTTGTTAACATATAAGCTCTTTAGAGAATAATATCAATTTTTTCAGTAATATTTGGCAAATATTCTCCTTGCTTTGTTTGCCTTTTAATTTAGCTTTCATGTTTTGATTTGGAAAGACTTTTATTTGCTTACTTGTGTTTAAAATTTTCAGTTCCTTTCTGGTTTACTTAACTGAATATATTTTTTGAATCTCTTTTCATATTTATGAAGACTATTCACCTATATGTTGACAAGTGTCCTACAGTTTTTTATGCTTAAAACTTAATCCATGTGGAATTTATTTTGGTTCCTAAGCCTTGCTGTAAATGAATCTACCTTTTCATTCTCATTTTTAAGTTCGAAGCTTACCAGGTAATGAAGCAGAACTTAACAGGTCGTGAAGTTGGCCAGTGTATTTTGTGTTCATGCTTTCACTGCTCCAAAAATATTATTTGTATTTTTCCTATATGTTAGAAGTTCGCATATTTCCAAAGTCTTCGAAAGTGCACATATTTCTGTTGTACAAGATAAAGGAAATACCTTTCCACAGGTGGGCTGAAGAATAGTCATAGAAGAGGGAGAGAAAGAGAGAATTATTTTTGAGCTAATGAGGGTATAATAGAAAGTTTTTTTTTCAGAAGTGGCCTTTGAGCTTTGAGCTGCCCTTTGTGGAATGTTTAGAGCATTTCCCAAACCTGCACAATACGTGATGTAAATCTCATCATTGTGAGATTTTTAGCAAATCAAGAATGTGGACTTTTTTTTTTTTTTTTTTTGGAGAATTTACCTGGGATCACAAAGGATTCAATATTATGAGAAATATAGGATGGTGGAGGGTCTAGGGTAGATTTTGAAGATGAAAAGGACATATCAGCCAAATTAATTGTATGAATTTTCACTAGATCCTGTATTTAAAAGGAAACTATAAGGGAGCTTTTCAGACAACTGTAGATGGAAATGGATGGAATATCATAGGATATGGTTGAATTAGTGTTGATTTTTCATGTATGGTAGTAGCATTGTGGTTGTGGCAGGGAATGTCTTTGAGACTGAGAAATGGATTCTTAGTATTCTTGTTCCTGAGATGCACATTTGGAAGTATGGCTATGAATGTACCCTACCTACAAATGGCTTGGCATACAGAGTCTGTGTGTAGGGCCAGAAATGGAGCAGTTGATGAATAGAGTGGTGGTTACTATAATTCTTTTCTAACTTTTTATTGGTCTGAAAATTTTCTGAATATATGCATGTATATATGCATATATGCATAGAGGTAACAGCAATTTCTACCTCAGAGGCTTGTTATTAGCACTAGATATGATAGTCCATGTCAAGAAGTTATTACTATGTTTGATTAAATTATTCCCATAAAACTTTTATTCTTACACAAACCCATACTTAATGCCATTTTAAATCTCTTATCCTTCATGTTTATCAAGAGCATTTTTCTCAATTGAGATCATCTTACTGTTTTTCTTAACTTCTAACCAACTAATTTATTGCTTATATTACTGATCTGAGCGTGTAGATGTGCCTCTCTTGTTTTCTCTGTCTCTGACTACTTCAAAATACCTCAGAGAATTCAGTATAGTATCAATTTGTAGTATGAAGCCAAATACAGTTTTAGAGCATAAAAAGAAAAATGCAGCTTAAGATAAGAGGAATAATCTATACGATGATAGAAGTTGCTCTTTAAGACTGTGCCCAATTGTAAAAGTAGTTTTCATAAAAAGTCTGAAATTTAAAGTGAGAAAAATCATGTTCTTTTAAAGATCCCACTGATTGATTGCATTATACAGCCCACAATATGAAAAAGGACTGGATTTCTCTGTGTACTTGGAATTCTAGAATTCCCTTCCTGTTTCTTAACTGCATAGATATTTTCTGTAATAAAAATTGGTCTCAGAATAGGATTAATGTAAATGAGATTCCCTCAAGTACAATGCCAACCAAGATCCCTTCAATTTAACTTTCTACTTCCATGGGCTTTTCAAGGCAAGAAATTTAATTATTCCTGAAGACAATGTATTAATATTTAATAAAAACAAAGTCAGATGGCAGTGCTAGCAAAAAATAAGAAATGTCCATAAAGCCTTTCTATATCTGAAGAAGATGACTGAATTAAGCAGCATTAGACATGAAATAAAATGTGAGTGAGAAGAAAAATTTCAGGCAGGAAAAAATAAAAAGTTTGGTTATCAAGATAAAATGTTGAACAAAATATGTATGGAAATAGTAAGATTGTCTTTTCAGATACAGGTAGATATGGATGTGATTGCTACTGGCCTAGTAAATTAGCAACTATGTTTATTAGTATGAGTTACCTACTGTAAGACAAGGACTATAGAATATATGGTGGACATGATTTTTTTCCATCTCTGTTCCTTCATATTCTGGTCCCTTCAGTATTCTATACGGTTTATAGAATATTACATAGTTCTAAGATGGGCCTGTCCATTTGGATTATTCCATACTCTATGAGAGATTAGCATGTGAGACAATTTAGATTTATCTCTGAGACTTGCATAAATTAGGTATTATATTAATCAGGATAGGCTAGGATGTGCTACAGTAACAAATTAACCTGACATTTCAGCAACTTAACAAAATAAAGATATATTTATAGATCAAGGAGAATCCAGTTTGCTTTGGGCCATACTCTTATTGTAACTTCACCATATGTAATATGTGGCCTTCAAGGTTGCTGTACCATGGATGGGAGAGGATTAGAAGACACATAAAAAATATATCCAAGAGCCATCTTGAATGGACTTAGACCATTTCCTCCCACAACTCACTGGCAAGAGCCCAGTCACATGGCTCCAACAATGTGGAAATGAAGCTAAACACTGGGTCTTCCTGTGTACCTAGGAGGGAGAATCCAAGTGGTGAAAATATCTCTGTCTCAGTGCTCTTTCTATAGAGGTTAATAGTCCTGTAAAATATGAGCCGAGTAAAGGGTGTCCGGTTTATTTTTTACCCAATATGGAAAAGAAGTTTTCCTAAGAATGAGAGCAGATAGGAGTTCCCCTTGTGGTGCAACGGGATCAGTGGCATTTCTGGAGTGTTGATACCCACCCAACACAAGGTTAAGTATCTGGACCTGCCAAAGCTGCGGTATACATTGCAACTGTAGCTCAGATCTGATCCCTGGCCTGGGAACTCCATATGCTATGCGCTGCCAAAAAAAGAAAAAAAAAAAAAGAAAAGAAAAAAAGAAAGAAAAAGCAAGCAAGCAAGCAGACAGACAGACAGACAGAGAGGCATTGTCCTGATAGTATCATCTGAACCTTACATGTGACTTCATGAGTGCTCCTTATTTTCTAAGTACAGTTTAACCTGTATTTTTCCTTCTTTCAACCAAGTGTCATCACTAATTAAGAGCTTTTAGACTATCTACCCCAATGGTTCCTAAAATTAGCTTCATTAATCAATTAATCAAAATCCACAGGAAAAATTTATTAATTAAAAATTGTATCCTTAACACTATAGTTCACCTGACAAACTTCTACTCATCTGTCAAACTTTGTTCTAGTGTCACCTGCTCAATGAAGTGTTTTCATCACATTCTCTACGTAGCTCCATCAATTCACATAACTCTCATTGGCAGCATTATACATAAGATAAGAGTATGGGTACTGAACTTAGACTTCCTAATTTAAATGTAAATGCCAGCCTTTCTAGTGATCAGCCTTGAAGCACTGGGCACTGTGTTTCATTGCTTTGTGCCTCAGTTTCCATAATTGTAAAATGGGTGTGACTAAAAGTTATTTTAAGGAACAAAGGAGTTTTATATATAGATACAAATATAAATATAGATGTAGATATAGATATACAATAGTGGTACCCTTAGGCAAGGTTCAATAGATGTTTGTTATTTTATTACTATAATTATTATTTTATGTTTAATGGACTGTGAATTCCTCAAGAACAAAGGCAGTGCTTATTACCTGAATTTTTCTACGGTGCTCAGAACATGCTTTGTACCTAGCAAGTGCTCATTAAACTTTAGTTGAAAGGATTACGTTAGTAGAACTACATTAGTAGTAGTAATTATAATAACAACCAGCATTATTAAGCATTTACTATATGCCAAACATGGTTCTAAATGTTATGCATGTATTAACTTGTATAATGAATAAATAGTATATCACTCAGTAGTTGCTATTGTACTTTTAAAAATATTTAATTGTTTTAAAAGAGTTTATTAATCATTGACACAAAATTTAACATTGCTGGTTGAAGAAGTCTCCTAGGCAGCCCTCTAACAGTATTGACTAAGGTCTCCAGTCTTTGAGCTTGGGCTTCCACTGTTACCCTGGAATATGAGATTAAAGAATTATAAAAATTTTGTTTTACCTTTTAATCAGGGCCATGCCCAAAAATG
Organism: Phacochoerus africanus; assembly: GCF_016906955.1. Taxonomy (NCBI): domain Eukaryota; kingdom Metazoa; phylum Chordata; class Mammalia; order Artiodactyla; family Suidae; genus Phacochoerus; species Phacochoerus africanus. Next base: position 118,840,452 of record NC_062558.1, on the reverse strand, counting down.
TGTTTATTATTTCCATGCCTATTATATCCTTTTTTTTTTTCTTTTAGGGCTGCACCTATGGCATATGGAAGTTCCCAGGCTAGGGGCTGAATCAGAGCTGCAGCTGTTGGCTTACCCCACAGCCACAGCAGCGCCATACCTGAGCCATGTCTGCAACCAACACTGCAGCTCACAGCAACACTGGATCCTTAACCCAAATTCTATCATTCTGTTGGCCAAACTTATAACATGATTGTATCATAACAGGGGGAAAAAAAAGTCAAGCTTCCTTTATGGTCATTAGTGCAATTAAAATATCTAATAAACAGGGAATTTAAAAAATCTATTGGGGGGTGGCAAGATTACCTCTCAAACATGTGAAAAATAAAGTTACATATCATTGGAGAAAGTGCCACTAAAGATCTTGAATGTCCCTGGAGGAAGAGAAGAATTTGGATGGTTGGAATAAAAATTAAGTTTTTTCCAGGTGAGGTGACTGACACAACTAAAGGGGTGGAGAAAGACTTTTAAAAGAAACAGTTCCTGTTAGAGAGCCGACAGGTGCGAAGACCCCAGACTCGGTGCCAATAAATCCAGCAACAGATGGAGCACATGGCCACTGCAATCATGTACCAGTTGATGCCTATTTCCTTTTTAGAGAACCGTTTTGACCTAGAACTAAGCATATTGCTGATGGCAGGTTGAGATTGACATCACTGCATCTGGTTGTCAGATAAATGGATTCTTTATACCTGAATCCACTCTTTTTTTTTTTCCCAAATTACTATGTTCCACATGAGATAATCTTGTGATCTGGTTTAGGATAATGGCAGTGTTTTCTGACAGTTTGAATCTGTTGCACGAATTCTGAATCTCAATGGTTTTTTACACAGTCTAGTCTTGCCTTTCATCTGGACTATACACTATTTGAAAATAGAGACTTGTCCATGTTCTAAGCCCGGTGCAGCAAGCACCATAGTTGTTTTAAAAACATTTCTTTATCTCTGATTCACCAGATATTTTTGTAGACATCTGGCGTAATAATCCTTTTTACTCTCTGAATACAGGCTTCTAAACAGAAGCAACAACATAATCCCTAAATTCTGTCTATATATCTTTTTTTCCCCCTATTTTTCATCTTTTCTACTGAATAGTGAATGAGCTAAGTTGTGACATTTCAAGTCATGGGCCCATCTTTTTCTCTGCAGTCCATCTTGTGAAATCCAGGGCACAGCTGATCATGAGTAGTAAATGATTGATAATTCTTACCTTTCCCTTTTCATACAACCACCAATAGCTCATAGTGTGTTCAATATGTTGTTCTATGATCTATGATTCTTTCACTCTTCTGCCACATTTGAAGGTTGGGTACCGTGTCAGTTTGTGTGGGTGTCCAAGTGTGGCTTAAACTTCTAGTGCCTTCTCTCTTTCAAGTTCTAAGGCATTTGGGCGAAGTGTAAATGCTTCCTGAGAATGCATCTGCCAAGTGAGGAGATTAAATAAGCAAAGAAATAGAAATGACATATCATGTACAGCCCAATTCAGGTCCAATTGGGGAGTCTCCAAGAAGCATCTTTTAAAAATAAATTCATAATCCGTATTAAATTTGTATCTTAAATGGTTATGCAGATAAATGGCTTTCTGTATGTGAGAAAATAATTTACATGAACCAACTCCTAATCAGAAACAAGTTTTCTCTAAAGTTCAAAATAAAAAAAAAATAGTTGGTTAACAGAGTTCTACCATTCAAAGAATTCTATTTTGGGGCTTCTGGATAAAATTAAGAATCACAATCTGTATTTTCTCTATTCAGTCAGTGAGGTCTGGCTAAAGACATAGGAATTAAATTTGGGGGCCAGGGGTTAAAATTTTATATTGCAGACAGGGGGATGTGTTTTGTTTTCCCTAATGCGGGGAAAAAAGTGGTCCAAGGAGGATACAGCAAATTGGCTAAATGAGGCAGCTTTGTTGCTCCGAGAAATAAGATTTGACTACCAACCTAAGTAGGTGGGACTAATGAGAAGCCTGTAAAAGCAGGGATTCTTGTAGGACCCAGGAAATAGCAAGGCATTATTGTACTGATCGTCTTCATTATGTCGGGATACAAGGCTGTAGAATTAGGCTAATGGACAAGTTAGGAAGTGGACCAAAAAAAAAAAAAAATGGCAGGAAAGGAGCAGCATAAAATAAAGACTTTTCAATGAAAAAAGGAAATGTAGTAGAAGGTTACTGAAGCTTGTCTCCTCCCTCCCTCTATTTATTTATCTACAGAGTTTCCGGTTTCTTTCAACCTTCAATTCAGACCATTTCCTAATCCAACCATCTGTAAATATAGCGGCAGATTAGGTTTCATTCACTCAATTCACAAATAAGAAGCCTCCAACACCTAGTCAGCAAGAAACACATCGGGGATGTTTTGCCGATGCAACAGGTCCTACACTTTTGTGTATAAACTATATAAAACTCAAAATTCGAGCCTGAGAATCAGTGATGAAGATGCTGACCAATCAATCAACAGATAAATATTGCTGTGATGGCTGTATGGCAATCAGCATAATAATAGAAATAGGATTAATATTCAGATTTTATTTCCTCTCTCTCAGACTCTGTTTTAAATAAATGTCATAGAACTCATTTAATCTTCACAATAACATTTTGAAATAGTTATTAACCCTTATTTTACAGAAAGAAAATGAAGCCAAAATAAGGCTAAATATTTTTTCTTAATTCACAGAGTTGATAGATAGCAAGGAAGATATAGTAGTAGCAAAACCAAAAAAGTACTCTAAATTGAAATAGCTTATATCTGGAATCTAATATACAGCACAAATGAAACTTTCCACAGAAAAGAAAATCATGGACTTGGAGAATGGACTTGTGGTTGCCTGCGGGGAGCCGAGGAGATGCAGGGACTCAAAAAAAGGACTTTGCCTGATGGCAGAAAAACCTGAAGGCAGGTTCCTAACCAAGAAAGGGAGCTCACCTGAATGGTACAAGCTGAAGGTGGGCTTCTGGACAGGATAAAAAGCCTACCTGAAAGGTGCTTGCCAAAGGTGGGCCTCTGATCAGGATAAAAAGCCTGCCTGAATGGTACAAGCCTAGGGCAGGCCTCTGGTTACACAGCTCTCATTTTGATGTTGATGGGGAAAAATTGGCGCTTTCCTGGGAAAACAATTTCCATGTTTGCGCTGGAGAACATGGATTGTTTCTCAGGTGACCTAGTCTTTCCTGCTGTTTTATTTGTTATTCAGTTTTCCTTAGTCTTTCCTGATTATTTAGTTATCATTCTTATTTTCCATTCTTATTCTCCTGTGGTGATTTGTGATTTAACACAGTTACAACAATAATATAATAAAAATTTCATCCTGAAGGACTTTTCCCTATTCATATCCAACTTAATTAATATATAGTGTTTATCTACTAACTAGTTACAGTAAACTTTAGAGTTAGGATTTTAATGAGGTTCATAAAAGTTAGACATATATTATTCTTGACCAAAAGACACCTAGCTATGAGTTATAGAAGCTTTTAAGTGATATCTAGTTAAGTTGGTTTATATTTTCTTACACTGTCTCCCTGCCATAATGCTTTAAAGATAAGCACCAGTCTAAAAACAAGATTTGTGAATGCCCAATTCTTGTGTCCGTGACCTCTTCAACTTGTGGAGACTTGCTGGCCATGGGATGATTTGTACTGAGTCTCCTCCTTTCCACATGATGTATTGTACCTAATTGCCCCTAAATTGTACCCACTAAATTTAGTTAAGACAAAGATGTTAGAACATGATGTATAGCTGCTGTGCCATGTAAAAGTTAACCAATGTACTTTTAACACTGTGATGTAATCTGTAGTGAAAAACTGTCTATATAATCAACCACTTATGCCAATAAATTTGAGCAGTCTAGCGCCCTGAAAGAAGGGACAAAGAGGCTGTCTCCGTTGCAAAAGCCGACGTCCATCCCTCTCCTTTGGGAAAAAGTGTACACTCCCTGGCCGCCAGAGCTGGCCTCCGGCAGTTACCAAGAGGAAAGATGAGGGAGTGGGATGGATTCGGAGCTTGGGTTAATAGATGCAGACTATGGCCTTTGGGATGGATTAGCAATGAGATCCTGCTTTGTAGCACTGGGAACTATGTCTAGTCACTTATGATGGAGCGTGATAATGTGAGAAAATAGAATGTGTATATGTATGTATAACTGGGTCACTATGCTGTACAGTAGAAAAAAAGCTGACACTCGTAGAATAAAATAGTACCAACAAGCCTTGTACTTTCTGTAGGTTTTTTTTTCTTTTTTCTCAAAAGTAGCTCAAATATTCCTAGTAAATCTTTTTTAGAAGACAAAGCATTTCAAACCCATGTTTTTAACAAAGGATTGAATTTTATGGAATCCCAGTATCAAAGTTTATAGTGCTAGAACCTGACTATTTCTGATTTTTTTTCCCCTTGGTGTTCTTTACCATTCAGTATAGAATGTAATTCTGATTACAAAAGTAGGGATATTGGTCGTTAAAGGATTTTTTTTTTCTCTTTTCAACTAGATTATATATGTATCTAAATCCCAGTAATCAAGAATGGATTGATTAGACAATCTTCCGAACTACCAAACTAACTACTTCTATTTTTTCACCTTCTCATTCGATTATCCTGTAGTAAAGACTGAATGTAGACATTCAGAGAAGTTAGAAGTTTTATACCTTATTTGTTTTTGCTGTTCCTCTGAGACCATAAGGGACAAGCTACCAAGGAGCGGCACTCTCTCAGATTACTGATTCCTCCAAAGAGTGATCCTAAATAATACGTAAATTACTGTTTTCAACATGTCTCCTTTCCTGTTGTTTTCTTAATCCTGTGGATTTACATGTTAGAAGTTAGGCATTATCTCACAACTATAAATATAACACCTTGACATTAATGTAGATTACTTGTCAATATAAAATCTGGGAAGAATGGTGCTATCCAATAAATCTTATGGGAAGAGTCAAATTTCTTTCCACCTACCAGCATTGGCAATTCAGTTTGATTGAAAAGATGGGTTGTTCTCACTTGCACTAGAAATAGCAGATCTCAAGCATTCATCTATCAATAAATGGCTAATAACAGGCATCGTATATATATCATTAAATAATCATAACACTTATTATTCTTCAGTAGGACTGGAGTACCGTGTGTACTGCAGCTGAGTAAATCACTGCACTTGATAGTTTCCTGTTTTATTTTAAAAAGCAAAGACTATAAATAATGGAAGCTGTTAGCTGTCACACAACTCATATCATTAGTAGAAGGAATATTTATAAAACCTGAACAAACCTAATATGACAGAAAAATGATGAAAGGAAAATAGCAAAGGCATGGATAGAAATATTAATAGGAGAAGTAGCAAGTAATACATTAGATACACTAGATGAAATATAATAATACCCAACCTGATTTTGCATAAGCACTATTCCAGTCAACTAATGTGTTTATGTCTGGAAGTTTATTTATACTTGGTCATATGTTTTGGTGGAAACATATGTCCTGAGTTTTAGTATTATCAGTTGTTGGCTGATGTACAAAAGTTTGTTTAAACCAGAATAAGAATAAAATTTTTTATTATTGATTTTTATTTTTCCTATTATAACGGGTTTACAGTGTTCTGACAATTTTCTACTGTACAGCAAATTATCCATTCACACATACATATATACATTCTTTTTTTAACATTATCCTCCATTGTGTGCCTAGATATAGTTTCCAGTGCTATATAGCAGGATCTCATTGCTTATCCTTTCCAAAGGCAATAGTTTGCATCTATTAATCCCAGATTCCCCGTCCATCCCACTCCCTCCCTCTCCTCTTGGGCAGCCAAAAGTCTGTTCTCTATGTCCATGATTTTCTCTTCTGTGAAAAGTTTCATTTGTGCCATATATTAGATTCCAGATATAATGATACTATATAGTATTTGTCTTTCTCTTTCTGACTTCCTTCACTTATAATGAGAGTCTCTAGTTCCATCCATGTTGCTGCAATGGCATTATTTTGTTCTTTTTTATGGCTAAGTAGTATTCCATTGTGTATATATATCACATCGTCCTAATCCAATCATCTGTTGATGGAAATTTGGGTTGTTTCCATGTCTTGGCTATTGTGAATAGTGCTGCAGTGAACGTATGGGTACATGTGTCTTTTGAGGAAAGTTTTGTCTGGATATATGCCCAAGAGTGGGATTGCTGGGTCATTTGGTAGTTCTATGTATAGTTTTCTAAGGTACCTCCATACTGTTTTCCGTAGTGGTTGTACCAATTTACATTCCCATCAATAGTGCAGGAGAGTTCCCTTTTCTCCAAACCCTCTGTACCATTTGTTATTTGTGGACTTATTAATGATGGCCATTCTGGCTGGTGTGAGGTGGTACCTCACATTTGCATTTCTCTAATAATCAGTGATGTTGAGCATTGTTTCATGTGCTCGTTGGTCATCTGTATATCTTCCGTGGAAAAATGTTTATTCAGGTCTTTTGCCCATTTTTCCATTGGCTTATTGGCTTTCTTGGTGTTGAGCTATATAAGTTGCTTGTATATTTTAGAGATTAAGCCATTATCAGTTGCATCATTTGAAACTATTTTCTCCCATTCTGTAAGTTGTCTTTTTGTTCTCTTTTTGGTTTCCTTTGCTGTGGAAAAACTTGTCAATTTGATTAGGTCCCATTGGTTTATTTTTGCTTTTATTTCTGTTGCCTTTGGAGACTGACCTGAGAAAACATTTGTAAGGTTAATGTCAGAGAATGTTTTACCTATGTTCTCTTCTAAGAGTTTGATGGTATCTTATCTTACGTTTAAATCTTTAAGCCATTTTGAGTTTATTTTTGTGCATGGTGTGAGGGTATATTCGAGATTCATTGATTTATACGCAGCCGTCCAATTTTCCCAGCACCTCTTGCTGAAAGATTGTATTTTTCCCATTTTATATTCTTGCCTCCTTTGTTGAAAATTAATTGAATGTAGATGTCTGGGTTTATTTCTGGGTTCTCTATTCTGTTCCATTGGTCTGTGTATCTGTTTTGGTACCAGTACCACACTGTCTTGATGACTGTGGCTTTGTAATATTGCCTGAAGTCTGGGAGGGTGATGCCTCCTGCTTGGTTTTTGTTCTTCAGGATTGCTTTGGTAATTCTGGATCTTTTGTTGTTCCATATAAATTTTTGGATTATTTGTTCTAGCTCTGTAAAAAATGTCATGGGTAATTTGATAGGGATTACATTGAATCTGTAGATTGCTTTGGGTAGTATGGCCATTTTTACCATATTAATTTTTGCAACCCAGGAGCATGAAATATCTTTCCATTTCTTTGAATCCTCTTTAATTTCCTTGATTAATGCTTTATAGTTCTCAGTTTATAGGGCTTTCTCCTCCTTGGTCAGGTTTATATTCTCAGGTATTTAATTTTGGAGTGATATTTTAAAACATATTGTAGTTTTTATTTATTTTCTAATATTTCATTGTTAGTATACAGAAATGGAACTGATTTCTGAATGTTAATCTTATATATTGCTACTTTGCTGAATTTGATCAGTTTGAGTAGTTTTTGTGTTGAGTTCTTAGGTTTTTCTATATATAGTATCACAATAAAATTGTCATTGCCTACAGTGACAATTTTACCTCTTCTCTTCCTATTTGGATGCCTTTTATTTCTTTCGTTTTTCTGATTGCTGTGGCTATGACCGCCAATACTATGTTGAATAACAGTGGTGAGAGTGGACATCCTTGTCTTGTTCCAGATCTTAGTGGGAAGGCTTTCAGCTTTTCTCCATTGAGTATTATATTTGCTGTGGGTTTGTCATAAATGGCTTTTATAATGTTATGTTCCTTTTATTCCTACTTCGGTAAGAGTTTTTATCATGACAGGATGTTGGACTTTGTGAAATGCTTTTTCTGCATCTACTGAGATGATCGTGTGGTTTTTGAGTTTTCTTTTGTTAATGTGGTTTGTTTGTTTGTTTGTTTGTTTGTTTGTTTATTTATTTATTTATTTATTTATTTATTTATTTTTATCTCTTCTAGGGCCGCATCCCTGGCATATGGAGGTTCCCAGGCTAGGGGTCCAACTGGAGCTGTAGCCACTGGCCTATGCCAGCAATGCAGGATCTGAGCCACGTCTGTGACCTACACCACAGCTCATGGCAATGCCAGACCCTTAACCCACTGAGCGAGTTCAGGGATCAGACCTGCAACCTCATGATTCCTAGTCTCCTAGCCGGATTTGTTAACCACAGAGCCACGACAGGAATTCCTAATGTGCTTTATGACATTGATTGGTTTGAGAACCTGGAATGAATCCCACTTGGTCATCATGTAAGATCTTTTTTAAATGTTGTTGGATTCAGTTGGCTAAAAAATTGTTGAGAATTTTTGCATCTATATTCATCAAAGATATTGTCCTATAATTTTAAAATGTTTATATAAGTGCTAATAATTCTTTTAAATTGTATTCAAATATAACTTTTGCTCAGCTGTTCGTGTAACAGTGTATGGAGGTAACATTAACTTTAAGAATATGGAAGTGAAGAGCCAGAAGCATGGACTCATGTTCATTGGAAATCCGGTCTTCTTATGATTTTCTTTCCTCCATTCATAGCACATATTGCCTATCTTTAAGATGTCTTATGTTCCAAAATGATTTCTGGAAGTATGGAAGTCATACCTATTTGTTAGGCAGCATAAAGGAGTAGGGCTAAAGGAGCCGGCTCAACTCTTTTAAGAAACTTTTCTCAAAGTTATACAAAGGAAATTCTGTTTATATCTTATTAGCCAACACTTATCTTGAAGCTGGAAATATAGTAGTTAAATAGACATCTTATCATATTTAACAAGATTAGTATCATGGTCTCCTCTTCTGATGATGGCTTGATTTATTATCTTTGACCAAAGCACTCTCTAATAACAAATGAAAGTATTAGAGGAAAACCATATATTGATTAGATAGATAGATAGATAGGTACACAAGCAATATTTGAATGCATTGAAGAGCTGCTGAGGCAGTAAATAGTTATAGGGCCAAGATCTGTAGGAGAAAATCCAGTGATATTAGCCAGAGGTTTGGGATTGTTGAGTTCTAGTTCCTAAGTCAGTGGCCGAGAAACTGAATAAAACTTCTGACATAGTCTTAGGAGTGGTAACCATTTTCCCAAACTAAAGCCTGATAGAACTCAGTTTTTTGGTTATGATCTCAATAAAATCAGGGTACAGAGGAAATAGATCAATCTGTGCATTAAATAAAACCAAAATTTAAATAATCTCAGTCTCTAGTTAGATTAAGGTTGTCCAGGGCTTCTGGTGCTCTTAGCCTACTTGCACGTCAGAAACACAAGTAAATTATTTCTGGAAGAATATAGTTCTACTTAATGCCTTATATTATCCCTGAAAGATTTCATGCTTAGTGTCTGGATATCAAAAAACTACCCAGGCACATAAAAAAGACATGTGTCCCCTCACTACCACCACAGAAAATAAAATAAAATAAAATAGGCACATCTACAAGGATCCAAATAATGAAGGTATTATACTTACAATTTTTTGTAAAAACACCCGTAATGTATTTATGACATTAGACAAGACATTTAAACATTCAGGGAATAGTAAAAAAAAAAAAAAAAAAAAAAAAAAAAGCAAATAAAACCTAAAATCAAATGGAAATAATATAATTTAAGTGAAAATAAAACTATTGACACAAAAATCAATAGTTTTACCAACATATTAGACACAAAGAGGGAACTAGTGAACTGGAAGATAGAAAAAATATTCAGTTTGAAGCACACAGAAATAAAATGATTGAAATTGAAAAGAAAGAACATATGGTCCATATGGAATATGTTACAAAGATCTAGCATGTGTGCAATTGAAATCCAAAAAGGTGAGGGGAGAGAGAATGGGGCAGAGATAGTGACAATCAGTTCTTCTCAAACTAATGAATGCCAACAAGGCACACATTCAATTAAAATCAATGTACTAAACCAGGAATAATGCCAAGAAAATCCATACAAGGACATCATGATAGAATTGGTAAAAGCCAAAAACAATAAGAATTTTTTATAAACAGGAAATAGGGTGTATGTTACCACCAAAGGTGTATGTTACCACCAAAAGAATGTTTTATAAGCAGGAAATAAGGTGTATGTTACCACAAAGGCAGGTACAGCTAACTTAACAAATGCTGGAGAAAAGAAATAGGTGAATGATGTGTTTCATAAATTAAAAGCTTATACTTTCTAATCTTAAATTATCTATCTAGAAAAAAGTTAAAAAGGGGAGTTCCCATCATAGCTCAATGGTTAATGAATCTGATTAGCATCCACAAGGACACAGCTTCAATCCCTGGCCTTGCTCAGTGGTTTAAGGATCCGGTGTTGCCATGAACTGTGGTGTAGGTTGAAGACGTGGCTTGGATCCCACGTTGCTGTGGTTCTGGCTGTGGCCTGCAGCTGTAGCTCTTATTTTACCCCTAGCCTGGGAACTTCCATATGCCACTAGTGCGGCCCTAAAAAGCAAAAAGCAAAAAAAAAAAAAAGGAAAATTTATTAGCACCAGTCTTGAATAAAATCAAATAAAACTACAGAAATGACAATAACAGCAATGACAACAAAAAATCACCAGGTAAGTATTCTTCTTCAAAATGAAAAAGAACCTAGGAGAGAACTGGAAGATGCATGAAGGAAAGTAGGCCATTGAAAGAGAAGTTATATTTGGGTTGTTTCCATGTCTTGGCTATTGTGAATAGTGCTGCAATGAACATGTGGGCGTATGTGTCTTTCTTGAGGAAAGTTTTGTCCGGATATATGCCCAAGAGTGGGATTGCTGGGTCATATGGTAGATCTATGTATAGATTTCTAAAGTATCTCCATACTGATCTCTATAGTGGTTGTACCAGCTTACATTCCCGCCAACAGTGCAGGAAGGTTCTCTTTTCTCCACATTGCCTTTGGAATAGATTAGCAATGAGATCCTGCTGTCTAGCACTGGGAACCATGTCTAGTCACTTATGATGGAGCATGATAATGTGTGAAAATAGAATGTGTACATATATGTGTAACTGGGTCATCATGCTATACAGTAGAATAAAATTGTATTGGGGAAATAACTATTAAAAAAGAATAATAATAAAAGCTGAGACAATGATAAAATTTAAAAAATTTAAAAAAAGAAATTATATGAGTAAATCTAAAAAATGTAATGCTGATAAAAGCAAGAAAAACAATGTACTGTGAGATTTAAAATATATAACAATAGTAGTACTAAAATCAGAAGAGGGATATAGGGTCAAAGTATTGTAAAGCCTGAATTATCTGTAAGGCAATGAAGTACTAATTTATATTTGCTAGATGTATTATGCAATCTATAATATAGCACTAAAGCTATAAAACATTATATTATAAGCTAATATAGGGCAAACTTAACAATAAAAGTCTACTCAAATATAAGAAGTCAAAGTAGTGGATGAAAAGGAGCTGAGACAGGTCACACAAATGATAAATAAATGATGGGGCATTTTAGTATGAAAATATGGATAACCATATTAATTAACAATAAATAAATATTCCTACTTAAAAGAATATGAGAAAAAATATATATTTTTTTTGCTAGGCATTCTTTAACAAAATAACCACAAATCTCTTGGCTTAAAAAAAACAAAACAAAACAGAAATTGATGCTTTCCCAGTTCTGGAGGCCCAAAGTCCAGAATCAAAGTGTTGGCAGGACCTCTTTTCTCTTTCTCTAAGAGAGAATTCTTCATTGTCCTTTCCAGCTTCTGGTGGCACCAGGAGTTTCTTTGGCTTGTGGCAGATACTCCAGTATCTGCCTCTTTTTTCAAATGGCTTTCCGATCGTCTTGTATTTTCTATACTTCTCTCTCCATGAGGATACTTGTTATTAAATAGAGGGTCCACTTGGTTAATCCAAGATGATCTTTTCTAGAGATATTTAAGTTAATTAGGTCTGTAAAGGAAATAATAGAAGCAGAAATTGATAAGCAAATAAAATCAGTAATTATCAAAAATCTCAAAGTTTGTTTCTTAACAAGGTTAATAATACAGATGAATCCAATGTAAAAATGAAAAGGAGAGATTATGAGAGGAGCCTCTAGGATGCCAGGTGGTGGGCAACCATGTTGGTATTAGGTCTGATGTGCCCATTTCTGGAGTCTTCCTTCCACTCCAGGCCAATTGCTTGTGTCCATAGATAGTTGTCTTTTTCTGTTGTTGATATGCCTCTGAGAGTCAGACTGGTTTAATAATGTTGGTCCCAGCTGTTAATTTTGTTTTATATAATGTTAATTTTTAATATTGAGGTAAAAACACAAAAGTATCCAAAGCAAAGACAATCTGAGTGAAAATTAAACTTAGATTCCTCAGATATAAATAAATCAGTTGCAATAGCAGAGTCTGTGTTTCTATTGCAGATACTTGGGACAATTCTAGTAGGAGGGAAAAAAAAAATAGGGCTTATTAGAGATTTACAAGACTGAAGAGTCTAAATGCAGGGACAGGAGTTACCATCGTGGCGCAGTGGAAATGAATCCGATTAGTATCTAGGAAGATGCAGGTTCGATCCCTGGCCTTCCTCAGTGGGTAAGGATCTGGCATTGCTGTGAGCTGTGGTGTAGGTTGCAGATGTGGTTTGGATCTCGTGTTGCTGTGGCTGTGGTGTAGGCCAGTGGCTACAGCTCTGATTCAGCCCCTAGCCTGAGAACCTCCATATACTACAGGCGTGGCCCTAAAAAACAAAAATAAAATAAAAAATAAATAAATGCAGGGACAGGGGGGAAAAAATAAGCAGAAAGAAAGTGTTGATATAATGGCTGTTGGGAATCCCTCAGGTCATATTTGCAGGTCAAACTTGTTAAACTATATACCATAGCTTACACTCTTTGTCTCTCAAGTGTTCATAAGTTTTCCTGGCCAGAGAAATCCTACCTAGATCATGGGGACAATGTAGAACATGGAATAAAATTTGGGGTTCATTCTAAACGTCAAGGGAAGTCATGGGCAGGATTTTATTTAAAATGTTACTTTGGCTGTTGTGTGGAGAATCAATTTGGTCAACATGAATGGAAGCGGGAGACAAGTCCTGTAGCTATAGCAGTGGTCCTTGTGAATGCATGCAGTCAACCACCCAGAGATCATTGCGGATGAACTCGTGGGTCTAAATAACTCTAAAGTATGGCTATGTCAGATATGGGGTTATTTCCTCAGGCTGTGTTATTTAACCATCCTCTTTTCTAATTATCTTGGGGCAATCATTTTCCTTGTGAAAATGATTTTTGGGAGAACATCCCTTTTTTTCTCTTTTCTTAAGCAGAGAGGAATCTGGAAATAAAAAGTTCTTGTTTAGGGCCAAAAGTAATATGAAAAACATGAGAAATCTTTCAGCTCTAAAAATAATTACCTCAAGTCAAAAGCATGAAAATGCTAGCTGGCTCTTATAAATGTGTTTTAGATCATGTAAATCATGTTAAAAGTTGCAATTAGAGATGGATTTTTCCCCCCATGGGAAAGCCACATGCAATTTTCAGCTGCAAAAATGTCCTTTCTCTTCTGAGTTCTAGGCACCCATCCCTGCAAACTATAATCTGTTATCTGATATTACATGTAAGAATTGTTGCCAGGGTCAATGTCTTAGTGATATAAAATGCAGGAGGAATCACCTCTTGTTCTTGATATGTGTTTTCTGTTAGGAATATTAGGCTGAAAATAGTTGAATCGCAGATATTATGGAGCTAATTCTGCACCTCCTTTCTGATTACTAGAAAACTGGTAACTCTCATCCATCAAAAATTATTTTTTGTCATCATTTTTTTCTCCAGTCTTGCTACAGGGCTTTTAAGATTATTTTAGAAAGCATCTTTGCTTCTACGTTCTTCATAGGATGTTAAAGAGTTAAGTTTTAACACTTTTTTTTTGGGTCTGGAGGTCTTGGTCATTTATCACCTTTGGGTTGTATTTTATTTCGAGTTAATGCTGAAGCAACTTTGAACAACCTCTAAGAACCATTTGGTTTTAGGACTCCGAAAGACCTTTCTGTATTCTTATTTTACAGACTTCTGATGTGTCCAGTGTCAGTGCCATACTTTGTGAGCATGATTGCATCCATTCATTAATACCACTAAACAACATTTATGTAGCAGTCACCATGCTAAGTTCTAGGCACGCAATAGCCAACAAAATTGATGGGAATTTTGCTCACAAGGAGCCTTCAGTCTAGTGTGGGCAAAAGTCCATTCATCCAAGTTCCCTCCCTTTGCTGAACTCCTGCTAAGATGTAGGGAGGACACCAGGCTCTGCATTTAAGAGTTTCTATTTTATTTTGAAGATAAAATCTGGTATTTCTTCCATGGCTTTAGACTTGCATGTGCATTGCCCGTGGGCTGGATGTCGAGGTTGTGTTCATGAGGTATTAGCATCAAAATGGTTTCAGAAGTTTTTTTTTTTAAAGTGAGACCCACAGACTTTGAGTTCCTATTTTGCCTATGTCAGGCACGTTAAGGTCTGTGGGCTGATACACATGTATACTCTTTGTGCCTGTGCAGTGACCCCTAAAGCAGATCAATATGAGGGAACTGAGATGGAGAACATAACTTGCTCCAGCCAAACAACTGGAAGTGGTGGGCCGAGGATTCAATCTCAGGACTACCTGCACCCTCACTCTGCATTCCACCACACAACTGACTCCATGGCTTCTGCCTATTTTGCTGCCTTTCCACATATCCTTGTGGAATAGGGCAGCTTTCACCCATATCTCATCCTCAGGCAGAAATTATACTTTTGGTGTTTCAAGTTACTTTCTAGTTTTGTCTTTCTCTTTCAGAAAAAGAAGCCAAATGGAAAATTAATTTAAGACTAGATATTCAATTTAGATTGTAGATGTGTGTATGTTTGTGTATATAATGCTTCAAGCTGTAGGACCAAATTACACAAGCCTCAAAATTAAGAATGTAAACATAGTGTTCCCCTATAATTCATATCTACAAGCCCTAATTCTCCATGTGTCTACTTTTGAAAGAGGTAATTAAAGTTCATTAAGTCATTAGTAGTGGGGCCCTTGTCCCATAGGACTGCTGCCCTTTAAGAAGAAGAAGAGATGCACAGTTTGCACATGCCTGGAAAAGAGGTCATGTGTGAACATGGTGAAGAGGTGGCCATTTGCACACCAAGGATAGAGGCCTCAGGAGAAAGCAACCCTGCCTGACTGGGACTTCCAGAACTTCATAACTATGAGAAAATAAATTTCTATTTTGTAAGCCAATCAGTCTGTGGTATTTTGTCATGGCAGCCCTGGTAGACCAATATACATAAGAACACTATAATAGAAAGAAAAAGGAAAAAAAATGACAACTGTCAATTAGAAGCATCTTGGAGAGAAGGGAGAAAAGATACATTTTAAGTACAAAAGAGAGGAAATAATTACACAAAGTAGATGTCATCAAAGGCAGCCCAGTGACATCATAGTTACTGGTGGTAGTTCAACCCGCTGATGCACAAAAACTAACTAAGGGCCTATCCTATGTGTCACTCAGAGTCAAAGTTCCTTCCTCAGCTCAAACATTCCATGTGGAATTAAGAAACACCACATCCTGACATGACTGCCAAAATATTATTATATCCTAGATATATGTCTTATGGTCTTATGCTCCTCCACTACCCATCCCTGGCTGTCAACAGTGGAAATATATGATTCTCCCCCTGTGTGGTAAGCAGAGGGAGCTTCTGGGGCTATTTCCTCAGATACTCTGCCCAGTGCTCCAGGGGACAATCTGTCGCCCAAAAGAGAGGTTCCTTTTTCACTTGGATAGTCACCAGCTGAAACTCTTGGCCAACTTCTCTTAGACTCTGGGATGCTCCTCTGAAAGGTCCAGTCTCCACTTGACATCATGGAGTCAGTGCTTGAAAAGTGAGAGACTTCTCCAGTGATGGGGAAGTCAGATATCTCACTGAATACCAGAAGTCTATTTAGTGCCTGTGGCTAGCATCCCAAGTCAGTCCTTAACTCTTGGTCTGATATTTTTCCCACTGATAACACCCCTATTAAAGTATTCATGTGCCCTGCATCATATGTCTCAGCATATGTTTCACACTCAAAATATATATGTGATAAAACATCAAAGGTATAATCTATAAAGCACTCACAACCTTCATCTCACTACACCTCAATCCTTTCATTTATAAAATTGGCATAATACTAGCTACCTCTCAGGATTGTTGTGAGAATGTTTCAGTTTGTTACAATATTTAGAACAGTATCTGGTACAGGTAGGATATCCAATAAGTAGAAGTTAATGATGTTGTATTTACTCAAATTGGATATCCAAGTTATGGCTTCATGGGAGAAAGATAATATTAGCAAAATATTCTGTAACTCTAGGACACAGTACATTTTTTTCTATTGTCAGAGTGGTGTTTTCATGAGAGCAGACTGTAGTGCTAGGCTAAAACATCTGCTTTCTCTCCCAGTCCACCAGACAACACCAAGTGGAATCCTTGTGGAGAGAGGGCTTTATTCCCCATTCCCCTCACCTCTCTGTAACTAAAAGCCAGAGCTAAATGTGGAACAACTGTCTTTTTGATTTGCAATATCAAGGGTGTGATGGCTCCCCAACAGAATCCTGAAGGTTTTATTTCTTCTTTTAAATGCACCGCCTATCAGAACATACTCTTACCTTTCCCAGTGAATGCTGCAGTTATAAATAACCATCCAGGAGAGATATTTTGAGTATACAAGATGTAACATAAGGAAGAATTTATTATTTCTTAAAGCAGAACTCTCTGCTCATTTCCCTTCTCTGGAGACAGAGTGAATAATGTGTGAAAGTTAAGGAGTAATTAAGAATAATGGCAGTGTCAACCTTAGGACAAGTGATAAATCTTATTTTGTTTATGACTTACAAACTTTATTAATGTTTAGTCAAAAGACTACTTCTAAGTTGAAACTAAAATATGCTAGAGTGATTCTTTAGCTTCAGAAATTGAAAAACAGGCTTGCAAAATATGCTCAAAAATTCCCTCTCAGGAAGCATAAAGTAAACTTTGGTATTCCACAGATTATTCTAGAGCATGTGCAATTTCAAGACTTTTCTACAATATTTCATTTGCTTGTAAATATTCATATGTCCTGGGTGCCTACTGTCTGCCCTGAAGTTTCAGTTCTCATTCTAGGTACTTATAGGGGGTTGGGAGGAATATACTAATACATAATTACAAAAATGTGATCAGCAAAAAAAAAAAAAAAATAAAAAATTCTATACAAAGTGCTGTGGGAGTACAAAAGTTTTGGTACTTAAATACATCCTTCTAAGAAAGGAAATGAGATAGCTTAAGCCTTAGAGATTTTGATTTGATTGTCCTGTTGTGGGGCCCAGATTAGGCATTTGTTTTTAAGTTTCAATGATGCTTTCTATGTGCACTCAAAATTGGGAACCACCACCCCAGCAGGCATCAGTCTTTCTGAGCTTCCTTGCTCTTGGTAGCAGCAGTGTTACAATCTTTCTCAGAGAAAAGGCAATGGGAAATGTTCATATTCAGCCTTCAGGATTCATCATGACTAGGTGCCATACCCTCTGTTCCCTGCATCTGCACAGAGATACTCCCTTGGCAGAGGAAAGGAAGGAGGCTAAACTAGCAAAGTACATTTGGAGACTAGAACTTTTTCTTTCTGAATTTTAATTCCTCACTTTAAGTTGAGAGAATTGGACACTGCTTACCTGTAAAATGAAGAAGTACAGAAAATGGTGGAGAGAAAAAGTTTAGGACAGTGATTTTAAATCCAGATGGGTATAAGAATCACCTAGAGAGCTTATTCGTGGGCTCTATCCTCAAGGACCTTGATTCAGTATGTCTGCAGTGTGGGCATAGAAATTGATACTTTTAATAGGTTAATTTTGTGATTTCTCTGTAGGGGATCTAAGAACATACTTTGAAAAATAACTGCACTGGGGTTTGAGGAATCTCAAGCGGTGCCAATTAAAGAGTTTCCTAGATTTTAGATATTTCTAAGAAGGTAAAGAGGAGATAGACAGAAGAAGAGACATCTTTAGGAATAATAGAAAAGAGATTTTGTACCTGTGCCAACGTACTCTTGTTTATAAAACAGTGCTTCAATGTTGGAAGGGGCTTCCAAGGTAATTTGGTCTAATTAAATGTATTGATATCCCTTATGGCATCACAAGTGAATGGCCATGTGACCTTGGCTGAAATCTTCTCGAGAAGTTTCTTAACATCCCTGTCCATTTGTGGATGACTCCACCCATCCACCTAAACTGACCATATCTACCAATATATATTCCTTCTGCCCTTTTGCTTTTAGCAATAGCAAACCAGTGTCTTTCTCCCTATAGCACCCCATATATATTTAATAACGACTCTCCTGTTGGTGTTCTGTCATCCTTCTCTTGTCCCTGAAGAGACTCTCTCTTCCTCCAGCACTCTTCTTTCAGCTGTTTCCAGACCACTCACCATCTTGCTCATAGTGTTTTGAAATCTGTAAGCCTCAGAAAGTGACTTCTTTAATGCTTCCAGAATAGCAGGATTATTGATATTTTATGCCCATATCTGCTGCCCCTTTCTGTGAGTACACTTCCTGAGACTGCTTCCTATGACTTACTTCAGTGTATTTGCAGAATACTAGCGAACAAACCTGAAGTAGGACTTGAAGAAGTGAGCAGTTTTCTGTGGATTCTGCAAATCATTGCCCAATGTGGGAGGGAATAAACTTGTTAAAACATAAAAGAAATTGAATGATCCAGAATCACATGAACAAGTCTAATTTAACCTGAAATCCCTCTCAGAATTGGTTTCCAAGAGTACTTGAACAAGATGGGTCAGGATGCTGAAGGTATTCAGTGGTAAAGGGAGCAGGGGAATTGCAAAAGTCATTTGTATGTATTAGGGCTTTCCCTCTGCTCCACACCCCAAAGCATGTGTCTGAATCCTTAGGTTCTGATTTCACATGAAAATTGGCTTAACATTAGAGGAGATAAATTTGTCATTTCATTGTAAATACTGTCTACAGTATTTGGCAAAATAGAAAGCATAATCTCCTTGGTGTGCCTTTGACATGCAAAGTCTTATTTCTAACAACAGCTCTGGCAGGGTTTTTAATATACCATGCTCAAACAAGGCTGAATACTGTTCCTTTAAGAGGCCAGGGGTCGGGAAGAGGATATCTATTCCTACCTATGGTTTGTCCGATATGAAAAGATGTTGCAAAAGGAAAGCTGGGAACTTTGGCTAAAAGATATAAAATCTTCTAAGAAAACAAATGAAACAGTCTATTCCTGGTGAATTTTTTATTATGTCATTCAATCTACTAAGATGGCTGCAGTGGAGTGGGACGTGAGTTGTGGGCAGGCAATCACAGAACTAGATGGCTTAGACAATTCCTTCTTTCTATACCATGCATTTTATAAAAAAAAAGGCTAAACTTATTTTGAAAGATGGTCAAGTATACATTCCTGCACAAGTATCCATAAAGCCCTCCTGGAAGATGCCCCAAAGCACCTTCCTCCAGAATCATGCCCCCACCCCACCCCCGGGTACCTCAGGGCCCAAAAACCTCAGCAATATTACATCTTTCCTGTGCCATGAACATGGTCGTTTCATTCATACCTCCAGCCATTGTCCTTGCTGACCCTTCACAAGACAGATTACTGTGTCTGTTCTCCTTCTAGTGACAATCTACTCACTTTTCAGAGTCAGTCTCCATGATACACTGTCCATGAAGCCTCTCTTGAATTTTTAAGAATGGTATAATTTATAAAACTTCTTTTAGGAAACAGACTCTGTACTAAGTGTTAAATATATTATTATTGATCTTTATCTTTATACCTATTCTATAAAATGAAGTGTTATTTTCTTGTTTTAGGACTAGGACTGAAAGCTTAGACAAGTTTTATTTGTTTACCCCTTGTTGTCACCAAGTTTGGAGGGATGGTTTGGACTTTGGACTTAAATCTGCAGACGTAAGAATCAACACTCATCACCGTTGTCCTCTATTGCCTTTTATTATTATTCCTCCTCTTTCTATTTCCCCAAAAGGACCCATGCCTTTGTTTGGCATATGCTCCAGATTTGAATACAATCAGTTGGTCGCAGATCTTCATTCTTACTTTGCTCTCCATTGTTCTTTCTCATTTCTCCATTCTCCCTCTCAGTTAGAGAAAGAGCTGTACCCAGTAAATATTTATTGAACTCAAAATGAAGGACCGATGGCTAAGACTCATGCTTCTGGCTATGATGCAGAAGACTGTGTCAGAGTAACTCACATTAACAGAAAGATAGAAGGAAGTCATTTATCTAGAAGGAAAAAATCCCAGATGAAACATGGAGCAAGTTAAAAAGAGAGAAAATATAAGCAGATCTAAATAAATAAAGACTATTTAAAGTAATAAAGATAATGGTTAAGTTTTAAGATATGTTGTAAGTAAGTGTTGTAAATATTTTCATTGTTGGGAAAATGGTAAAAGTAACCATCTATTTTACACTCTGTTAAGACAAGGATAAATATGGAAGTGAATTAAAGAAAGGTATAACTGTATAACAGGCAAGTAATTATTAGAGGGGAAATGAAATGATTGTTTAAATGCTTAATTATCTTAAAAGAAAGCAAAACTATGAAAAATATATAAACATACTTAGAACAAAGATTAAGACAGTAGATTTAAGCCCAAATCTATTACTGATTAACTTAAAATAGATTAAGTTTTGGAAATATAAGAATAAGAAGATTTTAAAAAGAAGAAACTAAACTAGATAAACTCATTATAAGAAATACCTTTAAATATAACAACATAGAAAACTGAAAGTAAAAGGTAGTAGAAAGACAAAAGCTGTATCAAGCAAATCCTAACCAAAAAGAAAGTTAATAATTGCCTTACTACTATTAAAAAAGCAAACATTTATGGTCAGAAATATTTCATCAGCTGAAGAGAATACTTAATGATGATAAAAGGGTCAACCCAACAGAAATATACATTCCTCCTAACTTGAATGCCCTATTAATAACTCCTGAAACAATATAGGAAATGAATGGTGGTGATAAAATCATAGCATCTGATTTCTCCTTCTCCTAAGTCTTTTGATGATATAATCACTCTTTTCACCAAGTTTGCAGAAAGAACCTAATTCTGAATGTTTCACATTCAACATGGCATCTTTGACATTATTATTGCATTTAATATAAATATGTTATTGTATATTTTATACATGTGGACATATATACGCACAGACCAATATGGAACATGTAGGAGTAAACGTTGTGGCTTAGCAGGTTACAAACCCGATTAGTATCCACGAGGATGCAAGTTTGATCCCTGACCTCACTCAGTAGGTGAAGGATCTGACATTGCTGTGGGCTATGGCATAGGTGACAGATGTGACTTGTATCTGGCATGGCTGTGGCTTAGGCCTGCAGTTGCAGCTCTAATTCGACCCCTAACCTGGGAAATTCCATATTCCACAAGTGAGGCCCTAAAAAAGAAAAATAAAAAAATAGGTGTGTGTGTGTAATGTAACTGAATAAGGTGCTCAGGTGCATAAGGTCAATAAAATGCTGCCTATCCTCAAGAGAGCTAAGCAATTTGCCCAACCTTAAACACCTCTTCTATATCCAGGTAATGCACAGAATATGCAGGACTATGCAGTCTCTAGCTTCTTATGAATTTCTTGTAATGGCAACACTGACATAAGATGATTAATAATTGTATACATTACTTTAATATTATTTTATCAACTGTTGAATGCACATGCACATTGACCAATATTTGTGAAACAAAATAGGTGAATGCTAACATCCCTATTTTATACCGATATTAACCAGTCCTTTACCTTGAAAGCAACCACTAATGTCTTTCTTATTTTCCTAGGATATTCTATGCATTTAATAATAGCCTTAAGTAATTATATATGTATATAAAACAAGGGATATACATATACTATATATGCATATATATAAAATAAATGATCTATATGTGTTTATGTCTCTTTGTGTATGTTTGTATCTCCCTGTTTTTTTCTCACATCATTTTATTGTGATAAAAAGCTGCCTTTTCCTTTTTGCATAATTAAAAAAATGCTTTTAAAATTCTTTCTTTCCTTCCCTCCCTTTTCTCCACTTTATCTCCCTTCTTCTTCTAAAAATACTATTAAAATTCTCCCTAGAAGATAGAAGATGATTTCATTCACTATCTTCACACAATTTTCACTTAGTTTGCCATATAATTATAGGTTTATTAGAATGATGATAAGCCTGCCTACAAGACTAGATTATACACTCCCAAAACTACCTCTGCAATGGATTTTAAACTAAGATCTAAGGCTTTTTCCCCACTGGTTCAGACTTACATCTCCCATCCTTGCACCTTTGCATGGAAGCAGTGTTCCTGAGTTTATTTATTACGCTGGTCCAGGATCTGCTCCAAACTTGGTTTTCAGACCCAAGGAGGCCAGTATCTGAGCAAACTCAGCAGGAGTTCTCAATGGCACCTTGCAGAAATTTGTCACCTTCATTGCGGCCAATGGGAATATCCTGTGGCAACAACTGCACTACCTTAGTGAGTGGAAGGAAGGAGTAGAATTTCTTTGAGAAAAAAAAACTGTTAGTTGTTCATTTTTCTTATTTTTTGTTTATTGTTTTTTTCTTAAAAGCCCTGTATAGTCATTAGTCAAAAATGTGGTGAGTAAAGGAGACAGATCACCTTTACTCTAAGAGTTATCATGTTAAAACATTTTCCTTTGGCCTTTTCTATGTTTTAAGCACAGTTTATTTAGCACTTATTTATAGAATATCCACTAAGTATCTGAACTTATGCTAGATGTAGTTGTGACAAAGTCATGTCATCAGTTTTGGATACTAAACTTTTTAATTTAACTTTATAATTAAACATTTCTTGTTATTACACCACTTTGTTATAAGTGGTACCTGTATTTTAACATAAAAATATTGTTTTGAGAGTACTTATAGTAATTTTTTTCTGTTTTGAAATTTTTTTATTTTTTAAAGTTTTATTGAAGTATATGTTGTGATAATTTTTGCTGTACTACAAAGTGATTCAATTGTACATATACACATATCCATTCTCTTTCAGATTCTTTTCCAACACAGATTATCACAGAATATTGGGCAGAATTCTCTATGCCATACAGCCACTTCCCCATTGGCCAGTTATTCTAAATGCCTCAGTGTGCATATGCCAATCCCAAGCCCCCAGGCCACCTCTCCCACCTCCCCACCTGTCCCTTTGGTGACCAAAAGTTTGTTTTCAGTCTGTGTGTCTATTTCTGTTCTGCAAATAAGTTTATTTTTATCCTTTTTTCTATTCCACATATAAGTGATATCATATGATGTTTGTCTTTCACTGCCTAATTTCACTTTGTGTAAAAATCTCTAGGTCCATTTATGTTGCTACAAAAGGCATTATTTCATTTTTTATGACTACTATTTACCATTGTATATGTGTACCAGATCTTCTTTATCCATTCCTCTATTGATGCACATATAGGCTGTTTCCATGTCTTGGCTATTGTAAATACTGCTGCATTGAGCATGGATATTTTTGAAATATGGTTTTCTCAGAATAGATACCCAGAGTGGGATTGCTGGATTACATGGTAGGTCTATTTTTAGCTTTTTGAAGAACCTCCATGCTATTTGCCATAGTTGTTGCACCAGTTTACATTCCCACCAACAGTGTAAGGGAGTTCCCTTTTCTCTGCATCCTATCTAGCATTTATTGTTTATAGACATTTTGATGATGACCATTCTGGCTGGTGTAAGATGGTGTCTCATTATCTCTCTAATAATTAGTGGTATTGAGCATCTCTTCGTGTGTTTTTTGGCCATTTGAATGTCTTTTTTGGAGAAATATCTATGGAGGTCTTTTGTCCATATTTTGATTGTTTTTTTGTTGTTTTTTTTTTTGATATTGAGCTTCGTGTGTTGTTTGTATATTTTGGATATCGATCTCTTGTTAGTTGCATCATTTTGCAAATACTTTCTCCCATTCTGTGGGTTGTCTTTTTGTTTTGTTTATGGTTTCCTTTACTGTGCAAACTTTTAAATCTAATTAGGTCCCATTTGTCTGATTTTGTATTTATTTTAATTTCTCTAGGAGGTGGATCTGAGAAAATATTGCTGTGATTTATGTGAAGGGGTGTTCTGCCTATGTTTTCCTCTAAAAGTTCCATATTGAGGTCTTCAATCCATTTTGATTTTGTGTGTGTGGTGTTAGAAAGTGTTCTAATTTCATTCTTTTATACATAGTTGTCCAGTTTTCCCAACACCACTTAATGAAGAGACTTTCTTTTCTCAATTCTATATTTTTTGCCTTCTTTGTCATGGACCAGTTGGCCACAGGTGCTTGGAATTGTTTCTGGATTTCTATCCTGTTCTATTGGTCTATATTTCTGTTTTTTTTTGTGTGTGTGTGTGCCAGTACCACACTCTTTTGATGACTGTAACTTTGTAGTATACTCTTAAGTCAGGGAGCCTCATTCTTCTAGATACATTTTTCTTTCTTTGTAGTGCTTTGGCTATTAGGGTTTTTTTTGGGTTTCCATACAAATTTTAAAAATTTTGTTCTAGCTCTGTGAAAAATGGCATTGGTAATTTGATAGCGATTGCATTGAATCTGTAGATTGCCTTGGGGAGTATCATCATTTTGGCAATATTGATTTTTCTAATCCAAGATCACGGTATATCTTTACATCTGTTTGTGTCATTTTTTATTTCTTTCATCAATGTTTTATACTTCTCAGAGTACAGGTTGTTTGCCTCCATAAGTAGGTTTATTCCTAGATATTGTATTCTTTTTTTATTTTTTGTTTTGTTTTGTTGTCTTTTTGGGGCTGTACCCACGACATATGGAGATACCCAGGCTAGGGGTCGAATCAGAGCGGTAGCTGCTGGCCTATGCCACAGCCACAGCAAAGCTAGATCTGAGCCATGTCTGTGACCTACACCACAGCTCTCCAAATGCAGAATGCTTAACCCACTTAGTGAGGCCAGGGATTGAATCTGAATCTTCATGGATACTAGTCATATTCATTTCCACTGAGCCACAATGGGAACTCCTGTATTCTTTTTGATGTGATGGTAAATTGGATTGTTTCCCTAATTTCTCTTTCTAATCTTTCATTATCAGTATGTAGAAATACAGTCAATTTCTGTGTATTAATTTTGTATCCTCCAATTTTATCAAATTCATTCATGACCTCTAACAGTTTTCTGGTAGCATCTTTAGGATTTTCTATGTATCATATCATGTTATCTGCAAACAGTGATGATATAATGCTATACATAGAAAATCCTAAAGATGCTTTCAGAAATTTTTATACTGAAGTACAGCATAGTGGTTAAGAAAATGTTCT
The DNA here is from genome assembly GCF_016906955.1 of Phacochoerus africanus. Taxonomy (NCBI): domain Eukaryota; kingdom Metazoa; phylum Chordata; class Mammalia; order Artiodactyla; family Suidae; genus Phacochoerus; species Phacochoerus africanus. Next base: position 118,815,086 of record NC_062558.1, on the reverse strand, counting down.
TTATAACCAGAATGCACTCAAATCCTGACTCACCTTATATTAGCAGTGTAAACTGGGCAAGACATTTAGTTATTCTGTTCTTCAGTTTCCTTTTGGATGAGCTGAAGCTAATCTATATACATAATGTACATAAGCGTGAAATCACGTTGAGTTTTTGTGAACATAAATGAATTTATCCTAGAAAAAATTCTTCTTCTATGTCTCCAAGCTGAACCTGATTTCTTATCTTCCTGTTGGCTGCATCCAAGGTATTGGTGAGAAATGAGGAAACTCATCCAATGGGATGATTGGGACCATCCATTTATTGTCATGATTTCTTAGTGAACCTTCCCAAGGGCTAGCCAATATTGGTAGCACTCTGCTTGCAGTTCCCTCAGTTTCCTCCCTCTGCATCTCAAATTGATGCACCAAATCCATTTCATCTCCTGTTGCATAAATGACAATGCAGAAGCTGACCATCTCTTCAAACACAAATTGCTCTATCAGTGCTCTGGGTTCCAACTCCATTTTAGCTCTTAAGTATCTCCTCTATGTTCCATATCTTCAACTGCTGCCTCACTACTCCCCATATGTGACCAACATTAGAGCATGCAAAATTATTTTTGAGTTTTTTATTTTAAAAAAAGCAAAGCTAAAACTAAAGCCATAGCAACTACTTTCAAGCCTGTATTTCCTTCTAGCTGCTTCCAGCTCACTTCTTATTCACTGGTGAATCTCTTGAATGAAGAGTTATTGCTCTCTTGTTCTTCTTTTTTCACCTTCCATTCCCTACCCAACCCTCTTAAATATGTTTGTAACCTTTTTCACTCCAGCAAAACTTCTCTGACAAAGGTCAGTGATGACTTTTTCTTTTGCAAAGACAACATGCACTTCTATATCCTCATTTTAATTAATATATCAAGAGCATTTGATACATTTGAACATATCCTTTTTAAAAAAAACAATTATCCCTTGGATCTGCTAATATCACAAACCCTTTGGATTTCCTCTTTTCAAACTATTTCATTTGTCTCCAACCTTTTTTTTTTCTTGATCACCTTTAAATTTCTACTTTAATTTAAATATTTTGCTTACTTCTTGATGTATTAATTACATATAGTTCTGGGATTAATTTTAACCCCTCAAAATTTATATTTTGAAATATTAACTCCCTGTACTTTGGATGTGAAAGTAAGGTAAAATCTCATTTAGGTGGGTCTTAATCCAATATGACTGGTGTCCTTTTGTAAGAGGAGAAATTTGGACACAGATATGCATAGCCATGGAGGAAAGACTAGATGAGGACACAGCAAGAAGGCAGTCATCTTTAAGCCAGGGAGAGAGGCATCAAAAGAAATTGACCCTTCTAATACCTTCATCTTGGACTTGTAGACTCCAGAATTATAGTTGATGTTTTAGTAAAGTTCAAGCTACTTCTGGTTTGTCCTTCTTCCTCATTCAGGGACTTCCTTGACATTTCATTCCAATTCTGATGTGTCTCTATTTCCTCATCCCAAAAAAGAATGAAGGATATTCAGCTCCATCCCTTTGATATTTTGAACTTTTCTCTTTAACCCCTTTCTTTGAAGCTTCAAGAAGGCAAGAGTCAGAGGGAGATCCAAACCCTGTGCTTGAGGCAGGCCTCTCCTTCTGGTAAGTTTCTGTCAATGAAGCAATAAAAGATTATAGGAATTTTCTTTCTGCATTTTAGAAGATGCTTTCTAGTCTTCAAGCATTCTGAGCACAGTCTCATGTGGAAAATTGGCTGCTCTTTCAGAGTTCTGTAAGTTTTCAATCTGTTGCCAAGGGTTAACTGATTTTTTTCAACCTTTTTTTTTTTTAAATCTGTGTGAACCAAAATTGATACTAAGTCCATGGCCAAAGTCTTCAAAGGCCCTCATCTTGAACATAGCCAGTGATGGCCAACTCAACTTGGATGGCTTACCTTGCCTCTGAGATTTCAGTCCATTTACTCCTATTGCGTACATGATTTCTTTAAAATAGGATTTGTGTGATTCATACAGCTTCTCCTGGTGATTGCAGGGGGGTACATTAGGTGATAGATCCCAACCTACTACATCTATGTGGAAGCAGAAGGCGTCTTCTGGGACACTAACATTTGGAGCTTCTTGGGACTTAAGTGCAGGTGCTCTTTTGCTTCTACATTTTTCAGAAATTTTTCTCATATTTATGAGACTTTCACATTTATTTTGCCAGACCTGACTCATCTTCTGAGCTCAATATAACTGTATAAAATGGCCTCCCTAGCATGCCTATGTTGAAGTTACACCTCAAACTCTACAAGTCTAAAACTAAACATATGCTTATTCCCCTCAAGTGGGTCTCCTGCACATTTTAGTAAATAAAAACATCATGAAGCTGTAGTGTTCACATTCACCACCCAGAAGCTTGGCCGCTGTCTTCGACTTTTCCCCACCTTCCATTCCCCATTGAGGGTGCCTCAAGTCTATTATTTTACCATTTAAATATTTATTTATCTCATCCAGTTCTCTGGATGCATGCTACCTTCTTCCTGGTACTTGCTTCCCTCATTGTTTACTTCAGCTTTTGCAGGACCCACATAGTCCTTCCTGCCTGTATTCTTGCCCTGCACAATGGTGACAAGAATTTGGTTTTTTTCTGTGCAGGCCGCTATAACAGAATACTGTAGACTGGGTGGATAAAAACAGCAGAAATTTATTTCTCACAGTTCTGGAGGCCGGAAAATCCAAAATCAAGTTGCTGATAGATTTGATGTCTGGTGAAAGCCCACTTACTGGTTCTCATTTTGTTCTCACAAGGCTGAAGGGGTGAAAATGCTCTCTAGGGCATTAATCCCATTGCCCTCATGATCTACTCACCTCCCAAAGGCTCTACCTCCTGATACTGTCATATTGGGATTAAATTTCGACATATGAGGACGCAAACATTCAGTCTAGAGCAGTATTCATTTACTGCCACATATATAATGTTTTCATCTGCTAGAATTTGTTTATGGCTCCCTATTTTTCATAATAATATGTGTGTAATATTTAGTAAAGACTTTATGACTCTCTGTGATTCAGCCAGTATCTGTATAACTGGATGATTTGCAGCACTCTGCTTTTACATTGCTTCATTCAGCTTCAGTTTGAATATTTGGGGATGTTTTGTTGTTGATAATCCACTTAACTTCTCTCCACTTCACAGCCTTTCCTATGTATCATTACCCTATCTTAACCACTTTTTTCTGCCTATATTGCTTGGATAACTCCTACTTATTTTTTAGTTCTAGATATAAATGTCACCTCTTAGAAGAGTCTTTCATGAGTCTTCCATTCTAAGGTTAATACTCCTGTCTCGTACATAATATACTGCCCTTTACTTCACGACTACATTATCAAGAAAGTTTTTATTAAAGATATTTCCAATATAAACAAAGGAGAATAGTACAGTGAATCCCCATGAACTCATTGCCCAGATTCCAAAATTGCCAACTCATGGCCAATTTTGTTTCATTTATACCTATATCTCCTTCCCTCACTTTGATTGTTTTGAAATAAATTCTATAAACATTGTAATATGTATCTTAAGATATAAAGATCTTTTAAAGATCATGCCATTGATCACATCTAAAAATCGACAGTATTTTTTAGTATTTCCATAGTATTATTTCTATCTCTGGCCCCCCTCTTTCTCCTTTATACTCATTTGCTTATTTGAATCAGGATTCAAATCATGAACCAGAAAATAAGAACACATTACAACAGATTGATAACTCTCTTAAAAACATATATTTGTTTGTTTCTTTACCATGCCCACAGCATGTGGAAGTTCCTGGGCCAGGGATCAAACCAACGCCACAGCTGGAACTAGAGCCACAGCAGTGGCAGTGCCAGATCCTTAACCCGCTGAAGCACAAGGGAATTCCTAAATATGTTTGTATACGTGTTTCTTTTATTTTATCATTTGTCCTGCCGTTTATTTTTTGAAGAATCATGAGTTATCTGCGCTTGCTCATTTTTCCACACTATGGACTTTTTTGTTGCATACTTATAATGACACATCACATTCCTCTCCTCTCTGTATATTCCTTATAGTTGTAGTTAGATCTAAAAAGTTATTTATGTGTCTGGCATTGTCTGTATGGTGACTGGGGTTCAATCCTTGGACAGGCATAGTGGTTTAAGGATCTGGCATTGCCACAGCTGTAGTGTAGGTCACAGCTGGGTCTCAGATTCAATCCCTGGCCTGAGATGTTTCATATGTAGTGGGTGTGGCCTAAATAAATACATAAAATAAAAAGTTATTCACATTTGATTTTGATATTTTGGGAAAACTGGGGCCTAGGTGGTCTTATATGATTTCCTCAGGAAATCCTGTTTCATTATTCTGTTTTGCCCTCTCTTGTGAGCCCAATATTCATTGACTGTTTTGTGTAATCATTACTCTAGGCTATTCTCCCATGCACTGTATATTCCACGAGGTTAGGAAATATTCCTGTCCTGTGCCTAGTAGAATACATGTCATACATAATGTATTCAATGCACCTTTAATTGACTAAGTGAATGAAAATATATAGCCTGCTTTTTTAATCTATTGGGTTTTCATATAGTATTTGCCTCCATATGGACTTGGAATTGCTACAGTGATAGACACTATCAAGGGTAACTTCTGGGGCTGGACTGAAATTTTTGTCACATGAACTTTTGAACAGATGCTTTCAATAAACCATGTAATTTCATATGCCGTAGAGAACCATCAGCTGATGAAGTATCTCAAAGCTTGTAAACCTCTACAGTTTGATCACTCTAAATCTGAGAAGGGTAGTCAAAAAAATAACTCCATGCACTTTTTAGCTGTAGCATTTTTCATCTAAACTACTCTTAATTAATCCATACAAGTGTTGTTGTGGCCTCTCAGTCTAAACTGACTGGAACCTCTTTCAACTAAGTTTATGATATGAGATATCACTTTGTGGTTTAGAGCTTAATATGCTCAGTTAACTGTAATGGTGCTTTTTCTCTTTCTTCAGTAGACAAAGAATTTCTATGATTGAAGGTAAAAGTAAACTTTGTGTGTCATTATTGCTCCTGTTTGATGCATATGCTATCAACTAAACACAGACATAGTATTTTTTTCAACCTCTTCTTAGATATGTTTTATTTTCTGCTTTTCTCTTCTTTGTCTACACAGACAGGACCAAGTGCAACAGAGGCCTACTACTCTGTTGCTATAGGATCATTCCATATTAAGCTGATAAATCATGTGAGCAGAACTCATTTGTCAAAAAATGCAACTATTGTGCAGAAAAAGCATTTGACAAAGTCCAACATCCATTCATGATCAAGACCCTCGCCAAAGTGGGTATAGAGGGAACATTCCTGAATATAATCAAAGCCATTTAGGATAAACCCACAGCAAATATAAGACTCCATGGGGAAAAACTGAAAGCCTTCTCCCTCAAATCTGGAACAAGACAGGGATGCCCACTCTCACCACTGCTCTGCAACATAGTTTTGGAAGTCCTAGCCACAGCAATTAGACAGACAAAAGAAATAAAAGGCATCCATATAGGAAGAGAAGAGATCAAACGGTCACTGTATGCAGATGACATGACACTATACATAAAAAACCCTAAGGATTCAACCCCAAAACTACTTGAACTGATTCATAAATTCAGCAAAGTAGCAGGCTATAAGATTAACATTCAGAAGTCAGTCGCATTTCTGTACACCAGCAATGAAATATTAGAAAAGGAATACAAAAATACAGTACCTTTTAAAATTGCACCTCACAAAATCAAATACCTCGGAATACACCTGACCAAGGAGGTAAAGGACCTATATGCTGAGAACTATAAAACTTTAATCAAAGAAATCAAAGAAGATGTAAAGAAATGGAAAGATATTCCATGTTCCTGGATTGGAAAAATAAACATTGTAAAAATGGCCATACTACCCAAAGCAATCTACAGATTCAATGCAATCCCCATCAAATGACCCATGACATTTTTCACAGAACTAGAACAAACAATCCAAACATTTCAATGGAACAACAAAAGACCCAGAATCGCCAAAGCAATCCTGAGAAACAAAAACCAAGCAGGAGGCATCACTCTCCCAGACTTCAAGAAATACTACAGAGCCACAGTCATCAAAAGAGTGTGGTACTGGTATCAAAAGAGACAGACAGACCAATGGAACAGAATAGAGAACCCGGAAATAAACCCTGACACCTATGGTCAATTCATCTTTGACAACGGAGGCAAGAACATCAAATGGGAAAAAGAAAGTCTATTCAGCAAGCATTGCTGGGAAACCTGGACAGCTGCATGCAAAGCAATGAAACTAGAACACACCCTCACACCATGCACAAACATAAACTCCAAATGGCTGAAAGACTTAAATATACGACAGGACACCATCAAACTCCTAGAAGAAAACATAGGCAAAACACTCTCTGACATCAACATCATGAATATTTTCTCAGGTCAGTCTCCCAAAGCAATAGAAATTAGAGCAAAAATAAACCCATGGGACCTCATCAAACTGAAAAGCTTTTGCACAAGCAAAGGAAACCCAAAAGAAAACAAAAAGACAACTTACAGAATGGGAGAAAATAGTTTCAAATGATGCAACCAACAAGGGCTCAATCTCCAGAATATATAAGCAACTTATACAACCCAACAGCAAAAAAGCCAATCAATGAATGGAAAAATGGGCAAAAGACCTGAATAGACATTTCTCCAAAGAAGATACACAGATGGCCAACAAACACATGAAAAAATGCTCCACATCGCTGGTTATAAGAGAAATGCAAATCAAAACTACCATGAGATACCACCTCACACCAGTCAGAATGGCCATCATTAAGAAATCCACAAATAACAAGTGCTGGAGGGGGTGTGGACAAAAGAGAACCCTCCTGCACTGTTGGTGGGAATGTCAACCGGTACAGCCACTATGGAGAACAGTTTGGAGATACCTTAGAAATCCATACATAGAACTTCATATGACCCCGCAATCCCACTCTTGGGCATCTATCCGGACAAAACTCTACTTAAAAGAGACACGTGCACCCGCATGTTCATTGCAGCACTATTCACAATAGCCAGGACATGGAAACAACCCAAATGTCCATCGACAGATGACTGGATTTGGAAGAAGTGGTATATATACACAATGGAATACTACTCAGCCATAAAAAAGAATGACATAATGCCATTTGCAGCAACATGGATGGAGCTAGAGAATCTCATCCTGAGTGAAATGAGCCAGAAAGACAAAGACAAATACCATATGATATCACTTATAACTGGAATCTAATATCCGGCACAAATGAACATCTCCACAGAAAAGAAAATCATGGACTTGGAGAAGAGACTTGTGGCTGCCTGATGGGAGGGGGAGGGAGTAGGAGGGATTGGGAGCTTGGGGTTATCAGATACAATTTAGAATAGATGTATAAGGAGATCCTGCTGTTTAGCATTGAGAACTTTGTCTAGATACTCATATTGCAACAGAACAAAGGGTGGGAAAAAAATGTATACATGTAAGAGTAACTTGATCCCCATGCTGTACAGCGCGGAAAAATAAATACATAAATAAAATTTTTAAAAATTGCATCTATTGGAACCAGAATTACTTCAGGTACAAAAATTTTTTGATCCATTTGCCAACTCTTACTAAATAATTCATTAAATCCTGATTTGCTAGAAATATAATACAGAAGGAACACATAATAAAACTAAACAAAGTTCTGCTATCTTGTAATAGTACTTTGAAAGAAATGTAATTACACCTCATTGGAATGCAGACATTTCAAAATGTAATAATCCATGGTATATTTTATGACTACTCTTGATTTCAAAATCGTGAATGTTTTCAATCAAACCCATAACCTCTTCCCAGGTCTCTCTCCTCCTGATGAAGACAAATTAATAATAATAATCCTCTTTGATAAAGATAGAACCTTTGGTTGTCTCCTGAGTTACAAACTGAACTCCAAGTACTAAGGAACCATTTTTTACTTACCTCTGAAATGCGGCATTAAGCAATATTTTATTCTTTGTTTCTGTAAAAACCACTTTGATGTCCCTCTAAACACCCCTTGAAATTAAAATTCATTAGTACACCTGAAGATTAAAGAAAAAAAGTAAAGCACTTTCAAAAATTGTTACAATTCCTGCCACTGGAACATGATAACTGACATTTCTGTTAATAAATTTGTTCCATTAATTTAAGAAATGATGATGAGCACATCTTTGTAAAAACTCACTGGGAAATTTTCTTTCAGCTTTTCTTATGAGACATACTTCTCAATCTCTTAAATGTTGTTCAACTTTAAATCTCATGAACTGTATAATTCGCAAGCTAATCATATTTTCTCTCTTTCTCTCTCTCTCTTTTTTTTTTTTTGGACTACTATGCAACTTTAAAGTCAAGCTGTAGCCCATATAGCATTTGAGCTTGATTATTTTCACCTATCTTTTGAATATTTACGACCCTTACAATGGACATGGATTTAGTTTCCTATGGTTATGTTTATTTGATCATTTTAAAATCTAATATCCTTTAGTACCACTCATGGAAATTAGGACTATAAATCCCAAGATTTTATCTTGTCTTCTTGTACATAATCACTGTATCTAGTGTATGACTATTATATTTGTTATTCTATGTTCCATTTCAATTTATCCTGTCTTTTTGTAAATTTATTTTTCTCTTTATTGAATTTGGTGTTTCAATTTCATGGTTTGTATTTTCCTTATTTCTTGGTAATTCTTAGTGCTTTCATTTGTTCATTTGTTTATTTTATTTTATTTTATTTTATTGCTTTTTTAGGGCTGTACCTGCAGTATATGGAAGTTCCCAGGCTAGGGGGTAGAACTGGAACTACAGCTGCCAGCTTATGCCAGAGCCACAGTAACGGGGGATCTGAGCCATACCTGCAACCTACGCCACAGCTCATGGCAGCAGTGGATCTTTGACCCACTGAGCAAGGGCCAGGATCAAACCTACATCCTCATGGATACTAATCAGATTCTATTTTCCACTAATGTGGCACACTAGTTTCTGCTGTGCCACAATGGGAACTCCTTGTTTTGTTTTTAAAATCCCTTCCAGAGTGGTTTCTTATATATTTTATTTAGTTGTTTTTCTGCAGATCTCATTTCTTACGCTGTCTAACTTTCAGAATCGCCTTAATTTATTGTGTGCTTGTGGTGGCTATGATTTTCATTCTTCGTCTGGCATGTTTTCTGCGATTTCATAGTTTTTTGTAATTTTATGAAAAGAAGGACACATCAGCCCAGCTGGCCACTTTGATTGCATTTCCCTCAATCACCACTTTTTATTCTGCTGGAGGAGAGAGTCTTTCACTTGAGGATGTGTGTAGATGTATCTCTAGACTGTTCATTTAGTTCCATTAGTCTTTGTGTTTATTCTTTCACTAATACTATACTCTATGATCCCTTTAGATTTATAATGTCTTTTTTTTAAAGATTTTATAACTGTATTTTATTTTATTTATTTATTTTCCCACTGTACAGCAAGGGGGTCAGGTTATCCTTACATGTATGCATTACAATTACATTTTTCCCCCAGCCTTTCTTCTGTTGCAACATGAGTATCTAGACAAAGTTCTCAATGCTATTCAGCAGGATCTCCTTGTACATCTATTCTAAGTTGTGTCTCATAAGCCCAAGCTCCCAATCCCTCCCACTCCCTCCCCCTCCCATCAGGCAGCCACAAGTCTCTTCTCCAAGTCCATGATTTTCTTTTCTGTGGAGATGTTCATTTGTGCCGGATATTAGATTCCAGTTATAAGTGATATCATATGGTATTTGTCTTTGTCTTTCTGGCTCATTTCACTCAGGATGAGATTCTCTAGCTCCATCCATGTTGCTGCAAATGGCATTATGTCATTCTTTTTTATGGCTGAGTAGTATTCCATTGTGTATATATACCACTTCTTCCAAATCCAGTCATCTGTCGATGGACATTTGGGTTGTTTCCATGTCCTGGCTATTGTGAATAGTGCTGCAATGAACATGCGGGTGCACGTGTCTCTTTTAAGTAGAGTTTTGTCCGGATAGATGCCCAAGAGTGGGATTGCGGGGTCATATGAAGTTCTATGTATGGATTTCTAAGGTATCTCCAAACTGTTCTCCATAGTGGCTGTACCGGTTGACATTCCCACCAACAGTGCAGGAGGGTTCTCTTTTGTCCACACCCCCTCCAGCACTTGTTATTTGTGGATTTCTTAATGATGGCCATTCTGACTGGTGTGAGGTGGTATCTCATGGTAGTTTTGATTTGCATTTCTCTTATAACCAGCGATGTGGAGCATTTTTTCATGTGTTTGTTGGCCATCTGTGTATCTTCTTTGGAGAAATGTCTATTCAGGTCTTTTGCCCATTTTTCCATTCATTGATTGGCTTTTTTGCTGTTGGGTTGTATAAGTTGCTTATATATTCTGGAGATTGAGCCCTTGTTGGTTGCATCATTTGAAACTATTTTCTCCCATTCTGTAAGTTGTCTTTTTGTTTTCTTTTGGGTTTCCTTTGCTTGTGCAAAAGCTTTTCAGTTTGATGAGGTCCCATGGGTTTATTTTTGCTCTAATTTCTATTGCTTTGGGAGACTGACCTGAGAAAATATTCATGATGTTGATGTCAGAGAGTGTTTTGCCTATGTTTTCTTCTAGGAGTTTGATGGTGTCCTGTCGTATATTTAAGTCTTTCAGCCATTTGGAGTTTATGTTTGTGCATGGTGTGAGGGTGTGTTCTAGTTTCATTGCTTTGCATGCAGCTGTCCAGGTTTCCCAGCAATGCTTGCTGAATAGACTTTCTTTTTCCCATTTGATGTTCTTGCCTCCGTTGTCAAAGATGAATTGACCATAGGTGTCAGGGTTTATTTCCGGGTTCTCTATTCTGTTCCATTGGTCTGTCTGTCTCTTTTGATACCAGTACCACACTCTTTTGATGACTGTGGCTCTGTAGTATTTCTTGAAGTCTGGGAGAGTGATGCCTCCTGCTTGGTTTTTGTTTCTCAGGATTGCTTTGGCGATTCTGGGTCTTTTGTTGTTCCATTGAAATGTTTGGATTGTTTGTTCTAGTTCTGTGAAAAATGTCATGGGTCATTTGATGGGGATTGCATTGAATCTGTAGATTGCTTTGGGTAGTATGGCCATTTTTACAATGTTTATTTTTCCAATCCAGGAACATGGAATATCTTTCCATTTCTTTACATCTTCTTTGATTTCTTTGATTAAAGTTTTATAGTTCTCAGCATATAGGTCCTTTACCTCCTTGGTCAGGTGTATTCCGAGGTATTTGATTTTGTGAGGTGCAATTTTAAAAGGTACTGTATTTTTGTATTCCTTTTCTAATATTTCATTGCTGGTGTACAGAAATGCGACTGACTTCTGAATGTTAATCTTATAGCCTGCTACTTTGCTGAATTTATGAATCAGTTCAAGTAGTTTTGGGGTTGAATCCTTAGGGTTTTTTATGTATAGTGTCATGTCATCTGCATACAGTGACCGTTTGATCTCTTCTCTTCCTATATGGATGCCTTTTATTTCTTTTGTTTGTCTAATTGCTGTGGCTAGGACTTCCAAAACTATGTTGCAGAGCAGTGGTGAGAGTGGGCATCCCTGTCTTGTTCCAGATTTGAGGGAGAAGGCTTTCAGTTTTTCCCCATGGAGTCTTATATTTGCTGTGGGTTTATCCTAAATGGCTTTGATTATATTCAGGAATGTTCCCTCTATACCCACTTTGGCGAGGGTCTTTATCATGAATGGATGTTGGACTTTGTCAAATGCTTTTTCTGCATCTATTGAGATGATCACATGATTTTTGACTTTTTTTTGGTTAATGTGGTGTATAATGCTGATTGATTTGCGTATGTTGAACCGTCCTTGTGAACCTGGGATGAACCCAACCTGGTCATGGTGTATAAGTTTTTTGGTATGTTGTTGGATTCGGTTGGCTAAGATTTTGTTGAGAATTTTTGCATCTATATTCATCAATGATATTGGGTGATAGTTTTCTTTTTTGGTGGTATCTCTGTCTGGTTTTGGAATGAGGGTGATGGTGGCATCATAGAATGTCTTTGGGAGTATTCCTTCTTCTTCAACCTTTTGAAAGAGTTTAAGGAGGATGGGCACCAATTCCTCTTTATATGTTTGATAAAATTCACCTGTGAAGCCATCTGGTCCTGGACTTTTATTTGTCGGGAGTGATTTTATGACCTCTTCAATTTCATTTCTAGTGATCGGTCTGTTCAGTTGGTCTGTTTCTTTTTGATTCAGTTTTGGCAGGCTGTACGATTCTAGAAAATTGTCCATTTCTTCCAGATTGTCAAACTTGTTGCCATATAGTTGTTCATAGTATTCTCTTATGGTTTTTTGTATTTCTGCTGTATCCGTTGTGATTTCTTCTTTTTCATTTCTAATTTTGGTTATTTGGGTTCTTTCTCTCCTCTTTTGAGTGAGTCTGGCCAGGGGTTTGTCAATTTTGTTAACCTTTTCAAAGAACCAGCTCTTGGTTTTATTAATTTTCTCTATTGTTTTTTGAGTCTCTATTTTATTGATTTCTTCTTTGATCTTTATAATTTCCTTCCTTCTGCTGGCTTTAGGTCTTTTTTGTTCTTCTTTTTCTAATTCATTTAGGTGGAGGGTTAAGTTGTCAACTTGGGATCTTTCTTCTTTTTTGAGAAAGGCCTGTATTGCTATAATAAGTCTTGAAATTAAGTAGTGTATGCCCTCAAACCTTGTTATTCTTCTGGTGATTTTGTTGCTTGCTTTTTGTTTTTTTGCTTTTCGATATAAATTTTAGTAACAGTGCATTGACAAAATATATTGATGGGCTGTTGATTGTGATTGAATTGAAGCCATAGATCAAGGTGGTAGTAATCAAAATTTTAACAACATTGAGTCTTGTAATCAATGACTATGGAATATCTTTATATTTATTTAGCTCTTTGATTTCTCCACCAGAGATTTATGGTTTCTCATATATTGATCCTAAAAATGTTGTGTTCAATATGTACCTAAATATTTCATTTTGGATGCTGTTGTAAATGATATTATGTTTTTAGTTTCAAGTTTCAATTAGTTTTTGCTGATAAAAGGAAACGGACTGTTTAATTTTTTTTTTTTTTTTGCTTTTTGTCTTTTCAGGGCTGCGCTCACAGAATATGGAGGATCCCAGACTAGGGATCTAGTCAGAGCTGTAGCCATTGGCTTATGCCACAGCCACAGCAACATGGGATCCAAGCTGCATCTGCAATCTACACCACAGCTCACAGCAGCTCATGGAGAGGCCAGGGATCGAACCCACCACCTCACGGTTCCTACTTGAATTCGTTTCCGCTACACCATGACCGGAACATCAATGTTTAATAATAATTTTGTTGGAGTTCCCATCATGGCGCAGTGGTTAACGAATCCGACTGGGAACCATGAGGTTGTGGGTTTGATCCCTGGCCTTGCTCAGTGGGTTAAGTATCCGGCGTTGCCCTGAGCTGTGGTGTGAGTCTCAGACGTGGCTCGGAACCGGCGTTGCTGTGGCTCTGGCATAGGCCAGCGGCTACAGCTCCGATTAGATCCCTAGCCTGGGAACCTTCCTGTGCTGCAGGAGCGGCCAAAGAAAAAAATAATAATAATAACAATTTTGTGTCCTGTAGCCTTGCTGTAACATTTTATTAATTCCAGGAATTATTCCTTGATTTGCTGGATTTTCTGCATAGAAAATGATCTGTGGACAAGAACACTGAATTTATTCCTTTGCAATTTCTACATTGTTCATTCTTTTTCTTGTGTCAATGCATTAGCTAGGATTTCTACCTTCAGTGTTTATTGGAAGTGGTGAAAGAGTACTTCCTGACTTTGTCCCCAATTTAGGGGGAAGGGATTCCATTTTTCAACATTAGGTATAATATTAGCTGTGTGTTTTTATAGATATTATTTACAAATTGAGGAAATTTCCTTCTAATCCTTTTGTTGAAAGTTTTTATCATCAATGGATATTGAACTTCCTCAAATGATTTCCCTGAATCAAAAGATATCATTACCTTTTTCTCTCCTTCAGTCTGTATGTGGAGTCAATTAATTTATTTTGCATTTTGAACAAGTCTTGTATACCTGGAATAAATCACACTAGGTCATAATGCATAATTATTTTAATATGTTATTAGATGGCATTTTGACAATATTTGGTTGAGATTGTTGCATAGGTATGGCTTTATAATTTATCTTTCTTGTAATGTCTTTATCTGTTTTGGTATTCAAATAATGCTGGCATCACAGAATTAGTTCAGAAATGTTGCTTTCTGCTTATAGTTTTTGGAAGAGACTTAGAGAATTTCTTAAATGTTTCTTATTAAATGGTTCCTAGAATTCATCAGTGAAACCATTCATGCCTAGTGATTTCTTTTATGAGAGATTATTATTTACTTATTAAATTTTAATAGTTATAGGCCTATTTGGATCCCTTTTGTGAGTTTTGTTTGTTCATTTCTATCTTTCAAGGAATTAAGCTATTTCATCAGTTATCAAATTTGTGAGCATTGAGTGGCTCACACTGTTGCATTCTTATTCTTTTAATGGCCATGATATAAATATTTTTACTTGGCATTCTGTTATAAAGGCAGACTATCCTTTCTTCCTTATTTACTTTGTTTGTTTTTGAAAATTATCTTTCCCCTCTTGACTTTCCAACAGCCAGCCTCCTTCCCAGAGGCAACTACTTTATCAATTTCTTTTGTATCTTTTCAAAAATATTTTATAGATAAACCAAAACTGGATGCATATTATTTTCTCTCTTTTTGCACAAGTGAACATTATTTTGCACTTCTTTTTCACGTAACAGTCAATCTTGGAGATCATCCCATACCAGCTCATGGAGTGATTACTCATTCTTCTTATGCATATTCTATTTTTGAATGTAACAGTGTTTGTTTAATCAGTCCAGTATGGATTGACATTTGGTTTTAGTCAGTCTTTTTTTTTTTACAAATGGAAATTCAGTAAATAGCCTTCCACTCATATCATTTAGAAGGAATCTTTAGGCTAAAGTCACAGAAGTGAATTTGCCACCTGAAATAGCATGTGCATTTCAATTTTGGTGCATGTTGGAATACATAATTGTACAGATATATGCTTCTATCAGCAATGTAAAAGATTGCCCATCTCACTTGAGCCTTGACAATACAGCATTACTTTTTTCTTCTTTCTTTCTTTTTTTTTTCTTTTTATGGCTGCACCCACAGCATGTGGAAATTCCCAGGCTAGGGGTGAAATCAGAGCTGTAGCTGCCGACCTATGCCATAGCCACAGCAACCTGCACCACAGAACACCAATGCTAGATCATTTAACCCACTGAGCAAGGCCAGGAATGGAAACTTCATCCTCATGGATGCTAGTCAGATTCATTACTGCTGAGCCACAATAGCAACTCCCATGAATTTTTTTTAAGTTTGACAACCTTATAAGTGAAAAATAGTTTTAGTATAATTTTATTTTGCATATATTTCATTTTGTGTGAAGTTGAGTATTTTTCACATTTAATGCTATTCAAATTCCATTTCTGATTAATTTTATAACATTTAACTTAAATACTTTAATTTTTTAATTTTAAATAAAATATTTGGTATTATTCTTATGGGTTTGTAAGATTGCTTTCTGTATTGGGGAATTTGACTCTTTACTTGAAATAAGAGCCAATAAGAGTTTTAATTTTGTTTCCAATTTTCCATTCATTTTTTTGTTTATGGACATTTTTGACATTCAAACTTAATATTGTTTTTAGGTTAGAATTAAACAGACTTTTCTAAGTGTGACACAGAATTCCGAAGTCCAAAATTTTTTAATAAATCTGAGATTTAAAAATAATTCTGAATATTCTTTCATTTTTTTTTTTAGTAGTAATATCAAGGCTTCATTGCTTCATTTAAATCTTGGATCATTCTGGGATTGATTCTGGTATGGCACATAAATCCAAATTTATTTGATTTTAAATTGCAATTGATTTATAGTGGAAGGCAATTCACTTTAGAAACAAAAACAAAACAAAACAAAAAACCTTCCCTGTATTACAGATTACTCTTTGTTTAAATATTATGATTGACTTGGATCCTTACAGAATTATTCATTCTGAAAGTCTGGCCACTGCACTTTCCTAGTTTATATTTATATATATATTTATCCCTAGAATCAGAGGGAATCCAGGGCAAACTAGATATATTTACAAGCCTTTCGAACTTTTGTTTTCTGGGCTTGTCTTGTTGAATTTAATCCATCATTTATTGAAATTTAATATTTATTGTCTACTGGAACATACTGAATGTTATGGTCCTTCAGTGATTTCCATATTTATTAAACTCTATGTGGAATGCAAGTATTTACTCCTACTTTAAGTTCAATCAGTTCTACAAAATATACATTCTGTATCTACTAAGAGCAAGGCACTCTGCTTGACATTGTATGATAGATAAAGATTTTAAGACCAATCCTAGCCCTCAACGAATGTATTGACAAGCATAGAGATAAAACAGTAGGTCTATACTTAAAATAAAAAGAGAAAATATTTCTCTTAAGAATATACAAATTGCTAATATTATGGGAGTACAGAAGAAGGAAATATCTCAAATGTTTGTGAGAGACGCGGGAAGGGATTCATGTAAAAGGAAATATTTGAGGTGGTACCTAGCAGGTTGGGATGTCCTGTATAAAAGTAATTCTAGGAAATGAAAATCTGGAAAAAAAAATGGAGGAGGGGAGTCAGAGTTTGATGTTGGTAGATGCAAACTATTACATGTAGAATGGATAAGCAATGAGATCCTTCTGTACAGCACAGGGAACTGTATCCAATCTCTTGGGATAGAACATGATGGAAGATAGTATACACACACACACAGATATATACGTGTGTGTGTGTGTGTGTGTGTGTATATATATGTATATGTATATATATGACTGGGTCACTATGCTGAACAGCAGAGATTGGCACAACACTGTAAATAAACAATAATAAAAATAAAAGTTTAAGAAAAGGAAATGTCAGAATGGTCAGAAAACTGTTCCTACACAGAGAGAAGTCTCGTTTAGCTGGGATGTAGAATACTTTATGAGGAGAACAAAGTGAATTTGAAAGCTAAGTTGGCATCAGATCCAAAATGGCATTTGCTCAGAATTTCCAGGTAATAGGGATCCATTAAAAGCTTAAAGAGGTGGGAGGTAAAAATAATCTCTACTTCAGAAAAATTAGCCAAGTGGCCAGGTAAGGGTGTTAACACAGTTTTAGTTTATTCATGAAGCATTTAAGCGGCAATCATTACTTCTGCTGTAGGAAATCATTTCCCCTGCCCTTAGGAACTTCTATGCTTGTGTTTTATCAGCATGTGGTGGGTGGAGATGGTTTATGACAGTGAATATGGGGAGCCCTCCTAAAACCTGGCGAATACTAGGAGTGAAATAATCTCCAGTAAATTGTAGCTTTGGATTTTTCCCCTTAATGTTGTACCTCACATAACAAGAAAAGACTTTGAAGTTTCTGTTTTTCTCTGGGATAGTGTTAGCAAGTGAAAGCGCTTGAGGTGCAAATATTCCTCTGTGTTGTCCCCTTGAATGTCCTTTGGGGATGGGTAAAAAAAAATCATATAATGTCTAAAGGTAAAAACAGGAAGACTATCCTGGGATACTTTGTATATTTGCCTGGCTTTTTTCTGAAACTTCCTGGACGGCTTCTAGCCACTAATGCATTAAAAAAAAAAAATCTGTCATGTAAATTAAATTTGCTGGAAAGCTTATGAATAAATAACCAAAACCACATTCTAATCAGTATTTTAAACTGGCATAATTATGTGATCCTAGCCTGAAGGAGATAGTGGGGAGTTGGGCCTGAATGCCTTTGCCTGACCTGCTCCCGCTCACACACCTTCCTCTCTTCTGTGAGGCTTCAATTTATGAAAAATGTTTCCTTTACCTGTGAGAGCAGAGAGACAATTGATCACGGCTGACTTTGAAGGCTCTGACCTCCAAAGGTCAGGGTTGACGTTTTAATTTAGCACCTGGTCGT
The DNA here is from genome assembly GCF_016906955.1 of Phacochoerus africanus. Classification (NCBI taxonomy): domain Eukaryota; kingdom Metazoa; phylum Chordata; class Mammalia; order Artiodactyla; family Suidae; genus Phacochoerus; species Phacochoerus africanus. The sequence goes on along the minus strand of NC_062558.1, from coordinate 118,797,046 downwards.
CCATATTCATTTCTTTTCATTTGAATCACCAGAATGGCTTTCCTGGGAAAGCAGGACTTCTAATAGCTAAGCCATTTGAGTAACAGATGTTATTTTGAGTAACAGGAATTCTTTTAGGGTGATGTTGCCAGAGCTTCCATTTCTACCCCAGTCCATGAAGGAGAAAGCCATATTTTATATTTTATCCTGTTAGAAGTTACAGTAAACAAATGAAAGGGACAGTGACAGAGCACTGAGTAATAATAGATATGGAGGAAGGGGAGTTAGAAAGCAACTCCCCCGCTGGCTGGGGTTGTAAAAAGAAGAGTCACCAGGAATATAAGAAGTCAGGCTGCCAAGTAAGTGAAGGAAGGTGCCCAAGATAGCAGCCCTTGTTATATCTCAAACTGCAGAATTTTCTGTCATTGATCTGGTTACTGCCTTCAGCCAAACACCAAAGACGTCCCCTTGCTGCCACAGGAATGGAGAGCTGTTCAACAAGAACATCCATATCCACCACCACTGTTTTCTACATACACGCTATGTGCCAGGATCTCCATCAATTACTTTATAAGCGCTCGATTTAACCCTCATCATGATCTTGTTGTCAGTCATGTTGAAAGAAATCGAAACCAAGCAGTAGAATTCCACCGCTAATGTCTATTAGTGGTGGTGTTTGAATGCAGTCTGTACTAACAGAAATGCCTTACTTCTTGGGTTGTATAAAAAAAGATACTGTTCGTATTAGGCTATTTTTGAGACAACTGGAAGGAAAGAAGTACTTTTCCAAATTGAGAGTGAGTGCTTTCCATGGACTAGAGGGGGGCAGGCATTTCAGAGGTATATTTTATCCTGTGGAAAAGAGCCTTCAGCTTGCCATCCAGTGTGAGCACCCATACAATTAACTGAGTATTATTGAAGTGAACTCTAGCTTTGAAACTTAGAAATATACTTTTGGAAGCAATTGTAGGAGAGGCAAGGCTGAAAAAAAAATCAGCATTTTCGAAGCAGAAAGAAAAGGTTTATAAAGAAAACTCTATTAAAGTCATCAACTTTCCCTTGCTTAAGGTCAAAAACATACAGTATGCTGGAATACTATTATATTTCAAATGAGTTCCAAAGATCATCTGTTTTCTTGCTCTTGTCAGGTCTCTGCCTGGGGTCTTTCTGTTTGATCACTGCTGTGTTAATGACTGTGAACCAATGAATAAGCTATGATACCTACACAGAGTGAGGGGGGAGTGGAAATATGTGGTTGGATGCTATTTTACATCGTGAAAGTCAGTCTCATATAGAAACTATTGATTTATAGTTGAAGGCAAAGAATTCATCAGGAAAGTACACACACACACATTAACCCTTCGTGGAAGGCAAAAGACTCAGAGAAAGCGGGATGTGGGAGAAGCCCCTCTCCAGTGTATGTTTGGCTCCCTCACTGAGATCATAGTTCTGCTTCCAGAAGATTAGTCTTCAAGGCACATTAGCCTCTGTCATTTTCATAATGTATCAAGTTTGGAAAATTACTTTTTTTTTTGCATTTTTTCTTTCTTTTTTTTTTTTTTACAAAATAAAATACATATATTTAAACGCAATTACATTCACACAAATTATTATATCATGGATCTTAAGAAACAGATTAAGTGACTCTGGAGAAGTGGAGTGGAAAGTATGCTGAGACAAATAGGAAATTTATTCTATACTTTATCCCATTTTGTATGGCTTTCATCTTTACTATTTAGTATTATCTATTACATTTCAATTTTTCTTTAAAAATTAGCATTATATTAAAATCATGTATATTATGCAAGTAAAATTTATAAAGAAGAAACCCTTATATACCATTAAATATTTTATATAGCATAATAAAAAGAATAACAACTGGTAAGAATAACAAAAATAATACACCCTCTGAAAATAAATAAAATATAAAATGCATAAATTGGTTAAAAAACAGTGTAACTGTATAAATATGTCCTCACAATTTGTTACATCTTATTGATTCTTCAATAAAGGCATTACACCATTCTAGGTGATGTGATAAACAAGACGTTATAGACTTTACATTGTACCATGGAGAGAAATGGTTATTAATAATACAATTATAGAACTATATTATTTGTACAGTTGCATTATTTAATTATAATTATCATAAATTCTTTGATGGAGAGGAAATCAGAATCAGATGTAAGAAGACTTCAGCATTCCAAGAATGATGTCAAATGACCCCCTTCATGGTGGATTATGCACTTATTTACTCTGAGATATATTTCTTCTCCAGAGATTCCTTGTTTGTGTATCCATTGTAGATTTTTGGTTTGCAGTTATTCTGAAGTTTTGATATAAGAGTCTATATGTATATGAGATTGTTTTAAGTTGTTGTTCTCTTAATTGCAAGTTGATCTCCAGTGTCCTGCATTTGTACCTACTTCTTCTCATGATTTCTGATTTTGGTGGTAAAATTGTGCATGGATGATTTCGTATCTTTACTGTATATATACCTTTACTGGTGAGCCTTGTCATTTGTGGAATTTTTGTTTCCTGTTGCTGTCTTTTCTTTTCTGCCTATAGACGTTCCTTTAGTATTTGTCATAAGGCTGGTTCAGTGTTGCTGAATTCTCTCAACTTTTGCTTATCTGTGAAGGTTTTGATTTCTCCTTCAAATCTGAATGAGAGACTTGCTGGGTAGATTAATCTTGATTGGAGGTTTTTTCCTTTCATCACATTAAGTATATCATGCCACTCCCTTCTGGCCTGCAGAGTTTCTGCTGAAAAATCTGCCGATAACCTTATTGGGGTTCCCTTGTATGTTACTTGTTTCTTTTCCCTAGCTGCTCTCAAGATTTTCTCTTTGTCTTTAATTTTGGTCAGTTTGATTAATATGTGTCTTGGTGTATTCCTCCTTGGGTTTATTTTATATGGTACTCGTTGTGCTTCCTGGATTTGAGTGAGTGGTTCCTTTCCCATGTTAGGAAAGTTTTTGGCTATTATCTCTTGAAATATTTTTTCTGCCCCTTCTCTCTCTTTTCTCCTTTTGGCATCCCTGTAATATGGACGTTGGTACATTTAACATTGTCCCAGAGTTCTCTGAGACTCTCTTCATTTGTTTTAAATCTTTTTTCTCTTTTCTGTTCTGCATTCGTAATTTCTTCTAATCTGTCCTCCACCTCGCTTATTCATTCTTCTGCCTCCTGTATTCTGCTGTTAGCTGCTTCTAGTGAATTTTTTATTTCAGTTACTGTATTTTGCATCTCTTCTTGTTTAAGTTTTATATCTTGTATCTCTTTGGTCGGTGTTTCCTGTAAGTTATCCATCTTTGCCTCCAGTTTATTCCCAATGTCTTGCAACATATTCAGCATCAACAATCTAAAGTCTTTTTCCTGGAGGCTAAGAATCTCCTCATTACTTAGCTGATTTTCTGGGGTTTTTCCTTTCTCCCTCATCTGAGTTATAGTTCTCTGTCTTTTCATGTTTATAGGTTTTTGGTGTGGTGACCTTTTTACAGATAATAGAGTTGTATCCTCTCTTACTTATGGTGTCTGCCCCCCTTGTGGCTGAAGTTGGTATGGAGGCTTGCTGTAGGCTTCCTGATGGGAGGGGCTGATGCCTGCCCACTGGTAGAGCAGATTCTAATTCCTCTGGTGGGTGGGGCTTAGTCTCTGGATGGGATTAGTGGCAGCTGTGTGCCTGAGGGGTATTTAGGTAGCCTGTTTACTGAGGGGTGGGGCTGTGATCCCACCTGGATTGTTGTTTGCCCTAGGGCTTCTCAGCACTGACTGACGGGTGGGGCCAGATTTTCCCAAAATGACCACCTCCAGAGAAAGGCAGCTGCTGAATATTCCCAAGAGCTTTGCCTTCAATGTCCCTCCCTCACAACAAGCCATATTCACCCCTGTTTTCCCAGGATGTCCTCCAAGTATCGCAGTCAGGTTTGACCCAGATTCCTATGGAGACCTCACTCTGCCCTGGGATCCAGTGCACGTGAAAGTCTGTGTGCACCTTTTAAGAATGGGGTCTCCGTTTCCCCCAGTCCTGTGGAGCTCCTGTGCACAAGCCCCACTGGCCATCAATGCCAGATGCTCCAGGGGCTCTGTCTCCCAGTGCTGTATCCCCACACATGAGAGTTTGATGTGGGGCTCAGAACTCTCACTCCTGTAGGTGAGTCTCTCTTTGTGAACCAATTAGTTTCCAGTCTGTGGAGCTTTCCACCTGGGAAGTATGGGGTTTTTTATATCATGAAATCGCCCTCCTACTTCTTGATGTGGCCTCCTCTTTTTCTTCTAGTAGGGTATGTTTTTTAAGGTTTCCGGTCCATTTGGGAGGGGATTGCTCAGCTTTTAGTTGTGAATTTTGTTTTTAAGAGAGAAGTTGAGCTCTAATCCTTCTATTCCGCCATCTTAATCCTCTCTCTGGAAAATTTCTTTTTAAACCACTTAATGAAACATATGCATGGCTAGATTTTGAATCTCAACAGCAATGGGAACTTCAGCCAGATTATGGGTGCCTAATTCAAGACATATTGTTGAACTTCCCTCAAGCAGGGACACATGGAATAAGCATTTAATAACTATCGAAATGCATGAAAGAATGGAAGGAAAGAAAGGAAAGGAGGGTGTAAATGAATAGTCTTCACTGTCTGTATTTATAAGCATATTCTCTAACTCTAGAACAAACATCATGTATCAGAATTTTGACCTATGAAATGATAATAGTTGGGGCGGCATTATCCTTTGGTCTGTGAGGTTAGTTCTATTATGGGAATCACTTATTCCATGTCTGATATTTACAGTAAGAAATTTGAGTATCAGAAATGTAACCATTAACTAAGGTTTAACTCTAGTCAATGCCAAAGCTAGGATTAAAATCCAGATTTCTTTTTCTCTTTATGGAATATTTGAACCCTATTATTTTGAACCTAGGGTCAAGGTCAATAAAGTTTTAATTTTATTTGCATATCTTCCTATTCTACTGACATTATGTATTATAATATTTTGTTCATTTTTTGCCAAATATACATTGAACATGTCTTGAACTAAGTACTATATTAGGGACTAAGATTAAGCAAGTGTAGTCTCTGATCTCATTGAGCGTCTAGTCTAAAGGAAGCCAGATATTAAACAAGTATTTTAAAAAGTTTTTTGTTATAGTTGATTTACAATGTTCTGTCAATCTCTGCTGTACAGCAAAATGACTCAATTGTACATATACATACACACACACACACACACATATATATATATATATATATGTATATATACACACACATTCCTTTTCTCACATTATCCTGCATCATGTTTTATCACAAGTGATTATATATAGTTCCCTGGGCTATAGAGCAGGATCTCATTGCTTATCCACTCCAAATGCAATAGTTTGCATCTACTAACCCCAAACTCCCAGTCCATCCGGCTCCCTCCTCCTCCCCCTGGGCAGCCACAAATCTGTTCTTTATGTCCGTGAGTTTGTTTCTTTTCTGTAGATAGGTTCATTCTGCCATATATTAGATTGAAGATATAAATGATATCATATGGGATTTGTCTTTCTCTTTTTGACTTCATTTAGTTTGAGAATCTACATGGAGTCTAGTAGGATCAATGTCAGAGCAGGCTTTCTTTTTTCTTTTTTTTTTCTTTATTTTTTTACACTGTACAGCATGGGGACCAAGTTACACATACATGTATAAATACTTTTTCCTCCCATTGTCATGTTGTGATGTAAGTATGTAGACATAGTTCTCAATGCTACACAGCAGGATCTCTTTTAAATCCATTCCAAGAGCAATAGTTTGCATCCGTTAACCCCAAGCTCCTGATTCCTTCCACTCCCTCCCTCCTCCCCCTGGGCAGCCACAGGTCTATTCTCCAAGTCCATGATTTTCTTTTCTGTGGAAAGGTTCATTTGTGCTATATATTAGATTCCAGTTATAAATTATATCATATGGTATTTATCTTTCTGACTTATTTCACTCAGTATGAGAGTCTCTAGTTCCATCCATTTTGCTGCAAATAGCATTATGGCATTCTTTTTTATGGCTGAGTAGTATTCCATTGTGAGTGTGTGCGTGTGTATATATATATATATATATATTTTTCCTATTTTTCAAATTGGGAAATAAAATCCTCCCAGAGGAGTTCCCATATGGGCACAGCTGAAACGAATCCTACTAGTAACCATGAGGTTCTGGGTCTGATCCCTGGCCTCCCTCACTGGGTTAAGGATCTGGAGTTGCCATGAGCTGTGGTGTAGGTTGCAGACATGGCTCGGATCCTGCATTGATGTGGCTGTGTTGTAGGCCAGCAGCTACAGCTCCAATTCGACCCCTAGTCTGGGATCCTCCTTATGATGTGGGTGCAACCCTAAAAAAAAAAAAAAATTCCTCCAGGAGATTGTTAGGTAAATGTTGGTGCAAGAATCTGGGACTTTAACTAGTGGTTCATGATTCTTGACATCCTAAGCCTTAAATGTGTAGGTAAAGGGTCTTGGAATTGTATCGGTTTTTAACCATTTTAAAGTTAGATGACAAAGAAATTTACATCAGATGGACTTAAACAGGCAAGGATGATTTTATTCAGGATTCTACTGCAACAGGAGAGGGAAATTAAGTTCATTTCCACTGAAACACAACAGAGGGCAGTTTTGACTGCTGGGGTAAGTTATGGGAGAGTACTAAAGGACATTAGGGCAATTTGATTATAGTGATTAGGCCATGGGAGGTTTCTAATTGTTGCTTGTGGAAGTCAGGCTCCTACCCTCTCACAGAGACTACATTCCTTGGTGATCGCATTTCAAAAGGATGACTCCAAGGTGCTTGAGAAGGACATCCTGCATGGTAAAACTTGCAAAACATCTGGAAGAAGAGAAAGTATTTATAGTTGCAAGTTTTCTAAAGGAAATGTTCCAAGTAAAGAGAAGTTGGGTGGAAACCTGCCTAAAGTTTGGTCAAGCTGAGGGGAACGATGCCCATCTTGGTCATGGAATATAATGAAGAGCTGTTAAAAGCCATGAGTCCTCTTCCCAAGTGAGTACACTTATAAAATAGAATAGAAATATAATCTTTGGTCTAAACAACATCAACTCCCACTGCTGATTTGAGCACCTGGGTTTCTGTTTCTAGGACCAGCTATCCTCTAGTTTAAGTCCTTGTGGTTTGAGTGGAGGATAGAGAGCACATGCTCAACTCTATGGCCTCAAAGATTGGTTAAGAAATGAACACTCAATCCAACTGGCCCAATTTGGAGGTGTTCAGGAAAAGGAATCCTTATTTTCTCTTGGACATGAATCAAGAACAATCTAAGACTGGATTGCTAGGCTCCATCAAGTGGAGAGAGCCTACCGAAGAGTCAACGCAGCACAAAGGAAAGCAGACTTAGGGAACTTAGAGTCCTGATGCTATCAGGGAAGCCTCTGGATCTAGGCACGCCTAGCACTAACATCATTTTTAAATGAAAATAAATGCATTCCCTGTTTTTTTAACTTAAACCAGATTTAGCTAAGTTTTATATTTTCAAATTAATGAGTGAGAGACAGGAATAGAATTTAAAGTATTTCCTTAATTTTCTAATTTTTGAACCGTGGAAGGATATTGCATTGTCAACATATTAAATATTGTACAAGCATGCTCCTGAGCAGAACACAATGTGTAGGATATTGAGACATGCTTATCACCAGAGTCTACTATACAGCTCAACCCAAAGTAAGATGAGAAGGGGCTGAGGACAGTGAAATTCTATGCATGCTTGAGTCCAGTTAAGGACATTAATCCTTTCAGATATCTTCAGGAGAATACCTGTTTTGTACTTTGTGCTACCGGGCAATGCAGATTATTCTCCCAAAGCACACCAGGCTTTAACAGCAGTAAGCTGGGAGTGCTTAAGATTTACGATGTCATGGTAATGGACTATTGCCTATGCCCAGCTCTACTTGCAGAAAGGAGATAATCCAGTATAACCTAGTTCCTCAATGGTCACCTGCCTGCAGCCTTAAGGAACTCCTTCAGCATTACATTCTGACAAGATATGTATCCTCTGGACAGAATAATCAGGACAGAGCTGGGTAAAACTTACCAATGTGTTCAGTTCAGGTACAGTTAAGTGCAACAGTTCTATATATATATATATATATATATATATATATATATATATATATATATAAACTTCTTCCATTATCTTGGGTGAGTCTAGTTTACTGAAACCCTAAAGAGTAACTCTTTTATCTATTTCCAGGTATCCTTCCAATTATTTTAAAGTATTTTGCCAATCAATTTTAATCAATTATTTGACAAGTCCCCAACCCATGACTGGGAGATCAATGCAGGACTCAAGGGTTTTATTTTTCCAGGTACCTAAAATTTATTCAGCCCTTAGATGAGGTAGTATAATAAATACATTTTTTTTTAGATCCTTGCAATTAGTATTCCCAGAAACCCTATGATGGAACAACTGTTATTATCTGTTTTAAAGAAGAGGAAATCAAGGCTCAGAAAATGTAAATCCTTGTCTCAGAATCAAACAGCAAATAATTGGGAAAATTCTTTCAGAGCCCGAGTTCTTATCCACTGGTTCTTTGATACTTCTATGAAAGTTATAAATATCTAGAGGCTTATATTAGTTTTTTAATTGCTGCTGTAAAAAATTACCATAAACATAGAGCTTTAAAAAACATAAATTTATTACATTATAATATTCAAGGTCAGAATGCAAAATTGGTGTTACTGGGCTAAAGTCAAGGTGTTGTTGGCAGGACTGTGTTTCCTGAGGAGACTTTAGTGGAAAGACCATTTCTCTGAGTTTTCCAGCTTCTAGAGGCTGTTCACATCCCCTGACTTGATTTTCAAAGCCAGAATGAGCTGCCTCCTCTTTCTCATATCGTATCACTCTGATACTTTTGCCTCCCTCTCCTACCTCTTTTCACCTTTATTGAGGAAATAAAAGTAGTATACATTTGTGGTATATAATGTGATGTTCTGATGTAGGTATATATTTTGAAATGATTACAATATATCTGGTTAACATATCTATCAACCAATAAAGTTACCACTGTGAATACATGTGTGAGTGGTACAAAAACAAATATTTAAGGAATCATCTGGGATGCTTATATTTATTTATTTTTGTTAAAGTATAACTGATTTACAGTGTTGTGCCAATTTCTGCTATGCAGCAAAGTGACCTGGAGACACACACACACACACACACACACACACACATTCCCTTTCTTATCTTGCATCAGGGCATATCCTGAGAGATTAGAGTTCCCATGCTATAAAGTAGGACCTCATTGCTTATTCATTCTAAAGGTAATACTTTGCATCTACCACAAGTCTGTTTTCTATGTCTATGAATATGTTTCTATTTTGTAGATAGATTCATTTGTGCCATATTTTAGATTCCACCTAAAAAATATATTGTATAGTATTTGTCTCTTTCTGACTTCCTTCACTTAGTATGAGAATCTCTAGTTGCATCCATGTTGCTGCAAATGCCATCTTGTTCTTTTTAATGGCGTAATGGTGGAGTAGTATTCCATTGTGTATGTATACCACATCTTCTCAATCCATTCATCTGTCAGTGGACATTTAGGTTGTTTCCATGTCTTGGCTATTGTGAATAGTGTTGCAGTGATCACAGGGTGTGCATGTGTCTTTTTGAATTATAATTTTTTTCTGGATATATGCCCAGGAGTGAGATTGCTAGATCACAAGGTAGTTCTAGATTTAGTTTTCTGAGGAACCTCTGTACTGTTTTCTATAGTGGTTGGACCAGTTTACATTCCCACCAATAGTATAGAAGGGTTCTTTTTTCTCCACACCCTCTCCAGCATTTATTTGTAGACTTATTAATGATGGTCATTCTGACTGGTATGAAGTGGTACCTCATTGAAGTTTTGATTTTGGTATGCTTATTTTATTTTAGTTTTTCTTTTTATGGCCACACCAGCATATGGAAGTCCAGGGTTAGGGGTCAAATTGGAGCTGCAGCTGCAGGCCTATGCCACAGCCACAGAAACAGAGGATCCAAGCCATATCTGTGACCTAAACCACAACTTACAGCAACACCAGCTCCTTAACCCACTAAGCAAGCCCAGGGATTGAACCCACATCCTCACAGAGACAACATCAGGTTCTTAACCCATTGAGTCACAATCAGAATTCCTTGGTATGCTTTTTTTTTTTTTTCCTTTTTGCCTTTTTGCCATTTCTTGGGCCCCTCCTGCGGCATATGGAGGTTCCCAGGCTAGGGGTCTAATCAGAGCTGTAGCCACCGGCCTACGCCAGAGCCACAGCAACAAAGGATCCCAGCCGTGTCTGCGACCTACACCACAGCTCACGGCAACGCCGGATCCTTAACCCACTGTGCAAGGCCAGGGATCGAACCTGCAACCTCATGGTTCCTAGTCAGATTCGTTAACCACTGCACCACGACAGGAACTCCAGTATGCTTATTTTTAAAGGAAGTTTCTGAGGCTCTAACTCAGCAATCTTGAATAAGAGAGAAAGAGCATGAATTAATGTTGAACATAATTCTCCAAGTGATTTTTTTTAATGCAGATGATCCACAAGCCACATATTGAGACACATAGAGAAACACTCTGAAACTATTCCACATTTAAGGACCCTCATGATAACACTGAGTCCACCTGATACTCCAAGATAATGACTCCTTCTCTCATTCAGCTGATTAGTGACTTTAATCTATTTGCAAACTTAATTTCTCTTTGCAAGGCATTTAACACATTCACTCATTCATGAATACCTTTGGTAGGTTGTTATTCTGCCCACTTCTAGGCTCAAGATCTAGAGTTACTGGAGTGACCAACTCCCACCTCCAGGGCATCCCCTGCTTCTGAAGACACAGAACATAGAAAGGCTTTTCCTGGGGCAAGTGTGGTTGCTCCTTTAATTACTTATTCAAAATAACTGGCTTCTAAAATATAATGAGCCAGAATTCTTTTTTCCTAAAGCAAAAAATAGTTGAGGAATGTGAAAAGCCAGTACAACATGAAAGAAAAAAAGAAAAATAAGTATAAAATGGCAGAGGGGGTTTTCCCCTCTCCATTCCTGTGGTTTGAATCATCTGAACTGAGGATTTAATACAAGAAAGCATGGATAGCCATATGTACAACACGAATACCCTTCACACAGCAGATTTCCTGCCCTAGGAACTATTTGCTGCATGTTCATGGAGGCAAATCAAGTCCTAGGGCTACAAGTTTTCCACAATTTCTGTGGCTTATATTTGCCTGGAGGAGCATGGAAAACAGATAGTAAGTCCCTGGAGAAACCAATCTTCCTGCCTTTTAGAGAGATAGAGGTTTCTGAATGGAAGTTCCTACACCCAAGACCTTTTGGATCTGAAGCAGTATAAAGCTTCAAAAGTGCAAGAGCATCCTGCACCACAAACTTCTGCAGAGTTGCCAGCCTCACTGTATAGTAGGAGCTGTGAGGATCAGGGTTCCCATTTCCCCCTAAGAACTTGCATAATGCCACCTTAGGGCAGCCCTGTCCATTCAGGCCTCTCCACCCCAGGAAGTGCCGCGGTGCTTTCCATGACTTCCTTTAGTCTTGAAAATTTACCATTTTGTGTTGTTGTATTCATGTAAATATAGAAAGAGAGAATATATAGAGAGATGGAGTGTTCTTAAGATATGCCAGACTCTGTGGTACAATCTTTTTATGGGGAGTACCACTTAATAATAATCCTCTGAGGTATGTTATACTAGTGTCCCCATGTTAAATATAAGGAAAACTCAAGCTCCCAAATAACTTGGCCAAAATCACAGAGGTATATAATGCATGCATACAGCTGTATCCTTATATTTGCTCTTTTTGTTCCTGCCACCTAATTTGGGCAAAAATCCTCAATATAGACAGTGACTAAATGGTAGAGCTACCATAATTGATTACATCTGAAAGTTAAATAGGTGACTTTTATTCATTATGCTTGGGCAAGAGGAATGAACTGGAACAGTCCCAGACAAAATAGGACATGTTGCCATTGTACTCAGAGGCTACTCTTTTAACTGTACTCTACATTGATGTCAGACTTTACGAGCTGTAAAACTTTTCTCATATAGTCTCTCCTTTGACCTTCACACCAACCTTCTGAGGAAGATGGAACACTAGTCTCAAAATGCTTAAGAGACATTCAGGCTGCCTCAGGCCCAGACAAGGACCGAATACCTTACTCCAAGTCCAATGCTCTGCTGATTGCATCTTAACACCCTCTCCAAAGCAATGTGTTTGGAGGGACATTTTCCCCATAACTGATCAAAGGTGGAAATTTACAGACCTGGAAACAGGTTTTTACAGGAGACACTTGGGCCAGGGTGTGTCTTTGGTTCTCCTGTGGCAACACAAGGCTACTTACTTCCTTCTAGCTAAAGGCAGACCTTCTCTTTAACCTAACTCATACTGAATGAACTGGAGTCATGTCAGAATGGGATTGAGTCTGCAGCATTACAGGACCCTGGAGATTTGGGGCATAAGAACTCATCTTCCCATGACTATTTGAAATTTAAAATTTCCTTTAATTTCATATTAGTTTCTTTTTGTCTGAGAAGTAAAGCTATATATATTATATATACATATAATATGTATTACATATGTATGTAAAATGTATGTGCATGTGTGTATAAATATGTTTCCATGTATCATTAATTATATATAATTTTAAGTAACTGTATTATATGATCCTGTTGTCATAAGATTATTCAGTCTATGTGTATACATCCATTCATTCATCTATCTGTTTATTCCTAATGAACAAAGTGGTGGCTAGAATAGTTTTCAGCAAACTAAAATACTAATGTTTTTCTTTTGGTTGGGAAAAGCTATTTTGAGAACTTTTTTTATGTTTAATTTTTTACTTTTCTACCCAGCTTAAAATTGCAAAATGAAAGTGTTAAATTTTTTAAAGATGTAAATTTTTTAAAAGAAAAGACAGTGTTTTCAAAGGCAAGTGTTTAATTAATGAAGGCTCCATACCTTACTCCCTGTATGGGTTTCCAAATTCATTCCCTACTTCAACTTGGGTTTACCGTAAATTTCTCTGCCAAGAACAGTATTAGTTTAAGTCTGTTGCCCTAGCAAAATTATTAACAATATGCTTCCTCTCTAAAAATTTCCTTGTTTGGAAATAAATATATGGTCATTATGGTAGGTTGGGTTCTTTAGGAGATGGACTCTGATAAAAGGTTTACTGTACAAGATATTTAGATGGAAATGCCCTTGTAACCTTCACCTGGTGGAAGAGAAGAAAGTGGCAGGATTAAATGGAAACTGAGCTGGGATGGCCTTGGCTGATCCCATAGGGAGCTCTGGAGTTAGAAGGGCCCTTCAGAGTGGCCCCCAAAGGGGTGAGATGAACTGACCAGTCCTTGGATGTGGGCCACCTTGAAAGGAGCCTGTCTTCTGCTGAAGGAATTACTAAAGGGCCTCTCTGCTGACAGCACTTAGAGGAGTTGTCATAAAAGGGAGATCCATTAGCATTGTTCTGCTCTCAGTGAAAACTATGCTGATAGTTTTATGAGGCCCAAGCACTTCTCCAGGAACCAACTTGGTTGTCCCATTTCACTTCAGTGGAGAGGCATTGTCTCTAAAAGTAGCTACCTAATAAGAAGGGATCCCAGCAGACTGAGGTTGGAGTGAGATACCCTTCCTAATGGTTCTGAGGATAATTGTGGTCATAGTGGTTAATAAAAGTCACTTAGGTTGCACTGGGTTCCTTTGTTGTAAATTCCCTAGTAATTATGCCTTGTAATTGCACAAAAAGGACAAAGGTTTTCTCTGAAGTCCTTTCAGTGGAAGACTTTCTCTGCCGGGGAGAACAGCCAAGCTCGCACATCCCCATTCCTTTCTTTGAGCAGGTTAATGAGAGGGTTTTGTCATTTTTTTGTTTTGTTTCGTTTTTTCATGCTTGTAAGCAAGTATTAGTATCCAACTCCACTCATTGGGCTAAAGAGCCCTGCAGTGTTAGTAAAAACTTGGCTCCAGGTAGCACACTACCTACACTTAGAGGTTTATCATCCAGTAGCCTCAACTCCAGGCTCTAACAATGTGCAGAAGCTTAATGTTTTTTAATACACACACACACACACACACACATATCCACGCAACACCATCACCCTGAACATACTAACATCAGTGAAGAAGTAGATTATTGTTACCCTGATGGCCCTTGGGGTTCAGGACCCTAGAAGGATCCTTCAACTTTCAACTTCATCTTTTTCTTGATTGAGATGTTTTCAGTTAGATTCAAGGAGACCTCAGATTAGGGGAAGGATTCTTTTAGACTTCTGTATTTCAGGTCTTTATTAAAAGATGTGTCTGGATTTTTCTTTTCTTTCCTTACATTCTACTTTTTCCCCTGCTCATTCTGAATTTATTCATTTGTTAGTAAGACTACTCTGACGAGTAAGCCTAAAAGTAGATAGTATTATCACATCCATTTGAAAAATGAAGGCAGCCAATCTCAAAGATGTTAAATAACTTGCCCAAAGGTTACTCATCCTGAGATGGAGCCTGGGTTCAAATCAGGTCTGTCTGGCTCCAAGGCTCATTCCCTTCATCAGCAAGATACACTGTCTTCCATGATGAAAGAGTCACAACTTAAAATGGGCAGTTTTGCAAAGTGGAGGCTCTCCCTCCCTATTCTGTTTCATTGACACTTGGAAAACAGTTGATTCAGCTTGTAAAGATTGATTGAAATATGAATGCTCTGGAGGAAACTTTTGAAGAACCCAGGTTCATTCTGGGTAGTGGCAATGTGTGGTTCATCCAACTCAAAATAATTGATTTTGTGGTAATAATCAGTTCTTTTCAGGGTGGATTGTATAGTGGTTAGAATAGCATCCAGGGAAATATGTTATTTCGCAAAGGATCATTAGAGCTTTAGAGAAAAATGACCCATCATTTGTCTTTAATTCCAGTTTTTTTTTTCCCCTCTGGTTCCTAATTTGGACCCAAGATTTCCTCATTAATAGTATAAATGGGATTAATGACTTCATACCAGCAGAGAACATAAAGTACTTAAGAGCTCCAGCCATATGACATATTATTGTAATAGCAAATGGGGAGGTATTTAGCATTTATATAGTACTTTATTTGCAGCGTGCCTATTCTGATCGCATATTCACACACACATTATAACCCTAATGATCACTTTGTGCTTTTCTATTTGTTATGCTTGTATGTATTTGCAGCCATTTAAAATGTATAATATTAAGCAAAATTAATGCTCATGAAAGCCCGCAGCTGCCTGCCCTGTGTGGTCTAGTGATTCATTTATTCATAGAGCCTTTGCCTCCCTTGTTGAGGATTTTAACCCAAATCTCCCAACAGGCTGAGTGGCCTGTTTGGGATTAGGGACTCTAGATCAGTCATCTTCTGTTGTGGAGACTTGAATGATGCCCTAAGGTTACTTGTTCACCAGGGGGCTTCTGTTTAGGGCAGCTTCTCAGCTTCTCCAGTGAGAGGTCTCTATTTCTGGCTGCAAATACCATAGCCAACACTCTCTTTAAACAGGCTTAGACTTTTCTTTAAACAGGCTCAAGTTCAACTGAACTACTCCCAGATGCTCTCTAGAAAAATACAAAGTGGATTATGGTGTTTTGTCACCCTTTCCATTGAAAGCCATTCATGACTCTTCCAGTTTCTATATTTAAGTGGTGATGATGATGATATAAGAATATTAACAGCAGTAATAATAATAGAATAATAAATATTAATCAGTGGGTAGGCACTTTATGTAGTCTGTCTTATTTACTCCTTAGAAAGCTTTTTGGGTTAATTATTAATATTATTTCACTTTTAGGGAGGAGAAAGGGGAAGCTTACAGGGTTTAACTGACTTACCTGTGGTCCCATATCTAGAAAGTCCTATTCTAGTATTCAGATTCAGGCAAAATGGACTTCAAATCCACTATAGACCTTTCATTCCACCTCAAATCACTTGAGTCTCACAATCAGGAAGAGGATTTCATGCTGGTCATTGAACACAGGCAGTGTCATATATGAACCACTTTTTTCACTCAAATTCTTCTGATGCTTTTGGTGAAAAGTCAAGAAATCACCCTTAGTGATACATATCTCTCAGCTTCCCACATTTTTGTACTCTTCATTTTTTTTCCTTTTAAGAGTGATTACCTCTTTCTCATCATTATGTTTTCCCTGTTCAGTTTAGAATTCAGAGTTTATAATTCATTTCTTTCTATTTCATATTTTAATAGGATTTATGTGTCTTGGGAGTGTTGCTGTTTAATGATGTATTTGAAATAATAAGATATTACCTGGCAAGTGGCCTTATATTTTTATATAAAGAACATGAATTTCATTGACATTTGGGAAATTGCAACCTCTTGTTTGTCTTTCCTCTACCCTCTTACTTCTGGCTATCTAGCTTCCTCTTAAGAAGGTGATCTGGGATGTTGATTCATACTAGCTGTGACCACCTAGTAAGGCAACTCGGTCAGTGAACTGGCATTGATATGACTGCATATGAATGGAGGGAGGGTAGTGTTTATATTAACGTGTCAATAGTGGTAGAGTTTTAAATAAAAGTAATAATATATTTTTTTATAATATGCTTACTAGTTTTCAGACAAGATCGTAAGCTCTCGCCACAATATTTCCAACTCTGATCTGGTTGTTTCTACATATGCACCTAGGACATAACAGTGAAGTCTCACCTGCATGGGGCCATGTTGCCAGGAAGGTCTCCCATGTGATGATCAGCCAGAGGTACCACACCCTCTGCTTACAGGCAAAGGGACTCTGATAGAGAGTTGGCCCCTCACTCTAGGGATAACGTTCCCTCCCATTGAGGTGAGACTTTACCTGGCTTCCAGAGATAAGGTGGCAGAAAGAAAGGGGGGTTCCTAAACCACAGCCATTGCTGAGGGAGCAGTTTTCTGTCACAGACTGAAGGAATCTGCAGGTACAGCTTCTCCTTTGGCAAAACTAACTCTTCCCTTCAGTTCTAGTGAAAGACCAGTGTGTCCCATGTGACGAAGGAGGGAGGACCTCTTTTTGAGCACTGTGTACTAGGCACTTTTAGACTTACCTAAAAAACTAACCTTTTTGTTTTCTTGTTTAGAGGTGGGTGTTGAAACACTGCTTTATGAGGCAGACAGATGGAAGGAAACTCTAGAGACCTCACTTTGCAGAAGCATTGCCATCCTTGGCTTTCTCATGGCTTTCATCACCCAAGGGTAGGTTTTAGAAGGAAGCCTCCTGAACTACTCCACTCTAGAATGCTTCCACACACACAGCTGGGAGTTGCCAAGTCTGGAAGGAAGATGTTGCCTAAGCTTTTTCTCCCCAAAAATATTACTGAATTCTCAGCATGGGCTTGAAGCTCTCTTTTAGTTAATCACTGTTCCTTTTGATTTAGAGGTGAGAAGCTCACATGGCTCTGAGTTTCTTTTACTATCATCTCCCCAACCTCCTGAAAAAAAATCAAAAGAGAACACACATGTGACTGAGTAATGTCCCCATGGTCTGGGGTTGTGTGTCACATGCCTGTTTTATAGTGTCAACCCCTGTAAATGCTTCTTGGAAAAGTCTGTGACGCTTTTAGGGCTTCTGTAACACAAGGTCTCAGATAGCTACCATTTGTAGCACCAAATCAGAGTGAATAAGTTCCTCAGATTTAAAATCTGTTGTGACCCAGGGAAAGATCATTCAAAGGGTCTGGAGATTCACCAGTCTTCCTGTTCTCAATAGGAAGTAAGCTAAAAAGGTCAGTGAGTGAAAAGTAACAGCATGGTGAATTTCACAAATCCGTCAGCAACCTTAACTCTGCATATACATGACAGAGAGCAAATCATTTTTCCTGTAACTTTAATTTGAACCGTACTCTGTGTCATAGATAAACTACTTCCCAGGTGGGAGACACACTTAACAGAAGACATGGATGTGTTTTATTTTAACTTTAATCTACTTCTAATTCAGTGGTTCAGGTGAAAACCACTTGAAAGCCAAGCATCAGGTTAAGAAATAATCTGTAATAGGTGAGTGCAAACCTCTTTTGATTATGCCCAATGAGACATAATGGGTAATATTGACAATACCTTGAATTACATTGATTTTCCAATCCAGCTGAAAACCTTGACGACACTTTTATTTTCACCTGTACTATTCCTCTTTTTTTTTTTCATGAAACAATTTGTAATGTTAAAAAAAAATAATAATAAAACAAGGTAGATATAGGACCAGCTCCTTGCATGCATCTATGCTGTTTGCCTGCAGGAAAGGCACTTGGTTATATGCCATCTGCAAAGGCCTCAGCGTAGTGGTCAGCTACCGATTACCAGCTATGTGGGGCTTCCACATACTGACAGGCAGGTTGTACATCACACAGGTGCACCCAGCCAAAAAGAAATAGCATCTGGAATCCTGCCTGTACTCCATTTGCCAACCTGGCAACCCAAAGGAAGGGGCTTCTTTTTCTAATTTATACAAACACCACTGTATGAGCAAAAAGAAGTCAGCTACCATGTTCAAGGAACAGACTAGATGCTCCATGGACTTTATTTAACATATGCAAAACTCATACACAATATTTATTCATGTATTCACACTACAGATATAGTAACCTGAGCTCAAAGAAGTGAAACAACTAGCCAGAGACACATAGCTACCAGGTGGCCATGTTGGATTTCGGTTTCTGGTCTATGCCACTGCAGAGCTTGAGGCTTATTTACTTCATTGGGTTGTGAGGCCTCTACTGCCAGTCAGAAACGATTTCCTAGGGAAAGTTGCTGTGTCATGCCTGAGACGAAATGGACTCTGTGACTTGCCTAGCCAGTTGCAGAATTTTTTTTTCTTATTTCTCCGAATCACTCTCACACTATCAGCCACTGTGCACTGGCTCTTCAAATTAAAAAAAAAAAATTACTGCTTAAACTCTACTTTCAGGATGAACACAGGGATACTTTGCTAGTCAGGACTCATTTTGTAGCAAGAAAGAGAACTCCAATGCAGAGAAGGGAGCATCGTGATGTCTCAAGGGAACCCAAGGAAAGCTGAATACTGACTCTCAGGAAGACTTGAATTCCCCTTCTTCTCATGGCTTCTGTGGACTTCTTCCCTCACATCTACATTCCATTTTCCTCAGTTGCTTCCTCTGGAACAGTAATCCTTCATTCAAGCACTTTCACATGTTCTAATACTAGGAGACCTTATGCTTGACTTTGCAGCAACTCTCACATTCACCATTTGGAATTTAATTCTGATTCTTCCAATTCAAATTGCCAGCCTTGGAGATCCCAGTGACATTTTTCTTTGCATTCTTTCCATTCTGCTCAGGTATCTTCTCCTGTTATATTTGGGTGGATCTGATTTTTATAGAGATTTGGTTGGAGAAAGGGATGTTGGATTGAAGCATATGTTATAAACACAAGGTGCCAAGAGTTGAGAGCCCACATTAGTGAACATAGATTGGCAGTTTCCTAAAATATATTTTAGGTACTTTCCAGATTCTTGAGCTGATATTACACTTAGGAAGGGTCATTAATAGATCTGAACCATGGCAAAGGCTATAATAATTAAAATCTTATTCCAAGGATGTGTTTGCAAGATAAAAGAATAAATAAGTCTTAGGGTAAGGACGAAGAGAATGGAGGTGCTCTTAGATTTGGGAAGGGGGAAGGAAATCTGGCCATCCATCTTTATTTTTTGGTGCCCATACTAATACTACTTCTTTAAATACTCTAGTTCCACTTAAGATCAGCACCTGGGGACCAATAGTGCCCTCAGTCACATGCATTTCAGATCTGATATGATGCTAAGCTCCAATTCCGCCCCTCTGCTTAAATCTCCTTTGGCATCAGGTTCCCTCAGTTACAGATGTCTCCACCTTCCCTGGAGTAACCCATTTAAATTGTAGTTCATTCATAGGCTGTTTAGATTGGCCATCAATTTTCAGATGATCTTCTTTGCTCTGGCCTGGCACGCTGTTAAGACACAGCATCTCATCTGGATTCTTAAGCTCTTTCTGGTCATACCTAGGCTTTCTATTTTACCTTTTTTTAAAAAATCTAATGTTTTACTGCACATTTACTTAAGTCAGGTGCTATGGTTAATTCTTCTCTTGTACTAGCTCATTTAATCTTTCAAATGACCCTCTGTGGTGGTTACTGTTATTATCCCTCTTTTCCAGAGAGTGAAGTTTTGGAGAGATAAATATAATATCCAAGATAACCCAGAAACTTTGAGGTGTACTTGGGTTTTGTTTTTTGTTTTTTGTTTTTGTTTGTTTGTTTTGGCCTTTTTAAGGCCACACTTGTGGTTTAGGAAGTTCCCAGGCTAGGGGTTGAATCAGAGCTACAGCTGCTGGCAGCAGCCACAGCCACAGCCACTCAGGATCCAAGCCACATCTGCAATCTACACTGCAGATCATGGCAGTGCCGGATCCTTAACCCACTGAGTGAATGGGGCAGGGATTGAACCCGAGTCCTCATGGATACTAATCGGGTTTGGTTACCACTGAGCCATAACAGGAATTCCTTACATGGGATTTGAACTCAAACTCTGGAGCCTATAATGCGATGCACCACACTACCCTGGTCAGTGGAAAAATACCAAAGGAGAACCCCTAGCATTGCATCTCCAGTATGAGGAGCAACCCACTTCTTCCTCCCATTGTGACGTGTCTAGGAGTTCCCTACCCTCTTGACTTAATTCCTTGTGGGCTTAGGATATCTGGAGTTACAAATCAAATTTTCAAATACTTGTCTGGAAGGATCTATGCTATACTTCAGCTTTTATAATCATCAAAGGAAAGCTGTTACTGTAATGAGTGTGTGTGTGTGTGTGTGTGTGTGTGTGTGTGTATGTGATATGTATATGTTCCTGCTTGCTTTATGCTCACCTTCAAGCCTTTTTTCCTAGAAGAAGGAGACTTGGAGTTGTTTCTCTGAGCTTTAAACTAACTGTAAATGATTGGACTCCTCCAATGCCTAGGTTTAGTCTGAAGCAATTAGCACTTGAACAAGTAAGTGTATTATTACCTGGCCCATTGATTTCTTCTGATGATTGATGATAGATCTACTTAAGGCATTTGATGATGGCAATCACAATGATGATAATTTGGTGTTGATCATAATAATAGTATGTTATTTTTATTGTTTGACCCTGCCTAAAACCTCTCAATTCCTGTTCCCGTGTAAATGGAGCTCTGTGTAGTGAAAAACCTGGCATCTGTCACTTCCCTTATATAATATTGATCATTTTAAGCCATCTGATTCAAATCAGATGTCAGTAACATGCTTTTTATCACAAATGGGTGATTTGAAACAAAAACAAAAAAAACAAGGCAGACTTCTTTGCCCCTACTAACCCCCTCATCTTCCCAGCCAAGTAGTCTGAAAACTACTCAAGTCATTCTGGACTGTATTGGCCAAGATGGATGACAAGAGAAAACAAACCCAGGATGGCTCTGAGCCACATTTTAAAAACAAAGTGATGTCTAAGCCAGTTCCTTTAAGCCAGTTCCTGTGGCTAAGATGAAGACAGTAGGATTAACTATACCTCTGTATCTCAACACCTTTACCCCCACCACACACACACATACCTGTTCCTGTGATCTATTGCTGCTACTCAAAAATTTAGTAGCTTAACACATGACAACCACGTAATTATAGCTCACACTTTAATGGACCAAGAAATCAGGCAGTGCTTGGCTAAGTGATTCTTCTGCATCATGTGACATTAGTAAAAGTCACTTCCGGTATACAGCTGGCAGACAGTCTGATATAGAGGGTACATTATGGTTTAACACATATGTCTGGCACCTTAGAAAGGAAGATTGTCTGGGATGCTGAGCTTGGTGGGACTGCAGACTAAGAACCCATGTATGATCTCTCCAGCATGGCAGGGTTGGGGCAGCAGTTAGACTTATGTGGTGTCCTAGTGCTCCGAAAGTTTGTCAATGAACAAGAAAGGCATTGCATGGTCTTATGTGACCTGGACATGGAAGTCATATAACGTCACTTCGGCCCATTTACTTGGTTGAAGCAGTTACAAATCTATTCAGATTTCAGGACATAGACCTCACCTCTGAATGAGAGGAATACTAAGGAATGTGTGGACGTGTTTTACAATTATCACACTCATGTTTACACATTATTTTCTTCCAAATATCAAGATCTAGATATTATCAGAAAAATCATCTCACAGATAAAGGCATCAAAGTCCACATCTTTTTCCAATGCCTTGCTTTCAGAAGTAACTTCTTTCTGTCTTCTCCAGTTTCCTAGGCTACAATAAAAAAAAAAACAATTTCTAGCTAAATATCCAGTCTGGACCTGACTCTGCTAATTTGGGATTATGCAGTAATATATGGGATGGGACATTTACCAGGCTAGCTTCAATGTTCTCACCCTCAGAAAGGAAATGAAAACACACACCCTTCTTTCCTCATACGTTTTTCTAAGAAGTGAATAATGTATCAAAATGCTCAACAGCTACACAGGTACTGTTGTATATATTTGATATAAATTATATTTATATTTGATATAAATTTAAAGAGAGAGAGACGTGGCTTTCTCTTTAATCAACTAAGACAAGTCTTGACTTTTTGAAAACACAAGAAGTAACAAATCTGCCCTTTTCACACTTGCATTTCACTTAATGCTATGAGTTCTGCCCTTTCCCTTCCTCAGGGCTCTTTTGTCTTATTTCAGACTTGTCAGGTACCATGTAATGTTGGAATAGTCTAAAGAAGCAGTTCACTTCTGCGGATGGTTAAGTGAGTTACCTAACCCCTTATCTCATTATTTCTTCAAACACTTTTACAAGTAAGTGTGATTATACACATATCACAGGTTGAATTTGAACAGCCTTCCATGGGACCTCGAAGGGATCTTGCGCCCTTAGAAAACATGTAGGATAGATTTGAGACCAGTGAAATGTTGATATTTCCCCAAAATTTTATTAGTAACTGGCTGCTTATTATTTTGTACATGAGGCAGTGTCCTCCTACAGGAAAGAGATTGGTTTATTTAAACAAGATTCAACTATATTCCATTAATGTGGTTTAGAAGATCAGAGAAATAGCATACTTTCACACAATGTTAAGATCATGGACCCTAGACTAAGAAAAACCTTGGCTTAAATTTTGGTCCCTCCAATTACTAGTCATATTGCCCTGCAAAGTTATTAATTTTCTAAGTTTCAATTTCCTCATCAAAATAAATGGCGATTGGAATAATATTCTCAAAAGATTATTGTAGGACTAAGTGAAATACATCAGTTAGCATCGTGCCTGGCATTAAGCAAATACCCTCCAATACAATACAATACAATACAATAACATCAATTAGTAATATTAATGTTTATATGTAATGGTGAAAGATCTTTTTCTGTGCAAGACACCCAGGTATCTCCATCTTTCATTTAGCTCCATATAAGCTTTGTCCTATTTAGTTTCTCTCACCCAGTTTCCCTGGGGACTTCCTGAAGGTCAGGGCTGCATTTATAGGGAGCTGTCCTCAGTGAATCAGGCAGAGCACAGGAGATTGTGATTGCATTAGACTGGCGCCTGAATCAGCAAGGCCAAATCTGATCATCGGCTAATCCAGAAAGCCTGCCCCTTCAGAGGCACAACCTGGCTGATCTCTGCCAAGACAGGACCCATCTTGTTTTCTTCCAACAACAGCTTATTCATAATTGATAAAATCCAAGGACATCCCCATCATCCACCGCCCTAATTTAATGAAATATATTGTTAACTAAAACAGTGGTGCTTGAAATGGCTATTGACTCCTACTTTCATCTGGAGACAAACTAATTTCCTTTGAATGGGGATTTCACTGACAGAATGAGATAAACATCCAAGCACCTCTCTTCCTGGTTCATCTGAAGCATGATGTCACAGTTGCTTAAAGCAACCAGACCTTGACAACTTAAACACGCCAAACTAAGAAAATGTTCCTTATGAGACTTCCACAAAGAGGAAAACAGGCAGATACCCAGTCTTGTGGCTTCTAGTTGGAACCAACATCCTCCTACCATTGTCAGACTTAATGTGTTGCTGAGCAAGAAAAGAGGAGGGCTGCGTTTATCTATTTGCTTCTCAAATATCATTAGAAAATAAAATTTATAGATCCTGGGGAGAAGCAAAGGATATAACTGAAGTGGGCAATTAGCCAAGAAACCAGTGTATTAGTCTATTGCTGTGTAATAAATTACTACATATTTAGCAGTTTAAAATAAGGCTTATTTATGAGCTTACAGTTCTGAAGGTCAGAAATTCAGACACAGTGTAACTGGCTTCTCCGCTCAGGATGAAGTCAAGGTGTCAGGCTGCATTCTGATCTGGAGGCACTTCCATTTTACACAAGTTCTTTCAGCTGTAGGACGGAGGTCCCTGTTTCCTCATTGGCTGTTAGTAGGCATCCACTATTAGCTCTTAAAGGCTGCCCATATCCCATGGCAAATGGTACTCTCCATCTTTAAAACTAGAAGAAGAATTTCTCATGTGTTAAATCCCTCTTACACTTCTAATTTCTGACTTTTTTTAAATCTCCAATTTCTACCCTTAGATTTAAGGAGTTTTTGTGATTTTTGTTAGGCTCAACCAGACTGTCTTCCTATCTTAAACTGAGTGAAGGCCATAATTATACCCATCAAATCCCTTTATGTCGTTATCTACATTAATGTTTGACTGGATATCTCAGAGAAGATATGTGTACAGCAGGTGTTAGGAATTTTGGAATCCTGCCTACTATACCAGGGCTATGGGTTATATGAACACCAGGCCTCTTATGTCATCTCAGAGCAAAGAACTTTTGAAGAAAGTTTGCGTATGGTCTTATCCAAAATGTCCATAAGACATTTGGTTCATGAGACATAAGACATTTAATCCATCTCAAAATGTCCTTGATATTTGAACCTGTCCAAAACCATTTGTCATGTACCAAATATGCTCATGGATGTTTTGGACAGAACTGGATTTCAAAACCCTTTTGATGTGGACCAAATGTCTTATGGATGTTTCGGATAGGACCAAATGTCTGTGTAAGGCTTACAGAAGAATCAGCTTCAGACTTTTGGTGAATGTTCCCAGTAGCCAGTACCTCAGAAATTAAATAAATGCTTTCTAGTTCATTTGAGTGGTCCTAAAACATTTTATACATTGAATATATGACTCAGAAATTATTTGAACCAAATAAAGGCAAGAGAATGTCCTTCAAAAGCACAATTACTTTGCAAACTAGAATGTAAGCAACATCACAATTCAATGAACTAATAATAATAATAACTATAATAAATATGTAATTACATATTTCAATTTCTATTATCTTATTAGCTTTCTTCAAAAGTTCGAATAAGATAGGCAAGATGAGGTGGTTTATGATCTCTAAAAGTATGAACCAAACACCAGTAATAATAGGTGCCTCAGGGTTAGTGTGAGAGAAGATGAATGTCAGAAATACAAATTCATAAGCTATATCTCACAGTCCACTGAAGGAGAATCTCTATGGGTCTGGCTTATGAATCTGCATTTTAACCAAGCTTCAAAATTGATTTGCAATTGAGGATGGCAAATATTTCTTTCCCTTACAGAGCTCCCTTAGTGTAATTTTTAACTCTTTTCCCTGCCTCTTTACTCCTTCTACCAAAAGGCATCTAGAATAATACGTTTTTCAATAAAGTTGTAAAGTTGGGAAGAATAAACTAAGCATGCTTGGCTTAACTCATTTTCTTCTTTTTTAGGAGAACCTGCCCATGGGGAGGGCATAACCTCAGTTGTTCTCCTGAGGCTCTTTCTCCATACCCTACATAAATATTGAGGCTGCCCTGTCCCAAATGATTGGATTATAAATCTACCTAATTCTTCTATTTCTGTGGTTATTTGTCACAATCATTTGGTTCTTATATTGAGCTATGTCCTCCTACTTAGCCTGTTTTATAATGAAAATATTACTTCAAGCTCTTATAGCCTTGCTATTTTACTTTACTGTTCATTTGTTTTCAGAACCCAGGCAGGGCAGAAAGCTCTTTTTTTTTTTTGTCTTTTTTTTGCCTTTTCTAGGGCTGCTCCCACGGCATATGGAGGTTCCCAGGCTAGGGGCCGAATCTGAGCTGTAACCACGGGCCTACGCCAGAGCCACAGCAACGCGGGATCCCAGCCGCGTCTGCAACCTACACCACAGCTCACGGCAAGGCCTGATCGTTAACCCACTGAGCAAGGCAGGGACCGAACCCGCAACCTCATGGTTCCTAGTCGGATTCGTTAACCACTGCGCCACGACGGGAACTCCAGAAAGCTCTTTTTTATTGGGCCTCTCAAATCCCTAACACCTTTGATTGGTGCTTCCTTCAATCACCCCAAGTTCACTCATCCTAAAAGAGCATTCCTCCAAAAACATATTTTATTTGATCTATTTATCTCCACCCATTCTCTCTGCTTGGAGAAGCATCTACTTTATTACATACTGATAACCTTATTTTTCCCCCAGAGAGAGAGTAAACTGCCATCTTTTCCTATAAATCATAAACTCACTTTCCTCTGACACCTTTCCCTTCCCAGCATAGTGTCCTCAAAATTCTTTTCTCCCTGCCACCCCTTTTGCACTCTAGTAAGGAACATGTTCTTCAAGCAAGATTTTTTTCTTCTCCTTCATTCTTTAAATCAGAATCCTTGCATTTATTTATGTCAAAGTAGGAGACCCTTGGAGCTCCCCAGCTGAGTCTAGTATAGGTAACAGTGCAGGCAGAAGTTTTTCCTCTGAATACATAGTTTCTTATACTCTTTCTTTGACCGATTAACTCTTCCACTCACCTCCCAAAACATGCTACATGAATTTTTTTTTGAAAATTAAGATTTTGTTTTTAATCACCAAATTGTTAGTTCCTTAAAGGCAGGAAACATGTTTTTCCCTTTAATCGTTTGAGAATCTAAGAGTAGAGTAGTTGTGTAACCAAAGGATAGTTAACATGAAATCCCTTGGGATGTCTATTATTTGTAATGATGCAAGTAATACATACAATTGTAGAAAATATGGAAATTTGAAAATAAAATTCATAAACAATGTATTTGCTGTTGTATTTTCCAACACTTTAAATTAGATAAATGCAATTATATAGTTAAAATATCATGATATGAACATTTCTCAATATTATTACAAACATAAAAAGTAAAGATGTTAATATTTGAATAATATTCCAATGGATTTACTAGTAAATATTTTATCACTTATAATTTGACTGTAGATGACCCTGAACATCTTTATGTATAAAAGCCTTTTGAAATTTAGAGAAAAATTTATTAGCATTTACTCCCAATACCAGAGTTGGTGGGTTAAACTTACTACTAATCATGATTTTTTTATAAACTTTTACCGCAATGTTTGCAGCCACTTCCTTTCCTTGCTCTTTGATGTGGGTTTCTTCAGTTTTTAGCATGGCCACCAGAAGTAATATTTGTACATCTATAAATTTATAAATCTTTGCAAATTTGTCAGACAGATTTTTTTAAAGCTTTTATTTGAGATCAGTGGTTTTCTGCACAGTTTTATAAAGTTTGTACACTACACAAAGACTCCTGGGTGAGGGAATAAGTAGGATTTATAGTCTAATGAGTTTTTCACTCACCAAGCTCTTCACGCTGGGCTGTCTCTGCTCAGTGGTTTTCCTTTTTCTCATTTGTTCAAGGGCATCGCCTCTCACCAAGCCATTTGCCCATCTGAAGATGGTACTTCTTCTAATTTGCACAAACACTTCTTGTAGGGAAGAGGGGCCCTGACTGAGATTTTCAAGGTTAGTGGGTCCAATATGTACATTAGGTTTCCCTGGTATTGTTATTTTCTGAAAGAAAGGGTGATCAACCTGTGGTGTTTAGCTTTGGATCAGGGAGCCTTGGTAAACACCAGGAAAAGCTTGGGTTACAAGATATCTATGTTTAGTTATGTTTTGTTTTTTAGCCTGGCAGTTGATATGTTCCATTGTAGATCTGTCTAGCCTTGTCTCTCACTCTGGTACATCAGGGAACTTCACTCACTCAAAATTATGTTTACCACTGTCTTTAAGTTTTTATTTCTTATTCTGCTCTCCTCATTTACTTCTCTTTGTTTTTATAAATCTGTCTCCTCTTTTAAGACTCAGTTGACTCTATACCTGGCTTATTTGGGCAATTCTCCAAAGATCTCTTGTGTTACTGCATGCCTTGTGAGCAGAGTTATTGATTGGCTTTTTTCCTAGAGTATCTTTTCAAAGATACTTTATAATAAGCAGGTTTGGAATACACAAATAGCAAAGAGGATTACCTACAGCCTTAGAAGACAAAAATACTTAACTCCCACTGAAGGGGCTGTTTTGCTTATTGATTATTATAAAAGATTTGTGTTCCTCAAACTTAAGTTTCCCTTTCTGTGCTCTTATAAATATTGGCAATTGAAGGACCCATGCAATACTAACAGTTGTAGGTAATAAATTATCCATTATCTCTGGCCCAGAAATTTCATATCTTTTACCCATGTCCATTAAACCCTGGTTGACCAACTTGTTAGCTTGCAAGTTGGGTAAAATCTCAGATCCTTTACAGTTTTCAACATTTCTGTTAAACTTTTTTCTATTCACTATAGTTATTAATTATCAATGACCTTTTTCTCCTTTGAATGCAAAATATCTATGTCTTTGACAGTTACGTTATGTAGCAGTTAGTGAGCAGGCTCTGGAACCAGATTACTTTGTTTAGGAAATAGGCTCCATCACTTATATGCTGAGAGATCTTGGGGAAATTTCTTAAATTATTTGTAATAATCAGTTTCATTGTCTATAAAATAGTAATAGCAATAGTACTCTTGCCTGGGCTTATAGGGAGAAGAAATACATTAATATGCTTATCACTACAGAACTTGAAAAGTCATTTTGCTGTTTGTTTTGTGTGCATAAATTTCGTTTTGTCAAATGAACTCTAAGTTACCAAGGGCATAATTTTCATTATATCTTTCTTTTTATGTGTATGTGTGCATATGTGTGCATAAACCTAAAAGGGGTGAAACTAGAAGAGGTTTATACATAGCCAGAACCATGGGAACAGCTATTCTGTGATTCTTGAGTATAGAGTGACACTTATACTGAATTAAGGAATAGATGATAGATGAAATTGAATGATTTGGAAGCAATCACCTCTTGGAGAACTGGTCAAGTGAGCATTGACAGTGTTTCTTTCATGAAAGAGGGCCAGCCCAGATTTACCAATGTGTTCTAATAATGCTTTCTCTATGTCATATATATATATATACACACATATATATATCCTAAAGGGAGAACAAACATTAAAAGATACTCCTTTTGCACATAATTAATATTCCCAGCAATTTCCATCCTGATGAAAGAAAAGTTTGGAGAGATATTCACAAACATTTTAGCTGAAACCAATATTTTTGTTTGGTTCCTTTTCAGGCAAGAACCAGGCAGTAAAGCCACTTGTGGCTTAATTTCTAGATCATATTAAAACAAGGTAATTTAATTGCAATTAGTGTTAGAATAATTTATTCATAAACTGCCAGTATATGTATTTATTTCCTATAATCCATTACTCCAGCCTGGTACTATGTGTGCTCGATTAAACTATCAAGTACAAGGTCATTAACCTACAAGTCTGCTTGCCATCATGTTTTTAGATTGCATTCTGTTTGCTCTTTGGTTAGGATTAAATTGTTAGCCCTCCTAGGTCATTTATCTTTAGCTATTTAATTTCTCTGTGATCATCTAAAGGCTCTTATTATTGCTAATTAAACAGGTGTGACCTACTCAGAAAACAGTCGGCTTTCCTGAAACATCTGGTAGGGATCCAAAAGTGAATCAGCTCTCTTTAGTTTTCATTGTTCCTCATAATTGACTCCCATCATTAGTGATTCTGAAATTGTAATACATGTCTGCATGTTCTGGATTATTAGAGTTTTGGTGGCCTATCAAAGACAATTTGGCACATGGGAAAGTACACACATGCAGGCTTTTTTTTTTTTTTTTTTTCCTGAGTCCAAGCTAAGATTACCTTTGATTGGTCAGAGGTAGTCAGCTGAGCATCCAGATAGTGAATCTGGAGTTATGGAGTGAGGTTTCCCAGGCAAATAGCTTCCTATACATGAGGGGGCGCACTTATTTCACTGGCACAGAATGCTTGTATGCCTAGTCAAAGTGACTCTTCTATGTGTCTTTCTGAGTATACTTGTTTGAGAGCGAGGAGATAGTTTAATCCAAACTCACTCACAGTGTTGGCAGATTAACTGCTTGTTGGTAGGAATAAGGGAGGAATCCAATATATTAAGTGCCTTCTGCCAAAGTAGCAGTGGAGGTTGAGATAGAGATTTTTCAGATCCATGGCTCCAGGCAAATTTCACAACTCTTTAAGAGAAGTACTACTACAAACACCATCTTATATAGAGGGATAAACTGAGACCTAGAGATACAGTTACTTGCCCAATTTATCTGGCATGGAATTCAAACCTAGGTTTCCAAGATTCTAAGGCTCAATATAATATATCACATTCTTTTTTCCCTTTAGTATTACCATATGCAGAACAATAAATATTTTAAGAACAAGTTAAAGTATTTAAGAATTAACCATATTCTGCCATTATTCCACTCTATTCCCTATCCTTGCTACCCTCTGCTAAGGATGAGATTTCCTGAGAATCAGGGAAAAAATTATGAGGCCTTCAATTTTGCATACTGTGGTGTGTCACTGAGGTCGCTCCTTCAGGAACTGGACTCACTAACCCAGCTGCAGGGAATGTTGCTACTGATGGATCCCAGTTGAGTTTCTCCCCAGAAGATGCTCTTGGCCAAAAGATGCTGCTTCACCCTGCTTTGGATCCATCCTCTACAGAACCTCTTGTCTAATACAGGTCGACATAGAGAAATAAAGTTCTGGTCCTTGCCACAATTATGTGTATCTCTGGCTATTCTAAATTTGGTGCTTTCAGTGTAATTAGCTGAGGCTTGCTTTCAGTGTAATTAGCTGAGGCTTGCAATTAAATCACAGTTCAACTTCTTCCTCTGCCTCTTGCTGTATCTCTCACTCCCATATAGGTGTTCTTATTAAAACACAATCCCACATAAAATACCAGCATGAAAGTCAATATCTCAAACTCTATCTTCTGACTTTGGCATTTGAAGTAGAAGGAGTCGTAAGTGGTGCTAAGGGATGTTTTAAAATGGTATTTTGGAACAGGTACATCACCAGCAGTCAGTGAGAACATCACTGACAAAAGGTGGAATGTTGATAATCTCTTTGCTACCTTTGCAGTGCATATACTTAACACTCACTAGGGGTGAAATGGGATGGGATCATTGTGAAAGTGAAGCCACTTGCAGGTTAAACACCTCTGATGTTTTTGAAGTACAAAGTAGTTACTATAGGAATAGCACAAGCAGATTACGGCTGTCCTGGTGAGGGCTCATCAGTGTGGTATAGAAAGACAGTGAAATGAAATGCAGAGGGCAATCAATAACCAGTTTGAAGATAAGGACAATTCACTTTGCAATTAGAGGACAGAAAAAAACCTAAGGATCAAGTCTGCTACTCAGTTATATAAGATACAGAAGGTTCTAGAGAAGGTCAGAGTCTCAAAAATATTAGTCTGCTATGCTAAGGCAGAGCCCTAATCACAGAGGAGTGGTAAGACTCTGAGAATTGGGCTGGGGTTATCTGTATGGGTAAATTCATAAACCTAACTGTAGAAGTAGAACACCTTTCCCTGGTTAAGGCCAGTGTACCCCATCATTTAAAGGCAAAGGTGAGTCCTCTGCCTTGAAAGACCCAGTATAAATGCTGTTTGATACCCTAACCTCACCACCCTGCTGGCCACACAGCCACCATGTAGGGTTAATCACAACACACAGGAGTGAGGGAGGTCTGAGCCTCCTAAAGTAGGAAATGTACTTTACCCCTTTGGGCTGCAGCAGTTGCAGAATCAAGCCAGCTCAGAATAGAGGTAGCCAGGAAATTATAAATGTGACTGGATCCTGAGGATTCTTCATCTAGGGACAGAAACACATAGTTGGACAGGAATATTTTACTGAAAAATGAGTACTCTCCCAAGATACAGGATTTAAAACCCTAACAAGGACTCGGAGACAGTGCTAATATGCCACCAGGATGGCCCTTGAAAGATTTGTGTTATGAATGTAACAACTCAGAATAATTGAAGTAGAAATGTCAGGGATGCTGAGGTAGATGTTGGAAAAAAATGATAAAATGTTCAGAGACATGGAAATACTAGAGTATATATTCTATGAAAGGCCACAAAAAAAACCCCACAAAAAATAAAAAAAATAAACAGCCAATTTGTTCTGTATAAGGATTAGAGGACTTTGTGTTCCAAAGAGATAAGGAATGTGCTGAAAATGTCATACTGACTGTCACCTGTTGGTTGAAGCTGTAGTAGCAGATGATGTTAGAGAACTGACCTGCCTGATAGCAATGGAATGAGAGGATGCCAAAATCACAGGGACCAGGTTGTGGTGCTAAAACATTAGAAAGGTAGACCCAGTGATCATAATGGGTAGCCAGGGTAGCCCAACTCATAGGGAGGTAAGGAAGAAGTTAGTAAAACATGGTACTTCTAGGACCGAGAGGTTTAAGAAGGATGAAAGAGAATGCTCAATCTATATAATGAAAAGAGTTCAAAGACAATCAGGGGGCTGTGGGAAGGCACCCTAATTATAAAACCACAATTCTTTGTCCAGCGTATGAAACTGAGTCAATTTTCAGATGCGTTACATGTTAGTGAAGGGGTAGAGTCCTCAGGAAGAAGGATCATGTAACATCACAAATGTATATACAATTATGGAGTCCCATCTTCTCAAAGAGACTTATACCATAAACTTGGATAAGTTTTCATTTGGGAAATGGGAATACCAAAGCGTTCTTAGGTGTGTTAGATGCAGGATTCACTTTGATATTAAAGCCCAAGGATTAAATATGTCATTATAGTGTCCCTGGTAGGGTCGAGTCTGATTTTTTTTCCACTAACCATTCCCCTGGTCTTCAAATGTATGAATGGAATGAGCAATGTGGTTGTTAGAAGGACCCTCCATTGGTTCATTCATCTGTGGAGTAAGGCTTGCCATAGTGGGGAAAGTCAAGTAGACCAATATTTTATTTTTATTTATTTATTTAATTTTATTTGTCTTTTTGCCTTTTCTAGGGCCACTCCCATGGCATATGGAGGTTCCCAGGCTAGGGGTCTAATTGGAGCTGTTGCTGCCAGCCTACACCACAGTCACAACAATATGGGATCTGAGCCATGTCTGCGACCTACACCACAGCTCACAGCAATGCTGGATCTTTAACCCACTATGCAAGGCCAGGGATCAAACCTGCAACCTCATGCTTCCTAGTCAGATTTGTTAACCACTGTGCCACGACGTGGACTCCATAGAGCAATATTTTAAATTAAAAACAATATTGTATTCCAATTAAGGCCAGGACTAGGGTAAAGCCAATGAGACACCTAGGGCACAAAATTTAAGAAAACACTCACTTTCAGGGTCATGCACACTGGCCCTGACTATGATCCTGAAGTGAGTGGCAAAGATTAGTGACATAATTAAAGTCCTAAAGAATGAAGGATAAATGGTAAAAATAACATCTGTGTTTAAAAATCCTACCAAAAAAACAGATGGATGTGGGAAGATGGCAGTGAATTACTCCAACCCCACAAAGTAATAGGTTCAATTGTAGATGCTGTGCCAGAGGAGGTACCTTTGCTAAAACAGATTGTCAGAACCTCACATACATGATATGAGGTCATTGATCTGGAAAATGCATTCTTCCTCATCCCTGCCAAGAAGTGTCAGAAACATTTTGCATTGCTGCAGGGTAAATAACAGTATACATTTTTCTTTATGCCTTAGGGCCACATTTATTCCCTTGTTCTTTGGTATGACATAGTTTCGAACAATCTTCGCTGTATGGGTCTTCTACAGAACATCATGTTATTCCACTACATTAATAACATTATGTTAGCCATACCAGATGAATAAGAGGTAGCCAAAATGTTGGAAACTTGAATAAACTCAGGTACTCCAAACTGGTAGGTAAATTCTATTAAAGTTTAGGAACCAGACACAAAACTGGAGTTTTTAGGGAGTTTAGTGTTCTGGACATGACTGGATATTTACTCCAAAATAAAGTACAGGGAGTTCCCTGCTGGTCTAGCAGTTAAGGATCCAACATTGTCACTGCTGTGGTGCAAGTTCAGTCCCTGGCCTGGGAACTTCCACATGCTGTGGGTGCAGCCAAAAACAAAAAACAAACAAAATACATTACGAAAAACTGCTTCTTGCACCTCCCACTGCTAAGGAAGACTCACAACCTGCCAAGCTTCTTCAGGTACTGCAGGCAACATCTTTCACACGTAAAATTATTTCAATGCATTTACCAAGTGACAGAAAACTTCCTGTTTTGAATAGACTCTAGAGTATATAGAGACTCTCAATCAAATTCAGGATGTGGTATAAGTTCTACTATATGACCTATCTATCTTTTGGTGTTATTACATTTATCTGAGATGGGAAAAGATGCCATGTGCATTGCATAGTCAGATTCAATAGAAGAACCACAATGGAGATACTCAATATTTCTTGAGTCAGGCCATGGCATTACATGACCATGTGGTCACAAGCTGATTTCCCTCAGACCCAGCAATTCACAATCTTGAGCATCATTAAATAGAAATTGTATAGCCAAGATCAGGCAGGAGTAAGGTACAAGTCAACAATCAGTTAGGTTTCCCAGACACTCATGTCATCTGCCACTTTTGCTATAGTACCTCACTCTGTTAGTACTTATGGTAACCAGCCAACAAATAAAGAAAAATACTGAGCTTGCTTCATGGGTGAGTTAGCTCAATATATTGAGATATACTGAAATGCTTAGCAAATACATTATAGATTCACAACTGTGAACTTGAAAGATAGAGGTGAGAGAAATTATTCCCACTGGCAAAGTCTCAAGAGGTATACCTTAGAATCTATTTTTTTCGAGTGACTTTAGGTTCACAGAAACATTGAGAGGGAGGTGCAGAGATTTCCCATATAGTCCAGCCCCTTCCACACGCAGAGCCTCTCCACTAGCAACACCCCGCACCAGAGTAGTGCATTTGTTATAATTGATGAACCTACATTGACACATTATAATCACCCAAAGTTTGTGGTTTACAGTATGGTTCACTCTTAGTGTTATACAGCCTAAGAGTTTGGACAAATGTACAATGACATGTATACATCATTATGATATCATATAGAGTATTTTCACTGCCCTAAAAATTTTATGTTCTATTATTTGTCCTTCTCCATAACAGCTGGCAACCACTGATCATTTTACTATAACCATAGTTTTACCTTGTCCAAAATGTCATATAGTTGGAATTATGTAGCATGTAGCCTTATGCAGACTGGCTCCTTTCACGTAGTCATAGTGCATTTAATGTTCCTCCATGTCTTTTCATGGCTCGATAGTTCATTTCCTTTTTATCCTTGAGGAACATTTCATTGTCTGGATGCACTACAGTTTATTTATATACTCACCTACTAAAGGACATCTTTGTTACCTCCAAGTTTTGGAAATTATGAATAAAGTTACTATAAACATCCATGTGCAGGTTTTCATGTGCACATATGTTTTTAACTCCTTTGGGCAAATCCCAAGGAGCACAATTGTTAGATCATATGGTAAGAATATATTTAGCTCTGTAAAAAATCACCAAACTGTCTCTCAAAGTGGCTGCACCATTTTGAAATCCTACCAGCAATGAATGAGATTCTTGTTACCCAATATCTTCGCCAACATTTATGTTGGCCTTCCAGATTTTGGCCATTGTAATAGATGTGTAGTATCATAATCCATTCTTGATGAAAATATGTGGTCTGAGATGTGACTGTATGAACTTATGGACCAAATGGCTAGTCAGGGGCATAGAAGGAGAAAGAGTAGAGAATGAGACAGTGAAGCCTGGGGAAGTGTTCTGTGGATAGAACTTGTAGAGTATAAACGTGAAGATCATCCTATCTCCAGCCAACATCTATGGCAATGCATCCATCATGGAAAAAGTTACTAAACAACCCAGCAGAAAAAATAACTCAGCTGGTTGATCACACTATTGCTGGGATAAAGGCTACATGAGTGGAGTAGTTATATTTGGGCTTGCTCTTACATGATGGCTTATCTGGCTATTACCACTACAACAGTTGTCCAACTTGCAATGGAAAGAAACGGTGAGCTCCAATATATCACACCATCTTTCAAGGATGTAAATCATTCACCTGGTGGCAGTTTGGTTAGGTCAAATTCCTTCCTTCCTAGAAAGTACATCAATTCAACTTAACAAATTTGATGGGTATGGTTTGTCACTCCTTGTCTACAGAACCTTAGCAAGCACTACTATCCAAAAGTCTTACAGAGCAATGACCATTATGATACTATGTCTCTCAAAGGCTGGAAATAAAAATCTAGGAATCAAGAGGTTGACGTAAGAGTAGTGCAATTATATATTGGTCCCAATGACCCACTTGGGGAATGTGTGCTTCCCATCTCTATTTCTCTATGTCTGTAGGTCTAAATGTCCCTAACAATCCCACTAATCTTAAATTATTGCTATGAGCACACAAATGAATGAGGTAATTCATAAAAAGTGGATTTTCAAGGTGTTCAAAATATAAAAAACACTTTGTGTAATGCTACTTATCATTTAGATATTTGATTAAGCAGAAGTAAAATTTCTGTTTTCACAGTCTGAAGTGAGCAGTGCTAAAATCTTTTTCATAAAGTTCATATTATCTGTTAAAAAGAAAAACTTCATTCACTTAAATTTAAGTGCTTTATTTGACTAAAAGTTCACACGAAGATGAAAATGACTAAAAGCTGCATTTGATAACATGCTCACATTTTGTTAAATATCTAAGGTAAAAGATGGAAGACTAGTATATAGGCCGAATTGTGTCCCCCACAAAAAGTTCATGTTGAAGTTCTAACCACCAGTAACTCAGAAGATGACTTTCTTTGGAGATAGGGTATTTATGGAGGTTTTTAGGTTCAAGCGAGTTCTTTAGGATGGCTCCCTAATTCAAAATGACTGTTGTCCTTACATGAGAAAATTTAGACACAAGCATATAGAGGAAAGATGATGTGAAGACATGGGGAAAAAAATCTACATGCCAAAGGGAAGCCTGGACTATATCATTCCTCTGTGGCCCCTCAGATAGAACCAGCACTGCTGACATTGTTCACGGACTTCTAGCCTCCAGAACCATGAGGCAAATCTCTGTGTAAATCGCCCAGTCTTGGGTACTTAGTTATGGCAGTTCTTGCAAACTTAGACAATTAGGCAGGCACTTCATCTACTGGGCTTGCTCTTTCCTGCTTTTCGATAAGAACCATTTTCCCAGCTGCCTTGTGAAGGGAACTAGGGTCATTTGATTCCTATTAGCTTTCCATTAAGGAATTAAAACCGGGACTCGCTTTTTGATCATATGCACAACGAAGAACTCTCTGTGGATGATCAGAATTAAATGGTGGACCAAGCAGAAAAACAAAGAAGAAAAAAATATTTCCTTAGCAGAGAAAAACACTGTCTTTTGTCAAGTGACAGCTAGATCCATTAATATCTTGATATATTTATGTTGCGTTGATGTTTATACAACATTAAGTTGATCTATTTTTAATATAAAATTCTGCTTTAAAAGGGGTTTTCCTTTAGTATTACTTATTTACCTAATCTTAGGTACTTGGGTGAAACTTCAGTCCAGCAACATAATCACAGAATGTATAAAGGACGCAATCAGTTGTTTTGTTTATTGTGTTGTGTTTTGTTTCCTTCCAATTTATCTTTGTCCTCTTAGGAGACAAGTGGGAAAACAAAAAGATTTATCTGCCCCATATGTTGAACTACTCTGGTCACTTCGCTGACAGTTTAGACACATGAAGCATATGTCATTATTACCATTTTTAAAAATGTGAGAACGGAAGTTCAGAGATATTTGAGATTTTCCAGAGATATTTGAGATTTTAGGTAGTAAATGGGAGAGACCACTGGATTGCAGGTCATGGTCTCCTTTCTCTCTGCTCCCAGTGGAAAGTAAATTCTGTTGCCTCTGTTTTAAGAGCAGGAGGGCTTCAAGCTCTAACACTAACCAAAATTAATTTCTTTCTTTTTTAAGGATTTCATTTTTTATTTTGAATTTTATTGAAGTGTAGTTGATTTACAATTTTATATTAGTTTCAGGCATAGAGCAAAGTGAATCAGTTTTACGTATACATATATCCATTCTTTTTCCCCATATAGGTTATTACAGAATATTCAGTAGATTTTCTTGTGTGATACAGTAGGTCCTTGTTGGTTACCTATTTTATATATAATAGTGTGTATTAGTTAATCCCAGTCTCCTAATTTATCCCTCTCCTGTCACGATTTCCCCTTTGGCCACCATAAGTTTGATTTCAAAATCTGTGAGTTTCAAAGTTATTATCTTTACTCAGGCAAACCAGCAAATAAATTACCTTTTACATTGTGAGGAAGACATTTTTCTGCAACTTTTTGCTTCCTTCTCAAGCAAAGGAAAAAACATAAAGGTGTTAACTAACAAAATAAAAGTATCACTATTTTCTGTTTTGAGATGGGATCTTTTCCTTTTCATCATCAACTGACAGACTTTTTTTTTTTCTTACAGATGTGAGCAATCCAGTTTTGTGTTTTTCTTTTCCAATTAATATTGTACAATCAATGCTTATTCTTTTTTTCACTTGTTCACCTCTTTTGAGAACTTCCTATAGGCCAGCTCTCTGTTAGTTCTTCAAATGCAGAGGGACAGTAAACATACTCTTTGTCCTTACAGATCTCACATTCTATGGGGCAAAGAGATATGAAGGCCAAACATGACAATATGGGAATACAATTGTTACAAGTGATACCTGTGTTGGCTTAAGTCAAGAATAATTGGGACATAATGAAGGAATATTTCCTTGACAAAATAGGAGGAAGGATAGAACAGCCATTATAAATGGCTGGGGGGAGGGGATGACAGATGGCACAATTAGAGGGAAAAACAAAGATTAGATCATTGAATTGAACATCAGAGGATTGGGATTTAAGCAATAAGCAAGAATTTTAACCTTTATTGTTTGCTTAATATATCCATAATGGGCAGTCATTGAAAGTAGCCGTCTTTCCACACTGCCCTATTCTGACATCTGTTTTGACATTACCACCACAGAGGGCAACAGAATAATTTAGTAGATGTACAGGAATTTGATGATCTTTTTTTTAAAGCAACTTTGGATTAATGTCTGACCACAAGCCAGCATATGTTAACCTAAAGTAGTTAGAAGGAATCTAGGATAATTTACTACCTCTCAAAGTTTTCTAGGGGAAAGTTAATTAGATTACTCTTTCCTTGTCATTCTGTCCGGTAGATTCTGTCCTATTCAGGTAATTTGAATCTGCATTTATTTGGCTCTAAAAATCTGAGGGCTTTATTAAGCAGCAATATTATTATATTGCTGTGATTCTGACATAGTTTCTGATATTATATAGTTCTGCAGGATTACTCTTTTTTGGCATCTCCATTCACAAAGTATGTATTTTCATCACCGCAGTGCTTGACAAATGACCTCCCTGGGGCTTGTGTACAGTTTCGGCTGGGCATCAGAATCACCTGGCATTGCTTAAAAGCCCTGACGCTCAAGCCAAAATCCATGATAAATTAAATCTGAATATCTGATATCTGGAGATGGGACCAAGGTGTGTGTGTATGTGTGTGTGATTTTTCAGGTTGTTTTAATGGACAGTT
Organism: Phacochoerus africanus; assembly: GCF_016906955.1. NCBI lineage: Eukaryota > Metazoa > Chordata > Mammalia > Artiodactyla > Suidae > Phacochoerus > Phacochoerus africanus. The sequence continues at coordinate 118,757,272 of NC_062558.1, read as the reverse complement.
AAGGTTAAGAAAACTGTGTGGTCATCAGCATGAATCAGTTATATTGTTTTAAACTCACACACAAGATATTCACTGTGTATCTGCTACGTACCTGCGAGCAGAGTGTTAAACAAAGACTAGACCAACAAAAGGGATCAGGAAGAGTCACTGTTCCTGAGGAGGTGACATATTGGATTGAGGCTCAAGTAAAGCATCTGTGAAAATGTTAATCAAAAATCAAGAGATCAGGCGTTCCCACTGTGACTCGGTGGCTTAAGAATGCAACTAGTGTCCATGAGGATGTGGGTTCAATCCCTGGCCTCATTCAGTGGGTTAAGAATCTGGCATTGCCATGAACTGTGGTGTAGGTTGTAGACACGGCTCAGCTCTGGCATTGCAGTGGCTGTGGCTTAGACCGGCAGCTGCAGTTCTGATTCAGCCCCTAGCCTGGGAACTTCCATCTGCAGCAGGTACGGCCCTAAAAAGAAAAAAAAAAATCAAGAGATCAGAGCTACTGCCATTGCCCAGTGGGTTAAGAATCTGACTGCAGCAGCTTGGGTCACTGAGGAAGCGGGTTCAATCTCTACCCCAGCACAGTGGGTTAAAGGATACAGCATTGCCGCAGCTACAGCATAGGTCATAGCTGTGGCTCTGATTCAATCCCTGGCCCAGGAACTTCCATATGTCATGGGTGCAGCCATAGAATTAATTTTTAAGAAATCAAGAGATCACAGTAATAAGTTGCCATATAGATAGATAAATAGTTAGATAGAATCCCCTTTTTTAATGGAAAAGCGGTTACCATACATTTAAGTTTGTCCAGAGACAATAATGGCTTACGCCTGTTTCTTTGGAGTAATTATTTATAACACCACATGCATTCTCAAGTGTCTCATTTTAGCTACTAAATTATGTCACCATAAATATTAAGCGATGAAGCAATGAAGAGTCAAAGAATGGACCTGTAGAAGAGGCAGTCATGATGGGCAGATATAGAAGAACTGGCCAGGAGAGAAAGAAAAAAAGATAGAGGGAGGAGTTCCCATTGTGGCTCAGTGGGAACAAATCTGACTAGCATCCACGAGAATGCAAGTTTGAGCCCTGGCCTCACTCAATGGGTTAAAGATCTAGCACTGCCATGAGCTATGGTGTAAGTCACAGACGCAGTTCAGATCCCACATTGCTATGGCTGTGGTGTAAGCCAGCAGCTACAGCTCTGATTGGACCTCCATCCTGGGAACCTCCATATGCTGCAGGTATGGCCCTAAAAAGACCAAAAAAAAAAAAGAAGAAAAGAAAAGAAAAGAAATGGCTAGAGGAGGGACTAACATGAGCAATAAATGCTCAGATTAGAATTACTTTTTATATTCGGAGAGTTAAAGATCTACCTATTTTGCACAAATACAATAGCAGCTTTAGCCTCTGCTTTGATTCTTTTTCTTTTCCTGCAACACCTCTTGTGACGAGCCTGTCACTTCCCTGAGTACCCACAGCTCAATCTGGATTGAGCTTTTAAAGGCTTTTAAAGGATTTTTGTTTAAAATGATTGTCGACCCCAAAATAATGTGAAACTTTTCTGCTCTTACCATGGACAATAAAATGGCCACATTTGTAATATGGTGACATCAAGCACTTCTGCAGACATCGTCAGTAGAGAGAAACCAAGGTATTTATATCTATACATGAGGATTTCTCAGGGTGAATTCCTTTCCCTTATGTAATACCAATAGAGTGCTCAGCTATGTGCTCAATCCTAAGCATCCAGCATGGACCTGTAGTCCCTGTTGAACTTCACAGTCTAGATGCCTCATGTCCTGCCGAGACCTACATGGAGTCATCAAATAAAGTATGAAGCTAAGTTAAATATTTTCTACTTTCTGCCATACCAGTCTCTCTCCATTGGCCCCAGTATCACAGCTTCACCTGATATGAAGCAGCTAAAAGAGATGCTATGTCCATAGCAGCAGAGCCATATGGACAGTCCTCAACAAATTTTGCAGCTGTGAAAATGTAGGGCGCTGTATTTAAGGACAGTCTCTATGTTGACATGCCCAAGGAAGCTCACTGAAACATGGACTTCAATGTGAAATTCCCCCAAGAGTTTGAGGGATTGGCAGACTGGAAATCTATTTAACTAGATAAAATTCGATACTGGGTATCTTCCTTGTCACAGAACCTCTTCCTCAGGAGAAGATTGTCCCTGGGGTGAGCTAGTTGGGTGTCATAGAAGGTAATTTAGGTGAATTCCCCCAAGCCAGTGAGTAAACTATTTATCATAAATATGTGTGTGCTACAATGTATTTAGATAGAAGACTCAGTTCAATTTTTTAGCTTCTTTTCAAATTATTTCCTTTCTTCCTCCCTTCCTTTCTTTCTTTTACCTAATTTAAGCCTCTAATCATCTCTCCAACGTTAGTCTTGTTGGCTTTTTTAACCAAACTATTAGCCGAATAAATAATTAGTGGGCAAGAGATTATGGTGCATTGAAGATACTGATTCACTTGAAACCCAAGGCAAATAAAAGTAGAAATAATATTATGCAAAACATGTAATAATAATTGGCTTACTTCTTGGAAATTCTTCCCTACAGTGGATTATCTTTAAGCCTTATTGGCATGGAGCTGGGTTTAATGGCCCGTCTTACACTCTGCATTAACAATCACATCAATAGCAATTTCTTTTCTGTTAACACCTATTAAAAGAAATGGAACAATGGGATACAGGGTGTGAAGAACCCCAGTTAGTTAGAAATTACAAGAGCAATAATGTGGTAAGAGCATAGCTTATTTATTCATATCCATGTGTGCCTTCTGTATCTTGGGCTGTTACCTAAACAGGGGCACAAGGATGTAGGACACACCACCATGTCCTCTAGCAGTTCAAAGACCAGAGGTGAACACAAAGGCATCATGACAAAAGATATGAGGCTATAGAAAAAGAGGGATAAGATGGGAATGGGACCTCCTTTGAGGAAACTGGTGAAGTTTTCTGGGAAAGGAGACCTTGAGTTTCAATGGGAAAGAAGAATGATAAAGATTGAGAGGCACCAAGAGATAAGGAGGGAAAGTGTTCTGGGTAGAGATGTAGAACACAGGGCAGAAGGAGATTATAACAGGATGGGAAGCATTAACTCGCTCAGTGGGAGGAGTGCAGAGTTTAAGGAGAGGCATGGGAGAGATGTAGCTAGAAAGATCAGCAGGGCCAGATGATACAGACCCCTAGAGGAGCCTCTCTATGCTTACTTATTGGAAAGTTCATGATGTGAGCTTCCCTGCAGATGACATCATAGCATGTTTTATAATCAGCAATGCCCATTTTCCACTTTTCTCAGCCGTTAAGTATGCAGACAAGGAGGTGAAGGTTTCAGAGATCAAGGCTGGAGTAAGGGTGCCTGTTAACCAAAGCTGTTCAGTGTTAGACTGTTTAAAAAAAAAAAAAGGCTAAACAGGGAGTCGATCAAGTGCAGCAAGAGAGAAGAGTCTGTGTGAATCATCAGAGACAGATGGAAGTTAGAAACACATATCCTAAAATGAAGCTCCTAAGCAGGGAATTATATAGAAAGAAGCAAAGGGATAAAATCAATATTTTAGAGGACACATCTGAGCAATTCCCGACTCATGGGTTAATGCCAGTGGCTGATACCCAGATGTCTTCTGCTTTGGAATGATGCTAATGTCAAAAGTTCAAGAGTAGAGGAGACTTTTGGACCCCTTGATATTACTTAGTCATATTCCAGGCCAGATTTTTCAATATTGCTTCACTTTGGTTCTCTGCCTTTGTCTCTGTGGCTTCTCTGCAGATTGCCAGGATTTGACTGGCACAGAAACATACAGATCTTTTATCTCCTTGTTTCCCCTATCCTTCTATTGGGAAGCACTATGTTCTTTTATAAAAGAGACAGAATGATAACGTCCTTTGTGAGGATATTTCTATCTGGAATGGAAGAATCTAATCAATGGCTCTAGACCCTCTGGTCTAGAAAAATACCAAATTATGTAATACTTCACAAAGACAACAGGTTAAGGCATTGGTGAGCAGGAGTGTAAGGCATTCTGTACTCCATTTGATAAGCCCTATACTTACGGGGCAACCAGAGGGGATATCTTTATTTTAAATTGCACAGTGCTGTTACGTGGATAAACACAAGCTGAACTGTGCATTTCCAAAGCAGTTGTTCATTTACTGTCTTAGTCCTTGTGGGCCACTAACAAATACCACAGATTACGTGGCTTGTAAACGACAGAAATGTATCTCTCACGGACCTGGAGGCTGCAAGTCCAAGATGAGGGTGCCACATGGTCAGGAGAGGGCCCTCTTCTTAACCGCAGATGTCGTAGATCCTCAGTAGCTGGAAGGGGCTGGGGGCTCTGTGGGGCCTCTTTTATAAATTACTGTCATTCCTGAGGGCCTTGTATTCAATGACCAAATCATCTCTCACAGTCCTCACCTCCTAATAGCATCATCCTGGTAGGGGAAGATTTCAACATATAAATTTTGTAGGAGACACATTCAGACCATAATATTTACTAAAGAATAATTTAATATCTTTTACTTGTTAGCACTAAAAAAATAAACTAAGAACAAGATTATGGAGAGATAGGTAGGTAGATAGAGATATAGACTCATATATATATAGAGAGAGAGAGATTCTTATATATGTATATAGATTCTTATAGAGAGAGAGATTCATATATATAGAATATATTTATTCTTTTTTCAGATTCCTTTCCATATAGGCTATTACAAAATGTTGAGTATAGTTCCCCTGTGCTCTACAGTAGGTCCTGTTGTTTAGCCATTTTATATATAGTAGTGTGTATATGTTACTCCTAAAGGTTTTGTACATTAAAAAGAGGATGCCAAGGGCCACTACCAGTAGAACTTTCCCTTGAAGATTTCCCCTAATAGTGGGTCAGGGAGTTCTCTGAATAATCTGCACTTTCTACAAGTCCAAGATGAGGGTGCCACATGGTCAGGAGAGGGTTTCTCTGTGAGAGAGCTGAGTAGGGCACTGTCTGCACAGACTGTGTTTAATCCCAAGACCAATCCCTCCTCCCCTTGCTGGACCCTGCTGATTGCCCATGGGGCCCCATGAGATGCAGCATGACCCCTCCTTTTGAAATGGGAGCAACAAACTATTTTTAAATGGAAATGGTCTCCGGACCTGTTGACCTGACCATACCTGAGTAATAATAAAATGTGCATTTTTTAAAACAGGTCCTGGTGCTCAGAGTCACTCATTTGCCTGGTCTTTGACATTTGACTTTGGTTCCTCACAGAGCCACCTGTTCTTATCCTGATACGTTCAATCACAGTGACACTTTGCTATTCCAGTTCCATGTCATATACTGACCTAACAGCTTTAGAAAACCCCATTCAGATCCACAACATATTTGCAACAGGAAGGAAGAGGGATGATTAGTTCACAAAAGCTATCTTATCATTACCTTAGGAATAATTTTAACATATGGAACAAAATCTCCTTGTACTCTAGTTTAAAATAACTTCAGAAGGAATACCTATTATTCAACACTATTTCATAACCAATGGCTTCAGATTTTTACTTTTTAAAGAACACCATGTACATTTCCTTATTTGATCACTGTGGTAACAAGCTTATTATTTCCACTTTCTAGATGAAGGACATTAAGTTTAGAGAAGCTTTGATTCACTAGGCAGCAAAGCTAACATTAGAATTTTGGTCGACTTGGTCCCAGCCTTGTATTCCTTCCTTCATATCATGTTGTCTCCTGTTAATGACATTACTTTTCATGATGGGATGGAGATAATAGTGATAATAATGATAATGAGATATGTTCAAATTGTTTCATGTTAGCCTTTCTTTCCTTTATGCCCAAACATAAGAAGAAGTCATATTTCATGATCTAGAGAAAAGAAACTGTTCTTCCAGTTTTCCCCTAGGCTTTTTTTCCTTCTATGCTAAGAACTATTTTTCAGGGCTGTTTTCTTAACTGTAAATAAGGTTACAAGAGGGAGTATTCAACCAAGACAATTATAATTGGCTACAAACATAATCCAGTAATTTCATTTCACCCATATTGTTAAAAGAATTAATTGGACCTGCACATACAGCCACCAGCTAAATATACTGCTGCTTGCACACAGTAAATCTAATTTCCTCCATAAACATTCCTCTGCAAAAGTGATGAGGGAAGGAAGGAGAATTCTCAGTGTAATTCCCAAAGTTTATCCCTTTGTCCACGTGATTCCAAGCTTGTAATCCTGTCAATTTGGGAAGGGGAGATAGAGAAAGGAAAGAGAGACAGAGGAGGGAGAGGAAAAGAGAGAATGTGTATCCATGTATCTATCATTTATATATCTTTTCAAGCAAAACAGGTAAAAATAAAAAGATAACTTTCATATTGCAGCTAAGCTCAAGCTAAACCTAACGGGGTCTTTCCCTATTTTCTGCCCTAGTAAATATTGTATTAAACATCTATGTGCATTAATCTGGAGGAGATGAGGTGTCTTTTGTCTGCATAATTGTTCCCCCTCTGAGAATATCAGCATAATTTTTTCTCCTTAAAACCTCAAATTATAGTAAAATCCTATTTTTTCAGACCTTACTAACTTAAAAGTGTGCTGTTCAGTAGGTAGTTATCTCATCAGAAGTATTAGAAAGACATCTCTCCCATCTATGAATTTCTGGTCCCTCTGCACTCTTTGTTCACACTGCAACCTGGGGCAAGTCAGGAAGCATTTTAAGCTTACATTGTTTGTTTTCGAAAGGAAGTCATAATCACACTTTTCTTTTACTAATGGAGTCATGAATAAATGTGAATAATTTTTAATATCTGAAATACAGATATGAGACATTATTCAATAAATGAATTCAACACACAATAATGTAAACAAGTGTAAAAGAAAATTTATCTTTCCTCCATATACAAGTTGTTTTTAGTCATCCCTAGAGCGTAAATTATACCCTAAAATGAATTTCCAAATGTAAATATGCATGGTTAGTTCACTAAGGAAGTTCCCTCCCTTGAATTCTTTGGTAACACTTTGCTAATTCAAATTTCAGTTGCTGTGGCTTTTAAATACACCTCATAATACGGACTTTCCCTAATTCAAATTGCTGGTCATCTCAGTTAGTCTGAATTAGCAAGTTTGTATGCCAGCCACTTCATGGTCTGAGCTGACAGACCTCATTCTTAGAATTTTGCGTTGAAGTTTAAACTCCATTTTATGTCTAGAAAATAAGTTATTTTTCTGTAGATTTTAACTACCTCTTCTTTGGAGATATTCCTTAAATAAGAAAGAGGAAAACTAGTTTCTTAGTTCAAGCACATTGCTAGTAGAGCACTTAACAAATCTGTATGTTTGAATTCATCCCTTAACAAAATTACCCAGTATTTATTAGCCATTTATGTCTCAAGAAAGGGCTCATACCCCTGCCACTCATCTGTCCTGCTTGCTTTGAGGATCTTCAATATGCTTTTTATACAGTTAATGCTCACCTTGTCCCCCCCACCCCAAATTTGTTCCTATTCATGTATTTACCAAAAGTACACTCAGCATTGTGCTGTAAACTACAGGAGGCAGAATAAAGGTAATTTTAGTTTTTAGTGTACAAATAATAATCATTGTAAAAGACTTACGGAGTGTACATCCCTATAGGAGATGAACCATGAAGCCCCAAACCGTTCATAAACAATACAAGATAGACTACGATTAAAGAAAGCAATTTGTGATGCTGGCTGTCCATGTTATGGGAGTAGAGAAATGAGAGAATGTCGTACTTGCAGGAGATGAGAGACACGAAAGACATGAATTGAGCCTGGGATGGGGGCGACTAGGAAATAAACAGAATAAAATGTAAAAAAGGGATTTCAGACTGAGATTTCAAAATGGGACTTCTGGGCCAAGCTATTGATGCCTTTGGGTGAGTAAGTATAGCAGGCTACTCTTTTTTAATCTTTTGCTTTAAATGAAGGTAAATCCATAGATGTCAGTGATTTGGGCCTCTCCTAATCTATATGGTTTCAGTGGCACACATAATTATTTTGCCTGATCTTTTAGTCCTTCTTGTTGGAATAGCAATCTGTTTCTTCTTGGAATGTTCCTCCTTAGTGCAAACTATATATTTTATAAAGAGGTTTATTCCCCTAGAACCATATCCATATTTGACATTGATCTACATTTAATAAATGAGCTTTTTGGTCTTGGAACAAGGGACATGATTAGGTCAGTTTTTCCATTTGCATCTGTGAGATGTGAAATTTGGAATCTCTCATCATTTTGGGGTTGGCCATGTGTAGAAAGCTCCTCTGAGGTAGGAGAGAAGAGTGGGGTTGACGTACAGAGAGAAATGAGGGTGTGGGAGAGAGAGAGAGAGAGAGAGAGAAAATCACCTTGAGCACATTGATTGGTTCTGTTATACCTAAGTCTTAGCTATAATCTTGTTCTTGGTTTATATTTTTAGTGCTTGCAAGTAAAAAAAAAATCAAATTACTCTTTAGTAAATGCTAAATTTAAACATTGTAAACATTGGTCTGAATGCTTATGTCTGCCATAAAATTTATCTGTTGAAATTTTAACCTACCAGGATGATGCTATTAGGAGGTGAGGACTGTGAGAGATAATTAGGGCATGAGGGCAGAGCCCTCAGGAATGGACAGTAATTTATAAAAGAGGCCCCACAGAGCTCCCAGCCCCCTCTGGCTACTGAGAATCTAAGACATCTGCCTGACCATGTAGCATCCTCATCTTGGACTTGCAGCCTCCAGGACCATGAGAGATACATTTCTGTTGTTTACAAGCCACCTAATCTGTGGTATTTGTTAGTGGCCCACAAGGACTAAGACAGTAAATGAACAACTGATTTGGAAATGCACAGTTCAGCTTGTCTTTATCCACGTAACAGCACTGTGCAATTTAAAATAAAGATATCCCCTCTGGTTGCCCCGTAAGTGTAGGGCTTATCAAATGGAGTACAGAATGCCTTACACTCCTGCTTACCAATGCCTTAACCTGTTGTCTTGCACAGTAAACAACCAATATAACCATTTATGGTAATTTTTTTCCAGTCTTTTAGGACCATACCTGCAGCATATGGAGGTTCCCAAGCAAGGGTTAGAGTCGGAGCTGTAGCTGCCAGCCTACGCCACAGCCACTGCAATGCAGGATCTGAGCCATATCAGATTCATTTCCACTGAGTGATGATGGGAATGCCATTTACAGTAATCTTACAGAGGTTCTAGATCTTCATCTTTGACTATAAAATCTATTTTGGTTTAGCGATTCCCCTCAATTTCCTTAACAGCCTATTAATTTATTGGTTTCTAGCCAAAATATCCTGGGGTACTCACCAGGAACTCAGACTACTTATATGGAGTTTTCTAATCATCAATAAATGGTTTGTGATCACCATCTTCCCCAATAAACTCTGTAATAACAGAAATAAAACTTTTTTTTTTCAATGAGAGTGAGGAGTAGCAATGGATATGAGTGGAAAATGTAGCTGAAGAAGAGCTAGTTCTATTTGGCTTTAGTTTTATGATTTGAATACTCTAAGCAGGGAACTGTAATTTGGTTCCTGAGTTGTTAATACTTTTGACAGTTACACTAAGCTTGGGCACCAAACAATGTTCCTAGATAAATTGAAAACTGCAGTATATACACACATTATATTACAGCACCAAATGAAGTCATAATGCAAAAAGAATGCTCACAGCAGGAACGGTTCTTCCTGGGCAGGTCTAGTTATGTCCTGAGGCCTCTAAAATCAGAGGAAACCCTCCCTAAGGTTTAGGAAAAGGCCAGGGCATTTTATTTACATGTATGGGGTTGGGCCTTAGTGAGGCAAATTCTTCAGCAAAAATTATTGCACAATTTGTAAGTATTTTTATAAAGAAGAATACCATTTAGCTTGCCAGCTCAGAGATAGTAAAATCCATTTTACGTATAAAGGAGATATCTTGCAGAGTAACTGAATATGGAACTAAGAGGGAATGGCCTTACTAAGAACAGAAATTATTCAACAATAGATTTAAAGACTAAAAATATATATATATATACACCTCACTGGGAGGTTGGCAGCCAGTCCATCAATCAGCCAAAGTTTATGTGAAAGGCAGGAAATAGAGTTAAAGACACAATTCCTGCCTCTTATTGAGTACAATTTCTTTCAATCCTCAGAGCAGTGGTTTAGATCTTAATTTTCTCTTATCCAGATTATAACAAAAAGCTCTCCAAAGTCTGTGTTTTTCATGTTGCCTCCCTGAACTCTGTCATCTAAGTTTATTTGCTCAGTCATGAGAGGCATTGTATATACTTTTACGGTCAGCCTGCCTTAGTTCAGATCTTGGCTTTGTCAGCTACGACCTTAGTCAGGCTGCCTGTCTTTTCGAGATCTCACCTTCTACATCCATGAGATGGAAATTCAGATAGCACCTATCCTGCAGGGATGTTATGAAGCTACAATGGATGTGTATGTCTGTTTCCAGCCTAGATTGTAATCAACTTGAATGCAGAGGACCTCTCCCAGTCCATCCAGTGTAGAGCGCTCTTCCTTGGAAATAGGCTGAAAGGTGCCTAAGTAAAAAAAAAAAAAAAAAAGAAAGAAAGGTGCCTAAGTGTGATGGCAGTATATGCTGAGTGTGTGAGAGATTATATAGAGAATCAGTGCTGTAGGTTTTGAAAAAGACAAAGAACTCTGTGTATCAGAGAATACAGGGAATTTATTTTTTCTCTTAAAGAAGGCATCGCTTGAGCTTGGCTAAAAGAGTAGGTTGGGTTTATTATTATTACTCAGCATGTTTCTCGGATTGTAATACAGTTTGCTTAATTCTCAGAATTCTGAAATTTTTTATTTTCACAACTTTTGCCACTGTTCTTACTTCAGGGAGGAATTTTTTTTTTTTTTTTGTCTAGCTGCCCCAATTTTTCTCTCCTTCTTGTGCTCCAATTACACATAGGTAGAAAATCTGCTATTGTCATGAGTTCTTTGGTTTTAATCCTTATTTATTTTTTTCCTATTGCTTCAGTTTGCATAGTTTCTATAATTATGAAGCCAGGTTTACTGTTCTTCCTTTCTGCTGCACCAATCTGATGTGCTGGTGATTTTTTTTTTTAATTTTAAGAAATATCTTTCATTTCTGGAAATCCTGTTAGGTTACTTTCTTAATCATTCATTTCTCTCTGCATTCTCCTTACATTTTCTCTTCAATCCTTTGACTCTAGTGTTATAGATAGGATAAATATCCCATTCATGTATCTCATTCTCAATGGGTTTCTAAGGATTGGTTTTTCTGCTTGATATTAGCAGCATTTTTTTAATTTCTTCTAATGTTCAGTAGTTTTTGATTGGTTGTGGTGTCTAATGAGTTTTCTGACGTTTCTGTTTGATTTTATTTTCTAGGAATGTTTATAGAATAGACTTTGACTGAGAAAGCAATTAAGTAACTTGCAGTACAACTTAATATATTCAAGATTAAATTTTAAGTTTGTCTTGATAAATTTAAGGTAAGCTTTATTTTTGTGCCAGTTTGACAATTAAGTTACTTCTTGGGTTTCTATTAAAAGTGCTAGATGTTTAACAATGACTTCTCCCTCTGGCTGATTGGAATTTGAAAGCCTTTCAGCCTTGTGTGGAACCTACAATTGTTCAAGTTGCAGCTGTTTGAGAATTCTTTGCCCAGTATTATGGAGTTTTACATATGTTTCTTTGTATTTAATCCAAAATTCAAAGGGACTTGAATGCAGATTTCTGTTATTTTTTTTTCTCTAGAAAGAAATATTTCAAACATTCAAGCTCCTCAAATTCTACTTCCCTCAGCTACCCTGAATTCCAAACTCTATCTCAGAGTTCAACACAAGTAATACTGTCAAGTATCACACCCAAACTGTGAAGCACAAACCATTTCTGGCGAGGATAACTATAGGACTGACATTGTTCATTTCCCTTCTATCAGAGAGCATAGCTGTGTACTGTCCGTTGATCAATATCTGAGAACAGTTATTTCACATGATGTGTTCTGCTTTTTCATTGTTAAAAGTAAGAGGGTTAAGTCTAGTTCCAGCTAGAGAATCAAGATTGTAGTCAGAAGGCCAAGTTCCTCCCAGATGATATTTAATTCCTTGGTATTCTTACCTATAATTAGCAATTTTAAAATGCTCTAAAAAGATTTATTGACGACTATAATAGCAAAAGTATCAGTCTCTTGCTTAACCCTCTTCTCTCTCCCATCAAGCCTTCCCCCCCCAAAAAAAAAGAAAGAAAGAAAGAAAGAAAATTAGAAGTTCCCATCATGCCTCAGCAGTTAACAAATCTGACTAGTATCCAGGAGGATGTGGATTCGATCCCCAGCCTCGCTCAGTGGTGTTGCTGTGAGCTGTGGTGCAGGTCGCAGATGAGGCTGAGTTGCTGTGGTTGTGTTGTAGGCTGGTGGCTACAGCTCTGATTGTACCCCTAGTCTGGGAACCTCTGTATGCCACGGGTGCATTCCTAAAAAGACAAAAAAGACAAAAAAAAAAGACTTCCCCAAACAATTACTTTTCTTTCATCTGTTTCTTAAAACAGGTTAGCCATCAATTCTCTGAACTTTCTTTCCAGGCTGACACTGATTTGTTACTTTGTGTTAGGAAAATTTCTTCTGTGCATTAATTAGCCAAGCTTTCTCTCTGTGTATTAATGCTACTATAGCCAAGGACAAAACATGAAGCTAATTAATTACCTTAGCATGTACCAAGCCTTCTGTATCACAGAGTTCAGAAATGCTTTCAGATGAGAGGTGGTATGGCATAATGGTTAAAGACCCAGGCTCTGGATTTAGAAAGACAACTCCATTTCTGGCATTTATAAATGTTTTAGCTTTCTGCACATTGCAGACTTCTTTAATTTTCATTCGTATAATGGCTATAGTAGTGTCTAATAATGACTTTTACATTTACTTTTCTGAGAAGTAAATGAGTTAATAGTAAAGTGCTTACCGAGTATATGCTGTATTTAGTATATGGTGCACACTTACATTTTATCAGTATGGTAGAGAAGTACATGAAGGAGGTGGGGAAAGAAGAAAAGGAAGACGAAGACGAAGAAAAGCAAGAGAGGAGCTCCTGTTGTGGCTCAGTGGCTAATGAACCCAGCTGGTATCCATGAGGATGCAGTTTCAATCCCTGGCCTTGCTCAGTGGGTTAAGGATCCACCATTGCTGTGGCTGTGGTGTAGTCCAGCAGCTACATCTCTGATTCTACCCCTATCCTTGGAACCTCCATATGCTGCATGTGCAGACCTAAATAGACAAAAAGACAAAAAAAAAAAAGAAAGAAAAAGGAAAAAAAGAAAAGCAAGAGAAAGAAGGGGAAGGGAAGAAGACATGAAGTGCTAAGAACTATCAAGTATTTTATGAAAACTTAGATGGCATCTTGCGAACTTTTTTTTTTTTTTTTTGCTTTCTAGGGCGCCACATGCAGTATATAGAAGTTCTCAGGCTAGTGGTCTAAATGGGGCTGCAGCTGCTGGCCTACACAACTGCCGCAGCAAGGCGGGATCTAAGCCACTTCTATGACCTACACCACAGCTCATGGTAATGCTGAATCCTTAACCCACTGGTCAAGGCCAGGGATTGTACCCACATCCTCATGGATACTAGTTGGGTTTGTAATCTGCTGAGCCACAACAGGAACTCCCAGTGAACTTAATTTTTAATGAGTGTTTCTCTCTGTCATTACAATGATCATTTATTCATTCTGTTGCTGTTGAACTGTATTACTTTACTTTTCTACCAGAGGAAAAATTTAATCTGTTAATTACATTAGTTTAATACCTTGAAAGGTGTCAGGAGTAATTCACTGGGGCTGGTATCTACCTCACCATTCTGACATCTTTGTGTGGGTAGGGTTAATAATAGACTCATTAAAATTTTAGTCACAGGTAAATATATACTGTGGCCTCTGGGACTCTAGTCAAAATTAAACCCCAGGAAAGTGACAGTACAAAAAATAAAGGAGATGAATACTTTTGGGAGCTCTTTTAGAAATAATATTCAGGGAGTACTATCAAAGTTTTCCAAACCAGACTGATTATTAGGATAGATAAATACCATTAACTTCAGATGCACTAGAGATTTTCTTCCTTTATCTTCAGGCCCCTTTTCTTTCCTTAAGGATACTGTTAAAGCCATAAAGTATGATACAGAGTCGCCTGCTCTCAGAGCCCAGATATTCTGTGGCCATGGTAGTTATACCCCACAACCCATCTCAAATGTTAATTACAGCCAGGGATGGTTGTGCAGCTGTTATTTATGGGAGCATCCCAGAAAACTTTCAGAAAATCCTTCAAGCTTCTTCTAACAAAGGGTCAGAAGTAGAACCTCTCCTGTTCCCAAAGTCATCTTGGCCCCTGAGTACATACTAGTAAGAGAAGCAGGCATCATACAGGTGGACAACTATATAATAATTACAAGCATATCAACTGCTGGCATCTCAGAATGTCAGCTCTTAATACACAGTAGATTTTCAATATATGGATATTAAACTGATCTAATAATCTGTAAAAATACAACAACCAGGCTTACTCCCCTCAACATATTCCTAGTTAAACACCATTCCGCAATTTGGTATCCTAGAAATATTGGTTCTTTTCACAATAGTTGGGATAAAACTCACTTAGGAAAACAATCTGCCATAAATAAAAATATAGAGCCATGTAGAGATGATGTTATAGTTTAACTATTACTCTCTATTTCCTACTGAGCAAATTGAACTGCTGCATTACACCTGTCCAATTTAGAGTTAGTTACACTAAATTCACATGCTAGCATTGGGGCCATTTTCAAAACCAACTAATTTACTTTTGTTTTCAAATCCTAAACATATATATGCACATATGTGTGTATGTATATATGAATATGTGTATATGTGATTAAGTATGTAAATATATATGTAAATCCATTTAAATATATATAAGTATATAAAATATAAACATATAAACATAAATACATACAAATATATATCTGTGGACAAAGCAAAATGCAATATAAACAAAACACCAGAGAGAAGGTTAATTTTATTTAGAACAGTGTGTTTTTGACCACAAGTATATAACTTTTTTTTATTTGTTTGTTTTTACTAAAGTGTAGTTGACTTACAGTGATTCTTCAATTTCTGCTATACAGCAAAGTGACCTAATCACACATTGTTCCTTTTGCTGTACAGTAGGGCCTCATTGCTCATGGATTCCAAATGCTATAGTTTGCATCCCAAAACCCCAAATTCCCTGTCCATCCCACTCCCTCCCTCTCCCCTTCCCCCTGGTAACCACAAGTCTGTTCTCCTTGGCCATGATCTGTTTCTGTTTTGTAGATAGGATCATCTGTGCCATATTTTAGATTCAATAATTAAGAGATACCATATGGTATTTGTCTTTTTCTTTCTGGCTTACTTCTCTTAGTAAGAGGATCTCTAGTTCTATACTAGTTTCATACATTCCACCTCATGTTGCTGCAAATGGCATTTGTTTCACTTTTGGTGGCTGAATTATATATATGTGTAAAGTATATATATGTAATATATATATGTGTATATATGTAATATATATGTGTGTATATGTAATATATATATGTAATATATATGTGTGTGTATATATATATACCACATCTTCTTAATCCATTCATCTGTCAATGGACATTTAGGTTGTTTCCATGTCTTGGCTATTGTGAGTAGTGCTGCAGTGAACATAGGGGTTCATGTATCTTTTTGAATGAATGTTTTGTATAGCTATATGCCCAGGAGTGGGCTAATGGATCATATGGTAATTCTATATTTAGTTTTCTGAGGTACCTCCATACTGTTTTCCATAATAACTTCTATAGGATTTTCAAATAATAAGGCAATGTTCACTTTAGACAGTACATCTTAACACTGTATCTATTCTAATCCAGAAAAGACAACTTCTTATGAGGAAATATGTACATTTTCTTTCAGTAAATCTTTGTTGTCAGCATATGCCTAACTGACATCACCAACACCAAAAGATACTTATGAAGACTTACATTTAAAACATGTGCTTGGGGCATAGAACATAGTTGCTGAATGAATAGGGAGCTAGTACCTGTTGCTTGTTTGTGTGTGTCAGGAATTGACATTTATTCTAGAAGTAAAATAAACACTGAAAGATAGTTCATTCTATGAGTTAAGAGGGAAAATATCAAAGACAGTAAGTAAACTAAGGATATACAGCTTGTATATTATGCAGCAGAGATTCCCACCAGTTCTATATTCAACGTCCTTCCATTCTCCATTGCATCAAGATACAAAAAGAAAGAGAAAGATATGTGCGGGTGTCTTTATTGCATATGTCAAAGCAAAATATGCACTGGATTTTATTCAAGGCTATTTCAATAGGGAAAAGGGGCCAGAACTGAGGCAGAAGTCAACTCCACTGAAACAAACAAATAAAAACAATGGGGTTTTAAAAGTGAGGTGAGGAAATCACAGGCTATCTGTGTTTGCTAGCTGGCTTTACCCCAGAGAAAAGTAAGCTTTCTTAATGACAGGGGGTAGTTTTACTACTTAGAGCAAAGCACCCCCAGAGGAAGTTAAGCTCCTACCCTCCTGCAGAAACTGGGATACAGGGGCACTATTTTCCTTGATGATGACATTTCAAAAGGATGGCTCCTAGGAACTCAGATTGTAAAACTGGCAAATGCTCTTTAAAGGATTTACATCTCAAAGGTGCAGGGAAAGGGTTTCTAGTTACAAGGTGTCAAATGAAAATTAGGAACCTAGGGGCAGGAAAAAAATCCTGTCTAAAATACAGTCAGGCTGAGGGGAATGCTGAGGTAGTCTTGGTGAACATGAACACCTCTGTGCCTTTGCCTTTTGCTTGTTTTCCTCTGCTTATCACACCTTTATCTGTCTCCTCGGCATCTGTCTTTGTATACCTATCATCTGACCATCAGTAAAGGATACTATAAAATATAAGTATGACTCTCATGATAATATAAACACTTGTAAGAGCTCACTGTTTTTGCCTACTAATGGTGGCAGCAGTGTGCATGAAGGCCTTCTCTCTAGGCATCTTCTCCTGTCTGACATCTCCTAAAACTGTTCTTTAAGTGGTTCCACATTTCCTCTAAGGCGTGAGTTGTCTGAAGAATACGTTGCTATTGTCTTTGTTACCCTTCATTCACCTTTAAATTTGCAGTTGGTACATTTCATTGTCTTTTACTGCAGGGTACACAGGTAGATTTTAAAGCATATGTGATGCGTGCTTGGATTTAGTTTTAGGTATGCTTCTTGCTTTCTTAACTGGAGAGTTGTGGTAAAAGTAAAACATCAGCTTAGCACAATGAGGGTCTTAGAATTGTTTTGTTCTTCAGGCATTCGTTTTCACCAGGTGAGCATCTCTCATTTCCCTCATACCTCTCTCTCACTCTCTTTTTCTCTTTCTCTCTCTGTTTTCCTTTATACCTCCAAACTCTGGTACAGCTTGTCTGAGTTCATTCTCAGATCATGGTGAACTCATAGCAAGATCTTACATGAGAGAAAGCCAAGTTGAAGCTCACAAAGCTGAGCAGATTACAGCATTTGCAATACCACACTTTTTGCACTAATGAAATAATTCCTCTGGGGGAATTCTATTCTGAAAACATAATCTTAGAAAATGGATATTTGAAAATTGATCCTACTATGAGGATATGAGCAGTGAAATAAACTGTAGATATAACAGAAAATTAGAAGGAGGAAGAAATGTGTCAGTAGCAGAGGTGCCTAGGTTGCTGTCTATCAAGGGATAGTGTTATCCGTCATAGTATATAAGCAGGAGTGTAAATCTGAAATATTCATGAAGAGGATGGAAACAGAGAAGCTGACTTACAACCTAGAGCTCCAGCTTGATGAATGCTCTGCTGCTGGGATAAAAGGGGAAGAAATGGACATGAAGATAGGCAAGGCCCCTCTTAATTTTTTTCCCTTTTACTTTCTGTGACACTAATTTATAAAATGAGAATACCAGAAAATACAAATAAAGACATTTGTTTTATGTTAAAATCAGAAATTCAACCATGTAAATGTTAAACATCTAATTGGCTTTATTGAACTATTTATGAATCAGGTAGCATTCCAGAAAGTAGAGAGGAGTTCCAAAGGTTACACAAAGGGAAAGGTATGTAAAGTCAGGGCATGAAAGTAATATATGTATGTTCTTTGGGCTTAGGTGACCAGCATATGGAATGTGGGGAGACAGAGGGGGTCTATGTGTAGATTACTTCGTTGTTGTTGAGCGGAAAATTCCTGATGTTTAAAACTACATTTCTGGGGGAGATTGAGCTTCAGTTAGGCTAGGTATTAAGCCCCTTGTTTGATGACATAACCAAGCATAAGCATCTTGAGCCTGTTATTATCTTTTTAATGGTATAGTAAGTTAAAACTTTCTGTAGACAGGAAAGAGACAGAGTAGTTCTTTCTGGGATTTCTGCCTTCCAGGAGTATTTCAGTATATTTTTCTGAAAAGTCATCGGGGGTCCTTTTTGATGTTGAACTCAATGAGTATCAGGGTACAGCCTCACTTTCTTTTTTCTTTTTTTTTTTTCTTTTTCTTTCTTTTTTTTTTTTTTTTTGTTTGTTTGTCTTTTTGCCATTTCTTGGGCCGCTCCCATGACATGTGGAGTTCCCAGGCTAGGGGTCTAATCGGAGCTGTAGCTGCCGGCCTACACCAGAGCCACAGCAACGCAGGATCCTAGCTGTGTCTGCGACCTACACCACAGCTCATGGCAATGCCGGATCCTTAACCCACTGAGCAAGGGCAGGGATCGAACCCGAAACCTCATGGTTCCTAGTCGGATTTGTTAACCACTGCGCCACAACGGGAACTCCCCAGCCTCACTTTCTGATGACATTGATTGATTGTGCACATGTGGCAACCAGAACTCAGTGACCAGCACTACACTTTGATACTATTTCCCAATGGAATGAAGGCACATGAGACACTGTACTCACATAACATGAGCCAACAAGGCCAGGATAAAGACAGGTAAAGGACCAGGCTACAGGGTCCTCAGGAATGAGGCCTTTCATTTATCAACATCTAAGTGACCCTCTGCATTTTTACTAGTGCTAACACTCAACTAAAGAGATTTGCTCTTCTCCTTTCACTTAAAATACATTTCTAGAAAGCCAGCTAAGGAAGTAGTGACTATATAAAAAATAATGAATACCCTGATTAAGTTTCCAAGAAAACCAACCAACAATACTGTTTAATGCTTTATTATAAAGTTATAGGTAAAAGGCAACAAATGGTATTTGAGAATATAAATTATCTGGAGTGTTAAAAATGCTAGTTGAGCATTTACTTGGTAAAGATGTAGAAGACAAGCAAGCTGATTCCATTAGAATATTTTGATTTTGCATTCTCTGATAGGACAATTTGAGTAACTTACAACAAATTTTATTCAATAATAGATAATCCAGGTCATACATATTTTGATGCCACACAATACTGAAGCTTAAGCTAAAACTCTGTTCAGTACTTAATAGTCAAAAATATTAAGCAAATAGAAGAGTTAGAGTAAAAAGGAACATTCAGCAAATTAATGAATTAGAGGTCTGCTTATACATCTAATGTGAAAGGTAATTCATTTTTCATTTACTCAGAGCTAATCAGAAAAGCAAAACTTAAGGAAAGTCCCAGAGTAAACTAATAAAATATATAAAGTTAAAACAGAAATGATAAGAGAAAAACATCTTAATGACCACTAATGACTTAATTAGGATAGACCATCACACTGTTAACAAATTATTCCCTTGATGGATAAGAAGTGCGTCTAATGTATTTGGCCGTTATTCTTCTCTGCTCCATACTTGGGATATTTATTGACCTCGCTGCCTATGACACATATTTATGATACCTTTGTCACCAGTCTTAATGTGGCTTAAAATGCTTGTGGGTCTTGACTTATTCTTTCCACACTATTCTTATCTAATTATCTTTCACACGTGCTGAGAGCCTGTGGTTTTAGAACCTGAGCTGATGCATGGATTCCTGGTTGGCTGAAAGCACATGCTCAAAATCAACTTCCCTTTACCTCTTAATTTCATATTAAATATGCCTGCTTGTTGCTAACTTTTCTCACTTGTCTCCTGCTCTGCTTCTACTTTATCATGCAGACATCAGGGTGCATGTAAAGTATTCCATTCTTTTTGCCTACACTGAAACTCCTTGTCTCTACATGGACAAAGACTTCAAAACCTAGTACCTTACACTACTACTAGAATTACAAAACTCACCAATTTTTTTCGCTATACTCACTGCAAGGAAATTCGAAGAATAACTTGTATGCCACCATTTACAAGCATGCAGAACTTTAGTCCCTTCTGGTATGTTTAATTATGGGATACAAGTGGAAAAATAAAAGATCAAGGAGTAACAGAGGAAGGAATGAGGGGAAGGAAGAAGGAAGGAAGTGAAGAAGTGTATATTTTTCTACTCTTTGTGCCTCCTGGCTATGGCACAGTTCATAAGCAATATGCCCTCCCAACATCATTCCCAGTTCACCAACTAACCAACCAAGAAGGCTAAAAAGCATAGATAAAACTTTTGTGACTTGTTTATTCTGAAGAAATCCTAATTTTAAGGTGGAAATTCGAAATTAGATCTTGTAATGGTCAAGTACAGGTGTCTTTTCTACTTTTCAAGGTTTGGGAAAGCTACAAGAGGACTGATTTTTCCAGCTGTGGCTGAAAGACAAGAAATCTACCTCTTCACTATTTACCCACCATTTATAATGATTGTGACTTTCTTTGATCACTTTCTTTGAATTTATGAGCTGTTGGTTTTCCATGAGGACATGCTTGATTCCCCTCAAAGGCTCTGTGTTCTGGCATTGTTTGCTGGCCTTGCTCCAAATAGCATAGCCCAAAAAAGATTCAAGGTGGGAGGGTGGCATAGATAGTGATATGTACTCACATAGCTGATTTGATTTTTTTTAACCAGATGGGCCTACCTTTATTTTTAATTTTTTTTACTTATTATATTTTTAATGGGTATTTAATGCTAATCACTGAGCTATATCTGATGGTTAAACAAACGTTATGATAGAGGTTCTCATCTATATCCTATACTGCTCATTGGAAGCCATAAGGAAACCATTATAAACAATGAAGGTACCTGCCTTTGGGACAATAAAACAGTTACCTCTGTTGACTTCAAACAAATAGAGTGTCAGATATTTCTCCAGAAAATATTGGGTTTATTTGGGATCAATAGAGAATTACAATTCAGGGTCTGAAACCATGGTGAGTCATGTGCAAATGCCCACATAGGAAGAAAAGGAGAATTCTTTTACAGAGGAGAAAAGGTAGTCAGGAGGGCTGTAGTAAACAAAAAGCACATGACTTTTCATTGGCTGAGTCCTTTCCAGGAAAGAAGAGGTGTATTTTTTCTTCCTGTTGGGCTCCACTATTGTCACAGGGCATGAGAGCTCACCCTTCTGCTCTGGAAACTCTAGGTAGTTAAGGTTCCAGTTTATTAACTTTTTACAATTCCTCTTTTGGTCAAGATCCTTTTCTAAAAACATCATTGATCAAAAGTTAGGTTTTTTAGTTTTAAAGATTTCTTTTTTTTTTTTTTTTTTTTTGGTCCTTAAATGCCAGGGAGTAATCTTTTCCTGACCTTTCCCTTGTATAATGTCTCACTTCAAAGGGAAAATACACAGATTAGAAACTTTTTGAAGTCACATGCAAGCAAAAAGAAGAATTAGGAAGGACAACTCTCAGGCACTTTTCTATCTTAAATCCATATGTTATCACAATCACAGATCTTGGAAATCATCTGAAGCACTGTGTCATCATCAATGGTTTGGTGAAACTTTTCCAACAGGCCTGGTCCAGACACCTTGAGAAAATTGTCTCAGCTGGTAACATCTGGTTCAGTTCAAGGAAATTTTTACTTGCAGGTCACCAGATAATGTGATGGTCAAGTCAACTTTTAGTATGAACCTATCTAACAAGGTTAGATGTGTCAAGTAAATCCAAGAATCTATCCCTTAGAGTTTGGTAGCACAAAAATTGGTTAGCAGTACCTGATAGGCAGATTTCTAGTGAGGTTGAAGAGAGTTCTTCTGGAGGTATCTTTCCCAATAGATGCAATCTCCATCTGATGCCAGTAGAGAAACCAAGGTGTTAAATTTTAATTACTATATTAAATTCCTTAGCTAATCGGTGAGGATCTTCAGTTACTTTGGAAATAAATCTTTGACTATGGCTCTCAGTTCATAGAGAATATATAGACTTAAGGCTAATTTTATTTTATTTTATTTTTAACATTTTTTTATTGCTTGAACTTGATCATTTTATTTTTTTAATTTTTCTTATTTCCCCAATATCTGCAGCACTGGGAACTATGTCTAGACACTTATGAAGGAGCATGATAATGTGAGAAAAAAGGCTAATTTTAAAAGGCTATATGCTGAAAAACTCAGTGGAAAAGGGAGTAGCGAGAGTTTTAGAGGAAAGAAAGGAAGTTCCAGGAGAGAATTAGTATAAAGGAACTGTGACTGTGTGGGAGGTGTGGGAGGTATAAAAAGGAAGGAGGAAGGGGCACCAGAGGTGGAGTCTGACTCCAGGATCTAGGGGAGAAAAACATGTTGATGTCAGAGGCAGTCTGAGACAGAGAAGCCATGGAAGAGCCTGAAGCTTTTGGAGCCATTTTATCTATCTTTCATTGTTCATTTGCTTAAGATAATCTTAAAAATCTTATTTTGCAGAGAGGCAGTTTTAAACTACTGGTAGCACAGAGAAGCTAAAATATCATTCAAAGCAGGCATTCCATTCAGTTCCAAAGAATTTGGAGCTGTTGTAAAAGATATTTAGTTTTAAAATCAAATTTGGGTATATCAAGTTCCCCATAGTGGCCATTGATAATCTAAATTGCCTTTGTTCAAGTCAGTCCATTTAGTTTAAAATGTACATGAGGAAGGGCCAAAGTTTATAAACATAAACTAGGCTGGAGTCCCTGTAGAGCAGAGGGGTAACTCTGAAAATATTTAGATAACTGAGATCCATTTCTTGGAGATTTTTTTTCTAGAGTAAAAGAACAATCTTTAAGCACCTTAAACAGCTCACAGCTCAAAGAGCTCAATTCAAACAACTTGCAACCCAAACAGCCTGCAGACCTAACACCAGGCAGTTCTAAGGAAATAGCTTGGCCCCAGAGATGCCAAGCCAAAGGCCTCCCAGCCAGTTGCCCTAGAATATGCCTTATTCCAAATGAATGGGCTGACAGCTGAGTTGGTACAGTCTCAGTGAAGCAGTCCCTATTCCTGAAGGAAGGGGCTGAAAGTATCTCAACCAGCTTTGTTTGAAACTATCTGATCTCAAAATTGGACCAAAGTGCCAAATGAACTCTTGCATATAGAACAAAGCTTTAACAAGAAAGAATAAAATTTGGGAGTTTCTGTTGTGGCTCAGTGGTTAACGAACCTGACTAGCATCCATGAGGATGCAGGTTCAATCCCTGGTCTCACTCCGTGGGTTAAGGATCTACCATGAGCTGTGGTGTAGGTTGCAGACATGGCTCAGATCTCATGTTTCTGTGGCTCTGGCATAGGCCAACAGCTACAGCTCCAATGGGACCCCTAGCCTGGGGACCTCCATGTGCCATGGTACAACCCTAAAAGACAAAAAAAGAATAAAATCTTAAAAACAGATACCAAATAAAACCAGGAGAGCTTTAAATGCAAAGGTGTGTGAGCTAAATCCAGGGGAAATACATGCCTTCAAACTCCACAAGAAGTGAGAAAATCAGTGAGCTCGGTGGCTCAATTGTTGGCACCATACCTGTTTGCTCACTAGCCCTGGAGCCTGTGGGGATCTTCTCTGGTCCCTGTACAAGCCACCAAATTGTTGATCTAAATCAAATTAACTGTAAGATATTTATCCAGCAAAGATGGATTTATTCATCAGATAATTGCAATTTGTGGTCTACAACCATAGCAAACTATGTTGAAGTCCCTTTACATCAAGAGAAAAAAAATATTTTTATAGAGAGGTGAAGGAAACTAGGAGGGCTGTAGTAAAAAGAGAGTCTATGGCTTTTCATTGGCTGAGTCCTTGCTAGAATGAAGAACCTTTCTTCTTCCTGTTGAGTTCTGCCATCATTGCAGTGAGTGAGAGCTACCTCTGACTTTAATTAAGGTTTCTTCTTATTAATTTTTATAACATAAACTCATTGCTCTCTTCCATGAAACACTATTACTCTGAAATCCAATATTCTAAAGAAAGTGGGATTCCAATTAGAGGAAATCGCCTTGTGTGAACAGGGCACTTATTATAATTTATTTTATAGCCTTCAAAATCTGATAATTCAGGTCAAGGTCTGTGAGAAATATAATTTATTCATTTGTCTGTCATTTCTCCACTCTTTTTCTTATTCTAACTTTCCTGTGATCTTTTCCAATTTCATGTAATCAGCACCTGCTCCTCTCACCCCCAGGTTTTGTCTCTGCTGTAAAGTGTGTAGCATTGCCCTTAGGAGAAATCGACTGCTTTGATTCTT
Source organism: Phacochoerus africanus (assembly GCF_016906955.1). Lineage (NCBI taxonomy): Eukaryota > Metazoa > Chordata > Mammalia > Artiodactyla > Suidae > Phacochoerus > Phacochoerus africanus. Next base: position 118,732,776 of record NC_062558.1, on the reverse strand, counting down.
AAAAGAGCATCTGTACTTGGTGTTTCTAACAACCCTCTGTTCTTCAGCAAACAATTCATTAGCTTCTAGAATCAACATGCCATACCCAGAACTCTTCTTCAAACAATCTTCTCCTTCAGTATCCATCGCCCCAGTAAATTGTATCACTATCTCATTTGCCACCCAAGCCTAGATTTTTTTCCATTTTCTCCTTTCTCAAACTTCACATCTAATTGTCACCAATAGTTGTTGACTTTGCATTCATTGTTATTTCCTGAGCTGTCAACACCTTGTCAACTGCAGAAGTTCGCAATGTGTTTCTTTCCAACTGAATTACTACAAGATTCACAAAGTTATTGACTCTAGTCTTGTCCTTTATCATCCATATCCTTGCTGTCACTAGTACAATTTTACTAATATGCAAATGGGATATTGCTTCTGACTTGTTTAAAATCTCATGGTGGTTTTTTATATCTCAGAGTATAAAGCTCAAATACCTTGCTTAGAATTACATGCCAGGCTCTTCATTATATGTCAGCTTTCTCTAATTATATATAACAGTCTTCCCCACTCACACCCTTTGGTTCTATGTGCATTTAAAGTGTCATACTTCCAAATGGTTCTGCAGTGCACACACTGTTTTTTTCTTAAATTGTTTCACTTACCTTTTTTTCCCTAGAAAATCAATACCGAGACCTCAAAAAAAGCCTCAAATATCACCAATTTCTCTTCCCAACTTATGAACTAACTAATAACTTCTTAGCATTTTAATTTTTATTCTCAGGCTTACACCATTTTCTAATCCAATATTTTATGATGTTTCCACAGAACTGTGAACTAAGAATGGCAGGGACTATATAGAATTGACAAAATCAATTCAAAAATAAAAAAGGATACTTTCACTTCTAACTAAGAAGTAACCAGGGCCAGATTTACATTATTGCACAAAATAACTTAAAAAAACTGGAAAATAAAATGTATAAAACCACAGTTTTTAGGACATTGGACACCTAAAGACAGTGACCTCTGAAAATAATAAAATGTACAAGGTTAACTATGATTAACAGCTTACTGCCTGGAGAGCATGCTTAAGTCATGGAACAGTGAGGTGGATCCCCAGGAAGAACCTGGTGGTCTCCTTGAGTTGAGGAGTCAAAGCTAGGAATCAGGGGAGATTAAGGTAGCTAGACTTAATAGAGACTAGCACAGATGAGAATGATCCATTAGGTTTGTTTGTTTTTTAATGAATTATTGATATAAAATTGTCCTCTCTATTGATAATATTCTTTGTTCTGAAATTTAGTTTTATAATATTTATATAGCCTGTTCTGCTTCAACTTTTTTAAAAAATATATATCAGGGTGATATATTATTTTCCATTCTTTTACTTTCAACCCAATACTGCTTTTATATTTCAAGTTTTTTTTTCCCCAGCATGAGTGAGATGTAATTGACATATATATAGCATTAAGTAAGTTGAGTGGCAGTTTGTCAGGTTCCCATTTTTTATTTTTCTTTCTTTCTTTTTTATTTTCACATGTTATTAACCATCATTAGCTCTTGAGAATTGCTATTGCTTCTAGATCCTAGAACATATAGAATGGTTTTTCTGACATGTTTCCTGCTGCAACTAGAGACCCTCTGGAGGCAGTTTTGCTGCAAATTCTTGATGGAGTTACAATGATTGACATAAAGAAGAATGTGCTGAGTGACATCTAACAATTACTGGGCACTTACAGTGTGAAGGAACTGGGATTGAGCACTTCACATTTCTTATCACCCTGTATTCTCACAACAGTTTTTGACATTGTAAAAAAAATGTTTAATATATATATACACATAAGTACATATACACACATATGCATGTAAATACACATACATGTATGTGTACAAACCACATGTTCGTGCATATAAATCAATTATATAAAAATACATTCCTGAAGTTCTAGGATTCCCATTAGTTGTTTTGCTCTTTTTAAAAATTTCTTATTAAAATATAGTTTATTTATAATGTTGTGTTAGAGTCACGTGTAAAGTGATTCAATTAAATATATATATTTTTTCTTACATTCTCTCTTATTATAGGTTATTAAAAGAAAGTGAGTATAATTCCCAGTGCTATACAGTAGGTCCTTGTTGGTTATCTATTATATATCACAGTGTGTGTAGTTTAATCCCAATCTCCTAATTTATCCCTCTCTCCCTTTCCCGTTTGGTGACCATATTTGTGCTCTATGTGTATGACACTATTTCTGTTTTGTAAATAAGTTCACTTGTATCCTTTTTTTAGATTCCACATATAAGCAATGTCATATGATATTTACCTTTGTCTGGCTTACTTCACTTAGTATGATTATCTCTAGGTCCATCTACATTGTTACAAATGACATTATTTCAATCATACACATATATACCACATCTTCTTTATTAATTCACCTGTAAATGGACACCTAGGTGTTTCCATGTCTTTGCTATTGTAAATAGTGCTGCTATGCTTTATTTCTCATATGTACCCCTTAAATTTTACCTCCTTTTATCGTCACAGCAGCCTTACACACTGGAGACATACAATACAAATTCATTACATTCGCAATACTCCAATGTCTATGTCAAAAGCAAAAAAACAAACACAAAAAACAAAAATAAAAAAACTAAAAAAAAAAAAAACTGGAGGAGTTCCCGTTGTGGCTCAGTGGTTAATGAATCTGACTAGGAACCATAAGGTTGTGGGTTTGATCCCTGGCCTCGCTCAGTGAGTTAAGGATCCAGCGTTGCTGTGATCTATGGTGTAGGTCACAGACGTGGTTCAGATCTGGTTGTTGTTGTGGCTGTGGCGTAGGCCGGCAGCAACAGCTCCAATTGGACCCCTAGCCTGGGAACCTCCATATGCCTCGGGTTCGACCCTAAAAAGACAAAAGACAAAAGAAAGAGGGGAAAAAAAAAACACAGGAGTCTTCAGGACTCTCATTTCACTGTATTTTAGATAAAATACATATAGATTTTTGTGTCTATTTGCATCATATAACTAAAGTACTTCATAAATGGTGGAGTGTGTGTGTGAAGAGATAGAGAGGAAAACTAGTAATAAACAGATTATGGACTAGCCCATAAAAAATGAAAGAAGAGAGCCCATGAACTAAATAGTCAAGGTAGCCTCTAAAGTATGAGCACTTATATACCTATCATGTCATCAATTATATCTTTAATGGTAAAATTAATAATTATATTAATATCTACCTTTATAGACTAAATGGTAACTGATATGCTATTGGGGAACTCATCTTGCTCCCTCAATGAATTCTTATTATTTTTGCTTCTGAAGGTCATACACAAGAGAAAAATTATGATAAAAATGTTTCTTTCATTGCATTTTTTTTCTAGAAATGCTTGACAAGCCTAGATGTACAACAACCAGTTGAAAAAATGCCATCATGTGATCCAGAGTTTATGAATTTAAAAAGCATCAACTAAGAGCCCTGGCTATGATTCATAAAATATGCAATAAGATGTTTTGAGAAAGATTGAAAAACAGGAAAAATTGTATGCTCCCAGCGGGCAAAATATTGCTGGTGTTGTAGCAAATAATAAAACCTGATAACTCAATCCCTTTTGCACACCAAATAATGCTTAATTTGTTTAGGTTACTTGGTTAAATTTTATTTTTCTTATGGAAAAAGTAAAGTAAAGGCCTGGTGATTGTGGGGAGGCAAGTCACTGTTGGTTGACTTTTAGAATTAGACTAAAAATATATTTATGCAGTCTTTTAATTTTATGCATTAGAAAGAAATGATGTATTTCAAAAAAAAAATAATTTCTAGAAGTTCCTGTTGTGGCTCAGTAGGTTAAGAACCCAACTAATATCCATGAGGATGTGGGTTCGATCCCTGGCCTCACTCAGTGGGTTTAAGGATCTGGCATTGCCACAAGCTGTAGTGTGTGTGTGAAGAGATAGAGAGGAAGACTAGTAATAAATAGATTATGGACTAGCCCATAAAAAATGAAAGAAGAGAGCCCATGAACTAAGTATTCAAGGTAGCCTGTAAAGTATGAGCGCTTAGATACATATCATGTCATCAATTATATCTGTAATGGTAAAATTAATAATTAATGGATCTGACATTGCTGTAGCTGTGGCATAGGCTGGTGGCTGTGGCTCTGATTCAAACCCTGGCCCAGACATTTCTATATGCCACAGGTGTAGCCATAAAAAAATTAATATCAACAGAGGGCTAGTGGAAGCTGAACCTCCCATCTCTACTAGGCAGTAATGAGGACCCTGCCACACTCAAGGGTCTGTGGAGTCAGAGTGAAAAATGTGGACCTCTGCTCCCATCTGGCAGTAATAAAGCTGTACACTCACTTTCCCCTGCTGAAACATTGTCAGAGGAAGCCAGCTCTTACAGAGGATGTAAATAAGACCTATGTTCTCATGAAATAATATCAAAATAATATCAATATATTTCAAAAATCACTCTTCGTGCCAAAACCAGGAAGATCTTAAAATGAATAGAAAAAGTTGGAGTTCCCATCGTAGCTCAGCGGTTAATGAACCCAACTAGCATCCAAAAGGACGCGGGTTCAATCCCTGGCCTCGCTCAATGGGATCCAGCATTGCCATGAGCTGTGGTGTTGGTTGCAGAAGCAGCTCAGATCCCTCGTTGCTGTGGCTGTGGCATAGGCTGGCAGCTATAGCTCTGATTCCACCCCTACCCTGGGAACCTTCATATGCCGCAGGTGCAGCCCTAAAAGATAATTAATTAATTAATTAATTAAATGAATAGAAAAAGTCATTCAGTTGATGCCAACATCAGGATGACTGAGATGGAAAGAAGGGCATTAAGGCAGAATACTCACCCTGCCCTCTGGGTGTATTTTCAAAGGTTCAGCCAACCTCTGAACTGAGAGGTGGGCAGGTACCTTGATCAGGTCATTGTTTAGAGGTTTTTTTCCTGGTGATTGCAGGCGTAATGTCTGCAGTATGATCTTGGGAAAATGAGGAGATCTCACACAGAATAAATTGCACTTAATGCATTGTCTTCAAAAGAAATAGGAAAAATAAAGTTCCATCTGTTTTTTTAATTAAAATATATTTCATTTGCAATGTTCCTTTAATTTCTATTGTATAGCAAAATGCCCCAGCCTCCCTCACTCACCCATTGTGTTTTTTTGTTTTTTGTTTTTTTTTCCTAACCCAAGAGACTGGACACCATTCCCTGTGCTGTAGAGCAGGACCCCATTACCCATCCATTCTAACTATAACAGTCTGCATCTATCAGTTCCATCTATTTTTAGTGAAGTGGATAGGCTATACAAATTGAGTTTTTCAAAGAGAAGTCCTTTTGACACAGTACAGTAAATGTTCATTATTGGACAAATGTGTACACTGTATTTATGTCAGTTAAACCTCATTACAAAAATATTTTCCATATTTTCAGATATTATGTGTGGTTCCGGTAAAGAAAACTCATGAACCTGCTATATTTATATAACTCATTGTCTTGGTAGGTTAATGACAAATGGATAGACATTTTATTTCATACCCATAATATAAGTGTCTCAAAGCAGAGCTTAGTTACATGCTTTCCAATGTAAATCGGGGTTTCTTAAATTTGAAACTATCGATATTTGGGGACCAATAATTCTTGGTTGTGGGAGGCTGTCCTATGCATTATAGTATCTTTAGCATCATCCTTTCTTTCTAACCAGTAGATGCTAGTAGCATCTCTCTTCCATAGCTGTGACAACCAAAAATATCTCCAGATGCCAAATATCCCATGAGGGGCAAAATTTTTCCTAGATTAGGAAACACTAATGTAGATGAATTGGTAGCATGGCGTTGTGGTCAGTATTTCAAATGGAAAATGGAGAGATATTTGGATGAGCGTTCTGCCCCTAGAGCAATGGTCCATGCAAGAATGGTTGGCAGGACATTTCATTGAAGGTGGAAATTGTGTCTGTGTTTTGATGAGGTTCAGGATATGACACCTTGTCATATTGGATATTTTAAGCTAAAGGAATTTGAGAAAACAGCAGGAGGAAGGAGGTCTCTGATATTTTTCTCCACCATTCTCCCCTGAACCAAGTCATAAGACCCTCATGTTACAGGTGCCTTCCCTGTATGAGGAGGAAAGAAACATCCCTATCTCCAAGACTGAGAGACACTGAGAAGAACCCATAGAACAGACCTTGTTAAGTTCTACCCACTTTATTACATTTAGCTCATCTTTTTGCCTTATCACATTTCTCCATTACTGTCCACTCTTCATCAAACTGAGCATAAAAACACCCTGCTGTAACCATTTCTTCAGGTTTGTATTTCCTTTTGAAGGATCCCATGTCACATGAAATGTATATTACATAAAAATACATTCTTTTCTCTGTCATTCTGTCTTCTTACATTTAATTTTCAGACTTATACAGGGACTTTAAGGGGGTCAAGTACAACTTTTTACTCCCCTACATTTCTTATCTGTTGTATCACCAGGGTTCAATCTGCCCACATACTCAAGGTCAGAATTGACTCATGGATTAATGAATAAACAAATGAACATCAATGAAAATTTTTAATTTTCAGTGAGACTTACTATTTGTCTTCAAATTCTTTATGGATATGCTCAAAGAGAAAAAAAAATGTATTTGTTGTTTGATGTTAAAGGTGTTATCCCACTGCAGTGAATGTGATTTGAGTCAGGAGAGTATAGTTCCAAATAGGGAAACATGCTATCTTATCTTTGCTGATTAAATTTTATCTATCAGTATATTCTTGCTTCTCTAGGGTAGGAATCAGACATCCCTTGATCACTGTTATGTGTCCTTTGCTAGTTGAATGACTGCCATAAAGAAGTCATTTTTAACAAATGACCTATCCTCATAAGTGAAGAAGTTTAGGACTTTTCAATTATTAAAGTGGTGAGTTCCCCATCACTGCAGTTATTTTGGCACTCCCTAAATGATTACACATGTGGATCTTTTAACAAGAAAACAGGCACCAGGTAGAGGTTAAACTACATGATGGGTGAGACTATTTACCTTTTCAGACCATGATATTGTAGAGTTCCATTAAATGCACTTAACTGGCCGACTGTTTACACTGTTGTTAGGAAAATCTGTCCTACCATCTGGAAAGCATTCCTCAAAAATGAAGCTCCTTGTCCATGTGAGACAAGAGAGCTGGACCTCTTTCTCTGGAGGGATGAGATGAAACTTTTTTGAAAATTTTTTATTTTAGTTGATTTAGAGTGTTCTGTCAATCCTTTTATTAATGGTTTAAAGATACTTAAAAAGCCCTTCCCTTTCTTCTTCTTCCAGATTACCTCACCATGTTACAAAAATTTCAGAATTTTCAGGCTTCCCAGAATTGTGGTAGGAGATCCTCTCGCTAGAGGGTAACAATAAAATTTCCTTCCTAAATGATGCCTGCTTATGGGGGCTTGGTCAGGGAATACACCACAGAAGCCAAGCCATAATCAATAAAATTTATGTTGTTAAATGTTCCTGAAGGGTTGCTCCAAAGTACCACACAAATGTTATATATAGTGATATGTGTGCCTTCCTTTCCTTGTGGATGCATTAACAGGGTAAACAGAAGCAGCACAGCAGTCTTTAGGGCCTCCTAGCTCCAGGAGTACCTTTTTCTGGGGACAAAATCACATTGGTTAAAATTCCTTTTCTGGTGGAAATATTCTTTATTGGAAGAAGTCCCCGGAGTAGTATTGTCTGTTGCCACAGAAGAGCATCTTAGTTTTAAAAATAGCACCTGCTGAGGTTTTCTTAAACTGCCTGGAAATGATTGTGTGCCATTTGGGCATTTGCCTATTTATTTCATCTCTTGTGGACATATTGTTCAACAGAAACATAATTTACTGTTTTCATTTTTTCTTAATTTAAAAATATTATCAGCGTGGGAGATCAAATAGAAATAATTAATAATAAATAATGCTTTCAGAATGCTGAAAACTCTGCAAAGGAGGCTGTAGTAGATTATAAAAATGGTCACAAGATTTTGCAATACTTCTGATTAAAAAGATGGGGTTTGAATCCCCAGTGCTTTCTGCTACACTGTGGTATTTTGACTTTCCTGTGGCAAAGGTGCCCTTGTGCATGTTCATGGCCCAGTCTTCATGATGCCTTGTAGCTCAGCTGCTGCTGCTTTATATTTCTGCACCCCTGTGTGAATAAACTGAGGTTCAGAGGCTCCCACTGTTGCCAAAGCTGACGAACTGCAAATGCCAAACTTGGGAGTGAGTATAGCCTACCTCATGCAACTGCTAGGCAATTTGCTGGCAATAGCAAGCTGACTACAAACGTTTTTCCCAGTGATGTGTATCTGTTAATCTCAAATTCCCAATTTATCACCTCTTCCCCCTTTCCCCTTTCATAGCCATAAGTTTGTTTTATAAGTCTGTGAGTCTTTCTATTTTGTAAATAAGTTTGTTCATTTGTATCATTTTTTTTTTCAGATTCCACATATAAGTGATATCATATGATGTCTTTTCTGACTTCACTCAGTATCATAATCTCTAGGTCCATCTATGTTGCTGAAAATGGCATTACTTTTGATGGCTGAGTAGTATATAAGTAGTATATAGTTATATGAGGAGTATATAAATGTTTATATATATTATATATATAATACTACATTTCCTTAATCCATTAATCGTTTGATGAACGTTTTCATTGCTTCCATGTTTCGTCTATTGTAAATAGTGCTGCAGTGAACACTGGGATGCATGTATCTTTGCAAATAGAATTTTTTCCAGATATATGCCCAGGAATGAGATTGAAGGATCATATAGTAGCTCTATTTTTAATTTTTTAAGGAAACTCCATGCTATTCTCCATAGTGGATGCACCAATTTATATTCCCACCAATAGTGTTAGGAGGGTTCCCTATTCCCCCCCCCACTTTCTCCAGTTTTTGTTTTTGTAGATTTTTTTATGATGGCCATTCTGACCAATGTGAGGTGATACCTCATTATAGTTTTGATTTCATTTCTCTATTATTAGCATTGTTGAGGACTTCTTTATATGCCTGTTGGCCATCTATAGAGAAATGTCTGTTTAGGTATTCTGCCTCATTTTCCATTTTTTGATTGCATCATTTGTTTTTTTAATTCCTTGTTGGTAGCATCATTTGCAAATGTTCTCTCCCATTCTATAGGCCATTCTGTTTTGTTTATTGTTTCCTTTGCTGTGCAAAAGCTTTTAAGTTAAATTAAGTCCTAGTTGTTTATTTTTTCTTTTATTCCCTTTACTCTAGGAGACAGATCCAAACAAAATGTTGCTGAGATTTATGCCAGAGAGTTTTCAGCCTATGTTTTCTGCTAAGAGTTTCATAGTATCTGGACTTACACTTAGATTATAATCCATTTTGAGTTTATTTTTGTATGTGGTGTTAGAGGGTGTTCTAATTTCTTTTTTTATATATATAATGATTTCTATTTTTTTCATTATAGCTGGTTTACATTGTTCTATGAATTTTCTACTGTACAGAATGGTGACCCAGTTACACATACATGTATAGATTAATTTTTCTCACATTATCATGCCCTGTCATAAGTGACTAGATGTAGTTCCCAGTGCTACACAGCAGGATCGAATTGCTTATCTATTCCAAAGGCATTGCATCTATTAACCCCAAGTTCCCAATCCATCCTGCTCCCTCTCCCTCCCCCTTGGCAACCACAAGTCTATTCTCAAAGTCCATGATTTTCTTTTCTGTGAAAAGGTTCATTTGTGCCATATATTAGATTCCAGATATAAGTGATATCATATGGTATTTGTCTTTCTTTTCCTGACTTACTTCACCTAGTATGAGAGTCTCTAGTTCCATCCATGTTGCTACAAGTGGCATTATTTTGTTCTTTTTTACGTTTGAGTAGTATTCCACTGCGTGTATAAACCACATCTTCCTGATGCAATCATCTATTGATGGACATTTGGGTTGTTTCCATGTCTTGGCTATTGTGAATAGTGCTGCAATGAACATACAGGTACAAGTGTCTTTTTCAAGGAAAGTTTGTCTGGATAGATGCCCGAGAGTGGGATTGTTGGGTCATTTGGTAGTTCCATGTATAGCTTTCCAAGGTACCTCCATACTGTTTTCCATAGTGGTTGTACCAATTGACATTCCCACCAACAGTGCAGGAGAGTTCCCTTTTCTCCAAACCCTCTCCAGCATTTGTTATTTGTGGATTTATTAATGATGGCCATTCTGAGTGGTGTGAGGTGGTATCTCATGATAATTTTGATTTGCATTTCTCTAATAATCAATGATGTTGAGCATTGTTTCATGTGCTTGGACATCTGTATATCTTCCTTGAATAAATGTTTATTCAGGTCTTTTGCCCAGTTTTCCATTGGCTTATTGGCTTTTTTGGTGGTGAGTTGTATAAGTTCCTTGTATATTTTAGAGATTAAGCCCTTGTCAGTTACATCATTTGAAACTATTTTCTCCCATTCTGTAAGTTGTCTTTTTGTTTTCTTTTTGGTTTCCCTTGATGTGCAAAAGCTTTTCAGTTTGATGAGGTCCCATGGGTTTATTTTTGCTCTTATTTCTGTTGCTTTGGGAGACTGACCTGAGAAAGTATTCATAAGGTTTATGTCAGAGAATTTTTTGCCTATGTTCTTTTCCAGGAGTTTGGTGAATTGTCTTATGTTTAAGTCTTTAAGCCATTTGAGTTTATTTTTGTGCATGGTGTGAGGGTGTGTTCCTGTTTCACTGATTTGCATGCAGCTGTCCAGGTTTCCCAGCAATGCTTGTTGAAAAGGGTGTCTTTTTCCCATTTTATGTTCTTGCCTTCTTTGTCAAAGATTAATTGACCATAGGTGTCTGGGTTTATTTCTGGGTTCTCTTCTTTTCCATTGCTCTGTGTGTCTGTTTTAATACCAGTACCATACTCTCTTGATGACTATGGCTTTGTAATACTGCCTGAAGTCTGGGAGGGTGATGCCTCCTGCTTGGTTTTTGTTCCTCAGGATTGCTTTGGCAGTTCTGGGTCTTTTGTGGTTCCATTGAAATGTTTGGATTGTTTGTTCTAGTTCTGTGAAAAATGTCATGGGTAATTTGATAGGGATTGTATTGAATCTGTAGATTGCTTTGGGTAGTATGGCCATTTTTACCATACTAATTTTTCCAATCCAGGAGCATGGATTTTCTTTCCATTTCTTCACATCTTCTTTAATTTCCTTGTTTAGTGTTTTATAGTTCTCAGCATATAAGTCCTTCACCTCTTGGTCAGATGTATTTCCAGGTATTTGATTTTTTGGGGTGCAATTTTAAAACGTACTGTATTTTTGGATTCCTTTTCTAATATTTCATTGTTAGTATATAGTAATGCAACTGATTTCCGAACGTTAATCTTATATCCTGCTATTTTGCTGAATTTTTTGATTAGTTCAAGTCGTTTTTGGGTTGAGTCCTTAGGGTTTTCTACATATAGTATCATGTCATCTGAGTACAGTGACAGTTTAACCTCTTCTCTTCCTATTTGGATGCCTTTTATTTCTTTTGTTTGACTGATTGCCGTGGCTAGGTCTTACAGGACTATGTTGAATAACAGTGGTGAGAGTACCACTAAAAAAGAAAACTATAGGCCAGTATCTTTGATGAATATAGGCACAAAAATTCTCAACAAAATTTTCGCCAAGCGAATCCAACAACATATAAAAAAGGTCATACACAAGTCTTTTCTCCAAGTCCATGATTTTCTTTTCTGAGGAGATGTTCATTGTGCTGGATATTAGACTCCAGTTATAAGTGATATCATATGGTATTTGTCTTTGTCTTTATGGCTCATTTCACTCAGTATGAGATTCTCTAGTTCCATCCATGTTGCTGCAAATGGCATTATGTGGCTGCCTGATGGGAGGGGGAGGGAGTGGGAGGGATTGGGAGCTTGGGCTTATCAGACACAATTTAGAATAGATTTACAAGGAGATCCTGCTGAGTAGCATTGAGAACTATGTCTAGATACTCCTGTTGCAACAGAACAAAGGGTGGGGGAAAAAATGTAATTGTAATGTATACATGTAAGGATAACTTGATCCCCTTGCTGTACAGTGGGGAAAAAAAAATCATACACCATGACCAGTTGAGATTTATCCCAGGTGCACAAGGATGGTTCAACATACACAAATCAACCAACATCATACACCACAATAACAAAAGAAAAGTAAAAACCACATGATCATCTCAATAGATGCAGAAAAAGCATTTGACAAAGTCCAACATCCGTTCATAATAAAAACTCTTACCAAAGTGTGTATAGAGGTAACATAGCTTAACATAATAAAAGCTATTTATAACAAACCCACAGGAAATATAATACTCAATGGAGAAAAGCTGAAAGCCTTCCTGCTAAAATCTGGAGAGTGTTCTAATTTCATTCTTTTACATGTAGCTATCCAGTTTTCCCAGGATCATTTATTGAAGAGACTGTCTTTTCCCCATTGTATATTTTTGTCTCCTTTGACATAGATTAATTGACCATAAGTGTGTAGGCTTTCTATGCTGTTACATTGATCTATATGTCAATTTTTGTGCCAGTACTATACTGTTTTGATGATTGTAGATTTGTAGTATATATACTCTGAAGTCAGAGAGTGTGATTCCTCCAGCTCCATCTTTCTTTCTCAATATTATTTTGGCTAATAGGAGACTTTTGTGTTTATGTACATTTTTTTTTAATTTTTGTTCCAAGTGTATGAAAAATGTCATTGGTCATTTGATAGGGACTGCATTTTATCTGCAGATTTCCTTTGGTAGTATTGTTATTCTTCCAGTCTTAGAACATGGCATATTTTTCCATCAGTTTTTGTGGTCTTCAGTTTCTTTCATCATTATCTTTTAGTTTTAAAAGTATAGGTCTTGGAGTTCCCGTCGTGGCGCAGTGGTTAACGAATCCGACTAGGAACCATGAGGTTGTGGGTTCGGTCCCTGCCCTTGCTCAGTGGGTTAACGATCCGGCATTGCTGTGAGCTGTGGTGTAGGTTGCAGATGCTGCTCGAATCCCGCGTTGCTGTGGCTCTGGTGTAGGCCAGTGGCTACAGCTCAGATTCGGCCCCTAGCCTGGGAACCTCCATATGCTGCGGGAGCAGCCCAAGAAAAATGGCAAAAAGACAAAAAAATAAATAAATAAAAAATAAAAATATAGGTCTTTTGCCTCCTCAACTAGTTTTATTCCTAGGTATTCTGTTCTTTTTGATACAATAGTAAATGAGATTGTACCCTTAGACTACATACTTACAATAAACCCAACTGTCATCAACCAGAGAACTCTCAACTAATTCCCATTATAATGAACTTTTTTAAAAAAGGTTTTTGTTTTGGGAGTTCCCGTTGTGGTGCCGTGAAAGAAATCCAACTAGTGCTCGTGAGGATGTGGTTTCAACCCCTGGCCTCGCTCAGTGGGTTGGGGATCTGGCATTGCTGTGCGTTGTGGTGTAGGTTACAGATGTGGCTTGGATTCCATGTTGCTGTTGCTGTTGCTGTGGCTGTGGTGTACGCCAACAGATGTAGCTCCAATTCGACCCCTAGCCCTGGAACTTCCATATGCCACTGGTTTGGCCCTAAAAAGAGAAAAAAAATTGGTTGTTTTAAGCTACCAAATTTTGGTATGGTTTGTTACATAGAGAAAAGTAACTGATACAGAAATTGCTTCATATAAATGAGGTAATGTGGTAACAGATTTAGATTGTGTGCCTATTTTTTAACTTCTTTTCTAGAATGCAAACTTATTCACTGCAGCAAGCTCACCTTTCTTGCTTGTATGGCCAATAACCAGAACAGTACATTGGGAAGAATTAATGAATTCAGTTTAATGTCAAATACTTTCATCATGACATTGTTATAATTTTACAAGATTCTGTCCTCCCTTTTACCCTAAGAAAACTATTATCGAGAGGCAATCCCTGTCCAAGTCAAACCAGAAGATCTGACTTTCAGATGCAGTTTGAATCTTTCATTCTGAGATATAACACTGCACCAAGAATAGTAGCAGGCAGTTCCTCTCTCTCCCTCACCCCCGCCCCCCACCCCCCTGCTTTGCATCTGGTTTTAGAGTTGGGTTGATGTCAACCATAATATCTAAGGATGCTTGTCTTTGGAAAAAAGAGCTTTCCCTAAGAGGAGACTGTTATGGTGATATAAGAGACACAGCTCTCAGTTGTGGTTGAAAATAAAAATGCTTATAAACAAGAATAATATCCTGCCCACCTCAGGGGATAAATTGCTCTTGAATGGACAGTAGTTTGTTAGAAGAGAAGAGCTAGGGATCATACTTCCTTGATTAGGTATGAAAGATAGCAAAATATTGTCCTGACACATTCAGAGAAGCCAATGGCAATCTTTTAAATTCCAAAAATACAAACAAACCCAACAAGTCTAAAGGTAATGTCAGATTGCCAATATCAATATATACTTAGGGGAAAACAAAGAAACAAAAACAATCTACAGTCTAAATCAGTAGAGGAAAAGGTCAAAGGTTATCACTTAGATCCTAATTAAAACTGCTGAAATTCGTATTTGATTGTGATTAACTGCAGACCACAGTTCACCAGTTCATATTATAAATATGTTTATGTAAAAGATGGAAATATGTATTTACATAAAAGAAAGGAAATAGCATGTTTATGTTTTACTTAGTTAATAAATAAATTGTTCTGGGGAATTAATTGATGAGATTGATCAGTTAACTTCTCTTATTTTCCTACAAACATATTTGAATTTCAAAATGTTACTAGTATTTCCTAATTGTCTGATTAGTAAGCACTGTCCCTATACCCCACCAGTCTAAGTATGGATCCTTAGATCAGCAGCCCACTAGAGAAGAAGGTTTTAAAATCAAAACATTATTTTACTACTGCAGGAAAGTCATTAGATAGGTTTAGAAAGGGGTAATCATTTGTCTAGCCTGTTCATCTAGCACTCATTTAATGAATGTTGCCATGTAATCATGGTGAGAGTGGCAGAAGTGAGGTAGAGGAGCTAAGGAAGCAAAATAAAGACACTCAACTTAACCCCTTCTGTCCTTTTTCCTGTGTTGTTCAATACTAGAAACACTAGCCGGTATTTAAGTATAGATTTTTATGTGTATGTGTGTACACATATATATGTGTATTAAATTAAAATAAAAATTCAGCTCTCCAGTTGTACTGTCCACATTTCAAGGACTTGTTTCCCACATGTGACTGCTGGTTGCCATTTTTTTTGGGGGGGGGGTGCTTTTTGCTTTTTTAGGGCTGCACCTATGGCATATAGAAGTTCCCAGGCCTAGGGGTCAAATCAGAACTATAGCTGCCAGCCTATACCACAGACACAGCAATGGGAGATCCCAGCTTCATCTGTGGCCTACACCACAGCTGACAGCAATGCCAGATCCTTAATCCACTGAGCAAGGCCAGGGATTGAACCCACGTCCTCATGGATTCTAGTCAGGTTCATTACCACTGAGCCATGACGGGAACTCCCTGCTTGACATTTTAGACAATACAGACATAGAACATTTTCATCATCTCAGAAAATTCTGTTGATCAGCACTATTCTAGAGTATGGTTTCACCAGATTCAAATCCTACTTAAAAATATATACCATAGCCAAGTATAGGTTTGACTTATTTTTTAATAAAAAGTTTAATTCACATTATTTTAAATTGAAGTATGGTTGATTTACAACACTGTGATAGTTTTAGGTGTACAATAAAGTGATTCAGTTATATGTATATATTTTTTCAAATTCTTTTCCATTGTAAGTTATTACAATCCATTGAATATAGTTCCCTGTGCCATAGAGTATGTCCTTGTTGTTTATCTATTTTATATATAGTGGTGTATATCTTTTAATCCCATACTTCTAATCTATCCCTCCTCTGCTTTTTTTTGTTTGTTTGTTTTCTCTGTGAGACTGTTTCTATTCAGTAAATAAGTTCATTTGTATTATTAATAATTTCTAGATTCCCTCTAAGTTAAAAATACATGTAGCAAGGGAGTTCCTTTTGTGGCTCAGCAGTAACAAACCCAACTAGTATCCTTGAGTATGTGGGTTCAATCCCCAGCTTTCCTAAGTGGGTTAAGGATCCGGCATCGCCATGAGCTGTGGTGTAGATTGCAGACACAGCTTGGATCCTACGTTGCTGTGGCTATGGTGCATGCCGGCAGTTGTAGCTCTGATTCACCCTCTAGCCTGGGAACTTCCATGTGCCACATGTGTGGCCCATAAAGTAAAAAAAAAAAAAATGTAGCAAGAATTTTCACTGAAATTGAAGTGTTTGTGCTCATGGTGTCTCTTTAAGAAAGAGTATAATATATGCATTGATTCCTAAACTTATCTAAGCTAAGAAAACTATTTTTAAAGTTTTTACTAGGCTGTTCTTATTCAGAACTCATAGTTCTGTTGGCAACATCCATTTTGCTGTATCAGAAAGTACCATCTAGCAATACATGAATTCCAGCAACCCTCCTCAGAAGACCACAGGTCTTCTCTGTGCCAAGGAAAATTGCCCATCCAAGAAAAGTTGTGTTTAGATTAAGGGCAAAACCTGCCTATTCTCTCAAATTCTCTGTTATCCTACAGATTTAGTAGGTTATTAAAACTAAAGGTCACAACAATAGGCAAGATTTCTTCAGTCATTCTAGCCTGAGTAAGGGTAAAGTGAATCACTAAGATTCACTACTGTGGTAAATCAATCATCAAAACATTTACATTGGTCCTTAAATCTCATAAAGCAGAGAAAGAGTGATGGAAATTCAAATGACAAGATAAGTCTTGTTATTCCTCTTCAGTAAGCAACTCATGCTCAAACATTTTAAATGTTTCTCTAACATAGCGTTACAGCAGCTACCCAGCAGCCCCGCACTGCAGCTTATCAGCTCTGGCGACAGCCCTGTGGCTGTAGCGTACTAGCTCCAGCAGCTCTGTGGCTGAAGTGGATCAGCTCTTTTACCCAGCAAGAAACCAAGCGAGCACTCGGAGAGTTGGAGAACTCAGGTTTATTACGCCGGCGGGCTCAGAGGAGATCGATCTCCAGAGTCTGAGCCCGGAAGAAGGGTTTCACAAGGCTTTTGTGGGCTATTCTTACGGGTCCATGCTTGGCTAGTTGGACCAGAGTGACTTCAGGCAGGTAGTAGATGCAGAAATAAATTTACAGAAGCAGATGTGTGGGGGAGGGGTGGTTGGGACAGTTGGCTAGACTTTGCTTAGTCATCATGGCCGGCGTCTCTCCTTTCTACATTTTTATTGGGACATTTTCTCCTACAGTAGAGCTGGTATGTGGTTAAGCTGAGATGAAAGGACAGGGCTTCTATTTACAAGAAGACTTTTTCAGCTTCTTCAGCCACAGCTCTCACCAATGCAGCTGGCCCTTCTTGATGGAAGGAAAAGGAAATTTAGACTCATGCAAAGAATAAGAGCTGGAATTGATTGAAGGAAGGAAGGAAAGAAGGAAGGGAGGAAAGAAGGAAGGAAGGAAAGAAGGAAGGAAAAAGAAAGGAAGAAAGGAAGAAAGGAAGAAAGGAAGAAAGGAAGAAAGAAAGAAAGAAGAAAGAAAGAAAGAAAGAAAGAAAGAAAGAAAGAAAGAAAGAAAGAAAGAAAGAAAGAAAGAGAAAAAGCAAAGAAAGAAAGAGCAATAAGAGGCAAAGAACAGTCATTGAAACATTGTGATTACAAAATCCAGCTGGAAACATGATGTCCATTCCTTGATTAGGGAAACATGATGTCCTTTTCACAACTTGAGAATGATTCTCTGCAACTCTTGGGTCTGCCTTCTTGTCTTGTTTCCATTCTCTGAATTACTTTTTTTTCCTTAATTGCAATTCTCTTAAAATCTTCATGGGGTTCTTCTGAAAGTTTTGGGGTCTGATTCATTAGAAGTCAAACCTGCAAATCTTTTCAAGACAGATTCTTCTCTATTTGGGCCGGAATGTGGAAGACAACACTCAAGATATTTAAAAGCCTCTTTTATCTTGTTAAGAAAGTCTGTGAAGCATGGTTTTAAATTCTTTTGAAAGCTTAACAAAAGGCTTTGGTTTTAAATCTTTCAAATGTTATTTATCCTGGTGACATTTTTTACTTTGAGAGAGGCACTTGACTTTTGGATAGGCTGGTAGTGAAAAATAGTTTTATTTCTGAATCCAGAAACACCTGGTTCATTTATATTTCATATAAATGTTGCCCATGGTTGGAATAGTTCTTTGTCTAAATTCTGGATAGATAGAAAAATAGATAGATAGATAGATAGATAGATAGATAGATAGATAGATAGATAGATATCAGTATTTTATCATTTGTCAATAAGTTAGACCAGATGGAACTGTCAATGATCTGCCTAGATATCATCTTAGTCAAATTACTACTCCTCAGGATTCATTATGTATATTTTACCCCAGGTGGCCAAACTTTCTGTCACCATATTCCAAGGGTGATTTTTAGTCACATTCTAGTACTAATTTCTTCCCTGTTCTTCCAGTCTCATCATCAATCTGCATGAGCCTTTTTCACCTTGTCTGATGCCCAATCCAATTTCAATGACCTATTTTATAAAGTTTTGTTGCAGTAGCAGCCCAGTTCTAGGTACCAAACTCTATTCCAATAAGCTACTGCTGCATAACAAACTGCTCTAAAACAGAGCAACTTAAGTTTTAAACAGAGTAGTTCAGAGTGTAAACTTCCATTCACACAGAATTAATGTAGGTCAGTGAATATTCATCTGCAGAATGAATTGATCTTAAGTATCCAAAATGGCGGGTTTTTTTCCTTTCTTTTTCCCTCTTTTTTTTTTTTTTTTTTTTTAAAGGCTACATTGGCAGTCTGTGGAACTTCCCAGGCTAGGGGTCAAATTGGAGCTACAGCTCTTGGCGTACACCACAGCCACAGCTACATGGGTTCTTGCCGGAGGCCACCTCCAGCAGCCAGCAAGTGTACACTTTTTCCCGATTGGAGAGGGATATGGTGTCAGCGAATGTACGTACGGAGACAGCCTCTTTGTCTCTTCTTTCAGGGCACTGGACTGCTCAAACCTTATTGGCATAAGTGGTTGATTATATAGACAGTTTTTCACTACAGATTACGTCACAGTGTTAAAAGTACATTGGTTAACTATTACATGGTGTAGCAGCTATATATCATGTTCTAAGATCTTTATCTTAACTAAACTTAGTGAGTACAATTTAAGGGCAATTAGGTACAATACATCATGGAAAGGAGGAGACAGTACAAATCATCCCATGGCCAGCAAGTCTCCACAAGTTGAAGAGGTCACGGACACAAGAATTTGGCATTCACAAATCTTGTTTTTAGACTGGTGCTTATCTTTAAAGTGTTATGGCAAGGAGACAGTGTAAGAAGCTATAAACCAACTTAACTAAACTAGCTATCACTTAATAGCTTTTAAAATCAAAGACAAAACTCACAGCTAGGTTTCTTGGATAATAAATGTCTAACTTTTATGAACCTCATTAAAATCCTAACTCTAAAGTTTACTATATAACTAGTTAATAGATAAACACTATGTTTTAACTAAGTTGGATTGAAATAGGGGAGAGTCCTTCAGGATGAAATTTTTATTATATTACTGTTGTAACTTGGTTAAATCACAAATCACCACAGGAAAATAAGAATGGGAAATAAGAATAATAAATAAATAATCAGGAAAGACTGAAGAAAACTGAATAACAAATAAAACAACAGGAAAGACTAGGTCACCTGAGAAACAATCCATGTTCTCAGGTGCAAACATGGAAATTGTTTTCCCAGGAAAGCGCCAATTCTTCCCCATCAACATCAAAGTGAGAGCTGTGTAACCTGAAGCTTTCCCTTAGCTTGTACCATACAGGCAAGTCTCATCCTGACCAGAAGCCCACCTTTGGTTTGTACCATTCAGGTGAGCTTTTATCCTGTCCAGAAGCCCATCTTCAGCTTGTACCATTCAGGTGAGCTCCCTTTCTTGGTTAGGAACCTGCCTTCAGGTTTTTCTGCCATCAGGCAAGGTCCTCTTTTTGAGTCCCTACATCTTCTCGGCTCCCCGCAGGTTCTGAGACCTACACCACAGCTCATGCAACTCCAGATCCCCAACCCACTGAGTGAAGCCAGGGATCGAACCCCCTGTGCCACGACCGTAACTCACAAAATGGCTTTTTTCACAAAATCCCTTATTCCTGGGTATAGATGGCTGGAATTCTGGGCTTGTGTGAGTCTCTCGAGCAAAGCACCTATTTTATTTTTATTTTAATTATTTTAATTGTTATTTCCCCAATACAATTTTTGTTCTACTGTACAGAATCATTAATAAGTCCACAAATAACAAATTCTGGAGAGGGTTTGGAGAAAAGGGAACTCTCCTGCACTGTTGGTGGGAATGTCAATTGGTACAACCACTATGGAAAACAGTATGGAGGTACCTTAGAAAGCTATACATGGAACTACCAAATGACCCAACAATCCCACTCTCAGGCATCTATCCAGACAAACTTTCCTTGAAAAAGACACTTGCACCTGTATGTTCATTGCAGCACTATTCACAATAGCCAAGACATGGAAACAACCCAAATGTCCATCAATAGATGATTGCATTAGGAAGATGTGGTTTATACACGCAGTGGAATACTACTCAAACGTAAAAAAAGAACAAAATAATGCCACTTGTAGCAACATGGATGGAACTAGAGACTCTCATACTAGGTGAAGTAAGTCAGGAAAAGAAAGACAAATACCATATGATATCACTAATATTTGGTATCTAATATACAGCAAAATCACTTATAAATTGCTTCTTCATTATGGAGGCTTCAGGTTTGAATTTCCTACTTGCTGGCTCAACACTTTCAGAGAGTTCTATAAGAGATCTATATGGAAGTTAGAGGGCTTCTAATGACCTGGCATCAGATACCTCAGAACATTACTTCTCCATACACATTTGGCCAAGCAAGTCACTAATACCATACCAGATTCAACAGGAGAGAATTAGATTCTACCTCTCAAGGTACTAGGAAAAGTAGCAAGTTATTTTTCATCCATACTTAATTATGTTTTTTTATACATGATTTTTCATGGGATGTGAAGTGTGGATTCATACTGTATACAAATGTAAATTGCTGATAACTTGTTCTCCAGAGAATTTTTCCTTCCCCAACCTGATTTTTTTATCTGAAACCTCAATGTTTTCCCAACTCTATACATTTGTTCTATAACCAGTTAGATCCTTTACGTTATAAATAACTGAAAATCTTACTGAAATCACATATTCAGATACAAATCTAAAAAAAAAAAAAATCTTGGCCCAAAGAACAAATTTTCTAACCCAGTAGTAGAAGAGATGATGGTGATTGGCTTCAGGTGATGTGTAAATTAGGGGATTGATTGGGATGCCATCAGGTCTCAGTATCTCTGTCTTATGACTCTAGATTGATTCAGTCTCACTTATATCTGGAATCTAATATATAGCATAAATGAACCTTGCCACAGAAAAGAAACTCATGGACTTGGAGAACAGACTTGTGGTTGCCAAAGAGGAGGGGAAGGGAGTGGGATGGATGGGGAATCTGGAGTTAATAGATGCAAACTATTGCTTTTGGAATGGTTAAGCAATGAGGTCAGTGAGATCCTAATGTATAGCACTGGGAACTATACCTAGTCACTTACGATGGTATGGGAGAAAGAATAATGTGAGAAAATGGCAAAAATTTTATTAAAAATTTTAGACCTGTATATTCCCATGTTCAAATTCAGTTCCAAAAAAGCCTGCATTGTCAGAATTCAAAAGAAAAAAAAAATCCCGGGATTAGTTCTGATTGGACCTGAACCAATCGTTATGAACAAGAAAATAAAAACAATGGGTCTAGATCACATACACTCCTGGAGCAAGTCTATATTTAGGAAAAAAATTAAAAAGCATGAAAGTGGAACAGGTGCTGCCACAGAAATAATTGGATTATTTTTACAAAGAAAATAAAGACCTTATGCCAAGGGCAGATAACAGCAGCGTTCTATGCATCGGATGTCCTCCTTAATGTAAGTCAAATTAAATTTTAACTTCCTTGCGTGGATTCATATAATGAACCTATCTTATAGCTTTTCTTGCACTTAGATTCTCTACAAATGTGTAAAATTCTTAGGAGTAGGAACTGCATTTTAGTCATCTTTGATGCCTTTGCTGAAGCAATAGGTCAACAACCTATATACTTAACAGATATATTGTAAAGATCGGGTGAATTAGATGAGCTCAGTGACCCCATGACTCTAAGATAGAAATTATGGCTTCATTATGCATTTTTTAAAATTATAAAATAATTTTAATTTTTTTCTTTTATTTTCTCCTGTGATTAGGTGTAAGGGTATCCATGTAACTGATCAAAAAAAGTGTGAGAAGAGACCTTTTGGAGGGGGGCTCTGAGTAAAATGTCTTTGCTCTTGAAAAAAAAGAAGATACAGTCCCATTTCCTTGGTGAGATGTTTTGTATCTCATACACACAAAACTATAGCAAATAATTCATGGCCATTAATGGAGCTAGCTTGATGGATAAGGCATACACAATGAGGCTAGAAGAGCATAGTTGAAAAGAGCACAAGCTTTGATGATTCTGTTAAACTTCTGCCTTAATAATCTGAACTGCCAAACCCTGCACATGATAAGTGTGTTCACTGTTTAAGCCAGTTGGTGTTGGGTTTTCTATTATTTGTAGCCAAAAGCATCTTTATTAATAGCCAGAGTCAGGATTGGAATGTGGTTATTATTTTCCAGCCCAGCAACTTTTCCAAGAAATCTTTACATTTAGTGGAGAAAAAAGAGCTTGCTTTGCCTGGAGCAGAGAAGCAGTGCAATTTGTGGATCTGGCCTAAGCTGATGGAGAACATTGTTTATCTGGATACCCATTTTACAGATGTAACACTTAGGAAAGAGCTTGTGGGAGCCTTTAGATATTATTAGCCTAATCGAACAATATTCAAAACATGGTTTCTATCTTTAACTATCTTTTGTTCCTATTCTATGCCTGAGAACTGACCCTTTGTGACTCTTAACGCATGTTATGGCAGAGTTTTCTTTATGTCAGCAGTGTTGAGTAGGAGTAGATGATGGTTCTTAGTCACTTGACATATACAAAGTGATTGGAAGATCATATGACTCCAGATAAAACAAATCCCATGAAGGAGAGTGGAAGAATGGGACATTTAGGTCAGAAAGAAAAATTTGGGCAATTCCATCTCTGTAGTGAAAATATCATCTTAATTTTTACTTTGAAATATGATCAAGTCTAATCTTAGAAATTGGCAGTGACTTGCACTTAGAGCTCAGAGTTTCCACGTGGATGAATGAGGAATATCTCATAAATTATAAAGCAGAAGCTGTTCCTTATAACTCCTTCCAAATTGCCGTCTTAGCATGGCAGTTATTTTGTGTGGGTATACCCTGAACAGATATTTAAATCAGGAAGCAGAGAGGAAATAGGGAGAGATGCGTGGTTGGACAACAGTAATGTTTCTTTGCACAAGTTTTGGCTCCTTAGAGCTGAGGTATGTTTCATAATCATGGCACAGAATCAATTGTCACATTTTCCTAGAGAGTTGTGGTACCATTAAACAAAACAAAAAACTAGTGAGTGTCTTCTCATTTGTCATGATTGATTTCTCCTGTTTTATAAGTTAAGCACCAAAGTAAAATCCACTCAACTCTAAGTGATGGGTAGATGAAAATGAATTGGAATTTAACTTCTACAGTTTTGAAATATGTTTAGGAGTTTTCATATGGAGCAGTGGATTAAGGATCCAGCATTGTCATTGCAGTGACTTGGGTTGCTGCTATGGCACTGGTTCAATCCCTGGCCTGGGAAGTTAACACATACACACACAAACACAAAAGTAATGTGTTTTTATTTTCTGGGGGAAAAATACAGCTCTGAAATTGCTATTTTCCTCTTTTCTTTTTTTTTTTTTGAATGATTTTTATTTCTTCCACTATAGCTGGTTTACAGTGTTCTGTCAATTTTCTACTATACATCACAGTGACTAAGACCTTTTCATTTGACATGATTTAATAGACTCTATCTTTTTATTGTTTGTGTTGTGTTTATAATGAATTTATTCATTAAATTCTTATTAAGCACCTACAATATGCTAATCATCCTACTAAATGGTTTATTAGTTTTCTATGACTGCTCTGACAAATTGCCACTAACATGGGCTTAAAACAACACAATTTTTTTCCTTACATTTCTGGAGGTCAGAAGTCTGAAATGAGTTTTACAGGGCTAAAAATCAGGGTTAGCAGAGCTAGTTCCTTCTGGAGTTTCCAAGGGAGAATCTGTCTTATAGAGACTGCTGGCATTCCTTCATTCATTACTACATTACTCCAATCTGTCATTTCTTTTTTTTTTAATTTAGTTTTATTGGAGTATAGAAGATTTACAATGTTGTATTAGTTTCCAGTGTATAGCAATGTTAAATCAGTTATACATATAGCCATTCTTTTTTCCCATATAGGTTATCACAAACTATTGAGTAGATTTTCCTGTGCTGTACAGTAGGTTCTCATTAATCATCTATTTTATACAGTCGTGTATATATGTATTCCCTCCCTCCCAATGCTTCCCTCCCCCCAGTGGTTTCACCTGTAGTAACCATATGATTGGTTGTGGAATCTGTGATTTTTTTCTCATGAAATAAATTCTTTTGTATCATTTTTATTAGATTCCACATATAAGTGATATTATAGAATATCTGTCTTTCATGTCTGACTTAGTTCACTCAGTATGATAATCTCTAGGTCCATTTGTGTAGCTGTAAAAGGCATTATTTTTATCTTTTTCATGGCTGAGTTATATTCCATTGTATACATGTACCACATCTTTGTCCATTCCTCTGTTGATGGACATGTAGGTTGCTTCCCTGTTTTGGGTGTTGTAAATAGTGCTGCAGTTAATATTGGGGTGCATGTATCTTTTCAAATTAGAGTTTTCTCTGTCATTTCTGTCGTCAGTCTCCTATTACTCTGATCTCCTGCATCCCATTTGTAAGGATTCTTGTGGTTAAATCACCTGGATGATCCAGCAAACTTAATTAATCTGCAAAATCTATTTTTCCATGTAGAGGAACATCCATAGCTTTTGAGGATTAGGAAGTAGAATTTTTTTTTTTAATGGGAATACTTTTCAACCAGCCACAAATGAAAAAAGGAGATAGCTTTCTTCCTAAGAATTATTTCCCTAGTAAGATAAATGGATACATTTAATTACAGAGTTTTATAAAAATAAATACCAAGAGAGAAATCCTTGGGAAATGTCAGGTCAGAGATAAAATGATATCTAGCTGAGGGTACAGGAAAGATTTCCTGAAGGATATTGTTCAAGTGGAATTTGAAGTACAGAGATATTTGAGGCTGGAGTGATGATAACTGACATGTTTGGAGTACTATCTAAGAGAGAGGGCACTTTGGTAAGTGCTTTATGAATTCCTCCACTTGGTAGAAATGTCTCATAAGGTAAGAATTACTATTACTCCATTATGACAAATGGCTAATAGAAGAAACAGGTTAAGCCATTTGCCCCAAATCATACCGTTCATGAGTGGAAAAGCTCTGCTGCAGGAGATCCAGGCTGAGGTAAGAGGAACTATAAGGACAAATGGAAAGTGGCCTTACTTCCTGCATTCCTACACCCACCACAGTGATCCTGTGTCACAGACACAGGTCTCAAGACCCTACCGGGGCAGGGAGGTTGGCTTGTGCAACAGGAAATGTAGAAAGTGGAGACATGGGAAAATAATGTATTCTAAAACTCTTAAAAAGAGCTCTGCTTTTGTTGGGTTTTTTTTGTTGTTGTTGTTCTTTTTTTTGAGTTTTATGAAAGAGAATGTGGGGGTTCTTGCTGTGGTGCAGTGGATTAAGGATCTGGTGTTGCTGCAGCTGCTGCATAGGTTGCAGCTGTGGGTCAGATTGACTCCCTAGCCCAGGAATTTCTATATATGCCACTAGTGCAGCCAAAAAAAAAAAAAAAGATTGAAGGTTGTCTTCTAGAAGATATTCATCTTGCATAACTGACTACAGTATAACTAGTTAACAATACTGTGTTACATACTTGAAACTTGATTAAGAGGTTTATTCTTAAGTGTCTTCATTGAAAGAAAAGAAAAAAAATGGAAGGAAGGAAGGTGGGAAGGGAGAAGGAGGAGAGGGGAAGGAGAGGGAAGAAGGAAGGAAAGAAGGAAAAGACTCTCTGATGACTCTGATATGATAGATATCTTAATTAGCTTGATTACTGTGGTCATTTCACAATGCGTACATGTATAAAACATCACATTATATGCCTCAAACATATATAACTTTTATTTGTCGATCATACCTCAATAAAACTGGGGGAAAATGACATCTAAGATTGTATAGAAGAATTCCTATTGCTGAGCTGTGGATTCTTTAACATATGGGTCAAAATCATCTGCATTTTAGAGATAAGTCCCATACCAGTCCTAGGATCCTAGACTATGGGAGAGCGATCAGAAGAAAACCGACCCACACACACTGGCTGTACCCACATAGCTGTATAAGGATGGAAAGTTGGCACCCTAACTTGTATCTATGCAACATTTAAAATGGTGATGTGAATCTGTAATTATAGACACAGAAAGATGCATCACCTTGTTAATGGAAAAAAACAGGTTACAAACAGTCTCATAGCATTTCAGGTTTGTTTAAAAAAAATCCAAGTACAATACTTTGAATAAATGCTCCTAGAACAAACCACAGGCTATTAGCTGTGATTATATTTGCTTGATGAGATTGATTATATTTTGTTTTATTTTTCGTTGTGTATATATTCAATCCCTCCCCCCCCCTTTTTAACACTGAACTCGTCTTATTTGTAGTAAACAACAACAACAACAAAAAAAGAGAAAATTATGTCATTAAAGACCTTTTGAAAGAGAGCTTCATATTCCCATTCCCCTCCATTGTCAACCCAAAAAAGTATTTTATGGGATTGTCTCAGGGGTGTCCTTGAGGCCTCAAGATTAAAAAAATAATAAAATAAAATAAGGCTTCAGACCAGAGAAGTATAGACATGAAAATGTTTGAGAAAACAAAGAAGTTTTTGCTGCTTTTCCCTCCACTGACTTGTTTCTCAGTGGGATAATTACAACAATGAAGTAGGAAGAAAAATGGTACAATTATATTTAATTAGTTCCAGTGGCTGTTGGCTATTTCAACCCTCACTTATGAATATTATTAGCAGGCAGATTGAATCTTGTGTTGTAACCTTCATAAAGCAGGGTTTTTGTTCACTTGTTTATATTGTTTTTATTCAGTGTTTGTTTGTTTTCCTTTTTCTTGGCAAGCACTACCAGAGTAATGAATTAAGTTATTGTTAAGCTATAATATGAGGTATTATTTGAGCAGGACTTATAAGACAGTAATAAAGAGAAAATTCAATAATATTAGCATGATAAAGTGAAAACTATTAATAAGGAGAAAGAGTTCATCATAGCCATTAGATTTGAGTGTTGGAAAGAAGCACGGTATGTTAGAGGTTGGCAAAATTGCATTACAAAGTCATTTAACTTCTATATGGATTTTTTTTTTTTAGTGAATAATTAGTATAAATAGTCGTGACTGGTTTTAGAAACCACAGATACTGACAAAAACGAAGGAGTAGATGATGGGAAGCAGATGGATCATTTAATTTATTTCTCAATTACAGTTGACACATCAGGCACAGAAATCCGCAAGTCATCTACTTCTTTATGGTCCGTTTTGCAGCTGTGTTTATTGTCATAACAAATAAATACATTATCTCATTAATGGAACACTGAATACTTTTTATTCCAAAGAAAGAAAGAAAAAAAGAAGGAAAAAAACACGTTTACACACAATGTTTCTTCTCCAAAGAGAACACAAAAGGGGGAATATATTTGCCCAACTAAATGCAACAGAGGAGGAGAGCCTGTGTGGGGTGAAGGCTTTGAAAAACAAGATGTGGTCACAGCAGAGTGTAACCTGCTACCTTTAGTTATAATCGACTAGTCATTAGGACAGTTTTCTTCTCAGACAGCCATACTATCAAATAGAGTCACACTTGTAAATCTTTATGCATTCCCTAGTTAATGTGTTTTGCATCTGAGATGCAGATGGATAATAAACTTTATTACAATCCATTTTAGGATCTCTCTTCAACTAGAAATACCAGAAAGTCTGGAGGAAATATCAGAGCCTATCTCTGGTGCTATATTTAAAGTTGTTTAAAAAAAAAAACAAACCCACATTGGATTAGGAACAAATGGGCCTTTATTCTCAAGTAAAGCAGTTGGTGGTGGGGTTGTGTTGGGGTGGTTACTAAAAATTGGGTCTAATGAACAAGAAGAATATATTTTGATCACTTACTCTTTCTTTACTTTGGATTGGGAATTCATCTGGTCTATGAGTATTCAGTATTTGTAAGGATTATAAAAATGGACATGCTATTATTAAAAACATACTCCTTGGCTTTATTTGAACCTATAACCCATTTATTGACATCATTCGTTAATTACTTCAACTGTTATATCTTTTGTTATCTAATTATATGGGCCACCTTTTATTCAATATCTGTTCCATGAAAAATCCATGCAAACCAAATTTTAGGAATATATAATTCAGTGTACATATTCATAGAGCTCTATATACAAATCTCAATTTTTCACATTCTACTTTTGTGACCTTAGATTATTGATCTAATATCTCTGGATCTTAGTTTACTAATCTGAAACATAGGGGTGATAGAGTATCTATTTCATTGGATTATGACATTATGTGAGATAATTCTTGTGAGAGCTTAGAAAAATGCCTAGCACAGAGTAGATGATAAAATAATCATTTTAATATTATAATATATATTATTACATGTTCATATCACATTGTTGTAATATGTAATAGATAATAAAATGCATAAGTAATCTAGTTAAGAGGAGAAATTATTACATATGTTCTATATCAGTTCCTTCATTATGTAAGCTTGGATATTTGGATTGAACATATTCTTTTTTTTTTTTTTTGTCTTTTTGCTATTTCTTTGGGCCGCACCTGCGGCATATGGAGGTTCCCAGGCTAGGGGTCAAATCGGAGCTGGAGCCGCCGGCCTACACTAGAACCACAGCAACACGGGATCCGAGCCACGTCTGCAACCTACACCACAGCTCATGGCACCGCCGGATCGTTAACCCACTGAGCAAGGGCAGGGACCGAACCCGTAACCTCATGGTTCCTAGTCGGATTCGTTAACCACTGCGCCACGACGGGAACTCCAGGATTGAACATATTCTTAAAGCAGACTATTTGTATACAAGTTTAAGATGTAGAAAAATGACTCATGTTCCAATAATTCATGCTGACTCAATAAGACATAATATCTAGTACTGCATATTTCCATATTATGCTAAGGTAGAAGCACAATGTAAAAACCCTTAAGCTTCAGAAGAATTGCTGGTGATTGGACCAGTGTTAAGATTTTGTTCTGATGATAGACTTGATGCCACTGAAGAGGTAAAAAAGTCAAGCTAGGAAAAGTGGTTTGGATGCCAGCATATTAGACTATCTGAGGCCTTTTTAAATATACTTTTTAAGATTCACAGACCACCATGAATGGAGAGATTCTCACTAATACACCTATCACACACACAGACACACACACACACACAGAATTTTGGTGTCTCTGCATTTTTGGAGACTTTTGGTGATACTTGACAACAGTGTTCCACCCCAGAATACTTCCTGTGGTGTATTTATCTCACAGGGAGTCTAGAGCAAAGAGAAATGCTAACTAGGAAAGAGAAAGGAAAGGTTGGCAGAGGAAAGAGGGTTGGGTCTGATTCTGAGTTGTAGGATGCTTAAAATGACTAAAGGAGGAAAAATATATATATAATGAAAACTAACAAATCAGGTACTATATGGTTTGTTGTCTGATCGATGCTTTCCTCATGCCCTCTAAGCCTTCACTGAAATAAAAGTGAGTCAGTTAAGTGTGTGTTTATGGCATTAACGGGGAAAGCATTGAAAGATTAAGTGTTAAGTCTGAATTAGGAGCCAAGAAGCAAATATGGATACTAGCCCGAAGCAGCAGGAGAGATCAAGGAAACTGAGGCCCGAATGAAATTCACAGAAATATTTTGGGGATATATGGACACCCAAAGGCCATGGAATTATGTATTCCTCCTTGTAAGGCAATTTTGCCTCCATCTTTAGGGTCAGAAGCTCCAGCATCTATCTGGCTTACGGTCATAATTTGTAAGACATTTACCATTGAGAGCGTGTCCCCTAGATATGCCATGAGAGTAAAAGCATGGGCTGTCTAGACAGTGATGCTAGACATTCTTTCTGTTTGGAAGAAAGGCCACAGCAGCTTCTGCCGCTATGGAGTCACCTTCACAGAGGATGTTTTTATCTTTCACCAAATGATGAGCAAAGAGAATGCAGCTCATTCCAATTCTTCTCAGAAGCACAGTCTGTAAAACTCTGAGCTCTCTCTCTCTCTTTGTGAATCTCAATTTCCCTGAGTTTACAGCTCAACTTACTCATGAGCAAGCTCAGACAATCACTCCCTTGATCCCTGCTCTATGGGGGTGTTGTGTAATAATGGTGACAGCTAAAGACAAGCAGTCATGGGGGACAATTGTGAGAAAGCAGGAGTGGTTGGCAGTGACTTCCAGGAGTGTGAGAGGACGTGTGGCTTCCTTTAAGATGACAATTCTGAGTCTCAGTAGACAGCATTTGGAAGGATAAATGGGGAAACAGAGTAGTTTTAATTTCAGGCTTAGGTCACAATTGCATTAGAAAATAAGTGGCAGGTGGTGGCTGCTTCCCTACAGTGATTTTAAACTCATTTGAAAATTATATAACTTGGCCATCAAGTGGCAAAAAAAAAATTAAGGCTAGAACAGATGGCTTCTAGTTTTTAGCCCAATGTTGCCTTCCTCCACAAGTATCATCTCTAACTCAAGTTAGGGCTAGGATTAGGCATGAATTTGTGGATGTTTAAAAGACAAAATGTTGGAGGTCTCTTCATTGGCAAATACTTTCTCCCATTCTGTGGGTTATCTTTTCATTTTGTTTAGGGTTTCCTTTGCTGTGCAGAAGCTTTTAAGTTTAATTAAGTCCCATTTGTTTATTTTTGTTTTTAATGTCATTACTCTAAGGTGGATCTGAGAAGATATTGCTGTCATTTATGTCAGAGATTGGCCTATGTTTTCCTCTAAGAGTTGTATCTGTTCTTATATCTAGGTTTTTAATTCATTTTGAGTTTGTTTTTGTATATGGTGTTAGGAAGTGTTCTAATTTCATTCTTCTACATGTGGCTGTCCAGTTTTCCTGGCATCACTTATTGAAGGGTCTGTCTTTTCTCCAGTGTATATTTTTGCCTCCTTTTTCATAGATGAGTTGACTGTAGGTGTGTGGGTTTAATTCTGGGCATTCTATCCAGTTCTGCTGATCTATATTTCTGTCTTTGTGCCAATAACATATGGTTTTGATGACTGTAGCTTTGTAGTATACTTTGAAATCAGGGAGCCTGATTCCTCCAGCTCCATTTTTCTTTTTCAGGATGTCTTTGGCTATTCTCGGGTTTTTGTGCTTCCAAACAGACTTTAAAATATTTTGTTTTAGTTCTGTGAAAAATTTCCTTGGTAATTTGATAGGGATTGCATTGAATCTGTAAATTAATCTCCAAAATTTATAAACACTTTCTGCAGCTCAATACCAAAAAACACGAACAACCCCACCAAAAAAATGGGCAAAAGATCTAAACAGACAATTTTCCAAAGAAGACATACAGATGGCCAAAAAACACATGAAAAGATGTTCAACATAACTCATTATTAGAGAAATGCAAATCAAAACCACTAGGACTTACCAACTTACAGAGACCAGAATGGTCATCATCAAAATGTCTACAAACAATAAGTGCTGGAGAGGATCTGGAAAAAAAGGGACCCTATTATACTGTTGGTGGGAATGTAAATTGGTGGAACCACTGTGGAAAACAGTATGGAGATTCCTCAGAAAACTAAAAATAGAACTAACATCTGATCCAGCAATCCCAGTCCTGGGCATCTATCCAGAGAAAACCATGACTCAGAAAGACACAGGTACTCCAATGTTCATTGCAGCACTATTTACAATAACCAAGACATGGAAACAACCTAAGTGTCCATTGACAGAGGAATAAAGATGTGGTACATATACACAATCGAATATTACTCCAACATTAAAAGGAAAGAAATAACGGCATTTGCAGAAACATAGATGGACCTAAAAATGATCATAAGTGAAGTCAGTCAATGAGACACCAACATCAAATGCTATCACTTACATGAGGAATCTAAAAAAAAGGACACAGTGAACTTCCTTGAAGAACAGACATTGACTTACAGACTTTGAAAAACCTGTGGTTTCTAAATGAGACAGGTTGGGGGTGGGGGGATGCACTGAGGGTCTAGGATGGAAATGCTATAAAATTTGGTTGTGATGATTTTTGTACAACTATAAATGTAAATAAAATTCATTCAGTAATTTTTAAAGAGGACAAAATCATGGAGAGAGTATTAGAAGTATTTGGCAGAGCAGAGTATGGGCATGCCTGCATTTTAAAATATCATACAATGATCACTTAATCCCAGCAAAGTGCATGGAAATATTTATCATTTCTTTCTAGAAAAGGATCCTGCATACTATAGTAATTATGTTTTGGAACCAAAATAGAAAATTTTCTGTTCACTGCCGTGGTTATACATCTATTTGTTCATTTTCTCTGGAGAAATTTGTTCAAGTAATCTTTTAGATTCTGTTAGTTGTGGATTTGATTAGACTGTACATAACAGAAACCTTATGATGATAGTTTAGCTAAATGGAGGTTATTTATATTTATCACGTAACAAGAATCCAGGATTGGGTAACACTGGGCTTGCAAAGCTGCTCTAGAAACCAGGGTCCTAATATTTTCCTGTACATTATCTCAAGGTTTTCTTCCTCCTCTTGCCTCAGTCAGTGCTCCAGGTAGAAGAAAAGAAATAACAGGAAATGGTAATTCTTGCATTGGATTAGGAAGGTGTGGTATATATACACAATGGAATACTACTCAGCCATAAAAAAGAATGAAATAATGCCATTTGCAGAAACATGGATGGAATTAGAAACTCTCATACTGAGTGAAGTAAGTCAGAAAGAAAAAGACAAATACCATATGATATCACTTATATCTGGTATCTGATATACAGCACAAATGAACCTTTCCACAGAAAAGAAAATCATGGCCTTAGAGAATAGACTTGTAGTTGCCTGGGGGGAGGGGGAGAGAGTGGGATGGATTGGGAGCTTGGGGTTAACGGATGCAAACTACTGCTTTTGGAATGGATTAGCAATGAGATCCTGCTGTGTAGCACTGGGAATTATGTTTAGATATTTATGACAGAACATGATAATGGTAGAAAAAAGTATGTATACATGTATGTGTAACTGAGTCCCCATGCTGTACAGTGGGAAAAAAAAATCATGTTGGGGAAATAACAATTTAAAAGAAAAAGGAAAAGAAAAGCAAAACCTTTCCAGAAATCCCCAGTAAATACTTACATTTCCTTGGAAAGTCTATGTCATTTGCCCTCTCTTATATTCAAGAAAACCTGCAAAATTTAATATTTCAGTCAGTCACATCACTAACCCAAATAAATAAAGGTTATATAAAGCAGAATAAAATAGAAGGGATATTGGGAAGAGAGTGAGCCATGCCTACCACACCTATGATGGTCTCACACAAATGAGCTTCTGCTATGGCAGAATCTAAGCCATCAAGCAAATGTTATTAATGCATTCACACACTCATAAAGCAAATGTTGATTGATTTATTATAATAGTGGAGTTGATGGTACAAAGATTAGATGCAATCTATCCTTTCAAGCATGGAATGATTGCCCTGTAATGTGGTCCCTACTGGGAGAAAAGGATCATGGTGCAGATAAGGAAGCACAAATCAGGGCAGCTGAGCCTCCAGGAAGATGGTGAGTGAAGACTTTCCAGATGAGGTGCTCTCTAAAGAATCACCTATCTTTATCTTTCAAAAGATGGCCTTAAGATCATGTCAATTAAGAGGTAGAAATTTTCAGAGCAGATATGCTACTTGTTTACTATATGATCTTGGTCAAATTGCTTGATCTTTCTGAGCATCAATTTCCTTCTACTGTTTTTACCAAAATCACAGGGCTAGTAGAAAGATCAAATGAGCTAACAATGAAAGAAATTAACTTCCAGTGCTAAGTACTAAATCACCGTTGATTGACACAATCTCCATTTTGTAAGGACATGTGCTTCTGAAAAGGTATGTACATTTTAACAATCTCACAACCAACAAGTCAAAGAGCTGAGACTCCCAGCCCAAGAAATCTGACTCTAAAACTCACCTGCTCCCAACCTTCCTCACCTTTGCTTTGGCATTTAGACAACATCCACTAGCATAACACAGATTACACTGTGGATTGTAACATTCACACAACATCCTTAAAGAAGAATTTTTGGCTCTTCGAAGTCATCAAGTTAGGGCGTTTTGGCTTTCCTCTGCCATCATGTGACATCCAAGTGGTATAATTCAAACAGCAATAATAAAAAAGACCACCTATGTTGAAAGTACTGTAAAAGGCACAAAGAATGCATTACATATGACAGCATATGTAACAGCACTCTTTAGTAGAACTTGGATTTGTATGTAAAAATATTTTTGCTTTCTATGAAGGTTTACTGTATTTATAAATATTAGTTATTCTTTCCTCAAGAACTTTCAAAAACACTTGAAGTGCGTTTAGTGAAACCTAAAAACTTTTGCACAGTAAAGGAAACCATTAAAAAAACAAAAAGACAACCCACAGAATTGGAGAAAATCTTTGCAAGTGAAGGGATTAATCTCCAAAATATGCAAACATCTCATGCAGCTTTATACTGAACAAACAACCCAATGAAAAAATGGGTAGAAGATTTAAATAGGCATTTCTCCAAAGAAGACAGACAGATGGCCAAAAATCACATGAAGAGATTATCAACAAAGCTAATTATTAGAGAAATGCAAATCAAAACTGCAATGAGGTATCACCTCACACCAGTCAGAATGGCCATCATCAAAAAGTCTACAAACAATAAATGCTGGAGAGGGTGTGGAGAAAAGGGAACCTTCTTACACTAATGGTAGGAATATGTAAATTGGTGCAACCACTAGGGAGAACAGTATGGAGGTTCCTCAGAAAACTGAATATAAAATAACCATATGATCCAGCAATCCTACTCTTGGGCATATACCCAAACAAAAGAATAATTCTAAAAGATACATGCACCTCAGTATTCATTGCAGCACTATTTACCATAGCCAAGATATGGAAGCAACCTAAATGTCCATCAACAGAGGAATGAATAAAGAAGATGTGGTACATATTAAGTGGAATAAAATTCAGCCATAAAAAAAGAAAAACATTGCCATTTGCAGCAAGATGGGTGGACCTAGATAATACCATATTAAGTGAAGCAAGTCAGACAAAGACAGATATCATATGATATCACTTTTATGTGGAATCTAATAAAATGATACAAAAGAACTTATTCATAAAATAGAAATAACCTCATACATTTCAAAATCAAACTTATGATTACCACATGGGAAACCATGGTGGGGAGGGATAAATTAGGAGGGTGGTAATAGCATATACACACTACAGTATATAAAATAGACAATTAATAAGGACCTACTGTATAGCAAGGTAAATCTGCTTAATAGTCTATAATAACCTACACAGGAAAAAAGAATGGATATGTGTATATGTATAGCTAATTCACTTTGCTACACACCTGAAACTAATATAGCATTGCAAGTCAACTCTAGTCCAATACAATTAAATAAATAAATAAATAGCAAAAAGAAATTACAAATATCAAAACAGGTTAATTCACTGAAACTTCTTAGAACTGTATGTAAGGTCATGAGATAGAAAATTCAGTAATAATCTTCCCGAGAACCAAAGCAACAACTGATATAGGACTTCTAACAGAGTTTTTAATGTGTAAAAAAAAGAAAGTTGTTCTTCCTGCATAATAAAAGGAACTTGAAGCCAAATTTTATTTTGTTTTTACCAATTTTGAAATCACAGGAGTTTGACCTTTGACTCTTTATGGAAGAGGTTTAATGACCTGATTTATTAGACTGTTAGGTTATGGGTATTTTTAACATAACAGATGATCTACTTATCAGTTTTCTCAGACAACTATTTTAAAATAGGTAACACATCCATAGACATGCCTAAGACCAAAAGTAGTTTGATGCTAAGATGCAGAGTAGACAGGGAGCCTTCTGAGGAGCACATGTGTTCTGTTGCTCTGGACAAGTAGGGATCTGTAATTGTGTTAATTCTGTAATATCCACAAGGCTCCAACACTAGTTGAGGCTTTGCAGGCAGCTGTCTGCAGAGAATAAACCAATTACATCTCAGGGAAAGGGGCTGGACCCTTCAGCCTTGCTTTTAATTGGCATAATATTGTTTCCAAACATCTTTTCCCAAAGTCCCCTAAGTATCTGAGAAACAAAGCTTGCTTTATGCTTATTTCAGTGAAATGAAGCGAGAAAAGAAATACAGAAAATGTCTGATATATGATCAGGTCAGAATTTTTTTCAAATAGTACTTAATTTTACCCTTTCATCTGCACATTCCCACCATTTAAAACTTCATTTTATTAATTTTACTCTAATCTATACATAGGTGGCTGCCAAGTGCAATGTCTCCCAGGGAGAGATATTTTGTGAGAAGAAAAGCTCAAGCACGCTGAGATGCGTTTGTTAGTATACAGCTTCAGTGTTTTCTTAATGAAGCACTGGAATGTCATACCAATAAATAGAAACAGAAATGGAATCCTTTTTTGTGTATGTAATTGGAGAATTGGATATTGGAGAGACTTGGATGTGATTGCATTTGACCATCAATGGCTGGCAAGGGGAGTTAAAAGAAAATCCATGCATTCATTAAAATCACTGAAGAAAAATCTCTGCATTGTATGAATAGACATAGTGTTTTCCCTGTTTCATTTTTTAATATATTTATAAGGGGGAAAAAAATCTCACTTCATCACTGACAGTTCCATCAGAGCACTTTTGACTTACAATTGGCATGCAAATGCCTGGGTAAATTGTTCTACAGATTCATCACTAATCAGATCAGGGGAACACTCTCCAGGGGGACAGAGAGAGTAGAATCACTGACCTGTACCTCATTAAACCCACATAATCCAGAGTTGGAAACTGCCTTTAAATGAAAGGGGGTGGGGGGAGGAATAAATTAGGAGATTGGGATTAACATATACATACTACCAAATATAAAATAGATAACCACCAAGGACCAAGAACCTATTGTGTTTTTTCATATATATATATGTATGGAGAGAGATATAGATCACTGTGTTATATGCCTGAAACTAACACAATATTATAAATCAAATTATACCTCAATTTTTAAGTAAATAAATATCTAAGTAAATGAAAGATCAGGTGAGGAGGGTGGCATATGC
This sequence comes from Phacochoerus africanus, assembly GCF_016906955.1. Taxonomy (NCBI): domain Eukaryota; kingdom Metazoa; phylum Chordata; class Mammalia; order Artiodactyla; family Suidae; genus Phacochoerus; species Phacochoerus africanus. The sequence goes on along the minus strand of NC_062558.1, from coordinate 118,695,271 downwards.
TATGCCATTGACATGAAAGTTAGGGCCCAATGGCAAACCTTGGCTCTGTTTTTGGTCTCTACTTCTCTAGATCTGCCCCTCAGCCTCTTGTCATCTCTATATCTCACTCAAATATTTCTCTATTTGAATTTCATAATAACAATAATGAATTATAGTTTCCTGAAGAATAAATTTTTGCTGTTTCATACTTGTAGCATTTCCTTCCCTCACTACCTTACACATAGCTCAGACAAGCAAATAGTCATATCAGTAGCAGTAAATTCAGATTGTACTGCAGTATCCTGGAATACCATATCTAAACGCAGAGAGCCTCTACTCCCTCTGTTTGAATGTGACTACACTGTATTGCTTCTCCATTAGCTTTTAACATCCTAAGTGGAACCAGAATTCTATGTAATGCTTGCAAGCTTATTCTATGAGGTATTTAAGGTTTATACTCATAGAACCATTCTAATGTCAGTTAACAAAAATACTTATAGTCTTTTCTATGAAAAGATATAGTGTTAATCTCAAAAAGCATCTCTGTTATCATGGAGCTTACAGAATACAAGGAGTAATGGGACGGTCATTGCAAACTGGTCATACCAAACGGAACATTAGGAGGTAAGAGCTTGCAGTACCTATTCACATATCAACTTGGCCAACATTAATGGTTACCTTGGTCTGGCCACTGTGTTAGGTTCAACAACTAGATTAATTATTACAAAACAGAAACAAACTCAAATTTCAAAATCAAATTTATATTTACCAAAAGGAAATCTTGGCCTAGAGGGATAAATTAGGGAGTTGGGATAGATATACATGCACTACTCTACATAAAATAGATGAGTAACAAGGACCTACTGTATAGCCCAGGGATATTTACTCAATACAGCGTAATAACCTATATGGAAAAGGAGTCTGAAAAGGATTGCATATATGTATATGTATAACTGTTTCATTTTGACGTATGCCTGAAATTAACATGACTTGTAAGTCAACTATATTTCAGTAATTTTTTTTAAAAAAACTACATTAGTGAATAAAACACAGAAGACTTTGCATTCCTTAAACTACCAGTGTAAATAAGGGATGAACATTAAATAATCAATCAAACAAATCATGCAATATCAAATTCTTTTGAAGGAATAGTCCAGACTACTGTAAAAGAGAAAAACACTGGGACTTAATTTATATTGAACTCTCGGGATGTCCTGTCTAAAAATGAGAATTTTATTATGAACAGTGGGAATAAATGAATTGAGGTGGAAATAATAGAATTGTAGATATGGTTTGAATGCAAGGAAGACATGATTTGGCTACATTTAAAAAATGGAAAGAAGACAAATGTGACTAGAGAATCCTCCAATAGACAGTAAATGTGATTAAAGTTAAGGATGTAGTCAGGGGTATTACAGAAGAGATGGAGCTTCAGTCTTGTAGGACTACTATGAAAAGTATTCTTCCTGTGAAGGGGTCAACAATCTTTAACTTCTCTTACCCATACCCAGCGATGATCTGTGGTCCCAACAAATTTTATGTTATCCTCATCCATACTGAAGAAATTTCCAAATCCCCTTGGAAAAGCAAAATGTGAAATAGATTAAATCAAAAATTTATTGGCAAAAAACTACTATTTGCTTACTTTTGCTTCCCACATAAATTGATATGGTTTCTTTTTTTTTCTTTTCTTTTTTTTTTTGGGGGGGGCACATTTGTTGCCTGGCTAGGGGTCTAATCGGAGCGGTAGCCACTGGCCTATGCCAGAGCCACAGCAATGCCAGATCTGAGCTGCATCTGAAACCTACACTACAGCTGACAGCAACGTCAGATCCTCAACCCATTGAGCGAGGCTAGGGATTGAACCTACAACTTCATGGTTCCTAGTCAGATTCATTTCTGCTGAGCCATGACAGGAACTCCTGATGTAGTTTCTGAGGATCCTTCAACACAGAGCTTTACAGATAATTTACCAAATGACACATTTTGGCATTTGATCTCTGGTTAATTAAAGGATGCTCATTGGTAAAATATAGTTATGGGAAAAGTCTTTTCAGAAAAATCCCTGCACGTCTCCCCCACACTGCATTTCTATCTCTCTTCCAACCTTTGCTACATCCACTTCAACATATGTATACCATCCTCTAGAAAGACTGCAGAAATTTGAAAGGTTAATTTTCAGAGATGGTACTGTTTGAACTGAACTGAGTCATGGATTTTGATTCTCTTTGTGCTCCCTTTATTGCTTGCTTATAATGGTTGAAAATGCAGATAATGTACTTGATTCCTTGCCTACTTTGAGGTTCGCTGGTACCTAAAGTAGGTCAGTGGGACTTAGAAGAGGTAAAAAAGTATACACCAAGAGAGATCAAGTGTGGCAGGTCAGAGAGGCAGGGAGAGAATTTATGGAAGAGATGCATTAGAATGTATTTCCCTCACTCCCATTGATCATGAACATGTGGGAGCATACTGGTAGCAAGGACAACCAGCTTAGTTTCTGGAGGGCACAGACCAGATGATTAAAGCCAACAAGCTGAAGATGGCCAAGGAGAAAGACAGAAGCACTTGGGTTATTGATGTTGTCATTGTGATGCTTAATAAATAAGCCCTGAGAGGGCCCTCTATATCCTGCTTAGTGGCAAAGTAAATATACTTATTCTAAGCCAATTTAATTGAATTCTTCCCTTAATTACAGCTGAAATCTTTCTGATTCAAGTCAACTCACTTTGTGAGTTTCTTTTCCCCACTGCCTATTTTACCATGTTTTAATTCACAGCCATGCTAGAAGGAAAGTTATACATTCTCAGTTTCTATGAGTTAGAGGAAATTTTAGAAATACATGAAATTGAACTGTGAAAAATACATGAAACGACTAAATTTTGAAGCATGTAGGAAATGTTCTGAAATTGTATAAAACATGAAGTTATTTTTAATTTTTATTGAATTATACTTTATAATATGTTAATGTTTTCTGTATAGCAAAGTCATTAAGTTATACATGTATATTGTACATTGTGCATATATACATTCTTTTTTATGTTTTTCCCTTATGGTTTTTGCCACATTGAATATAGTTCTTTGTGCTGTCTTTGTGTGCTGTATAATAGGACCTTGTTGTTTATTCCCTCTGTATATAATAGTTTAAATCTTACTAGCCCCAACCTCCCAATCCATCCTTCTCCCAATACCCTCCCCCTTGGCAATCATAAGCCTGTATTCCTTGTCTGTTGAGTCTGTTTCTATTTTGTGAATAGGTTCATTTGTGTCATATTTTAGATTCCACACATAAATGATACCATATGGTGTTTGTCTCTCTTTCTGACTTACTTTACTTAGTAAGAGAATCTCTAGTTGCATCTGTGTTGCTGCAAATGGCATTATTTTGTTCTTTTTTATGACTGAGTAGTATTTCATTGTGTAAATATACCACATCTTCTTAATCATCTGTTGATGAACATTTAGGTTGTTTCCATGTCTTGGCTATTGTAAATAGTGCTGATATGAACATAGAGGTGCATGTATCATTTTGAATTATAGTTTTGTCTGGATAAATGCTCAGGCATGGAATTGCTGGATTATATGATAACTCTAGCTTTAGTTTTCTTAAGGACCTCCATACTGTTTGCCGTAGTGGCTTACTAACTTGTATTTCTACCAACAGTGTAGGAGCATTCCTTTTTCTCAACATCCTCTCCAGCACTTGTTATTTGTAGATTTTTAAATGATGGACATTCTTACTGCTGTGAAGTGGTACCACATTGTAGTTTTGATTTGTATATTTGTAATGCTTAGTAATGTTGAACATTTTTTCATGTGCTTATTGAAAACATGAAATTTTGATTATGGTAGATATAATATCAAGGAAATTTTGAGTACTTGAAAGACTTGGACAGGAAACTGTATGCCCCAGGAATATAAGCCTACTCAATTAATAAATAATAGTCTAGACCCAAGGCTAGCGACACCCAGGGCTCATTCAAGTCTGACATTTGAGAAAAGCAGCCTATAACATCTGGAGTTGGTCCTCTGGGTTGATTGAGGGGCATATAAACATGGCTAAATCAGGAAGCACTGTTCATTTTCTCCTGACTCTTATCAGCAAGCATTCTAAGATCCAGGGAGGAGTTCCTGTGGTGCAGTGGGTTAATGATCCAGCTTATCTCTGTGGAGGCAAGGGTTTAATCCCTGGCCCAGGTGCAGTGCAGTAAGGATCTGTCATTTCCGCACAACTGGTCTAGGTCACAAATTTGGCTCGGATTCAATCCCTGGCCTGGGAATCTACATTTGCCACAGGGGAGGCCAAAAAAAAAGATCTAGAGAACATCACAAAAACAATAATTACTACATATTTAAATTGTGGCTTTTGTCTTGGTTTAGTTACCTGTTTACAAGTCATCCCTTGCAAACAGTATTGAGATTAGCTGAAAGACCATAGTTGCTTTTCCTAGTACCCTGTAATAAATAGTTATCTTCCTCAGGGTAAATTCATGCACAGCTCCTGTACTATTTAAGAATTTTAGGAATTTTAAAATGGCACATCTGTTATCACTTGTTGATGTTTTATTCCCTAGAGAACATTTTTAATGTGTTAAATTATTTTTGAAGTTGGCTTTTGTCTCACATTCACTGACCCTCCAAGAATCTCACTGCATTCTCTCCCTGGGCTGTGGTTGCCCATGTTGAATATACTGCTCTAGATTATTAGTTTTATTATTATTCTCATTTTTTTTAAAGTTTAAAGGTATATTTTATTTCTGAGAACATGGCCTGGTTAAATGGAAATTAGGGGAGTAAATAGTTAGTGAATTGGTGTCCGCACTTGCACGGTGTCTCCTGGGCTTGGCTGCTGTTCTTGGTGGCAGGCTTCATGGCTTAATTGCTTTCATCAGCATGTCAGGCTAAGGTTGAAAAACAAACAGCATATTCAAAATGTCTTCTCTTTTAATTAATTATGACAGAATAATTTGCTTCAATTTTAAACCAAACTCAGCGCTTGATAATATATTTTTTAAAATGTTAAGAAAACAACTTAATAAAGGCGTGGAACAAAAGTATGTGTCCTTGCACAATTTTTTTTAAGAAAAACGAGATGTCCAAATGATTTTTACAGTTTTGCTGAACTCACTGTTAATAAATATTAACTTTTAAACTGACATAATCTTTACACAATCATAAATGAACTGTGGAAAATGAAGTCTCGATGCTAAAATTATTTGGCAATTATTCAAATAGTTGGAATGTCTTCTCCTAGAAAGAATTATGAAAGGTGAAGTGCCAGTGGTGGAGGGGAACATATTTTATACATTCATCAGTAATTGGGTAATCAGGGGAGTCATTTCTGATATTGGGAGTGCTGAAAATTCCTTACAGAGACTTCAATTCAACAAATGCTTATTAGACCTTCAGTGCGTTTTGGGGCGTCATCTCCCTGCCTCACACACACGCAGCCGATCAGTGACAAAATCGAGGTTACAGAGAGTTTCCTACTTAGAGTAAAAACACTTGCCGTTTACTGAGGAGCCTTAGGTCAATGTTTAAAATCTGTGATACTCAAAATAATCCTGTAAGGAGTTAAAGCAGTGTGCATTTTGCAGCTGTAGAAAATGAGAACCAAGGATTTTACGCATTATTTTCTAGAAGTGATTAAACCAGGATTCAGATAGAAGCTACTTTTGTTATTTCATAACTAAGTTGTTAACCTCCTATGCAACTCAGCATGTGTGTGCACACACATACATGTACATACTCATGCATATATGCAACTCAGGGAAGATTGCTATACGGCTGATGCTAGCTATGATGACAGAATGGAGAAAGAATTTACTAATTGGATAAATTAATGAAAGTCAAAGCCAATGGATCCATTAACCTTCTCCTACTATATTGTGAAATGATTTGGTGACTGTCACTGAGAACAATTATGAGACATATCTGTAGGCTCCAAATCAAAAGCATGAAAGCAAAGTTATGAAGCACTTCCTGTGTCCAAATAAAGATGCACTAGAAACTAACTGAAAAATCCAGTACAAACAGGACCAGAGCACAATTCCATTAATAGTTGATTTAAAATACTTTATAAATGTAGAATATTATTTTATATACACACTTTATAGTATGTACTTGTATCCCAATGGATTTTTAGAATGCATATGGTTAGCAGGAAATATATCATGCTTAAGTTAAGGATTTTTTTTGGGGGGAGGGCTGCCCTATGACAAATGAACTTACTGGGCCAGGATCAAATCCAACCACAGTCATGACCTAAGCTGCAGCTGCAGCAATGCTGGATCCTTGACCCACTGTGTTGGGCTGGGGATAGAACCTGCATCCCAGTGCTCCCAAGATACCACTGATCCAGTTGCACCACAGTGGGAACTCCAAGGATTTTTTTAAACTCAAACATCTAGAACTATATAATCTTATTCTTTCTTTTAAAATATTAAGACACTATAAAGCTGGTTTGGAACAGAAGTAAATTGAAAAGAACAACTGTAAAAGTAAACATAGCAGTTAAAATCAATAGCACCTAGAAGAGTGCCTAGTACATAGTAGGTGCTAACTAAATATATGACAAATGGTTAAATGGCAATAGCAATGTAAAAACTATTGTTTTTGTAGTATATGATCATTTACTATGGTGCAAATTTGGGTATTGGCAAAATGTCAATATCTTGAGATTTTATTTGAAATAATATTTGAAAAGATATTTCCTTCTGAGGAAAATGGAAAGAAAAACATCCTGCATTTGAGTCATATACAAAAATAATAATATTTGTAAATAAGGTAAACATAGTCCCAGTAGCTTTTTTCATTTTAGATCAAAACTTTGAGTAAATAATTACTATGAAATTCTTCAGAAATAATGAGTATTGCCTATCCCTCAAGGATATTCATAAGAACAGAGAAATGCTCCCCTTTTTTAAAAATGATTTTTAGATTTTTTATTTTATAAAATTATTTTATAAAAAAAATTTGTTTTACATCTATATTCCAAAAACAAAAGATTATTAGGAGACTAAAGCTGTCCAGCTGAAAACTAATCTTTAATTTTGTAAAAGAGTGGGGTTTTTTTTAACATTGATTTTAAAAATATAAAAACAAGGAGAGCTTGCTTGAGAGAGATTCAGAATTGATCTTATTTTAGTGGTGACAACTCACTGACTTTCATAAAAGAATTAGTTTTATTTAGAACAACAGAAAGCACAAAACAAAAAATATCATTAAGATTGATTTTAAAGTAAGACAGCATGATTGTGTATCTGGCAGTGTAACAGAAGAAAATATTCAGTTCATCTCTGTTAAATTATTAATTTAGTTCCCCTTTACAAAATCAACAAAGTTTGAGGCATAAAATGGAAATGGATGTCCAAGTCTAACTTCTGTAGCCAGCAGCCTGGTCAAAAGAACAAAATTATTTTGTTTAGATTCATTGGCCTTATTGTAGTCTAAATAAAATATTTATTTCTTGTTAAGAATAAAGTTTGGTATGAAATACATAATAAAAAGTTACCTAACTTTTGCTCCATTTTGTTCTATTCTCAAATCTTCAGGTTTTTTTTTCCCCCTGGATGATTTATAATAAGCTAATGAGTCTATTCCATTTGCATCAATGTTAACAGCAGATGTTTGGTGGAGTACTGATTATATGCAAGACACCATGCACTCTAGGAACTGGAGCTAAGGGCTGGCCAAAGAAAATCACTCAGACTTCTGCTCCAGAAAACTGAGGATTGCTCACCGTGGCAGAATTGGCATTCTTCTTAGATCCCCTTAGAAGTCTGTCACCCAAATTACTGTGTTAGGGAAATGGTTATGTCCCTTGCCCCTGAATATTTACTTTTCAAATTTTCCTCAGAAGGTCATTTTGGTATCTTGAACACTTTCCCCATAATGGGGTTTGATATATTTTGATATATTTTTCTGGTTTTTCCATCAGAAGCACATAAGGCAGGTTTAGTGAATCCCCTGCATTTCCATATGCCCTGAGTTAGCACACACCTCATAATAGTCCAGCCCACCTCAGGGCAAGCCATGTTCCATTGTAGTGTATGTCCCATGATAGTGAGCATCCTTGTGAGTATATATCCATCCACATCCCATGTTAACCCATCACTTAGGTTAATCAGTACCTTAAATTTGTACACGTACCACGTCAGGGTGTATTCATGTCAGGGCTTGTTAGCTTACATATGCAGTTAACACACATCCAGGTTACCACCCACCCCATTTAGACACACACCCTATATTTTCCCATGTTAGTGCATGCCCAGTATTGGCACATGACCCCTATCAGTGCATGTCCTTGTTAGTGGACATCCATGTTAGTGCCTACTCCTTATTATCACACATCTCATATTTCCCCACATTTAAGAGTACAGCACATGGAGTTCCCTTCATGGCTCAGTGGTTAGCGAACCTGACTAGGATCCATGAGGATGCAGGTTTGATTCCTGCCCTCACTCAGTGGGTTAAGGATCCGGCGTTGCCATGAGCTTTGGTGTAGGTTGCAGATGCAGCTCAGATCCCACATTGCTGTGGCTGTGCTGTAGGGTGGCAGCTGTAGTAGCTCTGATTCTACCCCTAGCCTGGGAACTTCTATATGCTGTGGGTGAGGCCTTAAAAAGCCAACAGCACAGGAAATACAGCCAATATTTTAGAACAACTTTAAATGGAGTATAATCTATAATAAAATATTGATTCACTGTGTTGTACACCTAAAATTAATATAATATTGTTAATCAACTATACTTCATTTAAGAAAAAAAAAAAAAAAGAATGAGACCCCTGGAGGGTGGGGAGTTGAGGTACAGGGAATCCAGGACCAGTGTACCTTCCAAGTGATGACATTTAAGGTACAGATTTCTTCTGTCTCCTGCCTTCCTTGGTGAATTTTTCTACGTGATACTCTCCTCCTGATCTGTCAAATGCTTCTGTGCTCCAGGCATGCTGATGGGAGGGAAGATGATGAGGGAGGTAGGGAAGCAGTCATCTTCTTTGTGTCTTTTTGTCTGGCATTGTGTTTTAGAGCCATCTCTAACTACAGTAGAGCCCAGGAATGTAATGTTTTACCTTTTACAGACTCTACAATAGGAAGAGATAAAGGGGAGAGTGGATGAAAAATGGAACTAATGTCACCAGTGTCGTGTATGACAATGTGTACATACAGTTGATCCTTGAGCACAGGGGTAGGGGTTAGGGGTGCCCGCATGCTGCAGAGTCAAAAATGCATGTTAAACAAGCATCTGTATATATGCCCCATTTTTCCCCATCCTCAGTTCCACGTCTGATTTAACCAGCCACAGATTGTGTAGTCTGTAGTATTTACTACTGAAAAAAATCCATTTGTAAGTGAACACGCACAGTTCAAACCCATATTGTTCAAGGACCATTTGTTTCCCATATTTTATGTGAATATTAATAAGAATTATCCCTAAAAACTCTGTGGAAGTTCTTAACAATTTGAGGGTTTTTTTTCCCGTTTAATATCTAATTCCTTCCAAACCAGTGGGAGAGTTTTTTTAATTAAGAAAACCAAATCTTCATTAATTATATCCAGTTGACAAGTCACCAGCAAACTCAGTACTTATGACATCTACCAAGTAAAGGTATTCGAGGGACCTAGGTTATGTCCTTTTCTTGTTTCATTTCAAATCAGTTTATTTAATTTTTCTACACTTTGATTTCGTCAATTGGGTGAATGTCATTACAGATAACACTTTGAGGTGTCCTGGGTTGTATACATTTCTCTGGTGGACTATCTGGTATCTGTTTCTCGCTTTAATCTTTCTTCTAGCATCTCTAAATGCCCTGTGTGGTTATATGAGCCTGCCCCAGGCAGAGATACATGTAATGATGTGAGGTTGACTCTAATATCTGTATCACTCAAGGGAGGTAATCCTTCCTTACCTATTAAATCGTCTTCCTGACGTTACTCTATCTCAGCATAGAAGACATAGGATATTTGTGGTTGCCTCACTTGGTGAAGTTTCAGGAACAAATCCAGTCTTTGGTATTTCTCATCCTAGTGTCTTTCCCCTGCTCCATCCTCTCTTTCTGTGGTGCATGCTCACATTTAATGAGCTTTGATTAAATGTGGATCCCTAGTCCTCTTTCCTGTCATCAGTGTGAATATCCACAGGAATCTGAGGATGCTGAGAAATCAGCAATCGTAGGGTTTCTTTTACCAGCTTGGCCCTTGGTAATTTAGACTTCATTCATGTTCAAGATACAAAGGAGTGAAGCTCCCCTCGTGGCTCAGTGGAAACGAATCTGACTAGCATCCATGAGGACGCAGGTTCAATCCCTGACCTTGCTCAGTGGGTTAAGTATCCGGCATTGCCATGAGCTGTGGTGTAGGTCACAGAAGCACCTCAGATCTGGTGTTGCTGTGGCTGTAGTATGGGCCAGTGGCTGCAGCTTCGATTTGACCCCTAGCCTGAGAACTTCCATATGTCGTGGGTACCCCTAAAAAGACAAAAAATAAGTGAAAATAAAAATAAATTTTTAAAAAAAGCATACAAAGGAAAAGCATGTTTTGCTCCTTAGAAACATCTGTAATAACATGGAAAAGATTTGTGAAGGGCCAAGAATGCACTTCCTGTGCATCTGCATCCATACACCTTAAAGTTTGAGCAAATATGACTTTGGTGATCTCACTCTCCACTCACTACTGTATTTTCCTTATTTTCCAAAGCTGCAGCTGCACAGAGGCCATATGTGTAAGAAGAACATGTTTGAAGATCTCATAGGCAGCCTCTAGAAGCTGAAATGCAGTTTGCGAATGTCAGAGAATCAGGTGGTCAAATGAGAAGCAGCTCAGAATTCTGGAGTATCACATAATTCTGGGATTGGGACAGGTGTGATTTCAATTGTTAGTGGTTTTCCATAAAAAAAAAGTTCTGTGTTGAGGATGGAAGCACTTGCTTGACAGCTGCAAGAGGGAAGATTGTACTTCTCCCTACAGTGCAAGGTGGCATTGTAGAGAGCTTCTTAGAAGCCTGTCATTTGCTTTATGGTTTTGATTAATTATTAAATTTCGTTCCTGAATTTTGCATCTTATTTTCTTCATTTCCTTTTTGCCTATAAAGTTCATTGTCGGGACTTAATTATAATCACTTTATAATTACTGTATTCCAGCACTAATTGATGTCAAATCAAGCCATTAACAATAACACTTCGTATACAACTCAAGTCTCAGTGATGATGTGGCACCACTATAGTAGTAAATCTTCTTCTCCGGCACGTTTTCTTTTTTTCTAATAGATTTGAATTAGATCCAATAGATCTAATAGATAATTCTAATAGATTTGAATTAGATCTAATAGATTTGAATTGATTTTGGATCCACCAATGGTCTTAGATCCTACCCTGTTAGTAATCCACAAAAGTCTTATGGAGCCTTTGTTCTCAAACACAACTTCATCTCCCTTCACAGACAATTACTATATTCCTCTCTCCTTCTACCACTTTGAAATCATTACTTTTTCTTTCCAGAGAATATAAAAAAGGGAGTGAGAGCTCCAGAAGCATAGTGCTGTTTTGGGACCTCCCTCAGGACTGACCTCTTGTCCCCTAACATCAATCCCCACGCTGGCCCTTTCACTATTGAAGTATGGATGTAATTGTGGATACTGGATCAGAACCCTGTTAGAAGAGCAGTATGTAAGAAATGAAGAGAATAGGACTCTTTTCAAGAAGACTTTCATTTTACTTCCACCCAAACTCTATGTGAGCACCTTAGTAAGTCTCCTCCCCATTCTTGCCCCTTAGTATTCTCGCTGTAAAATGTGGAAATTGGGCAGGAAAGTGGTGAAAATCTGTAATAGTTCTATTTGTATTATATTAATTCAAATACAATTATACCTAATTGTTTACAGGCTAAAAGAGCTCCATCACGTATATAGCTGTTATATAAATAAAAAATCTTTCCTTTTATCATTTGCCAGATATTAAAAAATTAAATGTCTGCAGTGATTTTTAATTTAAATGAGACTCCCCTAGAGTTGTTTGGTGCATGACCTAAACAACTGTATGCAGTGGCCCCATAAAAAAGGAAAAATATAATAAAATATTATATGCTGCTTGATTGTTAGGCACTGATTATCAGGTACAAGATGGGCATCAATGTGAAGAAAGGAGTAAAAGGATAATTTCAGGCAGATAAAGTTGCTAATCTGCTGATGAAAGACACAGCAAGAAGTCAATCTTGTCTTGCAGCAGCTATGGCAATCAGGCTCCATCTGGCACACCAGCATGAATTTATAGTGGCCAGAGATTGTTTTGAGGAGGATTCTGAAGTTGCACTCAGGCAATCAAAGAGTGTCTGTGAGTATATAACAATGAATAGAAGAGAGGTAGCATGCTTTTTCCATCTTTAGCCTGGAGGTAGCTCACTGCTGCATGTCTCTTTGGAGCAGGATTCCCTTGAGGACTGAAATCTAACTCCTTTTCAGCAGGTGCATACACACATTCTGACTCAGAGTAAGATCTTCAGCTGAGGAGTATATATCTGCTGTAGAGAGAGTGCAAGGGGGAGTAACACAATGCAAAGGTCTGATACTTAACCCTCCTTTTGCTTTCTAATACTTATCTGTGCTCACATTTAAGTAGTCTTTAAAGCTTTCAAACATTATAAGCCAGTCTTGATCTTAGAATCCACTGATTCTACTTGAGTAACTACAGAGAGAGAAAGCTCATGATCTTCTTATTTAGACATTTTTAGTTAGAGAATATCTCTTCTTGATGTGAAACATCCATAACCTTGTCCTTGTTCTACTCTTTCACAAAACAGAGTTAGGTCCTATTCTTTCCCTGTGGACAGCTCTTCAGTTGTTTAAGTGCAGTGTCCACATCCTACCAAAGTTACTTCTTCAGGTGAAGCTGCCTTAATGCCTTAAACTTTCCCTCATTGGGTAGGTATAGAGGCATGCCCATTTCTCCAATTCAAGTATACTACAGTATATTTCAGTTCACTAAACAGATGGCTTTGAAATTAGTCCTTTAAATGTAATACGAATAACAACAAGGAAGAGGGTAGAAAATGCTATTACTTTTTCTTAAGATCCCATCAACACTTTCGAAGACCACATCAAAATAAAAACTTATATTCCAGTTCATGTCAATCCAATTGTCTAGGTCATTTAAAAATAGTTAGCTACACCTATTTTACACCACTCAAAAAATTAACTCAAAATATTTTAAGACTTAAATGTAACGCCTGAAATCATAAAAGTCCTAGAAGAAAACATAGGGGAAATTTTTATTGGCATCTGTCTTGGCAGTTATTTTGGGGATATGACACCTAAAGCAAAGAATCAAAAGCAAAAATAAACAAATGGGACTGCAGAAAGTTAAAAAAGCTTCTGCACAGCAAAGGAAATAATCAACAAAATGAAAAGGCAACCTGTGGAAGGGGAGAAAATATTTGCAAACCATATATGTGATAATGGTTAATATCAAAAATGTATTTAAAAACTTATATGACTCAGTAGCAAATAATCTGATTTAAAAATGGACAAATGATGTGCACAGACGTTTTTCTTTGTCAAATCATCACATACACTTTAAATCTATGCAATTTTCTTTGTCAAGAATACTGCACTAAAGCTGGAAAAAAAATACCTGATACTGACACAGCGTGTGTTTCTCAGTGAAATATGACTTAAATGCCCAGGATCTTACCTTCTAAGAATGTCTCAGATCTCTAGTCCTACAGTTGACCAAAGAGTCATCCGGTGGGGCAATGACACAATAATGATCAGAACCCTCGGGAAAGTCAGCCTGAGAATGACCAATTTTATCTCAGAGTCTGCAGAACAAGAATTACTGGCTGTTTTTGAGCCTTGTAGACAACACAAGTGTGAGAGAGATGTGGACAAGTCCTCTAAATGCAATGCAGTGGTCAGTGGACAATCTTAAAAATCTTGATTTCAAGGAGGATGTATTTTTGTCCTAAGTTTACTGAAATATCTTCCCTGTTGGCCTGGCTCGCCAGCAACTAAATCATTCTAATCTTGTAAGACATTTCTCCCCTAGCACATTTCTTTGGATAAGGCAACAGATTATGTCATTTTCTGAAAAATCAAACCCCAACTGTTCTCCATCTTGCAGTATTTTTAAGCCTTAAGAGATCATTTGATTTATTTCAGGACAGAGGAGCATTCATACTTTTTTGGAAATGTTCCCTAACTATAGAATCTTTAATGTCTCCCATGTTCAATTTACAATTTAAAAAAAAAACTTTGAATTTTAAAGTTGAAATTCAAACATGAAAAAGCTTATATCAACCCAGACATTTCTCCTATAACATGTTTCCCTCTCCAGTTTTGCTCCCTGGAGGAAGGTTCTTTTAAATGTTTTAGGTATAGTTGTGTTGGTATTTCTAAATAATTTATGTACATTGGTAGGTTTTAAGTTTCTTGGTTTGTTGAGTTTCCACATTGTCTGCTTGTATCATGTAGAATTATCACTCTTAAACACACCACTGCCATCTCTTCTTCCCCATTCACCTAACAGAGTTGCATTAAATGTTTTAAATATATAATCATTGCTTAAATGATTGTTATATATGTTTATATGTATTATGTACCTATTGGTCATGTGAATAGGTACCTATATTGTTACCTATCAGTTGCTCACTAAATAGATAAATCGTACCCAATAATCACGAGTTTCCTTGAGGAAAAGGTTGAGGTTTTATTTCCTACAGTTAATACTGGTCTTTTTTCTACTTGCATAGTCTATATTTAACATTGCTTACTTCTGTCACTATTAATACATGGCAATCAGTAGTTTTGCTATTGTTCCCAGTTTCATTTTGTTCCCCTTTGACATAGTTAAACCTTTCAGATAATCTATAAATTACTTTATTTTAAAATAATTTCTCTAGAACTTCCCCTCCTGGACCTTACATTCTCCATTGGATAGGTTGCTCATTTGGCTCATTCCACACCTATTGTTTTCCCTAAACTTTGTCTCTCCTTTTTTGGATTTATTCCCTACATTTCGTTGGGAAATAACCTCATGAGCTTTTTCAGGAAGAAAAAAATAAAAACATGTCAATGCATATCTTAAAAGGGTCTTGTTCTGCCTTCACACTTGCTTGACATTTTGGCTGAACGAAGAGTATACGATTATTTTTCCCTCATATTACTGAAGTTATGGATCTTATGTCTTTGGCACCTGGGGCTGCTATTGTGACATCTGGTGACATTCTGATCTGTTTTACCGAGTGTGGAACCTTTTAGGAATTCCACTTTATCCCTGGTTCTCTGAAATTCCAAAATACGTTCCTTGATTTGGTTCTATTTTTATTCATTACACGGAGCTAACAGTTAACTGTGTGTCAGTCTAGAAATTAGTGTTGTTTAGTTTTCAGAAATTTGGAAAGTGCGGTAAAAGTATTGATTCCTATTCTGTTCAGTGGAATGAAACTTGTACCCTTCTTGCTTCTTTGAGGTTGTGGAGACATTGTTTGGCATAGACAGGATGATTTCTATGCCTCACTGTCCTCCACCACGTACCATGTTCAGCCCCAACTTTATGCTTATTTCAAGTACGCTCCTTCTCTCTCTTTAACGCGTTCAAATTTTATTCATCATCGGGGCTGGGCCCAAGTCCCAAGAGCTCTATCAAAGCCTCTGATAATTCTAATATTCATGTCTCCATCATTTTGAAACCCATTGTCAATACCTCACACTTTAGCACCAAATTATCTACATGGCCACAGGCATGAGGAACTTAAAGCTATCAGTTCTCACTACTAGCCTCTTTCATTTAAGTACGTCTCTCTCTCTCTCAGTCTCTCTCTTTGCTGTCAGAAGACTTCAGATAGTTTAAATAACATAGTAACTAGTGATGATAAAGTTGATAATAATCATAACAGGTTAGAACTTTAATCGAGAATCAAATATTGTTTCGATCACTTTCACTTGAAATCTTCCTCCATCACTTCGTCTCCCAGATAAACTGTACAAGTTCCTTTCAGTTTTCCCAACGGAAAATGTTACAGCATTGCAAATTACTAGGATGTTTTCTTGGAGAAGACGAGAAATTTTTTGAATGCTCTACAAAAGTTAAATTTAGATAATTAAGCCCTTCCATTCTCATGGCGACTGAAATACAAGCATAATCCAATGAAAAGTAGCATGAATCACTTTTGAAGTTCTCACTGAACTGAACACTTTGTTGTTGTCCCTCTAGAACAATATAGATGCGATAAACCAGGTCTAAGTAGGCAGAAGAAATTACTTCCATTAGATATTTTCCATTGGATGAGACTTTTTAGATTTCTCTGTTCTACCTTATATGTGTTTTTTAATTTAAATATATTCTTTTTTTTCTTGTTTTATTATTTTAATTTTTTTTCTGCTGTGCAGCATGGGGACCAAGTTACTCTTACAAAGTATACATTTTCCCCCACCCTTTGTTCTGTTGCAATATAGGTATCAACATAGTTCTCCATGCTACTTAGCAGGTTCTCCTTGTAAATCCATTCCAAGTTGTATCCAATAAGCCCAACTCCTGATACCTCCCACTTCCTCCCTCTCCCCCCAGGCAGCCACAAGTCTATTCTCTAAGTCCATGATTTTATTTTCTGTGGAAAGGTTCATTTGTGCTGGATATTAGATTCCAGTTATAAGTGATATCATATGGTATTTGTCTTTGTCTTTCTGACTCATTTCACTCAGTATGAGAGTCTCTAGTTCCATCCATGTTGCTGCAAATGGCATTATGTTGTTCTTTTTTATGGCTGAGTAGTATTCCATTGTGTACATATACCACATCTTCCAAATCCAACCCTCTGTCAATGGACATCTGGCTTGTTTCCATGTCTTGACTATTGTGAAGAGTGCTGCAATGAACATGCGGGTGCATGTGTCTCTTTTAAGTAGAGTTTTGTCCGGATAGATGCCCAAGAGTGGGATTGCGGGGTCATATGGAAGTTCTACATATAGATTTCTAAGATATCTCCAAACTGTTCTCCATAGTGGCTGTACCAGTTTATTAAATATATTCTTAATCATAGCTTAATAAAACCCATCTCACAAAATAACTAAAGGGCATTAATTTCTAAGTAATGATGTATTTTAAAAATTCATTCAAATTATTCTTGGTCAGATCTTAAGTTGTCTTACTTGAATTATTTTTAAACCATATTCAATTCCATTGTAATTACATAGAGCTTTTTTAGAAGTGGGACACATGATGTGATTTCAAATTTCCAAGCATCTGTCTTCAGGCATATTATCAGGAGAACCCATGAAATGACAGAGTTTGCCAAAAACAGAGACCTTCAGGAAGCCATCTGATGGAGATCTAGGAGATGCAAACTTCAGAAGGTTAAGGCAATTGAAGCCAAATTTAATCAAATGCAAGAAAGTGGGGTTGTGAGATAGGAAACAAAAGCAATCTAATTTACACACAGTACTTTGGAGGATATATGATCTGCTGAGATAAAATGCCAACTTCCTAATTTTCATATTCATGGCAAATCTTCACTTTTAATGTTTTCATTTCAAGGGACTCTGCCAGGGAGTGAATTTTGGTATATGAGTGATAAAAATGAAATGGTCAGATTTCTGGATATAACCTACTAAATGCAAACCAATTGATTCCCCCAAGAGGTTTGTTCACTGTTTCACTGAGATGCCCACTATTTGAATCTAAGTGAACGTATGACTTGAGTATAATCAGTAAAGTGCAACAGAAGGGATACCACTTGAGTCTTAGGTCAAGTGCAGCTTCTACCTCATTCACTAGAACACCTGTCTTTGGTACCCTGAGCTACCAAGTAAGACGTTTAACTACCCTGAAGCATCCATGCTTTGAAGAAGCCAGGCCAACTAGGTTGTCACATGTAAACTGTAAGATTGACAGTACTCATCTTGGAGTCATTTCAGCTATGTGAATGCCTGTGAATTATTTCTTTTATGGCCTCCAGCTATAGAGTCACTTCTAGTGCCTGAGACCACCCACCTTAGGCCTCAGACATCAGAGAAAAGACATAAATCACCACGTTGTACAATAACCAAATTCCCAACTTGCAGAATCCACGAGAATAATAAAATAGCTATGTTAAGCCAATCAGTTTGGGGGTGGGAGGTTGTTAATTTGCTACACGGCAATTTGAACTAGAGAAGAATTTTGTGATTTTCAATCTGGGGCAAATAAAACAACATATGTGCACAACCAGTGAGCAAGGAATACAATAATTTGAATTAAGCAGGTGTGGTTTCCCATTTGCTTCATAATTCAAAGGGCATTGGTTGGAAATGAAGAATATATTTAATAAATAAACCTAGAAATATTGTTTTGAACCAATATATCCTTAAGCAGAATTTCACTTTATATACTGTTTCAAAAGAGGATATACAAAGACTTTTCTTGATATTGTTTCTCTTTACATTCATTCCTCTTAGCAGATTTTGTCATTTTGAGCCTTAATTTAAAAATTCAGTATGCAGGATTTTGTCCAGTTTCTAGAGTTTCAAAGAAAGCTAAGGTACAGAATTAGTGCTAGGCCCTTTGAGCATCACACACTTACTGACAATGAATGTCACCCTTTGGTGATGTCCTTAGAAGCATGTATATACCAATTATGGTGTTTTGGGATTTTATGTTGTCTTTTGTCAGGAGTCAGGGCCTGTAGTTAAACCTTGAACTTTTACAAAATATGTTCTGCACCAGCCTGGACCTTGACCTGCCACAGAGATCTGTTCTATTCCTTTTTACTCCATGTCAGTGTACAGGTGGTAGAGTGCTTTTCTACTTTTTTAGAAGCATGTTTCTTTTGAATTGGGAATGGATGCTTCAAGATAAATGTGACACTGGCATTTCTGTTATTTTTCTGAAGCACCCAGCCTTGGAAATAGAGCTGCTTTTCCAAAGTTAAACAACTGGTTAGTAACTCATTCAGGACTAGAACCCACACCAAAGAATTTAAGAGGTAAATTAACAAACCTCTTATTGAGAACCTCTCCAGCGCCAGGTTCTGGGTTAGGCACTGAGGTTACAAAGACATTGTCCTTGTTTCTGAGGACTGAGAGCTTGCTACAGAAAAGAGACTTTGCAACCAACGTGGTAAGTGATACAACTTAGGTCTGAACCAAGTACAAAGAGATCACAGAGGAAGATGAAAATAATTCTGAGACAAAAGGAAAACCTTGCAGTGTTTTAAGCTAAGTCATTAACGATGAAAGTAATAGTGTTGGCTATGAGCCAGAGGGAATCAGAGGAGCATTCAAATGTGTTCCAGTCTCAGGCAAGAAAATGGGCAAGGACTTGAAGTGCCTAGCCTGTTGAGGGGGGAGGAGGGACCTCAGTGTAACTGGAGTGGGGCCAGAAAAATACAGGTAGGGATATGAGTAGGCTAATTATCTAGGTGTCCCTTTAGACCATTATAAATAAAGAGATGTCAATATAAGTATACACACACACTTAACACACACATATACACACGAATATTTATTTATTTTTGAAAAGGGTAGCTCACTATCAATTGGGATAAAGGCAAAAAAAAAAGACTGTCTGATTTTTATTATGTATTGATAAGTTCACCTCTACCCTAACTTCACCTCTAGCCAGACCTTCTTTCCCTAGTTATGCTTATCTTAGATGGAATTGCTGTGAAGATAATGAAATTCAGGCTTGAATTTTGAAAGTCTCACCATAGACTCCAAATAATCCAGCAAAATATTACTTATAACCATTGTAAAATTAGCCCCAAATGAAATGTAATCATTAAAACATTCCCCTTACTGTAACAATTTGTGCACTGTTTAGTGTTCTTTATAGTTTAGTGTTCTGGGCAATAGTGTCCCAGAAAATCCCTTTGGGCTGAAGCACAGGGAGAAAAATAGAAGAAGTGACAGAGGGCAAAACTCTTGGTGAATGATCTCTCATGTCAGGTTACATTTGGACTAAATTCTTCAGCCCATTGAAAGTGGGAGATAAAAAATTGCTCTCTTGCAACAACAACAACAATAACAACAACAAAAGACAAAAAAATAAAAAATAAAAATAAAAAATAAATGCTCTCTCTCTCTCCCCCTCTCTCACCCACCCCGTGTGTGTGGGGGTGTGTGTGCACACAGAACTGAAGCTCCCCTGGATCTAGAATTAGTTCTTCAATGCCAGGTGAACGATTTCAGTGGTTTTAGTTTATAATTAAGAGATAGTTGTAGCCAGGAACTAGCCTAACAACCTATTTCAAACCTTTTTGCCATAGAAAATTGGTTTCCGATATCTTTCATTGTTAAATTAGTTACATCTTAGTTCTTCCTTCCTAATTCTACCTCATTACCCTAGTCTCCCTGTTCTAAGGCCAGGACTTTTTTCATACTGCTCAACCGATTCCAACTTTATTTTGTAATATGAGGACAAGGTCATCTTTCCCTCATTAAGTCAATCAGCAAGCCAAAGTATTGTAATGTCTCCAAACACTTCTTGTGGAAGGAGTCACCTGAGTGACCTCATGGCACTGTGTCACAAGTTATAGATGATCTCAGGAGATAAGGTACACAGAGAACTTAGCACAGTATACATTCAGCAGATGTTCCATAAGAGATGCTAATGGTGGAATTCCCATCGTGGCTCAGCGGTAACAAACCTGACTAGTGTCCATGAGGTCTCGGGTTCAATCCCTGGCCTCACTCAGTGGGTTAAGATCCAGCATTGCCATGAGCTGTGATGTAGGTCACAGATGTAGCTTGGATCCCGTGTTGCTATGGCTGCAGCGTAGGCCGGCAGCTGTATCTCTGATTCGACCCCTAGCCTGGGAACTAGGTGTCATATATGCTGCCACAAGTGTGGCCCTAAAAAGCGGGAAAAAAAAAAGAGAGAGAGAGAGAGAGAGCAAGAGAGAAATGCTAATGGTTAGTCTCAGAAGACAGGCCAGGCAAATGTGGGTCTCAATGTAGTCACAAACTGAGGGAATTTAAATTCTCCATCAACGGGAGATTTCATGGAACAATGTACCCCTATTGGATTTAATGATTTGTTTCCTTCTGAATTTTTTCCTTCTAGAAGAAAAGTGATTTTATTCTATTCCATCAAAAAAAAATTGAGCACAGGATTTCAGGAGTCAACTGAAAATTGGAGGCTGGAGAGTAACTTGTGAATTTTGACCTCAGCTACTTCCTGTGACTAGAGCCCAACACTGTACCCACTGATGGTGCGGTCCATCTGAGTGATGTAAAGCACCTCTCTGCAGGCCACGATGGTGAGGAACTTGTTCTATAATTTTAACAAGGCCAGGTATTACCCTGGTGCCTAATAGCATCTGTAGCCATTCCATTAAGTTGTCTAAATAAGTAATCAAGTTTCAGTGAATGCAACTATTACCTTGGAGGATCGGAAAGTATTTTATTCTCCTATGGTACATTTTTATATAATTTTCTGAGATAATATTTAGCCTGCAGACAAGATTGCTACATTATACAAGGCTGCTTTCCAATCCAAACAGGTCATACCTAAGACTCCAGGAAACCTGGGAAGGACCTATATAGTCTCTCTAGTCCCTGTCTGGAAAGAAATTTTGAACTTGTTCGTTTTCATGATTTCCAACCTTATTTTAGCATCTAACATTTTTTTTCTCTCAATCAATCTTAGAAATTAATTCAACACAAATAGTACATAGAAGCCAAGTGCTCTGATTAGAGATCCAAATTTTCAGCTTAGCTTCTCCAGTTCCTAAACATAAGGAATTTTTTTTTCCCCCACTGTACAGCAAGGGGATCAGGTTACCCTTACATGTATACATTACAATTACATTTTCCCCCCAGCCTTTCTTCTGTTGCAACATGAGTATCTAGACAAAGTTCTCAATACTATTCAGCAGGATCTCCTTGTCAATCTATTCTAAGTTGTGTCTGATAAGCCCAAGCTCCCGATCCCTCCCACTCCCTCCCCCTCCCATCAGGCAGCCACAAGTCTGTTCTCCAAGCCCATGATTTTCTTTTCTGAGGAGATGTTCATTTGTGCTGGATATTAGATTCCAGTTATAAGTGATATCAAATGGTATTTGCCTTTGTCTTTCTGGCTCATTTCACTCAGGATGAGAGTCTCTAGCTCCATCCATGTTGCTGCAAATGGCATTATGTCATTCTTTTTTATGGCTGAGTAGTATTCCATTGTGTATATATACCACTTCTTCCAACTCCAGTCACCTGTCGATGGACATTTGGGTTGTTTCCATGTCCTGGCTATTGTGAATAGTGCTGCAATGAACATGCGGGTGCACGTGTCTCTTTTAAGTAGAGTTTTGTCCGGATAGACGCCCAAGAGTGGGATTGTGGGGTCATATGGAAGTCCTATGTATAGATTTCTAAGGTATCTCCAAACTGTTCTCCATAGTGGCTGTACCAGTTGACATTCCCACCAACAGTGCAGGAGGGTTCCCTTTTCTCCACAGCCCCTCCAGCACTTGTTATTTGTGGACTTATGAATGATGGCCATTCTGACTGGTGTGAGGTGGTATCTCATGGTAGTTTTGATTTGCATTTCTCTTATAACCAGCGATGTGGAGCATTTTTTCATGTGTTTGTTGGCCATCTGTATAGCTTCTTTGGAGAAATGTCTATTCAGGTCTTTTGCCCATTTTTCCATTGATTGATTGGCTTTTTTGCTGTTGGGTTGTATAAGTTGCTTATATATTCTAGAGATTAAGCCCTTGTCGGTTGCATCATTTGAAACTGTTTTCTCCCATTCTGTAAGTTGTCTTTTTGTTTTCTTTTGCGTTTCCTTTGCTGTGCCAAAGCTTTTCAGTTTGATGAGGTCCCATGGGTTTATTTTTGCTCTGATTTCTATTGCTTTGGGAGACGGACCTGAGAAAATATTCATGATGTGGATGTCAGAGAGTGTTTTGCCTATGTTTTCTTCTAGGAGTTTGATGGTGTCCTGTCATATATGTAAGTCTTTCAGCCATTTGGAGTTTATGTTTGTGCATGGTGTGAGGGTGTGTTCTAGTTTTATTGCTTTGCATGCAGCTGTCCAGGTTTCCCAGCAATGCTTGCTGAATAGACTTTCTTTTTCCCATTTGATGTTCTTGCCTCCCTTGTCGAAGATGAATTGACCGTAGGTGTCAGGGTTTATTTCCGGATTCTCTATTCTGTTCCATTGGTCTGTCTGTCTGTTTTGATACCAGTACCACACTCTTTTGATGACTGTGGCTCTGTAGTATTTCTTGAAGTCTGGGAGAGTTATGCCTCCTGCTTGGTTTTTGTTTCTCAGGATTGCTTTGGCGATTCTGGGTCTTTTGTGGTTCCATATAAATGTTTGGATTGTTTGTTCTAGTTCTGTGAAAAATATCCTGGGTCATTTGATAGGGATTGCATTGAATCTGTAGATTGCTTTGGGTAGCATGGCCATTTTTACAATATTGATTTTCCCAATCCAGGAACATGGAATATCTTTCCATTTCTTTACATCTTCTTTGATTTCTTTGATTAAAGTTTTATAGTTCTCGGCATATAGGTCCTTGACCTCCATGGTCAGGTGTATTCCGAGGTATTTGATTTTGTGAGGTGCAATTTTAAAAGGTATTATATCTTTGTATTCCTTTTCTAATAGTTCATTGCTGGTGTACAGAAATGCGACTGACTTCTGAATGTTAATCTTACATCTTTCTACTTTGCTGAATTTATGAATCAGTTCAAGGAGTTTTGGGGTTGAGTCCTTAGGGTTTTCTATGTATAGTATCATGTCATCTGCATACAGTGACCGTTTGATCTCTTCTCTTCCTATATGGATGCCTTTTATTTCTTTGGTTTGTCTAATTGCTGTGGCTAGGACTTCCAAAACTATGTTGAAGAGCAGTGGTGAGAGTGGGCATCCCTGTCTTGTTCCAGATTTGAGGGAGAAGGCTTTCAGTTTTTCCCCATGGAGTCTTATATTTGCTGTGGGTTTCTCATAAATGGCTTTGATTGTATTCAGGAGTGTTCCCTCTATACCCACTTTGGCGAGGGTCTTGATCATGAATGGATGTTGGACTTTGTCAAATGCTTTTTTCTGCGTCTATTGAGATGATCATATGGTTTTTGACTTTTTTTTGTTAATGTGGTGTATGATGCTGATTGATTTGTGTATGTTGAACCGTCCTTGTGAACCTGGGATGAACTCAACCCGGTCATGGTGTATAAGTTTTTCGGTATGTTGTTGGATTCGGTTGGCTAAGATTTTGTTGAGAATTTTTGCATCTATATTCATCAATGATATTGGGCGATAGTTTTCTTTTTTGGTGGTATCTCTGTCTGGTTTTGGAATGAGGGTGATGGTGGCATCATAGAATGTCTTTGGGAGTATTCCTTCTTCTTCAACCTTTTGAAAGAGTTGAAGGAGGATGGGCACCAATTCCTCTTTATATGTTTGAACAAATTCACCTGTGAAGCTATCTGGTCCTGGACTTTTATTTGTCGGGAGTGATTTTATGACCTCTTCAATTTCATTTCTAGTGATTGGTCTGTTCAGTTGGTCTGTCTCTTCTTGATTCAGTTTTGGCAGGCTGTAAGATCCTAGAAAATTGTCCATTTCTTCCAGATTGTCAAACTTGTTGCCGTATAGTTGTTCATAGTATTCTCTTATGGTTTTTTGTATTTCTGCTGTATCCGTTGTGATTTCTCCTTTTTCATTTCTAATTTTGGTTATTCGGGTTCTTTCTCTCCTCTTTTGAGTGAGTCTGGCCAGGGGTTTGTCAATTTTGTTGACCTTTTCAAAGAACCAGCTCTTGGTTTTATTCATTTTCTCTATTGTTTTTTGAGTCTCTATTTTATTGATTTCTTCTTTGATCTTTATAATTTCCTTCCTTCTGCTGACATTAGGTCTTTTTTGTTCCTCTTTTTCTAATTCATTTAGGTGGAGGGTTAAGTTGTCAACTTGGGATCTTTCTTCTTTTTTGAGAAACGCCTGTATTGCTATAAATTTCCCTCTGAGCATCCCATAGATTTTGAGCGGTTGTGTCTTCATTATCATTTGTTTCAAGGTAGTTTTTAATTCCCTTCTTGATTTCCTCATTGACCCATTGGTTTTTTAGTAGCATGTTGTTTAGTCTCCATGCAGTAGGTTTTTTCTCTTTCCTTTTCCCATGGTTGATTTCTAATTTCATGGCATTGTGGTCAGAGAAGGTACTTGAGATAATTTCTATGCTCCTAAATTTATTGAGATTAGCTTTGTGTCCCAATATGTGGTCGATTCTTGAGAATGTTCCATGAGCATTTGAGAAGAATGTGTATTCTGCTTTTTTTGGATGTAGGGTCCTGAAGATATCAATGAAGTCTAACTTTTCTATTGTTTCCTTTAGGATCTCTGTTGCTTTATTGGTTTTCTGTCTAGAGGATCTGTCCATTGATGTGAGGGGGGTACTAAGGTCTCCTACTATGATTGTATTCTCATCAATATCTCCCTTTATGTCTGTTAATATTTGTTGTATGTATCTGGGTGCTCCTGTATTTGGGGCATATATGTTGACGATAGTAACATCCTCTCCTTGGATGGATCTCTTAATCATTAAGTAGTGTCCTTCTTTGTCTTTCTTTATGTCTTTTGTTTTAAAGTCTATTTTGTCTGATATGAGCGTTGCGACTCCTGCTTTTCTGTCATGTCTATTGGCGTGAAATATTTCTCCCCACCCTTTCACTTTCAATGAATATGTATCTTTTGTCCTGAGGTGAGTTTCTTGTAGGCAGCATATTGAAGGTTTTTGCCTTTTTATCCACTCAGCCAGTCTGTGTCTTTTGATTGGGGCATTCAGTCCATTGACATTTAAGGTGATAATTGATAGATGATTATTTATTGCCATTTGAACCTCGTGCTCCAGTTGATTCTATGGTTCTCCATTCTTCCTTTCTTTCTTTCTTTCTTTTTTTTTTTTTTTTTGGTTGGATGGTCTCCTGTTATTATCTGCTTGAGTGTATTTTTTTTTTTCATTTTTTGCAAATGCAATATTTGGTTTTGGCTTGTGGTTGCCCTGTTTTTTAAGGATGCTAACCCGTTCCCATAACTGTGTGTTTCAGCCTGATGGTCCTGTAAGTTCAAACACTTCATTACTATATTAAAATTAAGAAGAGAAACATACAAACAAACAAACAAAAAGGGTTATTTACTTCCTAACATCCCTTGCCCACATTTTATGGTTTTGATGACTCTTTTTTATTTTTTCTTTTTCATATTATTTTGTTTGAAGCATGTTCATGATTAAATCTGTATGCTGGCTTATTTGAGTGACTGCTCTCTGATTGCGGTTTCCTCAGTCCTAGTTCTTCCTCTTCTTCTTCTTCTTTTTTTTTTCTTTTCTTTTTTCTTCCCTTTCCTTCCTTTCTTTTTGGTTTAGAGAAGCCCTTTCAATATTTCCTTTAACCTGGGCTTTGTGTTGCTGTATTCTTTAAGTTTTGGTTTGTTGGAAAAAATTTTTATTTCCCCTTCTATTTTAAATGATATTCTTGCTGGATAGAGTATTCTAGGTTGCATATTTTTTCCTTTTAGCACTTTAAATATCTCTTGCCATTCCCTCCTGGCCTGTAGTGTTTCTGTAGAGAAGTCAGCTGATATTCTTATGGGGGTTCCCTTGTAGGTAACATTCTGTTTTTCTCTTGCTGCCTTTAGGATCCTCTCTTTATCACTAACTTTTGCCATTTTTATTATGATGTGTCTTGGTGTGGGTCTGTTTGGGTTCAGTTTGTTTGGGGCCCTCTGTGCTTCTTGTATCTTGAACCCAGTATCCTTTAGATTTGGGAAGTTTCCATTGATAATTTCTTCAAATATATTTTCCATTCCCTTATCTTTTTCTACTCCTCCTGGAATTCCTATTATGCATAGATTGGCCCGCTTTATATTATCCCATAGGTCTCTTATATTGCTTTCCAGTTTTTTGATTCGGTTTTCTGTCTGCTGACCGGATTGGGTGATTTCCATTATTCTATCTCCCATATCACTGATTCGTCCTTCTGCATTATTCATTCTGGTTTTTACTGCCCTTAGTTCAGTTTGCATCTCTGCAAATGAATGTTCTAGTTTTTCTTGGCTCCTCCTTATATGTTCTAGTTCCTTTCTGAGGGTATCTGCATTACTGTTCATATCTTCTCTTAATTCCTTCAGTATTTTCACTATTTCTCTTTTGAACTCCGGGTCTGTCAGACTGCAGAGATCTGTTTCATTGTTGACTGTTTTGGGTGAGTTCTCCATGAGGAATTTTTAATGTGAAAAATCAGTTAACTTCTCTATGCCTCACTTATTTTTAGTCTTTGAATGGGAGTAATTTTACCCACCGTAGTTCATAGAGAAGTTGTAAAAATCAAACAGATAATTTATGTGAAAATATTATATGTATCTAAGATACTATTAGGGGAGTTCCCATCATGGCTAGTGGTTAAAAAATCTGACTAGTAATCTTGAGGACATGGATTCGATCCCTGACCTTGCTCAGTGGGTTAAGGATCTGGTGTTGCCGTGAGCTGTGCTGTAGGTCACAGACACGGCTCAGATCTCATATTGATTCAGCCCCTGGCCTAAGAACCTCCATATGCCACAGGTGCAGCCCTAAAACGACAACCTAAGAAGAAGATACTATTAGGGCATAAAAATGAAAACACATGAGTTATCGCATTTTAAAGTTAACAAATTGTGGTATAAACGAGAAGTATTCTAGAAATTGAGAGAATCAAATGTTCTTGTGATTTCTCATAATGACCCTTTTCTGGACATTCCTTTCTAAACCCAAGAATTAAGATTCAGCATATCTGGTGCTTGAAGATAAGAGTACATGCTTCTTGCCAAGTGTAGGAGAGGAGAGTGTATGCCTTTGCCACCCTGCCCTCTGTCCTACATTCTCTTCTTTCCTTTCTCTTTTTTCCCAAGTTCTCTACTTTGTTTCTTGTTCTTAGAACCCATACTGTGTCATCAGGAGATGGGGCACACTGTTCACAACTGCCGATTAAAACTGTGAGTCCCACACTCAGGATTTCTTTAACATGATCTGTGTCTCAGCAGTCAGAGCCTTGGTGATGTGAATTCTGACCTTTCTGGCAGCTGTTTAGCATCTTTTCTCCCGAATATACTCTCTTTAAACGATACCACACTAAATGCTCCTCTACTGTGATACCATTCCACTGGGGTCCTTATCCCTGGAGACTGACAAATTTACTAGCTGAACATTACAAATGCCTCTTCTCTCTTTCTTGCAGTTTTCGAATGGAAACCAAGTGCTCTGTGCAGGGAGTAGGGGGAGCGTCCTGAATATATTCAGCAGAAATAGAACATCAGTGGGGCTTATCTGGGAACACTGGCTATAAATTCCTGTGTCGTGATATATTTTATCTGTTTTCAAACCTGGTGCACCTTCTTGGCCATTGAGAGATGGGGCAGGAGGCTGACGTGCACAGCCCCACAGGCTTTCCTGTGGACGTGATGAGAAAGCAAATTCCTTGTGCTCCAGCAGCAGCCCTTGATGACCAAGAGCTGTGTACTGCCTCAAAAACCCAGGGTCCCTTATATGTTTGCAAACAGTCTACTGCTCACAGCAACCATATAAATTATGCCAAGGAAGAGGTGACAACAGCATTTCTGTGTCTTGGTCTTGCCCCTCTAATTGTGATGGCTCATGAAGATATTGGCCTTAGGTCTGTCTTTGGAATCAGCAGAAAACAACCGTTTTCTACTCTGAAGCAGGCACGATGACTGATTGGAATAGGTATAAAAATCACTCTCTGCTTTATGATGTGTGGATTAATGAAAGTATTAAACCATTCTAATGATAGATAGGGAAATTATTTCCACTGTAGCTGAAAGAAATAAAAATGTTCCATCTTAAATTAAAGAGGTCTAAAACTTTGCAAGCTCATCAAAAGTGCATGGGCAACAAAGAGGTATAAGCTTATAACCCATTCTGGAGTACCTTAATTTCTTAACATCCGTCAGTTTTCTGCTTCATTACTGTTAGTGTGCTTCTCAAAAGCTCCTGGGAAAACTAATTTTTCCAGAAAGGAATAATAAATATTGGTCAGGCTAATACTGTTTTTTAATAGGGAAGACAGGGATTTCCCCCCTCCCCCATTTTATTGGCAAAATGCTCTGTTAATTTTATTTCATTGACACTGTTGCCTTTGTAGTGTCTTGATCCTAAGCTTGAATGGCATGATCTACATCTCAAAGATTAAATCTGAACTTGGGCAAAATCCATGCAATATCACTCTTGAAAAGGTCATCTTGTGTGCATACCCCATCAAATTGATGAGATTTGGTCAAATTTTGTTTGTAGAGTCAGCATAGAAAATAAAAGTATAAAAAGTGATGTTGGAATATATGTATCAAGAATCTCCCACACAATACTTTTTCCTCTCATTTATTCATCTAATTTCAGAAAAAGTTGTGGTCTCCAGTTTAACATAGACCCCTGACAAGCTTTGCTCAAGTTCAACCTTAGGTCTCAGGCCACCTACCCTTTGCTTAATGAAGTACAAACTGGAAAACTGACAGTAACTTATTTGACATTCATGCATGCACCATGTGAAAGTTGAGTCAATTAAGGACCATGGAGCTACCTTAACTACTGGGCAAGGGGCTTGAAAATGCATGTTTTCACCTTTCATTCCCTGTGCAAGAAATTTAGAAAGCCATTTCAGATCTTCTCCGAAGGCATCCTGAGATCAATCACCCTTAACAGTGGCCAAATCAATAACTTGTCCTTGGATTGGATTCACTTCATTTCTTGTGTCCCTCATACCTGCTCTATGAGGTTACATTGAAAATAAACTACTTCTCAGAAGCCTTTATCTCATGCTCAGCTTTAAGGGGAACCTGTACTAAGACAACATTTCTCTTACCCATCTTCAAAGATGTTCATGATAGATCACTTGTGCTGTTCTTGCTTCCCTTTCCCATCACTAATGAATTATGGAATAATGCATTCAGACAAGGAATGGCCTTACAAACCCTCTCGGCATAAAGTCCAGTTCAGTTTATCACTTTTTAAAAATTGGCACATTTTTACCTTCCTTACCTGATGTCCCTTTCCTCTGTTCCAGAGAAGATCCAGAGTCAACGTGGTCTCTGCTTCTCTTTCTTGAATCATTTGCTCTCTGTAAGATCTCCATTACTCACCATGCAGTCCTTTAGTACGTTTCAGTGTGGATGCTGGGCAGAAGGGTAGGCTGCTCTGAAGCTCAGTTCCCTTTCTTACATGTCAGTCAGAGGCATTTAGGATTCAATTTTCTGTCTCACAAAGTATCAGTCACTATTAGACTTACAGAGCCATTGATCATAGTTGAAACTTCAAATGTCAACACTGAAAATGACATTTCTACCATTTAAAAAACTTACTCAAGAAATTTGTTCCCTGACCTAGAATAAGGTCCACCTCCATACTTACATTCTCCCAAAGAACCTGCATTCTAAAGTTCAATTTTTTTTTAATCTTCAAGTCCTCAACATTTTCCTCCAATTTGCTAAATTAATATTCTAAAGTTTTCCATCCCTATTTAACCAAATTAGTCCTCTGAAACGCTAAAGTGCGCTTTGATTTCCTGACTCTCATTTATTTTCTTATTTCACCCCTGAAATCCTAGAATAGTGTCTTTTAGCTAAAAGGTGTAAAGCTTGTTTCCAGAACTAAGACTGAGAAAACTATGACAGTCTGGAGGTCCTGATTGCGATTTCTTCCCCGTTACTTCAAAGCCATGTGAAGGTGACGTGTGAATCTAGATAATTACTATGTCCTCCTCAACATCATCATACATTAAAGGTTTACATAAGTAATTACTGAAAGAAATTATTAATGGGCAGATTGATATTGGCTTGGGAAAAGCCAATAATCATTAAGGATATTCCAACAAAGTGAAATGAAAAATTTCATGCAGTGGAGAAGAGAGTTGTTTCTGGATCTCACATCATGTCGGCAGTTGTAAGCTCCCAAAACAGGCCCTGGGAATTTCATTTTAAAAAGAACCTGAAGGGAAAAGAACTTGTCCCAGTGCTTTACACGTGAATGGGTAGGAATGCTTTATGGAATATCACTTTTATCTAAAGTCACCAATTCTTGGTTCATATTTTATTCTTGCTATTTTTGTAGCAACAGTTGCATGCAAGTGTAAGTTGATAGCACTTCCTCTGAGCTACTTGTTTTAACCCCAGAACATTTCTGCTGACTTCGAGTTAGATGCCTTTAGAAACTCACTCTGCCACATGGACACATGTACAAATCCAGACATGGAAAATATTTAACACTCCAGTGAAAACCCTACCTTCAATGGGGAAGAAAACTAGTAAACTAGTTAAAACTGAGATCTGAGAAAAGGACATTTAAATAGATCAGCAAAATTAAAGTGAATGCCCTATACCTCTAAATACATATGGCCAGAGAAGCAACAATATTCTCCATTTAAGATGTGGTCTTGAGATATGGCCAGTGGTTCCCCCCGTCCCCTGAGTCAGTTGCATAAAAATTTGGTGTGTACTCCTCTCAATATTGGCCTCATCTTCTTTTACTGCATCCACACTAATAACTATGACTACATTTCAACACAGTCCAAAAGAGAAATATAATGCAATAGTTTACCTCCCCAATATCACAGTATTTGGCTGTTGTTTACTGGAAGAAAACAACAGGAGCATGTGTTAAAATGAACCTTGAGGAAGATGGACCAGTGAGGCTGAACAAAATGCTGGGTAGAAGATAGACATAAGAGCTGATGAACAGAAGGTAACTGCAGGTGCCACAATGAAAAATCATGCCCTCACCGAGTTTTCAAGGGGAAGCCAATTCTTACTGATTGAAAGGAAGGATATGTCCCCTTTAGGAAGGACTGCAATGACATTGCTTGTACATATGATATATAATATCATATTATTTTCTCATAAGGATGTGTAGTCATTTACAAAAAAGCTGTACTCTAGAGAAAGAGTCATCATTACCAATGGCTGTTGGTAAAAGGTCTGAATGTATATTGATATTAGTACTCTGGTACAACCACAGTAGAATCCCAAAAAGAGTGGGGACTCGTGGAAAGCCACATCAAAAATGGACTACTGGTCTTAAGTTAATCTCATGACTGATTCAGTGGATGTAACAGCACACCCTAAAAGCCAAGTGCATAACTGGGATGTAGCTCTTGTCAAAATCCTATCATTGGCTTCTTAGTGGCATAAATCCCTGTCCCCAACACCTGGTCCATGGGATTACTTCCCAAAGTAAATTACATACAAGTCCTCCTTTTCAGTTATGGTTTTTGGAAGAATCTAGACAATGACCAATGCCTCAATACGCTGGATGTCAGAACTCATTTCTCATTCTTCTGTTGGAAACTGTGGGAAAGAGAACATCACTTGCTGCTGAACTTGGTACCATTTGCTCTACACCTGTAGCTGCAAAGGACCACCATACAGGGGGACCTGCTCCTGAATGAAGCCATCACAGCATAAATGCGGAGCAGAAACATGGAAAAGAAACCAGTAGCTACTAATAGTTACTAATACAATTATTTGACCAGGCTTGTTTAAATTTAACAGTTAATTTGGCCAGTATGTTACACTGTGTTCATAAACCAATTGGGGTTATATTTATGTCATATACAAGCAATCCAAACACTTATTTCTGAGAGGTCTAGGGCCATGGTAACATGTATTTATCAGGCTATAGTTGCTGAATTGCCTATTTACAGTAAACTTGGGCATGGAAGTACAATTAGTGTCCCAGCATATTAATGAGTGTCAAACACTATCTTCCACATCCCCTAATGAAGTAGAACCCTAACTTTTGGAGATCAGGGTAAATTACTGATGCCTATTTGATTTTTTTTTTTCTTTTCCTGCTGAGGAGGGAAAAGTGACCAAATGCAGCTTCAGCTTTTAAGGTTAGTAGAACTTATGTTACCTGGTTAGGATGATTTACCATCCCAGTTGGTCTGTAACTGAGGATTCTGGGAGTCAGAACTTTCCATTTTAAAACCTTGATACTTCCAGGCAAACTAGGACAATTTGGTCACCTACCCTTGGTCAAGGTGTTCTTTGATTAGGAATAATGACCTTTGTATCCATGTAAACACAATGCAAAAATGCCCCAATGGTTCACTAGGAGAATTGGAAGCAGGACACTCTTATCTTCACTCCACATGTCCCAGAGCCATATATTCTGCTTATTGGATTCAGAATAATCCGGTGACTTTTGGTTTAAGTTTAAAAAAATATCCCCTAATACTCACAGAATGTCAGTGCAGACTGGAGCCTCAGCTGTGCCTTCAAGAGGCTAATGTTACTATAATTTACTCCACTAACTTGACATATTAGGTGTTTTGAAGAGATTACTGGTTTGTCGTAGCTTAAGAGCCTTCTTATGAATTGGACCTCTTGTGAACACTAGTGGATTTAAGTAGCCCAAGGGGTGGACTATATCAGGAACTTCCTGTGCCCTACTCAGCAGACCACCTGTGAGAAGCCATTTCTAATGCCTGTGCAAGTCTGGAAGGGGAGAGAAGTTAAAACCCCAAGGGACAGTCTGTGACCCATAAGGACAGAAGCCAAGGGTAAATATTCTCCTTTCCTATTCCTCATACATAAAATATTGAGGCTTATTCTATATGGGTTCTCACAAAATCCCTTATGAGATCCAGCCCTTTTTGCTCCTAGTTGTGATAAACTTGATTACACATAAGCTTGGATTTGCTTTTCATCCTTCCCTACTTCACCTCTATTCCTTGGGAATAATTAGCAGAAAAAAACTAGCAGTATACCACCTTGTTTCAGGCTATATTTATAAGGTGTAGGGGTGAGGTTCAAGGAGTATTAGCCTAAAACCAGTGCCTTAATACTTTGTGTAAGTCTGAATTCTTGCTTGCAAGTGGTAGAAATCTAACCCAAACTGGTTTCAACATACAGGGTAACATTAGCCAAATGATTTAAGTCTAGTAAGTTTGAATCCTGGGGCTCATATCACTTTATTAGTGTTTGGCCCTTTTGCATCTTTCTGCTTTGCTTATTTTCTGTGGTAGCCTTCATTCTGAAATGGTTTCTAATTCGTGGTAGCTCCATGCAGCTACAAACATAGAGCGGAATAGATTCGAGTTCAGCAGAAAGAGGTGTTTTCTTTCCCATCAATTCTAACAAATTGGATCTCATATCATTGTCTTTGATATGCCTGGGCATTATCATAACCTGGAATGACCTGATTTTCAGACTGACCACTCTTAGTGACATTTCAATCCCTGGAGCCTCGGGGAAGGGAGACACAACATCTCTAGCTCAATAACAGGGTTTGAGAATAGGAAAGGGGAGGTTTGCAAAAGAAAATGAGGAAGCAATGCACACTAAAGGGGAAATAGCCATTAGGCAGGCAAAATTCACATGGTCCACAATACACTGCTACCCTCCCACTCTTACTCCCCAGCCCCTTCTCATATAGAAAACTCGGGAGCTTGTGTTCTCCCTCTGCCCTAAATTCTATCCCTTGATGAAACACACAGCCCTCCTGCTAGGATCCCCACTTCTCTTTCTTGGCTCCTCCTGGTAAACACACATCCCTTTATAAATCCTCCATTAGTTTTTATGTTGGCCTCTGGGCTCTGGTGTTCTGAGCCGCTTCTCAGAGGTCTGCTGACACACCCCACGTATTCACTGTAAGAGTGTCCATTTCTTTACAGGACCATCTTTCAGGGAAAGTCACTACTCCATCAATATCCTTTCACACTGTTTGCTTTTGTGTGTGAGAGCATTCAGGCAGCAAGGGAGACCTACTGAGGTCATCAGGAATTTGCTGGTGCATTCTGTCCAGTACTGGGGAGTCTCCATACTAAACAGAGAAGCAAGCTGAGATATCTTAACTGCTCAATTCATCATGGAACTAACAGGACATATGAGGTGGGATGATGAAGAAAATACTGAGGGGATAGGGAAGAGATATATGTCTAAAAAATGTCTAGCAGAACCTCTTTTTTTTTTTATGTTTACCACACAAGGTTAGGACTTGAATCAGTTTTCCAGGAGCTCATGCAACAAACGATTCTATATTGAATCTCTAGGGGAGGTACAGTCTCTGCTCACCCTACAGTTTGTCAGCTTCGCAGTGGGGAAGACTCGGCTACCCTTTGATTGGATCAGGTATTTCTCCACCTACTCCGGTCAAAGGAACTAAAATGTATTGCCTGTTACAGCTATTAAGTTGTCCATGGTCGGTGCCCAGTGCAGTCTACAGTGAAGGCTTCAGTTCCTGATGTCCTAGTTAACTTTAGGGCGTGTCTTTGCACTACATCTAAATTCTTACTAGTCATTTCAAAGTGCCATCCCTTTGTCACAGTACGAATGAAGGAAGAGAGAATATTTACATCAGTGCATGAGGCCTTCGCCCTAGTGGAAAGGGAAATCGACATGTATGATTTATTCATAATAAGTTCAGGACTGTCATTTTCAAGGAAAAGGCCTCCTCGCAATTAGAGCATAATTTGTGTGTGGATAGTCTTTGCCAGCACCCCCATCCCTTCTTGGAGCTAGAGAAAGGAGATGTGTCTTAAAAGAATGTGTCTTTGTTACCTCTCTAACTCACTTCGGAATGCTCTAACAGAAGCATTATGCCACCATTTTTCTGAGTTCCAAAGAATTTCTACCTGGGCCCACTTATTCTTTCTAAATCAGATTATGCACACACTGACATCACGTTTAAATAGCATAGCCTGTATCTCCACCATGATTCAACGTTTAACCTTGGCTTTGCATTGCCTATGGATTAACATGCCATACTCTTGTCATGTCGTGTTAAAATTTTCAGCCTTTTTTTTCACCATGACATCCCAGTCATAGCTACAATCACACTCTGGCCATTTCCCAAATATACCATGTTCATCGATGCCATACTGACATTACAAGTGTTTTCAGTTCAGTATGAAATGACCTTCTCTGACTGGTGGTAGATATCCTGTACCCAATCAAGTTGTTACCCTTCTGTGAAACCTTTCCTAATCCTTCAGCAGATATTAGCTCCTCCATCCCCTGTGCCTCTTAAGGGGCCTCTTTTTGATTTATTATTATTGTTGTTTTGCTACTAGACGCGGCTTTTTTCATTGCGCATCACATAAATGGTTTGTAGTAAATTTGTCCTTCCTTCCTATTTTTTTTCCATTCCTTCCTCCTTTGTTTTCTTCCTTTTGTTCTCTCTTCTTCATCCATTCTTTTTCTCTCTCATGTGATATATACATTGCTTACACTATTCATCATTAACTCAATGTATAATACTGGAAAAAAGAAAATCCCTGCATTCTTGGTAGTTTCATTTGAGCGGCTTAAGAGGCTGTACCTCACAGTGTGTGCTGAGTAGTGATGGAGACCATATATTGATGACAAGAGATGGGTTTCCAGCTTGGAGGAAGGCCCTCATGGAATTTAGGCCTCTGCTCCCATGGAGACTGAGATGGAGGACTCTTTCTCCCTTGGTAATTATATTTCAAAGAAATGGCCCCTAGATCCTTGAAAAAAGACATATAAAATTGGCAAGAGACTCTTTGGAGGGGCTACACTTCTGCAGAGCAGCACCAAACACCACCAACCCCCAAGAAAAGGCCTGCAGCCCAGAAAAGCTAGAACAAGCCTAGCCAGGCCATGAATAGATCTGCCTAATTCTCGGACAGTTTTTCTGAGTCGGGCTGCCCTGGGGAGGAGCCTCTTGGATTTCCAGCGGCCCTGTTACCTGCCCAAGACCCCAGGGGGTGCCCTAGTGGACCAGCTGCATAGGACTGCCAGCTCCAGGCAGGACCCCCTGCAACCCAGAAAAGCTGGAACAAGTCTGGCCGAGTCGGGAAAAGATCTCAGACGGTTTTTCTGAGTCAGGCTGCCCTGGGGAGGAGCCTCTTGGGTTTCCAGTGGCCCTGCTACCCGCCCAAGCCCCAGGGGGTGCCGAGACCTAGTGGACCAGCTGCATAGGACTGCCAGCTCCAGGCAGGACCCCCTGCAGCCCAGAAAAGCTGGAACAAGCCTGGCCGAGTCGGGAAAAGATCTCAGACGGTCTTTCTGAGTTGGGCTGCCCTGGGGAGGAGCCTCTTGGGTTTCCAGCGGCCCTGCTACCCTCCCAAGCCCCCAGGGAATAGCCCTGTGGAATAGCTGCTCAGCACCACCAGCCCTCTGGAAGAGCCCCTGGAGCCCAGAAAAGCTGCAACAAGCTCGGCCAGACTGTAAAAAATCCGCCTACATTCTCAGGCTGTCCTTCTAAGTTGGGCTGCCCTAGGGAAGAGCCTCTTAGGTTCTCAGTGACCCAGATAGCTGCTCCAGCCCCCAGGGAGTGCTGCATTCCTGAGGAACAGCTGCCCAACACCGCCAACCCCCTGCAAGAACCCCACAGCCTAAAAACACCAGAGCAAGCTCTGAATGACCAAGTGAAATCTGCTACCATTGTGGTGTGGACCTCCCAGTCCTGTCTGCCCTCAGGAAGTCCTCCTTTGCTTCAAAGAAACACTGTTAGCCCCATCAACAGTCCAGAAAAGCCACACTGCCTCAAAAAAGATTGACCAACAACGCCAGCCCTCAGGAAATATTCCACGGCAGTGACAAGGCAAACACTGCCCAATAATGGAGAGTACAACTCCCTGAGGAGAAAGAAAACAACAAGCAAGATGAAGAAGCTGAGAAACCACCCCCAGTCAAACGAACAGGAGAACTCACCCTAAACAGTCAACAATGAAACAGATCTCTGCAGTCTGACAGACCTGGAGTTCAAAAGAGAAATAGTGAAAATACTGAAGGAATTAAGAGAAGATATGAACAGTAATGCAGATACCCTCAGAAAGGAACTAGAACATATAAGGAGGAGCCAAGAAAAACTAGAACATTCATTTGCAGAGATGCAAACTGAACTAAGGGCAGTAAAAACCAGAATGAATAATGCAGAAGGACGAATCAGTGATATGGAAGATAGAATAATGGAAATCACCCAATCCGGTCAGCAGACAGAAAACCGAATCAAAAAACTGGAAAACAATATAAGAGACCTATGGGATAATATAAAGTGGGCCAATCTACGCATCATAGGAATTCCAGAAGGAGTAGAAAAAGATAAGGGAATGGAAAATATATTTGAAGAAATTATCAATGGAAACTTCCCAAATCTAAAGGATACTGGGTTCAAGATACAAGAAGCACAGAGGGCCCCAAACAAACTGAACCCAAACAGACGTACAGCAAGGCACATCATAATAAAAATGGCAAAAGTTAGTGATAAAGAGAGGATCCTAAAGGCAGCAAGAGAAAAACAGAATGTTACCTACAAGGGAACCCCCATAAGAATATCAGCTGACTTCTCTACAGAAACACTACAGGCCAGGAGGGAATGGCAAGAGATATTTAAAGTGCTAAAAGGAAAAAATATGCAA
This sequence comes from Phacochoerus africanus, assembly GCF_016906955.1. Classification (NCBI taxonomy): domain Eukaryota; kingdom Metazoa; phylum Chordata; class Mammalia; order Artiodactyla; family Suidae; genus Phacochoerus; species Phacochoerus africanus. Next base: position 118,656,965 of record NC_062558.1, on the reverse strand, counting down.
CCTAGAATACTCTATCCAGCAAGAATATCATTTAAAATAGAAGGGGAAATAAAAATTTTTTCCAACAAACCAAAACTTAAAGAATACAGCAACACAAAGCCCAGGTTAAAGGAAATATTGAAAGGGCTTCTCTAAACCAAAAAGAAAGGAAGGAAAGGGAAGAAAAAAGAAAAGAAAAAAAAAAGAAGAAGAAGAAGAGGAAGAACTAGGACTGAGGAAACCGCAATCAGAGAGCAGTCACTCAAATAAGCCAGCATACAGATTTAATCATGAACATGCTTCAAACAAAATAATATGAAAAAGAAAAAATAAAAAAGAGTCATCAAAACCATAAAATGTGGGCAAGGGATGTTAGGAAGTAAATAACCCTTTTTGTTTGTTTGTTTGTATGTTTCTCTTCTTAATTTTAATATAGTAATGAAGTGTTTGAACTTACAGGACCATCAGGCTGAAACACACAGTTATGGGAACGGGTTAGCATCCTTAAAAAACAGGGCAACCACAAGCCAAAACCAAATATTGCATTTGCAAAAAATGAAAAAAAAAATACACTCAAGCAGATAATAACAGGAGACCATCCAACCAAAAAAAAAAAAAAAGAAAGAAAGAAAGAAAGGAAGAATGGAGAACCATAGAATCAACTGGAGCACGAGGTTCAAATGGCAATAAATAATCATCTATCAATTATCACCTTAAATGTCAATGGACTGAATGCCCCAATCAAAAGACACAGACTGGCTGAGTGGATAAAAAGGCAAAAACCTTCAATATGCTGCCTACAAGAAACTCACCTCAGGACAAAAGATACATATAGATTGAAAGTGAAAGGATGGGGAAAAATATTTCACGCCAATAGACATGGCAGAAAAGCAGGAGTCGCAATGCTCATATCAGACAAAATAGACTTTAAAAAAAAAAGACATAAAGAAAGACAAAGAAGGACACTACTTAATGATTAAGAGATCCATCCAAGGAGAGGATGTTACTATCGTCAACATATATGCCCCAAATACAGGAGCACCCAGATACATACACAAATATTAACAGACATAAAGGGAGATATTGATGAGAATACAATCATAGTAGGAGACCTTAATAGCCCCCTCACATCAATGGACAGATCCTCTAGACAGAAAACCAATAAAGCAACAGAGATCCTAAAGGAAACAGTAGAAAAGTTAGACTGCATTGATATCTTCAGGACCCTACATCCAAAAAAAGCAGAATACACATTCTTCTCAAATGCTCATGGAACATTCTCAAGAATCGACCACATATTGGGACACAAAGCTAATCTCAATAAATTTAGGAGCATAGAAATTATCTCAAGTACCTTCTCTGACCACAATGCCATGAAATTAGAAATCAACCATGGGAAAAGGAAAGAGAAAAAACCTACTGCATGGAGACTAAACAACATGCTACTAAAAAACCAATGGGTCAATGAGGAAATCAAGAAGGGAATTAAAAACTACCTTGAAACAAATGATAATGAAGACACAACCGCTCAAAATCTATGGGATGCTCAGAGGGAAATTTATAGCAATACAGGCGTTTCTCAAAAAAGAAGAAAGATCCCAAGTTGACAACTTAACCCTCCACCTAAATGAATTAGAAAAAGAGGAACAAAAAAGACCTAATGTCAGCAGAAGGAAGGAAATTATAAAGATCAAAGAAGAAATCAATAAAATAGAGACTCAAAAAACAATAGAGAAAATGAATAAAACCAAGAGCTGGTTCTTTGAAAAGGTCAACAAAATTGACAAACCCCTGGCCAGACTCACTCAAAGAGGAGAGAAAGAACCCGAATAACCAAAATTAGAAATGAAAAAGGAGAAATCACAACGGATACAGCAGAAATACAAAAAACCATAAGAGAATACTATGAACAACTATACGGCAACAAGTTTGACAATCTGGAAGAAATGGACAATTTTCTAGGATCTTACAGCCTGCCAAAACTGAATCAAGAAGAGACAGACCAACTGAACAGACCAATCACTAGAAATGAAATTGAAGAGGTCATAAAATCACTCCCGACAAATAAAAGTCCAGGACCAGATAGCTTCACAGGTGAATTTGTTCAAACATATAAAGAGGAATTGGTGCCCATCCTCCTTCAACTCTTTCAAAAGGTTGAAGAAGAAGGAATACTCCCAAAGACATTCTATGATGCCACCATCACCCTCATTCCAAAACCAGACAGAGATACCACCAAAAAAGAAAACTATCGCCCAATATCATTGATGAATATAGATGCAAAAATTCTCAACAAAATCTTAGCCAACCGAATCCAACAACATACCGAAAAACTTATACACCATGACCGGGTTGAGTTCATCCCAGGTTCACAAGGACGGTTCAACATACACAAATCAATCAGCATCATACACCACATTAACAAAAAAAAGTCAAAAACCATATGATCATCTCAATAGACGCAGAAAAAGCATTTGACAAAGTCCAACATCCATTCATGATCAAGACCCTCGCCAAAGTGGGTATAGAGGGAACACTCCTGAATACAATCAAAGCCATTTATGAGAAACCCACAGCAAATATAAGACTCCATGGGGAAAAACTGAAAGCCTTCTCCCTCAAATCTGGAACAAGACAGGGATGCCCACTCTCACCACTGCTCTTCAACATAGTTTTGGAAGTCCTAGCCACAGCAATTAGACAAACCAAAGAAATAAAAGGCATCCATATAGGAAGAGAAGAGATCAAACGGTCACTGTATGCAGATGACATGATACTATACATAGAAAACCCTAAGGACTCAACCCCAAAACTCCTTGAACTGATTCATAAATTCAGCAAAGTAGAAAGATGTAAGATTAACATTCAGAAGTCAGTCGCATTTCTGTACACCAGCAATGAACTATTAGAAAAGGAATACAAAGATATAATACCTTTTAAAATTGCACCTCACAAAATCAAATACCTCGGAATACACCTGACCATGGAGGTCAAGGACCTATATGCCGAGAACTATAAAACTTTAATCAAAGAAATCAAAGAAGATGTAAAGAAATGGAAAGATATTCCATGTTCCTGGATTGGGAAAATCAATATTGTAAAAATGGCCATGCTACCCAAAGCAATCTACAGATTCAATGCAATCCCTATCAAATGACCCAGGATATTTTTCACAGAACTAGAACAAACAATCCAAACATTTATATGGAACCACAAAAGACCCAGAATCGCCAAAGCAATCCTGAGAAACAAAAACCAAGCAGGAGGCATAACTCTCCCAGACTTCAAGAAATACTACAGAGCCACAGTCATCAAAAGAGTGTGGTACTGGTATCAAAACAGACAGACAGACCAATGGAACAGAATAGAGAATCCGGAAATAAACCCTGACACCTACGGTCAATTCATCTTCGACAAGGGAGGCAAGAACATCAAATGGGAAAAAGAAAGTCTATTCAGCAAGCATTGCTGGGAAACCTGGACAGCTGCATGCAAAGCAATAAAACTAGAACACACCCTCACACCATGCACAAACATAAACTCCAAATGGCTGAAAGACTTACATATATGACAGGACACCATCAAACTCCTAGAAGAAAACATAGGCAAAACACTCTCTGACATCCACATCATGAATATTTTCTCAGGTCCGTCTCCCAAAGCAATAGAAATCAGAGCAAAAATAAACCCATGGGACCTCATCAAACTGAAAAGCTTTGGCACAGCAAAGGAAACGCAAAAGAAAACAAAAAGACAACTTACAGAATGGGAGAAAACAGTTTCAAATGATGCAACCGACAAGGGCTTAATCTCTAGAATATATAAGCAACTTATACAACCCAACAGCAAAAAAGCCAATCAATCAATGGAAAAATGGGCAAAAGACCTGAATAGACATTTCTCCAAAGAAGCTATACAGATGGCCAACAAACACATGAAAAAATGCTCCACATCGCTGGTTATAAGAGAAATGCAAATCAAAACTACCATGAGATACCACCTCACACCAGTCAGAATGGCCATCATTCATAAGTCCACAAATAACAAGTGCTGGAGGGGCTGTGGAGAAAAGGGAACCCTCCTGCACTGTTGGTGGGAATGTCAACTGGTACAGCCACTATGGAGAACAGTTTGGAGATACCTTAGAAATCTATACATAGGACTTCCATATGACCCTGCAGTCCCACTCTTGGGCATCTATCCGGACAAAACTCTACTTAAAAGAGACACATGCACCCGCATGTTCATTGCAGCACTATTCACAATAGCCAGGACATGGAAACAACCCAAATGTCCATCGACAGATGACTGGAGTTGGAAGAAGTGGTATATATACACAATGGAATACTACTCAGCCATAAAAAAGAATGACATAATGCCATTTGCAGCAACATGGATGAACTAGAGAATCTCATCCTGAGTGAAATGAGCCAGAAAGACAAAGACAAATACCATATGATATCACTTATAACTGGAATCTAGTATCCAGCACAAATGAACATCTCCTCAGAAAAGAAAATCATGGACTTGGAGAAGAGACTTGTGGCTGCCTGATGGGAGGGGGAGGGAGTGGGAGGGATCGGGAGCTTGGGCTTATCAGACACAACTTAGAATAGATTGACAAGGAGATCCTGCTGAATAGCATTGAGAACTTTGTCTAGTTACTCATGTTGCAACAGAAGAAAGGCTGGGGGGAAAATGTAATTGTAATGTATACATGTAAGGGTAACCTGATCCCCTTGCTGTACAGTGGGAAAATAAAAAAAATTATTAATAAAAAATAAATAAAAAATTTAAAAAAAATTGGCAAGAGACTTTTAAAAAGCTTTCTGTCTCAGAGGGACAGACTAGGAGTTTACAATTACAAGTTTTCTAAAGAAAATACTCTAAGAACAGGGAAGTCAGGACGTAGAGTCAAGAAGAAGCCTGTCTAAAAGTTAGGAAAGCAGAGGGAAATATTAGAGTCACCTTGGTTTGGGATGACGGGGCCAGGACAGTCTGATGCTCTGCTCCAGGTTGCCCCTCATCCTCCAGTAAAGCAGCTCAGGCTTCTTCTAAGGTCAGATTCAGAGGTCAGAGAGTCAGAATAAAATCCGAAAGGCTTCTGGGGGCCTGGGCTCAAAACTGGCACACTGTCACTTACACTGCATTCCTTTGACCAGATTGGTTAGCATTTTATGATGAGGCCTAAAAGTGTTGTGATAAATTCCACCTTTGATGGTGTGAAAAGGGGGGTGTGGAAATACACAGGTCACTTGGTGATATGCCATGATTGGAAAGTTGAGGTATTTGGACACCATTTTAATCAGTCACACTGATTCTCCTTGCAGAACTGTAATTATAAATGGCAAAAATACATATATTATTTTAAGTCTCCTCTGAAAACAAAGACTTACTTCTCTATAATCAGGGAAATAGATTTTTTAAAGATGTGCATTCTGAAATTTTCTCAAAACTGCTATTGTGGAAAAAAATTACCATGAAATATATCTCAAAAGTCACATATTTATTCACTTAGCTTAAATGTCAAAAAATGAATGTATTCCCTATGTTCATAGCCGGCATGGGCAGCTGAGCATTCAGCACTCTTTGCACAGTGCAGAGAGCCTGCTAACATGCTTATTGCTTCTGCATTTATGTTTTCTCCTTGTGGTTACTCTCTCCACTTGTGTTGTCCCAGGTGCAATCCTATTGAATAAATCTCTTAGAGGGTTTGGGCTGCAGGTGGAAATTTGTGGAGATTTTTAATGTGACAGAGTTCTTAGGACTGAGTTTCTAGATTGCTGCTAAGGAAATTATTGATACCTGATTCCAACACCTGTAATTAAAGATGTTGGAATTGGCTTTTTCCCATTTTAACCTTTTTGTTTTTTCCTGGGATTTACTACCTGTATATATGAAACTTTTTGGATAGACACTTTCAGAGAACTTTGTAAGTTGTTTTAAAAATCTTTCTGGTGTGTGATACTTTTGGTGCAATATGTGGAATTATCCATATCATTATTTCCCACTTTAATTAAGTGCTTTTGATGTATCAGGCAAGTGTTACTTTATTTTATTTTTTGTCTTTTTGCCTTTTCTAGGGCTTCTCCCGTGGCATATGGAGGTTCCCAGGCTACGGGTCTAATTGGAGCTGTAGCTGCCGGCCTACACCAGAGCCACAGCAACGTGGGATCCGAGCCATGTCTGCAACCTACACCACAGTGCATGGCAAGCCGGATCCTTAACCCACTGAGCAAGGCCAGGGATCGAACCCGCAACCTCATAGTTCCTAGTCAGATTCATTAACCACTGAGCCACGACAGGAACTCCAGTGTTACCTTATTTAACCCTCTCCTCAGATAATCCAGTAAGAGATGTGCTATTATCCTTATTTTACAACTGACAATAATAAAAAAAAAAAAAGCTCTCAAACTTGAAGGGAGCTTGCCCAAGTTTCCATAACTAGGAAATTATGGAATCTTAGGTTTGGGTCTTCATGATCAAGGATCATGTTCTTTTCCACTCAGCTTTGCTCCCACATACAAGTTAGAACAAACAATTACTGGACCTTTTCAGGATTCTTTACAAGGTCCAGGAATATGAGAAGGATGGGTTTCCCCTTCTCAATCACTACCCACCCCCAGTCAATATACATCCACTGAGTTCTTCAGAACGAATCCTCTATATCTTACTCCATCCAATGAAAGTAGTCTCAGGGACCTGATAATATTAATATTTCAATATTTATAGATTCAGACTATGTCCCTTGTGTATTTTTCAGTTTTAAATCTTTATCACTAAGAAGCTATTGGCTGTAATCTTAATTTCTATGCTCAAAATTACCATATATATACATATATGTGTGTTTGTGAATATATATATATACACATTCTGAATTCTGAACATACAATTTATATTCTGATTCTTCTTTTTCCAAATATGAATAAATTTAGCCACAGCAATCCATAATTTAAGAACAAAATTCAGTGACTAGTGTACTGATATCCTCAACCTCTGAACAAACAGTGAAACAAGACCCACAAACATTTTTTTCCCTTGCCCTGAACCTTTAAATGGAAATTAGTCATACTTACTCCTTAGTTATATTCAAAAAAAAAAAAAAATTAGTGCTGTTCATTTTCTTAGAGGCACCACTAAAAGATGAGGAAAGCAAACAGTTCCATATACTACAAGGAATCTTAAATTATCCTTCAGAGACTGAAACCAGAGGGATAAATTCTGGAAAGAATTTGCATATATTGCTTGCCCATGTTTATTTAATGTACTTCTAAATATTTTCCTATGACCTTGACCTATATATTCAAAAATCAAATAAAATTTGAAGACTTCTGCTTGTTTTGAGGAAGCAAAATCAGAAAAGGTTTGTTTATGGTGGCAGTACCTCCTTATGTTGTTGTGATGAGGAACGTAGTAAAAGTACTAGAACCTATGTGTCAGAATCAAGCTTTCTTATGCATATACTGAGTGTCTGGTGGATAAAATGTCTTTTTGCCTTTTCTCGGGCTGCTCCAGCGGCATATGGAGGTTCCCAGGCTAGGGGTCTAATCGGAGCTGTAGCTGCCAGCCTACACCAGAGCCACAGCAACGTGGGATCCGAGCCATGTCTGCGACCTACACCACAGCTCACAGCAATGCCGGATCCTTAACCCACTGAGCAAGGGCAGGGATCGAACCCGCAACCTCATGGTTCCTAGTCGGATTCGTTAACCACTGAGCCATGACGGGAACTCCCTGGATAAAATCTCTTAAAAGACCTGTTCTTCAGTAATTTGTCATAAATATGTGGATTAATTTGTGCGTGTGCAGTTTATTAGCTGAATACATCCTAAATAGTAAGTTATTTAGAAATATCATCTTACACCAGCCCTATCAGGTTAGTATTATCATCTCCATATGGTGGGTCACTAAATGATTGATTCAATATGTATAATCTTTAAATATATAATCAGAATATGTGTATTATGTATGCAGTGTGTTAGGTGCAGTGGATGACAAAGGCAAGATCTGTGGTATCATTAGGAATCTCAGTATGACATACCCTAGTTTAGTCAATAACCCAAAATATCCTATTTTAAGCTCAAAGGTGTTTCCAGCTATAAAAGAGTTTCTAAGTGAGGAGAGTTCTTTTAGGAGAGGTCCAGTGGAAATAGGACAAGGGCTAGTCTAGCAGAGGCAAATGCACAGGCAGAGACATTGAAGTAGAGAAATGTAATAACAACATTGTGAGTTTGGTGATTTACATTATCTATCTATACTAATATTAGGAAGGCAGGACTAGATTTAAGGGAAGGACGGTTCCTCTGGTGAGAGGTCTCCAGAAGACAATGTGTCATGAACTGTTAGTCTTTTGTGAACTTTCCTTCCCCTCCCTGGAATTCTGCTGTGACTCTTCATCAAGGAGTGGATGAACACTTTTCAACAAAAAATATTCCGCATTGCTTCCCTTGGAAAGGTTTGCCCCAGGTTGGCCAATCTCATCCCTTTCAAAGACTGAAGTGAATGGACCATCTCTATGCTTACAAGTATTAAAGGCCACTTAAAACTGCAGCTGCTGGGGAATTCCCACCATGGCTCAGCGTTAAGGAACCCAACTAGGATCCATGCGATGCAGATTCAGTTCCTAGGCTCACTAAATGGGTTAAGGATCTGGCTTTACCATGAGCTGTGGTATAGGTCGCAGACATAGCTCGGATCCTGCATTACTGTGGCTGTGGCTGTGGCCGGCAGCTACAGCTCCAATCGGACCCCTAGCCTAGGAACTTCCATATGTGGCCCAAAAAGCAAAACAAAACAAACAAAAAAAGAAAAACTTCAGCTGTTGGAAGTCAGGTGCTACCACCACAAGCCAGAATCTATCCAAGAGAAAACCCAAGCAGCTGCTACAGAGCCAAGAATCAGAGACAGAATTCCGATGATGTAATGGAACCGCCAAACACAACCCTCCCCCGAAGGTATAATTCAATTCCTTTTTCTTCTTCTATGAAGGAGAATTTGATAGCTTTAACTACACTGAGCAAAAAGACTTTGAGATGGCTAAACAAAAGGTAAATCAAAACTAATATTTATGACAAAACATCCACAAGGAGTGTTATTCTACTTTTTCTTGCTTAGAAATATTAAAGTGGGTTAGAAGCTGGGAAGATATGCATTTTTCAATAACCAAACATCATTTATTTAACTTGCACTGCTGGCTTATTATTTCTTTTTTATGGGAGTAATTTCAGATACTGCAGTTCCACCTCCCCCTTCTCCGTTTCCCTCATCACTTCTACCCTTCACCAGTCAGTCTGTCAATCTATATGATTGTTGCTCTTTTTCCCTTCACTTCCTCATCACTTTCCATCTCAGAAAGAGGATCTTCTAACTCCGAATAGTGTGAGTGATAAGAAACTTAGAAAATTATCATCTTAAAGGGATTGAATTATTTTTATGTATCCAACAAATGACATTTTCTATTCCTTGTCCCACACCAAAGCAAAGTGGTGACTTGCCTGCCTTCACATCCTAAGTAGGGTTGAGCTGTATTCATTATATCTGGTTTGTTATGGTCCTAACTTATACTAATAAAAGCTGATATAGTGGATAGGATTGAGGTACATTTGAGTTTATAATTAGGATGAACCTTTATTTTTCCTAATAGATCTTGTGCTCTGGGTAGGCAGTAATTAAGTAAGCATCTCAGGATTCATAAAAACATAGATAAGTTTTCTAATAACAGATTGAAGCTAGGTTGGATTAAGCTCAGAGTAGAATTGGATTTCTTGTCAAGGAGCTGTCTCAGAAATCATTTGGGTGGGAAGGAAATTGCGTGAAGTGTGTTGAGGTCCCAGATTATGGCCAGCTCTATTCTCAAGTATCCTCAGAAACATAGCTGATGGGGGCTGTCACAGCTATTTAAAAGGACAAAATAGATCCCTGAAAAAAACTTCAGATTCCATGTGAATGGCTTTTATATAGGATAAAATGTTCAGTCATTAAACTTAATAAATGCTGATGTCTGAGCAAGAGGGTATGAATTGGCCTTGTGTGTGGAAGGAATTAGTCTCGGCAATAGTAAAACCTTCTGCCGAGATGGAAAGACTTTAAAATGAAGACCAAAAGGTAGTAACTGAAACTAATTCTCTCCAGGTCTGGACAAGGCAGAGTTTCACTTGTGGTAAAAAGTCCCACAGTGTCTTCCCAAGATTACTTCTCATTATAGAAATAAATGTTAAGTCATGTGTTTGAGAAGAAGCATAGGAAGAAATAAGTTAATTTTTTCCTCTTCCTGTCTCTAATTCATAGCATAGAGGAGAGAGAGCAGAGAAGAAAATCAGGAAATGGTGGCAAGAAGGAGTGAATGAATGAGTGAACATGGAGGAGGTATGGCAAGAAGGAAGGGAAGGCAGGAGGAAAACCAACACATGCATCAGTCACTCGGTGACCTGTAGGACAGGTGTAATCACGTTGAAATGAGCATCAACAGTATCCAAGGAATAAGAATAGGAAACTGTGCTACAAGTGGCACCTTTCAGCTTAGGAACTAAAGTAGATGACAGCTTGGAGTGAGATGTTACTGCAAAGTCAGCCATCCTGGTTTTTTCTCAGGGTCAAGGGATGGCTTGGACCGAAGGTTAATTCAATGAGTCCTTGGTTCCTATTGCAATTTGTTGGTAGTAGCATCTCTCTCTTCCTCACTCTCCCTCCATTCTTCTTTCTGTTTCAATAAATTAGTGAATTAAATCATATGATCTTAAGACACGCATGAGGCTAGCAGTTGGACACATGCTAATTATGGCTGGAAAATAAAGAAGGTAGTAAAAGATCTGAAGTCAATGATGTAGATTTATGGAGCAGGCAGACAGATCTGGGTAGGATGCCCTACATTACAATCTATAAATGCTGCAGCTTTACCAACTTTGTTAATCTAGCTGAGACTCAGTTTCCTCATCTTTACTACTCAGCCATAAAAATGGACAAAATAATGCCATTTGCAGCAACATGGATGGAACGAGAGACTCTCATACTGAGTGAAGTACATCAGAAAGAGAAAGACAATTACCATATGATATCACTTATATCTGGAATCTAATAGAAGGCACAAATGAACCTTTCCACAGAAAAGAAAATCATGGACTTGGAGAATAGACCTGTGGTTGCCAAGGAGGAGGGGGAGGGAGGGGGATAGATTGGGAGCTTGGGGTTAATAGATGCAGACTATTGCCTTTGGGATGGATTAGCAATGACATCCTGGTGTGTAGCGCTGGGAACTATGTCTAGTCACTTATGATGGAGCACGATAATGTGAGAAAATAGAATGTGTATATGTATGTGTAACCGGGTCACCATGCTGTACAGTAGAAAACAAATTGTATTGGGGAAATAACAATTAAAAATAAAAAAAATAAATAAAGTGTGAATAAATGTGTTCCTCTTGTGATGGTAATGAGGAATAAAACACAGAAGTGTTTAACATGGTCCTTGGCGTCAGACATTACAGATCCCATAGGAATGAAGTAAACAATCCAAAATTAAATTCTTTTTATTTTTATTTATTTATTTATTTGTCTTCTTTGCCTTTGCTAGGGCTGCTCCCGTGGCATATGGAGGTTCCCAGGCTAGGGGTCTAATCAGAGCAGTAGCCACCAGCCTACGCCAGAGCCACAACAACGCAGGATCCAAGCTGTGTCTGCGGCCTACATCACAGCTCACGGCAACACCAGATCTTAACCCACTGAGCAAGGCCAGGGATAGAACCTGCAACCTCGTGGTTCCTAGTCAGATTCGTTAACCACTGCACCATGACAGGAACTCCTAAGATTAAATTCTTGATACTAAGGAAGAGCAAGAGGCAGTATAGGGTCCCAGAAAGAGTTTTGGCTTAGGACACAGTTAAAATTCTAACCCTTTGATGTGCTAACACTTTGCATTAGATATGCTATTTTACTTTTCTGAGCTTCAGTTTGCACATCTGCAAATGGAAATGATGTACCTTGTGGCTTTTGTGGGAATTATTCATAATGCTCAGGAAAGAATAGCTCAATCATGAAGAGAACTAATTTATAGGAAGAGGATATGAAAAGATGTTGTATCCTTCTTAGCTACCTCTTGAATTAGGCTATGAAGATTTGAGTAATGAGAACTTCAGGTAAAGATTATCAGTCCCTGAATAGAAGATGTAGAAACTGCTTTGACATGTTACTTGAAGCTTGAGGAATATCTGTCATTGGGAATGGAATTATTGTCTAAAGGTTGGAGATGGTGGGGAAAAAAAGGGGGTAAATTGGTGAGCATCCAAAGCTGACAACTACTGACATGATTAGCCTGTAAAAAAGACAAAGCAAGCATAAAAAATGAATCTATCAAATAATTAACAAATAGCATTTCTATCTGTCAAATTCACTTTGACCTGTCTTCCTAAATATGCAGCCAGATATCTAGAAGTTTCCAGACCCCAGAAGATTAACGTCTAAGAAATCAGGACATGGCTACTTGCCTTCTCTATATTCATCATTACTATTTCTCTCTCTTTCCTTCTCTGTGTCTCCTCTTTACAGAACCCTTTCTCTGCTATAGAAGCCGTATGGTGGTAAAATATAGCTTCCGTCCACTCTAATGTGTACATATTAAGGAGTTCCCATTGTAGCTCAGCAGTAACAAACCTGACTAGTATCCTTGAGGACACAGGTTCTTTCCCTGGCCTCGCTCAGTGGGTTGAGGATCTGGCATTGCTGTGGCTGTGGTATAGGCCTGCAGATGCAGCTGCAATTCAAGCCCTAGCATGAGAACTTCCCGATGCTACAGGTGCAGCCCTAAATTAAAGCAAAAAAATAAAAATAAAAATAAAATGTACATATTGTAATCCCACACATAAGCAACAACTCACTCTGTCCAAATTATCTGCAAGTCTGTATTCAAAACACCTGTAAGAGAGAAGGCACTATTTACTCAACTTGTATCCAGGACCACTGGGTTGTTTAATCAGCTGCTCCAGAGGGTCAAGCTCATTTCATAGTCAAGGAAAATGGTATGAGTTGGTAGATATTACAAAATGTAAATAAGCAAGAGTTGCCTAAAGGGATTGGACTGAAGCTTCCCACTTTACAAGAGCACTTAGGGGCTGTTCTGCTCACACATTGGCTTTGTTCAAGTGAAGTGATGGGAGGTAGACATATGGAAGAGAAGAAATGCTTATCTGGACCAAGTCAGAGGGGAGAAATTCAGTAGACTGTTGTTTTCCTCTGCCAGCCAGAATAAAGCAATTTAGACTTTTCCGTCATTCTTTCCACATTTCAGTTTCCCATCAGAAAACATGTCTTGCTTACTTAAGGCTCAGAATTTTCTTGGGGAGTCAGAGTGAGAGAGTTTCTCATCACATCCTGTTCAAATAAAGGACCTTACACCGATCCCATTCACTTAAAAGCAAACCCAGCATTAATCCAATAATTTTCTGCATTGATGGTTAAGCAACCTTCCCATAAATGGAAGAATAAATTTCACAGTATTTCCCCACTCATTGAGGGTAACTGACAGATGACATTCTCTGCATTTTCCCTCCGCCACACCCCAAGTTACCCAGATAAATTCTACTATCATTCTTATGAAAGCTTCTATATAAATCTGAAACACTTTTTATGTTAGCTTTTGTGTTGATAAATTTCCAAAACTGCTAAGTTTTAAGGTCTTGTAAATCACCACCCTAGGTTAATGAAGAATGACATGGGAATGAGTTGAGCAGAAGCTACAGGGGCTGTCAGTCAACTGCTGTCCTCTCCCTGACCACCTTAGCCAGCCCCCATGCCTTCTTCCAGCTTAGCTCTCTATCGGAGCTGCAATTCAGAATTATTTCAGCATAGGACTGTAACATTGGTTATATCTAAGGTACTGGGATGGATTGATAATGCTGTCTAGAATACATGTTGAAGAGGATCCTGAGGTTTTTGTCTAGATTTACTTTGGAAAGAAAGCAGGGATTGATATTATTGGCTCTCCAAGTATAGAAGAGAGTACCTACATGCGTGCCATTCAGTATATACTACTGCATTTGTCAAAAGGAGCCTGGAGTCTGGGGGAGTGCTGTTGTTTCCATACTGGCATTAAATCATTGGTGATATGATTATCACAACATATTGCAGCTGGGCTCAACACAGTCAATCTCTCTCTCCCTCCCTCTCTCTCCCTCCCTTTCCACTAACTACCATTTGAAGTAGGTACTGTTATCCTTTTAGACCAGGAATCTGAGGGAGTGGTGGAATTAGGAATCAGGCCAGAGCCTGAGTCCTGTACTCTTAACCCCTGTGCTAAATGGACCCAGAGTATAGGGAATTAAGGCTAAGGCATGGATGCAGGATGATTGGGTAGAGACTCCATAATATGCACTTCACCCAGCAGCCTTACTGCTAACTTGATTTGGATCCCTCCTTGTCTCTTTTACTTCTACAGCAACCCTATGGGATAGCTGTAATTACTCTTAAATATGCATCTTTAAAACAGCTTGCAACTGCTCAAGACACGAACAATTATAACCCCGAGTAAGGAGAGATCCAAGTATATTTTGCTCTATGATTAAGATATTGGTGTTTGAAAAGGGTTCATTAGAAACATAAACATGGGATTTCCCATCGTGGCTCGGAAGTTAACGAGCCGACTAGCACCCATGAGGCCGCGGGTTCAATCCCTGGCCTCGATCAGTGGGTTAAGGATCTGGCATTCCCATGAGGTGTGGTGTAGATCGCAGATGCAGACTGGATCTGCTGTCGCTGTGGCTGTGGTATAGGCCAGAGCTACAACTCCAATTAGACCCCTAGCCTGGGAACCTCCATATGCCATGGGTGTGGCCCTAAAAATACAAAAAAAGAGAGAGAGAAACATAAACATTAACACATTTGCAAGCCCCTCCTTAGTTTCAACAATGATATATTTCAATGAAAAAAATTAAAGGGACAAGTTAAAAAAGAACTCTGGTTGCTGTGGAGTGCTGTATTTGTGTATATTTATTGTCAAATAGTATCAAATCCACTTCACTGAAGGCAAATATTTTGTGAACTCATTTGTGTTTATAATTAATTGTGTATATCATTTCTCATCTGTCAATTATTTATGTTTTGTTTTAAAGGGCAACAAATTCATAAAAATTACAGTATTAGCAAAACCTCTGTCAGCCACTTTTCTTTCCCCTAAGTAATTTGTGTCTAGAGAATCTGTTTCAGGTCGATTTATTTTTATCAAACCTTTGCTTGAAAAAGTCTCTTTTGTGCTTATGACCAGTGCAGATAAATCTTATTCTCCTCATTCCCAATCCATTGCCTAGGCAACACACACAGATGGTCAATAGTTCACAAAAGTAGCAACAGACCATGTAAACAGCCTTCAAATCATTACCAGCACATCTTGATAATAAAGCCAGAATTCTGCATCGGAGCCAATTGCATGTGCACACCTCCATATCAGTCCTCTTGGGAAAGGCAACAACTAGGCTTTCTAATAAATACTGTGTGATTTCAGCCTATTATTAGCATGGCTGCTTCTCTACATAGTCATTGAACATCAGAGAAAGAAGCCTTATTTGGCAGAAAAGGGATTCATTTTCTGCATCCATTTTTAGAGTCAGAAAGGTTTATCTATAAGGAATTAGAGAAAAGAGGATCTTCCAGTGTGGCACCTAGAAAGCTGGAACTGTGTCCACCAACCAAGCAGCAGGCAGGAAAGACGTACCCCAGGACACAGTGGAATAAGCAAGGACTATTACACATATAAAGCTAGGATCAAATCCTCTCTCAGTCATTTACCATATGGGAGACACTCAAGCGGATTACTTAACATTTCAAAGACTATTTCTTCATCTATGAAGAGGAAATGATGAGAGTCCAAAATGTTGTGCTGATTAAATGAGATAATGTCCATAGCACTCTGGCTAAAAATCCATGTCAATATAGTTGAGCAAAAGCCGGTTCCTGACTAGTACTGTCCAGCATCTCCCTAGAGAAACTAAGATATGAGTCTCAAATCTGTCATTTCAGCAGAGACCTTTTGTTAATTACTGAGTGAACACCTCTACTAGAAAAAGGTGGCCTTCTTTTGTTGAATATTAATTATATCAGGGCTGATATTTCTCCATCTTTTCCTGTGTGTGTGTGTGTGTGTGTGTGTGTGTGTGTGTGTTATTTTGTGTGTTGTGAGTAGGGTTGTCCAATTACTTCAAGGTCATTCTGCCTTCAATCCATTTATCTCCCTGTAATTGTTTAACTTGCCCTTTCCTCTGGGTTTGCATTTCCCTCCAGTATGCTTTTTTTTTTTTTTTTTAATGGCCACACCCAAGGCATAAGTAAGTTCCTAGGCCAGGGACTGAATCTAAGCCACAGCTGCAACCCTAGGCCAGAAGGTCTCTACAGCAACACTAGACTCTTTAACCCACAGTGCCAGGCCTCCACGGTGATCTGAGCCATTACGATAGGATTCCTAACCCACCATCACAGTGGGAACTCCCCTCCTGAGAAATCATATCATTTCCATTCTCTGTTCATTCAGGGTAAATACTTCCTTGTTCTAGGGATAAGCATGTAACTCAGGTCCCGGGCCAGGGAAAATTGTCACTGATTTTGTCGTTGTTGTTAAAGCAGGTTCAAAGGGGGTGATCTTTTCCTTCAGAGATGGTGGGCCAGAATCTAAAGCACGAAGAATCTTTCTCCAGAATGAATCTAACACTGGTGCATTCAAAGGGGCAAAAAAGACAGGTTTTGTTGGCATGATTTAAGATCTTAGATCCAACTGTGTCTCAAGTGCAAACCTTGAGTCCTAAGCAAAAAGTGCCAAAGGATGAGGAACTCCTGTTCTAGACTGAGCTCAGGGAGCCAGAGGTGACTTCCTTGAGAGAAGTGTTTGGTCAGGGTTAGAGGGGAAAAGAATGGAGGCTTGAACAGGATGCACAGGTGCACCACTATGTTAACATGGAAGAAGACCAATTTCTTGGCAGTGAGAAGGAAGACTGGGGGTATAGTTTGATTGGGCAGGTATGTGGTGGAACAATTTTGTTGGTGGTACTTCCATATTTTTTTTTCTTTTTAACTCATCTCCCCGGAATTACAAAAGGGAATGGTGGCAAAACTCCCAATAATTAGTGCAAATAATCAAGACTACATGTTTCTGAGGAAGGAACACTGAATTCTCTGGATGATAAAGCAGTTGAAAGAAATAGGCAGAACCAAATATCAATGGAAGAAACAATGAGAAACAGTAAATCCTAAGTTCAAATCAGATCTCTGTCACTGATAATCTATGACCTTAAAAAAATGAACTCAGAGTTCCCATCGTGGCAGAGCAGAAATGAATCTGACTAGGAACCAAGAGGTTGTGGGTTCGATCGCTGGCCTCGCTCAGTGGGTTAAGGATCCAGCGTTAGGTCACAGATGCAGCTCGGATCTGGCATTGCTGTGGCTGTGCTATAGGCCGGCAGCTATAGCTCTGACTAGACCCCTAGCCTGGGAACCTCCATAAGTCATAGGTGCAGCCCTAAAAAGACAAAAAAGAAAAATTAACTTAACTTCTCCAAACCTCACATTTCTCCCCTTAAATATTGAATAACAACACATACCTCATGGTGGGCATTGAAATAAGGAATGCCAATAGCCTGGTCTGTGTATAAGATAGGGAACAAGGAAAAGTACTCTAAAATGCTTTAGATTCTAAGATGCCAAGATTCAGAAATCAAATTTGAATAAAAGTCACCACTTAGCAAAGATTAGCCTGTTCTGTCATAATTCTAAGAATGACTGTATCTGTCTTTATTTAGCTCTTTGTTGGTGGAAGAGGGCTGTACTCTTTTCAGAATCAATCTCCCCATCACCCACAATCCAGCCTTGGTGGTGGCCCTTGGTTCTGGAGCACCTGCTGCTTTGCACTGGATCATAGTCATGATGGAAGTGTTCCCTGTGGACAGATGACAGGATGTCTTAGATTATCCCCCAAATCAGGGAGCTGTTTCAAGTGTTAGGATGTTTTGTCCAAGATTCTTTAATCACTCAGCATCCGCTCTTCACAGATTTAATCTTTCTTCCAAGTGACCTAGTGTTGCAGATAAATGCTTCCTGTGGTCTGGGAATTCTTAACGGGCCATAATTAATTGCAGGTTAAGAAAATAAAATAAGGTAGCAGTTTTAAAGTTCTGAACAGAGAGAGTCAAGGGTTGAACCTAAACCAATTGGCTTCCTGATAAAGTTTTCCTCCAGGGGCTCTGGGAGACCTTGTATTTTAATGAATATTTGCCAAGATTAGAAGCTTTTCTAAGCTACTGCTATCCAGCTACCATGGGGAAAAAAAAATGGTTGAAGAGTCTGAACTCTGTACCACTCTCCAAGATTTGCTGGATTCAAAAGGATATCATAGCAAAAATTACACTGCAATTTGGGGTAATCAGTTCACCTTTCTCCAAGTTGCCACCTGAGAGATCTTCTTTGAATGTTATGATTGTACAGAGTTGAGACTTGGAATGGATGGGGTCTTCTCTGTCAAAGGTTTCTAAATTAAACCTGAGGCTTCCTGGTCCCCAAATTTATTCCTCTACTATAGACACACTCAGCCAGGGAGTTAAGAAATGTCTGTGTATTTGTTTAAATCAATTATGGAGTGATTTTTGTGTCTATTATTGATATCGCAAATGACCCTCTGATATCCAGAATCATTGAACTAGCCATTCAAAGATGCTCTTGTCATCGAAGGCCTTGCTGAATCTTTCTAGTTAAAAGAGATATGACATGCACATGCAAGATGATACCGCGTACTGCCTGCTGCATAAAGAATTGAAGAAAGTAGTTTTGATATCACCAGTGGCTGCTCTGATAAGTGGAAATTTCCCAGAGGAAGTGGCAGTAAACCAGTATTAAAATAAATAGAACTTAAATGAGAGGGGAAAATGAGGTAGTCCTGGGAAATAATATCTCTAATAAGGCAGAATGCTTGAGAGCACAAACTATTTGTTTGGTGGTATAACACTTTTACATGTCTCCCGTTAGGAGTTGGAATTTAATTCCACACCCCGGAACATATCCTGGCCTTAGTGACCTGCTTATAACAAATAGAGCATGGCAAAACGATGCCTCATGATTTCCTCCAAGGCTAGATGATAAAAGGTGGTAAAAGGCCTCAGCCCCTATCCGTCTTTTGAAACCCTAAACTGCCATGAAGGAAATCTGACTACACTGATGCTGCCATGCTGTGGAGACCACACAGATAAACTACTAGAGAAAGATGGAGATGCCTGAGATCCAGCTGATTTGTTCCCCAAGTGTCTGAGTTCCCAGTTCATGTACCAAACTTGTGAATAAGGAAGGCTTCAAGACAGTTTAGCCCCAGCTGCTGCCTGTCCTCAACTGCATAAGAAACTCAAGCAAAGAATGCCTAGCTTAGTCCAGACTACCCCTCCCATAAGAGTCAAGAGAGACAACAGTAGCAAAGTCTTGTTGCTCTTGCCTCTGCGTTTGGGGTATATTATTACATAGCAATAACTAAAACAGAAGAGTAGTGACGGGAGAAAAATATCACCCTAGGGCCAAGAGTAAAATAAAACTGGAAAGCATAGTTAGACCAGACTAAAGGAACCTTGAATGTTGGGCTGAGAATTTCGACTTTTTTACTTTCACAAAAGTAAAACATTTGGCATCTTCTAAAGATAATTCTGACAGGGATGTGCAGACCACCACTTGGAAGGAGGTGACTAACTCTGGGCAAGAAAATATTGAGAAGTGCTAATGATTTCTAAATAGTACCATCAAAACCCTAAAAGAGGGGAGTAGTGGAAAAGGAGATAAAGAGACTGATTCTAAACCCATAAAAAGAACAGTCCCACTGTAACTGCTGGCAGATCAACTGCTCCTGACTTATTCTTGTTTTATTACCACCATAGTGCCTTACACATGCTGAGCACATGGCAGGCACAATATATAGTCATGGGCAAGAAAACAATCATGGCTTAATAAATATATTTTTGGCTTGATAGAGGAAGAAGTTGGCTCTATTTTTGGCTTCACAACTTACTGATCATGTAAAAATTAAACAAACTCCATGGGACTAATTTTCTTCTATTCAAAATGCAATAATATCTGCCTCACAGGCTTGATGCAAGCAACTCATCTTCCTTTTAAACCTCCTCTTGGCCAATTATATCAATATCCATATCTTCTGCTCTATTGTATAGGCAGACTCTTCCACACATAATTCTCTAACCCAAATCTGTCTGCCTAATCCAGACCAATATAGCTACCTGGAAACTTTATCTAGGTGCCTACAGATAATTCAAAATAAACATCAAAAATAAAATTGAGCATCTCCTTATTTCAAATCCCCCACTACCACCACTGTCTCAAAGTAGTTAGACACAGTCTAACCACGACTGAAGTTAATAGATGCAAACTGTTACATGTAGAATGGATAGGCTATGAGAGCCTACTGTACAGCACAGGGAACTATATACAGTCTCTTGGGATTTACCGTGATGCAAGATAATAAAAGAAAACACACACATACACTCCCTTTCTTTTATTCCATCATGGACTATCCCAAGAGACAGGATACATATATCTGTGTGTGTGTATATATATATATGTGTGTGTATATATACACATATATATATATATATATATCTTTCCTGTACAGAAGAAATTGGCACAACATTGTAAATCAACTATGATAAATTTTTTAAGTAAAAAAATAAAATAAAATAGGCTCCTTCAAAGGAGCTATGACTTAAAAAAGTAAATGTTGATGTCAAAATCTGGCCCTAGTGAAAGACTATTAGGATAAAAATATTTATTTGGGAAACTGTCTGCACTACTAACATTTCTTACCACATAACCCAGCTATCTCTTCTAATCAAAGTTAATTATTGTGCTTGCATTTATTGTTTATTAAATATGAATGAATTGATGAAAAGGAAGCGTTATGTGCAGTGTATATACATGTAACTGATGGATTTGAAAGTCATATGCCCACATTCGCATACTTTAGTTCACCTGTAGCTAAATTAGCTGCATCTCAAAACAAACATCAAGTTAAAATATATATATATAAAACCAGGATGCCCAATGATCCTATACATTGTATAGGCATTTGTGATTATATACTCATTTCCTGCTGTCTCCAGAATATCTCAATTTCCTTTACTTATAAAACACAAAGTAGCTACGGTGACATCTGACTCTGGGGGTTCTCGAGAATCAAGGAATGAGAACTCAAATCACAGTTAGCACATGCGACTCTTAAGAATATTAATTTGGACTTCCATTTGAAAGTTATTAGGTGACACAGTTCAGTCCATATTTGGAACCAGAGTACATATAGATTCTAAACAAAACATAGGGAGATAAATTTATTATTATTTCCCTCTGCTAATGGAAAAGTTTTCTGTATCCCACCAAATTCTCTTTGTACCTCTGGACCTTTCTCTGTGACATTTCATGTCAAAGAAAATACTTAGCTGGATTTCAAATCAATCTTAATTAAGGTTACAGCTAGATAAGAACTTCCTTTCTAGTCTGAATAATTGAACTTTTACTCAGTGCAGGCTTGATGCATTCCTTTATGTAATAATAGATGTGGAAGAAATTATAGTTCCTCATCCTAGAAGCTGCTTATAAGTCAGTAAGATGTGTTTTGAAGAGTTTCTACCGTTCTTTTTCTTAGTGGCTATTTTTTTCTTCCTTCCTTTCATACTTTCTTTGTTTCTTCTCTTCTTTTTTTTTTAAGAAACCTGAACCTGTTTACATTTGGTGGATTCCGGAGGCAGCTGGGGCAGAGCCCAGGTTTACTGAGGGTGACTTAAACTGATGGAAGAGTATGAGCCAAAAATCTAATCTGCATTAAAGGAGACCAAGTTGACACTACTAAAGATGCCACCTGTTCTCTGGGAGCCAAACTGGCTTCTGTCTTGCTTTTCAGTTTATCCCATCTATATGCAGGTCCCACTGCCACTGATTCTGAGGAATAACTCATGAATGCATTGAAATGTCAGCTATTACTGCATCCTCAATATACTACAAGTGAGATCATTATTCCCGCCAAAATCCTTAAGAACCCATTCTTTAGGAGCTCTTTAAAAGAACCCTAGATATAATAAAAATATACAAATTTCTTTTTCCAGTGTTAGGAAAAACTGATGCTTATATAAACACAACTCTATCCAAAAAATACTTTAGTGCAATTAGAGGCAATGTTTACCAGAGAGCCATTTAATAACTATATTTAGAAAGCTTTATGCATGCAAAAAAATAAGCATAAACTATGGCCTCACCTACACTAAATCACCAGAAATGTAAGAGATATTTTTTAAAGCATAATTTTTCTTTAGTTCAAGAAATAGAAAGTAGATAAGAAACAGAAATTTTCTAGCAATGGTAGAAATTAAAAGGGAATGAGTTGATTCCAGTTTCAGTAATGCCAGACCACCCTATATTATATTAACCTCCCTTAAATAAAAATTTAACACTCTGGAAAAAAATCATAAAAATATGATTTTCAAGTATTAGAGAATGACAAAAAGCAGGCAGAAACATTAGGCTAATTGAGCTTTGAATGAAAGAAATGAGATCTATGTTTTATAGATTTTTACCCTTGGGGGAATTCCACATTACTATGGTACACAACTCATGCAGAAAACCTCGAGCTTGTCAGTGTGATGTGGTAGAGGACAGAGTCTGCCACTGCCATAGTGGCTGGAAATTGAGAGAATAACTGGGGAAAAAGAAAGAACCACAGTTGGGGCAGCCTCAAGAATTGCATATGAACTATTCTCCAATCCATAGCTGCCTCCTGAATTTCACATGTATGGATAGGGTAAACCAAAAACCCAACAGAAAGCAATCACTGCAAAACTGAAAATGCTGAGTAGGAATTTCAGCTTCTCACCACAACAGGGGAAAATAAACACAGTTTGGAGTTTGAGTCCTACCAAATTAGATAGGTGTGGTCAAAACATGGGCATTTCCATTGAAATTCCAGAAGGAATAAGCCTTAGGAATATAGACTAGGTCTGAGGACTAAGAATTCACCTTAAAACTAAGGGCAAATTCAAAGGTGGGGGGGGAGAATGCTGCAGGAGTTTCCTCGTGGCTCAGTGGGTTAAGAACCTGTCATTGTCACTGCTGTAGCTCTGGTTACAACTGTGGTATCAATCCCTGGAACCCAGGAACTTACACATATTTTTGGTGCAGCCAAAAATAAAGAAACAAAACCTTACAAAGTATAAGCGATGTGCAGTTTCACTGTGCTTAACTAATAATTTAATTGTTACTAGAGGAAAAATGAACACTTTAGAGGAAAACAGCAGAAAACAGAGTCTACAGCGTACCATTTAAAATGTCCAATGCACAGCCAAAACTTTTTAGGAATGTGAAGAACTTAATTGACTTTCCCAAGTTCCTACAGCAACAAAGAAACCTAAATGCCACACATATCTTGTGTGTCTGACCCCTATACTTATGCATCTAACACATATTACCTTCCATTAATAAGAGTTGTATGAACTATTTCAAGTATTCTAAATCTGCTCCTACTACAATTTTAATGGGGATATTATTCTTCATCCTCTACTGACAAACTATGGAGGACGTGTTCCAGGCATCATGCTGTCATAGTAACATTTTACAGATTGAAAAAAAAAAAGTGTCATGTTTTAGAGCCAATTCTTATGAGCCTGCATGAGCCAATTGTACATATCTCTTTCCAGGTCCATGTTCAGTCACATCAGGCTGGTAGCTTAAAATTGGCATGGTAAAACATTTACACTACAAAGACTGGCAAACATAATAGCTTTCTTTCCACCTCCGTGCAACTTCCTCTCCCTCCCAGCAGAGCCAGCTAGACACATTTGCCAGCATACCACTGACATTTAACAATTTCCTCCCAGTGCTACCTTAATGGCTTGAAATAAAATCTCTTTTTTTCATAAACATACACATACACAAAAAAATCAAAGATAACAGTTACCTTCATGGATAGCATGAATCAAGAGGCACATGTGATCAATTTATTTTCTCCCTGTAGGAGAGCTCAACTTTCTTCTTTGCATTGACTCCATTCTCAGACTGTTACTTTGTGATGAAAGATGGCTAGAGAAATTCCGGGAGAAACAAACAAACAAATATGTCCCTCTCTTGGTCATCCCAAACACATCCGAATATTAGTTTTTATCAGTTCTACGTTGGTTCCATAACTAACTGTACATCCAGTCCAATTTTGCATGTAAGGAAGAGGCTCTGGAACTGCAAGTGGGATCAGCTCCTCCCAAAGCATATCGCTTATTATAGGAGCTATAATTTTTCAGAGGGAAGTGAGGGAATTTTTACAAAGAAGGGGAAATCTGAGTGGCATGGCTAAAATAATAATAATTTTAAAAATAAGAGTAATAGAACTCAGCAGGTACATGAATATTCTGTTTTAAACTGTGATGTCGAATAGGAATCACATTGTCATTCCTAGGCCAACCCATGAAATAAGGCTGATAATACTTCCTTGGATTATAGAGACTTCTGGCCTTTCTACAACGTGCAGGTCTTTTATGCCCACTGGAGGCTTCACTCACACAGCATCTTCCTTGCCAATGAAGTATTTGAGTACGATGTCAACCAAATTTCTTAGCAGCTGAATCATCTCCATGTCATGCCTTAGACGTTGTCTGGCCACCCAGCAGAGTCAGAGCAGTGTAGACAAATGGCACTGACCTGGTTAAAGGATGGGGAAAAAAAAAAGAAAAAAAGAAAGGGGAAAACTTTATTTTTGTAATGTTACAAGAGTATGAAAAAAAAAAGAATATGAGTTTAATCTTCTGTAGGTTTTTCAAGCGATCTGAAATTTAGCACAGGAGATATTAAATGCAATCCGAAACCTTGAAAAAGAATGTGAATCTATGTTTTAGTCTTATTTAAAATGAATGAGGCTGCCAGTTCCCATTTCAGCAACGATATTTTATAAATCTATGCTTTGTAGATTTATCCTGCTGCACACGTGGATTACCAGAGAGGTACTGCTTGGGTTTTCAGAATGGAAGAGTGGTCCTTTGAGACACAGCTAAGGAGATGAGCAAAGACAGGTAAATCTCTGGCTTTCAACTTATTTTTCCTTTTATCACATCCTGTTGCTCTTTGAATAGGGTCACATTGCTGTCACAAATGCTTCTAGTGCCTTGGATGTGTTTACCATCTTCTTTTGCCCAATGTGAGGCTGGGTCCACATATTTCCAGACCAGCATTATGGGTGGGGACAAGGGACTCCGTTGGTCAAATGCGTGGTCAGAGTTCACTATTATAGAAAGACATGTTCTCTGCGCTGGATGAAGACACCACCTTTTCTTGAAAACACCACAGTGCAGTTTTGAAATTGTTGGATCTCAGACGTTGTCACTATGACTTTTGGAAGCACTTATACAAATGTCTATACCCTTTATCTTCAATACATCCTCTCAACTCTCCATTAACCTAAACCTTACGATTATTACCACTTCACATCTATTCCTGCCACTATAATGTCTCTTTTTTCTTTCATCTATCCAATGTAAATCCTTATCACATTTTAAAATCTGCTTCACCCTTTTTCACCTCCTTCCCAAACCATTACTATCTATGACAGTTCACTGATTCCTGATACCCTATAGGATTTATCATCGACATAATTCATTTTAATACTTAATCACAAAAGTTCTTTTTCCTTGTGTATTTTTATGTTTTTCATTTTGTTTTTTATTTACATTTTTACAGATAAGGCTACCTCCACACACCTAAACAGATGGGCCAATGACTTCGTATTCCTTATAACTTTTGTTGCCATAGTGACCCCAATTATTTCCTCATACATTATCACAATTCTCTAACTACTGATATTTTAATTCTTGAATTTGGTGTATTTCAATATACCCAGGAGGCCTGGACAAAAAAAGAAAGACATATTCCTGGGATTTATTCCTGAGGTTTCAATACAGAAGGTCTTGGATAGATTCAAGAACTGTGTTATCCTTTTAATAAAATTAATGCAAATTATTCTGAGGCACATAAGGCAAGACTGAACTCTGAAAAAATTTTTATGTGGAACTTTTAACTGACTCTTCCCAGAGTGTTCCTGAGTCATTAGTAAATGTCTTTTTAAAAAATGAGAACATCTCTGTTCTCCATGGAACCACACAGCCTCTCAACCTCCAAGCATAAAAAAAAAAAAAAGAGTTAAGCCTAAAAATAGAAGAGATTGCCGTTTTGAATGTGAATTTTAAAGACACCTAGCTGCCTCCAGACCTGAGATGCTGAGTAGCTTAGGTTTCTCTCACCAGCAGATCTTCCTGATGGAAGATTCCATAGAGAAAAGCCATGTACTTGGATGGCCAATTGGTTGCACAACACTATCAGGATTTACAGAGATTAACTTGAACCCCACTGTCACTTGCCTAACAAATCATATCATTTGATTCTCATTTTTGATTTCCTGTCAGTTGTTACTAAACGGTCATCAAAAATTCAACCCGATTCACAGTACATTCATCTTATATGATG
Organism: Phacochoerus africanus; assembly: GCF_016906955.1. Lineage (NCBI taxonomy): Eukaryota > Metazoa > Chordata > Mammalia > Artiodactyla > Suidae > Phacochoerus > Phacochoerus africanus. The sequence continues at coordinate 118,630,482 of NC_062558.1, read as the reverse complement.
GGGATGTCATCTCATAGGTAGAAGTTTCTTCCTATTTACCTTATGAGAAGTGTTGGGGGTTGAGTAGCATGTTGAGATGTTTCATTGGCTCACCCAGTGCCCACCTAAGCTCCAGTGAGGTTCCCTTTTGAAGCTTCAGAGAGTGTAGACTGGTGAAGCACACGTATAGCAAAATTGTACAATAAAAATAGTCCCATGCTGGTTCCAGGAGACATGGGTCCTGGTGCCAAATTTGGAGAAAAATGATAGATAACTTTATTAAACCTTTTGCTAAAGGTTTTCATTCATTTTCTCATTTGAATTTCCCAACACTACATTGTCCATTTTGCAGCTGGAGAAATCATGCTATAGAAGATTAAATGTTTTGCCTAATGGTACAGAGCTTGTAAGTGGTAAAATGGGGATTTGAAGCAGGCAGGCTGATTCTGTAAACTACTCCAAACTACTGAGATACTGTATCACTGCTTCACATGTTAGGGACCTCAGATAACTTAATTTATACACATCTATTATACGTGTTTGCCTATGTGCCAGTTCTGGGTATTGCATGGGATTAACCTACAGTTCAAGTTTTAAAAATGTATGCAAGAGAAGCAAGGTAAAATGAAATGCCTACAGTGCCCTGGCAGGTCATATGGAGAATATAATTCCAGTTCAAATGGGTAAGAAGCATTTTTCCCCAGCCCACTGTGACTGTGTGGAAATGCTGACCTAAAATTGCAGTATCTCTCTTGCAATTTTTTCTTTCTTTTTTTGGTAGAGAAGTATGTGAAATATTTGACTTTAAAAAATTAGCTAAAAGGACTATGATAAATATAAAAATCCTCTAGAATGCTAGCCTGAGTTCTATGCATTATACAAATGTAGTCTTATTAATAGAAGTAGCCTTTGTACTAGGATACCAGAAGAAATCTCTTAGCTTACCATGATCTCTGATGCCTTATTCCTAAAATGGATCTGAGTGCAGGACTTTGCTCCATGTATTTTCTTAATAACTTCAACTCTAACCCATTTTAAATCTTCATATACTATATGAAAAATCATACTCTTGACCTTGAGCAACTTAAATTGAGATTGAGGATATAGAAATTACATACGTTAAAAAATGATCTGAAATTTATTTTGCAAAATCTTTCAGAAAGAAAATATTCCCTGCTTGTTAGAAGAAGTAACTGGAATAAGATATTAAAAAAATAAGACTTTCAAAAGAGGAAATTATAAGAGAACTATAAGGATAAGGCAATTGAACTCTAGCAATGAGAATGCATTTGGCAAAATTTGGTAAAAAAGGAGCTAAGATTCTGGGAAATGGGTTTTGTCAGGGTGCATAGCCATTTGGGAGAAAAAAACTCAGATAGTTAAGTCTTTCAAATAACTGTAGGGTCTCTAAATGCAGAAAAATATTAAATTTTATCTTGATAAATGCAAGGGTTAGGGTTAGCATCAATTCAAAGACAGCTTTTGTTTTGGCAAAGGGAAACACTTCTCAAACTATCATGTGTAGACAAGTCTGCACCAAGAATTAGTGAGTTAACTGTCACTGTAACCATCTAAAACAAAGATAGAGGGACAAGCAGTGCTGCTTAAGGATGTATTTTAGCATTAAAATGTGGGGTGAATGTGGTACCAGTTCACAAACCTGACTGCTCATCAGAATTATCAGTATTTTGAAACATGCAAACTTAAGCGCATCTGATTCAGTAGGTCTAGGAGAAGCCTGAGAACTTGTGTTTGAGCCAAGCAATGTTCAGTTAACCTGTTGTAACCACCCACCATTGGGACCAATGGACTCTGTACGCCAAAAGTCCTCCTTTGGGTTTAGGATTATCTAAAATAGCTTTAAAATATTTACCTTTTATTGAGCACACATTGTGTGGAGGTGTATGACATTTGCATTCCAGTCATTATCTTTTCTAACACTTGTCCCACTCAGGGGGGCATGTCCCCTTTTATAAATGAGTAAAGTGATACTTTTTGAGGCTATGTAGTGGAGTGGAAAAACTACTATATATACTGCCCGGTGTGTGTTGCATGGTGCTTAAAAGGAGAGTTACCCCTGGAATTGGGGATTCTGGGAGAGCAGAAAGGAGGTGACCCAAGGAGGGTGATAACACCTGTAGGAATTTTGTAAGCAATGGCTCCTGTAAAGTCTTCTCACACAGAGCAGTTGTGATTATCGGTCTCCCCACCCACCCTGGAACACCAAAAGCCTTCTGTAACATATGAATGAAATTAGTTTAAGGGACAAGGGTAATGAGGAAGGAAGGTGCACAAGAAGAATCTGGAGGAAAAAAGTATTTCCCAAATGCAATGATAGTTATCTGATTAATGCCTTGGCAGCCTGCCCATATCTGCACTTAGAGGCACACAGAATTTTCTCAAAAGGAGCTGATTGAGCAGGAATGTGGTGACTATGTAAAGCACACTCAATAACACAAACACAATCAGGGTGACCAGTTTCAGAGGAGGGGCAGTGCCCGTGGTACTAAAAATTTCCCTTTCCAATGCCTCCTCAACTGCCAAAAGGCAGCACGGGCACTTTGTGGTGATCAAATGGGTCTGTGCACCTCATTAATTTATTTTCCCCTCCAAGACAGAATAATAGAAATAAGAAAGTCAATTTTTTCAATCCAAAGCAGAACAAGTTTTGCTAAATTAAAATGATTCTGGATAAGTAAAGGTCAGTCAGGTCTTAGGGCTCTTTCTTCATTAGCAAAAATAAACATCCAGCATTATTGCTTCCAGCTTTTGTTATCAAATGGAAATGCTGGCAGATGCCATCAGCAGGTCCCAGTGAGGCATGTGTTACATTACCAGAATCATAAACAGCCAAGACAAGAGCCAATTTCATATATATATATACATATATATATACACACACATACACATATATATGTAACATATAGAATTATAACTATATGTCAATATTTTAAATAATACCCTTATGCTAGAAATAATGACCTTTATGGAAACAATGAGGCAATTGTGCTATACGTTTCTGCTTACTCAGGTTTTATGTTCTTCAGAAATAAGGCTGCAACAACAGAGAAAGTCAGATGTCCTCTGAGAGATGGTGACAGTCCTCTTTAATAATGAATTGGGCTATGTTGACATAATCTTAGTGGCACCAAGTATCTTGAGATATCAAGAGAAACTATGTTCAGATCTTGTCAATAAACACAGTCTGGATGGTGCAGAAAGAGATTAGGCAGAAGACCAAGCTGGAGGCTTTTTATAATGAGATAGTAAGAGTATTGTTGAAAAAGGAACTGAGGCATATTAGAAATTTCAGTAGTTTATCTGAGCAAAAACCAGTTTGAATTGGGCAGGTCCAATCCACAGATGGTTAGAGGTGCTCCATGACTGGAGCTAAGGGCAAGACGCCAGACTTCCTAGGGAAGAGGCAGAAGCAAATCAGGGAACTTACTTGATTGGCTGTAGCTTAAGCAGTTGTATTATTTGGAAAAACCTAGTTGGCTGTTTGTGATTAGTTGTCCTTAGATTTTCATTTCTTTACCTTGATACATTACAGATAGGTTTTGGTTTGCTTATGCAGGATGTCCAAAGCATAAAAATTCCTTCGTTGGATGCAGTGGTAGCAAATAAAAGTAGAACCATGTACTTCCTTTCCCCTTCTCTGGAGCCTCCCTTCTGTTGGCCTCACCTAAGAGGAAGCCATCTAACCAGGGAAAAATATGTTTTGCGTAATTTATTTCTAACATCATAACACCAAGTAAGTAAAATATGAAATTAACAGTAATAATAGCATGATGATAGCCAACATACATGGGTTTTTAAAAAGGCTTAATGTCACCTTTGACTGTATTTTGTATAAAATTCAGTGGAATATATATACATTCAAGGAGAAGGAGAGAATCAATGGAATATCATTGTTTGCAGAAGAGGATAAGCATAAACAAATACAGTCATATATTTATATATAGTATGGAGTTAAAACCTGTGTCAGTGTGGTTTCAGTATTTGGTGATCTTAGTTAAGAAAATTTCATGCATATGTCTTGGGGGAAGAGTCCTGGTATATATGTGCCTATGATCATCTGTATTTTCATTCATTCCACAGGTATTTGAACTTAAACAGCCAATTTAATCTGTACAGATATTTACTCCAAATCAATCCTCATTCACCTTGTAATTAAATTATCTTAAGTATAAGTCAAAACAATACAATTAATAATTACATAAGAAGTTCAAATAACCATAAAATAGTAGGAAATGAGAGCTTTTGAAATTACCTTATGAGATATTTTTCTAAATGGTTTATCTTTCATAATGAAATAGTATATGGCTAACTCACATGCAATACAGTTTATTCAATCATAAAAGAGTAGAGCCATTCAAAATTCTTCACTCTATGTGTCATTATTCTTCCTGTACAACCCACAAAAACATACTGGAGATGGTGAAATATCCCTCCCTCTACAGGAAATGAAAGGAATCAGAAGTGTTTTTGCAGTAGTTAATTATATATAAACCATGCTCTCTGGAATAGAGGAAATGGATTGTACTGGAAAGGTTTTGAAAGAGATAAATAAGGGGGAAAGCAAAGAGCTAGATTTAGAAAAATCAAACTACAAATTGGCAGACAGAAATTCTGGATTTCTCTCAATCTCCTGTGTCTCCAAATAATGATAACCAGATAACCCAGAGAAAACAGGAGAAAGAGTCACAGAAATCATGTGGAATCAAAAGCAAGAATCTATGAAAATGAAACTTATCGGGCTGAAAAATCCTACTAGGAAGTTTGGAGGTTGAAAGGATTGTTAAAATTCTGCCCCTCTAATGCATTATCTGATTGATGAGCAAGTTCAAGGGATTTGAATAAGAAGTAAAATGTAGGGGGAAACAATCTCATCTACAAATTATAGATACTGTGTCAAGGTTAAAAAGCATATTCTTAACACCAAAAATAGTGATCATACTAGAAAGAGGAAAGTAGTCAAACTAATAAAAGACTGAATTGAAAGCCTGCGTGATTAAGATGGGAAACAGGCCTCATTCTCATGCTTTTTTTCTTTTGGAAATTAAAAAAAAAAAAAACTGGCAGATTCAAGAAAATATGGACATTACATTTCCATCTGATATTGATGATAACTTCCCAAAATGTTGACTTCTCCATTTTGATGTTTTTCATAATAAATCCACCTGTACAGGATATGTTGACTGACCCTGCATATGAAATCAACTGAATGGTTTAGAATCAAAGTCAGCTGTGCTTGTCTTGAGCCAAGGCTTTGCTGGATCACATTTGTTTTGATCCAAAGTTCTTGAGGCATGCCTGAATTACCAGCTCTTATGCTGGTCACTACCCAGCTGCCAGAATATGACCTGGAAGCTGATTGAGTAAATAACTTCATTGAGCCAAGAAATTTTAATCCCTTAACAACCTCTTCATCTATGACTACACATATTTATTCCCACCAAAGCTGAATCCCGATATTCTTTAACTTCACAAGAGAAACTCACATTCATTGGACATCTGCAGTGAATCAGCCATTGGTTTGAAGGATCCAAAGCTAAATAAAGCACAGTCCCTTCCTTCAGGATGCTTAGTTTTCTGAAGGGTTAGAAAGTTCTATGTTGTATAATAAATCTTATAATAAAGGTATTTTCAGGGTTTTCTGGAAACCCATTGGAGGAATAATGGCCTATGACAGTATAATTCCAGTCCAAACTGGGTCCTCCAACATGTACAGTTTGAGTCTTAAAATATGAACAGGGCCTTCAGAGATAGAAAAAAAATGAGGAGGTAGAAATATTGGCATCAACATTTAACATTGTGGTGTGCTTGTACCAGTAACTATGTTAACTTATTTGCATACATTATTTACAATTAATACCCTACACAACCATATGAAGTAGCACCATTACTGTTTTCAATTTACAAATAAGAAAAGCATAGTTCAGTGAGATTATGGGAACTCAACATTCAGAATCAGGGCATCTAACTCTAAAACACATGCTCTAAATACCAAGAGCTCTACCTCCCATGTCACAATGGAAGGAAGGGTACTTCAAGGAGATAAGAAGCAACTGTGATAATAGGAAGCTGGGCAAGGACACGAAAAAGCAGGAAAATGACAATATCCTGGAGGGGCAGGAAAGATCAGAAAAGACATTGATGCCATAGTATGGACCTTGAGTTTTTAGGTGGAAAACAATTGAAGTCCATTGGTACTTAGCTAGAGGGAGGCTATGGTCAGATTTGAATTTTAGTAAATGTATTCCAGGAGAATTGTGAATAATTAGATTAGAGACAGGTGAGACCAGGAACAGGGAGGCAAGCCCAAAAGTTGACATATAATCCAGGTTCAAAGTAAAGAGAACCTCAGATAATTCAGGGACAGTGGAATGTAGGGTTAAACAAGATTAAAAAGTCATTTTAAGGTAGAGTTATAGAAACTTATGCAACAACTGTGTACAGAAGGTAAGTGAGGGTAGGAATCTTAGTTGCTTCCATAGTATTAGGATTAGGCAATGTCATTGATTGAAACATGGAGAATAGGAAGAAGAGGGACAGTTTTATGGAGGAAATAATGCTAATGTTTTTACAGGTTAAGAGAATTTTAGTGTCATCTATGAAGAGATATTTGCAGAAATGTGTGGGTCTAGGATTCACTTGAGTGATAATCCAGGATGTACTGAGATTCTTGCCTTTTGAGAGGTCACCTTGATGGAGATGTAGAGAAAGAATTTAAGCATCAGATGGGTGTTTAGGTTAGATGCCACATATAATTGACCAATTATGTACTAAAAGCTAGGTTGCAGGAGTTCCCATCATGGCTCAGTGGAAAATGAATCTGACTAGCATCCATGAGGATGCAGGTTCAATCCCTGGCCTTGCTCAGTGGGTTAAGGAACCAGCATTGCTGTGAGCTGTAGTGTAGGTCAGAGATGCGGCTCAGATCCCATGTTGCTGTGGTTGTGACGTAGGCCGTCGGCTACAGCTCTGATTCGACCCCTAGCTTGGGAACCGCCATATGCCATGGGTGCAGCCCTAAAAAGACAAAAAAATAAATAAATAAAAGCTAGGTTGCAGTACTGGAATATTTAGTAATGAATCTGCTTACATTTGTACTTGATGATAATATGCATTTACCCAACAAAGATGATAACATACACAAGATTTATAAAGATGGCCCCAATTACCCACTCCAAGCATTCACACCTTTTTATATGTGTGAGTCTCTTTACAGCTCCTCCTATCATCACAAACAGCAAGAATATATTTTTCCAATCCTTGAACTTGGGCTAACTTTTGACTTACTTTGACAATGGAAGACATTTAAAGTTCTGAGCCCAAGTTTCAAGAGGTCTTGCATATTTCCACTCTATGTCTCTTGGAATATCACCACTGTCATAATAAGAAGTCACGGATAATCTGCTGGAGCATGAAAAGTGACATGGTTTAAAGACCCAATTTTTCTAGGCAAGGCCATTCCAGAGCAACTAGCCAGCAGCTGACATACCAACTGCTGCACGACTCAGCCCTATGGACATTCCCACTACCTGTAGATTCATCAGCAACAGGAAATGCTTGTTGTGTCAATCCACCAATTTTTCAAATATTTTACTGGCTACTAAAACCTCTTCAAATGTTTAAATCATCTGTGGAGTTCTCTACAGGAATTCAGGAAAAACAGGGAGAATATAAGCTCTAAAAATATTTCAGTAATACTAGAGAGAACTTCAATTAATAAGAAGTTGGCTTTTGTGTTCTATGATGCATATAGATATGTATGTATGACAGTATCTATTGTGACTTGACTCAGATAGAACCCAAGTATCACTGACTTAAGTGAGCTTTTTTCTAGAATCTGAATCATTTGTCATTTAGAAAGCGATAATCATGCAGACCCCGGGGAGAGGTAGATCCATGGCTAAATTCCATGCTTCATACTCCTTATTTTAATGGCCTGAGCAGAAGCTCCTTTGCTCTCCATCCTCCTCTATAATTTTTTTTCCTATTTTTTGTAATCTTCTGTGATTTTTTTTTAATGTTAGTAGGAAACTTACTCCTTAAATAAGAACAAATATATTCAAGTGAATTTTCATCAAAATAGTTATAAAAGGATACTGCCCTGCTGCCTCAATTTCCAATCCTTTCAACTTTTCTTTATAAAAATATTATATAGAGGGATTTAAATAAAACAGGTTACAATGATCACATATGGGTTCCCTGACCAGGAGCTCATGAGAGCAGGACTGTGGATTGCAGTCCTTGTACAGCTTCCACATGCTGTGTTTTAGATCCATTTGAGCACATCTGGTTGACTGGATAGAGGATATTTTTCAGTAAAAGATTCTCAGGCCCAAATAAGCCTACTGGCCCATTCACTCTTGGCTTAGCTTTCTATTCTGTGTTTGAACTGGATCAGGTCCTAAATATCACAGCCATTATGCAAAACCTGCATTATTTTTAGGCACCAGGCACCCCAAGATTCAGAGAGTGGATCCGTTTCCTATACCCACATAAGGGCTTCCTACCTGAGACCGACCCTGATGGTCCCCAGCTTGCGGGGTTGGTCAGGCCTCTTTATTGAGGACATAGGACTTTGCTGGGCTTTGACAGGATCATGTTTCTCTTGGGCTCGCAGATTCCACTGCCTCTTTGGACTTGCCTGTTTCTCTCTTTTTCCAAATCTTCCTTACCTGTCCCAGTTCAGATTAATGAATTCACAAAGATGAATAAAAATAGCCAGGGTACCTGCATTCCTCGATCTTGTTCTTGTTTTTAAATTGGGATCAATTTTCAATTGCGACTTTCTGTCCTGGGTGTGGAAGCCTTCCACAAATGCCAACCTAAGGGACAGCATTTCTGCAAGAAAATATATGACCATAGGGAGTTCCCACTGTGGCTCAGTGGTAATGAACCCAAGTAGTGTCCATGAAGATGTGGGTTCGGGCCTTAGTCAGTGGGTTAAGGATCTGGCATTACCATAAGCTGTAGTGTAGGTCACAGATGCAGCTCAGATCTTGCATTGCTATAGCTGTGGCATGGGCTGACAGCTGCAGGTACAATTTGACCCCTAGCCTGGGAACTTTCATATGCCCATGTTTTTTTCTCACATAAAAACAATATATGTGAGACCACAAACTGAAATTATTATTTATCATTCAACCCTTACCCTGCAAATGAGCACAGCTGATCTGATAGAAAGCTCAGGAGGCAGTCTGACCTCAATGTGAAAATCTAACCTTTCACAACCAAAACCAAACATTTTTAATGTCTATCATCTTCAAAATACAAAAATATTAAAAAGGAAAATAACAAATGTTGGCAAGGATGTGGAAAAGTTGGAAACCTCATAACATGCTGGTAGGAATGTAAAATGGTGTAGCTGCTTTGGAAAACAGTTTGTAACTTCTGCAAATAGTTAAACATAGAGTTATCATATAAATCAGCAGTTCTCCCACAAGCTATATATATCCCCAGGAAAAATAAGATATGTCCACCCAAAAATGTGTGCATAAATGTTCACAGAAGTAACTATTTATAATAGTCAACAGTTTTAAACAATCCAAATGTCCATCAAATAAAACATGGTATAACCACCAATGGACTATTATTTGGTAATAAAAAGATGTAAAATACTGATACATGCTACAACATGGATGAACCTTGAAAACATGCTAAATGAAAGAAAGCCCATATTTTATAATCCCATTTATGTAAACTATCCAGAGCAGATAAATCTATAGAAACGGAAATAGGTTAGTAAGAAGGGCTGAGGAGATTTGAGGACCAAGCAGTGTAGCATTTCTTTTGGAGACAAAGAAAATGTTCTAAAATTAATTATGGTAATTGATACCCACTTGTGTGAATATGTTGAAAGTCATTGGATTATGTACTTTTAAAAGGGCGAAGCATGCTATATGAACGGATATCTCAGTAAACTGTTTAAAAACAACCAAGTCTTTAAATGTTCAGAATATTCACTGCAGTTTTCCCTCAAATATTGAATAATGCTGGTAAATTACTTTGTTGGATAAAATGAGATTCCGCTTTTAAAGCCCATTTCTCTAGCATAAAGCAAGGCTCTGAGGTAGGAGAAATGAGTGGATTACATTGTCACCTGTGGCCCACTGAAGTCTCTTTTCTAAGAGAAGTTACATAAATCTGCCAGCCTAAGTTTCCCTTACAGGACTTATCGGTATGAAGCAACTGTGTGGCCTCAAAAATGTTTCTTACAATTACCTCCCTGAGAGTCAGCCTTTTTCGCTGCTGATCCAATGTTAATTGCGCTTGACACAGGTGAAATTAGGCAATACAACAAATGCAATCAAGGATGGTCCTCTGGTCCAGGAAGCTCCACCATCAGCAGAATGGTACTCAGGATTTTAGTGCTTTTTATAATACATATATATATATAAAATAAATATATATATATATATTTGGTTGCTGTACCCCAAAGGGATGAGACAAGAGACTGGGGATAAGAGAGGTACCATTGCAATCCATTCTACCCTACTTATGGAGGGTTCAACCTGTACAACTGAAAATCCATCATTTTTATCCCTGTAACAGTGAAAATAGACCTTTTATTTTTGTGTTCTCAAGGACAGTCTGGCTTCAGTTAATATTGGGTTTAAAATATCAAATCTTGGCTTTGGTGCTTTGCTGGAAATCTCTCCAATTTCTTCTATACAATCTTTATTTGAGGATGCCATGTGCTGATACCCTTGGTGTTCCAGGAAACTCTCTTCATCTTAGTTACAGTTAAATCTGGGGACCCAGATCCACCCCACCAGCTCAAGTAGATCATCTCTCCCCCACAGTCAGAGCTAACTTATTATCCCTTGATCATGAGAGCTTCCATCTGTTGATGACTCGTCTCTGATGTTAAGCACTTGTTCCCAGTTTTAAACATGTCATTGACTCTAGCCTAAGACTATCAGCCTTTGGCGGGAGTCTGAGTTATTGGATACTATTCTGGTAACTTGGCAGGTTATAGTCTCTGGAGGCGGGGGAGAGGGAGAGAGTGAGAGGAGAGCTGGGAAAGAGAGAGAAGTTGGGGGGGGGGATAGATATTAAAGGATTTAGGAAGAACAAAGTTGCTAAGAAGTGTAGTAGTAATAAAACTCCCTGGGTTTAGAGTCAGAAAACCTGACCTTGAAATCGTCTTAGTAGATGATACAGAATAAGCTGCTGGCTTCTCTAATTCTCATTTCCCTAATCTTAAAAATGGGCAGAAATAGTGAACCAATTATAACCTTGTCCTGGAGACAAAATGTAATGAGATGTATGAGATTTCTGTAAATGCAAGGTGGTCTTTGATAATAATAATTTGCATGAGCCTTAGTTCAGATAGTTAAAGTTTCAGAAGAGGGAGATAGTAGCCTTTTATATTGTGTAGGTCCTAACCAGAGGTTTTCTTTCTTTCTCATGAGTATGGTGTCCTATTTTTTATTATTTTCCTTGGCAGAGCTGAAGTCTCCCTTCCAACTGTTTCAGACCATAGAGCAACCAGGGCAAGCTCTGAGCATCCCAAAGTGTGAATCAGCCAAGCACTTTCTCTTCTCTCTGCATTTTCAATAGGATTCAGGCAGCTGACCCTCTCAGAACAGGCTCCAGTGATAAAGCTCAATTATGTGAAATATGCACCCTGGGGCACTTGCAGCTGCCAATGGAGGGAATTTGGGAAATTAGACTGGGAAATTAGATTGAAGTGGCAAGGGCTACCGATTAGCATTTTCCAAGCTTCCAGAGACTGATACTACCACTTAAAGGATTAATAGTTAAGTGGGTTGGTTCCCTTTCAAGACTTGTGCTACCATTAAGTTTCAACAATTAAGGACTAGTCCCTTTCATGAAAGTAGCCTTCCACTGGCATGAAGGCATGTAAACAATCTGTAGCCTTGTCCCACTGAGGCAGCCTTGCCAAAATATGACCCTCAACGAAGCAGAGACAGAAACCTATTTATTACACATTGCTTTAAGGTTTGACTGCATGGGCCAAGTATCTACCTTTTGCATGAGGCTAGAATATGCTGCAAAGATGTGCCCTAGTCCAGGATGGCTGAGTCTCAATCCAGTCCTAAGATGCAAATGGAACTTTCTGCCATAGTCACCCTCATGTATTATAAAACCAGCGGATAGTCTCTTTGAGATCTCGAGACACAATTCTCAGATTTCTTCTTCCTGACCACCAGTGAGAATCCTACCCATCAAAAACAATTTCCTTCGACTGGTTTTCTTTTCCCACTTTAACTCTCCCATTCCCATTGTCCTCACCCTTACTCCTAATTGAAATAACATCCCAAGGAAATATCTGATATAAGCCATTTATCCTATACAGTGACTTCCAATTAGGAAGGTAGAATCACTGTGAAAGCATATGAGCTTTATTATGAGCGTCAACTGAAATCAATAGTGATGGTCCAAGGCACTTCATTAAGAGAAATTCTGAATTTATATCTAGACTCAAAGTGGGGGCCAGGGTGAACAATAAAAGGCTGTGAAGGAGGTGCAATGATCATTCATCAAAGACTACTGTTAGTTTAACCATTCTTTATTCTAAAAACAATCTCTACTGTCTTAGATCTTCAAGCCAAACATTAAAGGGATTTGAATAAACTTTTTCTCTGCTTCATGAGTGGGAAAGGGGAGAGCTCTATGTTGATATGGCTACCTTGATGACACAAGACAAGGGACTTTTACATATATTTATGCCAACAGAATTCTGCTTGCAGGGAAGAGACTAACCTTAAGTTATTAAAATTTATTTAGACATAGTATACCTCTTGCTTTCAAAGTAGAGAATTTTATTTCTTCTACTTTTCTTGTCACCCCCTAAAAAAACAAATTCCCCTCTAGTTCCTGGTATGAGGTGTTGCCACTTCAATGTGAATTAGAGTGGGCAATGTGTGATCTTTAGAGTGGGAAACAGGTTTCAACCCGAGCACCTTCACTGATCATTTAAGACTCTCCTGGGCAGTATATTAAGGAGGCTAGGAGACCATTTGTCCTGGCTCAGAGGGGTGGGGGTAAAGGGATCAATCACTCAATGATGAACATCCGCCATCCACATAAGAATGGGGGAGTGGAAACTGGTGTCTTATTTTGTTGATTTGTAGGAACATAGTATTTAGTGAAAAGAATACACAAGACTTACCACTACATCTGGCTTTGTTTCTAACAAATTGTCTGATAGTGATGAAGTGATACAACCATTTAGGCTTTGATCATTAATTACTACAAAGTTATTGATTAATGCATAAAATCATAGGATTTTTAATATTCTTTTAAATTTTATCTTGGCATCATTTCTGGCTTGTAAAAGTTGTAAGAGTTGTACTAAGAATTTTCCTATGTCCTTCATCCAGATTTCCCAGATGTTAACTTGTCCCACTTGTTTTCTCTGTCTTGTGCGCACACACATGTGTGTGTTCCGACTCTAGTTTGCTCTCTCTCTGTGCCTCCCTCCTCCTTTTTCCTCTCTCTCTTCCTTTCTCTCTCTCCCCCCCAACCCCTTTCATGTGTTCATATATCTGTATGTCATTTATCTCTACACATGCTTATACCTGTGTATATTTTTGGAAACATTTAAAAATTAAAAACAGATGGCCATATAATCCAATAGTCTCACTTCTAGATGTATAGCCAAAGGAAATGAACTCTTGATGAAGTATATGCCCTCCCATGATTTTTGCAGCATTTTTCACAATAGCTAACATATGGAAACAACCTAAGTGTCCATTGATGGATGGGTGGATAAAGAAAATATGATATAGCTCTGTCTATCTCTATAATGGAATATTATTTGGTCTTCAAAAGGAACGGAATCCTGCCATTTGCAATGAGATAAATGAACTTGGAGGTTATCATGCTAAGTGAAATGAGCCATGTACAGAAAGACAAATACTGTATGATCTATCTTCTAAGAAAGTCTACCTCATAGAAGCATCTTATTCATCAGTATTTTATATACCAGTTTCAGCATCTATTAATGATTTTTGCCTGAAACAATAATTATAATGATGGTTGCCAGTTGGTAATTTTCTAATTCCTCTAGTCCTTCTGTAGTTACTACTTGAATTTTTATTGTTTATGTATTTAGGTACAAATGGACTCGTGAATTGTTTTATCATATGGATTAAAAAGTCTTTATTTATTTAGATATGCTCAAATGGTCTCAGATTTAACAAGTGGTGCTCCCTGAAGCTGGCATTCTCTGAGCACTTCTTTACTATATAATAATAATAATATTCTAGGAGTATCTTGTTCTGTTCACCCTGTCCCTGAAATCAGCCACTTCTCCAAAGTCTCCTGGATTCTTTAAATAGAAAATGGTATGAGAAATCAAGATCTGGCCACTAGGTGTGCTCATTGTTACTTGAGTATCATTGCTTCTAGGCTTTTTCCATGCATAGTTAGGAACTATATGCACACACAAATATGTATACATAGACACATACACATTTATACACTTATGTCTATAAGTATTTCTCAACATATTTATATTTATTGATATATCTATATACACACAAGCCTTCACAAACACATACATACATATGAACATGCACAAGCAAAATATCTATAACTATTTCTTTATATATATTAAAATCATAAGTTCACACTGATGCCACCAATTCTAATCAAATACTAGAGAGTTTATAATGTCCTTCTCCTTTTCGATATTTATAACTTCTTTTATGACAATGAGTAACTGGACTCCCATTTGCTACAATATAGTTGCTTATTCACTTAGACCCAGAATGCACAGAAAGTTGTTTTCAGAATTGTTAAACAATCATTTCATGGAGAAAAAAAAAAAAAACTAACCGGAGTCCAACATATTTTAGAATTAATTTTGTCTTTAGCCTGAGGCGTATAATCTAAATACTGAAAAAAATGAAAACATATCCAGTTTAGTTGTATTTTCTTCCTCTTTCCAGTGTGGTTACATTATTTCCCCAAATATAGTTTATAAAATGTGTTTCTAGTTGTACTGTGTTTTAATAATGCCCTCATATACTTTTATATAGTTTTTGGTTTTGAGAATTTGAAAATTAACATTGTTGCAAAATTCAGTGTTCAAGATAGTATGCTCCCTTCTAGAAGCATCATTTCCCATCCCATACTTCTTTGCTTTCTATGTTTCTAACCCAGGCCATTTAAGTGACCAATTAATCTATAGTTTATACTTCCTGTGGCTTTGATATGCATAATTAAAATATACAGGCATATTTTCTCATTTTCCCGACTTTCTTACACAGAGTATAGCATACTTTATACAATCATTTGTATTTCAACTTTTTCACTTAATTGTATATCCTGAAAATTACTTCATATCATAGAGATCTTTCACATCCCGATTCTTTTATTCTGGATAATTTTGCTCTATTATATGACTATACTGCCATTTGCTGAATCTCTTTTCTATGTACTAAGATACAGGTTGTTGCTAGCGTTTTGCATTTTGTAACAATGGTGCGATGAATACCTCCTTACATACGAATCCTACTATTTTTGGAGAAATGTCTTCAGGGTAAATTCCTAGAAATTGGATTGTTAGGCTATACTGTGAACACACATATTTAGTTGACGATGAAAACTTCTCAGTAAGTTTATTACCAAAGTTTATTTCAAATAGCATCACATGAGTATTAGAGTGACTATTCCTCTGCATCTTTACCAACATAGTATATGGCTATATTTTTTTATTCTTGCTAATCTCATACATGAGAAATGGTAACCAAAGATAATTTTACTGTTTTGTTATTATGAGAGAGATTAAATATATTTTCATATCTTTATACCTTTCCTGTGAATTATCTGTTAATGTCCATTGCCTCTTTCTATATCATGTTTTTGGCAATTTTTCACTTATACTCAGAGTTCTTTACATTTCAGAATATTAATTTTCAATTTATGATATATATTGTGAATAAGTTGTAATTTTTCAGCTGCGTTTTGAATTTGGCTACAGGAAAATTTTTTCCATGCAATTATTATTTTGCTGTCAAATGTATTAATATTCTATTCTAGCACATCTAGACATGAAGACTTTAAATAGTATGACTCACCCCAATAAATAAATGAGAAAATTGAGGCTCAAAGTCAATATATATGTGTATGTACATATATATTCACATATACACAAATTATATTTATTAGATGAACTAAATAATTTGTATATTCTAACTTATATATACTAGATAAACTTAGCCATATTCATATTTAAACTTATTAAACTAGTTGTTTCTGAGGATACAATGGTGAGGATAATCAGATAGTCTAGTGAACTTGTGCTCTGGGAAATATATTTTTAAAGAGGGCTACAAATACTAAAAAAATATAGAAAAATATAGATTATAGCTGTTTATCATTTAATTTTGGTATTATTAGAGTCTATAATAGAAATGATTGACCTGTTAGCAAAATTATTGTGCCTATTTCTAAAGAAGTAAGAAATGAGCTATGACTTAAAGTACGTGTTAAATAGGAGGTGCCTGAGGGGGAGTAGAATTGTGGACCAGAAAGAAGACACTGTGTCTGCAGGGAAGATAGTGATTGAGAGAAGCGAAAAGCAGAGGGATAGTCGTCACAACATGAGGGGCAGAATGGGGTAGGGGCGTCTGATGGGCCTGTGGGAAGATGGAATGGCTAATTGATATATTTCTTGAAGCTAAAAATTTTAAATCCTTTCAGGTGAGGAAAGGGAGATGACATCTTATTTTGCTTTTTAGGCATCCAGATTATTGGTATAAAGAATTACTAGGATGAGTAACTCCTTTGGCATTCCCATTGTGGCTCAGCAGTAGCAAATCTGACTAGTATCCATGAGGATGCGGGTTTGATCTCTGGCTTTGCTCGGTGAGTTAAGGATCTGGCATTGCCATGAGCTGTGGTACAGGTCACAGATGCAGCTCGGATCTGGCATTGCTGTGGCTGTGGTCAGCAGCTGGCAGTTCTGATTTGACCCTAGCCTGGGAACTTCCATATGCCACATGTGTGGCCCTAAAAAGCAAAAAAAAAAAAAAAATTGCTATGATGGCTATGATGGGGTAGTTTTGAATTGAGGAGGCCAAAATTAGAAGCTCTTGCCCCAGGCCAAGCTTTTACTGGCTTGTTAACGATAGAGATCCTTTAATTCATATAGAGTTCTTGCTATATGTCAGGCTCTAAATTTGGGGCTGGAAATAGAAAGACATAGGTAGCTATAAACAATATTTTAGAGCTAAAATATACAACACATCTTCACAGATTGGATGTGAAATGTAAGGAGGCTATCTTAAGGATAATATTCAAGTTTCTGGCTTATGAAAAACAAAATGTATAGTGGTTTTGAAGGAGGCCTATATTGGGAAAGGAAATTCAGGTCTTTATATGGGGGAGCGCATTTTGAGAATTTGCAAAGATATGGAGACAACTCTGGGGAGTTGTTAAAGATATACCTGGTCAAGTGAACCCAGAGCAGAAGGAAATGTGTGCGTCAGAGATTCAGGCCAGCTGTGAGTCACCTGTAAATGTAAATAGATGGCATTTAATGGTGTTGACATAGGTGAGACCCTCCAGGGAGAGTGAATAGAAGGCAGAAGAGAACAGAGCCTGTACTGAGCCTTGAGGGGCAGCAGTCTATAATGATGTAATGACTGTGGGTGGAGGGGAAAAACTTGGCAAGAGCTATAAGAGGGAATAGCATTGAGCCATGGAAACTAATTGGCTGCAATTTTGAAAGAAATAGGGATGTATTGATAGTGTCAAATACTTGTAATAAATAAACTAGAAGAGAACCAAAACCATTCACTTGATTTAGAGACACGGAGCCCACTCTTGACTTCAGTGAAAGCTGGGAAGTTCTGGATAGATAAAGCGAAGGAGAATGGGGAAGTTTGGCTATAAGGAGGAAAAAGGAAGATTAGAAGCTAGGTAACTTTTTCAGTGAAAATGTGAGTTTTTTCTGGGTCTGAGATTCTAAATTTTTTCTCTCCCTTTGTTCTGTGCTTTATCAAATCACCCAGATGTGGATCTTAGGTTTTCATAGGGGGTACCTCCAGAAATCAGTGAAGAGAGCACATCCAGGCTCTGAAATACACATGAAGATCCCACACTAAACAAATCATCTTGGGGATTCAACGCCCAGGTTGCTGTTGGAAGGGTTCCCAGGATGAGAAGATAACATTTAACAACCAACATAAGGGTTTTATCTTTATTAACCAAAGTGCAGCTCTGGGGAACTTCTCAATATGAATAAATGATGTCTTTGCTAATGCAGCCTGCATTCAAAAGTAACACTTTTACTGCTTTACATGGCAAGCAATAGTGACAGTTCTGTTTTCCTAAATAATCTGTCTCATTAACTGAAGCTGTCTTTTCTTAGCATCAGCTCCCTTAATGCTGCCACTTAGATAAACACAAACTGCTTGAAATAAATAGATATTCTTTATAATCCCCAAACTCTCCATCTCTGTGACTCCTTTTGTTTTTATCGAGTGAGTTTTATTGTTGCAAAGAGGTTGCAAACTGAGACTTGTCACTTTCCAGTGGCAGTAGTTTAGCATCTAACAAGCAAAACCCATAAGCACTGGAGAAGCACAGCAGCTCAGGAGCTGATGCTGGGGCACTAATGGGGTTGATTTTTAAAGGGAGTGGATGTGACTCAAAAATGGAAATCAGGCTGAGACAGCATTCTCCAGAATGTATCTGAGAAGGAACAAAGAGAATATGAATTCTGATATTTGGGAGATGTTTAACCAACTAAAAAGGGCAGTTGATGTCCTGGTAGTCATACTAATAAAATAGTCATCATGGTATTGACAATAGCCTTCATTTATTAAGTGCCATAAACTAAGGGGTCATACACTGTACCACAGGCTTTGCAAACTCAACTTGTTTCATCACTACCTTTTGAATTGTGCAAATGTCTTAACTTCTTGAAACTCCAATTATAAATCTGAAAAACTGAAGTAAACATAATGACTGAAGTCACAAAGTAAGCTTCAAATCATGGAGATAGATTTTAAATTTGGGTTCATTGTTCAAACTCTTTAACCATCACGTCCATCAAAAACTTGTAATAAGGATCCTTCCACACATGCTACAAATCAACTGTGTCATTCAATAACGGAGAGGCTAAGTGAATGATTTACATATGAGTTGCCCCATAGGTAAAATAAGGAAATTGAAAAAGATGCATTATCTGGTCTTACTTGGAGTCAACCATTTATCCTTTCTACTGCTAGAAATTTCTGTAGGAAGGTTGCTTCATAAATCCTTACTATTGCCACTAGGGAAAACAAAATTTAAATAGTCCTTCACAGCCAAGGATTGTTACTGAAGCAAACTTTATAGTAAAGCCAATCTACTGACATCGGATTGTGGTGAAGGAAAGTGCAGCATTTATTGTAAGGTCCCAGACAAGGAGTCCAGGGCAGTGAGGACTCAAAGCACCCAAACTCTCTATATATGTATAGAATCGTTTTTGCTTCCTGGTCTCCTAATTTTAAATGCATTTTCAGTGCTCTGCATTTGTCCTCTCCTCTTCTCATGCTTGCTCGTTTTGATAGCATACTTGTGAATGGGTGATTTTCTACTTTTATATTCTATTTGCCTTTAGCAGTGAGCTTTCTCATTTGTAATTTTTATAAGTCCAAAAACAGACAGCAATCAGAGTCCAATGTTAGAAATGCATATTTAAATTACAAATTTTTAAGAGAATGATTACCATGAAAGTTAGGAGGGATGATGTATCATGAGATATAATAGGGAATATAATATGTAATAGTGATTGGGAGGGGTTCAAGAGGGATTTCTGACAGCTAGGGATTTTTTTTAAAATTACTTCCTTTGGGTTATGGTAACATGGTATTATATACATTATTCTGTTTATTAGTCATATTTCAAATTAAAAGGTATTTAAAAAGTAAACAAACAAAAAAACAAAAAAACAAACAAAAAAAAAACACTTCCCAATGGATTTCAGGAAGTTTTTGGTTTTTCTTTTGTATTTTTGGTTTATGTCTTCTTACAGCCACACCCATGGCATAAGGAAGTTCCCAGAGTAGGGATTGAATTGGAGCTATAGCCACTGGCCTACGCCACAGCCATAGCAATGCCAGATCCAAGCCATGTCTGCAACCTACACCACAGTGCATGGCAAGCCGGATCCTTAACCCACTGAGCAAGGCTAAGGATCGAACCTGCATCTTCATGGATACTAGTCAGATTTGTTACCGCTAAGCGGAAACTCCAGGAAGATATTTTTAAAGGAAAGGTGAGGGAAGGACATCCCAGGCTATGTGATAAGTTTGAGCACAATTTTCTGAGTGGCTGATGGGAAGTAACAGGGTGGTGTCACAGGAGTTCCTTAGGCACCACATCTAGTAATTAATTTCTTCCATTGGTGGGATTTTAACATCTGCAAAACAACTCTGGAAATGTGCATCAGGTACTATTGTCTAGGTACTTCAGAGAGGAGCTACAACAGAGGACCTGGGGGAAGGAGTCTGTCCTGAAGAAGGTTCCATAGTGTCGTGCTTAGTTATAGGACCAGGGTGCATAAGGATTAAATAGGTGAATGAATGAATGAATGATCAAAAGTCTATGTATTGGCACTGCTTTAAGGACTGTGAGGTATAAAGCTCTGTGAGGCTCAGAGTGAGCACCAACTTTTTTACGTCCCTGGCCTGAGGTGTTTTCTAAGTAAAAATTCTTAAGCTGGGTGGGATACTCAGATGACATCGAAAGGATCTGTGCCTAATTCTTAATGCAACTAATCTTTTTTTATTTTTATTTTTTGCTATTTCAGTTTCCCAGTATGCAGTGTCCCTGGAATACACATTGTACTTTCCTATAAATATGATTGTTACTGGTAAGATACTATTATGTGACTATCCATAAATGCAAAGGCCTACATTTATTTTAATACCAGGATCTCTGGGACCAGACTGTGTTTGAGCATAAAACACAACTTTATAATGCATATCTTATTTATTGGGAAACTTTTTAGTCAAATGAATTTTCTCTGATGTCATTATGAATATACTGGATTTTTTCTTAGTATTTATTTGGTTTATTTTTCTCCTATTTTCATTAAGTGTATTTCTTATTATTAGTGTATGAAATGATTGTTTAAAAATCCGGAACACGCATTTTTGTTTGTTTGTTTTATTTATTTATTTATTTATTTATTTTTGTCTTCTGTCCTTCTTAGGGCCGCACCCACGACATATGGAGGTTCCCACGCTAGGAGTCTAATCGGAGCTGTAGCTGCCGGCTTACACCAGAGCCATAGCAACGCCAGATCCGAGCCATGTCTGCAACCTACACCACAGCTCACAGCAACCCCAGATCCTTAACCCACTGAGTGAGGCAGGGATCGAACCTGCAACCTCACGGTTCCTAGTTGGATTTGTTTCTGCTGCTCCACGACAGGAACTCCCAACACATTTTTTAAACATGAAAGTGTAATCAATTTAAATTTACTAGTTTACCATTGAATTTACATTTCTACTTCAATGGTTTGTTTTATGATTCATCTCTCTTTTTCCCCTCTTTCCCTTCCTCCTACATTCTATTGTCTTTACCTTCTTCTTTTCTTGCTGAATTACAGTGTTAAAGATTTTTTCAGTTTTTTTCAAATACATTATTTTTTCTATAGACATTTGTCATTTTTCTTCTTTGACAATTTTCATAGTTATTTTGTAGTCTTTTTTATATTGTTTCCTTTTGATTTATTTTAAAAGATGATTGATTACATCCTATACACTCAATTTAATACTTATATTTCAATCTTATCTCATTTTTATCATATTTTTATTTTATAAAATAACAATAATGTTATGGCAGCAACTCATGCATCCATTGATGAAGGATGGATAAACAAAATTTAGTACATACACACAATGGAATATTATTTGGTTTTAAATAGGAAGGAAAGTCTGATATATGCTCCAACATGAATGAAACTTGAGGATATTTTGCTAAGTAAAATAAGCCAGTCACAAAAGGATTAATATTGTATGATTCCACCCACATGAGGTACTTAGAGCAGTCAAAATCGTACAAACAGAAAGTACAATAGCAGTTGCCAGGGGCTGATGGCAAGAGAAGGTTGAAGATTATTGTGTAATTAGTATAAAGTTGAAGTTTCACCAGAAGAAGAGAGTTCTAGAGATGGACAATGGTATTGTTAGCACATTTCATGTGCATTTAATATCACTGAACTATACACTTAAAAATGTTAACATGGTAAATTATATGTTTGTGCATTTTACCCAGTAGAAAATTTGGGGAAAAAATATAACCCTGGGGTTTTGTTTTCCTGTGGTTGGTCTAAGCATTCATGAATTTCTATTGTTTTAAAATTTCATCTGCCAGGAATCTAAGAATTCGTTGGTCCTAGATGAATTTTGTGTTAACATCTCAAACAGAAATTTTGAACTCATGCAGCTGTTGCAAATGTGGAACGAGTCGTCTGTGGTCCAGGCCTAGGTAGTGATTTCTCAAAATTTTCTATTTTTTTTTTTCCCTAAAGCTCCTCATGTCCAAACATACCATCACAAGTACTGGTTATTTCAGCAGCTAGTAACACTGGGATTATCTCATCAATTTAGCAAAGAGAGATGAACGTCAGAAGTAAATTAACCAAGACTATGCAAGTCTAAAAACAGAACTGAAAGTCTATTTTGTATTTATGGTTTTCATGTTTGTCATGAAAACATGCATATCTATGTGTGAACTCATGGCATAAGTTAAAGCTATACACTTAGCATGTGGTAAAAAAGGAAATATAAAAGTATTAATTAGCTGAAATTTTATTTAAAATGTATGTTTTATACTTGCTGATCTAATAATTCTATAATTATAGCCTATAAATTTATCCTTATAATTGAAGTGTGTAAAGAAATATTTATATATATTTATGTATTTGTGTATATACATAAACATATATACAACAAATAAATGTATAACAACAGCATTGTTAATTGTATTGGAAAATCCTCAACAACATGCTGTCCAATGATAAGTAACTGGTTAAATAAATTATGACATCGATACAGTGGGAAATGAAACAACTCATGCAACTCAACAACAAAAAAAAACAAAACAACCCAATTGAAAAATGGGCAGAAGACCTAAATGACATTTCTCCAAAGAAGACATACGGATGGCCAACAGGCATATGAAAAAATGTTCGACATCACTAATTATTAGAGAAATGCAAGTAAAAATTGCAGTGAGGTACCACTACCACCACACCAGTCAGAATAGCCATCATTAACAAGTCAACAAATAATGAATGCTGGAGATGGTATGGAGAAAAGGATATCCTCCTTCACTGTTGGTGGGAATGTAAATTGGTACAACAGCTACAGAAAACAGTATGGATGTACCTCAGAAAACTAAACATAGAACTACCGTATGATCCAGCAATCCCACTCCTGGGCATATATCCGGACAAAACTTTAATTGAAAAAGATACATGTGTGTTCATTGCAGCTCTATTTACAATAGCCAAGGCATGGAAACAACATAAATGTCCCTTGACAGATGAATGGAATAAGATGTGATACATATATACAGTGGAATATTACTCGGCCATAATAAAACAAACTAATGCTATTTGCAGCAACATGGATGGAAGTAGAGATTTTCATACTAAGTGAAGTAAACCAGAAAGAAAAAGACAAATTATGACATCAGTACAATGGAAAATGATAGAGTTGATAATGATGTCATATAAATATATTTATAGATGTAAAAATATGTTCACATTTAGTTGTATTAAAAAGTTATATTAAGTCCATTTTAAAAACTATAGAGGTAGAAAAGTATGTAAAGGGATTATTTTTAGATGGTAGGTTTAAGAATAATTTCTTTTCTTTATGCTTATCTCAAGTATTTTTAAATTTTCATTCAATGCATACATAATTTTATGCAAAGTGCATATCAATGAAGATTTTGAGCATTTAAAATACTTTTCTTTAGTTACGTTTTACTGGAATTATTGCCTGCAATTGACTAATAAATATGAAACCTCATATTTTGCAATTTTTGTTATTCCAAGTGAGAACCAATTAGGTGAGTTAATATGTAGCTTTTAGAATTAAAATGTGATCATCTGAATAACTGGATTTTCATGCTTCCTTCTGGGGTCACGTTACCCACCCATGGGCTGTGCAGAATTTGAGAGAACGCAATGCATTCTCCTGGATGGGAGCCACGGTAGAAATGTCATATTCATTTTCATCCTGAGTCATTCTGCACCCACTCATACCTCTTTCCTGATACAGAGGAAGGTTTCTTCTATGACATTCTGACTTTGCAGTGTATTCTCCTTTAAGTCTATTCTTCTGTCAAACAGGACCTATCACATGGAAGAAATATGACTCTCTGAATATTTTATCTCCCAGAGAAAATTTCCTTGCCAGAATGGAGATAGTATGGCCTCAGGGCCCCATAGATAACTCTGTTTCATTTTGTGTCACTATGAATAAAGACCTAAGTTGGAGTCATAGCTCTGCTTATACTAACTGACTTAGGAATGCTAACTGCTAACTGCTAAATAGGTAATAGAAACCGTGCAGCATGACCACAGGTTAATTCATTCTTAGAAAAATACTGCATTTAATCAAAGTGTACTAGTTGGTATTGCATTGTGTTGAATTAAACTGATCTGAAAATGTTCAATGCCAGGAATGCCAGTGGATTCACCTTAAAATGAATTATTCTATAATGACGAAAAAGCTGGGAACTTAAACAGACTTTCTTCTTATTCCCAATCTCCCTTTGTTACTTCTTGTTTTATCATTTTTCTCACATTCAAATTAGACAAAATCTGTGTTAGGACATTTACTTCTCCTATTTCTTCACTTTTATTTACACCATTTATTCTATTTTGAATGCCTTCTCTTTGTATATTGCTTATGTAGACCCTATCCTATTAAATATTGCCTCCTAGAAAATTTTACCTTGCCTCCAATAATTGAGCAAGAATCCTTTCTTTTCAGATGAGTAGTGTGTTTTACATGTATATCCAATGTAAGATGAGACCTAATAGATGCTAGTTGCATTTAGTGAATCAAAGAATAAATTGCATTATATAGTACATAAGATACATCTATATATCTACATATCTACATATAGATATATAGATGTAGATCACATTTTATGTTTTATGATTATTAGGGCACACGTTTTCTTCCTGTTTTGATGCTAGGTCATTTTTTTTTTCCTTTTTTAGGGCCTCACCTATGGCACATGAAAGTTCCCAGGATAGGGGTTGAACTGGAGCTACAGCTGCTGGCCTGTGCCACAGCCACTGCAACCCATGATCTGAGCCGTGTCTGCAACCTACCCCACAGCTCACAGCAATGCCAGATCATTTAACCCACTGAGCAAGGCCAGGGATCGAACCTGCATTCTCGTGGATACTAGTCGGATTAAATAGTTCTGCTGCACCACAGCGGGAACTCTGATGCTAAGTCATTTTAAGCAAGGAATTATGTCATTGACATTTCTGTACTTCCCTCTTTTATTCTCAAGTGATAGTCGCAGTTCTTCACACAGATTAGGAATTCAATACAAATTAATTAAATACAAGATTTTTATATATTAATAAATAAACATTGCCATCATGCATGTTTTACACCACTCATATTTCAGTATTCTCATGTTGCCATGTATTATTTGTAAGTCTTTTCCATTTTATTGAGTAGTGAATCAGTGGAAGAAAGAACTTATATCTTGTGCATATTTACACATACTTTACTTTTTTCCCACTTTCTGTTTCTGAAGCTGAAGAACTCACATCATCCCCTCGTATATTTGTTGAATAAATGTTCACTCAAATAGACAAGAGATACATTCACATCCTTCATGTCATTCCTTTATTCACTCATTTATTCTTGTTATTTGAAGCACCTTCTATGCCAGACATTAACTTATTTGCCACATATTCCAAGCACTCAGCACAGCCTGCTCAGAATCAACTCTTTGTGTGTGTGTCTGTACACTCACAGAAGAGCTCATTGTTTTGGAGGGGGTAGAGGAAGCAGTCGTCATGCTTATATTTAAGAGAAAAGAGTGCTCGTAGTCAGCCTGCCCACCATGATGATAATAATCATCAAATATGCACAGAGGGCATGACAGGAAATTGTATTTATAGCAGGATGAGCTAGGCTGCTCTAAACATAGACCCATACTTTTAATTCTGAGGATACATCCAGAGGAAGGATTGAGGGATCAACCCAAAGGTCTTGAAAAAACTAGAGAACTAGAGGACCATGGTCCAGGCAAGATGTCTATTGGGGAAGTTCTGGCGGCAAAGAGGAATTCCAGGACTGGCACTACTCAGAAGTGAAGGAGTCAGGCATTTGGCAAATGGAAAACATCCTGGCACATGGCCTTGATTAATGCTTTCATTTTGGGAGCTGGACCAGAAATTACAGCAAATCACACGCAAAGAATATGAAGGAAATCATGAAGCTATCATGGCATAAAAAAATTAACAATCAGTGATAAAATAAAGAAGAAAAAGTTGGCTCTTTGATAACAATAATGTAACATGCCACAAAAGCACTTATACAAAAGACATAGGAAAATTGGTATCAGTGTGAAGATTAAAAACAGTAGATCATTTATATTTATACAAATATTAAAAATAAGAGTAATGTAAGCACACATCATTATCAGTGGTGAAATGTTAAGTAACTTCCCACAAAGAAATGGAAAAATAAAAACATATCATCTATAGTCACTTTCATTTAAAATCATGCTGGAGATTTTAACTATTTCAAGAAGGTATCCAAAAATAAGGAAGCCTACACTGGAAAAGTTTTTTTTAAAGAAACACTTTATCAGTTTTATCTAGTGGTGGTTATGCCCTTGGAATATATAAAAGAAATCTATATAAAATGATTCAATTTATAAATAAATTTAGCAAGGCACTTAGTCTAGATGTATTAGTCAATTTTATTTCCATATCAGCAATAAAAAGAATAAATTTAAAAAATTAATCCAATTTTAACTGGTAACAAATGACATCAACAACTTGGTGGTAAGTCTTTTAAAAAAGCTCAAAACTCGGAGTTCCCGTCGTGGTGCTGTGGTTAACGAATCCGACTAGGAACCATGAGGTTGCGGGTTGGGTCCCTGCCCTTCCTCAGTGGGTTCACCATCCGGCGTTGCCCTGAGCTGTGGTGGAGGTTGCAGATGCGGCTCGGACCCCGCACTGCTGTGGATCTGGCGTAGACTGGCGGCTACAGCTCCAATTGGACCCCTAGCCTGGGAACCTACATATGCCGCGGGAGCGGCCCAAAGAAATAGCAAAAAGACAAAAAAAAAAGCTCAAAACTCTATGCAGAAACCCACAAAGGTCATTGTTATAATTTTTTAAGCTGTATAATTGTACGTTTATTTTTACATGAATTGAAAAAATTGATAATGTGAAAAATTCAATTTTTCTCAAAATTTTCTGTAAATTCAATTCAATCATTATTTCCTAATTCAAACTGAAAGGGGAAAAAAAAGCCAGGATAGACTTTAAGAAGAATAAGCCTGGATAAAGTACACTACCAGATCAAAATAGTTGGTAATAAGCTACAATAATAGAAAGAGTGTGATATTGGCACAGATGTTGACAATTCAACCACTGTAACACTGGAGAAAAATTATTAACAAACCCACAATGAACATGATTTTTATTATGTAATAGATAATACTGCAGTGTAAATAGAAAAGGATAAATATTTCAATAAACGATGGTATTCAAAGAGATATCCATATTAAAAATATACATATAGAACTCTGCCATCCAGAAATTTAAAAAATCCGTCCCAGATATGTTGTAAATTTAAATTTCAAATAAAAAATAATCATTTTTAAAACATAGACTATCTTTGTGGTCTTGAAATTGGCAAATTCTTTTTCAAAAAGAAAAATAAACTATTGCAAAACTGAAATACAATAAAATTTAAAATATTTTAACTGAAAGACATTTTACGAGTGAAGGAGACTCTTTGATAAGTGTTTTCAGGTCATCTTTTCCATATCCATATCTATAGATCTATCTGTTTATTGATAGACATACAGATATGGATATAGTTATATAGAGAGATAAATATAACCTTGACCATTCTTTTCACCATGCATTAAAAAAATTAATTTTGGGAATTCCCACT
Organism: Phacochoerus africanus; assembly: GCF_016906955.1. Taxonomy (NCBI): domain Eukaryota; kingdom Metazoa; phylum Chordata; class Mammalia; order Artiodactyla; family Suidae; genus Phacochoerus; species Phacochoerus africanus. The sequence continues at coordinate 118,602,337 of NC_062558.1, read as the reverse complement.
GTGGCTTAGTGGTAATGAACCTGACTAGTAGCCATGAGGATGAGGGTTCTATCCCCGGCCCCACTCAGTGGGTTAAGGATCCAGCATTGCCATGAGCTGTGGTATAGGCTGCAAACATGGCTCAGATCCCACATTGCTGTGGCTGTGTTGTAGGCCAGCAACTGCAGCTTCAATTTGATCCTTAGCCTGGGAACTTCCATATGCCTAAAAAGACAAAAAAATAATAATTTTAAATCGATCACAAATTAAATATTTTAAAATGTATGTTTTCTAAAAAATACATATGATCTTGAGGAAAGCAAAGTTTCTCTAAATATGAAACAGAAAAACAAACCGCAAAATAAAATGCTAATAATATAGACATTGTAATTAAGAACTTGTATTCTTTTAACAGTGTTATTAAGAAAATGAAAAAGAAAACCACAGACAGGGAGAAAAAAATGCAGTACATTTATTTAATAAATGATTCATTATCAGAATACACAAATATCTCCTTCAAACTAATGATTGAGAGGCTAATACCCAAAAGAAAATGGATAAAATAATTGAAGCACCTCTTCACAGAATGATATTGCATATAACAACGTAAAATGATGTTCAAATTCATAAGTCATTGTGACATGTAAATTAAAACCTTCATGAAATACCTGTACACATACTAAACAAAGTTACTAAAATGATAAAGACAGAGGATATTACATATAGGTGATGGTGAAGACCTGGAAACTCACCACTGGTGTGAGTGTAAATCTGTTAAAACACCATTTAATGTACTTTGCATCAACCAAAACTAAATATATGCATGTTTTACAATGCAATGATCCTATTCATAGGTATCTACCTAAGAGAAATTCTGAGCCTCCAAAATGTCTGCACAAGAATTTCCAATAACAGTTAAATAAATTGTGGTATATTCTTACATTGAGATGCTGAACATCCATGAGAATGAGTGAACTATAACTGCACACAGCAATAGGGTTGAATCTCACAGTCAATACCTGGCAAAAGAAGCCAGAGTACATGCTGTATGTACTATATATAGTCAAACTATAGTCAAAGAAAATAAGACTTTAATTACTATGAAAACTACAGTCAAATAAAATAAGACTTTCATTACTATGAAAATCTTGTAAATTTGATTTTGGCACTGGATTCCTGGGTTTACTTGGTGCAAATTCATTTTTCTCTACATTGTGATTTTCCTCTCCTTGTGTGTGAATATAAAAACTAATTTCAAAAAGTGCATGCATGCAACACCAAGTGTTTAGAATATAGCTCCCAGTCGCACAAGGACCCATTAAAGGATCTAGGATGTAATCTGCTGATTGTAATTTTATTAGCTTGCTAGGGTTGTCATAGTAAAATACCACAGACTGGGTGCTGCTGGAAATTGACTTTCTCACTTGTAGAGGCTGGAAGTCCCAAGTCAAGGTACATCAGGATGGGCCTCTCGGGAGAGTTTTTTCCCTGGCTTGCAGGTGGTTACCATCTCCCTGTGTGTTCACATGGTCTCCACTTTGAGTGCTTGTGGAGAGAGTGAGAGAGACAGTTTCCTGATATCTCTGCTTCCCTACTCTTATGACCTTTTTTTATCCTAACTGCCACCTACAGGGCCTCCAAATACAGTCATGTTGGGGGTTAGGACTTCAACATGTGGATGTGCAGAAGATACAATTCAGTCCATGACAATTGGTCTTTCCTCTGTGTGCACCCCTGGTGTCTCTGTGTGTCCATAATTCCTCTTCTTGTAAGGACACCAGTTAGATTGGATTAGGGTCTACCTAACAACCTGGTTTTCATTTAATCACCCTTTTAAAGACTCTACCTCCAGATATATTCACACTCTGAGGTACTGGGTGTTAAGATTTAAATATGAATCTGGGACAACGCAATTCAGCCTACAGCAGAGATATAATGTGGTAGGGACAAGATAGGAAATTAGAGATATATATAGTATACATACATACATATACATATACATGTATATCACACACACATATATATACAGGAATGTGACATAGTATTATATATAGAATGTTTGGCCAATGGGGACCTGCTGTATAGCACAGGGAGCTCTACTCAATAATACTCTGTAATAATCTATATGGGGAAAGAATCTGAAAAAGCATGGGTATGTGTTTATGTATAATTTAATCACTCTTCTGTATGGCAGAAATTATCATAACATGATAAATCACCTTTACTTCAATAAAACTTTTAAAAAATGAAAAAAAAAGAATGTAACAAACTACATGATGCCCTCCCAAAAAGCTTATTTTTTTTTTCTTGTTTTGTATCTGGGCACCCATCCGCGTAAAATAAAGATTGCATTTTTCAATCACCCTTTGTAGCTAATTGTACCACATGCAATACCTTTGACAATGGTATGTTTTTGGTGATGATAGGTAATATATTTGGGTTGTAACCTTAAATGAGTAAGACCTCCTCTCCGCCAATTTCCTAGTTGCCACTGGACGAGATGTGGGTGTGGCTGTGTGCTCTCTTGGACCATACAGATGTAGGTAAAAGATGAGTATTGGAAGAAAATAGTATAGTCAATACCTGGGTCCCTGACACTGTAGAACTCCAGATTCCAATTCTGAACTGCTTAAGCCCAAAATGTTGCATGAAAGAGAAATGCATTTTTATGTGGAAAATAATGATATATCTTTTAAAAACCATTTTATGTAAGCCAGATCTATTCATCTATTTCACAACCAGAAGAGAAAAAAAAAAAAAATCTAGCCTATTCCTAGCAGGTCATGGGCAGTTCCTGCTTCAGAGCTGATCCCTGCCAGTGGAATAATTGAATAAAGATAGCCTCGCAAGAGAGTTGAGGGGAACAGAAATGAAGGCTATGGGGTGAATGTTCCTACAAGAGCGAAAAGCCTGATGCAAACCGAGGATGTGCAGGTTATTACTCAGGGTACCAAAAGTGGCTCAGCTCGCAGAAGTGTACGTATGAGTAGAGAAGGATGAAGAAAGAACAGTAAAGCAGAATCCAGCTATGAAAACCGAGGACTATAGGTGGCATTAGGGCACTTGGCCTTTATGAGGAAGAATGTGATGAACACCACTTTTGCCCCAAGTCAACGTTGATGGCTGATCTTTAAAATAGTAATTACTTTATGAGGTGGTCAAGAAATCATTAGGCCACAACCCACTCCTCCTGAACTTATTTGAGTCCAGTTTAGATTGGAGAAAATACACTTTTTATGGTTTAAATTTCAGGTGTGATGCATTTTAAAAATTCTCCATAAGGTCCTACTTATAGCACAGGGAACTATATCCAATCTCCTGGAATAGACCATCATGGAAAATAATATTTAAAAAGAAAAAAGTCTCAAGGGGGACATTTATCAGTCCCCCTTACATATATATGTCTGAGTCACTTTGCTATACAGCAGAAATTGGCACAGTATTGTAAATCAACTATATTTTATTTAAAAAGCAATAAATTCCACTTTAAAAAAGTTACCTAGAAAGATTTTCCAGAAGAAGTAAAATCTGATTAGGAACTTCTTACATATATTGCCTATATTTTAACACCAACATTTCAGTTGAATATGTTCAGATTTAGAACATGTTTCCATTGCCAACAGGACTGCGGTTCGGGACATCTAGCCCAGGACCAGCCTGGAGTTATTCTGCCCACATCTCATCAAGTGGAAAAATGTGGAAGCTCAGCCTAAGGGCAGGGCTAACTCCTGGGAGTACCACGTGAGAGCAACAAGGAGGGTCCAGGCCCAGAAAATGTGTAAGTATCCAAAAGCTGGTTTGTCATTTTCTCTCTCCATGTATTTTTCTTTTATTCCTTTTCCCCTCTATGTTGTTTTCTTATTCACCTTCTTCTACTTTACTTTCTCTACTGTTTCAGATTAGATCATAGATTTATAGTTCTCTATTTCCTTAAGCTGCTCCTTCAAATAATTCTATCAACTGAAGCTTGTGGACTGCAGATTTCCTGACTGACTCCAGCCTTTGGGTGTCTCTGTGCTTGTCTCTGCTAAGAGTGCCTACAACCCTTGTTCCTTTTTTTGGTGACCCCCTGATTCCATGGGTTAGCTGATCTTTCTACCATAAATCCTTTCCTCATTTCTCCAGCTGGTATAGACTCTTCCCTCTTCTGAGAATCTATCCTACCCACTTGCCACTTAATGCACAAATGATATATGCACCTCAAAACATACATTCATGGAGACATATGTGCCCATAAAATAGTAGGTACTCATATGCTTGCTTATCAATTCAATGATTGCTGGTAAGAAAGAGAAATTGGTAAAACAAAGACATGTGCTTAACATAGGCTTGTTACTTAATCCACCTCATTTCTTTCAATAATCTTTTCTCTGCACATTTTCTGTTATGACTTGTCTTTTATTGTTCCTTAGCTCTATGTTTTATCTTCCTACTTATTTTATTATCTGACTTACCTTATCCTTTGACAGGAAGTCACATGCTTTTTATCTTATTCCTTCTTTAAAAGATTTCCAAGACTGTGCTCACCTCTCTTTCTCTCTCTCCCTCTCTCTCCCTCTCTTTCTCCTCTCCTTTCTCACCCTCTTCCTTTTGTTCACCCACCCACCCACAGTAAGTAATTCAAGTTTTATTTAGAATGAATAAAAATAAAATTGCTTCAGGGCTCAGGCCATGTAGGCCAAGTTTTGCCTGGAGACAATATTTACAGCTGAGTGGTAAATTGGGGTTGTTATCAAGGGGTTGACAGCCTGTTAACTAAAGCAAGCCTGGAAATATTGTCATAAGAATTGCTAAATATGGGAGAGTAAACACTTAATGGCTCCTGCAGTAAAAACAAATTGGTAAGCAACAACCAGCACTATAAGGGAATTACTGTGGTCAGTTTGGTGAGAGAGTTTTGATAAGGGTTGGCCTATCTGAACAGACTCTCACCTGAAATAAAAACATGACCTCCAGGATAAGACAAGTATTGGTTGGGAGTCTGGGCTGACAGATCACGACATGGGGACCTAAGAGCTAGACAAGTAGTAGACAAGGAGTAATATACTTCCCTGGACAATAAATAGTTGAGGGAATCTTTCTAAAGTTATCAGACTTTCCCATCTCAAAGTACTGGCTCTATAATAAAGGCTGGTACGCAGACACAAAGAACAAGGCAACAAGCTAATGTTTCAGATTAGATCATAGATTTATTTTTAGGACCTCAGAAGAAATTAACTTATTAGATTCAATGAATGAAATCCAAATTCCTTCTGTGCTCAGAGATGAATGACATTTATCAGTCCTCCTTACAGTTAGGTTTAGCTGTGTTCGTTAAGTTACGAGCAATAAAATGTGTGTGGAAGTCATATATGAGCCTGCAGGTCTACCCCTGAATACTCTCCTATGCATCCTCCCATCCTTCATACCTTCCCCTGGCTGTGGTTGGTTGGAGAAAATTTGAAATGCTGAGTCTCAAGATACGAGAAGCCTGGAACCATGAGTTACTCCTGAAGGAGAGTCATTCAGATTTAAAGGGGTTGGTGGGGGAAAGCACAAACAGACACATGCCTGTACGTTGAATAAGAAATTAGCATCCACGTTATGAAGAAATAAACAGAAACTAGTCCACCCTGACAGATATAGGGTCATAGAACCATTGGTAGTGAGGCTTAACAGGTGAACATGGGTCGGTTATGACCTTTCAGTTTTTGCCATTCCCCATTGATTTTGGGGGAGGGGATTTTTGTTTTTTCTTTGTCAGTGGGTTTAAAAGCCCCTCCTTATTCCTAGGAAAAAATTCATAACCTCAGACCAGGTGGTTTAGATTGATTAACCCCCACCCATGCTTCTTATTCAGAGGTGGTATATGACTCATGCCTGAAGAGACAGCCTATTCAATCTCTCCTTCTTCTGGTTACATGGAATCATAACAACAACAACAAATGAATCGTGAGACTTGCTAGAGTCAACAGGAAAATCTCTTTCAAATGGCTATGTAGTTACAAGAATGTCAGTCTGGGTCTTCAGGGAGTCTCCATGAGGGAAAAGCCTTCCTGAGAACAAAGCTAACAGAGCAGAAAGCACACCTTGAGAGGTCAAGAGAGCTTCCTGATAACATTGTTTGAACACACATAGCCAACTATTCCTGAAGTGAGGTAGCTTTGAATTTTTTCTTTATGTAAGGCAATAAATTCACTTTTCCTTTAAGAAAGTCCAGGTGAAGTTTCTGAGAATCAGAATAAAATCACTGATTTGAAGCCTTTTACCTGACTTCCTATCCAGCTTGGGTAAACCAGTCCCAGAGGAAGTTAAAGTGGGAGGAGGGAATGTGTGGAGCAGGATGTCTTCCTATCTGGTCACCATTCAAGGGCACATATAATTCTGAGCTTATTACATAAAGAACACTCAATCAATGTCTCTGATGGATCAGGTACACATCCCACCCTTGTAAATAGTATCTGACTATAATTACTTGATTTCTTATACAATCTTAATCATAAAACTTCCATATGACTAGTATGACAATATGATTTATCATCAAAACTGAGATGCTTTTGAGAGTGAAAGAAAGAGCTATTAATAATTATACTGAATAACATGACTAAACTAGGATTTCCCTGGGCAAAGCTGGGCATATATTTTCCCTACATGTAAATAAATATTTTTGATATAAACTTATGCAGAAATCTTGTTCAAATCCCAGGAATAGTACCAATTCTGATTTTGTCTCTTTAGACTATAAACAACAATAAAGAGAATTATGAGAATGAAAGTAAAAACATAAGTATTATCCAGGAATTTTTGCTCCTCCTAAGATAAAATATTTTGTGTGTATATATACAATGTGTATATGTGTGTGTATATATATATATATACACATATATATACATATATACATATATATGCACACACACAACAGTATATATAACATATATACATATATATACATATATATACACATATATACATATATATACACATTTACACACAACAGTATATATAACATATATACATATACATATATATACATTTACACACAACAGTATATATAACATATATACATATATACATATATATACATACATATATATACACATTTACACACAACAGTATATATAACATATATACATGTATGTGTTTAAGTGTGTATATATAGTGTTGTGTATTTTATATATAGATATGTATATATAAAAATTCACTGTTTTATATTTATATTTATATATAAGACCATAAGAAACTGTGGTCATTGTGATCTTCTTTTGGAAAATAATTCCTGCTCAGTGAATAAATTCTTAACAGGTTTATCTAAAGCTCTTCTTTTCTCTGTATCTTACTGTCTTTCCTTTTTTTCATTCATGTATTGATTAAGGATATAGTATTACATCTTTTTGTTTCATTCAGTGTGCTGAGACATAGGCTAGTAATAAGCAATTAAGGAGAAAGGAGGAAAAAACAGACCAACAAGGAGGGGCTCATATAAGGGAAACAAAATGATGTGTCACATTTGAAAAAGACAGATGTTACATGAGTGCAGAGAGGACTTAAAAAAAAAAAAAGGAGTCTAGACATTGAAAGCCCAAAGATTTGGACTTTTGCTTTCATATCTGTAGTCAAGTCAGCAGGAAGGCCTTTAAGTATGTGAGTGATGTGGTTCTGAAGACTGTGTGGTGGCTGGAATACCATAAGGCTGCATTTCATGGTGAAAATAATAATGATTGTTAACATTTACTGGGCTTCTACTGTTCTCTGGGCACTGTTACAAGCGCTTTACAATATACAGTCCTGTATATTAGTTATTCTTACTCCATTTTATTTCAGAGGAGTACAAGATAATAAAATGTTAAGAAACTCTTCAAGCTCATAAAGATTGCAAGTAATGTTGCTGGGATTCAAATGCAGACTCTTTTTCTTAGACCCCACATGGCATCACTAAATTATAAGACCTTCTGAAATGAATAGGCCTCAGCTAAGGAGAATAACCTTAGGAAAGATGTGGAAAAACAAGATAGAGGATATAACCTTGGATTGGCAAGGTTTTGAATTTCTAACATGTGGAACTATAGTGGCAAGATCCAGGTCAATGAAAGAATTGGGGATAGTGTTAAATCTAGAACTTGGACCATTGAATGGGTTGTATCAGAAGACCCCAACCTCATGAAGTAAGGAGGAATAAGGACATGGATAAGCTATCAAGCAGGCTGGCCTGCAATAGCTCTGTGGTTGCAAAAAGTAGACAGTGAGACTCAATGAATCTGAATAAGGTGGGATACTGGTCACTGCACGCAAAGCGAACAGCCAGACTATGAGTGTGGTAGCACCAGTCCTCCACCCCAAGGCCCACAAAGGGATGTGATGGTCCCAGAATCTAGTTACACACTCAGTGGGCTGCACTAAAGCTGCAGAACCCACGGCCATGACCCAAAACATTTGGTAGCAAGCTGTAAATAGGATAGTCCCAAGTCTCCAGGTACTAAGTGGTATTAAGTGGCCAATTAACTGCCTACAGGACCAGCAACAGTAATGGCTCAGGGTCAGAGGACAATTAGGACTCGAGGTTTGGCATTCCAAGCAAGAACAGGCAAAGACATCAGGGCCATCATAGGCAGCCTCTCCTAACAGGTAGTCAAGATAATAATTATACATAGTGCACAGTTTTAAAAAAAAATAACCTCAGTATATACGAGAATGTGTTGAATTTGAGATGCCGTTAGAACATCCAGAGAGAGCTACCTTCCTATAACCAGTGAGAGGAGTTGAGGGTGAAGACAAACATACAAGAATTATCACTAAGTAGTTTAAGCTCCAGCGAAGGAAAAAAGTAAATGAATTTTTCTTTCTCTTTACTTAATTAAAACCATGGGGAACTGAATCCAAATTTATCTTCTTCCTTCATGCATTTCCTGTTTACCCTTCAAGGTCCAACTCAAACATGCCCTCCAGCAATTCTTAGGACAGTGTTGCCACTCACAATTTTAAGGGTCAGCAGGATAACTGACATATTGAAAGCCTCAGTAAAACAAAATATGATTTTTTATGAAATGTGTTCCAAGATCATTCCATTCCCTCATCTCAGTTCCTGCAGAACTTGCTATCTTGACCACTTATTAGGTCCTATGTGTATAAAACCTTTTGCAACTCATTTTTTTATTTATGTTTTACTGGCTTGGAAGATATTTAAGGAAAAGGGCTACTAAGTAAACATCTTTGTATTCCCCACAGCTTCTAGCAAACTGCCTTATCCAAGATTAGCACTAAATAATAGGACCTTCATTTTTGACACAAACAGGCAGAAGCACAATAAATATTTTGTGTTTGTATCTATGTTCCCAAAAGAGGAAAATGTCAAAGAAATAGCTTTCATATTTGAACATTTAGTATATGTCCATCACAATATTCCTCTCATTATCTACATCTTCTCATTTAAAAATATTTAATCACAGCAAACCAGAAAGACTGGCATTATTATCCCCTGTAAACAGACGATGAAACTGGAACTCAGAATATGCCATTTGTCTAGGAATATAAAGACAGTGAATAGGAACTGCATTTTATGCCACATATACCAGATTCCAAACCCCATGTTAAACACAAGTGTTAACATGTTCATCTTTTTTATGCTGCTTCTTTCTTTTATAAAGACATATTTCTTACCATCGTTATTTCTAGCATCTGGGTTTTTGGAACAAGCCTATCCTTTTGAAGGCCAGCAGCTTTCCAGATCACAGCCAGTGAGCAAGCCTGGGATGCAGCCAAAAATTAAGGAATTGGACACCACAGGTGTTACGGAAGTTCCAATTCTTGGTCAGCCTAACTCACCCTACCCAGTGAGGCACAGCTGCATCTGCTCTCAGAAGAGGAAGGGACAGAGGCTGGTGAAGGCAGATTCACCGTGCTGCCTCCTCTTGACAGTAGCAATATCAGGGACCTTCCCAATTCATGCTCATATCAAGACAAGATTAGTAGTAGTGGTCAATGACCAACCAAGTCTTCATAAACCCCCATCACTGAATGGAAGTCTTCGTCTCAGACAATTGACCTTTTTATAGCCTGCTGAGACTGTGTGCCTAACCTTTTAGACTGGGCTGCCACATATTTATACAGGTTTCTTTGACAGCTCCAGAAGATCCCCAGCAGCATGAAGTCCTTTCAATAAAACTTACTCATCTCTAATCTTTATGTATGCTTATTTGAATTTTATAAATACTTTATTTCCTACCAGTAATCAATTATAGGAGTTTTCTGGTGGCTCAGCAGGTTAAGGATCTGGCATCATCACTGCTGTGGCGCTGGTTACAGCTATGGCTTGGGTTCAGTCCCTGACCAAGGAACTTTTCCATGCTGTGGGCATGGCCAAAATAATAATAATTATTATTATTGTTATGGTAAATATTAGAATGATGTATGAACAACTAAGTTCTAAGCAAACTAATTCATCTTCACCAAAATCCTATGAGAAACCCTGTGCCCCCATTTTTCAGATTAGAAAAGGGAAACTCGGGGACGTGAAGCAACATACCCAAACTCACTCTAACAGTGAGTGGCATCACTTAGGATGTGAACTCAGCTACTGTTAATCCGATTGCTTCTCTCCAGCAAAGCTCCCTGTCAAGTAACAGCCCTTTCCACTTGTTTAGTGCTTTCTCTCCATGTAAATGACTGACCTCATCCTCACTGCAGCCCTAACGAATAAAGAAGGCAAGCAGTTTGCTCTTCTTTTATAGATGAAGAAACTGAGGCACAAAGAGTTAAACTGGCTGTTGAAATTTAGCAAGTGAGTGCCTGAGTCAAATCTGAAAGCTACTCTCCAGAGAGGCCCATCGCTGCTCTTTCCAGTGCCTCACTATATGGCCATTTATTCAAGTTCCTTTTTATAACTGTATTTGACCTGTCACTGGGAAGAGAACATGTGAGTTTTCAAAGGAACACAGTTGACTGAAAAAGGAGAGTAAAGAATATTTAGGCAGCACAAAGGCAAAGCCGATGGAAGGAAGATAGCCACAGTGAAGTGCCCTGGGTAGCCTCAAGCCCACCTCTCAAGGAGCAGCAGGTGGATGGCAGGCCCCTGGTGCAGCCATGGAAGCCTATACCAAAACTTCATAGCCAGACTTCAGCATCCAGCAGAGCTGGACTAGATTCAAGGCCTAACTTTGCCCATTAAAGACTATGACCCTGGGCTTTGACAGCTACCTGCCTTAGCTCAGTACCACTTTCTTCATCTGAGAAATGAGGACACAATAATGCCCACTTCTTGGAGAATTTGGGGGGAGGAGGAGGCGAATACATATGTCCTTCACTTACACAGTATTTCCCACTAAAGAAGATGAAAAGGCAGTGAGGGTTCACATGCAAACAGAAGTGATGTTGTGTGTGAGCTGGAATGGAAAGGAAGTATACAGGAGTTTGAAGTTGTTGACTTAAACAAACGCACAACCTGAGAGTTAAGAGTTAAGTTTTATTTGGGGCAAAATTAGAACTTAAGCGTGGGAGACATCATCTCTGGTAGCCCTGAGAAACCACTCCAAGGCAGTGAGGGGGGAGCTATGATATATAGGAGTTTTTTCAACAAAAGGCAGGTAGCAGGAACAAAAGAGGCCTGGGCTCACTGAAATCATTCCTTTGATATGCACCTTCTCTATCAGGGCCAGTATCCTGAGTTTTCACAGTCTCCAGGACTCACCTGCTCTCCCCCTTGCAGGTGACTGCATTCACAGATGACAGTGACATTCTTTGTTTTATCTTTAACTACAGACCAGGTGGCAGTATTTCAGAGAGCCCTGAAATACCACCCACAGAGGAAAAGGGGAACTATCAGTATATGATAAAGGTGAGGTGGAGGTGCATGAGGCATACACACATTTTAAAAAAGTTTGTTGCTGATCTCCTGAAGGGTTACTGATAGTCACAAGAAGCAGACATCAACATGAAGGGTTTTTGTGTTTTTGTAGATATGAGGAGATGCAAGAATTAGGCTCAGAAAACCTCCTAAAATATCTGACTATCTGAAGACCTGTTCTTCCAATTTTCCCAGAGCACAGAGTGCCTCACTCCCGACTTTGACCATGAGCTCTGCTCAAAGGATGCTGAGGGTCAGCAGTTGCAGCGGCTCATAATTTAATCCATGTAGAGGCTGATGGCAAGTGCCAAACTTCAGTTCACAAAGTCTAGCTTTGTTTACTGCCTTGTTCCCAGAACTCATTGTGAGTTTAAAATATCAAATTTAAACGACTGCCTTTAATCTTGCATTGACACTGTCCATGACAGTGTAGAAGGCAATTTTATAGAAATTAATCCCTCGAATCTTTGACAGCTGTAAGCTATCAAAGTGAGGCAGCTACTAAAGAGTGAAAACTTCCCCTACACTACCTATGTTGTCTGCTCTGTATGAGCCCCTCTAGACAGGGAGAGGTAATATACCCACGGAATGAATGAAAAGGGAGGCTTCAGAAGTTCTTTTTCAAACCAACATGCCCATATTGGTGGGATTTCCACAGCAAAGCCATAGAATCTGAACTTGAGAAAAATGTTAGACATCACCTATCCCTCTTCCATCCAAGTTGAGGCTCTCCTGTCATGACTTCTGTATTAAGTCATCTTAGGCAGGCACTATCTTAGGCAGGTCTTTCCTTTGATGGAAAAATTCTTTGCCTGTGCTCAACAGGTCTCCAGGCCCCAATTCCCACATTAACCTATAATGCTATCCTTATTCTCTATTCATTTAAACAAGAGGAATCTGTCCCACCCAACAGGATTTATTTACTAACACTTAAAGACATCTGTATCTCCAAATGCCACATCCTGGTCAGTTCATTCCTAGGTTTGGAATGTCTTTCCCCTCCCTTTCATCCAGGCCAAATGTATTCACCTTGTGAGGTATAAATTATGTTTTTTCCCATATGTGATCCCTCCATAGCTCATACTAATCTTTCTTTTGAATTTTAAGCAAGTGTTTTTTATGCAATTTGTTTGGCAATTGATCATAGAGTTCTTTTGATTGATTAACATATACTCACATCTTACTGTCCTATTCATACTGCCTCCTCCTTAAGAGAAAGAAAGGTCATTTTTATTTTTTGTCACCTACCTCATACAGATTGGCATGCAGCATATATTAAGTATTTGATAAATCTTTGTTGAACAATACCTTTAAATTTAAAAGGAGAATAATCTTTCCTGGCATTGTGATTGATTTAGCACAGAATTAGTGTCTCATATAGTTACTAATGATAGGGCTCATTTATTGGTCCTCATTATTTGACAATCACTGTTCTACATGTTCTGTGGGGATTATCTGATCACATAATTGCAATAATTCAACCTTTGACAAAACAAAGGAAGAGAGAATTTGGCTAAAGTGCACATCTCGTAAGATGGTGAAATTGAGTGTTGATTCCAGATGGTCTAACTTCAGAACCCACATTTTTAACTATTTCTGTATATTGCTCTCCAGTTCTTAGTTGACCCTGGGATTCCATAAAATGCAGGAGGTCCTTGTAAATGAGTTTTTGTTGTTGGTCATACGGCAAGATGCCATAAAAACCTATTCTCACTTCAAATTCCTGAAAAAATAATTGTATCTAAATAGAATATTTCTAATCCAGTTTAGCTTTTGTCATAGCTAGGGTAAAAGGAAAAGTGACATAAAACACATCTGCTTTTATACCTGCTCCCACCATTTCACTCCAAATACCCTTTCCATAATTATACATATATCTTCCTTATAAAACATGCAATACCCAAATATCCTGAGTGGAATTTCCTTTTTCATCATAGTTCCCTTCTAGCCATAATAGGCCAGCTGGCAAATATATCCAGAACATGGGTAAAACAAATAATTTTTATATGTAATAGAAATGTCACTTGTCCTATTATCCCCTTAAGCAGCAGGAGAAAAAAAGAAAATGCATGAAACACACAGAGAGATATCTAGAAATAGATATCTATTTCATATGATTCTGCTTTTAAAATGCATAGTGCTTTTCTTTCTTCATATAAATGTTTCAGTTTCTAAGAAGTTTTTGTGTCCTGTGCCCAAGATTTTTTTTTTTTTAACCACTTGCAAGTTTTCGATGTAGTATTGGCTTATTTGGAATTCAGAGTCCTATTTTTAAAAATTAAGAAAGGGAAAGGAAGAAAGGCACGTTCTTCTGTTTTTCTCTGAAAGGTTAGGTTAAAGGCCGTGCCTGGCATTAATCATTGTAGCTTTGCAGGATCCCAGAGGAGTAGCCCTGTAGGCCAGCTTCTCAATGGATGCAGCCCTGGAAAAGAGAGGTTCACAGACTTACCAAAGGCCCCCAAGCAAGACCAAGCTAGAAGAAGCTGTCCCATGTCCTTTGTGTCAGTCTGCTGTGACAGCTCAGAGCTTGGAACCGAGAACTGAGGAAATCTTTATGATTCTAAGAATAACAGAGGGAGGGAAAAGGAAGGAGAGCTGGACTTGTGTGCTACCACTGTAGCGTACGTCACTGCCTTAGCTGCTTTGTCCCCTGCTCTCTGAAACAGTTTCCTGTGTCCTTCTTTTGGTCCTCATTTTACCTGAGGCTTGTTTCAGAAAGGTCTCCTATTACCATCCCCATTTCCTGCAAGATTCTTCTCACCCTCCATATCTCAGCTCAGTCCCCGCTTTATCCATTCCTTCCTTCAGCCTATTTTCTGCCACCTCATCTACGTCAGTGGCTGTCCTAAACGCTGTGAGGTTCTGTCTCCAGAGCAGGGAGCAGAACCAAGTGTCATCTCATGGAGCTTACATTATATTATTCTAGGAGAAAGAAGTCAATAATCAAATATACAAATGCATATGTACTCATTCTAGGCTTCAGAAGCGCTGTGAAGAAAAAGCAAGCTCAATAAGGCAACAGAGAAGGGCAAGGAACAAGGGGTGCTATTTTACTTAGGTTGCTCAGGAAAAGATTCTTTAATAAGGTGACATTAGGGCTAAAACCTGCAGAAAGTATGGCATGATCCAGACCAATATTTGAGAGAAAAGTGGCAGAGGGAAAAGCAATTTCACAAACATGGGGGTGTGTATGGTGGGATTGAGACTGCAAGAAGGAAAACTGAGCTGGAACGGAGGGTGTGCTGAAGAGATGTAAGAAATTAGAGCAGTAGTTGCAGCCAGATTATAAAGAGACCTGTAGGCCATGATAAGGACTTTGGATTTTATTCTGAGAAGGGATACCATTAATAGTTTATGAGGGGAAGTTCCCATCATGGTCAGCGGTTAATGAACCATACCAGCATCCAAGAGGATGCAGGTTTGATCCCCAGCCTCGCTCAGTGGGTTAAGGATCCGGCGTTGCCGTGAGCTGTGATGTAGGTCACAGACATAGCTTGTATCCTGCATTGCTGTGGCTGTGGCATAGGCCGGCAGCTACAGCTCTGATTCATCCCTTCCCCTGGGAACCTCCATATGCCATGAGTAAGGCTCTAAAAAGACGACAAAAAAAAAAAAAAAACAGATTATGAGGAAAGATGTAATATACAGGACTCAATGATTGAGTGGGTTATTATTGAGTAAATAGGGTGACCATGGAATGGGTAGGCAGAAGGAAATCAGTGTGACAGCAGTGCAGTACTGTAGGCAAGAGAGAGTAATTTAAGAGTGGTAGAGGTTATGATGAAGTCTTTGCATTATGTGATATATATTTTGAGATTGGTTTCTGTGATAATCTTGATTTACACGTGGTGTGAGAAAAGGGGGGCAATTAAGAGTGACTTTAACATTTTGAGTCTGAGAAAATTAAAAATAGAAAACTGTAATTGCCACTTACTAAAAGAAAGAATATCAGCACAATGATTTGGGATAAAAAATCAAAATTTTACTTTCGACAATTAAGTTTGAGATGTGTATAAAATATCAACCTGAGAGTTCCCATTTGTGATTCAGCAGGTTAAGAACCTGACTAGTATCCATGATGATGCATATTCAATCCCCGGCCTCACTCAGAGGGTTGGGGATCTGGCATTGGTGTAGGCTGTAGATGTGGCTCAGATCCCATATTGCTGTGGCTGTGGCGTAGGCTGGTAGCTGTGGTTCCAGTTCGACCCCTAGCCTGGTAACTTCCATATGCTGCAGGTGTGGCCCTAAAAAGGAAAAAAAAAAAAAACCTGAGAACATCTCCTTGATTTCTCCTACTGTTATATATCCTTATGTAAAATCAAGTTTGGGGTAAATGGTACCTCCTCATCACTTTCAAACCTTATGGTCTGTTCCAGAGGTTTCCAACACGGCTGCTCATAAGACACACAAGATGGTTTTATATTTCTTTGTCAACATTTGGGTCACTGCTTGTGTAACCACTTTTGACACAGTTTGTTTCAGCAGCCCAATGACCAAAAGTGCCATGGACTCAAAGGACTTCGCATATAATTTTACTCAAGGCCAAGATTTACTGCAGTCACATAGTAAGAATACACAACCAGATCAAAAAGGGAAAAAATATATATCAAGCAGTGTCTAGTGCCTAAATCCTCTTTTGCTCTCCCTAAAGTGCACCCAGAGCAGGGTGCACCAATTCTCCTGCCCAGGTAAGCCCATTTGAAACTCAGAGCCCAGAAATTTTATTCAGGACTGGTTATCTAGGCACAGTAGCCAGCCATAACTGTCAGACTCCTAGAAGAAAATTGAGAGATCATAATTGGGGCACCAGGAAGGCTATACATATATGTATTTTTTTTTCTTCTCCATACCCATGGCATGTGAAATTTCCCAGGCCAGGGATTGAACTCAGACCATATTTGCGACCTGTGCCACAACTGGGGCCACACTGGATCCTTAACTCACTTGCCCTCAAGGGAACTTCCCAAATTATTCTTATCATTTGGAGAATTTTACAAAATCCAAGTACCCAGTTAAAGGCTAGTCATGCAAGCAGATTCTTCTAAAGATTAGGCTTGCTGTGTTAACGTTTTCCTGCCTCATTACGGATTTCAGGACAAGAACACTAGCATAGATTCAGATATCATAACGTGCGGAATGGGATTTGGCACTCTGCAGTTTAAAAAAAAAAAAAAAAAAAAGATTTATAACCAAGTCTGATGATTGCCCAGATTTGGGAACCTTTCATTTAAGTTACTTGCATTTCATCACAGCCCAGCCTCTTGAAGCAACCTTTCCAGTGAATAATTAACAAGGCATGGAAAAGACTGAGAATTCCTGTGTCAATAACTAGCTGAGGCTCTAGGCAAATCACCTCACCTCTCTGTTCCTTATCTGTAAAAGAATGGAGGGTGGATTAATTGAGCTCTAAAGTCCCTTCTCTTTTAATATTCTTTGATGGAGGTCAGAGAAAGCAGTATGAAATGAAAAGAGATGATAGGCATTTGGGTCAATACCCTTCGTGGCTCTCTCCCCATCCCCCCTTGAGATCCAGAGAGCCAAGCCCATGCTCTCTTTCCCCTTTACCTCTGTTTGCACTTGAGAGATGCTTGAGCTGAGGCATGCCTCAAGATCAAGAGAAGCAAAGACTGCCTTGAACAGATTTCCTCTCTGCACTAATGTCACAAGTGACAAGACAATTTTACAGGGGAAAGAGGCAATGTACTTGTTTTGTGGGAATGAAAGTGAGAGATTAAAACTTGAAGAGCCACAAGAGCCTTTTGGTGAATTTTAAAGGCAATTCTACCCTAGGAAAACTCGACTATAAATCTTAGATTTCCGGGGGGAGCTCTTTAGCCTATTTTCTGTCTGTAATCTTTTATGGCATTTATGAGAAAACTGTGGCTGCATGTTACTCATAGTATCCAAGACGAAAAGAGAAACTAAAGTTGGTAGTTATGTCACGGATTTAAGAGGCTTCCCTGACAGTTAGGAGTAAACTGGGTCTAAATCCCCCAGCCACGAGGTGTACATCAGGAGTAATAAAAATGATATAACATATACTACATGTATTAAATTCCTACTAATAGAGTAGATAGCTAATAATAATACAATGTAAAGGCAAGTTCTCTCCAAACTCTAAACTTTAAGAAAAATGCTTCCCCTTCATTTATCCTCCCTCTCTTTTGCATCTCAAATTCTTCTTTTCTCCTAAATCTTATCAATACATAAGCATGTGTTAGTATCTCCCAATCTGAAAAAAAAAAAAAAAAACTCCCTCTTGGATTAATTGTCGTTGCTAATACTAATTAATTTCTGTGTTATTCTTAATAAAGTTTTCAAAACAGTCTTTTAAACATGATACCATCTCAAATTTCTCAGGTCTTATTCACCATTAGACCTCCTATAAAATGGGAATTCTCTCTATTTCCACAAAAACTGCTTGCTCTCATCAAGTATATCAACAACTTTCATATTAGTTGATCTAATACAAACTATAGTTTTCATCTTTATCTTTTGACCATATTCAACACACATAGAAACCATTATTACATCTAGTTTCTGTGATTCACCCAACTTTTGTTTTTTTTAAGGCCACACCTGCAGCATATGAAAGTATTCAGGCTAGGGGGTGAATCAGAGCTGCAGCTGCAGGCCTGTGCTACAGCCATAGCAACACATGATCTAACCCCCCCCAAACCATGACTTAATGCCACAGCTTACAGCAACACTGGATCTTTAACCCACTGAGCTAGGCCAGGGATCACACCTACATCCTCATGAATGCTGTGTCAGGCTTTTACCACACTGAGCCACAATGGGAACTCCCTTTTTTTTTTTTTAATAACTCATGGACAATTCCCTTTTAGTTATGTGCACACACATATGTGTGTGTGTGCATGTGTACACACGTGTCCATAGATGTGTACATAGAGTAAGGACAATATATATTAGAGTAAATACTTAGTATTTCTACTCAAGGAATTTTTGCTTATGCACACATTTGTGCAATGGCCACCCAAACAAAGATATAGACTATTTTCGGAAGGCTCTCTAGTGCCACTTCCTAGTCAATACACTTCCACTCAAAAAAGCAAATACTGTTCTGAATTCTGTAAACCTATATTGCAGGGCTCCCAATAGCAGCAAGAGACGGCAAGGCTCACTGGCAACTAGTTTGCATACCTCTGTGTTAGACACATTTTTCTCCTATTCCACGGACCAAACCTGGTAACATGGGCAAACCTCGATTAACTGTGGAGTAAGACACTCTAGGTCTTATTGATAGGCACTGCAAAGTCATATTGCAAAGGGATGTTTCCACTTTTGCTGAATATCAGAGAGAAAAAGAGAGAGAGAGAGATGCCTGTATGTTGTCACCCCCGTTAGCACCACTCCTAGTGTGAGCAGCACTACACAATGACAGGGACCAAACCTACTGTATTTTCCAGTTGGTGTTTAATGCCTAATCCACTGCTTGTAACATAGATCTTAATAAATAAGTTGTTGAAGGAATAGATGGCTAATGGTTGATATGTATTAAGTACAATTTTCATAACTCATTTGAGCCATAGAAAATGGTGCTTGGAGAGGGCTTTATAGATTTGCGGAAGAAGGAATTCAGGGTAGAGTACAGGTTACAAATATGAGTGGAGAGTACGAACAGATAAAGCTAAGGTGACAATCTTTTCCCAAATCTCTATGTTCCAAACCAAGAAAAGATTTATGACTGATGTTAGATAGTTAAAGCATATTGCTTCGGTTTTGTTTACTTATTTTTTCTTGCTCTTTTTTTTTTTTTTTTGCTGGAGAAATTGTTTATTGGCCCTTCTACTTGTAATTACATTCAATAAAAATGACAATGATAATAACAGCTAATATCCGTTGAGTGCTTTTGATATGGTAGGCATTGGGCTATGTATGTTTGATTATTACATTTAATTCATAAAACCTTTCTGTGTAGTAATATTGTCAGTGTTCCCATTTCATAAGCTAGGATGGTGTGAGTCACAGAAATTAACTTTCTTAAGGCTTCAAAGAAACTATGTGGTGGAACTGAAGCCCAAAGACAAGACTATCTGTTTCTAAGCTCATTATCTTAAGCACTGTGTGATCCTATTATGATTACATTTTATTTGGAACTTTCAGAGTTAAAAGTTCAGTGGAATTTATCTGTCAAAAAAAAATGATTCTTGGAATTGTACACAACCTTAAATGTCATCTAGTTCAAAATCCAAAGTTTGAAACTTCTCTCCAGGGTACTTGACAAGCACTGGTCTGGTTATTTTTGTTATCTCTTCAGTGATAAGGGAGCTAATGACTTTACTAGAAAGCCCAGGACATTCCTTAGGTAAAAAACAAAAAAAAGTATTTTATAGTCATAGTGAGATTGAAACCCAGCAGATCCTCTTGAAATTTTAGGTGTGCTAATCTTATAATCACCATCTCAGTGCCAGTGACTTGGTAACAGACAATCAAAAACAAGAATCTAACGGAGATTAAGTCAAGATGCACTCATTCTATTGCTGGTAGAACTGGATTGGAAAATCACTTATGGCTTTTCATCTCAGAACTTAATTTAAACGTGCCTGCCAGCTCATAAGTGAGTGAAGAGACTGGGAAGGGGAGGTTTACTACATTGTAGGGAGGAGGACAGAAGAACAAAAAGATCTGGTCATAAGGACATGCTCTGGGACATGTATTCAACACTCACAAGAAAGAAACACTCAAGTAGATGGACCCTTACTCCCCTGATTCCAGTTCAGTACACATCCCTCCTGTTTGAAACAACCTGAATGATGTTAGATTATCCCAAATATTTCCTCTAAGGTTAAGAAATTCATTTTTTCAGAAAGATCAGAAAGTGAAAGGATTGACACATGAAATTACATGCATATATATATAAATTACATATATATATGGATATATACATAAAGGATATATATGTATAAAAGGATGCATATATAAAGGATATATATATGGAGAGATAACTATATGGATCTATATATATCCTATATATATATATAAAGGATCTATATATACATAAAGGATATATATATATATATAGGAGGAGATGAGGGGTGTTATTTCTTCAGATAAATGTTGTTCAAGATGTGTTTCACAGAATGTTTTCTCTGGAATTGGTCCCTGAAAAAAAGATTCTGTTCTCCTCCTGCCCCCTCATCTGTTGGGCCTAGAAATCTGGGAAATGCTATTATCCTCCTGTTTAGAAATCCATAAAGCCTATGAGTTTATTAAAGGATATGGCAAGTATAACAATTGAAATGAAGCACGCTAGATAAACAGAACCATCCATCACCCATTTCCCCATATAAAACTCTTTAGGAGGCTATGGAACTAGTATCTGAGAAAACACAAGCTACCACTTAGTGTTGTTTAAGTTGTACACAGCTCAAGTTAGGAGGATGACTCTCAACTTTCTGTTCTCTTAGATTTTTTGCAGCTATTATTACAATTTCCCGGCAGATGGCAATAAAGTTTCTTAAGGAAGGGATGTCCTTTTTATTTTTTTTCTAATTCACCTAAATTCACCCTTTGCAGATGCTACAAAAATATCACCAGTCCTCTCAGAGCCATGCTCTTCACTGGCACTGGAAGAAATTCTGTAAACCAAGACATGGCTCTTTTAAGGTAATAAGCTGAGTTGTAGTCCTTCCGGGTTTTTTAAAGACATAAAATTGGTGTTCCAGGAAACATTAGATTCAGTTGCCCTCACATATCCCAATACCTTCAACTGGAGACACATTTTCTTTTCCTCTTCTTCTTTAGAATCTTAATAAAATCAGTCAACAAACAAATTAGTTTCATCTCTGACCTGAGACAATGAGCCATGCCAATACTGGAGTTCTTTTCTCAAGGCAGTGGGATTTGTGGACTTCATTAATTTTAGGAGTCCAGTTACCTGTGGATTTATGGAAGCCACCTGCTGTAGAGATTGTACAATGAGCTGGAAGACAGGGTGTCTTGACTCTAATTCTGACTTTATGACACATATGACTTTGGCATATCAATGGCCTACTATTTACCTTACTTTTCTCCATGTGGAAAATTGAGATAACCATATCCATCGTTCCTATCTTTCTAATTGTGAAATTGCATGAGCTAAATCAACAAAAACAATTGTGGAAGAATGTCATAGACCATAATGTACTATATAAAATACGAAGGTTTTTATAATACCATTTAAATTACATCTTTCAGACAAAGGTCACACATTCTAGTCTTTAAAGGACCAGTTATGAGTTGTACTAACTGTACGTCATTGATTCTCAAATTCCAACCCACCTTTCTTTACACTATTTTGTAACATTAGTTTCTGAATACCACAATTTGGCTTAACAACGCCCTGTAAATTGTGCCTACAGAGGCACTTGAGGGAGACCAGGAGGTTGGAGGCGGAAAGAATTTACTCTTTTTCAGTTTGCTTCTTTTTCCTCTTTTATTTCAATTCCTGTTTTCATTCTGTTCCTACTTCTGCATTTCTGTTTTTATCACTGTCAGCATAATATCTCCACTTCAGTAACCACAGTACATTCCAGAACTAGCAGTTAATTCCAGTTTGCAGATTGTCAGACTTTGCAGATTGTCTCATCATACCTTTTTAAAAACACCCACGCAAACCATTGCCCCATTCTGCTCAAGTCTAGGTTGCAGCCTCAGAGGGTTCCTTCTCAAAGGCTGATTTCATCTCTGCAGAGGCCCTCCCACAGACCTTCAAATTTAACAAGCGCAATTTCTGCCCTGTTTTTCTTCTAGCCCCTTCCAGAGGTGGCAACCTCTTCCTGTAGTTATATAATTTCTAATTCCTCACTGGCTCCTGATTAATATAGAAATATAAACTGGTGAAGTAGGCTTGGTATAATTGTTATTATTATATATTTACACTTAATTTGCATAGTAAACATGCAGTTGTCTTTATTTCCATAGATTTCTGTGATCTTCCTCTTTTTATTGCCCACTTTTCTGTCTTGTTTTGTTGTTGTTGTTGTTTTTTTAATTGAAGCATGTAACTCTCTTGTACTAGCTCAATTTACCAACACCTGGTAAGCATGTGTCTACTGAATAATTCACTTTTCACATTTGTGGAAAAATTAAGCCAGCTGCAACAAAAAAACACAACTCTCACTGGAACTCAGTGTTGAGGGAAAAATAGAAATGCAGAAAGTAACAAACTGGAGGATACACACTAAAGGTAATGAATGACTTAATTCTTGCTGATTGTTGCCAGGGAGGCATGTAAGGTCAATGTCCCTATGCCCTCAAATTTTTCATGAGAAGACACAAGTCCAGAGTTTTGTGTCCTAAATTGAAATGCTTGTATAAGTTATTGGAAAATAATTCTAAATATTGTGCTGTCTAAATTTGTGTAGACCAAACCGTAGCCATCTATGATCAGATCATGACCAATACTTGTCAAAGTTACTTTGTAACATCATCTGATCCTGTGTCTATAAACCAGATTTTCATGCACATAGTCATACTTTCAGTTAATCACATTATAGTGGAAGAAGAACAAACACCCTACAGTCAAGAATAAAAGTTCAGTTATTAATATAAATCATTGATAACAGGTTCATTATTTCAGAGAGACCTACTAAGCAGTTATCTTTGTTACTGAAACAATTAGGGAAACATTGATCTTGAAAGATTTCGAGAAATAGAAGCTAGATTGGAAAGAAAACCCTCTAAATTACATTTTTAAAATCACCTGAATATAACTGGTCTTGCCTTCCAAAATGTAAACCTCAGAGTAGCAACAGCAAGTTCCAGAGCCGTGAATGGTATAGCAGTTACTTGTACAAAGAAATTGCTGTTCACTGGGGGACTTCTGATAAGTTTTGGAAAATATTGATGGTGGGTTACCACTTTTCAGTAGCATGTGATTTTAGAACTTTTTAATTCTAGGGAATTAAGGCAAATTTGGAGTAAGAGATATTCTTGCATGTGATGGTGGGTTGTGAGCATGATATTTACAGTGGAAAGATTCCTGGTTTTAAGTCAACTAGTCAATAAATCATTCGTTTAATAGGACTATCTGCTAGTTAACTGAGAAACTGCGAAGAATGGTTTTCTCTTTCCCTTTCACTTCTGCTAGACAGATTTCGATCACCTAGATTCCTTCCATATCTTGTCCTATTTCCACCTGTCAGGGAAGAACTGAATTTTCACTGTTCACCTACATAGATAACTTTATTTAAAAACCTTTCTTTCTATTTTTTAAAATGATTTTTATTTTTTCCATTGTAGCCAGTTTACAATGTTCTGTCAATTTTCTACTATACAGTAAAGTGACCCAGTCACACATACATATATACTTTCTTTTTCCCACATTATCCTCCATCATGCTCCATCATAAGTGACTAGATACAGTTCCCAGTGCTACACAGCAGGATCTCATTGCTTATCCATTCCAAAGAATGCATCTATTAACCTCAGATTCCCAGTCCATCCCATTCCCTCCCCCTCCCCCTTGGTAACCACATTGCTTATCCATTCCAATAGTTTGCATCTATTAACCCCAGGTTTCCAGTCTATCCCACTCCCTCCCCCCCGCCCCCCTTGGCAACCACAAGTCTATAGAATCTAGTAAATGGCACAAATAAACCTTTCCACGGAAAAGGAATTTGTGGGCTTGGAAAAGGCTTTATTTTTAAAAGCAGTTTTAATTTCACGGCAACACTGAAAAGCAAGTATAGCGATTTCCCAGAAAATGATGATGATGAACCAACAGAGACACATCATAATCACCTAAAGTCCATAGTTTACATTATGGTTCTCTCTTGGTGTTGTACATTTTGTGATCTTTGTTGTACATATGTTCAAGTTACCATCATTATAGTATCATACAGTTTTTTTTGGTTTTTTTCGTTTGTTTGTTTGTTTTTGTCTTTCTGTCTTTTCTAGGGCCACACCTGCAGCATGTGGAGGTTCCCAGGCTAAGGATTCAATTAGAGCTGTAGCCACCAGCCTACGCCAGAGCCACAGCAGCACCAGATCCAAGCTGCAGCTGTGACCTACACCACAGCTCATGGCAATGCTGGATCCTTAACCCACTGAGCGAGGCCAGGGATTGAACCCGCATCCTCATGGATCCTAGTCAGGTTCGTTAACACTCCCATACAGAGTGTTTTCACAGCCCTAAAAATCCTCTGGGCTCTGCCTATTATTCTTTTCCTCCCTTTCCCAACAGTCACTTAATTTTTTATTTTTATATAATTGATTTACAGTGTTGTGACAATTTCTGCTGTTCAGCAATGTAGCCCACATATATATTATATATATATATATTTTTTTGTATATATATATTCTTTTTTGTCTCTTCCAGAATGCCATTAAGTTGGAGTATTATGGTAAGGAGGCTTTTTAGGTTGGCTTAGTTCAATTATTAATATGCATTTACGTTTTCTCCAGGTCTTTTCATGACTTGATCCTTTGTTTCTTTTTTAGCACTGACTACTGTTTCATTGTCAGTATGTCCGACAGTTTATGTCTCCATTAATTTGCTAAAGGACATCTTGATAGCTTCCAAGCTTGGGAAATTATGAATAAAACTGCTATAAACATCTATTTGTAGGTGTTTTGTTTTTGTTTTTGTTTTTTGTTTTATTTTGTGATCATGCTTTTTATTGTACAAGTGATTGATTCATCATTAAATATGAGGAAGAAAACAAATTTATAGAGGCTTCATGTACATTTTTATTCCTTAGCAGGGAAGAACTTTAAAAATCAGGTGTTTTTGCAGAAAAAAAATACATAAAACCAATATGAAGTTAGTTAAAAATAATGCACTCAAAGAAACAGATGTAACTATTAGAAAGTATTCTATTCATAAGTGCATTATGAACAATGTTATTAAATAAAGGACATATTATTTGTAGGTTTTTAAGTGGATATAAGTTTGCAACTCCTTTAAGTAAATACCAAGGAGTGTAGTTGCTGGATCTTGTCTTAAGGGTATGTGCCTGTTGCTTCACATCCTTGTCAGCATTTGGTGTTGTCAGTGTTCTAGATTTGGGCCTTTCTAATAGATATGTAGTAGGATCCCATTGTTTTTGTGTTTCCCTGATGACATATGCTTACTCTCCTTTATTCATATCTTTTTGGGTAAACCGTTGAGATTTTGGGGTCCATATTTAATAGATTGTTTTCTTTTTGCTGACTTTTCAGAGTTTGGGGTATAATTGGATAACAGTTTTTATCCCTTGTGTCTTTTGCAAATATTCTCTCTTAGTGAATGGCTTGTCACCTCTTGATATTACCTTTCATAGAGCAGAAATTATTTCTTTTATGGATTGTGCTTTTAGCATTGTATTGAAAAAGTTATTCCTGTACCCAAGATCACCTAGGTTTGGTTCTATATATCTATACTATGTTTTAGTTTTATGTTCTACATTCATGTCTATGATTCATTTAGAGTTAATTTTATGAAGGGTGTAAGATCTGTGTCTAGATTTTTTTTTTTTTTGCAATGGACTGTCCAATTTTTCCAGCATTATTTGTTGTAAAGACTATACTTGCTCTGCTCTGCTTTTGCTTGTTTGTCAAAGATCAGTTGACTATATTTTTGTGGGTTTCATTTTTTTTTCTCTTTACAGCCACACCCATGGCATATGGAGGTTCCTAGGTTAGGGATCTAATGGATCTGTTGCCACTGACCTATGCCAGAGCCACAGCAACGCCAGATCTGAGCCACATCTGCGACCTACATACACCACAGCTCACAGCAACACTGGATCCTTAACCCATTGAACAAGGCTGGGGATTGAACCCACAACCTCATTTTTCCTAGTCAGATTTGTTTTTGTTGCGCCATGATGGGAACTCCTTTGTGAGTTTATTTCTGATCTCTGTTCCTTTGCTCTATTTGTATATTCTTTCAACCAATACCACATTGTCATGATGATTGTAGCTTTACAATAATTCTGGATGTCAGGTATTTGCAGTCCTCCAACATGTTCTCCTTCAATATTGTGTTGCTTATTTTGCATTTGCATCTCCTCAAATAATATACAGCATTTTAAATATCCTCCCGTGATTTCTCTGTTTTTGTTTTTCTTCTTATCCCTTGGTGAGCTCTTTGTATAGTTGGATTCCATGGTTCCATATTGTATCTTCCTTATAAGAATCCTTCAAGTGAGACATTTTTATTGCTTCTCCTTACATATTTTATTTTTGAGGTTCAATCTTCAGTCCCTCTCCTTCTTTCTCAATACCCCTATGCTGAACAATTCTATTATACATTTCACTTTAGTTAAAATCTTTGTTCTGATAGCTCCTAAAGTTATAGATTGGGATCCATCTTCTTTCTTTGATTTCAGAGAAATCATTCCACCTGAATGCTACACATCTCCAAATGGCCATCGTCAAGGCATCTCATAATCATCACAACAGCTATTGCCTTCTTCCAACAAACTTTCCTTTTGTCCATTGATTTCTATCATCCATCTTGGGTTGAAGCCATTAAATCTGAGCATTTACCTTGACTTTTCCTTCTCGCTTATGTCTTACAGCTAATCAGTCACCGGACCCACTCCTTTCCTCCCCCTTAGGATTGGCCAAGTCTTTCCAGCCTAACCCCATTCCCACAACTACTATCATCTCAGTTGGGGCCATGATTCCTCTCTTACCCATATTCCTGCTACAAACTGTAAACAAGTCTTACAGGCTCAAATTCTGCCATAAACAAATCCATTCTTCACATCATGGCCAAAGAAACTACCAAAGCTCAATTATAATCCATTGTTCAGCTTACAAAACATGCATTGACTTGGCTTATAAATATATTGTCATATAGCCTGTGATTGACTCCACAGCTTTCTTTCTGTATTTCCCTTTGTACCCTTTACTCCTGTATTCATATAGGATCATATTCATTTCACTGAACTTGCCTTGATCTTGAATTTCATGTCAATTGCAAGAAAGCCATTCCCAACTTCTTTTCCTTCCTTCTACTGCTTATTAACTATTATCTTCTACCCTTCTTTACTTTTATTAAGTACTGAAATTATATATTTTCTTGCTGCTTTCTCTAGTTAGACAAAAGACAATGTAAAGATTATAACTTACATACCAAACCCAAGTAGCTGGTGGTATTGTATGAAGCTCTGTACAAATAAGATTTCTGAAGATTGACAGGACCCACTAAGGAAAAGGATAACATGATTGATTATTACTGTCTGCTCCATACAAGAGAGTAATAGACACATTCTTGCATTACTTGCACTAGAAGGCATGGTCGAACTATATTTATCTGAGCACCTGCTGTTTGTGAGGTATTATGTTAGAACAATTGTCTTTTATTTTACTCTTGCAATCATTATCTGTGGAGCATAATCCCATTTTTTTTTCAAATGAAATTACTAAATTAGCTTCTTGTATAAAGACACAATAAATGGCAAAGGTAGGATTAACCTCATACTATATCCAATGTTTTTAGAATTAAATAGATCAACGGAAGTATCTGATACACATCCAGTGCTATGCCTGATACTGTAGGTATAAGAAGGATGTAAAAGAAGGCATTATCCCTCCCATCAAGGAGCTCATGTGAATGCGACAGAAAATATGAAATAATTGGCAAAAAAAAAGAAGGGCCACCCCCTCCTCAGCATCTTTGATTATTTGGGGAAAGCAAATGAGACAAAGGAAAAGGAAGCATTTTTACATTTGCAAGCCTGTAATGATGGTGTTACAAATGCAGATGCTGTGAGGTCTCTCATTGAAAGTTAATTGCCCTTTATTAAGACAAACCAGCTATAATGGAAAAAAATAAAAATCATTATATTAAAAAAGAGAGTTTCAAAATAAAGGGAGCAAAATTTGACAGGAAAAAAAAAAAAAGAAAAACAGACTGCCTTATGTCCATCAGGCCTTGAAACTTGGGCATGAGTTCACCTTCTTGAGAAAAGCCAGAATGGATAATAACCTTGTTATTGAAACTACAATAATAACCTAAGCTACAATTAGGCAGTGAGAATCATCACCTTTCCCATACATAAAAGTTCGCCTAAAATACTGGAAAGAACCTCGATTCAAAGTTATCCAGGTACAGACGCAAATTCTTGTTCTACTCTTACTGACTTCATACCTTTTTTATAAGAACATATTCTCCTTGCATCATCCATAAAATGAGGGTGATAATACCTACCTCCCAGGATTTTTGTAAAGACAAAATGAAATAATGCGTGCAAAGTGACTTACATGAAATAGGTGATCATAATGGCGAGAGCCTTGATAGAGGAAGCAGTGATAATGATGGTACTGATGACAACATTGACAAGAGAATAATGATGATGTTACAGGTGACTTTTGTGAGGATGCAAACTCAAGACCTTCTAGATCTATATTCCAAGTATAGCAGTAAGGCTTACTCAGTCTCCCCAAGCCTCTTTGGGCTCCATTTACTCTGACCTCCGCCAGCATGCAAAATCTACACCGCAAAATTCATTTCAGAAACATTTTCATCTTGAAGAGTTAACTGCTGCTTGATACATTCTCATACTCAGGGATAATAATCACTCTTTGCATTGTACTATAATATTTGGTAGTTCACAGATATTTTTTTCATTAAGTCTATTAACATATAAAACACGCTTGAAATAAGTCCATCCACATAGTAAGTCCTAAATAAATCTTCGCTGCTATTTGTGTTAATGCTATTACAATATTATTTTCTAGTTCATTTAATTTTGCAACAACACATTGTAAGGTAGGTAGAGTGGATTTTAAATTCCCAAAGAACAGATTAAGATACCAGATCTCACAAAAGTCTAGTGATGGCCAGCAATTAGCACCTTGCTCAAGGGCAGAGGACTTTTATGCTTACAATTACTTCTTTCAGTACCTCTTACTTGGCTGTTCACAGAGCAGGTGCTTGGTCGATATCATTAAATGCTATGCATCTGATTTATAAAGGCCGTAGGAAAACATTGGTTCAGAGGCCAGATGAGATGTAAGGCAAGAATAACATCCATATTAAAGTCAAAAATAAGAATGAATAACTTGATTCAAACACTTATATACAAATAAAACAAAGGATAGATGTTATAAACAATGAAAGCTTTGCTTGAATTCACAAGGTCTTGGGTATCCACTCACCCTTCAAATATCCTTAAATGATTTTAATTTATTTGCTTTTGTTACTATTAAGGGAAATCTGAAAGGAGCTGGAGATCAATACTCTACTTAGAGAGTTGGACAAAAGAAGTAAATGTCCAGGCTCCTGACTGGGGCAAGAATGATTGAGATGATCTCAATGATTCTATCTTAAGATAAGGTTCACTTATGAGTAGAGCTTGGTGTTCCCCCTTATAGCAGATAAAAGAGCAGAGGCTTGGAAACTATAACTGCCTTGCTCCCAACAACAACTTGTTATAGGAACATATTTAACTGAGGTCAAGAAAACAAATACTCTAAAGTAACTTGATCCAAAGGGCAGGGAGCATTTGCGTTCACAAAAGGCCATCCACCTGAGGCAGGTTTTGCCCTAGGTAGACAGAGGGGATGGGGTCTGTGCTACACATATAGTTCAGATAACTGTAACCATTTTTTTCCTTTTTTTTTTTTTAAGGGCCGCACCTGCAGCATATGGAGGTTCCCAGGCTAGGGGTCCAATCGGAGCTACAGCTGCCAGCCTATGCCATAGCCA
Organism: Phacochoerus africanus; assembly: GCF_016906955.1. NCBI lineage: Eukaryota > Metazoa > Chordata > Mammalia > Artiodactyla > Suidae > Phacochoerus > Phacochoerus africanus. The sequence continues at coordinate 118,571,894 of NC_062558.1, read as the reverse complement.
CAGCAATGCCAGGTCCGAGCCATGTCTGTGGCCTCCACCACAGCTCATGGCAACGCCAAATCCTTAACCCACTGAGCGAGGCCAGGGATTGAACCCACAACATCATGGTTCCAAGTTGGATTCGTTTCCACTGCACCACAATGGGAAGTCCACCATTTTTTTCAACAACAGTGTTCATTACCCAATGTCTAGTATTATTTTGACAGACATACACGATAAATTAAGATATTATAGGAGTATCCAGGTTTCTCCCTGTATTATTTTTACAACTCTTTCATAAATTTTAAATTATTCAAAAATAAAATGTTTATTTTAAAATGTCTATTAAGTTCCCTGTTAGTGTGGCAAGGGTACAAAGGGAAACGGGAATAGTCAGGGAGAGTTTTCAAGAGAAGGGGGTCGTTAAACTGAAAGTTTTTTTTGTTTTGTTTTGTTTTATTTAATGAGTAGTGGTAAATAAGTTGGATCAGAGGTAGGGAAGTACATGTTTAGTAACCTAATATTTTTCCCAAATAATATTTCATAACTTCTTGCTATGTCAACTACTAACCCACATCATTATTATCAGGAACATAGTAGTTTCTAGAATAGATGAACACTAAATTAATTAATTATTTCTTTATGAACATTAAGAGTATTAATATTTTTCCTTCTTTTATATCAAAATCTTGAGGAAATTCATTTCCACTTATATTTTATTTGTTTATTTATTTGCTTTTCAGGGCTGCACCCACAACATATGGAAGTTCCCAGGCTAGGGGTCCAATTGGAGCTACAGCTGCCAGCCCTACACCACAGCCACAGCAATGCCAGATCCGAGCCACATCTTCAACCTACACCACAGCTCACGGCAATGCCAGATCCTTAACCCACTGAGCGAGGCCAGGAATTGAACCCTCAACCTCATGGTTCCACGTCATATTTGTTTCCACTGTGCCATGACAGGAACTATTTTTTATTTTTAAAAATGTTTTACTATACTTGATTTACAATGTTCTGTCAATTTCTGCTGTACAGCAAAGTGACCCAGTTATACATATATACAATCTTTTTCTCATATTATCCTCCATCATTTTCTATCTCAAGTAATTGGATATAGTTCCCAGTAGGATTTCATTGCTTATTCATTCTAAATGTAACACGTTGCATCAACTAACCCCAGTCTGCCCCCACTCCCTCCCCTTCTTCCTTGGCAACCACAAGTCTGTTCTCTATGTCCATGAGTTTGTTTCTATTCTGTAGATAGGTTCATTGGTGCCATATTTTAGATTTCAAATATAAATGCCATAATATGGTATTTGTCCTTCTCTTTCTGACTTACTTCACTTAGTATGAGAATCTCCATTTCCATCCATGGTGCTGAAAATGGCATTGTTTTGTTCTTTTTCATGGCTGAGTAGTATTCCATTGTGTATATATACCTATATATACTGCATCTTCTTAATCCATTCATCTGTTTTTGGACATTTAGGTTGTGTCCATTTCTTGGCTATTGTGAATAGTGCTGCAGTGAACATAGGGGTGCATCTATCTATTTCAATGACAGTTTTGTGCCAATAGATACCCAAGAGTGGGACTGCTAGATATATGGTAGTTTTATATTTAGTTTTCTGAGGTACCTCCGTACCATTTTTCTTTTTTTTTTTCTTTTTTTTTTCTTTTGAGGGCTACACCCATGGCACATGGAGTTCCCAGGCTAGGGGTTGAATAGGAACTACAGCTGCCAACCTACACAATAGCCACAGCAGATCCAAGCCACGTCTGTGACCCATACCACAGCTCACAGCAACATCAGATCCTTAACCCACTAAGTAAGGCCAGGAATTGAACCCAAAACTCATGCTTCCTAGTCAGATTCATTTCCACTTCACCACAATGGGAACTCCCATACCATTTTCCATAGTGGTTGTACCAATTTACATTCCCATTAACAGTGTAGGAGGGCTCCCTTTTCTCCACACCCTCTTCAGCATTTGTAATTTGTAGACTTATTAACGAAAGCCATTCTGACAGGTGTGAGGTGGTACCTTATTGTAGTTTTAATTTGCAATTCTCTCATAATTACTGATTTTGAACATTTTTTCATGTGCCTGTTGGCCATCCATATTTCCTCCTTTGTCCATTTAGGTCTTCTGCACAATTTTCAATTGGGTTGTTTGTTTTTTTTTGCTGTTGAATTGTATGAGTTGTTTGTATATTTTGGAGATTAAACCCTTGTCAGTTGCATCAGTTGCACCTATTTTCTTCCATTCTGTAGGTTGTCTTTGTTTTTATGGTTTCCTTTGCTGTGCAAAAGCTTCTAATTTTGATGAGGTCCTGTTGGTTTACTTTTATTTTTATTTCTATTGCCTTAGGAGACTGACTTAAGAAAACATTTCTACAGTTGATGTCAGAAAATGTTTTGCCTATGTTCTCTTCTAGGAGTTTTATGGTGTCTTGTCTTCTGTTTACGTCTTTAAGCCATTTTGAGTTTATTTTTGTGCTTGGTGTGAGGATGTGTTCTAGTTTCATTGATTTACATGCGGCTGTCCAGTTTTCTCATCACCACTTTTTGAAGAGATTATCTTTTTCCTATTTTATATTCTTGCCTCCTTTGTTGAAGATTAATTGGCTGTAGGTGTCTTGGTTTTATTTCTGGTTTCTCTATTCTGTTCCATTGATCTATATGTCTGTTTTGGTACTAGTACCACACTCTCTTGGTCACCACAGTTTGATAATGTTGTCTGAAGTCTGGGAGAGTCATGCCTCCTGCTTGGTTTTTGTTCCTCAGGATTGCTTTGGCAATTCTGGGTCTTTTATGGTTCCACATAAATTTTTGGATTGTTTGTTGTAGTTCTGTGAAAAATGTCATGAGTAATTTGATAGGGATCACATTGAATCTGTAGATTGCTTTGGGTAGCATGGCCATTTTAATGATATCAATTCTTCCAACCCAAAAGCAGGGAATATCTTTCCATTTCTTTGAATCCTCTTTAATTTCCTTGATTAATATTTTATAGTTTTCAGCCTATCAGTCTTTCACCTCTTTGGTCAGGTTTATTCCTACATATTTAATTTTGGAGAGTGAAATTTTAAAAGGTATTATATTTTATATTCCTTTTCTAATATTTCATTGTTAGTATACAGAAATGTGACTGATTTCTGAATGTTAATCTTGTATCCTGCTACTTTGCTGAATTAGTTGATCAATTCAGGTAGGTTTTTTGTAGAGTCCTTAGGATTTTTTATATGTCATATCATGTCATCTGCATAGAGTGACAATTTTACCTCTTCTCTTCCAATTTGGATACCTTTTATTTCTTTCATTTGTCTGATTACTGTTGCTAGGACTTCCAATACTATAATGAATAAATGTGGTGAGAGTGGGCATCCTTAGCTTCTTCCATATTTTAGCAGGAAGGCTTTCAGCTTTTCTCCATTGAATATTCTATTGGCTGTGGGTTTGTCAAAAATGGCTTTTATTATATTAAGGTATGTTTGCTCTGTACCCACTTTGGTAAGAGTTTTTATCATGAATGGATATTGGATTTTGTCAAATGCTTTTATGCATCTATTGAGATGAAGCCATCACCCTAATACCAAATCCAGACAAAGACACTAAAAAAAAAATAAAATTATAGGCCAATATCTTTGATGAATATTGATGCAAAAATTCTCAACAAAATTTTAACCAACTGAATCCAACGATACATAAAAAAGTTCATACACCACAATCAAGTGGGATTCATCCCAAGTTCTCAAGGATGGTTCGACATATGCCAGTCAATCACCATCATACACCACAGTAACAAAAAAAAGTCAAAAAGCCACATGATCCACTTATATTTTAAGTGCCTATTTAATTTTCTCCCAGTAAATAGTCATCTTCCTGAGGACAACAGCTCTGTTTATCTTTTTCATGCATTAGTCCCCAAAATATGATATTATACTCAATAAAAACTTTATGGGAATGGATGAAAATATAGCATTTACAAAGACATGAACAGGGAAGAAAAAGACATGTAAGAAACATAAAGTAATTTTTAATAGCTGGAGCAAAGAATGCTTATTGTGGAATTTGGGAAGGCAGGGAATGAATAAATTGAAGGATCAACATTCACTCACTAAGGCAAACAACAAAATATTTACTTTGAACCTAGTCTGTGTCATGCATTGTAATGACAAAGGAAGGCAAATTTGCTCACCCAAGGAGTTTATAGGATTGCAAGGCCTTCAATATGAAGAACTTTTCTTTCTCTTTGTCATAAGAAACTTTTGAAATATTTTGAAGAGGAATCTTAGAAAGATCTTTACATCAGTTGCAGAAGGAAACAGAGATATTTAATATTAGGAAAGAAGTTCAGGCAGAAGTTTGTTGCAATAGTCTAGGTAGAAACGATAACTGCTTCCACTAAATTAGTTCTATAGAGACTGCAAAGGAGTGGCTACAGAGGTAGCTGGGATTAGGAGGGTGTGACCTATGGCAGCTGTGAGAGGAGATTCAAGAGGAAGAAGGTGGATTAAGATAAACCAGGGAGTAGGCACCTGTCCTCTATGACTGATTTGATGTGGAAAATGATGAAAAAAAGAAATGAATATGATTCTCAGTTTAATGGCTTGCATCACTAAATGTATGGAGAGCACACATTCGGGAAGGTAAGATCAAAGACAATGCAATCTGTTAGGGGTATGGGATGGGCTTTTGGAACAAGCTGAGTTAGATTCAACTCTAAGACTCCTGTGAAGATGCCCAGTGGGTAGGTGAGTGTCCTGTCTTTTAGGGTGAGAGCTCTGGGCCGAAGATATGGATATGTGTCAATATTGATTTGAAAAGCCATATCTCTAATCCTTCCTTATAATCACTGTAAATGAGATTATTCAGGAAGACTATGTAGACAAGAAAGAAAGATAACCTGGAGTGTGCTCTGGAGAACACCTGCATTTAAGATGATGAAAGAGGAGCATAAGAAAGAAATGAATTGGAAGTCATGGTCAGAGTGGTGGGAGAGGTTAATATTAGGTGAGAACGCTTTAGGAGAGTACATAAAAGTATGGTTCAGGAAGTAGGGATAATTCGCCACTACAGGTATGAATGAGGAGTCGAATGATGAAGTTCTTACACTTGGCAGGATGAGCATTAGAAAGTCCTCCATAGTCTTATATTACGGCAATGCCAGGTACAATGCTAACTTCTCTACAGGGAAAATTACATTTAATTTATACAACAGCTGGTGAGGCAGGTAATATAATCTTAATTTTGCAGATGAAGAAACTTAACTGACTGACTCACAGCCACTCAACTAGTTATTGGCAAAACTCATAATTAGACCTAAGAAAGCTAACGCTAAAAACTGCACTTTGAGTAACTAAGCTCTACTGTGCCACCCGCTGACATATGTAATCATATTCTATTTAGCACTCAGTTTAGAGTTTTATCTTGTCCTTCAATTTTTCATAAACACAAATATTAATTCTCTAAATCTGTTCTGAAAAAATCCTTAGAACTAAGTCATACTATATGCCTCCATGTGCTCCCCCAAATTATTAGCTCAAAACAAGTTACCCCATAGGTGTCCCATAAGTTTCATTCAGTGAATTATATTGAAAAGGAATGAGCATTTAGGGTGTTAAGAGTCAAGGCAGAGAAGCTAAATTGTCCTCCAGTGACACAAGTGGCAGATAGAAAGGCCAGTGCAGCTGCTATTGACTATAATCCCTGGTTCTAAGCACTAAATCATTACACCTCTCTAATGATTTATGTGTGACATTTCCAAGGTTATAAAACTAGGCCACACACAGACCTTTAATACAACCATAAATGGGTTAATAATGCATACTCCATACTTAATGCATGAGAAGGCAAACTGTAGGAATTGCACCAAAGAGGTCAAATCACATCTCTGGTGGGCAGTTCCTTTGAGCTTAGTGTTTGGAACAAACTATCATGGGAGAATACTTTTCAACTCCCAGCTAATAAATAAATCACCAGTTGTTTTATATTTTAAAACATCGGAACAGCCCCCCAGGGCTCTGTAAAGGCTTTATTTTCTAGGTCCATTGGCGCACAAGCCATTGCCTAAATTGTGTGTACAATCAGCTGCTTAAGAGACACAGTGGATTTTGCCTACGTCTGAAAAAGTGGGCACCATGGCTATCTTTTGCATAAAACTGGCTGCCATGGTGCAATTAGAGGAGAAACAAATCTTACCATCTGATGACAGTGTGTGAACCTGAAACTAGGCAATATAGATGACTTTGAGAAAATGGAATCTTGTATTCTTCGACAGTGTAATTATTACTCTCTGTCAGCTTATTCTACTTTTTCATAAAAATCACTTAATACTTCACAAAGATATTACTTTTGCCATCTAATATCACTTTGGGAAGTATTAATAATTTAGGAATTTCTATATTAAAAATGGCTAATTCACCAAATGCATGAGTTGCCACAATTGGAGAATCCTCTCATTTTGTAAGTTTTGTTTGAATAGTTCCGTCTCAAGGTAGGACATTGGGAAGATTTAGAAGAGCTGCATTAAATATTTACTGTTTGGTATTTGGAACCCAGAAAGTCAACAACTCAATTGCAAAGAATTTAGGAAAATAGTGTGCAAATTTTGTTACATGAGAGAGTTTTTCTACCAGTAGGTGTGTATGTTATGATAAGCTCATTTCCTAAGATTAAATTTAAAGTTTTGTTTTTAACTACTTTTGTTTGAGCTGAAGTTCACTGGCAATGGGTAATTTTTACTTTTTTAGTTGACTTTTATTTTATTTTTTTGTCTTTTTTTTTTTTTTTTTTTTTTTTGCTATTTCTTAGGCCGCTCCCGCGGCATATGGAGGTTCCCAGTCTGGGGGTTGAATCGGAGCTGTAGCCACCGGCCTACGCCAGAGCCACAGCAACGCGGGATCCGAGCCGCGTCTGCAACCTACACCACAGCTCACGGCAACGCCGGATCGTTAACCCACTGAGCAAGGGCAGGGACCGAACCCGCAACCTCATGGTTCCTAGTCGGATTCGTTAACCACTGCGCCACGACAGGAACTCCTAGTTGACTTTTAAAATGTATTTATATAAAGTAAAATTCTCTTTTGGGTATAGACTAATGAGAGTTTTTATCAACGTGCTCAGTCTTATACCCACCACCACAGTCAAAATACAGAGCGATTCTGTCACCGCCTCCAAATTCCTTGTTTTGCCCCTTTATATTCAGTCTCCTCCACCCTCCCCCAGTCCCTGGCAACCACTGAGCTGTTTTCTCTCTATATAGTTTTGCTTTCCACTGCTGTATAAATAAAATTATGCAGTATGCAACATTTTAAGTCTTGATTCTTTCACTTAGAGTAATGCATTTGAGATTTGTTCATGCATTTCAGATGCCTATTCATGCATATCATAGAGTAATGGATATGAGATTCATTTGTATGTATCAATATTTTTTTATCGATGAATACTATTCCATTGTGTAGAATACCATAGCTTGTTTATATAAACCTGGAAAAAAAAAGTGCATTTGTAATGCTAGGATGGCAATGATAATAATGACAAATGACATTGTGCAAATGCTTATTGTGTAGGAGACATTGTTCTAGCTCTGTTCACATACTACCTGTTGGGGGAGGTCATCAAGAAGACATGACATGGTGTGACCTAGGAGTTGGACCCGAACAATTGGAGGCACCTCACCCTCTTTCCTGTCCTTAGAACTTACCTTCCACTTGCTTTACCCACTCCCAAAAAATGCCCCAGAGATACAGCCTTGTGGTGATGAGGCTATCTGAGCTGCTTGGAAACTAGTTAAAGCCTCTACATAAAGTTTTAAGATTCTGAGAAAGGCAGGGGTATAGAAATCTACTCACCTTGGGGCCACCCAAGCCAACCCTTGGAATTAAGTTCCTTTGTTTATTAAACTGCCACCCGCCAAATCTGAAGTGGTCTCCCTCTTTCTTTAATTTCTCCCTGAAGCAGAAGCGAGTCCATTTCCAATTATACCTGGTAGGCCCTAAAGAGGTTCCTGACTCAACAATACCTTACTTAATTTCATCATCATGACACAGGCAAGTAACTACTCGACTTCATAGAAGAGAAAAGGGAGGCAAGAATATTAAATAACCTCCCCCGGATCACACCATTTATTAATGCCATAGCCCATATTTGAATCTGGGCAAGCTAACTTCAGAAACTGTCATTGTAACCACTATCATAAACTGCTCCCCAGTAATAACTACCAGTTACTGAGCACTTACTTGCCCTTGGGCTACAGCAAGTATTGGGGAAATTCATTTTTCACATGAATAAGGATAGGTTGAGAAAAATGAGGCTTATAGAACTTATGCAACTTGCCCCAAATAACACTGATAATATTACCTAATTTTCAACCACATCTTGAAAACAAGATCTCAGTACTTTAAGAGTTATTTGGTTTTGATCAATTTCTGGGCTTCTATTTTTTTTATTGTTTCCTCCTATGACACTGCATTTCCCGTTCATCTCATCTCAGCATGCAGAGCCTTTTGCAGTTGGAATAACTTGTTGGGCATTGATACAGATCATCTTCCAGCCTTTAAGATTAGATATTAAAATACATTTGCTACAAAAGAGACCTATTCTCTATCTTGATTCATCTTTGCCTGTGGGAAATTGAATTTTTTTTTAAAAAAAAAGAGTACTATCCTGCAAACTACATGGAGTTGACATGTGGGAAAAAAAATATATATTCATTTTAACTTCATGTTGTTCTTCATGAGGTTAAATCTTTATTCCAGAATAAAGATAAAAATAAAATTTGATGCTAGGCTGCTTATGTTATCACCTTATCATGAGCACTGCAGAATTGGAAGCAACAGTCTTCAGTAGAAATGACTAAAGGGAAGACATTATTTTATTTTTCAACTGTATTTATAGTAATAATGCACTCAGCTCACACCTCTAAGAAAAAGGTCTTGAAGTACTTTGCATATTTTAATTAACCCTCACTGTACTAAGGAGGTAGATAATATATCAATTTTATTGAAGCATAGACCATAGAAAGCAAATTTGAGGTCTTAGGGTCAAGGTCATGGCCTGTTGGTAATAATGTTTCCTGGTAGAGACAGATCTGTTAAATGAAAGAACAGGAAGCACACCCAGCAAACTCTATGCTCTGACATTTTAGCAAAAATGAACCCTGCACATCCGAGCAATACTTTTGATTATTAATTTCTCAATAAATAAGAAACATATCCTGAATACTCTTTCCTACCTCACTTCTTTTTTTTTTTTTTTGTCTTTTTAGGATTACACCTGCCGCACATGGAGGTTCCCAGGCTAGGGGTCGAATCGAATCTGTAGCTGCCAGCCTACACCACAGCCATAGCATGCATTCACTTCTTTTGCATATATACCCAGAAGTGGGATTTCTGAATCATACAGTAGTTATATTTCAATTTTTTGAGAAGGTGCTATACAGTTTTCAATAGTGGTTGCACCATTTCACATTCCCAGTAATAGTGCACATGGTTTCAAATTTTCCACCTCTTCACCAATACTTGTTATTTTCTGTTTTTTATTTAAGTAACCATCCTTTTGGTTGTGAGGCATAGTTTAAATTTTTATGACTAGAAATTTCATAAATTGAAAATAACAAAATCTTCCTAGTTCAGATAATTTTCATTCTGCTACTAATTATACACTTGATCTTATACAAGCCACTTTCATCTCTCCTTGCAATTTTTCTAAGACATTAGATGGGAATAATAAGAATACATATCCTAAAAACAGAGTTTGGGATACTATATAGGATATAGAGAGATATATAAACCTGCAGCTATAATATATAAAAGATATAGATATAAATATAGATGATTATATGTGACAGGTAAGTATACATGATTGAATGCTTATATACAATAAGGTATAGTAAACGGAGATATGGTAACTTCCTTGACAAATTTCCCTGTATAGCTGCCTTCCACTTCCCTCAGATCACTTCCCAAATTAACTCCTTGCCTGGAGTCCTTGTTTCAGTGTCTGCTCCTAGGTATACCAGACTAATACAAGTACCTAGTCCTTCTTAGTCACTCAGGTATAATATTTAAAGTTTGAATTAAGATGAATGGTTTAAGAAGATGTGGTACATATATGCAATGGAATACTACTCAGCCAAAAAAGGAAAAAAATAATGCCATCTGCAGCAACATGGTTGCAACTAGAGATTCTCATACTAAGTGAAGCAAGTCAAAAAGAGAAAGACAAATACCATTCGATTTCACTTATATGTGGAATCTAAAATATGGCACCAATGAACCTATCTATAAAACAGAAACAGACTCATGGACATAGAGAACAGATTTGTGGTTGCCAAGGGCGAAGAGGGAGGAAGTGGGATGGATGGGAAGTTTGCAGTTAGTAAATGCAAACTATTACATATGGAACGGATAAGCATTGAGGTCCTACTGTATGGCACAGGGAACTATATCCAACCTCTTGTGATAGAACATGATGGAAGATAATATGAGAAAAGAATGTGTGACTGGGTCACTATGCTGTACAGCAGAAGTCGACGTTAACACTGTAAATCAGCTATACACTAATAATTTTTTTAAGTTTGAATTAGGATCATATTTGATGTACCTAGGACATTTCCTAGAGTTGTCTTTATTTGGTGCTACTGTTTTGATTGTTAGACTCATCATATAGTGTGAAGAATGATTCACAATCCTTTAACAACCTCCCCCATCTCTTCCCCTAGAGGGCGAATGATAGCTCTAGGTAGAACACTACACCATCAGAGACTGAGAATCTCAGGCCAGAGCAAAACCCGATAGGAGAACAAGAGCCATATTCGCCATGTCTATTAGCAAATATAAGGGCTGTGTTTGACAGTCTCATTTGTCTGTCAGCATTTTCTCTTCTAATCATCAGAAGATGAGCAATGATGAAAAATAGGAGTAGAAATAGGCATTACATACGTGCAGATTTAAAGAGAGTGTGACCTTACTGAGGCTGATTCCTGGGGAAAAAAAAAAAAAAAAACATGTAGAGGGTGGATTTTTCTATTCTGGCGAGGCTCATATTAAACACTCTGTCTGATCTTCTGAAAATGGATAGGAGTATAAATGCATAGTTGTCAAAATGCACGATGGACATGAGATTGCAGCCTCCAATTGTCTTATGAAATCCGTTTACTTATGGATTTCTGCCTACTCTAATCTATCTCAATAATCATCTGGGTCCTTGGCCTGTAGGATCAAAAATGAAAAAAATAAGTGTGTCCCATCTTTGTCCAACAGGAATCTCTGCACCACCCAAGTTCCAAATCAAAGCATCCTCACTAAGTCCTTTCTACAATTTGCCTATTCCCAGGTCAGCATTTTGTCTTCTCTTCCCCATGTTTTAATTGTGTTCTAAACTTTCTTCTGCCTTCATGACTATCATTTTGTATTAACCTCCATTTACTCTCACCCTAGATTGAATGCAAGCTCCTAGGGGATAGGGACCAAACATTTTTTTTTTCTTCTCTCCTTACCTGGGATCTAACATTGTGCTTGGCACATATACATAGATAAAAGTTGCAATATCTAGCATTAAATCTATAAACTGTTTTATTTCAGTGACTCAGGGGAGCAGCTGACATTACCAACCACTTACTCTGTGCTAGGCACCGTGCTAATTGCTTTATAAATTCATCTAATCTCAGAAACACTCTATGCTTTATATGAGGCTAGAAAATAAACCATCTTAAAGTTAGTTGCTTAAAACAAAAGCCACTAAGCACCTGAAGTTGATCTGCAGAGGACACTGCCTTGGGCATGTGCAAGGTCACCTTGGGATGACAATGGTTGAAGCAGGTCTAGGTCTCTCTCTCTCCCTCTAAATTCTTTGTTAAATTCTCCTTTTAGTATGATACCTTTTGTGTCCACGCTTTGTTGGCTGATTGCTCAATTGTTATTGACAATGCCCTGGGGTACAAACTTCGAGTCCTCTGAGCTAGTTTTTGAGACCAATCTTTGAGGTTTGTTCTGACTTGGGGATGGGATCTTAGCTGTCTCTTTCCCTGGTTCTGTCTGGTAAACTAGGTGATCTGTGGTTTAGCTTCTTGTTCTTGTGAAGCTATATGCCTCCTCTTATTTGCTGATCATCAAAATATCCATTTGGGGGAAGATGGGGGGATGGGTTCCCTTAGGCTTGAACTGCTCCATATTCTTTCAAGTACAGTAAGTTTACTTGAGGATAGTTTGAGGGCTTTTTGTTCCTATGGACTACCTCCACCCCTGGGGAAATTCTCAGAGATGCTGTTCTGGAGCTGGAGGCTCAGGAACAGTGGTCTGATTTTCTTATAGGTCCGTCTCATGAGAAGGGAGCTGCATGAGAAGCTGGGGAACAGTAGCTTCTTGTCTTCTCTGCTTGCCTTTACCTGTATGGAACCCCTAACCTATGAGTGAGCTGCAAGAGGACAATGGGGGCGCTATTATTCTCTGCCTCTATTCTATTTGTGGGAGGAGGAATGGACATATCCTTAGCCACTTTTACCAGGAATTTAGTCTGCAATTCACTGCTGGAGGGGGGGGTAGATTAAAAATGATTAACACCCGCCTTTCCTAGAGAAAAAAATGGCCAAAGTCGTATCACATGTTCCATGATGGTATCAGTGTGCTCAGGTACTTCACTGTGAGCTGAACTGACACCACTGCTAACACACCTGCCTCTGGACCTTGAATGTAGCTCTTTCTCATGCTGCCCTGACAAGGGGCCTCTAAAATGTTCTTATGTTCTTGATTTTGTTGCCTCACTAGCTTGAGAGTCAAAGTTGAGTGTGCGTGCAATTGATTTGCAGAATCTAGGTCACATCCCTGCATCCTGACTATAAGAAAGGTTGGGAGGGTGGGCATTGAGCACGTGCATCCTGATGGTGGAAGTGAAACTTGCCTTCTAGAATTACCTTTGAGGTTGGAGGTTCCTCATAGATAGAAAGGGAGTACAGATGCTTATTATAAATGTCTTAGGAAAGCATATGTTGAAATAATGAATAGCAAGACTGAGAATAGCTACTAAAAGAGGTTATACTCAACTCTTAAAGGGGATTTCTCTCAGGTCTCTCTCAAAGACCAAGAGTAGGATCACTGTGTGCTCATCCTTAGAGGATTCCAATGGGAGGACCAACTTGAGTTTCATTCTTTCATGATTCTTTATTGAATGCCTTCTCTGTGCCAGCCATTGAGTTAGGTAAATGGGGTTCCATGGTGAGCACAGACATGTGCCTGCATTGATGGAGATTATAGTCTGTAAGAGGAAGAGCATGTTCTTTTTTTTAAATGGATGTGTATAAGTATCTTATAAGTATTAAGAGAATGTGTAATAAGGGTTTGACCTCAGTAGATGATTCACCAAAGGCTTATCTGGGAAAAGAATGACTGAACAAAGATCCAAGGATAAAGAGAATGTAACTATATAAAGGGGAAGTGGAGATGGTAAATGAAAATTACTCCTCACAGCAGAGGAAAAACATTTGCAAAAGGTCATGCAAAGGCTGGAACAAGGTCCTTCTGAGGCACTGAACGAGAACAGTTATTGGATGGCAGAGGATTTTGTGTAATTTCTGGATGCAGACAGACACAGGGATAAAACAATACTGAGTTTTGGAGCACTTATTAAGGATAGTTTTATCCTAAGAACTATGGGAAATCATGGAGGAATTTTATAGAGAAGTCTTCTTTGTATAATCATATTTGTGTTTGTAAAAGGTAACGGTAGTTCCAGTGAGGAGAATGGACTGGAGGGTGCAAGAGTGGTTATAGGACACCAGCTCAGAGATGGTCAGACTAGCCTAAAGGAGGGGATGGTGGCTTTACCTTGGGTAGCAGCAGTTAAGATAGAAATAAAAATATATCTATCCTTCAGAGTTACCATTATGGCTCAGTGGGTTAAGAACCTGACTAGTATCCATGAGGATGTGGGTTCAATCCCTGGCCTCGCTCAGTGGGTTAAGGTTCCAGTGTTGTCATGAGCTATAGTATAGGTCACAGATGCAACTTGGATCTGACATTGCTGTAGCTGTGAATTAGGCTGACAGCTGCAGCTCCATTTCGACCCCTAGCCTGGGAACTTCCACATGCCACAGGGGCTGCCGTAAAAAGAAAAAAAAAAAATATATATATATATATATGCATATCTCCATCCATCCTTGGCTGAAACTTAGAGTGATGCTAGAGAAGTATGGAGTGAAGGAAGAGGGAGACCAGCTTCGCATTCACTGAAGCCCAAGTTAACACTGCATAATGGATTGTAGTCTGAGTCCAGCCAGATAGACTTTTTTTCCGAAGTCATTATCTGCTGTTATTTAAAATAAACTTTTTGTCATATAAAATAAAATATATTTAGGTTCTCTTTATTCTTCTCTAGTAAAATTTGAAACATCAAGTCAATCCTACAAGACTCTTAATAACTTATTTTTTACCTCTCTATTTAAAAATCATCTTTGAAATATTTTAAGTAAAATATTTATTTACTAGAGATAGTACTGTCCTGATCCATGACTATTTCATTAAATATCATGAGCTTTAAAATGCTCAACAATCTAAGATCTGACAAATAATGTATTTTATTTAATAAAAATACTAATTTCCTCTCAAATTATTAAAGTGTGGGGAAGAAATTTTAGCTGAGCTGAGAAGCTCTGGTGTTTATTTTTAGATGTGATCTCCTCTAGCTCAAGTCAGACAGAATCAATCTGTCATCACGAAGTGAAGCAGGATTGATTATGTGTCTTATTTCCTGTGTAGTGTGAATGTGTGGAAACATGGACATAAGTTTTAATTTGTGTGCTTGTATGTGGTGTGAGTGTGTATGTGAACAGATAGTGTGACTTATCATAGAAGAAAAGTATGTTTCACCAACATACTTAGGTTACCTAATATGGACTTATTACACATGTACAAGTCAGTGAAATAAGTGTAATAAGTTATCGTCCTTATTATGGCATGAACATTATGGCGTGTCTTTATTGTCTATATTACGATATGAGTATTTTCCCTGCCTGACTTCCATGCCACCTAATATCTCTCCTCAGTCTATATCTACCCCAAAATGTCTTTTTGTGTTACATAAAAATACAGGTGACTCTTAACAATATGGGTTTGAACTATACTTTAACACGATCCACTTATACAGTTTTTTTCCAACACCTATTACTATGTTTAGAAGTCTGTGGCTGGTTGAATCCATGGATTTGGAAAGATAATGAATTTTTGACTATGAAGGGTTGGTTCCCCTAATCCCTACATTGCTCAAGGGTCCACTGTACTCTTCAGAGTGGTGCCACGGGAAATTCGGAAAAGCTTTTAAATGCTCAATGGGATCATAATTACCAGATCTTCTGCACTTGCCATTGGTGGGGAATAAGTCACATGCAGCATGGAAGTTTTGAGGAATGATATCAAAATCATATTTTGACCCCACGGAACATCTGAAAATTACAGTAACAATTACAGGGTAATGGACACTTGTGAGTGGGATAATGATTGTGGAAACAGATAAACCAGAACAAACTTAGCTAATTTCACAGAATTGCGAGGCCACCCTGCCACCTATATCCATCATCTTCCCACAGCGTATCAGAGTTCACCCTTTTAGAGATAGATTTATGATCCTTCAGAGAACAGTGGTTCTCATGTTATGGTCTCTGGGCCAGAAGCATAAGCATCACAAGGGAACAATTTATAAGTAAAATACACTTCATTGGCTATTTTAGGGAAACCAGAAATGGGATCTGAGTGCACAGTCTGCCATCTCTGAAAGTTCCACACTACTATTTCTCTCTTTGTCTACTCTTTCTGGAGCTGTCCTGGGAGTTTCAAGTCATTTTCCTTCATAAGCTGAGTGTTACCCTCATTTGGCATAAGGCACTCAGAATCTTACCCTCTATACTTATCTTCTAACAATAATAATCCAATAAATTAGTCTCCCATTAGGAGGGAAGCTGGTGCTTATTTTCATGGAAACCCCAAATTCCTTCCTTCAGATATATGCTGCATGAGAGCGAGGACTCACCCCTCTATTCTCAATAGCATCTCTTGCATGTCATTCAAGTAGATGGATAAATGCAAAGTTGATGATGAATTAGGAAGATGTCATTTGCCTATGGAAATGATGGGAGTCTTTGGCCTGGTGGTGTTCTTAGTCAATAAACTCATGCCTTTGTCAGCATTGCAGGCCAATCATTCAAGATCATTAGGGAGAGGAGAGTGTTGTGTGCATGCAATACAGAAACGGAGATCAGCCTTTGGAGAGCAAAATGTATTTATACTGTGGAAATGTGAGATCCAAGGTCAGATAAGTACTAGCTGTGACTGTAGATTCCTGTGTCAGAAAATAGAAGGCAAAGGAATTTGGGTCCATACCTGGAAGTAACAGGGAGCCACTGCAGGCTTTTGAGCAGAAGAGTGACATGACATTAACTCTGGGTAATTCTCTGCCTCCTCTAGAGCAGATACTTTCATGTACACAGTTTGTACTCCCCAGCTACCCTGTAGGTGGGAGCTTATCTGTGTTTCAAAGATAAGAGAACCAAGGCTCGGAGGGGCTGAGTGATGACTTGCCCAAAGTCATAGAGCAAGTGAATGACAGAGCTAAGGTCCAACCCAGATCCCCACATCCAAGGCCAAGGCCCTTTAAATAAAAATAAATTAAGTAGTCATGTGTGAAGAGGCATGATTTTCAGAAAAGAAAGTTATTGGTCCTTAAACAACCTTCTCTTTTATGCATGGTGGGAGGAAATGGTGAAAGATAGTAGTAAAACTCTCAGTAGGTAAGGATTCTACAAAACAAATCATCAGAAATTATCCAGGCTTCCAGCCTACTTTGAATTAATTGAGCACAGGGAGATGCCCAAAGCAAAGAGCAGTCTACGAGTCTTTCTAAACTCTCACAACATCACCCTTCTCTGGGCTGTGAATTGTCTCCCGGAGAAATCCCAGCAGGGGCAGGCAAGATGGGAAATGAACATTTCATCCCTGAAAGTGAGCCAACACTGCTTTGTCACTCCAGTCAGTTCCTGTTGACTTTCCCAGCCAAGCTTATGTCCACTTTGAGGTTTCTTGATTTCCTGCTGAGCCTCTAATGGACAGGTGGACCCAGAGTGCAATTGTGATGTCAAGGAAGGGTGAGATGAGGGGAACAGAGTGAAAAAGAAGGAAGAAAGGCAAGGAGCCCATAAAAAGAATCTCTGACTGTTCAGGCATTTCCGTGGGACCCTGTGCAGGGGCCACATCAGTAGGATTACAGGAAAGCATTGGTGGCCCCAGCAGGTCAGGCTGCCATTTTGATTTAAGGAACATATGAACCACTCAGAGTGCACTGAACACCATCTCTGTACCCTCTCTCGTCAAGCATGGCTTTTGTTGACAGTTCCATGAGAGTTCTTTCCTTCAGTGTTCCCAGAGGTCCTGCACATGGATCATTCCTCATTTACATGGAATAGATTGTTCTTTCCAGTAGCCGAATCTCTCTTTCGGAGATGAGAAATGGCCCTTGCCACTTATGCTGTTTTATATAAAACAGATGCCAAGAATGGAAAATATTAGATCCTATTTGAGTTTCAAAGACAGAATTAGGATATTCTTCGAAGCAATGAAAATAATTGTATTCACATGTTTAGTTTTGGATATACTTCTGATTTACCAATGCATTTTTATGAGTTGGGTACTGGGCTACATTATTTTTCTGTGTTATCATTAATCCTAACCATGCATTTTAAGGAAATGGTATGTTTTCCTGTTTTTCAGTAAAACAATTAGAGAGCTGAGGTTACTTGTCTAAGATCACAGAGTTCCTCCATAGTAAAATTGGGATTAAGATTCTAGTTTATTTGTCTCTGAAACTTTTTGTTGTTGTCGTTGTTTGTTTATTTGTTTTCATAATGAATATAAACCAGAATTTTTAATGATTTTTATTTTTTCCATTATAGCTGATATAGTGTTCTGTCGATTATCTACTGTACAGCAAAGTGACCCAGTTATTTATATATATATATATATATATATATATACACATACATGTTTTTCCCTCACATTATCCTCCATCATATTCCATCACAAGTGACTAGATATAGTTCCCTGTGCTATACAGTAGGATCTCATTGCTTATCCACTCCAAATTCAATAGTTTTCATCTATTAACCCAAAACTCTTGGTCCATCCCACTCCCTCATCCTCCCCATCCCCCTTGGCAACCACAAATCTGTTCTCCAAGTCCATGTGTTTATTTTCTGTGGAGAGGCTCATTTGTGCTGAATATTAGATTCCAGATATAAGTGGTATCGTATGGTGTTTGTCTTTCTCTTTCTGACTTACTTCACTTAGAATGAGAGTCTCTAGTTCCATCCATGTTGCTACAAATGGTATTATTTTGTTCTTTTTTATGACTGAGTAGTATTTTATTGTGTATATATACCACATCTTCTTAATCTATTCATCTGTTTATGGACATTTAAGTTAAACTGACTATAAAATCCTGTGATTCAGAACTAGAACAAACAATCCAAACATTTCAATGGAACCACAAAAGACCCAGAATCGCCAAAGCAATCCTGAGAAACAAAAATCAAGCAGGAGGCATAACTCTCCCAGACTTCAAGAAATACTACAAAGCCACAGTCATCAAAAGAGTGTGGTACTGGTATCAAAACAGACAGACAGACCAATGGAACAGAATAGAGAACCCAGAAATAAACCCAGACACCTATGGTCAATTCATCTTTGACAAGGGAGGCAAGAACATAAAATGGGAAAAAGAAAGTCTATTCAGCAAGCATTGCTGGGAAACTTGGACAGCTGCATGCAAAGCAATGAAATTAGAACACACCCTCACACCATGCACAAAAATAAACTCCAAAGGGCTGAAAGACTTAAATATACGACAGGACACCATCAAACTCCTAGAAGAGAACATAGGCAAAACACTCTCTGACATCAACATCATGAATATTTTCTCAGGTCAGTCTCCCAAAGCAATAGAAATTAGAGCAAAAATAAACCAGTGGGACCTAATCAAACTGAAAAGCTTTTGCACAGCAAAGGAAACCAAAAAGAAAACAAAAAGAGGAGTTCCCGTTGTGGCACAGTGGTTAACGAATCCGACTAGGAACCATGAGGTTGCGGGTTCGGTCCCTGCCCTTGCTCAGTGGGTTAAGGATCCGGCATTGCTGTGAGCTGTGGTGTAGGTTGCAGACGCGGCTCGGATCCCGAGTTGCTGTGGCTCTGGTGTAGGCTGGCAGCTACAGCTCCAATTCGACCCCTAGCCTGGGAACCTCCATATGCCATGGGAGCAGCCCAAGAAATAGCAAAAAGACAAAAAAAAAAAAGAAAGAAAACAAAAAGACAACTTTCAGAATGAGAGAAAATAGTTTTGAATGATGCAACCAACAAGGGCTTAATCTCTAGAATATATAAGCAACTTATACAACTCAACAGCAAAAAAGCCAATCAATCAATAGAAAAATGGACAAAAGACCTGAATAGACATTTCTCCAAAGAAGATATCCAGATGGCCAACAAACACATGAAAAAATGGTCAACATCACTGATTATAAGAGAAATACAAATCAAAACTACCATGAGATACCACCTCACACCGTCAGATTGGCCATCACTAATAAATCCACAAATAACAAGTGCTGGAGGGGGTGTGGAGAAAAGGGAACCCTCCTGCACTGTTGGTGAGAATGTAAACTGGTACAGCCACTATGGAGAACAGTTTCGAGATACCTTAGAAATCTATACATAGAACTTCCATATGACCCCCACAATCCCACTCTTGGGCATCTATCCGGACAAAACTCTACTTAAAAGAGACACATGCACCCGCATGTTCATTGTAGCACTATTCACAATAGCTAGGACATGGAAACAACCCAAGTGTCCATCGACAGATGATTGGATTCAGAAGAAGTGGTATATATACACAATGGAATACTACTCAGCCATAAAAAAGAATGACATAATGCCATTTGCAGCAACATGGATGGAGCTAGAGAATCTCATCCTGAGTGAAATGAGCCAGAAAGACAAAGACAAATACCATATGATATCACTTATAACTGGAATCTAATATCCAGCACAGAAAAGAAAATCATGACAACAACAACAACAACAACAACAAAAAAAAAAAGGAGTTCCCGTCGTGGCACAGTGGTTAACGAATCCGACTAGGAACTATGAGGTTGCCGGTTCAGCCCCTGCCCTTGCTCAGTGGGTTAACAATCCGGCGTTGCCATGAGCTGTGGTGTAGGTTGCAGATGAGGCTCGGATCCCGAGTTGCTGTGGCTCTGGCGTAGGCCAGTGGCTACAGCTCCGATAAGACCCCTAGCCTGGGAACCTCCATATGCCGCGGGAGCGGCCCAAAGAAATAGCAAAAAGACAAAAAAAAAAAAAGAAAATCATAGACTTGGAGAAAAGACTTGTGGCTGCCTGATGGGAGCGGGAGGGAGTGGGAGGGATCAGGAGCTTGGGGTTATCAGACACAACTTAGAATAGATTTACAAGGAGATCCTGCTGAGTAGCATTGAGAACTTTGTCTACTCATGTTGCAACAGAACAAATAGTGGGGGAAAAAATGTAATTGTAATGTATACATGTAAGGATAACTTGATCCCCTTGCTGTACAGTGGGAAAAAAAAAAAAATCCTGTGATTGTGCTCTAGTAAAGATTGGTTAACTGATGTAACAACAATCCCCAAATTTTAGGCTATGTCCTCTCTATTTAGCTGGAAGATAGGAAAAGAGCACAAGAAATATGAATGGGACCTTAAAATAAAATACTTGTTTTTCAGATTTTTATTTTTTCCATTATACTTGATGAAATGTTAACACTATCTACTACACTACTCTACTCTGCACTCTTAATCAATAAAATATTCAGGAGTTGCCATCGTGGCTCAGTGGTTAATGACTCTGGCTAGGAACCATGAGATTGTGGGTTCAATCCCTGGCCTCGCTCAGTGGGTTAAGGGTCCAGTGTTGCCGTGAGCACTGGTGTAGATCAAAGACATGGCTCAGATCCTGCATTGCTGTGGCTCTGGCGTACGCCAGTGGCTACAGCTCCAATTAGACATCTAGCCTGGGAACCTCCATACGCCGTGGTTGCAGCCCCAGAAAAGGCAAAAAGACAAAAAAATAAAATAAAATAAAATATTCAGAGGTTGGTGTCACGACGAGGGCTTTGCTTGGAGCCAGAAAAATCAAGTGCATTCTGGAAACATGTTCTGCTTCCTGATAATAAATTGTTGAAGATTTGTATTTGTTTTTGTTTTTCCATAGTTGACATGCCTGAAGTTGGCATGCCTGATTATTTTTCCCCAGAAAAGTTATATGTAACAAAACACTATATAGTATTTTTATCACGTTAGTTAATGAAAATTGTAATCAGGGAGTTTTTTCCCCCATATTTTTCTCTTTATTCATAAAGTTCCAAAAGCTGTATCAATCTTCTCACAAGGATGGTTTCTTTCTGAGAGAGGTGCCAGGTGAGGAAGTATCACATGAGCGGCAATGGGGTAGTCTTGGCCTTTATAGTATGGGAGTAAAATGGTACCATTCCAAGGGTCAGAGCATTTCTTGTTACATTTCAGTGGAAGAGAAGGTCAGAAGAATGATGTGGGACACAGCAAACACACAGGGCAGTAGGAGCCCAGCAATCTAGCCCTAAATCTCCTACTTTCTCCCTGAGGGACCCAATGAGGAAGGTTTCTTCCCTTTGGGTCTCAGTGGAGCCTCATGTGGAAGGAACAGCTTACTTAATTCATATTTGCACCTATTTACATTTCAGACAAAATTGCTAGCAAACTGAATACCTTATTTGAATAGAATAAGTGTAAATACACGTGAAGATACATGCAAAACAAAAATTATTCAAGCTCTCTGAATTGTAGGGATTTACTAGTTAGTATCAGAATTCTGGAGACAGAACTAACGGTTAATAGAGAAAGAAATATCATTAATACCCTCAGCTCTGAAATACCATGGGCTACTCCAGGCAGTAAAATTTTATATAATCAATTAATGTGGCTTTCTCTTTGAAATATAGCCTGACTACTATAGAGTTCAAATTGTTTTAATAAACTTTATTCTGGACACCAGAATATTAATAAAGATAAGAGGCACTAAGTTGAAAGCCAGTTAGTTACAATGACCGCAGAATTTTAACAGCAGTGTTATTGTTTGGGATGCTGTGATCCCAAAACAAAATAAAACAGGATATGAAGGGTGTCAGACAATATGGAGGCCAGGAGAATGTGATTTGGATCCCACAAAGTTCCATTAAGACAGATATCATTTAGATAAACGCAACTGTTTTTTTTTTTTTATCTTAAAGGCAAAAATAAACTATATTATCTGTGTATAAAGTGAAAAAGCTAGTTGAAGGTTAAGAGAAACAAATCCCTACACCCCCAGAAACTGAGGAGCCATGGTAGTCTCAGACCATGAAGCCTTTGCGGAAGAACAGAATTCCTTTTGGAGGAAGTTAGGACACAGCCCCTGTCCTTGAACAGACACGAAAGGTTTATTAAGGGCATTGAGGCACAGTGCTTGAACAAAGCTCAGCTGCAAAAAAATATCCATTCATAGAAGTCACTACCCAAAGTTCTAAAACATGTGTTAGAAAACTAAAATTTTTAATTATGAGAATTCGTAGGGAAGCAAATTGTACAACACATTTCAAGTGTTACCTCATAGTCTCTTAGTAAGTTGAGGATAAGAAAACCTGTTACCTGGCAATTACATCTTGGGGGTGGGTTTCCCTGGGGAAACTTGCTCACATTTGCACACAAAGACATCTTTAAGAGCATTTAATATGTTTCCTAAAGTGAAGCAATCTAGATTCTTATTAGTGGTAGAATGGATAAATAAATTGTAGTATTGTCATGCAGTGGAACACTATGCAGCAGCATAGACAACTTAAGTAGAAGAGGACTATAGAAGGTGGATTCCCCAGAAAAGAGACTCCATGTCACACATTTCAAAGTTTAGTGGGGATTGCTCTTGGGAATGACATCTGTTAGATAATAAGTGAAGCAGAACTGGGCAGAAGTAGATTTTTCTGCCATTATACATCATAACAAAGCCCTCAGTTAATCCCATGAGGAGCTCTGACATAGGTAAAACTTTTCAAAGTCATCCAAAATACCAGGAAAGGGAGTCAGACCATTGTACCTTAATTGACTAATCATTGGATAGTTGCTCTTGGGAAAGTGTAACCTGGGGCAAGGCAAATACCTTAGACTAAGGTCTGCTCCTGAGAAAGGCAATCCATTGAGAGGGTCTCAGCTGAGAGTAACCAGCATCCTTTCTGAAGGAAGAAATAGCTCAGTTCTGAGAGTTCTAAAAGAAAATCTGAGCAGCATATTAGAGCATCTAGAATAGATATGCATCAACATGATGCTATTTCCTAACATAATGTTGATGCAAAAAGCAAATTGTGTAAGAGTACAGAAAAATGCAATGCAATAACTGTATAACATTTTAAGAACATGAAAAACAATGGTGTATGCTTTAGCCATCCATAAATAAGAAACATAAAAACATGAATGGTAATGAAAACATCAAGTTCAATATAATAGTTACTTCTGAGTACAAAGGGAGATGCATGTCGATTTTCACTATCTAGTTATCTAGATGATGTGTATAGTAACTCATACATACTATTCTTTACGAATGTTTATATGTTTGTAACAAAAGTTACAAATGTTGTAGTCTTTACAAATGTTTATATGTTTGACATATTTCATTGGGAAATATTAAAAGTTCAATTTGAAAAAATAAAATTAGGATTTCTCATAAGTTGATTTATCCATCCACTCATTGTGTGTGCATATATAATACTTTTTTTAAAAGTGGCTTAAAGTCTAAAAGTCAGCCTCCTAGATACTAAGAGAAACAAGAGAAATACAAGGTATGGCCTGTCCTCTCAAAGGGCTTTCTCTAGTTGGGGATATAAGGCACAGAAAAATTAAAATAATAATGTAAGTTTATGTCAAGAAACCTGTATGTAAATTGAAGATGTAGCTTTAAGCGGTAGCACATAATAAAGGCTATCTCTCAAGGACCTGGACAAATATAAAAGAAAGCATGAGTGTGAAGCAAGAACACAGAAAAAAATAAAACCCTAGAGTCCTTCACTTTCCTTTCCAGGATGCAGAGGACTCTATTAACTTGACAAGTGCTGCCATCTGAGTCTCCGTTATTTCAAACATTTCTTACAACAACCTGAAATCTGGCACCAAGAGTGATTTCCATTCATGGTGTGTTCTTTGTAAGTATCACAACTCTCTTGGAGGCATATCTGTGATAGGAGCTGTATTGATTAATCATGATGCTATCTTGTGTTAGGTGATACCTATAGCTATCTTTCTACCCAAAGAATTTATTCTTTAAGAACATACGGAATCATACCAGAACATATCTTCCTCCTTACAGGAGAACTGAGTAATTTACCACTGGAGGATTCTGAGTCCTTGACAACAATTTTTGAAGGAGTGTGCAGATAGGATTTACTTCTCCCTTATGGGGATGGCTAGAGCTTATCAGTACTGATATCGCTTAGCTTCAGTTCCCAGAAATGAGAGCTGTGTTACAAAATCATTGGCTGCCTTTAAGAATTGTTGTGCCATTGTCTTCCAAGAGTCTTTCCAAGCCCCATGATTCACTGTAGTTGTTATGCTTTATCATTTACTGTAGGATATGCCATTTATGTAGGATAATTTTAGAGATAACAGTTTCCAAAATGACTTCCATTCAAGTGAAGGAGATGAAAGGGCTTATTTTTTTCCTCTGTCCCCAAATAATCTACTTTGTGACTCACAGGAGAGTTCAATATTCTAATAATTCTCTGGAAAATGCATGATGCCTCTGAACACACCTGAGTTTATCTCATGACGTTTCCCATATTTGTGATAGCTTCAGACCCAGCTATTCAGTCTGCTTTCATTATTACCTCATGAGAAACTATTTAATTTTGGGTTATATTTTACATATGTTTTTACATTCTTCTTTTTATGACATCCTCATATATTAGAGATGTTCATATGAGGAAACTGACGGCTAAAGAGGTAATGATTTTTGCCTCAGGTCTCATGGTGACCGTTTCAAAACTGAATTTAGAATCAGAAAGCCTGGTGTGAAGCCCTCTTTACCAGCTGTTTCATCCACCTAGTGACCTGTCATTTAGTATTCCATTGAAATATGAGGAGTTCCCATCGTGGCGCAGTGGTTAACGAATCCGACTAGGAACCATGAGGTTGCGGGTTCGGTCCCTGCCATTGCTCAGTGGGTTAATGATCCGGCGTTGCCATGAGCTGTGATGTAGGTTGCAGACGCGGCTCGGATCCCGCATTGCTGTGGCTCTTGCGTAGGCCCGTGGCTACAGCTCCGATTCAACCCCTAGCCTGGGAACCTCCATATGCTGCGGGAGCGGCCCAAGAAATGGCAAAAAGACAAAAAAAGAAAAGAAAAGAAAAGAAATATGAACCAGTAAGTAATATTAGCAAGAGGCAGATTATGAGCTGCCATCGTTTCCCAACAGAAGCATCAATTTTGACAACAATCCATCGACAAGATTGCTTTTGTGCGAGTCTAGTAATCCAGCAGGAAAGTTCCAGCACAACACTAGAGAGAAAAATTGAGAATAGATGTACCAAGGAGGGTTAAGAAGAACAGTCTTACTTTACCTACATCACCTTTTCTCCAAGGTGACACAGATCAGTGCCTACAGAGACCTTCCTAGCCTGTAATTTCTTCCACAAGTGATAGTAAGAGCATTGAGTAAGTGAGAATCTAGCTGCCCCAGCCATTCAAGACACTGTCCAAGATGTCACTTCTTTCTTGCCTTACCCGGATTGCTGAGGAGATCAGCACAGCCGAGTCATTGGGAGAGGTTGAGACCAGGGATGAGAGACTGTACACCCTACCAATCACACTGTGGGCTCCAGTGGGAAGTCTACCCATGAGCTGATTGAGACACCTGGACTGTGGACCCCTCCCAAATGATGTGTGGTCATGCCAAATGCATTGTGTGCCTCACCTTCTCTCTCCCCAAGGCTGGATCCCAAGTACACTCTTGTTGACAGTGAGAACAGGTGTCTGATGCAGTCACTGTGAATCTGTGGGACGGGGACAAGGTACACACACTTGAGCATATCACAGCACCATGTTAGAAAAAAGAAAGAGGAGATTCTCAGCACACATCCTTGCTTTGCAGCATAGAGAAAAGATATACAATCTTAAGAAAAATCCCCCAAGACGTGTGGAGTGAGCACATTGATAGAAAGTGTATGACAGCCTGAGAATCCCTATCTGGTTTACTGGTAAAGGTGTTTCTCTCCCAAAACTAATTCATAGAGACTGAAGAAGGTGACTGCTATTTCAACTGCAAATGCAGCAATGCAAGACTTCAAGGAACATGAAAACTCAAAGAATCATGACACAAAAGGAATAAAATGATGTTCCTGTAACCAATCTGAAAAAAATGGAGATCTGCAAATTGCGTAACAAAGAATTGAAAATAATTGTTTTAAGGAAGCTCAATGAGCTACAAGAGAACATGGATAGAAAATCAGCAACATCAAAGAATACATGAACAAAAGAAGTTCAATTAAAAAGATAGAAGTCAGAGTTCCCATCATGGCTCAACAGAAACAAATCTTCCTAGGATCCAGGAGGACGCAAGTTCGATCCCTGGCCTCGCTCAGTGGGTTAAAGATCAGGCGTTGGCGTGAGCTGTGGTGTAGGTTGCAGACCAGGCTTGGATATGGCATTGCTGTGGCTGTGGTATAGGCTGGTGGCTGCAGCTCCAATTCAACCCCTAGCCTGGGAACTTCCATGTGCCACATGTACAGCCCTAAAAAGACCAAAAAAAAAAAAAATAGAGAAGTCATTTTTTTAAAAAAGTATATAAGTATATACAGAAATTGGAGCTTAGACTACAATGAATAAAATTTAAAATGCAATAGAACATTAACAGTAGATCAGGAAAGCTGTGAACTCAAAGACAAGTCATTTGAAATTAGCCAGGCAAAGGAGAAAAAGCAACAACAAAAAAGGAATGAAGAAAGCCTACAGGTTTTATGGGACATCTTTGACAGAGCTAACATTTTATTATGCTAGTCCCAGAGGATGAGCAAGAGAAAGAGGCAGAAAGCCTGTTAAAAGAAATAATGGCTCAGAGCTTGTTCAGCGGCTGCTCTGTCTTTGTCCCCCAGCATGTCCTTGCTTCCTGGCCCCACAAGATGCCCAGACTCATCCTGTATCTACCCTGCCCTG
The DNA here is from genome assembly GCF_016906955.1 of Phacochoerus africanus. NCBI lineage: Eukaryota > Metazoa > Chordata > Mammalia > Artiodactyla > Suidae > Phacochoerus > Phacochoerus africanus. The sequence continues at coordinate 118,544,627 of NC_062558.1, read as the reverse complement.
GAACCTGCCATCCTTAAGGGAATGGCTCCTGCCTTGGAGAGAGGGATGAAAATCCCAGATCTTGGTGCTTTGTGCTTCCAGGCCCTCTCAGCCAATGGACCACAGATACCTGTGTGGACACTGTAGGTGTTTTGGAGTTAGAGTTGGCAGGCATACCTGAATCAGGTTCATTATTTTTGAGGTTTTTTGAACCAATTTCAAACTTAGGAAAAATTGCAAGTAAAATACAAAGAATTAAAAAAAAAAATAAGGCAGATACTTGACTGTGATTTTCTACCAAGGACAAATACAGCTATCAGAATCATCAGTATTGGAGTTCCTGTTGTGGCTGAGCAGTAACGAACCCGACTAGTATCCATGAGGATGAGGATTTGATCCCTGGCCTCACTCAGTGGGTTAAGGATCTGGCATTGCCATGAGCTGTGGTGTAGGTTGGCAGCTGTAGCTTCAATTTGACCCCTGAGCCTGAGAACTTCCATATGCCACAGGTGTCACCCCCCCCCCAAAAGAAAAAAGATGACAAAAGAGAATAAAAAGAAATAATGGCTGGAGATTTCCTAGATCTGGTAAGATATATGTACATCCTGGTACATGAAGATCAAAAGTCTACAGAGAGGTTCAGTCCAAAGAAGACTTTACCTAGACATATTAATCAAACTGTCAAAAATGAAAGACAAAAAGAGATTTTTGAAAACAGCAAGAGAAATGCATTTCCAAACTCAATTTATAAGGCAACCATTACCCAGATACTCAAGTCAGACAAGGACACTGCAAAAAGACTCTGGGCAAATATCTCTGATGAAATGCAAAGATTATAAACCAAAGTGCAGACAACAAAAGCAAAAATAAACAAGTGGAACTATATCAAACTAAAAAATTTGTTTACAGCAAGGTAAACAATGAAATGAAAAGGCAACCAATAAAATGGGAAAAAATGTGTAAACTATGTATCTGATAAAGTGTTAATGTCCAAAATACATAAAGAGCTCATTTTACTCTATTACAAAAAAAAAAATCCACAAATAACCCAATTAAAAGATGAGAATAAGACCTGGATAGACATTTTTCCAAAGAAGAAATACAAACGTCTATCAAATAGTTGAAAAGGTACTCAAATCATTAACCAGTAGGGACATTCCAATTAAAACCACAATGAAATATCATCTCACACCTCTTAAAGAGCCTACTAGATCATCTTATCTGAGGGCTGGTATTAATAGTTGTCAGCCTATATTGGATTATTATATATATTAAAGGATTCTCTAAACAAATGAGCCTAGAATAAACTCAGTGAAATGATGTGAAGTACATTTCTGTTCATGCATTTTCAGAGCTTTTAGGATATTAGAGATTACTGTCTAAGTATCAATACAGAGGCTACTGGATACTTTTCTTCCAGACATGTTTGTTCATAGAACTCTCTAGTTTATTGCTGTATCTTGCCAAACATATAGGAAAATGCTTGTCTAAGCCAACCCTATCAACATGTAAAGTGGTAAATTAAAGCATAAAGAAGTGGAGTGATTTATCCAAGGTCACTCAGTTGATAAGGGAATGATACCCAAGAGCAGGGAAAGAGGAAGGAGGGTGCTTGTTGAACAACATTTACCCAAATATTTCTAAAAACATGCAGCAATTTTTCACAGCCTGTGTAATGCTAATGAGAAAATGTACCCATCCATAAAATCAAATAGAGAGTAAGGTGCAATACATATTACTTTTTTTCATATTTTTAAACTTGTCCATCACCATTAAACAGCAGGCAAGAAAACTCAAAAGAGATTATGGTAACAATACTACTAGTCTTATGTTAAATACCTATTAGGCATCTGGAATGCATAGGAATAGCTTAACGTTGCTAACACGGTCATCCTCTCCCATGTTGCTGTTAAATTGTGCTTCCCATGTCCATAGATTGTAAAAGAATAATGGGACCCTAGGAATCTCTTAGTCTAAACTTTGAACATTTTTCAGAAATGAAAACTGAGACCCAGTTTTGGTAAAGAGCAAGGTCAAACATCTAATTTGTGGAAGCACTGGACAGAGACCTTTGGTCTCTGGATTTCCATAGAAATGCATTTCCACTGGTGTGTGAGTGTGTATAACAATGCCAAACTGCTGGATGTTGCTCACAGGGCTCCGCATTAAATTCTGGTTAACATCCCATTAGGGTTTTTATGAAAGAGAATAATTCTAAAATAATATGCCTTGTTATTTTTTAGCAGCCACGGTCCCTGTTCAGGTAACCCAGAAAATAAGGACTGTGGCTCCCCATCTGGTTAGGGGGAAAAGTGGAAGGTAGCTCCTTATTACATGCAAGATTCATCAGTCACAGATTCCTGTTAAGAAATATTTCAGTATAGATCTTGCTTACCCCCTTTCTAGGGAAATAATAGCCTTTTCTCCTCATCTATAAATGTCATCTGTGCTGCAAAGCATAAATAAAAGCAGTAATCAGAAGAAATATGAAAATGATCTAGCTCAGAACAAAAGAACGGCAGATGGCAGATTTAGCTTCTCTTTATAATAAACGGGAAGGAAATATTGATGTGCACACAGTCATTCTGCCTTTTGACTAGAAGGGGGAGGAAGATCTAAGAATGTTGCTCCTCAGCCACTTGCACATTTGTTTGGGGGTAGGTTTATGTCATCACAAAAGCTCATACAGTAAGAGGAAGAACCATACTAACTCCATTAGCTTCACAATAACAGACTGCAGCTGCTTTTTGACTGCCTTTTACACTTAGGGAGAATCAGGTAAGACAGTTCAGTGTGTATTGGATTTACCTTACAAAAGATTAAATCTGTCTCCTAGAATGTAGGAAGTTAATTTTTTATATGTGTATATGCTCTATGACATATGCATTAGACATGTAAGGAAGATCCCAATACCTGCATGCACGTGTAAGTGCAGAGATTTCCCCAAACTGGACACAACTGTGCAATCAGCACCCAGATCAGGAAATAGAACTTCATCAGCACCAACATCTTTAACTTGTGTGCTTTTCCAGTCACGGATCGGTAGAACACAACTTCATGTACCCAGGTTGTATAATAGGTCTTTCTATCTGGTAAGTTCTATTTTGTAAATGCCCCTTGGATATTCTTGGCCATTGGCATTTGCATATGCATTTTTTATTTTTTCATTTTTTTTCTTTATATAATGAATTTTTTTTTCCATTGTAACTGGTTTACAGTGTTTTGTCAATTTTCCATTGTACAGCATGGTGACCAAGTTACACATACATGTATATATTCTTTTTTGCCACATTATCATGCTCCATCGTAAGTGACTAGACATAGTTCCCAGTGCTACACAGTGGGATCTAATTGCTAATCCATTCCAAAGGCAATAGTCTGCATCTATTAACCCGAAGCACCCCATCCATCCCACTCCCACTCCCTCCCCCTGGGCAATCACAAGTCTATTCTCCAAGTCCATGATTTTCATTTCTGTGGAAAGGTTCATTTGTGCTGAATATTAGATTCCAGATATAAGTGATATTACATGGTATTTGTCTTTCTCTTTCTGACTTATTTCACTCAGTATGAGAGTCACTGGCTCCATCCATGTTGCTGCAAATGGCATTAGTTTGTTCTTTTTATGGCTGAGTAATATTCCATTGTGTACACACACACACACACACACACACACACACACACACACACACCACATCTTCCTAATGCAATCATCTGTTGATGGACATTTGGGTTGTTTCCATGTCTTGGCTATTGTGAATAGTGCTGCAAAGAGCAGGCAGATTCATTCGTCTTTTTTTTTTTTTTTGGTCTTTTCTAAGGCTGCACCCACAGCATACGGAGGTTCCCAGGATAGGGGTCTTATCAGAGCTGTAGCCGCTGGCCTACAACAACCACAGCAATGTGGGATCCAAGCTGCGTCTGCAACCTACACCACAGCTCATGGCAATGCCAGATCCTTAACCCACTGAGCAAGGCCAGAGACCAAACCTGCAACCTCATGGTTCCTAGTTGGATTCGTTAACCACTGCACCACGACAGGAACTCCTCATGTGTCTTTTTTAAGGAAAGTTTTGTCCGGATATATGCCCAAGAGTGAGATTGCTGGGTCACATGGTAGTTCAATGTACAGTTTTCTAAGGTACCTCCATACTGTTCTCCATAATGGTTGTACCAGCTTGCATTCCTACCAACAATGGAAGAGGGTACCCTTTTCTCCATACCCCATCCAGCATTTGTTATTTGTGGATTTATTAATGATGGCCATTCTGACTGATGTGAGGTCATATCTCAAGGTAGTTTTGATTTTCATTTCTCTAATAATCAGGGATGTTGAGCATTTTTTCATGTGCTTGTTGGCCATCTATATATCTTTCTCGGAAAAGGTTTATTCAGGTCTTTCACCCATTTTTCAATTGGGTTGTTGGCTTTTTTGCTGTTGAGTTGTAGAAGTTGTTTGTGTATTTAGGAGATTAAGCCCTTGTCTGTTGCATCATTTGAAACTATTTTCTCCCATTCTGTAAGTTGTCTTTTTGTTTTCTTTTTGGTTTCCTTTGCTGTGCAAAAGATTTTGAGTTTGATTGGTCCTATTGGTTTATTTTTGCTTTTATTTCTATTGCTTTGGGAGACTGAGCTAAGAAAACATTTGTAAGGTTAATGTCAGAGAATGTTTTGCCTATGTTCTCTTCCAGGAGTTTTTTGTGTCTTGTCTTATATTTAAGTCTTTCAGCCATTTTGAGTTTATTTTTGTGCGTGGTGTGAGGGTGTGTTCTGGTTTCATTGATTTGCATGTAGCTGTCCAGGTTTCCCAGTAATACTTGCTAAAAAGACTGTCTTTTTCCCATTTTATGTTCATGCCTCCTTTGTTGAAGATTAGTTAACTGTGGGTTTCTGGGTTTATTTCTGGGTTCTATATTCTGTTCCATTGGTTTGTCTGTCTATTTCGGAACCAGTACCACACTGTCTTGATTAATGTGGCTTTGTAGTATTGCCTGAAGTCTGGGAGAGTGATGCCTCCTGCTTGGTTTTTGTTCCTCAGGATTGCTTTGGCAATTCTGGGTCTTTTGTTGTTCCATACAAATTTTTGGATTGTTTGTTCTCTTTCTGTGAAAAATGTCATGGGTAATTTGATAGGAATTGTATTGAATCTGTAGATTGCTTTGGGTAATATGTCCATTGTTACCATATTAATTTTTCCTACCCATGAGCATGAAATATCTTTCCATTTCTTTCCATCTTCTTTAATTTCCTTGATTAATGTTTTATAATTCTCAGCATATAAGTCTTTCACCTCCTTGGTCAGGTGTATTCCCAGGTATTTGATTTTGGGGGGGGTGCAATTTTAAAAGGTACTGTATTTTTGGATTCCTTTTCTAATGTTTCATTGTTAGTATATATAATGCGACTGAATTCTGAATGTTAATCTTATATCCTGCTACTTTGCTGAATTTGTTGATCAGTTCAAGTAGTTTTGGGGTTGAGTCCTTAGGGTTTTCTATATATAGTATCATGTCATCTGCATACAGTGACAGTTTTACCTCTTCTCTTCCTATTTGGAAGCCTTTTATTCCTTTTGTTTGTCTGATTTATGTGGCTAGGACTTCCAGTACTATGTCAGATAACAGATGTAAGAGTGGGAATCTTTTTCTTGTTCCAGATTTTAATGGGAAGGCTTTCAGCATTTCTCCATTGAGTATTATATTTGCTGTGGGTTTGTCATAAATGGCTTTGATTATGTTAAAATGTGTTCCTGCTACCCACTTTGGTAAGAGTTTTTATCATGAATGTATGTTGGACTTTGTCAAATGCTTTTCTGCATCTATTGAGATGATCATGTGGTTTTTGACTTTTCTTTTGTTAATGTGGTATATGACATTGATTGATTTGCATGTGTTGAACCATCCTTGTGAAACTGGGATGAATCCTACTTGCTCATGGTGTATGATCTTTTTTATATGTTGTTGGATTCAGTTGGCTAAAATTTTGTTGAGAATTTTTGTGTCTATATTCATCAAAGATATTGGTCAATAGTTTTCTTTTTTGTAGTATCTTTGTCTGGTTTTGGAATTAGGGTGATGGTGGCATCATACAATGTCTTTGGGGGTATTCCTTCTTCAACCTTTTGAAAAACTTTAAGGAGGATGGGTATAAGTTCCTCTTTGTATGTTTGGTAGAATTTGCCTGTGAAGCCATCCGGCCCTGGACTTTTATTTGTAAGGAGTGTTTTTATGACATATTCAACTTCCTTTCTAGTGATCAGGCTGTTCAGTTGATCTATTTCTTTTTGATTCGGTTTTGGCAGGCTGTAAGTCTCTATAAAATTGTCCATTTTTCTAGGTTGTCAGATTTGTGACATGCAATTGTTCATCGTATTCTCTCATGGTTTTTTGTATTTTCATAGTATCCGTTGTGATTTCTCGTTTTTCATTTCTTATTTTGTTTATTTGTGTTTTTTCTCTCCTCTTCTTGGTGACTCTAGCCAGAGTTTTGTCAATTTTATTTACCTTTTCGAAGAACCAGCTCTTGGTTTTGTTGATTTTTTCTATTGTTTTTTTAATCTCTATTTTATTGATTTCTTCTTTGATCTTTATGATTTCCTTCCTTCTGCTGATTTTGAGTTTTGTTTGTTCTCTTTCTAATTCATTTAGGTGGTGGATTAAGTTGTTGATTTGAGATTTTTCTTCTTTTTTGAAGAAGGCTTGTATTGCTATGAATTTCCCTCTGAGCACTGCTTGTGTGGCATCCCATAGATTTTGAGTGATTGTGTCTTCATTATTATTTGTCTCAAGGTATTTTTTAATTTCCTTCTTGATTTCCTCATTGACCCATTGGTTTTTTAGTAGCACATTGTTTAGTCTCCATGTAGTCAGTTTTTTCTCATTTCTTTCCCTGGGGTTGATTTCTAGTTTCATGACATTGTGGTCAGAGAAGCTACTTGAAATAATTTGTATACTCTTAAATTTGTTGAGTTTAGCTTTGTGCCCCAGTATGTGGTCAATTCTTGAGAATGTTCCATGTGCACTTGAGAAGAATATATATTCTGATTTTTTTTTTTGATGGAATGTCCTGAAAGTGTCAATGAAGTCTAACTTTTCTATTGTGTCCTTTGGGATCTCTGTTGCCTTCTTGATTATCTGTCTAGAAGATCTGTCCATTGATGTGAGTAGGGTGTTAAATTTTCCTATTATGATTGTATTCCCATCAATTTCTCCTTTTATGTCTGTTAGTATTTTTTGTATGTATTTGGATGCTCCTATATTAGGAGCATATATGTTGACGATTGTAATATCCTCTTCTTGAATGGAACCTTTAATCATTAAATGGTGTCCTTTGTATTTCCCTATGGCCTTTGTTTTAAAGTCTATTTTGTTTGATATGAGTATTGCAACTCCTGCTTTCCTGTCTTGTCCATTGGCATGAAATAACTTTTCACATCCCCTCACTTTCAATCTATATGTGTCCTTTGCCCTCAGATGAGTTTCTTATAGTCAGCACATTGAAGGTTTTGGCTTTTTTATCCAATCTGCCACTCTGTGTCTTTCCATTGGAGCATTCAGTCCATTGACATTTAAGGTGATTATTGATAGATATGTACTTATTGCCATTTTAAGCCTTGTTTTCCAGTTGATTCTATGTTTCTCTTTTCTTCTTTTCTTTTTTTGGTTGGATGGTTTCCATTTGTTTTATGCTTGAGTATTTTTCTTTTCAGTTTTTGTGAATGTAATGTTCAGTTTTGACTTGTAGTTGCCCTTTTTTTTAAGTATGTTAACCCCATCCTATATCTGCTTGCTTTAGTGTGATAGTCATATAGGCTCAAATACATCATTAAAATTTAAAAACTCCATATTTTCTTACTTTCCTTCCCCACATTGTATGCTTTTGATGTCTTTTTTTAATCTTCATGTTTAGATCTGTATGCTGGCTTATTTAAGTGATTGCTTTCCAACTGTGGTTTCCTCCATCTTAATTCTTCTTACTTTTTTTTTTTTAATTTAGAGAAGCCCTTTCAGTATTTCTTTTTAAATGGGTTTAGTATTGCTGTACTCTTTTAGCTTTTGTTTGTTGGAGAAATTCTTTATTTGCCCTTCTAATTTAAATGATATTCTTGCTGGATAGAGTATTCTAGGCTGCAAGTTTTTTCCTTTCAGCACTTTAAATATATCTTGCCACTCCCTTCTGGCCTGCAGTGTTTCTGTAGAGAAATCAGCTGATAGCCTTATAGGGGGTTTCCTTACAATTAACACTTTGCTTTTCTCTTACTGCCTTTAAAATCCTCTCTTTAACTTTTGCCACTTTTATTATAATATGTCTTGGTGTGGGACTGTTTGGGTTCACCTTGTTTGGGGCCCTCTGTGCTTCTCGCATCTTGATATCAGTATCCTTTAGATTTGGAAAGTTTTCATCCATAATTCCTTCAAATATATTTTCAATCCCCTTTTCTTTTTCTTCTCCTTCTGGAATTACTATTATTTGTAGATTGGCCTGCTTTATATATCCCATAGGTCTCTTGTATTGCTTTTATGATTTTTCATTTGGTTTTCTGCCTAGTCTCCTGATTGGGTGATTTCCATTATTCTATCTTCCACGTCACTAATTCATTCCTCTGCATCATTCTTTCTTGTCTTTATTGTCTTTAGCTCAGTTTGTATCTCTGCAAATGAATTTTCTAGTTTTTCTTGGCTCCTCCTTCTATTTTCTAGTTTCTTTCTAAAGGAATCTACATTACTGTCCATATCCTCTCTTAATTTCTTCAGTATTTTCAATACCTCCCTTTTTGACTCAAAGTCTGTCAGGCTGCAGAGGTCTGTTCCATTGTTGATTGCTTTAGATGAGTTCTCCTGTTGCTTTAACTGGTACTGGTTTCTGAGCTTCTTCATCTTGCTTGTGTTTTTTCTGTGAGTTTGGGGAAGCCAAACTGTAGTCTTGTAAGGCTACTTCTATGCAAGAATACCCCTTTGTATTTTTTTGGGGGGGTTACTATTTATTTTTGGTGTGGAACTGTGAATATTTGCTGTCTCTTTGTTTGGTGTGGGTAAGCTGTTATTCCCAGGATGCTCAGTATGTCTTCAGGGAGAAGGAGGCAATGGGTAGGGCCAGCAGTCAGTGCCTGGTAATTGGGCCCTCAACAGCAGTAAGGACCTGCGAGAATGTGGCACAGGCTACTCCTAGTTGCAGGGCCCTGGAAAGTGGTAATGAGCTCTAGGCAGATCTACAATGTGACCAGGGCATTTTTGCAGAAGCAGCAGCAGGGTGTGTGAGTTTCCAGGGGAATGAGTGCAACAACCACTTGTGTTCAATTGTGATGCCCTCCTCTGGGGTGATTGGAATCACAGGTGGTGCCTGTTCAGGGACCCCTATTGGGAGCAGGCCATGACCATCTCTAGAGTCAGGGATAACTGCAGTGGTTTGGCCCCACCCCTTGTAGAACATGCATGAAGCAACCCATCTCACTTAGCCTACATAGGAGGTGCTGCACAGGCTGCTCCTTGTTGCAGGATCCTGGGAAGTGACAGAGATCAGGCATGTGGGTACTGCCTAGAGCGCTTGGCAGTGGCAGCAACAGGGCAGGTGTGTTCCTGGGGGTGCGGGAGCACCAATAGTTGGTGTTCGGTTACAATGCCCTCCTCTCTGGTGCCCTTGAAGTGAATGGGACTGCAAGTGGTGTCTGTTCATGGACTCCTAGTGGTGGTGAACCCTTCTTACCTCTGGAGCCAGAGATAACTGTGGTGGTTTGCCCTCGCCTCCTGTAGACCATGCAAGAAGCACCTTGTTCTGCTTAGCCCTCACAGGAGATGCTGCACAAACTGCTCCTAGTTGTAGGTTCCTGGGAAGCGACAGTGATCAAGAGTCTGGGCACGGCCCAGAGTGTTTGGCAGTGTCAGCAGCAGGGCAGGTGTACTCCCAGGGGAGCAAGAGCAACAACAGGTGGTGTTCTGTCACAATGGCCATCTCTGTAGTGCCCTCTGAGGTGGTTGGGGCTGCAAGTGATTTTTGTTCAGGTATCCCCAGTGGCAGTGGGCCATGCTCACCTCTGGAGTCAGAGATAACTGGGGTAATTTTCCCCCCACCAGGTGCAGACCGCACTAGAAGCACCTTGTCCCACTTAAACCATGCTGGAGGTGCTGCACCAGCTTCTCCTAGTTGTAGGGTCTTGGGAAGAGACAGTGACCAAGCATCTGGGCTCTGCCCAGAGCATTTCGCAGTGGCAGCTGCAGGGCAGGTGTATTCCCAGGGGAGTGAGAGCAACAGCATATGGTGCTTGGTTGCAGTGACCTCTTTTTTTCTTTTTTGCCAACCACCAAGGTGACTGGGGTCGCAGGTGGAGCCCAATCCCAGGCCCCCTCTGCCACAGTCTGTCCCCTGCCACCTATAGATCGTGCAAGAGGCACCATGTCACAATTAGCCCCCTGATGCCCTTAGCCCACACTAGAAGTGCTTGGTCACCAGCCTGCACAAGAAGTGCCCAGTCTCCCCTAAACAAGCAAGAGGTTTCTCACCCCTCGCCCCATAGTCTGCACCAGAGCTGCCCTACCCTCTGAGAGCCCGTGGGAAAGTGCATGCTCTGGTGCAGGGAGTTTCCTAACAATGGCACCTTGCCTCTCCTGTGGGTCCAGACTTTCTCCCGGGTTCCCTCTGCCATGCTGTTTCCCTCCCCAGCCCATAACGTACCACTTCCCTGCCCGTGGCGCACTGCTCCTTAGCCCCTTTGGCTGTCTCCATACCACCAGCCCCAGTCCTCTCCCCAGGAATGACCTCCGGAGCTTAAGTCTCAGAGCCCAGCCCCAACCCAAGCCTCTCAGGCTGTGGTGTCCCAGTAGGTGGTTCAGGTGATCTGTGCAGCTCTCAATCTGCTTTGCCATTCTCAGTCCAGCTGCTGCACTTTTCTCGGCGACTTTGAGGTCCTTCCATCTGATCTGATCTCCCCAACCCCACGATTAGGTGGCTTCCCAAGAAGTGGGTTCCTTTTCTCCTTTACAGCGCCCTCTCAGGAATGCTAGTCCCATCCTGATTCCTTTTCTCTCTCTCTCTCTCTTTTTTTTTCTTTTGTTCTACCCAGTTATGTGCAAAGTTTCTTGCCCTTTTTGGAGGTTTAAGTTCTTCTGCCAGCATTCAGTTGATGTTCTGTGCGAGTCGTTTTACATGTAGATGTGTTTTTTTTTTGATGTGTTTGTGAGAGAAGGTGAATGTGACATCTTACTCCTCCATCATCTTGCTCTGCCCTCCCATATGAATTTTATAATCAGCATGATGTGAAAAAAATAAGTCATGTATCATTTTGATTAAGGTTGAATGTGAGACAATTAATGTTTTTAAAAAATTGAGTCTTCTAATTAATAAATAGGATATATCTATTTATTTAAGTTTGCTTTAATTTCACACACTTGTACCTTTCCTATAACAATAGTTCTTACTCAACATGTCAAAGAACCAAGTGAGCTTTCTGCCAATTGTTAATTACGTCCATTACAGTTATGCATTTGGGAAACAGAAAATGAATAATGTGCTATAGTCTAAGCCAGAAATCCATTAATTATTTGACCTTCATATGCTTTTACTTTGTCAGAGCTTCTGTTAATGGTGTTTTGGTTCTTCTCATATCTAAACTTGTCTTATAAGTTCACTGTTCTAATATAGCATCTCTTGAAAGATTTCACTTTCTCCAGATTTATAGGGAGACATTTGTGAACCAGGAAAATGACTACCTATGTATGACAAAGGACCTAGGCATGGACACCCTTTATGACTTGAACTCCACATTCTTTCCTTTTTCAGAAAGAATCTATACTAGGGATCTCCATGAAACAACCCACAGGATGTCCAAAATGTACAGGGCTTGGCAGCAGGCTGGAGATCCAGGCCTGGGACTCAGGGAAGAGCTAATACTATAATTTAAGTATGAAAGTATGCTGATAGTAGAATTTCTTCTTGCTCAGGAGAGGTCAGACTTTGTTCTGGTTAGGCCTTAAACTGATTGGATAAAGTCTACTTACATTATGGAGGGCAATGTGTTTTACTCAAAGTCCACCAATTTTAATCCTAATCTCATCCAAAAACTCACTCATAGAAACATCCAGAATAATTTTGACCATATATCCGGGCCTATGTCCTGTTAAATTGACACGCAAAATTGATCATCACAGAGTTTTGTGGTGTTTTGTTTCCTTTATCTTGTATCTAAGAGCTCTTGACTGATCTTTACAATTAAGTCCTCTCTTTGATGGTCAGTATTTTGCTTTCTGGCTGCTGGTGAGGGACACTTTAAATGCTGTATAAACTACCAGAATGTCATATGTTAGCTTAAATTGTTAGTTGGTCACGTTTGTTATTTCCTCTCTTTGGTGTTTCAGTGGTGCTCAGCAGCAGTCACCCAGTTCTGCAGCTCTTATAATTAATATTTTCCCCATACCTCTCAAATCTTGCAGGCACTGCACAGCCCCTCCCATCAGTTTCCTGCCCTAGGGTCAGCAGAGATAAAATCCTTAGCAATGGTAATGCTACTGCATGCCAGTGGTTACCAACCTTCCACTTTCCACTAGTAGTGAGTTCCTTATTGCCAGCTGGCCAACGAATGTTCCAACTCTAGAATCCTTTTCTTAGAAGCGCCAGTTCCTACATGAAGATTTCTGAAAGGAGCCTCCAAATTTAGAGTACAGATTCAAGTTATTTATTATATAAATGTTTCTGGGTGAAACTAGGAAGTGAGTGGGGAAAGTACATTAATGAAAAGTTAGGACTCTATCTCAGTTGAAGCTCCATCCACCATCTGATTTCATGGGAAGCATTAGAATCTAAACAACTCAGACTGTCCTACATCAATAAAAGAAAGTTGAGGTGTTGTATTATTTAGCAAGTATTTACTGGTTGTGAGCTGCTGTGGAACAGGGTGAGGGGTATGATTCCCAGAAACCTCTAGAACTTCATAAAAACTAAGTGCCCCTAGTAGCCCAAAGGCATATTCTAAAGAAAGTTGTTGGTGGAATCCCTTGGCAGGAAAGCTAATGGAAGCTGGAATATGGTTGTAGAGGAGCAGTAAAGGGGATCAAAATGAATCTGGGAAGAGCACCAACAGCATCTGCTATACTCTGTAGTTTTTCTGGCATCCAGAGAGCACTATGGCACTGTAGGATCAGGTTAATACTGATGCCCAGGAATTTGCAGGGCATGAAACGTTTTTGACAGCAATTATCTTCCATATATACAATATCTAAGTAGGATAGATAAAAGAGGTGTTATTGGTTGTGAATGATGAAGAGAAATAGTTACAAGATCATTAAATTAGTGAAGTACCACAGATAGGGCCAAGTCTCTGGTTCTCCTACTAAGGGATGCACGTTATTATATATTTGAGCATCCCTCAAATTCGTTGTTCACCTGTCCAAAGCAGCTTGCTTATCTATTAGTCCTTTTTGTGCCTTAGGTCAATTTTCAACAGAATCGTTATTCTGTAGCACACCAAATATTAGTGCACTAGTGCATTAGTGATCAACACTGTGCTAGAAGACACAATTGACACAGAAGAGGACAGGAGAGCACCTTCTTTGTCTACAAAGGGCTTATGACCTGTTATGTGTTGAATTGCCCCTAAAAACCTTATGTTAACAATCTAACCCCCAGCACCTGTGAATGTGACCTTGTTTGGAAATAGGGTCCTGGCAGACTTAATCAAGTTGATAAGGTCATTAGGGTGGGTCTTCATCCCTTATGACTGGTATCCTTATAAGAGGACCACTATGAAAAGACACAGACACAGAGGGCAAATTCCAAGTGACAACCAAAGCAGAGACTGAAATTGAAATTATGTAGCCGTCAGTCAAGGAGCAACAGAATTGGTATTCTCCACCAGAAGTCAGGAAGAAACAAGGGAGGCTGCTCCCTCTACAGGTTTTTACTTTGTATCCATCATTTGACCTCCCTGAATCTAAAGTGCATCTTTGAAGCTGTCTTGTTCCCTCCTCAGACCTAGCACCAAGGCAAATAAAGGAGCAGTGAGGCAATGAAATGTGAACCTACCTGCCTAATTTCTGTTTTAACTTGAGGGGAGAAATTTACACCATTACTTTTTAATGCTGATGTAAAAGCAAGAGCCTCTGTGTAATTTCTTCTTTAAAAGATTTCAAAAGCAGACACAAAAATCTCTGTGGAGTTGGGCTGCATTTAACTTCTCTTTGCAAATTTCTCGGGACTTTCAGGTATTTGGTTTGTTCGGTTTCCTTGCTTAACCGGCAAACATTCATATATCTGTGACATATTGAAGAGAAGACAGATAAATTTAGAGGGGAATATTGTTATGATGCTTGGGCGATGGCAACTCCTCAGGAAAAAAACTAGACCACACTAAGATTAAAAACCTATGCAGAATTGTTGGAAATTACTTGTGTCACTGGAATACCACATCAAGTTAGAATGGAAGAGAGATATTTAGGACACAAGTCCTCCTGAAGAGTGAAAAAGTCCAAATATATTCACAGCTGTCTCCCTTCAGAATTAGCTTTTGCTCCAGAGCCAGTTTGAGAATCTCATTTCAAATAAAAGCTTCTTCTGTAATGAATTGAGATTCCAGCAGGTAGAACTCATTGAGTGAAATTGCTTCCTGCAATGATACACCATTCATTCATTCACTTCTCAGAGCTATTTAGAGGAAATTATCCATGGGATTGTAGCATTAGTTTAAAAGCTGCTGCTGTCGGGGGTTTTTTGTTTGGTTTTAGTTTTGTTTTTAATTTTTTCACCAGTGTAATTTAAAAACATGTTAGAGTATTAGTGGGAAAAATATTTTAAATGTATCCTTTTCCATATTGCTGAAATCGAGACATCAGAGATTTGTAGGCAATGGCATGAATAAGCTTGAGAAGAGACAGTATTCTCCTACAACTGTCACAAGCTGTAATCCCCCTCTTGTTAAGCACCAGTTATAGAGACTTTGTGTGATCTGGGTACAGTGAGAGAGAAAAAGGTGTCAGGTTCCATTCTTGAAAGCTACTCTATAATTGGTCACCTGGTTATATAAATTGAGTTTTTGAGTTTCATATGGAATTTGATCTACCATTCTAAATTCCAAAGGGAATTCAAATCATCCTCTGAGTTGCATATGAAATTGTTTTGCTAATAGAACAAAAATAGAAAATCGCATTCATGAAGGAAACATTAAAACACTGGGGAAATAAGTGACAGGAACGTTATGCCTTCATGGCATGTCATATGGGTTTTCCTGATGAGAGAAATTTAAATGTCTAAAAGAAGTGAGTAAATAAATGTCTAAATAAATAAATACCCTGAAGACGTAAGTGAATGCACACTGAAAGAAAACTTAGAGCTTATTAGGTAAGCTTTTGCTTCAGTAAAGAGGATCTTTAACTTATGTTCTATTTGCTTGTTTTTTGTTTTGTTTTGTTTTATTTTGCTTTGCTTATAAGAGATGCATGATGGTTGGTCTACATAGTGGAATGTGGGTGTTTTTCTTCCCTAGGTTATTGCTACAACATTTTAAAATACAATATTTGTCTGTAGTAAGCAGTGTATAGTTGATTTTTACTTTTAAATAGTCTGAAAATGGAAAAACTTCCACCTGGAACAATTCATCCAATTACATTTAATGTTATTAATGATTGAGTTTATTCCAGATGTTTTCTGTTTTCTGATCCGTTTTTTTTTTTTTGATCACTCTTTCCTTCATTTGAATTATCTAATTTATTCTTTTAATGTGTCAGTTAAATTTTTATAAATATTATTGGATTATAGAAACGACAAAATATATCGTTGACTGATTAAAACATTCTAATGAAAATCGTTACTTTTGCCATTTGCTCTTTCTATTAGAACTTTAAAATTTTAAAATAGTATGTACCTCATCCTCATTTTTAAATTGTTTTTCACTATTAGCTTCTAAGTTAGAAATTATTTTCTTTCACTGCTTTATTTGACTATTTTCTTATCCTGACCATATGTATTTATGTATTTTGAAATTAAATATTTCATCTTGGTTCCTTTAAAAACAATGTCTTATTGATCTGTGTTGCTCTTAATATTATTTCTTCTTCTTCTTCTTCTTTTTTTTTTTTTTTTTTTTTAGGGCTGTGCCCCGGCGTTTGGAGTTCCCAGGCTAGGGTTTGAATCGGAGCTATAGCCACCGGCCTGTGCCACAGCCACAGCAATGCCAGATCCAAGCTCCTTCTGCGACCTACACCACAGCTTACCACAACACCGGATCCTTAACCCACTGAGTGATGCCAGGGATCAAACTGATCCTCAAGGATTCTAGTTAGATTCGTTTCTCTTGAACCACGACAGGAACTCCAATGTTATTTCTTTATCTTTGGTCATCAGTACTGTTTTTATGATATGACAAAATGTGCGTTGTGTGTCTGTGCCTCTTTGTGCGCATGTCCTGCTGACTGTTTAGTGTTTGATGAGCTCCTTTTGTTTGTAAATTTAAACCTCTTGTCTGTTTTAGGGTCACACCTGTGGCATGTGGAAGTTCCCAGTTTAGGAGTGGAATCCAACCTGCAGCTGCTGGCCACAGCAATACCAGATCCAAGCTGCATCTGCAACCTACTCCACAGCTTGCAGCAATGCCAAATCCTTAACCCACCGAGCTAGGCCAGGAATCGAACCCGCATCCTCATGGATACTATTTGGGGTCTTAACCCACTGAGCCACAACAGGAACTGCTAAACATTTTAAATTTAAAATGTTTGTAGGTTTAAACCTTTTAAATTTAAAACAGTTTTAATAATTTTTCAAATGTTCTACATTCAAGCAAGATGTTTCATTCTCTCTTCTCCATCTGTGACTCCACTTACAACATTTTGTTGTGAACCACACTTTTCTTAACAACCTCACCTCCTTTTATCTCCTATGTTTTATTATTCTCTTTAAAACTCTATATGGGAATTTTTATTGGAATTGGTTGATTTTGTATTCATTAGTTCTTTGTTCGGTTAGCTGATAGTTTGGTGACTGAATAATTGTCCCTTCTTTTTTCCCACTTCAATTGAAGTATAAAATATACAATAATATTCAACAGCTTAAAATGTATAATTTGATAGTTTTGGATACATGTATATAGTTTTGTAACCAGCACCTTAATTATTGCATATAACTTTTCCATCACTCCAAAATATTTCCCATGCTGCTTTTAGTAATTGCCTTCCCCCCACTAATTTCTGACTACCACCAGTATGAATTCATTCATTATAGTTTTGCCTTTTCTAGAATTTTATATCAATAGAATCATGTTTGTATTTTGTTTCTGACTTTTTAAGTTACAGCATTCCAGTATTATTTTAATTTGTATTGAATAATTATGCTAACATTTTTATATGCTTATTTGCCACGATCTTCCATAGTCTTAACATTTGTAACTATTTGGTAATTGAGTTGTTTTCTTATTATCAGATTGTTAAGATTCTTACCAGATTTGCAAATATTTTAACCCAATTGGCAGCTTATATTTTCATTTCCCTAAGTGTTTCTTTTGAAGTCCAAATTATCAAAGTTTGTTTTTTGGGGGGTTTTTTTTGTCTTTTTTTTTTTTTGTCTTTCCTAGGGCGGCACCTGTGGCATATGGAGCTTCCCAGGCTAGGGATATAATCAGAGCTGTGGCTGCCACCTACGCCAGAGCCACAGCAATGCCAGATCCAAGCCACATCTGCGACCTACACCACAGCTCACATCAACACTGGATACTTAACCCACTGAGTGAGGCCAGGGATCAAACCCACAACCTCATGAAAAAAAATGTGTTCATGTTTTCATCTAGAATTTTATTTTGGGGTTTTATGCTTGGGTCTATCATCCATTTAGAGATAATTTTTATTTAATATGAGTTATGGGCTATAATATTTTGCACATACATATTCAATTGTTCCATGACAATTTACCGAAATGACTATTCTTTCTTCTTGCTCAATCTTGAAAATCAATTGACTCTATGAGTATGAATCAATTTCTAGATTCTCTACTTTGTTTTACTTAGCTACTTGTCTAACATTTGGAGGAGGGAGTCATGTTTCAAATGGAAAAAAAATAACATTATCAACATACTGAGTACGGAAACATAGAAAAAACTTAGATTCTTTATGACGTTGTGATACCATATCATCCCTGTAAGTATCTGTCTTTAAAATTTCAAATTTAACTATAAATGCCATTATAGTTTAGGCCACTATTGTATTTTGTTAGTATATATTTATTGTTGTTACTTAGAGTCTAGTGTCCCCTAGTTTTTTTAGACACATTATTTTATGGGATAGTAATGTGTTCAACTTCTGTGCAGTGATATGGGATTTTGAGAGGAACTACTGAGTCCCTGGGAAGGAAGACCAGTTGATAATTGATTCAAGAATCTTTAATTTGAAACTGTTCTCCAAGAAATGCTATGAATTATATGGGAAAATAGAAACTAGATGTCGAAACTCAAATTATCCTCCAAAATGTATCTTTAAGCCTCTTCTATCCTTGAAACCTCTCTGTAGCAATCTGCAGTGATAATTCATACACTGAAAGACATCTAGAAAGTTTAGAGATATTTCTAGTAGTTCAGAATACTACTTAAGAGTAATTTCTATGGAGCATATAAAGTAAGTATGATTATAAAATATGACTATGTTATCACACTTAGCAAAACTCCCAGAAGCCATTCTAAAGTTTCATTATTCTATTTGTTGCTGACAGTGAGGAAACTTCATTTTCTAAGTGTAGTGGCATTCTTAGGAATTTGTCTGGCTTTTTATAGTTTCTTTGGTGGTGAAAACATCATCACTACTTCCACTTCTGCCCAAACTGATAATGTTCCCGTGACAATTTAGGTTCAAGTCACTTGCTCCTCTTTCCATATATGAGAATAGAATTGAAAAAACTGTGTAATTCAGTATCTGTTTTTCTTCGTACAAAAATACGTTTCGAGACCTCAGTTTGATGGAAAACTAGGATGGCAAGGGATAGATACGAGTGTTCATTTTGAGACCCTAAATTGAGAAGTAAATTCTAATTGGGAGTCAGAGAGTGGGATAAAATGAAAGAAGGACCAGAAATCACTAAATAGCTGCATTTTGTAGAACAATGGTATAGCAATTGAATATGTGAAATGGGGAGTTTATAAAATCCTGTGAGAAGTATTAGGTTCTATTTCAACCCAACATTTGCTGATTAAATTTAAAATTAACCTTAATGGGACAGAGAATATTACAGTCTTTTGAATGCATATTTTATTTTCTTTCCTAAAATAGTCTCTTTGAAGTTATACAAAGGAAAAAAAAAAATGAGAGGGGGAAAGCACATATAAACCATGCAATGAGGAGTAGGCTTCTATTTCTACAAATCCCAGAGGAGGTGACCTCATAGACTATACTGCTCATCACAGTCACTACAAAAGACCAGCCAGCATGGCTTGATAAACCTGGGTATATTGGCTCTGTTTTTGTCTCGCTTTGCCATTGCATAAGACACATCAGAGGGGGTATTTGATTTCATGGCATACACACACTAAAACAGAGTAAGCGGCCCTGATGATATGAGTATTAGGGGCAGGAACCTGGCACAACTTCCATAGAATTCCCTTGGTTCACCTGTGAAAAAGGACTTTCAAATCAGACAGACAAACAAATCTCATTTTGGTGCATATACCAGGAATCCTGTACAAATAAACTGATCTCTCAAAGATGTACAGTCACCTATAAATCAGAGTTAATAATACTAGTAATAGAGTTTTGTGAACTAAATATGTATAAAATAAGAATGTAAAATATACAATGTCTGGACTATATGATTATTGTTTGGGAAAGAATCTCTATAAAGATAAGAAAAAGAATGTCCCATTCTAATTAGGTTTTAAATTCACATTTATTTACATTTAAGAGAAAAATTACTCCCTGAAATTGTAATCCAGAGAGTTACATTATTAAGCAACTTATTTCCAGGCTTATTTTTAAAAGAACAATTTAATGGGTTTTTTTTGTAAATATATGAAAATACAGTGTAATTGTATGGTATCTTTTAGATCTATTCAGCTATAATTATTGGAAAACATTTAAGACTGAAGGGCCAAATATTATAGGCATTTAATGACACAGCAGAATTGCAATTTCTACCATTTTCATAATGTTAGGAAAGAACATAACTGTGGCCAAGAGAAGGCAAATCAAACAGAAACAAAATATTTGAAAGGGACAGGAAAGTTGTTTTTTGACAACTCTCCAAATGGTTGCACGGGCACACATACACACACACACACACACACACACACACACACACACACACACACACACAGAGCTGTTCTCTGCGGCTCTTTTCTCTGGATCCCTGGACGCTTCTTCCGCCCTAAGTCACAAAGTGACATAGACTTTAGCTAACTTCCTCCCAACCCAAATGAGCATGTACAGTGAAATTACTAATGACTTTGTTTGTTATTTTGGTTTTGTTTTAGAACATCAGTGTGTTTGCAGAGATCAAGAGATGCTCAGTAGATGCAAACTATTACACTTAGAAAGGATCAACAGTAAGGTCCCACTGTATCTATATAGCACAGGGAACTATATCCAATATCCGGGATAGACATGCTGGAAAATGATATTTAAAAAGAATGTATATAGGGAGTTCCCATTCTGGCTCTATCGTTAACAAACCCAACAAGGATCCATGAGGATACCAGTTCAATCCCTAGTCTCTCTCAGTGGAATAAGGATCCCACATTGCTGTAGCTGTTGTGTAGGTCACTGATGCAGCTAGACTCTTGTGTTGCTGTGGCTGTGGCATAGGCTAACAGCTGTAGCTCTGATTCGACCCCTAGCCTGGGAACTTCCATATGCCGTGGGTGTAGCCTTAAAAAGCAAAAATAAATAAATAAATAAATAAATAAATAAATAAATAAATAAATAAATAAATAAAAAAGAATGTATGTGTATATGTAAGACTGAGTCACTTTGCTATACAGCAGAGATTGGCACAATATTGTAAATCAGCTGCACTTTAAAAAAGAGAGAGATACGACAGCATCTCTTTATATAAGTTCATGCCTTTTGTATTGTGTAATGTCACTCATTTTCTATTTCTTCCACATGTACCAAGTTCCTTATAGGTATTGGCTTCATCATTTTCTGCTTTATCTTCCTTCTTTTTTGGTAAAGATAAATAAAGTTATACATATATATGTATATATGTATACATACACACATATATAATTAACTTCATTAATTTTTACATACTACATATAATCTTCTATTCTTCCATATTTTACTTTCTTCATACCGGGAATCACACCATTTTAGTCCATAATTTTTTTCTCAATTAAAACCCAAGAGTACTTCATTTTGTAAATATACCATAGTTTATTCAGCAAGACTTCTCTTTCTAAATAGTTAGGTAAGTGATATTTGTCAATTACAAAAATGCTGAAATTTTTCCACATGAACTTTTATTTTATTTTTAACTGAATAAATTTTATTATATTTATAGTTGTACAATGACCATCATAGCTCAGTTTTACAGCATTTCCATCCCAAACCCCCATCCCATCCCCTCCACCAACCTGTCTCCTTTGTTAACCATAAGTTTTTCAAAGTCTGTGCATCAGTATCTGTTCTGCAAAGAAGTTCACTGTATCCTTTTTTTAGATTCTACATATAAGTGATAGCATATAACATTTGTGTCTCACTATCTGACTAACTTAGCCTGATAATTTCTAGGTCCATACATGTTGCTGCAAATGCCATTATTTCATTCCTTTTTATGCCTGAGTAATATCCCATTGTTGCATATGTACGACATCTTCTTTATCCACTCCCTGTCAATGGACGTTTAGGTTGCTTCCATGTCTTGGCTATTGTATATAGTGCTGCAGTGAACATTGGGGTACATGTATTTTTTCAAGCCATGGTTTTCTCTGGATAGATGCCCAGGAATGGGATTGGGGATCAAATGCTAATTCTGTTTTTAGTTTTTTGCAGAATCTCTATACTGTTTTCCATAGTGGTTGCACCAATTTACATTCCTACCAACAATGTAAGAGAGTTCCCTTTTTTTCCATACCCTCTCCAGCATTTATTTTTTGTAGACATTTTTATGATGGCCATCTGGCTGGTGCAAGGATAGGTGTTAGCTCTTCTTTAAATATTTGATAGAATTTTCCTGTGAAGGCGTCTGGTCCTGGACTTTCATTTGTTGAAAATTTGTAATCACTGTTTCAATTTCAGTTACTTGTGATTGGTCTGTTCCTCTTTTCTATTTCATCTTGGTTTTGCCTTAGAAGATTATACTTTTCTAAGAATTTGTCCATTTCTTCTAGGTTGTCCATTTTATTGGCATATGGTTGCATATAGTAGCATCTTATGATCTTTTGTATTTCTGTGATGTCTGTTGTAACTTTTCCTTTTTCATTTCTAATTTTATTGATTTGAGTCCTCTCTCTTTTTTTCTTGATGAGTCTGGCTAAGGGTTTATCAATTTTGTTTATCTTTTCAAAGAACCAGCTTTTAGTTTCATTGATCTTTTCTATGGTTTTCTTCATTTCTTTTTTTTTTCCTTTCTTTTTTTTTTTTTTTTTTTTTTTTTTTTAGGGCTGCAGGTACAGCATATGGAAATTCGCAGGCTAGGGGTGGAATTGGAGCTACAGCTGCTGGCCTACACCACAGCCATAGCAATGTGGGATCCAAGCTGTGTCTGTGACCTACACCACAGCTCACAGCAGCGCCGGATCCTTGACCCACAGAGCAAGGCCAGGGATCAAGCCCACATCCTCCTGGATACTAGTGAGAGTCGTTTCCACTGCACCACAACAAGCACTCCCATTTTCTTCATTTCTATTTCATTTATTTCTGCTCCAATTTTTATGATTTCTTTCCTTCTGCTAACTTTGGGTTATGTCTGTTATTCTCTCTCTCTAGCTGCTTTACATGTAGAATTAGGTTATTTATTTGAGCTTTTTCTTCCATATGAATTTTTATTGATGAGGATCTTTCTTCAGAGTGAATTCCTAGAAGAGTCATTTCTGAGAGAAATGTGAATGCATATATAGTGGAATTAGATCTGCCCAATTTTCTTTCCCCAGACACACTAATTTTCAAATTTTTACCAATATGATAGTTGAGAAATGTTATCTCAATTTAGTTTTAATTTGCATGCATACATCTCATAAATTTAAACTCCATTTTATGTATTTCTGGTAAATAGATGTTCACATCTGTTGCTAACTTTTTGAGTCTGTTGCCCTTTATCTACAAGATTTTTGGTATTTTTCTTCAATTCATAAAAGTTTTTTCTTTATATTAGGGATATTAACTTTTTTTGGGTTTATGTTGCACATTCTTACCCTAATTTTTAATTTATCTTTTATATTTACTGGTAAAAATTTTCTCATAAAAAGGTATTTTTATTTAACTTCATATAGACAAATTCATACATGTTTAGTCTTATTTAGTATAGATTCTGAGTCATAGTCAGAGAGCTTTTATTACATTTAAATTAGAAAGGAATTGAATTTTCTTAGAGTATTGTATAGATTCATAGTTTTACTTCTCTAAAAATTATAACAAATTTTGCATATTTTAAAAGTCATGTCATTATGGCCCATTATTTAAGTCTATCCTTGATTCATTAATTTTAGATATAGTCTTTATCACATAATGGATTTCCAAAAGAAGTTGAATCTATTTCTCAAATTTCTATTCTATTTCATTTTACTACATTTCCATGCCAATTCATTCACCAATATCATAGTGTGTACACAGAGAGGCTTTGTAATATCTTTTAATAGCTCTTAGAGTAATTCCCTTTCCTAGCTCCTTTTTCAGTATTTCCTTACCTATTCTTGTATGTTTATTTTTCCATTATGGATTTTATTTTATTTTTTATTACTTTGTTTGTTTGTTTGTTTATTTATTTATTTTTAGAGCCCCACCTGCAGCATATGGAAGTTCCCAGGCTGGGGGTCGAATCAGAGCTATAGCTGCCAGCCTGCACCACAGCCACAGCAACACAGATTCCAAGCCACATCTCAACCTACACCACAGCTCATGGCAACACCTGATCCTTAACCAACTGAGTGAGGCCAGGGATCGAATCCACATCCTCATGGATACTCTTTGGGTTCATTATCCCTGAGCCACTATAGGAACTCCTCTTTTATTTATTTTTTTAAATGTTTTTCTTTTTTAGAGCCACATCTGTGGCATATATAGGTTCCCAGGCTAGAAGTCGAATCAGAGCTGCAGCTGCTAGCCTATGCTACAGCCACAGCAACGCAGGATATGACTATGTCTGAGACCTACACCACAGCTCACAGCAAAACTGGATCCTTAACCCACTCAGCGAGGCCAAGAATCAAACCCACATCATCATGGATACTAGTGGGCTTTGTTATCGCCTAGCCACAATGGGAACTCCTCTTATGGATTTTTGAATCAACTTTCTAGCTCCAGAAAAACTTGGTTGACGTTCCCTTTGGGATCACACAAAATTTATAAGTTGATTAGGGAAAACTAAGATTTTGATGATTTTGAGTGCAAAACAAAATGAGTGTCTTTACATATTTCAAATTTTCTTTTTGTCTATAGGGACATGTGCATAGTTTTTTTTTACTTAATGATTTTTATTTTTTTCCATTATAGCTAGTTTACAGTGTTCTGTCAATTTTCTACTGTACAGCAAGGCGACCCACTCACCCATACACTTATACATTCCTTTTTCTCACATTATCATTCTCCATCATAAGTGACTAGATATAGTTCCAAGTGATATACAGCAGGATCCCATTGCTTATCGATTCCAAAGGCAATAGTTTCTATTAACTGCAAATTCCCAGTCCATCCAACTCCTTCCCCCTTCCCCTTGGGAACCACAAGTCTGCTCTCTATGTCCATGATTTTCTTTTCTGTGACAAATATTAGATTCCAGATATAGGTGCTATCATATTGTGGATTGTCTTTCTCTTTCTGATTTCACATAGTTTGAGAGTCTCTAGTTCCATCCATGTTGCTGCAAATGTCATTATTTTATTCTTATTTATGGCTGAGAAGTTTTCCATTGTGTATATATACAACTTCTTATTAATCCAGTTATCTGTCAATGGACATTTAGGTTGTTTCCATGTCTTGACTATTGTGAATCGTGCTTCTGTGAATATACGGGTACATGTGTTTTTTTAAGGAAAGTTTTGTCCAGATATATGCCAAAGAGAGGAATTGCTGAGTCATATGGTAGTTCAATGTATAGTTTTCTAAGCTACCTCTGTACTGTTTCCTATAGTTGCTGTACCAATTTACATTCTCACCAACAGTGCAGGAGGGTTCCCTTTTCTCCATACCGTCTCCACCATTTGTACTATTTGTACAAATGCTGGAACTTATTAATCATGGCCATTTTTACTGGTGTTAGGTGGTACCTCATATTAGTTTTGATTTGCATTTCTCTAATAATCAATGATGTTGAGCCTTTTTTCATGTGCTTATTGGTTATCTGCATATCTTCTTTGGAGAAATGTCTATTCAGGTCTTTTGCCCATTTTTCAATTGGGTTGTTGGCTTTTTTTCTGTTGAGTTGTAGAAGTTGTTTGTATATTTAGGACATTAAGCCCTTGTCTGTTGCATCATTTGAAACTATTTTCTCCCATTCTGTAAGTTGTCTGTTTAGTTTTTTATGGTTTCCTTTGCTGTGCAAAATCTTGTCAGTTTGATTAGCTCCCATTGGTTTATTTTTGCTTTTACTTCTGTTGCCTTGGGAGACTGACCTGAGAAAATATTCATGAGGTCGATGTCAGAGAATGTTTTGCCTATGTTCTCTTCTAGGAGTTTTATGGCATATTGTCTTCTGTTTAGTCTTTAAGCCAATTTGAGTTTATTTTTGTTCATGGTGTGAGGGTGTGTTCCAGTTTCATTGATTTACATGTGGCTGTCCAGTTTTCCAAGCACCATTTGCTGAAAAGAGTGTCTTTTTTCCATTTTATATTCTTGCCTCCTTTGTCAAAGATTAATTGGCCATAGGTGTCTGAGTTTACTTCTGGTTTCTCTATTCTGTTCCATTGGTCTGTATGTCCGTTTTGGTACTAGTACCATACTGTATTGATAACTGTGGCTTTGTAGTATTGCCTGAAGTCTGGGAGAGTGATGCTTCCTGCTTGGTTTTTGTTCCTCAGAACTGCTTTGGCAATTCTGGGTCTTTCTTTGTTCCATATAAATTTTTGGATTGTTTGTTCTCTTTCTGTGAAAAATGCCATGGGTAATTTGATAGGGATTGCATTGAGTCTGTAGATTGCTTTGGGTAGTATGGCCATTTTTACCATATTAATTTTTGCAACCCATGAGCATGGAATATCTTTCCATTTCTTTCCGTCTTCTTTAATTTCCTTGATTAATGTTTTATAGTTCTCAGCATATAAGTCCTTTACCTCCCTGTTCAGGTATATTCCCAAGTATTTGATTTCTTGGGGTGCAATTTTAAAAGGTACTGTATTTTTGTATTCCTTTTCTAATATTTCATTGTTAGTATACAGAAATGCAACTGATTTCTGAATATTAATCTTATATCCTGATACTCTGCTGAATTTGTTGATCAGTTCAAGTAATTTCTGGGTTGAGTCCTTGGGGATTTCTATATATAGTATCATGTCATCTGCATACAGTGACAATTTTACCTCTTCTCTTCCAATTTGGATACATTTTATATCTTTTGTTTGTCTGATTGCTGTGGCTAGGACTTCCAATACTATGTTGAATAACAGTGGTGAGAGTGGGAATCCTTGTCTGGTTCCAGATTTTAGTGGGAAGGCTTTCCGCTTTTCTTCATTAAGTATTATATTTGCTGTGGGTTTTTTGTAAATGGCTTTTATGATGTTAAGGTATGTTCCCTCTATACCCACTTTGATAAGAGTTTTGATCATGAATGGATGTTGGACTTGGTCAAATGCTTTTTCTGCATCTTTTCAAGATGATGATGTGATTTTGACTTTTCTTTTACTAATGTGGTGTATGATGTTTTTCTATTTGTGTATGTTGAACCATCCTTGTGAACCTGGGATGAATCCCACTTTTTCATGGTATATGATGTTTTTTATATGTTGAATTTGATTGGATAATATTTTGTTGAGAATTTTTGTGTCCATATTCATCAAAGATATTGGACTATAGTTTTCTTAGTATCATTGTCTGGTTTTGGAATTAAGGTGATGGTGGCATCATACAATGTCTTTGGGAGTGTTCCTTCTTCTTCTAACTTTTGGAAAAGTTTAAGGAAGTTGGGTATAACTTCCTCTTTGTATGTTTCGTAGAATTTTCCTGTGAAGCCATCTGGCCCTGGACTTTTATTTGTAAGGAGTGTTTTTATGACATATTCAATTTTATTATCTAGTAATCAGTCTGTTAAGTTAATCTATTTCTTCTTGATTCAGTTTTGGCAGGCTGTAAGTCTCTATAAACTTGTCCATTTATTCTAGGTTGTCAAATTTGTTGGCATATAATTGTTCATAGTATTCTCTCATGTTTTTTTCTATTTTTGCAGCATATGTTGTGATTTCTCCTTTTTCTTTTCTTAATTTGTTTATTTGGGTTTTTTCTCTTCTCTTCTTGGTGAGTCTGGCCAGAGGTTTGTCAATTTTGTTTATCTTTTCAAAGAACCAGGCCTTGGTTTTATTGATTTTTTCTATTGTTTTTTTAATCTCTATTTTATTGATTTCTTCTTTGATCTTTATGATTTCCTTCCTTCTGCTGACTTTGGGTTTTGTTTGTTCTTCTTTTTCTAACTCATTTAGATGGTGGGTTAAGTTGTTGATTTGAGATTTTTCTTCTTTTTTTGAAGAAGACCTGTATTACTATGAACTTCCCTCTGAGCACTGCTTGTGTGGCATCCCATAGATTTTGAGTGATTGTGTCTTCATTATTATTTGTCTCAAGGTATTTTTTAATTTCCTTCTTGATTTCCTCATTGACCCATTGGTTTTTTAGTAGCACATTGTTTAGTCTCCATGTAGTCAGTTTTTTCTCATTTCTTTCCCTGGGGTTGATTTCTAGTTTCATGCCATTGTGGTCAGAGAAGCTACTTGAAATAATTTGTATACTCTTAAATTTGTTGAGTTTAGCTTTGTGCCTCAGTATGTGGTCAATTCTTGCGAATGTTCCATGTGCATTTGAGAAGAATGTATATTTTGATTTTTTTTTTTGATGGAATGTCCTGAAAGTTCAATGAAGTCTAACTTTTCTGTTGTATGATTTAGGATCTCTGTTGCCTTCTTTGTTGTCTGTCTAGAGGATCTGTCCATGGATATGAGTGGGGTATTAAAGTCTCCTACTATTATTTGTTTTCCAATCAGTTTCTCCTTTTATGTCTGTTATTATTTGTTGTATGTATCAGGGTGCTCCTATATTAGGGGCATGTATATCAACAATTATAATATCCTTTTCTTGAATGGATCCTTTTACTGTTAAATATTGTTCTTTTTTGTCTTTCTTTATGGTGTGCATTTTAAACTCTATTTTTTCTGATATGAACATTGAAACTCCTGACTTTCTGTCTTGTCCATTGGCACGAAATATCTTTTCCCATCTCCTCACTTTCAATCTATATTTGTCCTTTTCCCTAAGGTGGGTCTCTTGTAGACAGCAAATTGTAGGTTTTTGTTTTTTATCAAATCTTCCACTCTGTGTCTTTGATTGGAGCATTCAGTGTGTTGACATTTAAGCTAATTATTGATAAATATGTATTTATTGCCATTTTAAACCTTTTTATCCAGTTGATTCAATGTTTCTCCTTTCTTCCTTTTTTTTTTGGTTGGATGATTTCTATGTACTTTATGCTCATGTCCTTTTTGTGAATGTAATGTTTGGTTTTGATTTGTAGTTGCCTTGTTTTTTAACTATGTTAACCCCTTCCTGTATCTTCTTGCTTTAGCCTGATAGTCATATAGGCTGAAACACATTATTTTTAAAAAGAGTCTAGATTTTCTTTCTTTCCTTTGGTTTTCTGTCTGCTGTCCTGATTGGGTGATTTTCATTATTCTATCTTCCACATCACTAATTCATTCCTCTGCATTATTCATTCGGCTCTTTGGTGCCTTTAGCTCAATTTGCATATCTGCAAATGAATTTTCTAATTTTTCCATATTCCCTCCTTATATTTTCTAGTTCCCTTCTAAAGTCATCTGAATTATTGTTCATATTTGCTGTTAATTCCTTGATATTCAGCCTTGATTCCTTCAGTATTTGCATTATCTCCCTTTTGAACTCAGCATCTGTCAGACTGCAGAGGTCTGTTTCATTGTTTGCTGTTTCAGGTAAATTCTCCTGTTCTTTGAACTGGGAATGGTTCCTGAGCTTCTTCATCTTTCTTATGTTTTTGGTTGTTTTTTTTTTTTCTGTGAGTTTACAGAAGCCACACTGTAGTCTTGGAGGGCTACTTCTATGCAAGAGAATCCCTTTGTATTTTCTGGGGGGTTACTATTTATTTTTTGTGTGGAAGTTTGGATATTTGCTGTCTCTTTCTTTGGTGTAAGCAGTATGTTATCCCCAGGGTGCTGAGTGTGTTTCCAGGGAGAAGGAGGTAATGGGTAGGGCCAGTAGTCAGTGCCTCGTTGCTGGGCTCTTAACAGCAGCAAGGACCTGCAGAAGGTGATGCAGGCTACTCCTAGTTGCAGGGACCTGGGAAGTGGTAATGAGCCTTAGGCAGATTTACAAGGTGCCCAGAGCATTTGGCAGGGCAGCAGGTGGGTGTGTGAATTCTCAGGGGAGGGAGAGCAACAACAGGTATTGTTAGATCACAGTACCCTCCTCTGAGGTGACTGGGGCTGCAAGTGGTGCCTATTCAGGGACCCCTAGTGTTATCAGGCCATGCCCACCTCTGGAATCAATGATAACTGTGGTGGTTTGCCCCCACCTGTAAACTGTGCAAGAAGAACCCCATCCCACTTGTCCCATGCAGGAAGTGCTGCTAAAGCTACTCCTAGTTATAGGTTCCTGGGAAGGAAAGTGATCAACCCTCTGAAAACTGCCCTGAGCATTTGGCATTGGCAGCAGCAGGACAGGTGTGCTCTCAGGGGAACAAGAACAACAACAGGTGGTGTTCCATCACAGTGTCCTCCTCTGTGGTGCCTTTGAGGTGAATAAGGCTGCAAGTGGTTCCTGCTCAGGGACCCCCCCCCCCAGTGTCACTGCACCATGCCCACCTGTGGAGTCAGAGATAACTGCTATGGTTTGCCCCTGCCACCAGCAGACCATGCAAGAAGAACCCCATCCCACTTAGCCCATGCAGGAGGTGCTGTACAAGCTGCTCCTAGGTGTGGGGTCCTGGGAAGTGACAGTGATCAATCATCTGGGCATTGCCCATAGCATCTGGCAGTGGCAGTTGCAGGATGGGTGTGTTACCAGTGAAGTGAAAGCAACAATGGGTGGTGCAGTGCTGTCTTTTTTTTTTTTTTTGCCAACCCCTGAGATGACTGGTGCCACAGGTGAAGCCCACTCACAGGGCCCCAGTGGTGGCAGTGCATGCCTCCCTCCGGCCTCTGAGACTGCTGTTTTGATTTGTCCCTGCCTCCTATAGATCATGCAAGAGGCACCACTTTGCACTTAGCCCACCCAGGAGGTGCCCAGCCATCTGTAGCCCACACAAGAAGTGCCTGATCTCCCCATATCCCAAGCTATTGGCTTCTTGCCACCCATAGCCTGTGCCAGAGTCACCTCACCTTCTGAGAGCCCATGTGCACAGGGAAATTCCTATGGAGGTCTTCCCCTCCTACTCTCACCCTCCCCAGCAATGGTGCCTTGCTTCTCCTGTGGGCCCAGACCTTCTCCCAGGTTCCCTCTGTCATGGCGTTACACTCCCCAGCCTATAGCACACTGTTCCTTATCCCCATAGGCTGTCTCCATACAGCCAACCCTAGTCCTCTCCATGGAACTGACCTGTGGAGCCTGAGTCTCAGGGCCCAGTCCCTGCCCAAGCATCTCAGGCTGTATTGCCTGGGGAGGTGGTGCATATGATCTGCGTGACTCTCACTCTACTTTGCCCTCCTCAGTCCAGCTGCTGTGCTTTTCTAATTGACTTTGAGGTCCTCCATCTCAACTGATCTCCCCGTTGGTTAGGTGGCTTCCCAGGATGAGGGTTCCTTTTCTCTTTCACAGCTCCCTCTCAAGAATGCTGGTCCCATCCTGATTCTTTCTCTCTCTCTTTTTTTCTTTTGCTATACCCAGTTATGTCCAGAGTTTCTTGCCCTTTTTAGAGATTTAAGTTCTTCTGCTAGCATTCGGTTGATGTTTTGTGTGAATCATTTTACACACAAATGTGTTTTTTTGATGTGTTTATGGGAGAAGGTGAGCATGACGTCTTATTCCTCTGCCATCTTGATCCTCCCTTCCCCCCGCCCCACAGTTTTCTAAACAGACATTTTCAACAGGAAAAATTGTTGTTATCATAATAGCTGATACTCGAGATTCTTTTGAAGAAAAAATTGTCTTTTATTTGCAAAAGAGTATCTTGATAATTGTGCTGGATAGAAAGGAATAGTGGGAGACAAAGTGGTAAGATATCAGATAAAGAAGAAATTGCACTATAGACAGAGAAGAATTCTTAATTTTGGAAATTTTCTAGAAGAAAATGGAAAGAAAGATGAAATTGAAAAGGAGAGGGAAGAATCAAAAAAATTGGTAGAAAGTTGTATAAAATGTCAACTGTGTCCTTTTCAAGTCCTCTCTGGAAATTAAAAAAAAAAAAATCTTCCAAGAATGCTAGTAAAGTTACAAAAGGCACTGAGTTTCCTGTCAGGTTTATAGTTCTTAGGGAGAGAGTGTTCCCACAGAGGAGCATAAATGTAATGATTTGTGTTGCAGAACCAGAAGTAACTCAGAATTGAGGTCCATGGTGCTTTGTTGAAATCTTAGCAAAGAGCACATACATCTGATCAGTGGGGGTTTAAATTAATTTAAATTAGTTTTAAGTTATCCATACCTGAATACTTAGTGACAGTGAGGCCCTCAGTGACTATCTTAATTACAATAATAAATAAGAAATAGAGAGCATCAAATACAAGTGCTCTGACACATGAACTTTACAAAAAACTAAAGATTGGTATCATCCCACCATCCAGTAAGTGTGAGGCTCTTAGGGATGTGTATTGTCAAAATATGTAGGATGAAGTGGGACTCTTTATAAACTGAGGAAGGCCAATTGTGCAGTGGCAATGGTATAATAATAGCTAATAGTTTTTGCGTGTGATATATATATATATA
This sequence comes from Phacochoerus africanus, assembly GCF_016906955.1. NCBI lineage: Eukaryota > Metazoa > Chordata > Mammalia > Artiodactyla > Suidae > Phacochoerus > Phacochoerus africanus. The sequence goes on along the minus strand of NC_062558.1, from coordinate 118,512,453 downwards.
CATATATACATGCATATACATACATATATACATACATATATACATACATGTATATCACAGTAACCATATATATCACATATATATCACAATAACCATTTGGAATGACTGCTATGGATATGCAGCTCTTAGGTGTTAGGAAATTAGGGTTCGGAAGGACAAAGTAACTTGCCTGAGGTCACACAGCTATTAAACAGTGATATTGGTGTTTAAAATAATGAAGTTTGATTCCAGGGTGCAAGTAACCAAGCACTATGCTAATGCATCTCAGTCAGTTACTACATCTGGCTAGACGGAAGTTCACAAACTTCAGGAGAGAAAGTATGACAAGTAGAGGGGATAGTTGGAGAAGGACTGTGCAGGTCAAGAAAAAGGTCGAGGGTGAACTGAAAAAAACTGTTCAGTGCTTCTCTTGTTCTACCAAATAAATAAATAAATAAATAAATAAATAAATAATATCAGCCAAGAATTAAATCACATGTGTAAGTGACATTTAGCGTAATTGCCCTTTGAACAGCTTCTGTATCCTAGAAGGTCATCAGTTCCTGACTCTTATCTTACCTAGGACAAGAGTTGCTCTTTTTAGAAGAACTGGAGGAAATGCATGAAAAAGAAAAGAAAATCAATCATTGCAAAATATAGTACCTGTTCTGTTTTGGAAAAGAAAAAAAAGCAGGTAATTTTTAATTTTTTTTTTCAAAATTTGCCCCTGTTGGCCAGTTTTAGTTCTAAAAGCACAGTCACAGCCACAGGATCTTGTAACTTTATGGTAATTAATCCATGCTGTATAATGTCTCATTACTTCAATGTATGCTTATTGTGCATTGCCAAGAAGCAATAAAAGAAAATTAAAATAACCAAGGAGCATAATTTATGGCATTTTTTCCCTAAAGCATGCTTTTAAATAACATTCAGTCAGAGCAGTGTCATCCAAGGCATTTGGGATTACACATTGTACTATTAATAAATAGTTTGGGTAAGATGAATTGTGTTAGTAGTGATGATGCAAGTTAGATGTATATTTCATAGTGTGAAGAAATGGCTTCCTGGGGGAGGAGGTGAGATCCTTCATTTGTCACCATGTGAATCCAAGTAGATTATAGAAAAAAGGTATTGGAAAAATGTCAGAAGATCTGTGAAGATAAGGATCAGCCACCCCACCCCCAAATTCAAGCACCTTTTGAACTGAAGAGAGAAAGATGACTGTACCAGACTATCGGGAGGGGGTGTAAAGCTAACTTCCAGACATCACTCTGAATGCCTATAGTCCAGTGGTGGGAAGGATGGGCTTTTCATTAAATAGTGCAGAAGCAATTATATATTCATAAGGACCATATCCTTAATTCCTAATATGCAGCATTTAATTAGAGATGAATCATGGACCCAAATGTGAAAATCACAGTTGTAAAGCTTCTAGAGAAAAATGCAGGATATCTTTACAACATTACAGTTTTTTTTTTTAAGCAAGCTACAAATGCATGAATCAAAATTGGTCGATAGAGAGAGAGATGATCAGATAGATAGATAGATAATCAATAGGAAATAAGAAGAGAAATGGGTAGAAAATGAAAAAAGATAAATATATAGGCTTCATTAAAATTAACATCTGTTTATCAAAGAATGATGTGTAAGAACAAGTTAAAATGATATGTTAGAAGTTTTATCTCAATAAATTTACCAGGAAGGAAGTGAACAGTATGCAATTAACTATAGAATCCACTCAATTCTATTGCATACCATATCTCAGACATTTCTTTCTAATGGAGAATTGAAACAACCTCATAAAAATTTACCTAAGGCACCAGATGAGATTGACCCTCTGAGAGGTTAAGATGCTGTCTTTAAAACCTATTTTATACTTTGAAACAACAGCCATCGTGTCAGGTAATTTCCCTAATAAGTAAAAAATATGGATAAGAAAATCAGAAGATGTATTTAGGAGCAGATCCACCCACCATTTATCTCAGAGATTCATTTGGGGACTCTATTTTTCCTATTCACTCTAAAATTGAATAGTTTTCCAAGATAAGAATATTTCTGCTAAGAAATAAAGCAAAAATTTCCATTAAACCTGAGAATTTTGATGCTATTGGTCACTTGGTCTCTCCTTATGTGTTACATAAGCAGGAAGAGAAAAAAGTTGCTATTCTGGTAGTAATAATCTTCCCAATTATCATGAGATTTGGTTGCTGTTAGATAATGGATAGGAATAGATGTCTGTAATTTAGAGTATTCACTGGGATATATTTTGGTATTTCCGTCCTCAGTAATAACCTTAAATGGGCAATTACAACCAAAGTTTAACAAGGACATAATAAATAGATCGGACCTTGTAGTACAGATCTGGTTTATGCCACAGGGTAATCAATCTAGAGCAGCCAAGTTTGAAGGGGACTTTTGAATGTTTGGTAAAGGAGGGTGTATTGAACAGCAGTAGGTGCTCTAGCAACAGGTACAACAGCAGAAACTATATTCTGTCTCTGTCTCCATCTCTGTCTGTCTGTCTGTCTCCCTCTCAGATGTAATAGGTCATACATCACTGAAGTATTAATGATAAGATGATCCACATTTACTCTGTTGCTGAGGGATGCATGGTACAGAATGTGGACTACAGTGGACACTGCAGCCCAGCATCTATGCTGCCTGAACCACAGTCTCCACCAATTTCTCTCATATCTCTGTGCTTGAAGGTATTTTCCAGAGCAAACTTCAGCAAATGAGGAATGAATAGCACTATGGAAATGCTCCCTCATTCCCTGGGTGAAATAACTCTGAGGTGCATGTATTACACTGGCTTCAAGAGTTGTCCAGAAGTATTACGCCTTGTACACCCAACCATAACATTGCTTGACGATGCATCTTCTGTTAACTGGGCTCCATATACCTATCTCTTCTCCCCACTTACCTATCAGTGTGTCTAGAGTCACCTCCCAAATAAAATCCCTATTTCAAATTTGGCTTCTGGAGGGACACTGACCAGAGTACTACATGCAATATTACCTGATATTTTTAAACACAAGCAAAGATTATATGTTATTAAATATGTTTCTCTTCCCTTTGGGGACAACTTCATTTTAAAAAGGCAAATCATTGAGTTTAGAAGATAAGGACTTTAGTTACTGAGTGATCTTAGAAAAGTTATATAATATCTCCAGATGTCATTTTCTTCTGCTATAAAATGAACTCTTGATGCAAAATTGGTATTCTATAATTCAGTTCTTATACATTATTCTACTGAAATCTTGTGGTTTTCTTTTGCTCCCACCCTCTTTCTTCTGTCTCTCTCAGACATGGCCTCTGCACCACATCATTCAAATACATCATCCAAATTATATTTTTGTTCAGTTACTATGGTGATGAGTGCAACTCAATCCCTCAGTTCTGAATTTTATTTTCGTCACAAATAATACTTATTGTTCCTGTTGTGTGTTGTCGGGGGTGGAGAAACCCAAGAGAGGGTAGCTGGTGATACTTGGGAATCAAAATACATGCTGAAATCCTCTGCTGTAAGGGAAGTAGAGGCAGTGAAGAAAGAGTGCAAGGCAATAGCACACTTAACCACTGGAAAATATGGTTATGCAAAGGATCAGTGATTCTCTATAATTCTGGGAGAATTAACCTCTTGACCTAATTCAAAAGTGAATCAATTAACTAGGTAATGAAATTAGGCTACTGAAAAATAATAAGATATGTGGAACCTGCAATAACATTTCAGGCTAGTTAGTTTTTCATAAGCATAATTATTGTGTTTTTAAGTGTCAAATGATAGGCACCCATGAGTTTTCCTCTATCAGTATCTCTGACTTAGACCTGAAATACTTTCCCCTAGTACTTCACAATGTAAGTGGAACCCCCTTCCAAATTGTGAAGATTTGGAAACAAACTAAAAAGGTTACAAAATTGCAGCTTTTCGGCTGGATATGAGTGATATATGGGTTTTTTAATTAGGATGACCAACAGTTCCAGTCTGCCCAGGATATAGGACTTTCAGCTTTAAAACTATTCCAGGCATCAATTGTAGATTTTTGGTTTGCAGTTATTCTGAAGTTTTGATATAAGAGTCTGTATGTATATGAGATTGTTTTAAGTTGTTGTTCTCTTAATTGTAAGTTCATCTCCAGTGTCCTGCATTTGTACCCACCTCTTCTCATGATTTCTGATTTTGGAGGTCTAATTGTGCATGGATGATTTCATATCTTTACTATATAGATGCCTTTACTGGTGAGCCTTGTCATTTGTGGGATTTTTGTTTCCTGTTGCTGTCTTTCCTGCCTAGAGAAGTTCCTTTAGTATTTGTTGTAAGGCTGGTTTAGTGTTGCTGAATTCTCTCAACATTTGCTTATCTGTGAAGGTTTTGATTTCTCCCTCCAATCTGAATGAGAGCCTTGCTGAGTAAAGTAATCTTGGCTGGAGGTTTTTTCCTTTCATCACGTTGAGCATATCATGCCACTCCCTTCTGCCCTGCAGAGTTTCTGCTGAAAAATCTGCTGATAACCTTATTGGGGTTCCCTTGTTTGTTACTTGTTTCTTTTCCCTAACTGCTTTCAAGATTTTCTCTTTGTCTTTAATTTTGGTCAGTTTGATTAAAATGTGTCTCGGTGTATTCCTCCTTGGGTTTATTTTATATGGTACTCTTTGTGCTTCCTGGATAAATCATGATGAGTTAGTCACTCTTTTTTTTCTTTGAACTACACAGTATTTTTTAAACTATGTTTCGAATCAATATTCCACATACAAAAAATTGATAAATTCTACATAGTTATTTAGAATTTGAATTTCTCTTACCAAACCACCTGGCACCACTGGGTCTTCAAAGCTGTCTTATCCCTGAGTATTCGCATAGCAGCTGTTCTTTTCATAGGCAGAGCTTAAGGTCTCCAGTTTGTTTCTATCCCTACCTCTTCCTGGTGTCTACCAACAAGTTGGCCAGGACATTATCTTCTCTCTGATGCTATTTTTCTTACCCCTGCTTAACTTTACCTATTATGTTATCTGCCTTGCCCCTAGATGCTTTTAAGATCACAAGCCATGTTTTTCAAATGTCTTTTGTTTTGTTTTTTGCTATAAAGTCCTATCCTCCAGCTACACTCAGAGGATACATTCTTTTTTAAGACAATTCAGCCATGCTTTGACATATTCTAAAATTTGAATTGGTTATTTCCTTTTCTACTTTTCCTCCTCACATATCAATAGAACATTCATCACATAATGATTCAGTTATCTACAAGTATTTCTCTTCTCCAGAAGACCACACACAGAGAGAGACAGAAACAGAGACAGAGAGACAGAAAAAGATAGAAAGACACAAAGAGAGACAGAGAAAAAGAGTGAGTAATAAACAACTACTCTGTCATCAATTTGCTCTAAATATAAGATTTGCCAAATGTGAGTTGAAGTAGGGAGGTTATGTGAAGTAAGCATTGAAGGATGAAAATAGCTCATTTAGAAAGGTACAGTTCTGCTGATGAGAATGTAAATTTGTTACAAGCCTGGATAGCAGTTTAAAAAAGAGAAGAAAAGTCTGTGTTCCTAATGATCCATCATTTTCACTTCTCAATACTTAGAGAAACCTGCAACTTAAAATTGTGCACACTGATACTCATTTTATCATTGATTCAAATTGTGAAGATTTGGAAACAAACTAAATGACAAAGAATAGAGGAATAGTTAAAAAATCATGGTGTGTCTGCTATGAAATATTACACAGAATTCAAAGAATAAGATAGACGTTTATCTTATTTTTAAAGACATTCAAGATTTACATATTTAAGAGAGCAGAAAAAATATGCAGCACCAAAATGTTACATATCCACAAATAAATATGGAACTATATGTGTAAGTATGTTAGGTCATGCACTTAAAAAGAGTGCACCAAGCTGGTAACAATGAGTATCTCTGGGATGGGAACAGGATCTTGAACATCATCAAACCAGGCTTAAGCTATTTATCTTCTTTTCCTTAAGTAGGGAGAATTAAAAATTCAGAAAATAGTAAGCATTCATATTACTACCACTGATAATCAACTACTATTAACCATTGCTTTTTGCTTCTACTTTATCATTATTAAAATAATGGGTTTATTATAAAGATCTCAAACCAGCTATAATGAAAAAGATAAAAATCATCATTAAAAATAAAATACATCTCAAACAAGGCAGAAGACCACACATAAGTGAAAATAGCATCTCAGATCACATGACCCAGAAAAATAAGTATATTTTATATTATGTAAACATCATTCTAAAAAGCTTTAAGAGTATAAAGAGAGACCCCCTAGATCTATATACAGGACTATTTTCTAAGTATGTCTTCATACCAAAAATAGATATTCTTTTTAATAAAAGGTGCTGCTACATTTTTATTTAAATTAATAGAGGAGAATAAACTAAAGCAGTTCTTGAATTTAAAATGTGTGATGGATTACCACAGAGATATTATTTGTAGCTTAAGTCATAGCTTAAAGTCCAGAAATAAAATATTAAGGGAAAAAATGAGGGTAAAAACATGTGTTTCTTTAACCTTGTGTTTCAGTTTAATGTCATAGCAGTTCACTCCTACTGTGAGAGATGAGGATCCAGACCACTTGTCTTCCCTTTACCTTCCAATGTTTTAAATTGCACTACAATTTTAAACAGTAAGCATAATTTTATATAATTTTAAATATAAATGTATTAACTGTCTACCATCAGTGCTTTTGCATAATTTATCCATTCCTGAAGAATTTTTTAAAATATAGTCAATCACAGGATTTTATCATTAGAAAATTTTTTAATTCAAGAAGGATTTAGGAGTATTTTATTCCCTGAAATATTTCATGTCTGAGAGTGCCTGCCTATTGACTTTGTATTTGAATATTCTTGGATTACATTTTATTTACATTCTGAACATTGTTGCTGTAGAGAAATCTGAAGCCCACCTGATATTTTTTCTTTTATGCAGTGAGTGCTTTTTTCCTTTTCTTGATGTTGGAAGCTTCTTGTCTTTATTCTTGATGCTCAGAAACTTAACTGGTAGTTTGACTGTGTTGTATCAAATTTTCATGGACTATTTCACCATCTGTTAGTATTTGGAAACATTGTACCCCATATTTGGATACAGTTTTTATTCAGGATATGTTTTATTATATATATAATGAATTTTGTTTTTTTATTTACACAAATATTGCACTCATTTTGAAATGTTTGTATCAATTATCAGTTTAACGATGATTGGTTTTTGCTTCAATGAATTAAAATTACTTTTATGTAGTAATATAAAATTTAACAAATATTAATAATTTCCCTAAGAAATGCATTTTTCATTTAGGTCTGAATGTTTTTATATTTCATCATCTCTTTCTTTTCTTCTTTTTTTTTTCAGTTTGATTAGTCAACATAGGGAATCCTTGGAAATTATATCAGTTCCACACTCACTGTATTCAACCTAAAGTCTCAAAATTTGTCAGAGGCAACCTGTTTGTTCCCTTTTTTACCAGGCTGCAATTCTCCTAAGCAAAAAAAAAAAAAAGGTAACATAAATATTAATTTTGTTTCTTTCCCAGCTGAGTGTTCTAGTAAGAATTCTTAGAATTCAGTTGACACACAAAGAGTGTTTAGGATAAAAGGGATCCAAGTAAGAATCAAATTCTTACTGTAGCCCTCTGCTTCACTCCACAATCTTCTGTTGCTTTCATGTGCCACCTATTTTGGGGACTATCAGTTTTAGGTCTAAATTCTTGATTCATATGAGACTCCTATGGGAATTCATATTTTATGCAACTACCTAGGTCCTATCCCTTAGAAAAATGGATGTAGGGTGGGATCCAGGCATCCTTATTTTTTTTAATTACTTAGGAAATTCTGGTAAGCAGACAAGTTTGAGAACTTCTACATCATTCTCTGCCTCTCTCCTTGTTTGACTGCTATTAATAATCACTTTTTAGGGAATAGAGTTAAATTTTTCTCAGCTAATTAAGGATAAGAATATGAGACATTGTATCAGTTCACTCTCAGCACTGAAATAGACTACATTTTTCAGGCTAGTCCTATGACCCTCTATATATATTTTTAAATTCTACATTGAATGTCTAACATAGATACTCCTGACCTCATAATTCTCCTGGGTAACTCAGAGGTCACAGCTACACAGGTTATGATTCCACCACATTCAACACATGATTTAGAAATTATGTTGTCATCATCTAGCTGGCAGGTGGGGGGGCAGGCAGAGAGGTGATGGAGAAAGCACACCCTCTCCTCATAGCCACTGCCTGGAAGACACTTTATGTGAAGTGAGTTAGATGCAACACAGTGGGCCATAAAGATGAAATAAGTTTGGTGGACCACCAGCCAGTCTGTGCCACATAGGCTCATTAATTTTTGTATGGTCTGCCATGGCAAATATTCATGTATTATTTGTTATAACCAAATTGGGTTTCTAAAAAAAAGAGAAATTAAATAATTTTGATGAAGAGCTCTGACAGTGATAGACCAAGCTGCTTAGAGTAAAGAAAGTTTTGTGAAGGAAAGAAAAAAATAAAATAATGGAGGATTGGAGACAATAAACAAACAAAAAAAATGGAGAGCATGGACTTTCAGCTTCCAGACAGGGGAGCTTAGACTGGATAGAATTGGCAGCAACAGCTACAAAGTTTCTCATTTAGGGGCAGAAACATTCCACATCAAACCAATGTGAGCTAGAGTGCAGAAAATTAGACAGAATCTTTGCCAAATTCCCCAAAGATATTAGAAAACCCTGGAATATATTTAGAAGCCGTAGCTCTTCTTGTCCCAACTTTTTCATGACTTGCTGTCAGAAAAGGTAAAATGAAACCCTTTTCTGTGTTCCCAAATCATTCCTTTGACCTTCAGGTGCAAAATTAGAGAAGCAAGAATGTTTACAGGAAAATGAAAAAACATGCAGAAAGCAAACACCATATCCCAACAGCAGCCTCCTTCTTTGTGTGGAAAAAGCAATAATAAAACTAGATAAATAAGGGTCTACGTAATTTGTGAGGGAAGAATGGCTTTGCTTCCTGCAGATGTTTAGAATAAAACTATCTGCTGAAACAAAGCACCGCTGAAATCTCTCCACAAATTCCCAGAGCCTCCATTGAAGAGGAAACTGGAGAAGTTGCAGTCTGCAGCTGAATAACCCCACAATTCCTGTTTTTGCTCTTCCCTGCCATAGTAATCTTTCAGAAAAACTAGGTGGGATGGGTCCCTGAAATGTGGTGCTATGTCTATTTGGGCCCCAGCTCTGAGCATGGGTTCTAAGACTAGGCTATTGCACTAAGCTCCCTGGGCACAGAGAAGAGAACTGAAATCTAGACCATGCTCATTCTTCTTGCCTAGCTATGATTCTTGCTCTCTCTTTCCCAAAGCGGACACCCATGTGGAGCCCATAAACTAGGAGCAGAGTTTTCTAATTGTTCTTCTAGAAAAAGTGATCTTTTCTAATTGTGTGCACCAAAGACCCCAAAGAGGAGAGAGATAAACCATCCTAAATAGGAGCCATTTGTGGCTGATGCTTTAGCAGAAGTAATTCCTGTCTTTGAGATGCATATTAAGTACTTGGTCCCTTTATCTTCCTGATCATGGCCAGATGGGAAGTACTTTTTCCTCTCCTTCCTCACTTTGCAAGGGTATTTTCTTGCTAAGGATGCAGACACAGGACTTTACATATTTTTTTCCCTAATGCCGCTCAGGTCCATCCTTAATTTCTTCTTGCCAAGGAATTCCAAGACCCCCCTTGCCAGTGGTAGAAGGGTGTGAGAAGGGGGGTGTTAAACAGAGAACGTGGAAAAGTGGGTAGGAGTACTCCCATGAGTGCAGTGTGTAACTGGTTGTGTGTCTGGGGTGTGTATGTGTGTATGTGTGTGATAGTGAATGTTGTCAATTAGATGGCAAGGAAAAACACTTTTGATAACATATGATAAAAGATAAAATAGGAAACGGACTTGATGGAGGTCCGTGTAATTTGATCTTGGGGAAAAAATAATCCAGGAGAATACCCAGACTAAATGATAATAAATTATGATATTATAATTGCCAATTATTTAATTATAGCTCTATCAATTTCATCCATTGATATGGTCTATTATTGTTTATGTATTGTTATTTTGTCTTATGGGCTTAAACCTACACCTTTAGGGGGTGTAGCCCCATCCCACCCTCACCCCCACCATCAACATCATGATTACCATAGGGGAAACACAATTTTGTGGCAAATTGTTCTGAATACCTTTTCACAGTTGATTGATTCAGAGTGGACACAAAAACTAAACTATACTATTCTGTTTTCTTTGTATTTGGGGACTGAAAAAAAAAAGTTTTCAGGTGACTCCAATGTCTGAGGAAGAAATAATAAAGATCTAGAACAATTACAGGGCCTATTTCCTTCCTAGGGATCAGAGAAATGGAAGGGATCTTGGAGAGGCAGCAGTGAGTGATGACGTGGAGTGAGACCTTAATTTTCTGCGCAGGAATTGAACCTGGGCAGCCTATTTGGGCAGGAATCCTAGCCACCAGACTAGCTAGGGGCTAAAAGTAGAATTGCCCTGATTCTTGCTCCCTATTGAAAGCAAGAATGTTTCCAGGAGGCAAAGACTGTGAAAACAAGTATCAAATTTATTATTAGAGTCACAGTACAGTATGAAGGAGAGCACAGCAGAGAAGTAGTTTATTTAAATCAGAAGCAAAGAAATAATACACACCCTAAAGAGGAGTGCGGTTGAGGGTGTCCCCCTGAGTGAGTAGGGGTGGCAGAGAGAGGTGATTTAACTCACTATGTAGGACAGTTCTTCAGGTCTTTGTTTAACTTTGGCTAATAATCTTGTTTTATTTCTCACACTTGACTGGACACCAGATCCTCCCCAATATGTGTGGAAATGTTTTGGCAAAGATGGATTCCAAAGCAAAGTATACCAGGATGGTATCAGGACTTTTTTTTTTTTTTTTTTTCTTAAGCTTTTTAGGGCCGCACTTGTGGCATATGGAGGTTCCCAGGCTAAGAGTCAAATTGGAGCTACAGCTGCCAGCCTATGCCACAGCCACAGCAATGCTAGATATGAGCCATGTCTGTGACCTACACCACAGCTCATGGCAACGCCCGATCCTAAACCCACTGAGCAAGGCCAGGGATCGAACCTGCAACCTCATGGTTCCTAATCAGATTCATTTCCACTGCGCCATGACGGGAACGCCTCAGGACTTATTATGAGCTGGTGCCCCCTCCCTTTTTGATCCCTTGGAGTCTTCCTAGGCTTGTGTAATTGGGGAGCTCTCCTTGACCCCAGGAGTGATTGAAGTGGTCATCTTACCTTTCTACTCCAGCAGACTCAGCTCCTGCAATTAACTTTTTCCTTGAGGTGTCAAAGAGAAACAAGGCCCAATTTCCTTAGCCTAACAAGTCCCAGCTCTTCTCGGCCAAGACCTATCCACCTCCTACTTCAGAAGGAGACATTCAGTATAAAAAGAGAAAGAAAATGAAGCAGCTGTAGAAAGAGGATCAGAGTCAAAAGACAAGGCAAACATCCTGGTGGTGTAGAAGCCCCTGGTGCCAGGGGTTCCCCAAACCTGGTGAATTCCCTGTCCTTTAATTCCATGATACTGTTCAATCTCCTAACAGCATTCTTCTTTTTTATTTGAGGTAGTTGGTATCAGGGTTTCACTTGCTTAGAATAAAAATTGTCCTTAGTAGAACTTTCCATGTATCTTCCAATTTGATCATCACAATATCTGTGTTTGGATGTATTCCTATTATAATCTTCCATTTTATTTATAGAAATTGCACCAGAAAGTTTGAGAAGCATACAGTCACATAGCTACTATATAGAAGGGCCCCCTTCAGCACAGTCTTAAGAACAAAATCATGCAGAGAAGGAGAATCGGTGTAGGTATCAGGCTTACATTAATAACAATTTCTAATTTCTAATTATCAAACCAGTCAGAAAGACTCCTCAGTGGTAGGCATGGCACTTATTGCTGGCTGTGACGTCTGTTTCCTGGGTTAGTTTTTGCAGAATTGATTTTGGTTGGTCACGTGAAACCACACACTGAGAAGTAATAGAGGTGGAACTGTGCCTTCCACAGGAAACCCCCTGTGCACATGATGGCCCATCATCAAAGAACTGTCTAGCCCCACATCCCAGGAGAAAATGGAAGCCTTTTAAAAAATGTCAACAAACTAGCACAACAGCAGAAGCACTTCCCTCCTCCTCTTTCTCTCCTGATTCAGCAAGAAATGGGTCCATTTTCTCTCCAAAGCTAATCATTCCATCTACATGTTTAAACTCTTCTTCATCTGACCCCTTTCAAGGACCTTGTTCTCTTGGTTACCGCCTCATTCTTTTATCTTCACCAACTTCTCTAAACATTTTTTAAAGTAGTTCAAATACCACCCTAGACTCTCATACCCCTCTTTATCATTATGTTTTTCCACTACCCCTCACAAACGAAGTTCTTGAAAAATTTATCTATGCCTGTTGTAGCCAAATATTCCTCACCCCATTATAATCCAGCTCCTTTCCCCCACACTGTCGAAACATCTCATTCCTTGGTCAGAAATAACTTCTTTTTGCTAAAACTCAGTGGACTCTTTTCAGCCCTTATCTTTCTTATACTGCTGCACTTTTTAACACTATTGACTTTTCCCTCATTCATAAACCAACCCTTTAGTGTTTTCCCCCCTCCAAGTCTCTAACCATCTCCCAATTCTCTTCTACAGGATTTTGACCCCTTTTCCCCTTCAGTCTCTTACTGATGCTCTGAGGGTTTTTCCTTGAAGCTGCTTTCCTTTTCATTCCATAGTTGACCCACTGGCTCTCACTTCCACTATCGTGGCTTTGTTAACTATCCATATTCTAATGATTGCATGGCTTAGCCAAAATTTTAACCTCCCACTCTTAAGTGGACATCTCTTTTCAGGTGTGTCAGTGATGATTGAACACATCATTTTCCCCCACAGTAAAAAATAACACCATCGGAGTTCCCGTCGTGGCGCAGTGGTTAACGAATCCGACTAGGAACCATGAGGTTGCGGATTCGGTCCCTGCCCTTGCTCAGTGGGTTAAGGATCCGGCATTGCCGTGAGCTGTGGTATAGGTTGCAGACGCGGCTCAGATCCTGAGTTGCTGTGGCTCTGGCGTAGGCCGGTGGCTACAGCTCTGATTAGACCCCTAGCCTGGGAACCTCCATATGCCGCAGAAGCGGCCCAAAGAAATAGCAAAAAGACCAAAAAGACCAAAAAAAAAAAACACCATCAAGAAAGATGCTCAATTCCAAAAAAAAAAAAATGAGAGGTTGCTTTGATTCCTCCCTTTATTCATTCCCCATTTTCCAAGTAAACACCAAATTAGGGCTTCACCCTGATAAAGGTTCCCCATATATTTTTTCCTATCTCCAGTATCAAAATTCTCATTCATTTTGCCCTGCTCTATGACTGCACTCTTGCCTGTCTATTCAATTCTCCACCCTGAAGCTAACAGGAGCCTAATAGTGTATAATCCTGCCACAGTCAAACTTAGGTTTTATTGTCTCCAATAGATTCTGATTACATTCCCAATAATGTTTGATGTCTTAATGTCTTACCTCTTATGCCAAGGCCAGGGGTTGTATCTCTCTTTCTCACAATTATTCTCCCAAGGCCATAGCACAGTTCTTAGCACATAGTAGGGGTTAATGATATAAATAAATGCATGTTTACCTACTTTCCATTTTAGTAACTATTCTTAAAAAGACTGTATAATAGAAATACCTTAAAGTCCAGAGAGCAGAGTCCTAACCTAATTTCTATTCTGCCTCTAACTTATAATGTGACCTTGAATCGCTCGGAGGGTTTTGCAACCTGAAGTAACAGCTGGTCTCCAAGTTCCCTAAAAATCTAACATTCTGTGGTTCTGTTTGTTTGCCAAACCTCTAATTAATCTGTATCAGAGGTTACAGAGGAAAAAAAGAAAAAAATTAGAAAAAGCCAAATTGTACTAATGAATAGAGTCAATAAAAATAAGATAGCTTTTTGTGACATGAATGTCTGGTAGTTATGTATTGAAAAAAACAAAAAATGTCTCCATCCCACCTTTTCTTCAAAGTTGAGCATCCAGAGCACACACCCCCATTAACTGGGATGCCAAGTGTGAAATTAATTCGTATAGTCCACATAAGTCAAAGGAAAGAGAAAGAAAAGCTAATGTCTCAATATCTGTTCACTTGTAAACACTAGAATACACCATTATAATTTCATGGAGGAGCCACATTAATCTATCCATGCATTCACTGCCCTCTGAAATTATTATTCCTGCCAGAAGAGTTCATCAAGATAGGAATACTAATACTTTTGAGGAAATATATGACAATGTTAATCTGGAAAACTAAGTGTCATTTGGCCTTTGTTGCATATATAATCTCAAAATAATAAGTGTGTATACATTCCTGAAAGAAAATGTCTGAGCAACACCTGACAGTCAAAAATATTTAGTGAAATGATTCACCACTTGAGATTACAAAATTGCCTCTGAAAAGGAAAGCTCAATATGTTTTTAATGCGGCAAATTGGCCTTCCTATGTTCACAATAGTTTTCTTTTCCTATTTGAATGATGTTTAATGTCTACAATACTGACTTTAGCTTGTTTCCATTTTCACTATTATAAACAACCTTGGAATATTTCACGTTTTATACTAGGTTGCAGTTAGTTATCACAAAGAGGCAATGGAATACTAGGGTGTGACATTTATATCCTGGGTACCTTGTGACCGAAAGTAGCCAATGTATTGACAATATTATGATGAATACCTTGAGAATCACTAATAATCAGATTAAATGCTCATTTGATTGTCATGGCAAATTTATTTAGTATCCATATACAGAGGTAACTAAATGTTGGCTGCTGCTTAGAAAAATACAAAATATTGTAGCAGCTGAAGTTGTTATTCTTAATATAATGTGATCCTTTTAGTCTGCTTTTACACTGGAGTCTGATGCCACTAGTAAGATTAAGGGGATAAGATTATCATCAGAAATTTCTCAAAATCTCCTTTCAATGTTATTCCATGTGGTATTACATTCAGACACCTCACAGCCCATTCTTGCCTTCATGCTGTGTTTTGGACATGCAAAGAAGGTCCACACACAGTCCAGGCCTCTCCAGATTATATCCACCTACAAAATATCTCACATTCCTCCACCCCTACTGTTTCTAACTTCAGTTCTACATACACTCATTGCTGTCTTCTCTCATATGGAGGTCAATGGAAAAGACCTGGTGGATTTCATGAACACGATTAGTTATCCCGATCTTTCGTTCCAATAGTGGGGAAAAAAAGGATATTGAAAATATGTTTCACATCCTCCATGAGTCCATGCTTCACTCTTTTTTTTCTATAATGTGACTGACCAATCTCCTGACCTTTAATATCCTGCCTGTGCAGCATGCTTTATGAAGCAGAAAGCTTTGGGGATCTTCCTGGGCTACGTCTCTCATTCAGTGAATGGACCAGGCTAGACCTACTTGAGTGTATGCCCCATTCCACCAGGTTCTCATGAGGTCATGAGGCTGTGATTCAGTCCCTTTCAATAGCACTGGAAAGCTCTCCTCAGTCCTCTGCTCTAGAGTTGGGATCTCTCCATATCAGGTTTCCTCTTACTGATATCTCTCCTTTTTCCTCATTGATTTTTAGAACCCAGAAGAGAGAAGAGATATTCAAAGCTGCTAAACAGACTAAACAGGATTTGCTTTGAAATGGGACGTTAACCCTTAGTTATCACAATGAAAAAACACCTTAAAAGACATTTTATTTATCATTGAAAGACCAGTGTGAAAGACACTTGAAACTAGATGACTTGGTTGAGGTATGATAGACACAGGAAAGAAGATACCTTTCTGATCTCTCCACTACAAAGATACACATTTGGGATTAATCATGCCATCAGATTTTGATCATTTTGCTTTGAAATACAAATTCTGGATCTGGGGCATCTGGCTTCTGAGCTCTGTTCACCTTCCTAATAGACCAGTGACCCTGGGCGTATTACTGCAGTTCTCTGTAACTCAGTTTGCATATCTGCAAATTAGGGATATTACCAAACACATAGGATTATTTTAAGGAGTGAATGAATTAATGAATTAATGCTTAAAGATTTATAGAATAATGCCTAGAACACAATAAGCATTCAAACTCAATAAATGTTATTATGATTATTAGTATTATTATTTCAATGACTATATCTGATTTCTTCTTTAACTCTCCCACCTTTCCTTTGTATCTTTCTCTGTCATTCTCTCCCTCTTTTCTGCCTTCCTGTGTTTCTATCCTTCATGCTTACTATAATATATTGGTTACCTATCCTTTCTCCTTCGGTTAAGTTCTCTTCTGGGGTTTGGGGGAAGTTGACATTCACAGTTCACAGTCAGTAATGTACTGAATATTAGCTGGACACTTGGAATATACTAAGTGACTCAAAGTGTTGGGGACATTTAGAGGCGTTAAAGCTAATTGTTCCAACTGGAATTTATCCAGAACAGCCACGGAAAATGCATCATGAAGATTTTATTGACTCTAAGTGGCAAAGACCTTGATTTTTTGTGTCCTCTAAATGACAACACCTCCCTTCTCTCAATTGTCTGCCAGAAATAGAAGGTGGCAAATTGGTCTTCTTGACAGAGATTACTGAGACCTAAAATATCACAAAATGAATTCTTTTCAGGGTAGCAGCAACATAGAAAGTCTGGAAGAAGCCAAGTGATAGAGCCTCGAAGTCTGAATTCCCCTGACTTCTAAGTCTCAGCCTTACTTACTTACTGATGGTACGGCTTGGACAAGTGACTTATTGCTTCAGAGTTCCAGTTTCCTCATTTGAAAAAGGGGAATGCAAACGTCTCTAAGGCATGTTTGCTGTGAGGAGTAAAGGAAGTAACACTGCTAATGGGCCTTGCACTGGGCCGGGGTGAAGTAGGTAATCAATAAACATTACTTTTATCCACCTGATTACAAAACTTCCCCTTGCTTTCAGATTCACTTTGTCTAGAATCTGAGTGAATACTTCCTCTTTTTCCTATATCAGTACTCAAGCACAGAACAAACAAACATGACCCCATATTGGAGGTAAAGTTCAGAAGCTGAGAAAGGACTAAATCAGGAAACTGAGAGACAGTATCCAGGTGAGGAACACAATTTTATTGACGAATTTCTCTGATAAATATTTGAACTCACTATTTCTTTTTTTTATTTTTAAGGTTTTATTGAAGAATATTTGATTAACAATGTTGTGATAATTTCTGCTGTATAACACAGTAATTCAGTTATCCATGTACACACATCCATTCTCTTTCCAAATCTTTTCCCATATAGATGATCACAGAATACTGGCTAGAGTTCTCTTGTGCTCTACAGCAGGTCCCAGTTTCACTGTTCCTAAATGATAAGAACCCAGCTTTGAGAGAATCTCTGGGACAAGCCTTCTAGGAAGAGGAGAGAGCAAATTCAAAGGCCTGGAGGTGAGAATGAACTTAAAATACCAAAAGAATAAAAGAAGACCAGTGAAGCTTGAGCACAGTGGCGTTAAGGAGGAGAGGTCAGAAGAGAAATGGCAGAGGGAGGCAAGAGCATAAGGTCGTAAGATTATGAGTCAGCCTTGAGTTTCATTCCATATGCAATTTCCCTATGAAATGACTGAGCGGTTTTCAATATGGGAACAACAGAATCTGGAGGCTTTTAATATTTTCTAGGAAACCTTTAACTAAGAAGCAAAGAAAGGCTCCTCTTAGAACTGGATGAGGTTAATCAATCTTTCACCTCAAATTCTTTATTTTAAGATAATAAAATTGTGGACCCCTCCCTAAATATTATTTATTCAAAAGCTTACATGTTGTTGCTAATAGAAGCAGAAAATGAAAATGGAATTTTGGTCTTTTGGCCTAAGTTTTTTTTCTATACTAGAGCCCCAAACTCAGTTTAATATCACCCAAGTCCTCATTATTCCTTAATTATAGGAAAGTAAAGTAGACAGAGTTCCTCATGAGATTCCTCCCAAGAATGTCTAGGAGTCTCCAGGAATTCCCCCATCTACCAGCCAGCCTCTTTGTTCGAACCTTTCTCTCCTGCTTGGTCTCAACTTCATCCACTTACTGTGCTTGTGAGAACATTGTCGCCTGTGTCTGGGGTACCAGCCCCTCATGCTCTGAGGTCCACCATTCCTGAAGGAAGAAACAAGGTCCTCTACAGCACTGGGGAAGACCGTCCTTTCTCAGCTCTGCACAGCCTTCTTTCTCTAAACTCCACAGTGACACTACTTAGGCCACAGACTCCTGGAGACCTCTTAGAACAGCTACCTCACTGTCTCTCTTAACCACTCTCTCCTCAGGGACCAAGATTGGACCAACTGATTGGACAAGGATATACATCTTCCTCTCTTTCTCCGTCCCTCCCATATCAGCAAATAACAAATATCTTCCTACCCAAATCATACCTAACAAAACAAAATCTATGCCTTTCAATGTAGGCAGTCATTTCTCCATAGTTTGGCTTTTCAGAAACCCCACCTCTGCATCCCACTCCAGGGTCACTCAAGACCCTGCTAAACAAGAACCAAGGGATATGTAGCTGATGGAGGTTGCTGACCCTGTTTAAAATCCTCCCTGCTATGGCTTTAGCAAATGAAATTTTGCTTTTGGGGAAGGAGTCACCTCAGCAGAGGGTGGCCTTGTATTTCTCTGTGCCTTAAGCAACAGCATTACTGCCTAGAGAATGGAGAGAGAGGGGGGATTTACTGCCTGAAGGGCATCTTAATAAGTCATTGACCACAGTCGAGGTGCTTTTCCTTAATTTATAGAGGAAGTGATAAATCACTGGGAGATACATCTTGCTCATTCAAGTGAGTCATTGGCCTCCTGCCAGCTCATCCCAGTGAACTGCAGAGTCTGGGATAAGGGCATGTGGGGCAGCCTTTCTCTGTCACTGGTTTTCAGAGCACAGTTGAGTTTTGTCATTGCATCACAGGCCCCAAAACTTATAAATAAGCTGGGATTTAGAAAACAGTTATGTGGATGATATATGACAGGAGAGGAGATTTATATTTCACGCAGTTATTGAAAGAAAGAAGCATTTGGTTCTTCCTGAAAGTATCAATGACTCTTATGACAGGGATCACCTTTTTTTTTTTTTTGGCTTTTTGGCTTTTTGGCTTTTTAATACTGCACCCATGGCATATGGAAATTCCCAGGTTAGGGGTTGAAGCGGAGCTACAGCGGATGGCCTACACCACAGCCACAGCAACACAGTATCCAAGCCACATCTGCAACCTACACCACAGCTCAAGGGGACATGCTGGATCCTTAATCCACTGAGCAAGGCCAGGGATCGAACCCACATCCTCACGGATACTAGTTGGGTTCATTACTACTGAGCCACAACAGGAACTCTAGGATCATCTTTAAGACTTGGAAACCTGAGATTTATGGTGCAACTAAGGATTGTGAGATGTACAATGCACACTGAGTTATCAAACACCTAAGCCTTTCCTTTTCAGAGTAGGGGGAAAGGGCAGGAGAAAGATTGGAGGAAACAGGAAAGCAAAAGAAAGGACAGGAGGAATGAAAGAAGAAAAAAGAAAGCAAACACTTCAAATCAAGGATCCAAAAAAGACAGAGGAAATGGAAGTCAAGAGTCATATATGTCTGCATTTGCACAGCAGTCTGGCAAACCTGGCCCAAATCTAATGTCATTCTTTTTTTCAAATGCACAGGATCTATAAGAGATAGATGTTCCTGTCCTTGTTATTTGTAGAAATGAAAAAAAAAAAAAAAGAAACCTAAAAAACAGACATCGGGGCAGCTCAACAGGCATTCCATCACCCTGGCCTGGGCTCCAGCTGATTCTTTGGACCACACAGAACCAGCTTTTGGGTCACTACTTCCTGACCCACAGGTCCTATCAGTGAACTCCTTGCCCTCCAGAGAGGAGGAAGGCATTGGCCAATAGAAGAAAATGAGAAATATTTTGTTCTTCATTCTTTTTTGCATTGCTATTAGGGCCTCTGTAAGTCTGCAGGTCAAATTGTGAAATAACCCATCCTCCCGCTGTAGTTTTGTTTTCTTCATTCCAGCCTCTCTTTGGAGAGTTAATCTATTCACTCCCAATACCATCTACTGTCCATGACATCATTTACATGGAGATGCCACTAGATTGTTCCTTCATCTGTGTTTAGCCTTAAGTCTAAAAGCATTAATTGCAAAAAGTGGAATTTAGTTTCAGTCTAGCCTTGTGAGGATTCTGTATTCATCTGTTGTCCAGAGAAATCACCTTTGATGTTGTCGCTAAGATCCCAAGTGATCTTATCTCTGCCCAGGTCTCTGTCCTATATCCTATTACCAAGATAGTTCTCTCTCTTCATGAACCATCATTCCATCAGCATAGGGCCTTTTTACATGTTCTTCTTTCATCTGGAACTCTCTTCTGCTTCTCTTCACATAGTAAAATCCAGCGTAGCCTTTACATCTCAGTTCACATGTCGCTCCTTCATGAAAGACTTCCCTGCCTCCCCAAACTGGGTCATGCTTCACTACTCCTGGTGCACAAATCACGAAACATCACTTCCCTATAGCTCTTATCATGTGTTTCTTATTGTTGCCATTCCATCAATGGCCATTTTCCCCTCTGTCCTGTAAACAAGGAGTCTGGAAGTTTGTATGCAATTTCTTTATTGTTTTCTAAGTACTAAATGAAAATCTAAGGGGATAATATTTCAGACAGAAAGGAAAGATATTCCAAAGGCCCTAAGATGTGAACAAGGTTGATGTGCCTCAGCTAACAGATAAGGGAAAAATAGGGGAAGATGACATCAAGGAGGGAGACAGGGACCGATCATGTAGAAACGTCAAAGTCTGGTTCCAGATTTTATTCTAAGATGAGAAAATATTGGAAAGGAATTTATATATATATATATATATATATATATATATATATATATAGTTTAATTTTAATTTTGCAAAAATAATATAGATTTCCTATATGCCTATCAGCTTCCCATAAGGAGAGCAGCTTTGCTAGTATCATCAAAACTAAGAAACTGACATTAATACAGTACCACTAACTAAAATAAAGACTGGACTTCATCAGTTTTTGCATGCATTGTGAGTCTGTCTGTCTGTGTAGTACTATGAAATAACATCACATGTATGGATTTATATAACTAGAACCACAATTAGGATATACAATGATACCATTACCAAAAAGAAACTACCTCATGTTACCCTTTTATAGTTATAATTACTGATCTTGTATGTACCACTATAATTTTGTCACTTCTAGAGTGTCATATAAATGGAGTCATATACCATGTCACTTTGGAAAGTGGCTATTTTTGCTCAGCATAATGCCTTTGTTTAGTCATCTCACAGAGATGAAATGGATGCCTGATGCAAAATTTGGTTTTGATATCAGAATTTGATTTGGATCCTACACATTCACCAAGAGAATGTGGAAATGTTTTATTACTCACATAATGAGGCTTTCTGGTGAGAGCAGAATATTCTCCCAGATGGGTACAAAAATGCCTTGAGAAAACAAGGAGAGACAACTGTCTTTGTCTTTTACTGTAATTGAGGAGTGAGACTGTGGTGAGGGTCCCCAAATGCAGCCCAGGGCTTGTGTAGTTTGAAGGTTCAGTCAGCACCAAAGGAAAGAGAGTTCAAGCTTTTTCATCAGCTTGCCCTCATGTAGGGCAAGAGAGGAAGAAGTGATGGGGCCTCAAAGAGACAGAAATCAAACATCAAATAACATGTCAGACACTTTATTACACCTTGAGATTCATCCAAGTTGTTGCTTTATCAATATCTTTTGTTGCTGGGTAGTCTCCATTGTATAGTTGTATCACAGTGTATTTATGCATTCACTCATTAAAGGATCCATGGGTTGTTTCTAGCTTTTGAAACA
Organism: Phacochoerus africanus; assembly: GCF_016906955.1. NCBI lineage: Eukaryota > Metazoa > Chordata > Mammalia > Artiodactyla > Suidae > Phacochoerus > Phacochoerus africanus. The sequence continues at coordinate 118,490,550 of NC_062558.1, read as the reverse complement.
ACTAAGGGTTTTGTACACAGGTATTCATACAGATATGCACTTTCATTTCTCTATAAGTGGCAAAGGGTGTGGTTGCTCAGTCCTATGGTAAGTGTGTGTCTAACTTAGTAAGAAACTGTGAATCATAATCCAGAGCAGTTACACCACTTTATATTCACACCAGCAAAGAACGAGAGACTGCACTGGAAAGCTTAATGTGTGAGAATAGCATGAACTTATTTACACTTTTTTTTTCTTTTTAGGGCCACGCGGTGGCATATGGAAGTTCCCAGGCTAGGAGTCGAATTGGAGCTGTAGCTGCCGGCCTACACCACAGCCACAGCAACACGAGATCCTTAATCCACTGAGCGAGACCAGGGATCAAACCTGCTTCCTTATGGATACTAGTCAGGTTTGTTACCACTAAGCCATGATGGGAACTCCCTATTTATACTTTTAAAGGATCATTTTAGCTACTGCTTAAAAATGGATATGGAAGAATTAAGAGCAATAATAAGATCGAGAAAACTGGTTAGGAGGTGAGCGACAATTACGATGTGTACAGAAGGATAACAGGAGAGGTAGAGAGGAGTACATAAACCAATATATTTGTTTTAAAAAATTCAGCGGATTTGATAATGTGTTTTGGTGGTTGAGGGAAAAAGAAATTGAAGAATCGACTTAAGTAAAGTTGATTCAAAGCCACTGGATTGAACACAGCGGCTGTGTCTGTTAGCATAAATAAAAAAGGGAGAACAGTGGTTTTTGGAGGGAACAGATTATTATATGCATGTCATGTTAAGTTTGTTGTGTCCTTTATTCAAATGAAAATGTTAAGGAGTCAGGTGAAACTATCAGAAAAGGTCAGTGCTAGAAATAAAGATTTGGCAGTAATTCAGATGAAGAAAGGCTTAACTGATTTGAATTTTTCCATTGGAGTAAAGTTGGGGGAGAAGGATGGGATAGTTCAAAGTATTGGTAGGACAGCATAAACTGGACCATGGAATCTAGCAAGGTCAAAGTGGTGAGAACAGCATGAAGTAGTAAGGACAGTGAAAAAATAACATCGAAGAGCTGAAGATTGTTTTGAATTGTCTAAGTGGTAGTATGGAGGTGGCAGGTAAGTGATCCAAAAGGACAGGAGACAGTGGCCATAAAATGTAATTCAGGAGTCAGAAGCCTCCTCTTCAAAACCACCTGTCCTGTGTGTTGCCAGTCTTAAGCCTTGACGAAGGCAGTGTTATTGTCATGATCTAAGATGGTGTGATGGTTCATCTATGTATCAATTTGGCTAGGCCATGGTAGCAAGATAGTTGAACAAGCATTATTCTAAATGTTTCTATGAAGGAATTTTAAGATTTAAGTTTAAATCAGATTTTTAATAAAGCAGATTGCCCTCTGTAATGTGTGAGGGCCTTTCAGTCAGTTGAGGCCTTAAATAGAAACACCTAAAAAAAAATTAAAGTAAAAATAAAAAAAAGAAATTTAAAAAAGAAAAAAAAAAATGAGTTCCCATTGTGGCTCAGCAATAACAAACCTGACTAACATACTTGAGGATGCAGGTTGATCCCTCGCCTCGCTCATTGGGTTGAGGATCCAGCGTTGCCGTGAGCTGTGGTGTAGGTCGCAGACATGGCTCAGATCTGGCATTGCTGTAGCTGTGGTGTAGACCAGCAGCTACAGCTCCGATTTGAACCCTAGCACGGGAATTTCCATATGCCATAGGTGCGGCCCTAAAAAGCTAAAAAAGAAAAACCTGTCCACCCACAAACAAGATGTGCCAGCCAACTGCCTTTAGACTCAAATTGCAGTTCTCTGGGTCTCAAGCCTACCAGCCTACTTCGCTGATTTGGGGCTTACCAGCCTCCACAATCCTTCCCTTAAAGAAAGTCTCCTTCAATATATACATATCCTATTGGTTCTGTTTCTCTGGAGAACACTGATTAATACAAATTACTTCCCATCTTTGTAGGCCAAATCAATTCATATTTTTGAGTCTAAAAAAATTCCTACAATAGTTTCTCAAAAATAGAAAACGCAGTCCTAAAATCTGTATGGGACTAACGAAAGACCCTAAATAGCTAAAGCAATCTTGAGTAATAAGAACAAAATACTACACTTGCTGGTTTCAAATGATATTACAAATTTATGGTAATAATCAAAGCAGCATGGTACTGTCATAAAAACAGACACATAGACCAATGGAACAGAATCAAAAGTATGGAAATAAATCCCTGCATATAACGTTAACTCATCTGTGAAAAAAGTAACAAAACAGATAGTTTCTTCATTAAATGGTGTTGGTAAATCTGGATACCCACACACAAAACAATCAAAGTGGATTATCTTACTAGATGCAAAAATTGACTCAAAATGGATTATAGACTCAAAGTAAGATCAGAAATCTTACAAGTCCTAGAAAAATTTGTAAAGAAAAAATTCCCTGATGTTGTTCATAGCAATGATTTCTTGAATTTGACACCAAAAGCACAGGCAATAAAAGTTAAAATAAACAAGAAGGACCACATTAAACTAAAAGCTTCTGCCAAGCAAATAGTTAATAAAATGATAATAAAGTGACTTTCTTTAGCTTATAAGTATTGTGGTAGTTTTGTTGAAGTTCTCAGAGCTTCCTTTTTTTTTTTTTTTTTTTTTTTAAAGGCCACCCCCAGGGCATATGGAGGTTCCCAGGCTACAGCTACTAGCCTACTTGGGATCCGAGCCACATCTTCAACCTACTTAACAGCTCACTGCAATGCCAGATCCTTAACCCACTGAGCGAGGCCAGGGATGGAACATGCGTGCTCGTGGATGCTAGTTAGATTCATTTCTGCTAAGCCACAACAGGAACTCACACAGCTTTTTGTTCTTTAAAGCTGAGAAATTTTACTAATTATACCTGAGTTTTATATATTCTGGGTCAATTTTTAAATTTTTAAAAATTTTATTATGGTATAGTTGATTTCAGTGTATTAGATTCAGGTATAATTTTTTTTAAGTGTTCAGTGAGCCCTTTAACATTTTAATTTTAACCTTCTTTTTCAGAAAAATTAGTTAGCATTATAATTTTTAGTACTCACTCTATATCTATACTTTGTTATTCTTCTTTGGAGATACCTATTATATCATGCTGTATCATCTTGCATGTGTTTAGATTTATCAGTTACTCTCAAATCATTTTAAAGTTTCTTCTTTTGTTTTCTCTGTCTTCAGTCTTCTGTTCATTCACAGTTAATTTTAATTTCTGAACTGAAATTTTAAAATTTTATTTTTAACTTTTAAATTTTAAATTTTATTATTTTTAAATTTTACTTATAAATCTTTAAATTTTAAATTTTTTAAATTTTAAATTTTATTTATAATTTTTATTAAGATCTAATATGTATTTTAAATTTTTAATTTTATTTATAAATCTTATTAAGGCCTAATATGTATATATCTAAGGGTTTAAATTTTTTAATTTTATTTATAAAATTTATTTATAAATCTTTATTAAGATCTAATATATATATACCCAAGGGTTTCTAATTATGACTTATTTTATATTTAAAGCCTTTATCTTTAAGTAGTTACCTTCCCTTGAAATACAAAATCATTTTATTTCTTTGGTGGTCATGTTTTCTGACATACTTTTACTGATGTGGAAATAACCATTTTGCTTCTTACTCTCTTTTTCTTATCACGCTTAATCTTTCTTATCTTAATCTTTTTGCTATTTGTTATATAAGGAATTAGCCCCCACCCTGCCCCCGCCCTTTGTGGCTTTAGCGTACCCTCTCCTTTTGTCCTGGTGTGATGTCCCAAATATGTTTTATTACTTCTGATGATTCCTAACCCTGCTCCTCTCCTTCACTTTTATCTGGACTTTGTGTGTGTGTGTGTGTGTCTGTATAGTACTTCTCCTCAGTGTACGAATTTTCCTGAAAGAGAACTTTGGATGACTGATTTTTGAGAGTTAAAGTAACTCGGACTGCTCAACACCTTTAAACTTTAGATCAACACCTTGAGGGAGTTCCCATCGTTGAGCAGTGGTTAACGAATCCGACTAGGAACCATGAGGTTGCGGGTTCGGTCCCTGCCCTTGCTCAGTGGGTTAAGGATCCGGCGTTGCCGTGAGCTGTGGTGTAGATTGCAGACGCGGCTCAGATCCCGCGTTGCTGTGGCTCTGGCGTAGGCTGGTGGCTACAGCTCCAATTCGACCCCTAGCCTGGGAACCTCCATATGCCGCCGGAGCGGCCCAAGAAATAGCAAAAAAAAAAAAGATCAACACCTTGAATTCACTCACTTTTGGAGTTGCCCAAGGCCCTGCAGTTTCAGCACCTGCTTTTAGTTGGCCGTCTGTGGTTTCCAATGAGTATGTTTATTCATGTGAATTTTTTGTTTGTTTAAGAAGTTGTCAAGTATATGCCTAGTTATTTTCCTTTGCTTCACCCTGCAAATGTTTTAATAATTTTTTTTTTGATGGACGGTGGTTTATTCCCACATTCTTGTTCTATGTGGTTCAGAGTGAAAAAATTTAGGTAATATTAATGCAGATATTTTCCACTTTGGTTGTGTTGCTTGGTGATATCTTTATTGCTATATAGACAATAATAGATACTCTATTTCATGAAGCATTTGACAGTTTCAAATTATGCTATCATTTCTGTTTTCAAGAAATTCCTTGCATCATCTTATTTATTATTTTTCTCAATCCTTGAAGCTATTTAACATTGTTATCCTCATTTTATGGAGAAGATAAAACATTATGCATAAGGCAAATTTTCAAGGTCACACTTCCATCAAAAGAAAGTGTGCAGATATGAATTTGTCATAATTTTTTTTTGCAGACTACCAACTGTTAAACACCTTCATAACCCACTTCTAAATGTAATTGAAGCTGACAACAGAAGGATAAGTAAGAAGTGAATAAATGAAGAAAAGGGAGAATCTTCTTCTATTTGGAAAGAATGGGACTTTCAGAACTCCTAATGCTTAGTTTTTGAAAAAACAGAAAGGTCAGTGTGGCCAGATCCTGTGGGCTGGGAGAAAACCATGAACTGACAGATAAGAGGTAAAGAGGGAAATATAATTCAGAACATTATAGCACACAGCCAAAACTTTGGATTTTATGGGAGCCCATCAAAGTATTTTAACACATGTGCAAAATAACATGAAAGCTGAGAAGGATAAATTATGTATTTGGTATCTTTGGCTTTGAATCACTCACACACTGTAAGTCCAAGAGCATGGAGGATTGGACCTGTGTAGAACAGCCATGAAACAGTGGCTGGTAACCAAACCTGGAATTAAAGTGATACCCAAAGTGAGGAAAAGCCACAGGAGGAAAGCTGGAGATTTGGACTGTGGGAGGCCAGTCCTCCCGCAGGGGATCATGGGAACTTTGGCAATGCTGTCAGTCAGAGTCATCATGGAGATAGATCATGAAGCCAGTTGCATAATCAGAAACAGGAGAACTGCTTCAGTTTGAAATAGGAAAACACATTTTAAAAAAACCACACATTATCTTTGATAATTTTCAGGACCCTGCATCAGAATGTCTGTGATATGTACATGTAAAAATACTGTGGCAATGATAACTCACTTCCTTACTTTGTATATCAGCCATCTTTTATTACTGCCACTTAGATTTTGTGAGTTGGTTTTGCGATGTCTCAGTACATTCCTTGCTTCCTTATTCGATAAAGCAAATACATCAGGGGAAATAGTGGAAAGGACAATTCCTGTGACTCATATTATTTTTATATGCATTTAAATAACTAAGGACATTAAAATGCTTATAAATCTCTTTACATGAGACTTAATATGCGGCATCACTAAAATATAAATTAAAAGAATATATAAAGCCACACGTTCACACTCCACAGTCCCTTTAGTGTTAATAGAAGTCTTATGTTTCTGTTTAAACTTTCACTTACTCTATGTTTGGGGTATGTGGTAAATATTTGCATAAAAACTACTTGATAATGTGATGTAGATAAAAGGACATTATTACTTTCAAGAAGGTAGTTAATCAGCAATATTTTTAAGGACCTATTTTTAAAAATCCTTACATTGTTCTGAATTATGAGTCGTCCCATTACTTCAAATGAATTGAGTTATTGGTTGTTTCTCATGTATTTTTACATGCCCACCTGAGTTCTGTCCAGATGCAGAAATATACGATAGTCCCCCAAAACACAGACACGACTGGACATCTATTCTGTGCCAAGGACTGACCTTGATGTTGGAGACAAGAGATGATAAAGATGTTATACTTGCTCTTAGTGAGTGGACAGATGTGTATGCTCAAATCTGAGCATTATAAAGCAGCTTTAGGTGTTTCCTTGTGGCACAGCTGGTTAAGTATCCAGCATTGTCACTGCCAGGTCTTGGGTTGCTACCATGGTGCCAGTTTGAACCCTGGCCCAGGAACTTTCACCTGCCATTGGCATAGCCAAAAAAATTTTTTTCTTAAAGCAGCTTTAAATGAAATGAATAACTAGACATATGTTATAAATAGTTTTCTCTTGTATTATGGTATGAGAGCATTGACTACGTCCTAATCAACCCTGCATCTCTCAAAGTGCCTGAAACTTAATGTATTTATGAAAATACACATTTTGTTAGAAAACAAAGCAAAGATACTTGAAATTTTTGAACAATGTTATGAAGATAGAATAAAAATGGAACACTATAATTCAAAACTGATAACAAATATTTATTTGCCTGGATTCCACTCTTGAAGACAGTATAAGAAATAGAATTCCTATTTACTTTTTTTTTTATAGAACTTTATGGGAAGATAGACGAATCAAGTACTGAAAACATTCTAGAACATTTAGAAAGAACCTGCGAATACACAAGGATGCAAAGTGCACGTGACGGGAAGGGTAGAGGGTGCAGACTGCTCTTTCTTCAAGTATTTTGCCAAAGCTTAACTTACTCTGGGAAACAAGCAACCCTGGATTATGGTTAATAATGAGAAAACATATGGTTCAGGTTAGGCTACAGTCTGTGAGATCCAAAAAAAAAAGCAACAGGTGTTTGCTTTGAATGCACTTGTGTTATAAAACACAATACATAACATTTGGCTTCCTGGAGCATTTTGAAAAGATTCGTTCCTATCATTAATAATTATAACATCTTACTGAGCATCAGAAAGCCATTCCTCTTTTGCCTCAACCCTTCAGTTAAACTGATAGTTTTTGCCTTCATATTTCTATCTTGGTGTATTTAGTGATTTTAAACAATTTGTTAGCTATGCCCTATAAAATACATTTTTCGTTTAAATGAAAAAAAAAAGAGTATTCTGTTTTAGTTCATGACAACTGCCAGGAGGGATAACTTGAGTCATGTGGATTGTGGGTTCTGCTCTACTGCCCATTTTTAAATGTCTCCAGTGTCCCTAGATAGTGTTCCTGGATAGTAAATTATCAGTCTTCTCTTCTATGGATTTTAGCATTTCTCCATTAAGTAATTTTATTACTAACTCCCACTACATATCTAGGGTCTAATGGCCTTATTTTATTTCCTGCTATTTCCAAAATAATCCCCTTGGCTCAGAATTCTATCTTCTGTGCCTCTAACCATCTCTCATACCCAACGGGCAAAGCTATAAAGCCAAACCTGTGAGACTCTGGGATACTGACAACAATCATCTAGTTTCCTTTTTCCGTGAAACTGCCTGCCTTACATTGGGGAAGCTTGGGGCAGCCCAGAGAAAGGGGAGGAGGAGGACATGCCCACTGCATTTTCAGATTCCTGTCAGTCATTATAAGACACACTAAATAGAGAAAGAGGGGAGGGTTGAATTCAGGGTTTAGGGGACCTGAGCCAACAAAATTTTGTCAACCCTTTTAAGAAAAAGACTCCAAATTATCAGTAACATTCAGATGCAAAAGTCATTGTTTATTAGAATAAGAACATGGGACGCTTTGTCTTAATGTGGATTCAGCAAGATCTGCAGTCCTGGGTCTCTTGTAGACATAAGTCCTAGAGTGGGAAACCTAATGTAATAGATGGGGAAAATGTTCTTCACTAAAAGTTTCCTTAGAGGTGTGATGTCTGCTCAAGTACATAAATATGTTCACTCGACTGTCTTATTATCAAGGAAGAGCATATGTGGGTACTGACAGAGATCGTAGAAGAGAATAATTAGAAAAACAAGAAATGAATGGCCACACTAGAATGTTCTAGTGTTCCCCCTCTGGTGCAATGGTCAAAGATATCTTCAGGAGAATATGCACAATAGGTGGGTTTTAGATTATCTTGCTGAAAATTGTACAATATAAAAGAGCCTCACTGCGCCCAACCTATTCCCCATAAGCCCCATGAGGTCTTCAGTATAGGCTTTTTGCCCGTTCATATACTAGAGACCTAGAGGAAGTACCTTGCTTTTGTATCCAGAAAGTTAACAGCAATATTCACGGGCCAAACATAGCTACATTTGATGCTTTACAACCAGAGAAGGTGTGAGGGTCATGGTGGAAATGAAGCGATCAAAGGGAAGAAATTATTTTTTTATGTTCACTTAATGCAGAAGCATTTTTGTTTTACCTCTCATCATTCCCCCACTTTACAGGTGAAAAAAACAAAAACCCAAGATAGCATGTGCTTCTTATAGGCTGGATTATGTTTATTGCAGAGTACAAGTTCTTTAACTTCAATTCTAGCCTCCTATATGTGGTCCAAACCGCTCTTATTTGACTTAGCTAATCCCTCATCTTTCCTCTTAGAAATAAGATGGATGTCTACAAACTGCACTAAGACCTGAGCATTGATATCTGTAGGTATCTTTAGAGCCAAGAGAAGTCTCTGTTGACCTAAAACAAATAGATTGCCAGCAAAAACAAACAAACAAAAAAAATGGGTTTATCTGAGGTCAGAGATTTGCAATTTCTTACATTGCCTTCGAAAGTGCAATTCAGGTAATTAAATGTCTAGGAAACTAAATGACTAGCCACTTGCAAATTCCTGGACAACAAGGAGAGTTTTACAGAGAGGAAAAGGAAGTTGGGATGGCTATACTAAACAAAGAATATGTGTCTTTTCATTAGCTGAGTTGTTTCCAGGAAAGAAGAGGAATTTCTTCTTACCGTTGGCTCTGCTGATCACAGGTTGTGAGAGCTCCCCCTACTGGTTTCCTGGCTGTATTTAATTGCGGTTTTTGCTCATTAATTTTTTGCACCCTAGATCATTGTACTCTCAAAGTCTGCATGTCAAATCAAAGGAGCCTTGGTGGGAAGACACAAAAGCATCCTGTTGCCTATTCTCTATTCTCAGATTTCTTGTGGCCCTCAAGACAGGGTTTTATCAAGTGGGAAATTGACTTGGAAGCATTAAGCATTGATGAGACTCTTCTCAATAGATATGTTTCAAGTTTAATGATTAAATAATAGGAAAAAAGTTACATTTCCTTAGTTTTGCATTCTGCTGGCCAGAACTCATTATTATTTAAAGGTCTCTCTAGATGTTCTGATAATTTTTACAAACACAATTAAATGCTGAGATTTCATCTCTGCCTTGGAGCCATCTTCTTCTTAGCAGCTAGTAGGTAACTCATTCAGCTGTTCTCTTTAGCACTATTTTCTAATATATTCAAGTTAAGAGAAAGACATTTCTGGCAAGATGTTGGTTCTGACTGGGCATTGTGACCTCGGACAAAAAATCCAGCTGTGTCTTTCTGTTTCCTGGGTCAGAAAAACCCAGTTCAAACTTGGAGATGGAAGCAGGACAATGGAATATTGATGGACCTCAACTGAAACCTTTTGGCCAAAGGCAGTTTTGAGTTGCCCATTTTTTATCAGTATATAAAAAATTTAAAGTCTGCAATTACTCTAAATGTGTACTATTGAGTTCGAAGGAACACAAAATGCCAAAAAGTCACATTCACAACTCTTTTCTGACATATCTCACTGTCTCTAGAGTCTAGACTTAATTTAAAAAAGCTTTGGTTTATCAAGCTTCCATGGGATCATGACCTTGACACTTTTGAGAATCCATTTGTCCAGTTGAAAGAGTAGAGTTGTATCACCTTGATCCTTTCAGAGGTTCTTAACAAAGAATATAACAAAGGCATTCTACATTTTTTTGCCTTTAAGTTGTCTTCACAGCAGCAATTAGAATTGGAGCTTTGTCCTAAAGTGTTTTTTTTTTTGTGTGGCCAAATAATTGAAATGATTGAAAAATTGTATTATTTCCTGAAAATCTTGGAATGTGCGGACCTCATATATTCACTCTCAATTATATTTGCAAATCTTCTTTTCTGAACTCATCAAATTCACCTAGTAGCCACCAGATCACATTTTCAATACTCTGACTCAAAGCCATTTAGCTTAAGTTTGAGTTTATTAATCACATCCTCTGTATTCCAAGTCACCGTACGTGATAGCTATGCCAACCATGTTGCCCTACATAACATGGGTTGCCACTTTGCCAGCATCTTCTAAGTAGTTTCTCACTGCTCTTTCCCAGTCCCAAAGAATATTTTAAATTTTGTTATGGTAATAATGTACCACTTTCAATACCAGTTTCTTTTTTTAAAAAATTTTAATATAGTTGATTTATAGTTCTGTCAATTTCTCCTGTAAAACAAAGTGACCCAGCCAAATGTATGTATATATATATATATATACACATTCTTTTCCTCATACTATCTTCCACCATGTTTTATTACATGTGATTGGATATAGTTCCCTGTGCTTTACAGCAGGACCTTATTGCTTATCATTTCTAAATGTAGTAGTTTGCATCTATTAACCCCAAACTCCCAGTCCATCCTGCCCTCTCTTCTACCTTGGCAACCACAAGTCTGTTCTCTGTGTCTATGAGTCCATTTCTGTTTTGTAGATAGATTCATTTGTGTCATATCTTGGATTCTACATATAAGTGATATTATATGGTATTAGTCTTTCTCTTTCCAACTTACTTCGCATAGCTTGGGACTCTCTAGTTACATCCATGTTGCTGCAAACGTCATTATTTCATTATTTTTTGACTTATAAGTATTCCATTGTATATATGCACCACATCTTAATCCATTCATATATCAATGGACATTTAGGTTGTTTCTATGTCTTGGCTATTGTGAATAGTCCTTCTATGAACATACAGGTACATTTATCTTTTGAATTATAATTTTGTCCAGATATATGCCCAGGAGTGAGATTACTAGTTCACTAGTTCATATGGTAGTTCTATATTTAGTTTTCTGAGGTAGATCCATACCATTTTCCACAGTGGTTGTACCAGTTTACATTTCCACCAGCAGTGTAGGAAGTGCCCTTTTCTCCAAACCTTCTCTAGAATGTATTTGTAGATTTATTAATGACAGACATTCTGATGAGTGTGAGGTGGTACAGTCATTGTAGTTTTGATTTACATTTCTCTAATAATTAATGATGTTGAGCATTTTTTCATAAACCTACTGGCCATCTATGTGTCTTCTTTGGAGAAATGTCTATTTAGGTTTTCTGCTTATTTTTCAATTGGATTTTTTGTTTGTTTTTTCCTGTTGAGTTCTATGAGTTGTTGTATATTTTGGAGATTAAGCCCTTGTAGTTTGCATCACTGTTTTCTCCCATTCCATAGGTGGTCTTTTTTTTTTTTATGGTTTCCTTTGCTGTGCAAAAGTTTCTGAGTTTGATGAGGTCCCATTAGTTTATTTTTGGTTTTATTTCTATTGCCTTTGGAGACTGACCTAAGAAAACATTTCAGAGAATGTTTTGCCTGTGTTCTGTTCTAGTTTTATGGTGTCTTGTCTTCTGTTTAAGTTTTTAAGCCATTTTGAGTTTTGTGTGTGTGTGTGTGTGTGTGTGTGTGTGTGTGCATGGTGTGATGGTGCATCCTAGTTTCATTGATTTACATACAGTAGTCCAGTTTTCCCAGCACCACTTGCTGGAGACTGTTTTTTTCCCATTTTATATTCTCGCTTCCTTTGTAGAAGACTAACTGACCATAGGTGTCAGGGTTTATTTCTGGGCTCTTTATTCTGTCCCATTGGTCTGTAAGTTTCTTTTTGTATAAGTACCACACTGTGCTGAATAGTGTAGCTTTGTAGTATTGTCTGAAGTCTGGGAGTTATGCCTCCTGATTGTTATTTTATTTGTTCATTTTTTTTTTCTGTTTTGTTCTTTTCCAGCATTGTTTTGGCAATTCTGGATCATTTGTGATTACATATAAATTTTTAGATTGTTTGTTCTAGTTCTGTGAAAAATGTCATGAGTAATTTTGTAGGGATAGCATTAAATCTGTAAATTGCTTTGGGTAGTATGGTCATTTTAACAGTATTTTTCCAATCGAGGAACATGGGATATCTTTCCATTTCTTTGAATCCTTTTTAATTTCCTTGATTAATATTTTATAGTTCTCGGCATATAAGTATTCTACCTCCTTGGTCAGGTTTATTCCTACATATTTAATTTTTGAGGGTATGATTTTAAAAGGTATTATATTTTTACTTTCCTTCTCTAATATTTCATTGTTAGTATACAGAAATGCAACTGATTTCTGAATGTTAATCTTGTATCCTGCTATGTTGCTGAATTTGTTTTCTGTGGAGTCCTTAGGGTTTTCTACATATGGTATCATGTCATCTGCATAGAGTGACAGTTTTACCTCTTTTCTTCCAATTTGTATACCTTTTATTTTTTTTGTTTGTCTGATTGCTGTGGCTAGGACTTCCAATACTATGTTGAATAAAAGTGGTGAGAGAGGGCATCCTTGTCTTATTCCAGATTTTAGTGGGAAGACTTTCAGCTTTTCTCCATTGAGTATTATATTTGCTACGGGTTTGTCATAAATGGCTTTTATGATGTTAAGGTATGTTCCCTCTCTAACCACCTTGGGAAGAGTTTTTATCATGAATGGATGTTGGACTTCGTCAAATGCTTTTTCTACATCTGTTGAGATGATCACATGGTTTTTACTTTTCTTTTGTTAATGTGGTGTATGATGTTGTTTGATTTGCACATGTTGAACCATCCTTATGAACCTGGGATGAATCCCACTTGGTCGTGGAGTATGATCTTTTTTCTATGTTGTTGGATTCAGCTGGCTAAAATTTTGTTGAGAATTTTTGCATCTATATTCATCAAAGGTATTGGCCTATAATTTGCAGTATCTTTGTCTGGTTTTGGTATTAGGGTGGTGGCTTCATAGAACCTCTTTCAGAGTGTCCTTTCTTCTTCAATATTTCGGAAAGTTTAAGAAGGATGGGCATAAGTTCTTTGTATATTTGGTTGAATTAACCCATGAAGCCACCCCATTTTGTTTGTAGGGACTTTTTTTTTGACATATTCAATTTTATTTCTATTGATCCGTCTGTTCAAATGATCTGTTTCTTCTTGGTACAGTTTTAAGTGGGCCGTATGTTTCTAGAAAGTTGTCCATTTTTTTTAGGTTGTCAAATTTGTTGGCATATAATTGTTCATAGTATTCTATTATGGTTTTTTGTATTTCTGCAGTATGTGTTGAAATATTTCTTCTTTCATTTCTTATTTGTTTATTTTGGTTCTCTTCCTCTTCTTCTTGGTGAGTCTGGCCAGAGGTTTGTCACTTTTGCTTACCCTTTGAAAGAGCCAGCTCTTGGTTTTATTGATTTTTTTTTCCTATTGTTTTTTGAATTTCTATTTTATTGATTTCCTGTCTGATATTTATGATTTCCTTCCTTCTGCTGACTTTAGGGGGTTTTTTTTTTGTCCTTTCTCTAACTCTTTTAGGTGGTAGATTAAGTTGTTGATTAAAGATTTTTATTCTTTTTTGAGGAAGGCCTATATGGCTCTCATCAACTCCCCTCTAAGGACTGCTTTTGTGGCATCCTGTAGATTTTGAATGCTTGTGTTTTCACTGTCATTTGTCTTGAGGTATTTTTTAACTTCTTTTTGATTTCCTAATGACCCATTGGTTTTTTAGTAGCATGCTATTTAGTCTCCATGTCACAGGTTTTTGTGTTTTGTTTTGTTTTTTACATTTTTCCCCTGTGGTTGATTTCTAGTTTCATGCCATTGTGGTCAGAGAAGATGCTTGAAATAATTTCTATAATCTTAAATTTGTTGAGGTTAGTTTTATTCCCCAATATGTGGTCAATCCTAGAGAATGTTCCGTGTGCACTTGAAAAGAATATACATTCTTGGCTCTTTGGGATGTAATGTCCTGAAACTCTCAATCAAGTCTAACTGTTGTATTGCATCATTTAGGATCTCTCCATCAGATCTGTTATGATCTATCCATTGATGTGAGTGGACTGTTAAAGTCTCCTACTATTATTGTATTTCCATCCATTTCTCCTTTTATGTCTGTTAGTATTTGTTGTATGTATTTGGGTGCTTCTATATTACAGGCATATATATTGACAAGTGTAATATCCTCTTCTCAAGTTGATCCTTTTATCATTAAATAGTGTTCTTCTTTATTTATGGCCTTTGTTTTAAAGTGCACTTTGACTAAAATGTGTATTGTGACTCCTACTTTGCTGTTATTTCCATTCACATGAAATATCTTTTTCCATCCCCTCACTTTCAACTTATATGTGTCCTTTGCCCTAAGGTGAGTCTCTTGTAGGTGGCATACTGTAGGATTTTCTGTTTTTATCCAGTATGCCACTCTATATTTTTTCATTGGAGCATTCAGTCCATTGACATTTAAGGTAAGTATTGATTAATACCATTTTAAACCTTTTTTTCCAGTTGATTCTATGTTTCTCCTTTGTTCTTTTATGTTTTGGTTGGATGATTTTTTTGTTTTATCCTTGTGTCCTCTTCTTTTTAGTTTTTGTGAATATATTGTTTGTTTTGATTTGTAGTTGTCCTGTTTTTCAAGTATGGTAACACCTTCCTATGTCTGCTTGCTTTAGCCTGATAGTCACATAGACCCAAACAGAATCTTTAAAAAAAGAGAGAGAGAGATTGTGATTTTCTTACTCTCCTTCCCCACATTTTATGATTTTGATTTTTTTTTGTTTGTTGTTTGTTTGTTTTTTAAGGGCCACACGTGTGGAGTATGGAAGTTCCCAGGTTAGGGGTTGAATCAGAGCTATAGATTCTGGCCTATGCCACAGCCACTACAATGGCATATCTGAACCATATCTGGGACCTACACTACAGCTTGTGGCAATGCTAGATCCTTAACCCACTAAGCAGGGCCAGGAATTGAACCAGCATCCTCATGGATACTAGTTGGGTTTGTTTCCACTGAGCCACAGTGGGAACTCCTTGATGTCCTTTTTTAACATCTTCATGTTTATCCTTTGCTGTTATTTGTGTTTATTATAACTTTCACGAATAGATTTGTGTTTTGTTTTTTATTTTCCTTTTAGATCATTATACTGGGTTATTTAAGCGATTAATTTCCAGTTGTGATTTTTTCCATCCTATGTCTTCTTCCTTCTTTCCTATTTAGAGGAGAACTTTCAGTATTTATTTTAAAATGGGTTTAGTATTGATGTATTCGTTTAGTTTTTGTTTGTTGGAGAAATTATTTCTATTTTAAATGATAATCTTGCTGGGTAGAGTATTCTAGGATGCAAATTTTTGCCTTATAGAACTTTAAATATATCTTGTCATTCTTTTCTGGCCTGTGGTGTTTCTCTAGAAAAATCAGCTGATAGCCTATGGTGGCTCCCTTATAATTAACTCTTTGTTTTTCTCTTGCTACCTTTAGAATCTCCTTATCTTTAATTTTTGCCATTTTTATTTTAATATGTCCTGGTGTAGGTCTGTTTCAGTTCAACTTGTTTGGGGCCCCTTATTCTTCCTGTATTTTGATATCTGTTTCCTTTAGATTTGGAAAGTTTTCAACCATAATTTCTTCTAATATATTTTCAATCCCATTTTCTTTTACTTCTTCTGGAATCCCTATTATGTGTAGATTGGCCCACTTTAAATTATCCCATAAATCTCTTATATTGCTAGCAAGTTTTTTCATTTGATTTTCTGTCTTCTGTCCTGATTGGGTGATTTCTATTATTCTATCTTCCAAGTCACTGTATTATTCATTCTGTTCTTCAATGCCTTTAACTCAGCTTACATCTCTGCAAATAAATTTTCTAATTTTTCTTGGCTCCTCCTTATAGTTTCTAGTTCCATTCTAAAGAAATTTGCATTACTGTTCATATCCGCTCTTAATGCCATCAGTATTTTCATTACCGCCTTTTTGAAGTTGATGTCTGTTGGAATGAAGAAGTCTTTTTCATTGTTTGCTTCCGCAGGGGAATTCTCCTGTTCTTTTAACTAGGAATGGTTCCTGTGCCTCTTATTTTGCTTTTATTTTTCCTATTCTGTGAGTTTAGGGAAAACAATTTTCTACCGTAATCTTAGAGGGCTATTTATGTACAGGAGCACTCCTAGGTAACTTGTGAGGGCTTAGTATTTTTTTTTTTGGCATGAGGGCTGCTTTTGGTTTGGATGCTTGCCATCTCTTTCATCAGTGTGTGCAAGATGTTATCCCCTTGATAGAGGGCACGCCAGCGTACAGCCTGAACATGCTTCCAGGAGATGGAGGCAATGGTCAGGGCCTGTAGCCAGTGCCTGTTTGCCGGGGCCCTTGATAGTGATGAGGGCCCCCTTCAGAGGTTCTTAACAAAGAATGTAACAAAGGCATTCTACATTTCTTTGCCTTTAAGTTGTGTCTTCACAGCAGCAACTAGAACTGGAGCTTTGTGCTAAAGTGTTATTTGACTGGCCAAATAATTGAAATGATTGAAAAATTGTATTATTTCCTGAAAATCTTGGAATATGTGGACTACAAATATTCCCTCTCAATTATATTTGCAAATCTTTTTCCCGAACTCATCAAATTCACCTAGCAGCCACCGACTCACATTTTCATTATTTGACTCAAAACCATTTAGCTTAAGGTTCAAGTTTGTTTATCACATCCTCTGTATTCCACAAGTGACAGCTATGCTTACTATGTTACCACTACATAACATGGATTGCTGCCTTTCCAGAATCTTCTAAGTAGTTTCTCATTACTTGTTCCCAGTCCCAAAGACAATATTTTAGGCTTTTGTTATGATAATGTACCACTTTCAATACCAATTTCTGTATCAGTCAGCTAATGCACAATAATATTGCATAATAAACCTTCCCAAGTGTCAACAGCTTACCACAACCAGTATCTATTCTTATTTTATGGGTCTGTTCATCACCTACAGTTTAGCTTGTCTAGACTGGCAGAGCATAATGATTATCTAGACATTAACTGTATCCCATCTTTTACGGTCCAGTATAGGCACATTAACTCCAGATTTATTGACTATTTTTAACATATGCAAAAAAAAAAAGTCACAAGCCAAACAATGAACAGGAAGCAAAGTGAGTTTATTTTATAGGTGGCAATCTTCATAGGTTGAACTGTGTGTACAAACTGCTTGAGGGTAAAATTACCTTTTTTTCTGGATATAGGACCACTTATACAATGCACTTAACCTACTCTCCTCTTCCTCAGAAAACTGGATGGTGTGTTCAAGAATCAGTCCTTGGGAATATTGTTGGTGAACATGGCAGAGGTGTTGTCTTCCAGGAAGGGACAAGCAGAGCAGTGCTTCATCTTGCATCTACCTGTCGTGAGTAAGATTTTTTTTTCCTTTTTTTTTCTGCACCCATGGCACTTGGAAATTCCCAGACCAGGGATCGAATCTGAGCCACATCTGCAACCTATGCCACAGCTGTGGTGATGCCAGATCCTTAACCCACTGTGCCACCGCAGGAACTCCATGAATAAGATTTTTTTTCTTACTTTGTCAAAGCTATGCTGTTGACGGAAGAACATGGGCTCCAGATTTGTTCACCCACTGAAGAACAAAACCTCCTACAGTCTTTCCTAAGGAGGGTGGATGGTGGAGTTCCCTAGTTATCCAATATTAAACCCAGCAACTTGGTAAAGAATGTGGTTTGGCACCAGTCTCCTTCCCTCATGTGTTGGCAATGTTATTTACTTCAAGATTTAGATTGCAGTTCAATCTAATTCATTTGTGACCTGACATTAAACAAATTGCTTACCCTCTTTAAGGTTCATGTATAAGGTCGGGATCATAATGCCTACTTCATAGAGCTATTGTATTATAAGAAGATGGTGTGTGGGAGTTTGCTGGTGGCCTAGTAGTTAGGATTCATTGCTTTCACTATTGCAGCCTGGGTTTAATCCCTGGTCTGGGAACTGAGATCCCAGATCAAGCCATTGGAGGCTACAGAATAGAAGATGGTATCTGCAAAGCAGTTGGCATAGTGTCTGGCAAATAGATTTGTTTTTATCTCCCCTGCCATTTTCTTTTATCTTGCCTTATTTCAGTAACATTATATGTGGATATGCTATGGATGATACACCTTTTTTGGAGAAAATAAAGTCATTACCTCTTGACATTTTAATATCTACTGATCTTCAGTCTTATCCAGGTATTCACTGGACTAAAACAGTTCTGTCCCTCTCCAGGGTTTTCTGGCTTCTGTGCTATGTCTTAATAGAATATTAGAACTAGAAAAAGCCTTAGACTCATTCATTTTCTAGCCGAAGAAACAGACAACTGAAAAGATGAGGTGGCTTGCTCAAGGTCATTAAGCTGGTGGTGGCAAGGCTGAGATTACAGTCTATTCTAGTCCACATTTCACTTTTCCATATAAACTAGTGCCTGAAATGAAGAATTTACAAGTTTCTCTGATTAGTTTCCTGCTAATTTCTTAGCTGAACCCATGGCAAAAATAAACAACAAAGGTAATAATAACAAAACAAAATAGTCTACTTTTCTAGCTTGTTCTTAGATCCAGATTATATGCTTATATATTAAATCTAAAGTTTCACAATCATGAAACAGAAACAAATAACTGTAAGTAGATTTCAGAAATCAATATGAACTAAACAAATTCAAGAGAGCCCAAATATCTCTAAAATCCAATACTCTTTGGAGGGCCCACCACAGGATCCAATAAGAGAATAGAAAGGCCCTCCAAAAACCCCTACTAAGCTTGGGATCCTCAGCAGGCAACCAATTGTATGATCCAGAAACAAACTTAATTAAAGTACACAGCAGTGTACAAAGCTGGACCACCTACATCGCTGAGACCAGGAATTCATTCAAAACAAACAGAAGAGAAAAAAGAAGTCCAATGTTTTAGTTAGCTCCAAGAGAGATGGGTTGTGCTGGCTCTAATATCCCATGAGAGGATATAGCATGAAGTAGCCAGGCCTGAAAATTTACAAGCTGTGCAGTTAGGAGTTTAGATTTAGGACCAAAAAATATGTAAAGAGGTTTGGAGGATGTGTCTGGTGATTGCTAGCACTACAGGTGGGAAGGATGCTTGGGACTTAGATGCAGTGAATGGCTGTTTTCAAACTTGAGACACCTGTAGGAACTGTATTTTTTGCCATGCACAAAAGTAGCTAAGAGAAGAACTAAAGATGCTGCATTTGAAGATAGTTATTATCAGAAGCACAAAAACCTTAACATTTTGTGAGAAAAACAGGCGATGAGTGCAGTAGAATTTCAGCAAAAGGAGACGCTAGGATCGAGGGGTGAGGGCAGGCTGCCCAGGCCCCACAAATCCAGGCTGAACTCTGCACTCTCTTTCCAATCATCTTTTATTGGGTCTTTGAGTCTGAACCTTGGCAGTTCAACTAGGTCATTGTGGTATCACCCTTGCTAAACTCTCAATTCCAATTCAGAAGTTTTCTTTTTAGGGTCTTGTGACCCTAAGACCCTATTTCTGAAATTGCCTCGTTATGTTTTCAACTGTCAGTATTAGTCTGTATGGAATGCTCTTATCCACCCAGACTTAGTGCACTGATTGTTTTCATGCTTCTGCTTACATCATTTCCAAGTTCCTGTGTCTTCCTAACAAAGGCCATCAAACATTATTATCATTCCATGTCTTTTTACCCCAGCAATAACTCCAAAATAGATTTCTTCTCCCCCAATTATTAGCATTGCTCCTTTTTCACAATGACACCAACAAATACTAAATTATAGACTTACCACTGCCCTCTGTTCATATCTTTGAAGGATTCAGCTTCTGAATGATTGAGGAATTTCCTACCTTTCCTATAAGATAATAGGGAATATCTTCACTCTTCTAAGCCAGTCATCACATCTATATAAATCTGAATATCACAGCCACATCACAGTTAGTGATCCACCAGCTGTAAATTTCTCTGAGAGCCTCTTAATTTTTTCAAGATAGAGTCAATCGTTGTTATCCTTAACTCATAAATAGTAAGATAACCAGTTTTTGCTAGTAAATATTTAACAACCAGCTCCCCAGGGAAAATAATCCTGATTTCTCCTATTTACTGATTTCCATGCTGTAAATACTCCCACCATGTCCTGACTACAAGCTATGTATTTGACATACTGAACACAGGACTGGGGAAAAAAAGCTCACAATCAGCTCTTTAGAGCCAGTACGAGCTGGTTCCCACAACACCAGTGAATAAGTATTATTTAACAATGCACTTTTTGCTGTAACAGAATAAAGATGTCATTATTTTTCAATGGGTTTAGTTTGAATAAGAAAATAAAAGCATGCACACAAACATGAATATATGCATCTACAATCTAATAAGCTGCAAAGCACAAGGGGAATTTTTCAGTGTCCACATTGGAAAGGTGATAATTAGTATGGATACTTTAGTACATGGAGAGTGGTGTGCATGTTATCATTTTATTAAAAAAACAAATATAATACAACATGCATATGCTTAGGATATTACTTTGATGACTTAAGCATCCATGTAGAAAATGCTTTTTTTTTTTAATTCAACTATTTTAAACAGCCACCCACAAATCTCTGAATTTGAATAGTTCATTCTGTGTTCATTCTCAGGCCTATAATGTACAAAGTCATTTATCCAGCAAAAATCTATATACTATATCCTGTACTAGGTACTGCACAAAGAGCCGGTGGTAAAATAGAGAGTGAAATAGATGAGGTCCCCATCCTCAGAGAGTTTGCTGTTCAGTGGAGAAAAAAGATATATTGGCATATTTACCTATGCAGTTGTGTGGTTCTACCTGCCTTGAAAGGAATGTGTGGGGTATTATAAGAGCTCATCATAGGGAAATTGATGTAGTGTGGGAGTAGGAGTGGTCAGAGAACTGTTCTCTGAAGATGTGATAATGAAACAATAATGCAAAAAGCTGGCGTTCCCATCGTGGCTCAGCAGAAATGAATATGACTAGTATCCATGAGGACGGGAGTTCGATTCGTGAGCTCGCTCAGTGGGTTAAAGTCCAGTGATGCCATGAGCTGTGGTGTAGATTGCGGAGGTGGCATGGATCTGGCGTTGCTGTGGCTGTGGTGTAGGTCAGCAGCTGTAGCTCTGATTCAACCCCTAGCCTGGAAATTTTCGTATGCCACAGATGCGGCCCTAAATAGCTGTGTGTGTGTGTGTATATACATATATACACACACACATACATATATATATATATATATATATATATATATAGCTTATATAGAGAGATATCAAAAGTGAATGGAGTTTAATTAGGAAAAGAAGAAGGTATTGAAAGGTATAATAAAATCCAAAGGAACTGTAGCACATGGGCGTCTCCAAGGCATCGAGGGGAGACTCCTTTTAGAAAGCTGATCATTATAGACAGTGTGCAGGGAAAATGACCAGATATGAAGATGGAGAGACAATGAAAAGCCAGATTAGGCAGGATTGGGGGGGGATAGTGTTCAGGATTCTGAATTTTACTCTGAGAAGGAAGATACTTGTCAGGGTAGGGATAGGAGGGTAGGTAAATGGGAGATTGATAAATTGGAGGTGCCCTGAGGACCTCGAAAATACAGCATTAAATGCATATACCATGAGATGAGTCATGATTCCATTTAAAGCACTTCAGCTTGGGGGTGATATAAAGAAATACTTTTCTGAACATCATTCCGATTTCTGAGCATCTTTTTACAACAACAGCAAAAAAAAAAAAAAATCCTAAGAATATTATCAGATGCTTTTATCTTTGTGGTACCCATCTGGAAACAATGCTCTGGACTACACTGACAGATGGGTGGGGGGAAATCTGGTGCGTTTTCTCTCTGGGGACAATAGAGACTTTTGGATGCTACCTACCAGCCCCCTGCTGTTCGTTTCAGAAACTCAGTACTTTAAGAATGCAGAGTTCCAAAACCAGTGGACAGGAAGACATTTTTTTGTGGGGGGGAGGGGAGGGGAGTGGTTGCCTGTGGACAAAGCAGTGAATATGTTCCAATTTCAGAATTAAAGGAGAGTTAAGCTAGCTCCTCACTAGAATTGCCCAAGCCCTCCAGCACAAGTGTTCAAACTTTGGTTGTGCAGATTAACCTGGATAGAAATGGATTTTTAAACAGTTAAATATCAGTGTGAATTTAACAACCTGTGATTTGACCAAATCCATGGAAATTACCTAAATCAGCACCTTCAGGTTCATTTCACATAGAGAGTGAGAGGAATTAGTCAAGGGATTTGCTGTTGATTCTTGGCTGCTGCTGCTTCCTCCGGTCCATTATAAGGGACATGTTTCATTTTTGTTTCCCCTCAACTCATCCTTTCTTATAATGTATCCTGGTACCACCTGCTTTCTCTGCCCCCTCCCATCAAAAAAAATAAAACGAAAAACACAAACACTTCTTTGCCTCAGTCAATGCCACCACTGCATTCCTTTCTTGCCTTTTAAATTTTTATCCTTATTGATTTCTTTATGGTGGTAAAATGAGTAAAGGGAAATTTCTGCAGAATTCAACACAATAAGATCATGTCCTGAACTCCCTAACAGTCTGCTCCATTATGTGATGGTTTAAGATCCCAGGAGAAATAGTAAGAGGGCAATAATCTCAGTTACTTAAATCTCATCTGGACAAAGTCTTGGAAAATGTGCTACCAGGAATGTCAGAGCTTCAGCTGAATGGGAATGAAGAAAAAGAACATAATGGATTTATCTTCTATCTTTAGTTCTTTTTTTTTTCTCTAGGCTGAATTCTGGACCTCCCACTAAAATCAGCTGTACCTTCGGACCAAAAAATTCCTTGTTTCTCTGCTACCACATTCCTTACACTAAGAACAACAACAACAAAAAGATTCCTCCTTCTATGATCAAGAAGCAGCATAGATGCTCAGGTAAAAATTTTCAGATCCAAGTTCTAATTCCAGGCCTGTTCCCCATTCAATAGCAATTCTGTGAAAATTATAGGGGAAAAGGTCAGTATGTAACACTTCTACAAATGTACCTACTTACATTTCACATCATTTCCTGCAATTTCTAAGTGTCATTTTTATCCACAAATGAGTAATACTTTCATCCCACAAAAAATCACATGTTTTCTGATTGCAAGGTGGTACAGCAATTACTCTGAGTCTATTAACTTATTTCTTATTTGTTTTTTAATATATACCAGCTGAGGAGTCTGGCTCCAGGCAAAAATCCTACATGATCTTTCAGCCTGGCCACTGGCATTCATAAGACTTTACTTAGCAGGCCTCGTGGGGGAAAGCTGTCCTCCCCATCCCAGACTTGGGGCTTTGTGGTTTGCTGGAGGAAGCTTCAGTCAAGGACTCAGGAGCAGGTACTTACACTCAGAGGGCGTCTTGCTGGAGGCCTCTGCTGGGACACTTCCCAAGAGCTTTTGCCAACCCCTCCTCACAGGGGCCCTCACTTATGTACTTTTCCTCACTCTGACTCAGTTTTTCTTCACTCCTAGCTCTTTCCCGCTCCCAGGGCTCATCAAAGGGCAGGAGCTTCTTCTTCAGGATCCTCAGCAGTAAGATGAGTCCGTGATCTATACTACATGCCTTCTGACCCAAGCCGGGCACCTTTTCGTGGGAAACATGGAACATGACAGAGCTGGTACCTTTTCTTTTGTCTCTTGCCTCTACTGTCTCAGAAGGGAATAAAGACTTGATTGCTAATTTTTAGTTTGACTCATTATCTCCTCACTTGGCAGCTTGATACCAGTTTTACATGATGGGACAGGAAATATTTTTGACCCCAATAACATGAACTAGAGGCATCAAGGTGTTGAGGTAAATCAGTGTCCTTATTACCTAGCACTCTAAATCCAAGGAAAGGCGACAGAGGAGAAAGTCAGGTAAATATAGCCCTCATCCCACCTCAGAATTTCAATAAAGAACCACTGTGTTCTGATAAGCCATAGTACCATACACATAGCTCTCACAGTTGATGGGGCTGTGTGGCAGGTGGGATAATGTTCCCTCCAGAAACGTGAACATACTCATCTTGGATCCTGTGTGTATGTTATTATTCTACGTGGCAAAAAGGACTCTGATGTGCTTAAACTAAGAACCTTGGGATAGGGGATTATTCTGGATTATCCCGGTGGGCCCAGTGTAATCACAAGCATTCTTAAACATGCAAGAGGGATACAGAAGATGAAATCAAAATAATGCAACAAAGGCCTGGACCCACCATTTCTGGCTTTGAAGACAGAAGAAGGGGCTATGAACCAAGGAAAGCAGAGGGTTTCTAGGAGCTGAAAAGGGCAAGGAAATGTATTCTTCCCTAAATCTTCGGAAAGTAATGCAGCCTTGCTAACACCCTGGTTTTAGTCGGTCAAGACCTGTGTTGGACTTCTGATCTACAGAGTTTTAGATTTTAAAAACTGTGTTGTTTTAACTCACCAGTTATATGGTAATTTTTTCCAGCAACAATTGTAAACTAATACAGGCTCTTTCATGAGCATCCTTTCACTTGGACATCAAAATAGCTTCATGAAGTAGATATTAATATTTCTACTTGAAAAATTATTTCCCATTTATAAGCTTCAGGTTGTCCTTTTGGGGAAAATAATTTGCTCAATTTTGCACAACTAGTTCAAGAGGCAGAGCTAGAATTTATACATAGATGTATGAATCAAATCCACATCCTTTTTCTATTATATCCCCTGCCCTTCCCAAGTTTCTATGGGAGCCTCCAGAAATATTCAGATGAGTTTTACTGCTAATACTCTTACTCCAGTCCTCTAGATGTGTCTGGCCAAGTAACCACACAGATAAATACAATGTTTTAGTCGATGTATTTACAGTTGTTTAAATGCAATTACTGCTTGTCTACTTGAAATCCATTTTAATGCTCAGGAAAATTCTCATGCAAGTTCTTTTGAATTTTATGGCATTGGGATGGAGAAATTAACCCTATACCCAATCATTATCGTGATCACTCGGCAGGACCTAGGTTCCTGGCTCCCTAACTGAATCAGGCTCCACTATTGCCAGGCCAAGTCCTTCTCTTGTGCTCTGAGAAACAACATTGTGAGTGGCAACAACTTAAGCTTGATTAGAGTTAGTAGAATGTCCAAGCAATGTTTACCATCCTACTGTTATGAGCAAGAGCATGCTGTCTCCTGAAACTGATTGCTTCCTTACACCAAGCATAGATAACCATTAAAAAGCTCAAAACCCTGGCTAAAAGGATGACAGGTGTAAAAGATGCAAACTGGTGGCCATGGAGTGAATACTCTGAATAGTGTGACTGTTGCTTGGGAAAACAGCATGCCTCAACAGAGAAGTTCATCAGTTATACAGCAGAAATTGGCACAATGCTGTAAATCAACTATGCTTTAATAAAAATATTAACAAATTTAAAAATAAAAAAAGAAGTTTGTCAGACTTCCACTCCATTGTCCTTCAAGGATGAACTGCCCTGCATTCATTCTTCATGTCTCCCCAGCAGAAAGATCCTTCCGTGGCCTTCTGCCCATGTAGCTTTTGCTCTCTAGTCTACTATATAGCTCCTTTTTTTTTTTTCCACTTAGCAATTTTTGTATTATTGGCTCTGTCTTTTGATTTTTAACAAAGATTCATCTCAGAAAAAAATTATTCCTCTTAATTTTTGTCTTGTGTTTTCCTGTTCTCATGGCTCCCTGAGAAGAATGCTTGCCTTGCTAGGAATAATAAGAACATTAATTCATGTTGTTACTTAATCATCACATTAATGCCAGCAGGCATGTACTCATAGTCACATTTTTTTTTCAGATGAAAAAATTGAGCTTAAAGAAGTTAAATGCCAGAGTCCCCACTGTGGCGCAGTGCGTTATGAATCCGACTGCAGCAGCTCAGGTCGCTGCGGAGGTGTGGGTTTCATTCCCAGCCCAGCACAGTGGGTTGAAGGATCCAGGCATTGCCACAGCTATAGCTCAGATTCAATCCCTGGCCCAGGAACTTCCATATGCCACAGGTTCAGCAAAAAAAGAAAAAAAAAGAAAGAAAGAGAAAGAAATTGTGTTTCTGAAGATTATATGCACACAGACCTAGGTTTGATAGCAAATACTTCCTGCTGCTGCTGGGCAGGGTGAGACAGCATGACTGGGTTTCACAGCTGGTGACTTCTTTGAGCCGTCTGTGTCTGATTCCTTCCCACCTCATAACTACTGTTCTGATGAGTGAAAAGTGGGCTCAGGGAAAGTGGATGGAGATGCATGATCAAAGTAAGAAACCCAGTGGTAAGGCCAGGCAGACTGCTAAGCTGCATGATCAGTCTAAATGGTTTAGACAGAAAGAATCTGGACTCAAAGTATATGATATAAAAATTAGCTCAAAGAGGTAAATGCCAAGGTTGGAGCAGAAGGTAAGTGGTAGTGCCTGGATTAATTCCCTAAGATGGCTGACACCAGGATGGTATCTAATTAGAGTGAAACCATGTCTCCAGCATTTATGAAGACAGATTAAAATAGACAAATAAAAGATAATAGAAATGTAATAAACTAAGACTGGCTTATCCTCTGTATGGACAGTGTGGCTCTGGTGACTTGCAAGAGAATTTAGATAATACAAAAAAATAATTTTCTCATGTGTAAAAGGAAAAAAGAAAGCTTAAATAGTGTAACTTGTAATTTCATATTTGCAGTGAGGCTAATTTGGGCAAAGAAAGAGAGAGAAAGAATTTAAAGCCAATGTAAGGAAGCATCACTAAGTAAATAAAATGCGTAGTAAAGTTATGGCAAACTGGATAAGGCAAAAATTGTTAAGCGCTTAAGAGAATACTATTTAAAATAAGGAAAATCCTTTATTAATCAATATAATTACTACATTTCCAACACAAAGAGAAAGATGACCATATATTTAATTGAGAACTCTTTCTGTGATTGTTTTATTAGTTCACCAATATGCTGGTTTCTTTAGTGTTTGACAACATAGGGGAAAGATAAAATAACCTACTATCTGTCCACAAGAAACAGATAGTCTGTTGTGAAGGCAAGATAAAACCCATAGAAAATTTGGCCAAAACAAATTGAATGTGAATCTGTGAGGACCTGTGATCCATCAGAGAGAGGAGGAAAAAGGCAGCACGGAGTGGCCAAAGAGTTTTCATGGAGTGGACAAGGTATAGTCTGGCCCTTGAAGGATACGCTGAATTTGCCTAAAGGTAGAGGAAAGAAACAATATAGGAGGCTAAACACATTTTCAAGGTGGAATGAGCAGGTTGCATTTTTCAGAGGTGTAGAGGTAAGGAGGGTAGGAAGTAGGCTTTAAAAGGGTAAGCTAAGTTGGGAAAAGTAAGCTAAACAAAATTAGTGTTTCCAAGTAATTCAACCAACATAAAGGTGTGTGATTAGTGTCAGTTATCCACTGGGAGAGTCTCTGGACTGATAGTGACAAAGAGATTTCTCTACTCACCAGCTTTCCCCATCATGAATAATAGGACTCCGAAACTCACCTGTTTCAAACAGTCTCTCTAAACATGAAGTCTATAGTGATGGAGGCGAAAATATTTATTCATTAAGCCACTGAGAATGACAAAGCTTATGCTGTATGTCAGACATTATAGTAGCAGACCCTGGGGATATTAAAATGCACAAAATTTCCCCCTCAATAAAAACTTACAATCTAGGAAGGAAAACAGACAAATAAATATCTTATAATGTATTATGAAAATTGTATGTGGACAGCTAAGGACAGCATTTCAAAAACTAACCAATTCATCATTCAGCATGCAAAAACTAACCAATTCATCATGTTGGGGAAAAAGAGACAGTTAAAGATGTCTGAGTAGCAACCCGAAAGACAAGTAGACATTTATAAAGTCAATGAAGTAGATAAAGGTATCAAGGAAAGAAGGAATCCCATATGTAAAAATAGGAAAATAAGAAAGAGCAATGTTTAGAGAACAGCAAATATTTCAGTATACTGATGTATAGGCTGCATTGAAGTAGAATGCAGTTCATTAAAGAATGAAGTTACCAAGAGAGGCAGAGATATAACTCAACAAAGTGTGGATTAGATTAACCTTCCCACATAGATATACATAAACACAAAAACACACAAATATATAGATATATGATATACATGGTTACATGTTTGCACTGAAGAGAAACCAACTTAAATAGTACCTGAGTGTCCACAGTACTTGAGATAAGTGTAACACACAAGGTGAAGGACACATTATTCTTGAGTTTTTTTTCCAAGAACATTTTCTGGTCGGCAGTGCAGGGAATAGAGCCCCAAGCAGTAAGTGTCCGTTTTAGTGAACGGAAGAGTCTGAAGAGTCAGAGACCAAACCCCAGGCCAACAACAGCATAAATATGAAGAACAATGTTTTGGAGCAGAGGGAATCACAGAGAAACAAGTCTCAAAATCTGCGTTCAAATATCCTCGAGTCATTGAATAACTCCCAAATTCTTCATGCAACAGAAAAACTCCATGAAACCCAGCACAAAACTTTAGTAAGTGAAAGACCAGAGCACAGATTTCTGCACCCAGAGCCAAGGATGTGAGAGGTAGAGTTCAAACCTTGCCAAGGGGGGCCTTCGTAAGTATCTGGGGATTTCTGTTAAGAACCCAGAAGGACTTGGCCTCAGAAACAAGGATCATTCTCTAGGATTAAACACAAAACTAAAATAGATCAACAAAGCCTAAAACTATTGTTGAAGAGAGAAATCTTATTTACTTAAACACTGCCTGCCTGACAAGAAAATGTAAGCATCTTTGCAGAAAGAAAGCATCACCAATGATCCCCTATGTTTTTTCATTTGTAAATCCAGGATTCAATCAATAAAGTATGATACAGGGCAAATATAAAGACTGACATCAAATCAATAGGGGACAAAAGGAATAAAAGATTTAAAAAGAAATCAAAATTTTCAGAAAAGAACTTTAATTATAATTAATATATTAAAAGTAGAGGAAAGGAGAGAATTGTGGTCACAAACTTAAAATCTGAAAATGCACCAAACTGAAAATTAGTAAATGAAAAATTCAGTCACTAAAATTAAGTATTGAATATATCAGAAGCATCAGAAACCTGTGGAAAATATCCAAATTAAAGGCAGACACCAAAAAAACAGAAAATAAAAAAAGAAGATATGAAAACACAGGATATATGTTAAAAAGGTATCAAAACATCGAATCAGAGCATCAGGTGAAGAAAAATGTGGAGAAACACTAGCCATTTTTTTTAACCTGACAAATTAAAGAAACTCCAAGAATTCTAAGATGAGAAAAAAAAATAAAACTCAATCCTAAAAAATGATACACAAACAATTAAAAACCAAAAATAGTGATAAGTTAAAAGTTTCCAGAGGGGAGGAAAAAAGATGGATTACCTTCAAGAAAACAAATAAACTGATAGCTGCTTTAATGATGTGACTGATTGAAAACATAAGCCAATTAAATGATATTTCTAAAGTATTGAAAGGGAAAAAAAAAATGTAATGTGCCATCTTAGAATTCCATCCAAGGGAGAACATGTGCCATAATAGCAACAATTTATAGCTGTTTTCAGATTAACAAATCTGGAAGACTCTGTTGCCTGTATACTTGCCTGTAAAATAAGCTAAAAGCTGAAAAAGAATTACCCCAAATATAAATATGGGACTATAGCAAATGTATATATATATATATATATATATATATATATACGGCATAGGAAAGGCAAAAATCAGGATGCCATGGATTAGGTTTTTATTTAGGGATTATGTAAAAAGTTCACTGGGTCGTGTTTCCCTGCCCACTCTTGGGCAATAAAAGAGCTAAGACTGGGCAAAGGAATTTTGTTGCCAAATATAGTAACAACAAAGTTGTCAGCGAATCCTCCAGGCCCTTCTACTCTTATCTTCCGTCCCCTAGATGAAGCCTGCCCCAGGGAGTGGGGGTGATCCTGGACAAGAAGGATCTCTTCAACACGGGCAAATGGTGTTAAAACAAAGCAGGACGCTGTGTCCTTCGCTATGACCTCCACCTGCCTTTTATCTGTAGAAACACCTTAGCCAAAGAATAAGTTTAACCAGAGAAGTGAGAAAATGCAGAAGCAGAGGGAAACAGTCAAACACCGCAAAATAATCATAGTTTATTAACCTATTAGGCAAAGTCAAAGACCTTTACTTCCTCCTCAAGGGCTATAGAAAATATTCTGAGCCATATCCTGTGAGCTGTCTTGTAGAGCCTGCAATCCCCACCAGGTGAAAGAAGTTAATTCCATGTTGTTTAGACTGTAGCCATGACCTAAGCTGGCCACAAATCTGAGACCTGGCCTCAAGGAAAGGGAAGCAAACCCACCCTGGGACTGAGGATTAACTGTACTTAATCAAAATGACGCTGAGCAGACCACCTCATGATCTCTTGCAAGATGACTGTCAGCTGACCGTGCTGTTTCTGCATGTAGCCCCCTCCCTCCACTTATTTGACCCTGAAACTCCCCTTTAAAACGTCTTGCCCACTGGTTGTCACTGGTGGGGGGGAGTCAGCCTTTGGACATGAGTCCACTCTCCTCCTCACCACCACCCCCACTGCTGGTTTCTGAAATAAAACAAACTTTTCTTTCCAACAACTTTGCCTCTTTATTGGATTTTAAGTGGCGAGCAGCTGAACTCCACTTTTGCACCTGCCCAATGTGGGGCTGTGCTCTCTCGAGATCTGGCTCCCTGGGTTTCCCAGAGTAGACCTGCCACCATGACAGTGCTAGGATGGGCTAGATGAGCCTGTTGCTCCTGGCTACTGCCCCTAAGAGGGGGGTTTCGGGGGACATGCCTTGCAGATTACAAAGCCATTGATTCTCTCTGTTTCTCCCTTGCTCGGTACTGGCTACCGGCTTATGCTCCTCCGTGGTGGAATGGAAAGGTGCATCTAGATGAGCTGACGAGCTCCAAGACCAATTAAGTCCACCGGTATGCACCCAGCAAGGCACCAAGTAAGTGCACCAGTATGCACTTTTGGGCATAAATTGCCATTTGGGCATTTTGCCAATTGGTTCAGCTGTCCGTCTCCATCTGGGGACCTGTTGTGAGTACTGACTGCTTTTTGGACACTTTGCCAGTTCTGGTATGAGGACAGTTTGGGTTGGGCAAGTGTTTGTTTTGGACTCTGTACAGGTCATCTTCTTGGAGGATTTGTGACAATTCTGTCTTCTGGTATGTGAATGTGTATTCCATTTGTGTGATTGGTATCCTTGTTGCCTTTTGTAAAATGGGAATTTCAGGTTCAATTCATTAGAAAACTTTAGCTATGACTAAAGAAAGAGAAAGATGATCTTTTTTTTGTAACCCTGTGGCCACCAACAGTATTCAGAAACCCTTTTGAAATTCTAAAAGTAGTTCTTTTTGCATATGCAGTTAGAGAAAGCTAGCTTGGTAAAATACTGTTTGGAGAATTCTGATGCTGAGAGAGCAGAAGTATACCTATGGGAAAGCTTGAAATTAACTATTATTTTGTCCTTGAGCTGGTATAACAGTTCAGTTACTTGTTTCTTGGTTTTGTTAAGGATTTTAAGAGTTAAAAAAAAGTAATATGTAATTAAAGCTATTAAAAATAGTAAGGGAAGTGGAATATGTGTTTTCAGCAAGAAAAGGTTGTCGCTGAGAGAAAGTAGAAGGAATGGAGATGTTTTTGTTGAGGAAAATAATAATTTTGCTCTACTGTTGGTTGTTTCTGGATGGAAAAAATAGGGGATGATTAATATGGATCGATAAAGTGATGAAAGTTTTGTGAAAAAGGGAACTTTGATAATATAATTTTGTACATTGTTAAGATTAAGATTAGATTGAGTAAAATTAGGTGAATGAATTTTGTTATAAACTGGGACTGATGCAAGACCGAGTAAACTGATGCAGGACCGAGTTTTGTTTTGTCTCTGTTCAGATAGTAAAGTTTTCTAGATGAGTTAGGATTACTTGTTATGTTAAATCACATGGAAAATATTGTCAAATAATAATGATAAACATTGCATGGGAAATGTCATTAATATAAATGTTCTAAAAGTTATATGAAGTTTCTCAAATTTTAATAATTCTGGTATTATGTTGTCAGTCATACTTCTAGTTATAAATTATCTAGTGAAGTTGTCACAGAGTATGGATACTCATGACATTTATCACTGCTAGCTTTAAATCTACTGCTTAAAGCACACATACAATGTTTGGGTGACAATTGGATATAATTGACAAAATGTATATCCTATAAAGTATTCTCCCATCACCATACCTCAACACATGTTATGTCTGATCAGTTTTCCCCCAATGTGGGTGGGCTAGACCAATATGTAAACAAAAGTTAGGCCTGGCAAAATATTGATGCTAAGCTTGGAACCCAAGATTATTTCCAACTCTATGTCCATTCCCCTTTATTAGGCAGGACTATGCCCCATTTCAGCAGGATCCGGAACAGTTCTGCCCCATTCCCTCAAATAATTGGGGGAAAATGAAACTAAAACTGAGTTCCTCTGCCAACTTTATGATGAGCCTCTCGATCCAAAACTTTATTTCCTTTCTTGCTCTGTACCAGTCCCTCCTCAAGACTGAGGAGTGTCAAAGAAAAGGGAGGGTCGAAACGGAGCAGGACCTTCCCCCCCATGACTTCCACCTGTGTTTTGTCTGTAGAAAAACCTTAGCTGAAGCCAAGCAATTAGTTTATTCAGAGAAGTGAGAAAATGCAGAAGCAAAGGAAAGCAGTCAAACAGGACAAAATAATCATAGTTTATTAACCTATTAGCAAAGTCAAGGACCTTTAGTTTCTTCTCAAGGGCTATAGATAATACTCGGAGTCATATCCTGTGAGCTGTTTTGTAGATACTGAAACCCCCACCAGGTGTGTTATAGGATTCTCATACAGAGAGGTGGGACACAGGCTTTTTGCCAGGAAGGAACATTTATTCGTGCCAGCACTGGCTCAACAGATTCACATCCAAAGGCTAAGCCCTGAATGCAGCGGGGTGCTGTCTTATATACCCTCCATTATTTTTCTTTTACACTTTGATCCCTTTGTCCCCCTTATAAGATAACATACATTCTGTAAATTCTGGTTGGATGGTCCATGTTACAAAGTTGCACATGGATACCCACTGTCTTGTTGCCACAGAGTTACGCATGCGCACACAGGTGCTGGTTATGCCATGTTGCGTTCCCTTTGTTCCGGGAGGGCCCTTACCACAGGTGGAAGACGTTAACTCCAGGATGAGCAGACTGTAACCATGGCATCAAGTTGCCACATTTCTGACACCTGGCCTCAAAGCAGTGGGGACACACTGACCCTGGGACTGAAGATTAACTGTACTTAAAGCAAACAAGATGATGCTGATTAGACCACTTCATGACCATTCAAGATGACTGTCAGAGCTGACTGTACTGTTTCTGCATGTAGCCACCTTCCTCCACCTATCTGACCCTGAAACTCCCCTTTAAAAGATCTTGCCCACTGGTTGTCATTGATGGGGAGTCAGCTGTTGGATATGAGTCTGCCTCCCCACCCCATCCCTGTTGCTGGCCTCCACAAATCTCCACAAATCTCGCCGTTTTTTCAGCTTTTTTGTGGCAAACAGCCAGACCCTATTTACGATAACAACAGGAAGGACAACCAAGTGCTATTGGCTATTACACTACCAGTAGTTGAGTGAATGAATGTTTTAGTCCTAAAGAGCTTCTATGTGGGCAGTGCAGCACCATGTCTATTACAGTCCACCTCTTGGGCACCTGGAGCCACAGGCACAACCTGGAGATATTGTGGTTCAGTACCAGACCACCTCGATAAAGCAAGTATTGCAATAAAGTGACTCACATGAACTTTTTGGCTTCCCTGTGCATAGAAAATTATGTTTACACTATACTGTAGTCTATTAAGTGTTGCATAGCATTATGTCTAAAAAACCAATGTACATATCTTAATTGAAAAATACCGGATTGCTAAAAATTAAAAATATTATGGAGTTCCCTGGTGTCTCGGCAGGTTAAGTATCTGATGTTGCCACTGCTGTAACTCAGGTCACTTCTGTGGAACAGGTTCAATCCCTGGCCTGGGAAATTACACATGCCATGGAGGCAGCCAAAAAAATTTTTTGAAAATAAAAATACTTTTGCTGAAAAATGCTAATCCTCATCTAAGACTTCAGGGAGTCATAATCTTCATGCAATAATGACATCAAAGATCACTGATCACTGAAAAGCCTTGAAATATTGCAAGAATTACCAAAATGTGACACAGTCAGGAAGTGAAGAGATGCTATTGGAAAAATGATACCAACAGACCTTGCTATGCAGGGTTGCCACAAACCCTCGATCTGTTAAAAAAAAAAAAAACACAATTTCTGCAGAGTACATTCAAGCAAAGCACCATGTAACAAGGTATGCCTGTATTTGTGCCATAAATTCTAGAAGCTGCTTCTTCAGAATTTTGGTAGGCTTTTTTTTTCCCTCCTGAATGAATTGTATGAAGAGAATATGTGTGGTATTAATTAAAATCTTAACTATCCAGCTGGTTTCTAAGCCAAACTTTATACTTATTGCCATCTACATCAACCATTGATTCCAGCTTCCCCTCATCCTAGGGCCTCTCCTGATGTAGATGAAGTGCCTGCTGGGGTGACAGACCCTTCCTGGCTGAGTTACCAAGGTTTTTTCTTGGGATCATGCTACAATGTTAGTTCATTTACCATCAAAATTGGCCAAGAGATTTCCACTTGGAGTATTTAGATGCCAAACCTATGTTTCCCTGCCCCATTTTATAACAGAAGACCTAGCTCCTCCTAAAGATCAGAGCCCATGACACACATGATGGAGATTCCTTTCCTTGCCTGATGGTCTGAGAAGCTGAAAAAGTTTGGGTAGCAGTTGCTAGATGCCATTTAATAGCACTTTTGCTGCATGGAAATCAAGACCTTTGAACTTCAGAGCCCAGGACTGTTTTTTCTCAGCAGGCACTGGGATTGTGGGGCAGACATTATGACAGAGGGGACCTGAGGATTCATAGACTCTCCAGAATAACACTTCATCTGACACATGGTAAGCAAAATACCTGCTCCAGCCTCCTCCCTGGAAGAAGAGAACAAGGCTTTCTTAATCCTCTCATCTAACTGTGAATATCAGAACTATAGAACTACAGGCAGAAGCTGTAGTACTTTGCAGAATGTGGAAAATGCCGAAATAAGCTCCCTTCTCTGTTCTAAAAAGCTGAGCAGGATGGACCTATGGACGTGAGATGTTTGCCACAACAAACAGCCTCCCCTTCTAGGCTTTACTTTTCCCCCATGTTGCCAGGTTCCAGCTTGGCTCCCATGATATGATCTGCTATTTACTGATATGCTTCGTGACTAAAGTGAAAAGAAAATCAATAAGCTGTCTATCCAACATCTGACGCTAATGATATTTGCCTTTGGGTTCATCCACCTCCTCCATGCTGCAGGCTCCTGCTGCCTTGCTGCCAACTCTGATTACATCCTCAGTGTTCTTCTCAGTGTGAGAAGAAAAGGCAGAGGTGCCACCAGAATCGCTTGTTTTCTCTGATTCACGGCGCATTCTCAGCCTCCCTAGATTTTGTATCTAGCATAATCCTGGCGACGGTTGAAATAACACCAAGAGGGCAGAATGTGGACTTTGGTAACTTAAGAATCTCATCTTCCAACATCACTTTGGGCAAGACATTTAAAACTTTGGCAGTCAGGTCCTCATCTCTAAAAGGACAGAGATTGAAACACTGTCAGTTTCCCATTCAGCTAAATAATTTTGTAATTCAGTAATCTAAGATTTTCAGGGATTTTAATTTGCCAAAGATTTGCCTAAGAGAAATAAATATTTTACATAAGCCTGAAACTTTTAAAAAAGGCCTGATTCATTGCCACTTCTGTCATCTGGCATCTATTTGATCAGATCTGGGTTAATGATTCATGAATGGAGTTGAGTTTTCTTAGACAGCTAGTTTCATAAACATTCTATAATGAAAAAGCATAGAATTAAGATGATGTGGGACAAATATAGAGTATGTCATGCAACATCTGAGTGGTCCTAGTTACACTCAGCTTCTTTGTAATTTAGGGACATTACCCATGTCACAGGGTTTCCATATGCCTACATGATTTGATATTTGTAAATCACATAGCACAGTGCCAAAGCATATTAACTATTTAACATGCCTCGCCAGTTTTCTCAGGTTTTGAACATAACCATTGTTGCCGGGTCTGTAATGATGTGAATAAAAAGCAGTACCAATGTTGACAAAGATTAGGAAGAATGTTCCTTTTCTTCCTTTAACTAATGAGCCCCATAAACAGGACCATAAAAATATTGAGTTCTAAACCCCCACTCTTCCTATACTTAAAAATAAATGTAAAGTTCCCACTGTGGCTCAGCGTGTTAAGGACCGGACGAGAATCCATGAGGATGCTATTCCTTGTCTTCGCTCAGTGGGTTAAGGATCTGGTATTGCCATGAGTTGCAGTGTAGGTTGCAGAAGTGGCTCAGATCTGACCTTGCTATGGCTGTGGTGTAGGCTGGCAGCTGCACCTCTAATTCTACCCTAGTCCAGGAACTTCCATATGCCACATGTGTAGCCCTAAAAAAGAAAAATATAAATAAAAACAAAGAAAGAAAAAGAAACAGGATCTTTATATTTAAATGTATCAATACCATACAAACAAATAAGAATGAGAAAATGGAATCCAAAATGTTTTCACCTCTATAAAATATATTTTATAGCTACAGGGAACATTACTAGCTCTGCAGAAGCCCCTACCTTCTGTTCCCTTATATTCAAACATCCCTCTGAGTAGCTACTACCCTTCCTCTAAGAAGAGCATATAAACTAATCTTAAAACTTCCTATAAATATTCCTAAATTTCATAAATCCACTTAATCAGTTTGGGGTTGTTCTTTCTTATTAGGATATATCTAAGAAAACCGGGATTTCCCAACAGCCATGAAGATTTTCTCCTATAATTATTTCATATTGTATGGCTTTAGTTTAGTTATATGATCCATTTTCAGTAAATTTTTGCATGTAGTGTGAGGAAGAGTCAAAATTTATGCTTTTTCTTTTTTTATAATGATTTTTATTTTTTCCATTATAGCTGGTTTACAGTGTTCTGTCAATTTTCTCCTGTACAGCAAGGCGACCCAGTCACATATACATGTATATATTCTTTTTTCTCACATTATCATTCTCCATCATAAATGACTAGATATAGTTCCTAGTTCTATATAGCAGGATCCCATTGCTTATCCATTCCAAAGGCAGTAGTTTGCATCTATTAACCCCAGATTTCAAGTCCATCCCACTCCCTCCCCTTCCCCCTTGGCAACCACAAGTGTATTTTCCATGTCCATGATTTTCTTTTGTGTGGAAATGTTCATTTGTGCTATATATTAGATTCCAGATGTAAGTGATATCATATGGTATTTATCTTTCTCTTTCTCACTTATTTCACTCAGTATGAGAGTCTATAGTTCCATCGATGTTGCTGCAAAAGGCATTATTTTGTTCTTTTTATGGCTGAGTAGTATTCCATTGTGCATATATACCACTTCTTAATCCAATCATCTGCCAATGGACATTTGGGTTGTTTCAATGTCTTGGCTATTGTGAATAAAGCTGCAATGAACATGCAGGTGCATGTGTCTTTTTCAAGGAAAGTTTTGTCTGGATATATGCCCAAGAGTGGGGTTGCTGGGTAATATGGTAGTTCTATGCATAGTTTTCTAAGATACCTCCATACTGTTTTCCCTAGTGGTTATACCAGCTTACATTCCCACCAACAGTGTAGGAGGGTTCCCTTTTCTCCACAACTTCTCCAGCTTTTGTTATTTGTGGACTTATTAATGATGGCCATTCTGACTGCTGTGAGGTGGTACCTCATAGTAGTTTTGATTTGCATTTCTCTAATAATCAGGGATGTGGAGCATTTTTTCATGTGCTTGTTGGCCATCTGTATATCTTCTTTGGAGAAATGTCTATTCAGGTCTTTCACCCATTTTTCAATTGGATTGTTGGCTTTTTTGCTGTTGAATTGTATAAGTTGTTTGTATATTTTTGAAATTAAGCCCTTGTCAATTGCATCATTTGAAAATATTTTCTCCCATTCTGTAGGTTGTCTTTTTTTTTTTTTATGGTTTTCTTTGCTGTGCAAAATCTTGTCAGTTTGATTAGGTCCTACTGGTTTATTTTTGCTTTTGTTTCTCTTGCCTTGGGAAACTGACCTGAGAAAACATTTGGAAGGTTGATGTCAGATTAATGTTCTGCCTATGTTCTCTTCTAGGAGTTTGATGGTGTCTTGTCTTAATGTTTAAGTCTTTAAGCCATTTTGAGTTTATTTTTGTGCATGCTGTGAGGGTTTGTTCCAGTTTCATTGATTTACATGCAGCTGTCCAGGTTTCCCAGCAATGCTTGTTGAAAAGGATGTCTTTTTCCCATTTTATGTTCTTGCCTCCTTTGTCAAAGATTAATTGACCATAGGTGTCTGGGTTTATCTCTGGTTTAGATATCTCTATTCTGTTCCATTGGTCTGTATGTCTATTTTGGTACCAGTACCACACTTTCTTGATTACTGTAGCTTTGTGTTATTGCCTGAAGTCTGGGGGAGTTATGACTCCTGCTTGGTTTTTGTTCCTCAGGATTGCTTTGGCAATTCTGGGTCTTTATGCTTTTGCTAAATAGATGCTTGGTTGTTTCAGATGCATTTCATGAAAAGATTATTCTTTCACATATTGAAATACCTTCACATCTAACATTTTCACTGAATATCAGTTGTATGTGTGCGTGTGCACATGTGTATGTATTTCTACTTCCCTTCTTACTGTTCTATTCAATTACTCTATATGTCTATTTTTGATGCAAATCTGAAACTGTCTCAAGTACTGTCAGTTAGTGTGGTTGTTCCTCTAGTGTTTTCCTTTTCAAGATTATTTTGTGTATTTTAAATCATTTACACTTTCTCAAAGTATTGTATCAAATTGTAACTTTTAAAAATGCTGCTTGGATTTGACAGGACATGTGTTGTATCTATAGATAAATTTTGACAGAACCGACATTTTAGCAATACTAAGTCTTTCAGTCTTTGACTATCTAAAGTATCTCCATTTATCTAGGTCCATTAAAATTTATCAGAGCAATATTTTATAATTTAAGTCCATACTTCAAGCACATATTCCACTCTATTTATATCTAGTATTTGATGTTTTGATATTACCATACATGCTATTGTTTTTAAATTTTATGTTCAAGTATTTTTTGCTACTATATATAAATATAAAATTCATTTGTGTTTATAAAACTTGTATCAGATGACTTTGCTGCATTAATATTTTTTTTTTCTTTTTAGGGTCGCATCTGGAGCATATGGAAGTTCCCAAGCTAGGTGCCAAATCAGAGCTGCAGCTGCCGGCCTGTGCCACATCCACAGCCACACCAGATCCAAGCCATGTCTGTGACCTACACCACAGCTCAACGCAATGCCAGATCCTTAACCCACTAAATAAGGCCAGAGATCAAACCTGCATCCTCATGAATACTAGTCAGGTTTTTTATTGCTGAACCACGATGGAAACTCGTACATTCACATTTTAATCTAGTAGGGGTTTTTTTGTTTGTTTTATGTTTTTATGGTACATAAATTCCTTGGTAGATTTTCTGTGAATTAAGGCAGATTGCATTCTTCCTCTCTAATTTGAATGCTTTTAATTTATTCTTCTTGCATAGCTAATGACTAGGACCTCCAAAACAGTACAGAATAGAAGTGGTGAGAATATATAACCTTGTATTATTCCTAATGTTAAGCAACTGGTATTCATTCTTTTATCTTTATTTATGCTATTAGTTGTGTTTTTTTTATAAATGCCCTTTACCAATTTTAGGAAGTTATTTTCTATTATTTGTTTATTTTTCATAATATGTATGTGTTGAATTTTGGCAAATGCTATTCAGCTTATGTGATATAATCATGTTTTTTCTCCATTTTTTTTTGTCTTTTTGCCTTTTCTAGGGCCACTCCCACGGCATATGTAGGTTCCCAGGCTAGGGGTCAAATCGGAGCTGTAGCCACAGGCCTACACCAGAGCCACAGCAATGCAGGATCCGAGCCGTGTCTGCGACCTATACCACAGCTCACGGCAACGCCAGATCCTTAACCCACTGAGCAAGGCCAGGGATCGAACCAGCAACCTCATGGTCCCTAGTCAGATTCGTTAATCACTGCACCACGACAGGAATTCCTCCTTTATTTTGTTAATATGGAAAATAGAATTGATTGTTGTTCTGATGTTAAAATAGCCTTGCTTCCTGATATAAATTATTTTCAGTCATTATATATACTATCAATTTTACAGATTGGATTTGATTTTTTAATACTATCTTCAAGTTATCGGCAGCTGTAGCTCTGATTCAGCCCCTACCCTGGGAACCTTCATATACTGTGGGTGCACCCCTAAAAAGTATATAATAGTAATAATATTCCCTTGTACAAATATACTGCTTTTAATTTATACATTCCTCTCTTGATAGACATTTGGGTTGTGTACATTCTTTTCCTATTATGACTAGTGCTTCTGTGAACATTAGTGTACAAGTTTTTGTGTGAACACACTTTTTCAATTATCTTGAGTGTATACCTAGGATTGGAATTGCTGGGTCACATGGCATTTTTAAGTTTATCTGTTTGAGTAAGAGCCAGATCATTTTACAAAATGGCCACGACATTTTACCAACAATGCATGAGTTTTCCAGTTCCTCTACATCCTTTCTGACACTTGTTGTCCTCCGTGGTTTTTTTGGGTTTTTTTGTTTGTTTGTTTTTTGGCCACCCCATGGCACATGAAGTACCTGGGCCAGAGATCAGATCCAAGCAACAGTTGCAACCTATGCTGCAGCAGCGACAATGCCAGATCCTTAACCCACTGAGTCAGGCCAGGGATGGAACCTGTTTCCTGGTGTTCCAGAGACATGACCTATCCCAAGTGCCATGGCAGGAACTCCATCCTTTGTCTTCTTTTATGTTATGCATCCTAGTGGGTGAGATGTGGTATCTCATTGTGACTAATGATATTGAGCATCCTTTCATTTGCTTATTGTACAATTGTATAACTTATTTGTAGTCATACATATTCATATAGTTGTTTAGAATGTTCAGTGGATGTCTGTTAGTACTTGCTGGATTATAGTGTTGTTCTAGGCATCTATTTCTTATTGATCTTCTGATTAATTTTTCTACCAAATTTTGAAAGGAAGTAATGAAGTCTCCAACTCTTATTGCTGAATTTTCTGTTTCCCCTTTCTATTTTTGTCACTTTTTACACTCCTCTAATTTTAGGGTTCCATGGTTAGGTGCATTTAGTAGCAATTACTATGACCTCCCAGTGGATTGACCTTGATGTTTTAAGTTGTGGTAATAACACTTATGAGATTTACATTCTTAAAAATTTTAAGGGTAGGGTATCATTCTTGTACAGAAGGTCACTAGAACTAATTCATCTTTCATAAAGAAAATTTTTCCCCTTGATTAATAGCTCCTATTATTCCCATCAACCCAGTTCCTGGCAACTACTGTTGTATTATTAGCTTTTAGAACTTTGATTATTTTAGATACCTCATATAGCTGGAATCATGCAGTATTTGTCCTTCTATGACTTGATTATTATATTTTTCATAATGTCATCAAGGTTCACCAAAGTTGTCATATATTTAGGATTTTTTTTCATTTTTAAAACTGAATAATATGCATTGTATGTATACCTCCTTTTTAAAAATTCATTCACCTATTCGCAAACATTTAGGTTGTCTCCACATTTGTTTATTGTGAACAGAGCTGAGTAAACATGAGAATGTAGATATCTCTTTAAGATGCTGATTTCAACTCTTTTGGATCATATGATAGTTCTCTTTTTAATTTTATGAGGAGACTCCACACTGTTTTTCTTAGTGGCTCCACCATTTTTCATTCCCACCAGCAATATACAAGAGTTCCAGTTTCTCCTCATCATTATCAATACTTGGTGTCTTTTGTTTTGGTGATAATAGCTATCTAAACATGTATTAGGGGCTATCTCATTGTAGCTTTGATTTGTACTTACTATTACCTTGATGTATAGTGACATTGAACATCTTTTCATGTACTTTGGACATTAATACCTCTTTTTAGAGAAATGTCTAATGCTTTTAGTCCATTTATAATCATGTTATTAGTTTTTTGTTTCATTTTGTTGTTTGTTATTGAATTTGTAGAAGTTACTTTTATATTTTGGAGATTAAGCCCTTATCAAATACATGGTTTGCAGATATCATTGTCCATTCCATATATTGTCTTTCCACTTTATTGATTATTTATTTTCCTGAATAGAAGCTTTTCAGTTTGATACAATTCCACTTGTCTATTTTTGCTTTTGTTTTCTGTGACTTTGGTGAAATAATGAAGGATTCATGAAATAGTTGGCAAGGCCAACGTCATGAAGATTTTCCCTTATATTTTCTTCTAGGAGTTTTATAATTTCAAGTTTTATGTTTGAGTCTTTAAATTTTAAGTTGATTTTTGTTTATGGTTTAAGATAATAGTCTAGTTTCATTTTTTGCATGTGGATATCCATTTTTCCCAGCACCATTTGTTGAAGACACTATCCTATCCTTATTATGTATTCTTCACATTCTTCTGAAATATCAGTTGACTACACATGCATGGGGTTGTTTCTGGCCTCCCCATTTTGGTCCATTAATCTATATTGTCCTTCTTTTTGCTAATCCATACTGTTTTAGTAACTAAAGCTCTGTAATATATTTTGAAATCAGGCTGCATAATACCTTCAGAATTGTTTTTCTTTTTCAAGATTTCTTTTTTTACTTTTAGGGGTATTTTGTGGTTAAATATAAACTTTAAAGTCATTTTTCTCTACTTCTGTTAAAATGTCTTTGGGATTTTGATAATGATTACATTGAATTTATAAATCACTTGGGGCAGAAAGGATATGTTAACATTATAAAGTCGTCCAACAGAGGGACATGGATTACTTTCCACTTGTTTGTGTGTAATTTAATTTCTTTCATCAACGTTTGTAGCTCTCAGTGTACAAGTGTTTCACTTCCTTCGTTATGTTTATTCTTTTTTTTCATTTTTTTATTACTCAAATGAATTTATCACATCTGTAGTTGTATAATGATCATAACAATCTGATTTCACAGGATTTCCGTTATGTTTATTCTTAACTATTTTATTTTTCTTGATGGTATTATAAATCAGATTTTTTCCTAATTCCCTTTTCAGATATTTCATTATTTGTGTATACAAACATTATTTGTGTCCTGCAACTTTACTATATCCATCTATTAGTTCTAACAACATTTTGGTGCAATCTATAGGGTTTTCTATATGTGAGATCAAGATCATGTGCAAATAGAAGCAATTTTACTTTTTCTATTCAGATTTTGATACTTCTTATTTCTTTTTCTTACCTAATTGCTCAGTTTAGGACTTATCTATCTTTAAATATCTGGTGAGAATGGGCATCCTTGTCTTCTTTCTGATCTTAGTGAAAAAAAAACTTTAAGTTTTTCATTGTGAGAATAATGTTTACTGTGGGCTTTTCATATATGGCCTTAATTATGTTTATGTAATTTCCTGCTATTCCTAGTTTGTTAAGTTTTCACAACTAAAGGGTGTTGGATTTTTGCCAAACCCTCTTTTCTGCATTTATTGAGATGATCGTGTAATTTTTATTTTTATTCTTTTAATGAATTTATCACATTAATTGAAGTTTTGTTTGTTGATCCTTCCTTGCATCCCAGGGATAAAACCCAATTGGTTATGATGTAGGATCCTTTTAATGTGCTGTTGAGCTGTTTGCTAGTATTTTACTGAGGATTTTTGCATCTATATTCATACAGAATATTGGCTTGGAATTCCTCTTCTTGTAGTGTTTTTTCGTGGCTTTGGTCAGGGTAATACTAGCCTCATAAAGTGAGTTTTGAAGTGTCCTCTTCTCTTCAGTTTTGTGAAAGAGTTTCAGAAGGATTGCCTTTAACTCTTTAAATGCTAAGTAGAATTTGCCAGTGAAGCCATCTGGCCCTAAATTTTTCTTAATTTGGAGGTTTCTGATTATTGATTCAA
Organism: Phacochoerus africanus; assembly: GCF_016906955.1. Lineage (NCBI taxonomy): Eukaryota > Metazoa > Chordata > Mammalia > Artiodactyla > Suidae > Phacochoerus > Phacochoerus africanus. The sequence continues at coordinate 118,446,329 of NC_062558.1, read as the reverse complement.
TCTCCTTACCAATTATGCATCTGTATACTTCTAGTAATGTAGCCATTTCTTCTAGTTATTCAGTTCTTTGGTGTATAATCATTCATAACAATTTCTTATAATACATTTTTATTTCTGTGGCATCAGTTGTAATATCTCAACCTATAATTTTTTTATTTTTTGGGGGTTCCTTCACTTTTTCCTTTGTTATTCCAAATAAAATTTAGTCAATTTTATTTATTTAAAAAAAACTCAGTTGTTTTGAGTTTTTTCCCTATTGTTTTCCATTCTCTATTTCATTTATCTCTGATATAATCCTTGTTATTACTTTTTATCTACTAATTTCAGTCTGAGTTTGCTCTTTTTTTCTTGTTCTTTAAGGTATAAAACTGTGTTGTTATTTGAGGTCTTCCTTTTTTTAATGTGTTTATCATTATGAACTCTTAGTACTGCTTTTTTTTTAAATGTATTCTTTTTATTGCAAACAAACATCTAAATTAATTTCTCCACCCACTTTCTTTAGAAAGAAAAAGAAATCAGCAGACCAAGGAGATACCCATTCAAGAACTGACATGATTAAAAATTAAGATATAAATAGGTGACTCACAATTTCATTAGCTTACAAAGATGGTGGAGTTAACTACTACAAGCACACTGGTTATACAGCCTTAGTACTGCTTTTGCCTCATAACTTTTAGTGTGTGTTTTCATTTTCATTTTTTAAGATATTTTCTAATTCCCTTTTGATTTCTCCTTTGACCCATTGACTTATTCAAAAGTGTGTTATTTAATTTCCATATACTTGTGAATTTTTCAACTTTCCTTTTGCTGTTGACTTCTAGATTTATTCTACTGTGGTTAGAAAAAATACTTAGTATGATTCTAGGCTTCTTAAATTTGTTAGTACTTATGACCTAGTTTGGTTCTATTGTGGAGAATGTTTCATATGTACTTGAAAAATAGGGCTTGTTCTTTTGCTCTTGGGTTGGGTATTGTGTATATGTCTGTACATTCTATTTGCTGTATAGTATGTTTCAAATCTTCTGTGTCTTTATTGATTTTTCTACCTGGTTATTCTTTTTGTTACTGAAAGTGAGGAATCGAAATCTCCCACTATTATTATATTACTGTTTATTTCTTCCTTCAGTTCTGTCAATGTTTGTTTTATATATTTAGGTGCTTTGATATTGTGTACATATACATATACTTGTTATATTTTATATTTCATTATATTTTATACATATAATTGTTAGGTTATTTTTTATCTATACATATACATACATATAATTGTTGTATTTTTCTGGTAGATTACCCCATTATCACTATACAATGTCCTTCTTTGACTACTGTAAGAATATTTGATTTAATGTCTATTTTGTCTGATATAAATATAGCCGTCCTGATCTCTTTGGCTCAATACTCGCCTGAAAGATCTTTTTCCATCCTTTTACTTTTAGCATATATGAGTGCTTAAGCCTAAAGTGGGTAATTCTTGAGCATCTCTTGGCCACTCTTTCTAGGAATTTAGTTTCTGAAACTTGCAGCTGAGGACAGTGTGAAATGCTAGAGACCTGTCAGCATTGAGATACCCTATCCTTTGACTGACGACTGAGCTGAGAGGGACTCCAGTCTTCTTGGCCATACATCATCTCGAGTGTTTCTTCATGCTAAACTGAGAGATGGGAAGGGAAGGAGAGGCTCATGGATCAAATGCCACAAAACCACTGTTCTTACTAAGATTCAATAGATTTTATTGGATAAATGTTTTGCCACTTTTTGTATACATTCTGTAGAATTTAAACTGTCATGCTTTTTTTTTAAATAGTACAAGTTATGGCTGTTTCACTAGGGAGTGGGTCTGCAGATCTCACACAGCCATTCATTCTAGGAGTAGAATTCCACTTGTCCTGTAAATGACTCTAGGATCTGTAGTAGAATCCCACTTTTTATTCTGATATTGGTAATGGGTGTGTTATTTTTTTCCCTCATTAATCTACTTACAGGATTATTATTATTATTATTTTCAAAAATCCAGATACTGATTTTATTGAATTTTCCCTATTTCTTAAATCGTTTCTAGGTCATTGATTCCTACATTTCTATTATTTCCTTCCTACTACTTGTTATGGGTTTAGTTTGTTCCCTTTCCATCATCACAAGTGAAAAATCTCAATGATATATTTTTAGATGTTTTTCATTTTCTAAGATAAGCATTTAAAACTAAACAGTTTTCCATAAGCCCTCATTTAGCAGTGGGGACAAAGCAGGATCAGAAGGTAAAATAGAAAAGTAGTTACATATATATTTTTGTCACTCTCTTGGCCTGCGAGCAAGCAAAAGGAAATGATCTGGTACCCTCAACCCTCCATGAGGAGAATGTGAATATGTCTAATTCCTTGGTGACAACAATTTATCAATGAGCTGTCAGATCTGAGTATAAGTCATGAAAGTAGATACTGAAACATCCTTCCACAACCCAAAATTATCCTCACCATCCACCTGCCTATCTCTTTTATTGAGCCATTCTTTAATGAGCACCTAGTCCATGCCAAGTACTAGAGTAGGTCCAGGTCACTACACACTGAACAGGGCACTGCTATCAAAGTGTTCAAAACCTCAGACACTGACTATCCTTGTGCAAACTAAATTGGATTTATGAATAGGCAAACACTTAGACTTGGTAGAATAAAACATCTTAATTTCCAAACCTAACTTTTCAAAATTGACACCAAATACTTACCTTCTCTGTGTCTCTGGTTCTTCTTTTCCTTTGAAAACAGATTAGAATACTACATACCTCATATGGTTGTAGTGAAATCACTAACTATAAAGCCCTGGTGCAGTGCCTGCCAGAATTAGGCATTCACCTATGAGCTCCTTCTATCATCAATTGTTACATCCCTGAAGATCTTGGCAGAGGGCCTGGTGAAGAGGATGAACCGCCGTTCAGGGATTGTTAGAGAAGCTAGAGGTGGAAATGCCTAAGCCAGACCCAGGTGGAGTTTCAGGTACAAAACACTGAGTTTTTCAGGTCATGAAAGGATTTATTTTGCATATGAGAAATCTGTCCCATCACTGAAAGAATGACAAATAGTTCTTTAGAATTGGGGGCGTTTTAGAATTTCTAAGACCCTTAAGCATGGGTGTTCAGGGTTCCTGTTTTCGAAAAGTAACATTCATGTGTCTGGGTGTTATTTCAAGGCTCATATTGCTTTTTTTCTATTAATTTTATATGGCTCTGACATGCTTTATTGCCTGAGAATATGTCCAGCCTGTGAAGCTGAGAATTAAATTCCTAATTTACATTTTTATGAAGTCAGGGATGCTTTTTTCTTCAGGAGCACATGTCAGCTACTTAGAGGAAGAAGTCAATCTCAAGAGGACATGGGAATGATGTGAGGACTATGGGTAGAAATCATAGACATATGCATTTGTAGGAGAGGGCATTGTTTTGAAAAGCCCTCTTGTAATCACTGTTGGCCAGTATGGACACTATAATTTCTTGAAAGAGACACATGACTATCCATATGTTCTCAGATTTAACCTCCCAACCTTCAGGTTATTTAATGTCCCAAACCATATGGCTCTGAGAGCCCATGGGAAGTAATCTCTTACTTCGTACCCACATAGGAAAGACAAAGAAGGTATAGGGGAGCAAAATTTGTGGCCCCAAGGTGTGTCTCTTTGGTATGAAGATTAATTTAGGATGATTATTTTCAAGAAACAGAAGATTTAGCATATTTCATTCCACCTCCTCCTTAAGCACCTCAAGGAATTTAGATAAAGGACCTGTTCTTGGAATAAAGCTAACACTTGATATATTTACAAAGAATATGGCGTATGAATAGTGGGGGAAACCCAATAAGACCTAGAAATCAGAGAATACTATGTGTCTCATCATCTCTGAATGACTCAGCAGGCATTTGTTTACCAAGCATTTGCTTTGTCATCTCATTGTACATTGCCTTTCTCCCCTTTGAAGTCAATATCCCCAACATCCTCTTTTGTCTTTAGCTGAAGATGGTATTTAAGGTGGAGGTTTCAGTCATTTGGGGAGTTGCTCAGTTTTCCTGGATCTCTCCTATGTATATATGTCATTAAACTTTTGTTTGACTTTCTCCTATTAATCTGACTCACATCAATTTATTTCTTAAACCAACCAGAAGAACTTAAAAGTATAGAAAAAATTCCCTTCCTCCCTGACAATATATTTAAGTATGTATATATACATACATTTACATATTTTATATGTGTATATGTATGTGTGTGTATATATATATACCCGTAGTTATTTTTAATGTGATACCAGCTGTAATTGGAAGTAAATAACTCCTACTTTGGAGATAATCTTCTCATCTTTATCATAAAATAATTAATTTCTGACTCAAATTCACAAATGAAATTTAAACTTTTAGTTTTAAATATAACCAAGAAGTTATCATCACCCTCCCTCAGTTCAATTTTAGACCTAGTTTTCAGATTTATAGAAGTCTAGGAATAATTGATGCCCATCTCATAATTACTTTCAGTCAGCTCAAGCAAAAAAAACATGTAATGTTGATTCTAAGAAGTCATTCCAGGAGTTCCCGTCGTGGCGCAGTGGTTAACGAATCTGACTAGGAACCATGAGGTTGCGGGTTCGGTCCCTGCCCTTGCTCAGTGGGTTAAGGATCCGGCGTTGTCGTGAGCTGCGGTGTAGGTCGCAGACGCGGCTCGGATCCCGCATTGCTGTGGCTCTGGCGTAGGCCAGTGGCTACAGCTCCGATTCGACCCCTAGCCTGGGAACCTCCATATGCCGCGGGAGCGGCCCAAGAAATAGCAACAACAACACAAAAGACAAAAAAAAAAGAAGAAGTCATTCCACTCAGCAAAGGAGATTCTCTCTGTAGGCTTAAAAAAAAAAAAAGTGCACAACGTTGAAGTTGAGAGTTAAGTTTTATTTGGGGCAAAATGAGGACTTAAGCTCAGGAGGCACCATCTCAAGTAACCCTCAGAAAACTGCTCAGAGGAGGCAATGGGGGGAGATGTACAGGAGTTCTGAATCAAAGAGCAGGAAGTAGAATCAAAAGATTACTGTTATTAAAAGAAAACCAGGTATCTCAAGTTAAAGAATTTAGTGCTTTTCTTTGTACAGGAAGAGGCAAAGGTCTAGACTCACTGAAATCACTCCTTTGATATGCACCTCAGCTATCTGGGGCCAGTATCCTGTGTTTTCAGATCCTGAGTTTCCTCCTGGCTCACCCTTGGGAGTGACTGCTGTCTGATGTCTGACAGCTGCTAGATGGTGGGTATTTTTTGTTTCCTTCCTGCGTTCCCTCAGGGCTCACCAGCCCACTTTGGAGGTGGCTGCAGTCACTGATGACTGTGGCATTCTTTCTTCACTGGATATGGCAGGCATTATTTTATTTCTCATGTCCATGTACTCGGAAAGACTGAGTCAGCAATGATCCATAAATATGGAGTACTGTATGCTATAGACTGAATGTGTCCCTCCCAAAATTGGTATGTTGAAAAGTAACCCTCAGCATGATGGTATTTGGAGATGGGGCCTTTGGGAGCTGATTTTGTCATTAGGATGGAAACCTCCTGAGTGGAAGCGCTCTTCAAAAAGAGATCACAAAAAACTCTTGCCCCTCCTGCCATGTGAGGACACAGCACAAAGACAGCTGTCCATGAACCAAGAAACAAGTCCTCACTGTTGTGGGCCATGCATATGATGTTAAAAGAATTTCCAGACTCATAGGGGGTGAAAAGAAAGACAAGTTTATTGAAGTAAAAGACACTGCTAGGGCAGCAGGATGACTTGCTGATGATCAGGGAGAGCCAACCCCAAGCACGTTGTCGTGTCTGTTTTTATAACCCAGAGAGAGAGGAGGGGTCTTAGGATACACCTGCTGACCTGCTGATTGGTTGGGGAAAGAGGTGTCTTACGCTATACTTGCTGGTTGGTTGGGAGCATAAAAGCCCCCTTAGAGGGGCAGGGTGAGGAGTAGGCCACATACCTTTCCTAGCAGAAGGTAGAGAGGAGTAGGCCAAGTTGCTCAAGGAGAGGAGAGGGCGTTACACTGTGGCAATAAGGGTCTGGCAATTCTTATCTCAGCCAGGGGCTTTTTGAGTTTTATCTCCTTGGAGAGGCCTTAAAGTCCCATGCTCACCAGACACCAAATCTGCCAGCACCTTGCCCTTGAATTTCCTCACCTCTAAAACTATGACAGATAAATTTCTGTTGTTTATAAGCCACCCAATCTATCATATTTTTGTCATAGCAACTGTTGTTACAGCAGAAAGACACTATTACACAAGAAATAAGTTGGCTTTGGGGAATTGTTTCAATGTGGGCAATTATGGCTTATAAATATAAATGCAGAGGATAACAATACATTTTCCTGTGAGATTAATTCCCATTTCTAGGAGTTCCCATTGTGGCTCAGCAGTATCGAACACGACTAGTATCTGTGAGGGTGTGAGTTTGATCCCTGGCTCTGCTCAGTGTGTTAAGGATCTGGCATTGCCATGAGCTGTGGCATAGGTTGCAGATTCGGCTTCGATATGGCCTTGCTGTGGCCATGGTGTAGGCTGGAAGCTGCAGCTCCGATTCGACCCCTAGCTTGGGAACTTCCGTATGCCGCAGGTATGGCCCTAAAAAGGAAAAAAAAAAACAAAACAATTCCTATTTCTCATGTTTGGAAATGTTTCTCTCAACAGACAATATATTGATTATTTGGTTTTCTGGAGCCAAAAAGTTATTTTCCATTGCACATAGTTGTCACCTGCGATAACTAAGAAATGTGTCCTTGAGATGGTCCTTCGCACTGAGACTTGTGTTCTCACTTTTAATAGTCTTTAAGCAAATTCATGCATGTACCTGGGAATGGGGCTCCTGCCTTCTTGTCCCAAGTGGTAGATATACTTTTCTGATTTAAGACAGTGTTTAAGGCAGCATTTGATTTAAGTCCTCTGTGATATCTTTGCTCTCCTTTTGGAAGGGTTCTTCCAAGAAGAGTAACCTATGAGGAATTTCTTTTTGGTCCATAGTAGTTTTTGGCTGTGTGTGAGAAGACAGAAGGGGAAGGAAGGTGGCAAGGCAATTCCAGCACCTTGAAAAGTAAAATGACTATTTTGCTGCACAATTCTGGCACTCGTTATCATTTTTTAATCCTCAGAATCTCAGACATTCTTTCTAAATGGAAAGCACAGTTGTTTACCAGTGTCAGAGCAAGTCTTGCAATTATGAATCTAATTACTAAGAGAAAAAAACATGAATAATTAATAAAAATTATAAATGAGATTTTTAAAAGCTCATTGTCAGCAAGCAAGTGGCCTAAACTGTCAAAAAACACAAAGGAATGATCATAACATCATTTTTTAAAACTGGAAAAACTTTTTCCTCAAGGATGTCTACCTAACTTAATCACAGATTGTGAGATGCAGAATGACCAGAAAGGCATGGTTTCATCAAGCAGTAAAGAATCTTACTAAATGCAAAGCTGGTTTGGAGAAACCTATGTAAGTTTGCTGGTCCATAAGTTAGCAATCAAAGAACAATTTTTAGGCTAAAATATCATGGGAAAGAAGAGAACTAATTGCTGGTCTTTCTGGGGGGGGAAGGGGAAGGAAGGTGTGATGGAAAGAGTTGTTCACTCCAGCTTGAGTCCCTGGAGATTGTTGGGCTCTGACCTCACCAACATTCAGGTTATGTGATGGCAATACAGGAGACATGACAAAGGTAAACGTAACTCAGCTTCCAGGGTGATTTTTATGCCCTTAGAAGCCTTTGTAAATAAATATTATTTTATATTAAACATAAAGATGTGCTGTAAATTCAGATGATCAATTTGCATGAATTTGAAAAATATCTCATTATCACAAGAAATGTTACAGATTGCTGTAAGTTACTTGGGTTGTGCCCTATACTTCACTTCCTTCTGCCATCAGGAAATATCAGAAAAGCAGAATTAAGCTGCCTTTGTACCAATTTTGAGATGGGAAAAAGGGGACTCAGAAAACTAAAGGGAGTTATCCAGACCACACAGCATCTATGATCAGAGCTGGAGTGAGATTCCCTCTTTCTCATCCTCCAGGACCCTTCCCCGGACCCACCCAGGAACAGAGAGGCAGCACCAATGGTTGCTGTGGAGATCCAGGTTGGCTGATACCGCTTGATCCTATTTGTTCCAGCCTGGATCTCTGAATAAAGAGAGATTCACTGGATGTTCTTTCAGGGGAGAAATCGGTCTCTGGGCTACTGATGTCCTGTCCTCTGTAGGAGTAGTGTCTGATTCCCCACATACATCTTCCCTTTCCTGCAACACTTTCCTCCTAGAACAGAGCCAAGTTCCCTCCTCTCTGCCTGAATTGTCTGAAGATAATCTATCCATTCACTTCCTCATTTCTTCATTTTTATATAGCAACTATTATGTGTCACATGCCACTCCACTGCTAAAGACATACCCAAGAAATGTTGGTACATATGACACGTGTAAAAGATATGCAACTGATGTTTATAGCAGCTCTATTCAAAGATTACAAATTGAAAATAGCCAAAATGTTTACTACAAAAGAACATGCATATTTACGGTGACTCAGAGCTAAGTAAGCCAGCCATCATCTTTTCCCTCCATAGGCATTCAGTCTCACAAAGAGGGAAAGCAGGGTGAATCTGTCTACTTCACATCATTCGTGAACCCCATCCCAAAAAGGTGTTTTACTTTCTTTGGTTTTGTTACAGTTTTTATTGAGGACGTACATGCATGGAGGCAGATGCCCAGATCCCAAGTGGGCAGCTCGGTAGTTTCTCATATCTGTATAAACCATTTCCAGTACCCGTAAGACTTTCTTATGCCCTTTCCCAAAGCAAACACACCAAAATTAACTACTGTTTTGACTTCCAACACCAGGTATTACTTTTGCCTATTCTTTAAATTCATTTATATGGAATGATACAGTGTGTCTTCTTTTAAGGCACTGGCTGCTTTGCTTAATAGTACATCTGTGTGAGTCACTCAAGTTAAAGTGTTAGTAATGGTTTATTTTACTGTGTAACATGTCACTGCATCTATATATCATAATTTACTTTTTCATTCATCAGGGGTGGACATTTAGGCTGATGCACGTTTTCAGAATCAAGGTGAAGGAGCAAGTCCGTGTAATCACTCTCTCTTCCAATGAGTCCTTCAGAGAGGGGTGGGGGGAAGACCCCATCTTTCAGAGACAAACCTATTCAGCAAGTGTAAGTTGCAGAAAAACATATGTAAATAAATATGTAATGAACATTTTTATTCAAAATATCTCATCATCTTGCTACATCCTATGTCTCTACACACTGAGCATCTTCATCATGCAAACCACATATGGGATACATTTGATTTCTAAATTTTTATTGAGCAGCTTAAGTGATGAGCATGGGTTCTCCCCATACTTAGATCCCAGTTGTATTAATAAGCATCTTTTCAATTTCTCATTCAGATTATATTTGCCTCGTTGGGAGTTCATGATAGCTTCTCATATATAGAGAGTACATTTTAGTTGACACAAAATTTTTTATGCAGATCATTTCATTTGATTCTTGCAACAACTCCATAGGATGGAAAACACAGATAACATTATCCTCATTTTACAGAAGTAGAAAATTTTCTGTTAATATTTATTGAATGTCTCTATGTCATTACTGTTCTGAATGCTGCAAATATAAAGTTGAGCAAAGCACATTTCCTCCCTTAAGGAATTAGTAGTCTATTAATTTATATATCTACAAATACACAAATTTCTATATTTATAAATATATAATTCATAGTCAAAATGGCCATAGGAACCGTAAAGCACCATACCATTTTTTAAAAAGTTTTGTGGCTGCACTGTGGTATATGACTCCCCAGGCCAGGAGTCAAATCCAAACTTCAACTGGAGCGTACACCACAGTTATGGCAACACTGGATCCTTAATCCACTGTGCTGGGCAGGAATCGGACTTGCACTGCCACAGAGACCACACCAGATCCTTAAATCTCTGCCCCACAGCAGGAACCATACCATTTTACATGCATGAAAATAATAATTGTTATGTTATTATTATCAAGAATTTTTGATAATCAAAATGCAAATATTTAAAGACAAAGCTTAGATTCAAATTCAGTGCTCTTTCTATAGGGTCTTTTCCCCCCATTATTAATGTTCAAACTCTGACCAACACACTGCCTTGAGCTTAATGAATGAAATACTGTCTAATCGATGGCCTCTAAAATGGGTGCATAGGGCAAATAGTTAGCATTCTTTATTTCAAGTCATATTTGGGAAGAAATTGCTCTATTCTAACAAATTGCAATAGTTATGAACATAGTAATAACAAGAATAATCAAATGCAATTGAAATGAAAAATACATCTATTCAAGCTGAGTTTCAGCTCTTGTAATGTGCATTCAAATTTAATGTTATGATTTTCTGGAAGCTATGATAGACTGATTCTGCACTGGGATTTTGTTTGGCAGTTTGTGTTCCCAACCACATCCTCAAATTTTTAAGAGGAAAACTAACTTACATTCCATCATCTGGTGATAGGAATAAACAAACTAAGCTAGGTCTAGGGTAATAAAGGTTGGGTAATTTATACTCATGCTCAATATATTATCATCATCAAGCTCAAATTGAACTAATGTAAGAGGATTTATAAATAACCTTTGAGAAGAAATTTGTTCAAAATGTGGTGCTTTTATGACTTTTTTATTACATCTTTGAGGCTGATCAGAGATGATGGAATCTTGTCCAGTGATCCCGTTCTGGCTGCTCTGGCCATTATCCTTGGTTGGTGACAGTTTTTGTCATTGATTTTCTACTTTTTAAAAAGTTGGGTAGAATCTTCTAGGATATCAGTAGAGGCTACTAGACTATTTTAGAAGCTGCATTTTTTTTTTTTTAAGCAGAGATTAAAAGTATGGAGGAAAAGGTGAGGGAGTTTGGTGGCATATCTAGAGGTCTCCCTTGTCACTCCTCAGTGCCATGAATATTGGAGTTCAGGTTTCCCTCTTTCCATTGTAAATGGGCTGAACCTCTCCCAGTAGCTGATTTTATGTTGTAGTTAAGTCTGCTGTGGATACTTTCTGTAAATAACAATGAAAGAAGGTATTTTGGCCATGCGAAAACTCACACCAGCGGACTTCAACATTTTCATTCCTGGCTTCATTATTTTTCTGTGTAGAGAGAACAGCAAAAGCTTTCTATTCTTTCTTTTCCATGTGAAGTCCATGTAAGCCCACTCCTAACCATTTTCTCAACAAAGAAACACAACTTGAAAACACTAGGTCGATAAGCTGCTAAAAATTCATTCCCAAATCCATATACTTTGACTATATGTCCTAGCAATGTACTTTTCCTTAGACTCTGCCAAGCATATAGTCCCAGATATAACTGGGTGACTTCTGTGAGGGAATAGGATGGCCTCTAGAGCTCCCCCTGTGGGTTCTTGGTGGAAATAATAGTTAATCCACTATTTCACCCATTCTAGTGCAACCTCAAGTACTCTTCACAAATTATAGCCTGGGGACCAAATCCAGCCAAGTGCCTCCTCTTCTGTGTGTGTGTGTGTGTGTGTGTGTGTGTGTGTGTGTGTGTGTGTTGTCTATTTTTCTTTTCTTTTCTTTGTCTTTTTGCCTTTTCTAGAGCCGCTCATGCGGCATGTGGAGGTTCCCAGGCTAGGGGTCTAATCTGAGCTGTAGCTGCTGGCCTACGCCACAGCCACAGCAACGCGGGATCTGAGCCACGTCTGTGACCTACACCACAGCTCAGGGCAATGCCGGATCCTTAACCCACTGAGCAAGGCCAGGGATCGAACCTGCAACCTCATGGTTCCTAGTTGAATCCGTTAAGCACTGAGCCAGGACGGGAACTCCTGTTTATTTTTCTTTAAATGCACATGTACAGATTAATTACAAGGATATGTTGGTGTTTCAGGGATCCTGGGTAGAAAACAAGCCTTCAAGGCATTCAGGAGTTCCCATCATGGTTCACTCCAAATCTGACTGGTATCCATGAGGACACAGGTTTGATCCCTGGCCTCGCTCAGTGGGTTAAGGATCCAGTGTTGCCATGAGCTGCAGTATATGTTGCTCACAGCCACACCAGATCTAAGCTGGAACTGGCGTGGCTGTGGCTGTGGTGTAGGCCAGCCACTGTAGCTCCAATTCATCCCCTAGCCTGGGAATCTCCACATGCCATGGGTACAGCCCTAAAAAGACACACGAAAAAAACAAAAGGCCAAAGGCATTCACATCAGACATCACTCAATGGTAAACTTCACTAATTCAGTATCTTCCTCTGTTTTGCCTCCTTAGGTCACTGTCTGTTTTTGGAAATAAAGTCTTACTGGAACACAGTCACACCCATTCATTTATGGCTTTGTGACAAAGTTAAACCAGTGGTTATGACAGAGGCGTAGTTTGCCTGCAAAGCCTAAAGTATTTACTATTAGCCCTTTACAGGAAACATTTGCAAAGTCCTCTATTCTAAGGAGCTTCAGGCACAATGATCTTACTTCTTTATGTTATTTACAGAAATATAATAATGGGAGTTTAAATGTTACAACTTTTTCCTTGCAATTCGAATGAAGCAATGATATGGGTGATGGAGTTCCCATTGTGACTAAGCGGGTTAAGAACCTGACTAGTATCCATGAGGATGCGGGTTGAGTCCTTAGCCTTGCTCAGTGGGTTAAAGAATCTGGCATTGCCTCAAACTGTGGTGTAGGTCACAGACAAACAGATGCAGGGTGGATCTGGCCTTGCTGTGGCATAGGCTGGCAGCTGCAGCTCAGATTCAAGCCCAGGAACTTCCATATACCACAGGTACGGCCCTAAAAAGAAAAAAAAAATGTGTGAGAGCCCACTAAATTAAGCATTAGTCCACAGTCATAGAAAATAGAAACTATTTGTTTTATTATTACTATTATTATTATTAAAATGCATTACCTATGTGAATGTCATTATACAGAGAACCTTAAAAATATCTCCTGTAGGGAGTTCCCATCGTGGCTCAGTGGTTAACCCATCCAACTAACATCCACCAGGATGCAAGTTTGATCCCTGAACTTTCTCAGTGGGTTGGGGATCTGGCATTGCCATGAGCTGTGGTGTAGGTCACAGATTCAGCTCAGATCCTGTGTTGCTGTGGTGTAGGCCAGCGGCTACAGCTCTAATTTGACCCCTAGCCTGAGAACCTGTTTTTGCCTCAGTTGTGGCACTAAAAAAAGAAAAAAAGGCAAAAAAAAAATCTCCTGTAATCTCCACATCGACCTCATGAGACAGGCAGTATTATCAAGCCCATTTTATAGATAAGGAAATTGAAACTCAGCAATGTTACATAAATTGCCTATAAAACCCACTTCGCCAAGTATATGATAACCAAAAACCAGAGTCTAAGTCTTTCTGGCCCCACAGTTTATGGTTTTAACTACAAAGCAAGCAGCTAAATGAAGTGTGTTCCATAGAGTTTTATTCAGTAACATTAAATTCATTTGATCATGGTGAATCCAACATTTATTTGAATTCCCTGCTGCTCAAGGCACTATGGTAAAAACTAAAGGATACAGAACCATGAATATGACACATATGTTTTTAGGGAGCTCAGTTTTGGCTAGCATGTGTTCCCCTTTAAAAAGTAAATAATCCGGAGTTCCCGTCGTGGCGCAGTGGTTAACGAATCCGACTAGGAACCATGAGGTTGCGGGCTCAATCCCTGCCCTTGCTCAGTGGGTTAAGGATCCGGCATTGCTGTGAGCTGTGGTGTAGGTTGCAGACGTGGCTCGGATCCTGCGTTGCTGTGGCTCTGGCGTAGGCTGGCGGCCACAGCTCTGATTAGACCCCTAGCCTGGGAACCTCCATATGCTGTGGGAGCAGCCCAAGAAATAGCAAAAAGACCAAAAAAAAAAAAGTAAATAATCCATAAATAATAAAACCTGATTCTTATCTCCAGCTGAATCTCTTTTATTAGTTTGCTTTCTCTAACCTTCAGGCAAATAAACTGATCTCAGTGGAATTGTCAGTGATATATAGCTGTAGCACTTTTTGACCATCCTTAGGCAGTGCAAATTTGGCTATTAAGAGGGCACAGGATATAGTTTTGAATTACAGAACATTGCAATATCAGAGTGTTGGAGAGAAAGAAAATTTTCCCCATCCTTCTAAGTTCTTGCTGGTCTGCGAATTAAATTAGCATGAGACATATATCTGAAAAAAACAATCATTTGAAAAGATTCATGCACCTCTATGTTTATAGCAGCACTACTTATAATAGCAAAGACATGGAAACAACCTAAATGTCCATTGACAGGTAAATGGATAAAGATGTGGTGTATATATATATTATATGGTGTGTGTGTTTGTATATATTTTTTATGTGGCATATATATATGTAATGTGGCATCTAAGTGGTATATAATGGAATATGGAATACTACTCAGCCACAAAAAAGAATGAAATAAAGCCATTTATAGCAACATTGATGGATCTAGAGATTATTATACTAAGTGAACTGTCAGAAGGATAAAGATAAACATGATATGATATCACTTATATGTGAAATCTAAAATATGACACAAATGAACATATCTACCAAACAGAAACAGACTCAAAGACATAGACCACAGACTTGTGATTGCAGAGTGTGTGGGAGGGGAGGAATGGACTGAAAGTTTGGGATTAGCTGATGCAAACTACTATACATAGAACAGCTAAACAACAAGGTCCTACTGTATAGCATAGGGAACTATATTCAATATCCTCTGATAAATTTTAAAGGAAAAGAATATGAAAAAGAATGTATATATCCATATGTATATAAAACTGAATCACTTTGCTGTACAGCAGAAATTAATACAACATTGTAAATCAACTATACTTCAATAAAATGAATTTTAAAAAATTAACTGGCACCTAAATCAACTATACCCCAATAAAATTTAAAATAAATAAGCAAAATTTAAAATATTCATTAGCATGAAACAGATCCATTATGATCTTTAGAAAAACCAAAAATTTAGTAATGTATATATGGGAGAAACTCAGGAAAACTACATAACTCATCACAATGACCTAAACCCTCACCTTAATTACCATCTTCGGTTTGAGATTTCCAAGGGGAAGAAGGCAATTCCCATGAAGATGGAATAGCAAATATTTGATAAGGGAGTGTCTGCAGAGACAATGGAATAGGAATTTGGTTCTGATCCTAGGTCCTGCTGAGTTTCCCACACCTAGCCCATATTCTGTGCAAATATCTCTTGTGATAAGCTCTACTCCAGGAATAGGCCATTTATCTAAAGTCTTTTAGGCAGTTAAGGGGCAGGTAACAAGAAACACCTCCTGAATCTTTTGTTTCTTAAAAATAATTAGCCTAAATTCATCCTCCTGTCAAAATTGGCCTAGCAAATTTTGCTCTCTGACAAGAAGGAAAACTGAATTGGGTCAGGGATGGGCATATGGAAAGTGACATGAGTACCCTGAGTGGGTCAACAAAAAGATGAGAGATAAGAGAAAACCAAGAAATTGGATCAGGAGGCCTTCAATAGCAAGCCTGCTTGTTGAGCGATTTAATCCAAATCAAGCTGGAGAGGAGATTTGGTGAGAAAGAGAGTGGAGTGGAGCTTTCAAGTATGTCTAGTCTGCGTTGCTATTTGTGGAAGGCCCAGTTGATTTAAAGGCTCTGTCAGGTCCAGAATTAATGAAGCACACTCAGAGATGTGACTCAAGCAGCGGAAACAGGAGAGGTGACAGTACCACCTCTAGCATTGATTGCCCAGCACTGATGCACCAGTTTGGGAGGTGACCACCTGGGTGACTGAGCTTCTTTTGCTGGCCCCTCTGCCTCTCTGGTGTGTAGATGCTTCCTCATCGCTAGTCTATTTGACACTATTTTGGGGCACAGTCACAGGCTTATCCACACCCCCTCTCAGTAACAATGAGGCCATTTCTGGGCCTAGACTCTCTCAAGCTTCCTAATGAGAGAATGTCAAGTCAGTAAAGGAGAAAATGCTTTCTTCTGCTCTTATGCCGCCAATCTTCATTTGCCCTGATATCTTTGTCTCTAGCATTCTGCATCTCATCTGAAGATGCCAAACTGAAAATAAGGGTTTTGAATCCACCAACACTCCCTTTAAAATTAATGTTTTTTTTTTTTTTTAAAGCCTCTTAGAAATGGGTACAGTGCTGAAGCCATCAGGAAAAATGAAGACTGACAGTTTAATTTCACTAAATACTGTAAGAGAAAGGATTCCAGCCACAATGACTGGTGGGCCTGCCCTGGGTGATGGACTGTGCTGGAGAAAATTAATAGTTTTTTGTTTTTTTTTTTAACCATTTCAAGATTTTACATTGAAAAATCCAGAGTGACTCCTCTGGGTGAGGGCTTCAGGCTATATTTTGCCTCTTTCTCCCTGATTTCATTTTACCACAAAGGCTAAATTGGACTTATTTATTTACGAATGCACAAAACAAAATTCCAAAATGCCTCTTCGTGTTCATCTTGCTTCGACAGCGTGCCCTCTGTGCATGCTCAGCTCACATAGTCTTTGAAGCTGATGCCTTGGCAGTGACAAGTACATTTACAAGACTCAGGTCTTCTCCATTCAGATGCCTCTCAATTTAGTATCCATCAAACACATCAGGTGCAAGAGGTTTGACACTATTGAAATAGTCACATAACACATAGCATGTTCTTACTTTGCTTGGAGACAGGGACTGCAACCTTGGAATTAATTGCGGAGGGCAAGTTGACTCAACTGAAAAAGCATAACCAGTACTTCATATGGAAAACAAGACTCCACACAGTGGGGAGGCCATCATAAAAATAGGCATTTCAGACACTTTAACCTGCATGTAAGTAAGTTAGAGCAGAGTTAAAAGAGCGAGTTTTAAGGCAGCGATGGTGTGTGGAGAAAATCTGTCAAGGACAGGGCACCCAGGAAGCTGACTCCACAGGAAATATTTGAAGGGTCACTATTAAGTCCACACCCACAGAAGAAGTGAAGAAAGGAGAATTCTCAAGGGAAAAATTGGGCCATGATGCAGTCATAATAAAGGACTCAGCTGATCTTATGGGGAACCCTGGACTAGGATGACCCTGCAGAATTTTTCCAATGTGAGATAAGGAAGTGTTGGGCTTTCACAACCCCAGGGAAAAGGAGGTCGTATGGGAAAAGTATTTCTTTTCAGCCTACAGTGTAATTTTGTGCATACTCAGCTACAAAACCTTGGTTTCCAAAACCATAGGCAGGTGGTGAAATGAGAACCTCAGTTCTGAAGTAGGGGGACTGAAAGGTATAGTACAGCATCTCTGGCAGTTTTCCCCAGGTTCACTTTCTTCATTAAGTTCTGGAAGCCACTTCTTCAGGATTCTGGTGGCTGCTTTCCCTAAAGTAAGCTCACCAGGGGAAGGACGATAGGACCAATGACCCCTTCCACAAATATACCCTTCTCCTCCCTTTTCTATTATACATTCTAGATTCCCCTTTGCTTGTCCACTGACTTACCTAGTAGGGTCACTCAGATTCTTATTCCTTAGAGCTTGAGACACATCTCAGGCTCTGACTATGTTGCTTGTCTGTTAATAAACAACAATGTTATCAGGAGACAACTAAATGGAGCAGTAGGGTACAAAATCATATTTCTCTCTCCTTCGAGGTAGAAAACAGTCTTTACTTCCTGCCATAAACAGGGTCATGACCACTGCCATCGTGGTGAGTCCTTTGCTTGCTTATCACCTCAGAAGTCCAAAGTGACTAGGTATCAGCCAAGGGCTAGTTTTTAAAAAGATTAATACATTGCTGCAAATTATATAGTCTCACTCCAGAACCCTGGGGTGATACATTGTGAATCTTCTATTTATGCTCACCAGAATATCCTGGGCAAATTTTCCTACCACAATCCCTTCTAATACACAGGATCTAGCATCCTGCTTGCACCAAAGCTTAGTCCTGCTTCAGGGCCCTTTCCAATGCCTTTGATGTGACCTGATATGTGGGTCAGAGCAGTATTCTCAGGGGAAGAAGATGCTGCCTCCAAAAACCAAAGACGTCTACCAGGCATTGTGCTTCCTTCTTCATGATAAGCATTGTGAGAAGCAATAGTCTGTCCTTTACTTCAGAGGTGATGTCCTGGCATGCCTCATTGGATCCCTAAATAATTCACTGATGTAGCAAGTTCCTGAATATTCAAGCATTTTATCTCTTGCTCTTTGAAGTGTGTGTCTTTTACTAAGTCCTCCAGTGAACTTGTCACTTCTTTCTTATCTGGTCTTATTAGCCTGATGTCATGAATAAGTTCATCCCTGTGAAGCCCTGCGGGGTGTCCAGATGGCCTGGGTCTCCTCAGACTATGTAATGACCTTTGAGCTTCTCAGTGAGGCTAATTCCCAGCTCATCAGCACATTCCTTGTTGCTTTGGTAAGTGGATTGTCTTTCAAGTCTTTCCAAGGAATAACATTCATCTAGTGGATTTTCAAAATGTATATGGCGTATAACGCTAACAAATCTACTTCCCTGAGTCTCTTGAGTCCTTCATCTCCCTTCCCTCAAAAAAAGTTCTGGCATTTCTTTTACACACAGGCAAGGGTCATTGCTATTCCCAACTCCTCAGAGAGTACTCTCATATCAATAAACTCTCCAAAATCCAACTCTGTTTCCTGACACTCATGATCCAGCACCTCAGAATTTTGTTCCATATTTGCTGTCCCAGTTTTTGCTTGTATATGTTTAGTAGATCTTGCAGCTCTTTTAAAATTCAGTTTCTGGAGTTCCCGTCGTGGCGCAGTGGTTAACGAATCCGACTAGGAACCATGAGGTTGCAGGTTCGGTCCCTGCCCTTGCTCAGTGGGTTAACGATCCGGCGTTGCCGTGAGCTGTGGTGTAGGTTGCAGATGCGGCTCGGATCCCGCGTTGCTGTGGCTCTGGCGTAGGCCGGTGGCTGCGGCTCCGATTGGACCCCTAGCCTGGGAACCTCCATATGCCGTGGGAGCGGCCCAAGAAATAGCAAAAAGACAAAAAATAAAAAAATAAATAAAATAAAATAAAATTCAGTTTCTTACCTCCCTTAATAATGCCAACATTCCCTGGCTATTTTATGTCATGTATTAACCCTAGCTATTGATCTAGTTAGCCAAGTATGGAAGTTCTGTTTAGCAAGGCAAAGTCTTTTACATAATCTTCAAGTAAAGGTGGAGTTGGGGATAACAGGAAAAAGACATACCCTTCTGTAGGCACAGATAATTTGAGTGAATCTAAGGAACCAACTTTTTTTTAGTTCATCAACCCAATCCTATTTCTCAGGGTCCCAGTCCTTCCCAAAGAGGATCCTGACCTTGGCTTAGGCAACCTATTGGCTGAGACCCCAACCTTCTATGAAGCTCTGTTGGTGTCATGAGTAAGTCCCGGGAATTGTCCTCACTTTTTTCAGCCCTTCAGCAGGAGATAGGAATCTTTTTAAATGCTATCAAGAAGTTTCTCTGGCTTTCATTCTTAGCTTTTAATTGCTTGTCAGTTGGCCCTCAGCCTTTCATTATCTTTCTCCAAATTATCAATTGAATCGAGAAATAGTGTCATTCTAGCTTCTATTTCCTAGTATTTCTTAAATGATTTATATATTCTACCTGCTAGCGCATCTTAGTCCATCACTAGTGAAGTTTTAAAGCTGTGCTTCTATATTGTTCTAGGGCCTGTGCATGCTCTACATCACACCAGGGGTGGGGTTCTCATTGTTGCCGTGCCAACACGTGCTTCAGCTCTGAAAAATCTCATTGGAAGACCTATTCTCTCAGCCACTTCTGGACACAACTGTCACAGGGTTTGTTCTTGGGGGTCAGATTCTGAGATGGAGATTGGGATATAAGAAATGTTTAGAGGAATACTTTTTTTTTTTTGTCTTTTTGCCTTTTCAGGGGCTGCTCCTGTGGCATATGGAGGTTCCCAGGCTAGGGGTCCAGTCAGAGCTATGGCTGCCGGCCTATGCCAGAGCCACAGCAACATGGGATCCGAGCCGCATCTGAGGCCCTCACCACAGCTCATGGCAATGCCAGATCCTTCACCCATTGAGCAAGGCCAGGGATCGAACCCGCAACCTCATGGTTCCTAGTTGGATTCATTAACCACTGAGCCACAATGGGAACTCCTAGAGGAATACTCTTGAAACTAATTCTGGTGGGGGACATGAAGGAAATCAGACAGGACTGAGGGAGACGTTGGGCTCTGAGGCAGTCACCAAAAAAGGCCTGAGACTATCTTCTAGGAAACTCTGAGGGCCATTTAGAGTTTTCCCAAATTGGGGGAAGGGGCCTGGACCTTTATGTCGTCTACTGGTCATTGTATGTGGATGCTCCTGGTAAGAGCAATGTGATCTAGATGAGACAGCTGCCACTTTTAGTGAAGGGTAGTCTCTGGAGGAGCCTCAGTGATGAGCTGCCAGTAGCTTTGAGCCTCTGAAGGGACAGTTGCTCCAATCTTAAACCAGAGGAATATAGACACAGCACAATATCCAACATCAGAAAAGAAAGAACAATAAGATAATGAGACTGTGCTCAGCACTGGAACTAGGGTAAGGCCAGGGAAGCCTCACAAAAAAATTTAAGAGGGCGCCAAAAATTCAAAAATCAAAATAAATGACGTTCTAATCCAATGTTTTTTAAGCAAAATTAACGCAAAAACATTGATGAACAAGATATCCAATTTTATATAAAGACAGGACAGGTATTAGTGGTTTGTCTTTTGCCTCGGGCTCTAATATGTCTTGGCACCTCACTGAGGTAGATGATTGGTTTTGTTTTATTTGTGGATAATAATTCCTTAAAGTATAACTCACTGTTCATGATCCCCGGGCATGACTCACATAATAGAAACTGTAGGCAAAAATTTGCTGAGGATGTTTTATACAAGGGATTGAGCTGGAGTCTTCAGTAAAGCACAGGCTCCAATATTTGCAAGACAGATCTTTTATTCCCTGTTTTACAGAGGGGGAGGTTAGGACCCTAAAGACTAGCAATTTTTATACTCAGGAAATATACATTTTTACACAAATCATGGTCTGTGTTTTTAAATAAATCAATGTCATTATTTTACAGTCACACTAAAAACAGGAAATGATTCAGAAACCTTGATAAAACTTCACACCAGCTACTACAAACTATCAGATTAAATAAGAATTTAAATGTATGTTTTTACTAGACATGCAGTATATGTACAACCACATCTCTCAAGGCCCTTACTAGCCCTGCTCTTGGGGGAAAAAAAAAATGCTTTGGAATCCTTGCTCCATACTAAATTCCATGATACCAAGAATCCCCCAGGCAGCCCACATGGACTGTCATTTCTCCATCAATCCAGTCGCCATGAAACTTCCCACGTTTATCTGAGCACTTTTCACAGAGTGCTGGAGGTTAGAATTACTTACATCTTTTCTCCTCTAGATCATGTGCTCTCAGCAGAGTGATTGATTTATCTTTGTTTTACATACAAGGTAAAAGGCAGTGAATATATGTTGAAAATTATTGAAATAATAGATATGTATGCCCCCCTCTGATGGTTCAATGTCCTTCTCCTCTCTTCCTCTCCTTTGATGTCTCTATCTCTGTGTTTGTAGACACACCTACACACACACTTTTTGGCCTGTGATCTCTTCAGAGAAAAATTAATTAATTCTGACCTTTATAAACTAGCTTCCTAATTGTGATCTATTCAAAAGGAAGACTAGAGAGTTCCCATTGTGGTTCCGCAGAAATGAATCTGACTAGTATCCATGAGGATGCAGGGTCAGTCCCTGGCTTTGCTCAGTGGGTTAAGGATCCAGCGTTGCCATGAGCTGTGGTGTAGATCACAGACACGGCTCGGATCTGGCATTGCTGTGGCTGTGGTGTAGGCCAGCGGCTACAGCTCCAATTTGACCCCTAGCCTGGGAAAAATCGAAGCTGTAGCCAATATGCTATGGGAGCGGCCCTAAAAAAAGACAAGAAAAAAAAAGGAAGACTAGAAAGAGATAGAAAAAGAGGAACTGCCTTTAAGTTTTGTTTATCTAAATTTAATTTTTAAAGCACATAATAGAAACGTTGTACACATCTCACTGACAGCCTTAATTAAAGAGGTGTGAAAAATTAACATGGAGATTGTGTGTTTCTTAGACTGTGTTCCCCAGAAACAGTTTCTGGGATGAAAAATTGTGTGCAAGTGATTTACTTAAGGACATGATCCCTGGAGAAATCAGGAAGATAGGAGGGGATAATAGCAGACAGGGTAGGGGAGAAAGCCAGGAAAATCACGCTCATCAGCCATGACCTGGCACCAGCCTGACTTACACCTCAATTTGCCACATTTCCAGGCAAAAGAGTTATGATTTCCTACTCCTGTCTGTCAACAAGGGCTGCTAGTGAGGTTCCAAGGATTTCTGTATTTCTGCACCTGCTGATGAAGAGATTTTGTTAGCCCAAAGTTAGGGCTCTGAAGAAAATCACAGGGGGAGGCATTAGCAGTAAAGCACTTAGAAGCTGGGAGAGGGCAGTAAAAGAGTAAAATAAATACAAGGGACTGGGGGCAAGATACCACCAGCCCCCACTATCACCTACCACTTAATGCCATAAAATCCACTCCTTCTTACATTAGATTATCTGCGTCCTATGATGCATCTTCTAGATGATGGTTGGTCACTAATTCTGAGGGAAGATTTCCACAGGAAGTTTAGCAAGGTGAACCACAGCCCCTGTTGCTTCAGTTAATCTCCAGGATGTTACTGTTTTTTATACTCTCTGGCTGCCCAAATTATCTGACCTAGTCCACATTCCATTCACCCTTTGCTTGTACTTGTGTTGGTCTAGGTGGCTGATCACACAGCTCCATACAGACCTTGATTACCAAGGCATCCAAACCCTGGGCTACTGTTCACTTTTCAGGCTTTGTTTACTGTACACAGGAAGAAACCTGGTTAAGGACACATCAAGAGACCCCAGATGGATCATCTTAGCAGCATATCCCTACCACCACCTTATGTAGCATCAACTTTATCTCCTCATGGTGATGAAAGTCTGTTATTCCCATTAGGATGGTACCTGCCTTCTTTGTCTTCTGGTTTACTATCAGGAGGAGACTAAACTGATCAGCTAGCAGTGATTGCTTTAAGTTTAAGGAGACTCATGATGTGTCTCCTGGTGTAAGTGTCCCCTAACTCATGGAATCAGGACCTCTCCTACACTGTTCAATACGGTAGCCCCTAGTCACAGAGAGCTACCAAACATTTGAAATGTGGTTAGTGCAACTGAGGAACAGATGAGGAACAGAATGTTTAATTTTGCTTAGCTTTAATAAATGTAAGCTGAAAGTTAAATTTAAAAAACTGAAACAGTGACATTTACACACTATATATACATACATATACACACTATCTATATAAAATCAATGATTAACAAGGACCTACTGTATAGCAGAGGGAAATCTATTCAATATTCTGTAATAACCTACATGGGGAAAGAATCTGAGAGAGAATAGGCGTATATACAAGTAGATCACTTTGCTATGCAGCAGAAACTAACACAGCATTGTAAGTCAACTACACTCCAATAAAATTAAAAAAAAACTGAAACAGTGTAAAGTGTGTGTGTGTGTGTGTGTGTGTGTGTGTGTGTGCATGAAACACAAATGAGATGGTAGCATTTCACTTTATTCATGAAACAGACAGGATATCATTGTTTTGTTACAGTGCTTGTTTAAGCTTTGTATATAATTTCCAGTATTACACATAAATGCATCACCAATCTAGGTGGTTAGTAACAGATTGATTTAATGAGAAGTATTTTTTTCTACACATTGATGCAACATTTTGATGTGCTTATTTGAATATGTTTACAGACAGCATGAATTAAGAGATACCTATGTGAATTTTAATTGGTAATTAAATTGAAGTACCTATTATCTTATTCAATATAATTAAATTATTTGTTATGTTTAAAAGATAAATATGAGTGGAAATTTGCATTTAAAATGTAGACATGCTGCTAATGCAGAGTACGGTGAGAGGGACAGAACTACAACAGGCACAATTTTCTTTTTAAAAAATGAGAGAAACTAGAAGAAAGTACGTCATAAATTTCATATTGAATGACTGTTATAACCTTCTGAGATGGAGCAAAATTTAAAAAGCTGTACATACATATTCTATGTATTTGAAAAAATAAGATAATATAGTGAACAGTGTTAAGAGACATCCTCAGCAACTCAGCACATTCATGGTAAATTTGAGCTTCTTTGTAAGTCATTTAAAAAGCAATCAAAATTAGCTGAGGAATTCTCTTTTGGTGCAGCAGGTTAAGGATCAGGCATTATCACTGCAGTTGCCCAGATCGCTGCTGTGGTCTGAATTCAGTCCCTGGCCTGGGAACTTCCACATGCCATGGGTATGGCCAAAAGGTATAGAATAGTCAACTGATATCAGAATTAAGTGGAAAAAAAATAATAAATAATTTAAAATATAAAAAAAAAATTAAACTTCCAACAACAAATTTGAAATGATTCTTAACAGGATCTGAAATTGTGACTTTGACCCACTATAAAATGTTCCGATGCTTGAATATGCACACACAATGGAAAGATTACTGTTTCAGTTACAGAAATTTTTTTGAAAATATGTGAGAACAGACTAGAAAATATACTTCTAGTGAACGTTCCTGAACTGAACCATCAAATAATTGCTCATAAAATGCCAGATCTTTCTGGCAATATCAAAGATCAGTTGATTCACATCTGAAGAATTGCAAATACCTTTCTTTAGTGTTAAATGAATCGTGTGACATAGAAAATCATCCAATTAATAGTTTGGGTGTATTTTGCGTCAAAGGACTTCAAAGTTTATAAAGAAATATTGTCAAAAAAAGTGAACTCAGACCACAGGTATGTTTTAATCTTTTACATCGGTCAAGAAGAATTTCAGGTTGATATTAAAAATGTTGTTTCTTTCAGAATAAATGGTGCTACAGCTTTGTGAGGTTAAAAGTCCAGATTTATTAGAATTTAAAATAAGAGCCTATTTTCCCTATTGGGTTATTCTAATAAATGATACATATTTAAATAATTTATATAAGATTTTATAGCAAGCTCTATGGAAAATATCTTGGATATAGTTGTTAAAAAGTACTCACTGCTTAAATGCAAATGCCATGAATCATCACCACCAGTTGATGGAACTTTTATTAGAATTAAAAGAGAATAAATTTAACAATCTTATATTGTCAGTGCTAGCTGGTTGAATAATGCAATGATTTTCCCAAGATTCGCTATATTTACTCCAATTCAAGATTTTCTTGAAATAAAAGTAATTGCTAGTTCAGACTACGATAATAGATGCTATAGACTGGGTAGTTTAAACAACAAATGTTTATTTCTCAAAGTACTGGAGACTGAGATGTCCAGGTCAAGGCAACAGCAGACGTGGTATCTGATGAGAGCCCACTTCCTGGCTGGTAGACAGCCAGCTTCTTCAGTCCTCATGTGGCCAGAAGAGAGATCAGGCTCTCTTCATTAGGGCATTAATCCCATCATGAGGGCCTCACTCTCAGGAACTAATCTAACCCTAATCACTTACAAAAGCCCCACTTTGTGAAGTGTGCGTTCCTGTTATAGGGTCCGACTTTGGAAGGGACAGAAACAATAGGCTCAGAGTTGATGTTTGCTAAATATTTACTTATCAAAGACAAACCTGGCAACGTGACTTCTACTTTTTTTCACTGATGTTACATTTCATAAGAACGAGTTAAGTCTGAAGATCCAGTGAAGGGAAGAACTTATTTGTGAACTACCCACACGAGTGCAGTAATTTCTTCTTAAGACTAAAACGTTCATATCAATAAAAAATTAGTTTATACATTTTTAACATGAAGCAATGAGCAGATTATATCAGTAAACACCAGTGCTGTCATTTTAAAATTGATAAAGTTTTGCTTCAAAGTCAAATCAATTTTTTCAAAAAAGATGAACCAATATTGCCAATGTAGATGCCAACACTAAAGGAAATACTTTTTTTAATGTGATGCACTAGTTGGAAACATTTTAAATGTTTGGAACAACTTGTTTATGTGAAGCTACAGTTGTTCCTCAGTATTCTTGGGGAGATTGGGTCCAGGACCCCTTGGGGATACCAAAATCCACAGAATCCATAGACACTAAAGTCCCATATTTAACCCTCCAAATCCAGAGATTCTCCATCTGTAGTTCTATATTTAGTTTTCTGAGGTACCTCCATACTGTTTTCCATAGGGGTTGTACAAATTTACATTCCCACCAACAATGTAGAATCCCTTTCCTTCACATCCTCTCCAGCCCTTGTTATTTGTTGACTTGTCAATGATGGCCATTCTGATTGGTGTGAGGTGGTACTTCCTTGTAGTTTTGATTTGCATTTCTCTAATAATTAGTAATGTTGAGCATTTTTTCATGTTACTGCTGCCCATCTGTATGTTTTCTTTAGATAAATGTCTATTTAGGTCTTCTGACCATTTTTCAATTGGATTGTTAGGGGTTTTTTGTCGAATTTTGTTGAATTTTATGAGTCATTTGTATATTATGGATATTAAACCCTCGTCGGTTGCATCATTTGCCAAGATTGTCTCCCATTCTGTGGGTTGTCTTTTTGTTTTTTTAATGGTTTCCTTTGCTGTGCAAAAGCTTTTGAGTTTGACTAGATCCCATTGGTTTGTTTTTGTCATTATTCTAGGAGGTGGATCAAACAAAATGTTGCGGTGATTTATGCCAAAGAGCATTCCACCTATGTTTTCCTCTAGGAGTTTTATACTATCTGGCCTTCGAAGAGAAACAGGATATTTGCATCAACTTAAAGGGACTCCCCACTGAATGTTTATTACTTGCAATGAAAAAAAAAATACATACATGGTGCAAATATCAGACAATATTATGACTGAGTATACAGTACTATAGTATATAATTCTATGAGTATCACTGAGTAATCAACATTTACATTATCATTGAGGGAGATATGGACATGATGTGCCTCAAGATGTGCCCTGAGAAAAACCTCACCTATGTGGTGTTCTGGCACAGAATGCATATCCTAATGGACTCATAGGCAAACATCAGGCAAACACAAAATGAGCAATAGTTTATTGATAAAGGGATATGGTGACTACATTTTTTCCAAAATGCTAAGGTTATTTTTTTAAAAGGCTCTGGAAAAGTTCCAGATTTAAAAAGGCTAAAAAATAATAATAATAACTAAATGTAATACTTGACTGTAGAATGGATTCTAGTTTGCAGGGAAATAATGCTCTAAAACACGTATTGGTCAACCGATGAACTAGGAACACAACAATATTAGATAAAAATAGGGTGCTGATGTTAAATTTTCCTGATGCTGACACCTGCATCATAGTCATGTTAAAAATTATAATCATCATTAATAGTAGTATAATTATTCTTATCATGATCGTTACCATTTATTGAATATACACTGTGCTGAAAGCTTTATGTGCATTTTCCTTTTCAATCCTCACAAAATTCAGAAAGAAAGACATTCCAGTAGAGGTTTGTCCTTGTAAAGATTTTCCAATGTGGCTGTCGCTGGGATTATAGCCAGCTGATTATTAAATTCAGACAAGTGAAAGCATCTCTGTTGTGAAATGCAGTTTAGTTCTGCTTGAAAACAATTCTGTCCCTCAAACCTAAGCACATCAGGATGGAATTAATGTAACCAGGATAAAAGGCTCAGGAGGGTGTACTCGCTCTCATGTGAAGTGGGGGTTTGGGAGGGGGTTCATAAGCATTAACTGAAGATGCCTTTACTTGGTAACATGAAGAAAAAGGCAGCAGTACAAGAGGTCTTGTTCAAAACTGCTATATAAACCGTGAGGTGTGTGTGGTTCCAGAGCCAGCTCTGACGCTAATCAGATTTGTTATACATCCCCTTGGGTAAGTTGCGTCTCTCTCAGAACTGACTTTCTTTACTTGTAGTTGATAGTGATAAAATTTTCATCAGATGTGTGGTTCTAAACACTGGCTGCAGAGTTGAATCACCAGGAAAGCTTGACAAAGTAAAATAGCATCAGGCCCAAGACAAGGCAGACCAATTAAGCCATTCACTAGCAGGTGGAGTCTGGAGATGTATATGCCCAAGTGATTTTGTTGTTGTTGTTGTTGAGGTATAACTTACATGCAATAAAGTGAACAAATCTTCAATGTATAGTTCAGTTATTTTTTTACCATGTATATGCCTATATAATTACCTCCATAATCAAAAATATAGTATATATATTCCATCTCTCCAGAAAACTCAAGTTCTCTCCCAGTCAATACCCTCCACCAAATTTACTACCTTGCTGATTCCAAGACAATGGATCAGTTTTACTAGTTTTTGAATTTAATATTACTAAAATCACACAGTATGTCTTCTGTCTGATTTCTTTGTCTCAATATTAAGCATGTACAATTTATCTGTAATGTTCTGCATTCTTTATTCATTTATTATTGCTTCACAGTAATCCATTATATGAATATGCCACAAGTTTTTATTCCATGTTACGGCTGATAGATATTTGAGCTGTTTCCAAAATCATACACATTATTAATAGTACTGTTGTGAACATTCTCAGGCAAGTCATTTGGAAGATAAACATACTCTTCCCCCGCGTATGTCCCTAACCAGGGAATTGCTGGAGCAGAGGGCACCTCTATATTTACCTTTGAAAGGCACCACCAAACCATTTTTCAAAGTAGTTGAACTAGTTTAACTGCCATCAGCAATAGATGAGTTATCCAGTTGTTCCCCATCTTTATGAATATTTGATATTGTCAGTCTCTGTAATCTTAGGTGTTCAGTGTGTAGTTATATTGTTTTGTTTGTTTGGGGTTTTGTTTATGTCTTCATTTGTTTATATTCTGCTGATGACTAGAGAATTGAGTACCTTTATCTAAGCATATAAAACCATATGTTTATCCTATTTATAAAGTACTTTGTTGAGTTCTTTCTCCATTTTTAATATAGTGGTCCTCTTCTTATGGATTTGTAGAAGTTCTTCATTTATTCTGGACACAAGACAGTTTTCAGATATACATGTTGCATCATGCAGGGAGTAACTTGCCATTTTATATTTTTAATGGCACAGTTTGATGAACAGAAGTTCTTAATTTGAATGACTGTAAATACAGTTCTCCAGACAGCAGACTCTGAGAAAGTCTAGTGTTCGGGTTGTTTATAGACTGTCCTTTGGACAAACACCCAGGAGAGAGAGGGGAGAAAGGGAGATGTCTGTCAATGAAGCATGGCCAACAGCCTCCTCCAACCGCAGCGAGCTCTGGAGCATATATTACCTTTTAGAGTTGTCCTGCATTGGGCCAAAATGGCAGAATTTTATACCTTTGACCTCAAGGAGCACAATCTTGGGTAAGGTGGCTCTCTCCACCTGGGGCTGTCCATAAAGTGGATGGCAGCTGAATGCTGTCCACTGACAGCCCTCCCAGTCACTGGGATACCAAGTCCTTCCTTGGGGGAATCTGGTGTCGCATATCTACGTCCACTTCAACGTCCAAATCATAAAATCTTTTATTTTATGATTAGTACTTTTGGTGTTATGTTTAAGACATTTTTGCCTACTTCAATATTATGAAGATTTTCTTGAAGCTTTTAAATTGATTTCTCATATTTAGGCCTTATAGGTCAGTTTTTGTATATGGTATGGCTCGAGTTAAAGCCACTTTTTTTTTTAATGTGGATAGCTAATTGAGACAGCATATATAAAAGAGCACTGTTTTCCCACAACATTTCTGTTTATTTTCACATACATTCATAGTTTTGAATTGATGCTAGAGATGAATTTTAAGATCTTTTTTAGGTCTAGAGTTCTAGGTACAAGATGATAGGTATTTGGGTATGAATGAAAGGAAACTATGCCATCAGTTAACCTGAGGTCACTGATAAGGTATGTAACAAATAGAATTTAGGGCAATCTAATAAATTTGGAGAAAGGTTTGTGAGTCTAAACCAAATCTGATGAAATGGTATTTGTATTTGGAGACAGAAAACTTAATTAGTAATGGAAGACTTGTTGAATATGTGCAGGTTATGAAATACAGCTGAAACACATATAAAATAGGTAGAGATAATACTGGCAAAGTCCTTCCATTCTATTTAAAGACGATTAAGTTGCATAATATGGACACTGATAAATTTTTCCCATGGGCATCAGAAAATGCTTCTTAGAGTGTGGAGCATTTCAATTAAGTATTTTAATCAAAGAGTGGAAAATGGAAAATATGTGCAAGAGGAACTTAGGATTTGAGTTTCAAAACATTTGAGACCAGAGAAATTCTATAGACAAAGCTTTTCATTCCACTCAGAAACATTGTAGTCTGATTGGTTCTCTATCCCTTCCAGGTATTTCAACTCTCTGTACAATTAATCTTTTTTTAAAACCCCACCATTTTTAAAGAGTCATCTGAGCATAACCTCCTCTAGGAAACCATCTCTTCTTACTCTGATCTCCAACCCATCACTGTTTCGCCCTTTTGTTTTACCATGTCAAACCTTTACCTAGGCTGTGAGCTTTACAAAGGAAAAGGCCTTTTTCATATATTGCTTTATTGTCTTATTCCCAGCGCCTATCACATGGCATGGATCACAATAGGCGGTCAATAAATTTTTGTTAATTTGAACTATAATTTAATAAAGATACATCAGATGGAGTCATTTCCCAGCTCAAAAGCCTAAAATGGGGCTTGGCACACAGTAGACTCTCAATATTTATCTATTTAAGAGAAGTGAATCTGGAGTTCCAACGTGGTTCAGCAGGTTAAGGATCTGGTCACTGCAGTGGCTCAGGTTGCTGCAGTGCCATGGGTTTGATCCCTAGCCCCAGAACTTCTGCAAGCCTCGGGTGTGGCCAAAAAAAAAAAAAAAAAATCCTGCTCACAACGTTCTTATTTTGACACTATTATGTTAATGATTCTGCAGTGTATAAATGCATAAAATTATACACTGTATACCTTAAAGTCATATGCAGTGGTATATGTCAATTACATGTCATTAAAGTTGGAAAAAAAATAAATGATTTCTTAAGTTTTAGAACAATTTTAAAAGAAAAGTGAAAGTGTGTAGGAAGGATCATTTTTAAAGTTTGATTAACTTATTGTTTGTGAATTAAATGAAAGAGAAAATCAAGATTGAGTGTTACCAGGGAGTTCCCGTCTTGGCGCAGAGGAAACTAATCTGACTGGGAACCATGAGATTGCAGGTTCGATCCCTGGCCTTGCACAGTGGGTTAAGGATCTGGCATTGCCATGGGCTGTGGTGTAGGTCACAGACGCAGCTCGGATCTGGCGTTGCTGTGGTTCTGGCATAGGCTGACCACAACAGCTCCGACTGGACCCCTAGCCTGGGAACATCCACATGGAAAAGATTGAGTGGTACCAAATCATAAGTGTGAAAGGGGGTTACCGTACTACCAGATCCCTATGTTGGTATTTGTCTTATGAGCAAAAATAGTGGCCCTATAGATGAAGTGGAATAGAGTCCTAGAAAGTTATATGATTGGCTAACTTTCCAAAAGCCCATATTTCATAAAAACTATGTCCTTCTCACAAATTAACTCCTGATTTTGAGGTATGGGTTAGCTGCAACTATGCATTTTAGCTTTCTACATCTCCAATGTGTAAACTAGCTAGGTGATTTTTAAACACCTTGACATTTAAGCCACATACTCAGAAGCATTCACTTTCTTTAAAAAAGAGAAAATATTCCTGTAATCTAGGGAAAGTAGTAAGTATATCCTTTCTTATCATGAAATTAATAAGGAAATTTAGAATATTAACAAAAACGGTGGCTCCAAGAAGATATTTCCCATTTTTTTTTATTTTTGCCCTTGTTATTACTAATTATGTCATTTTTCCATAGTAACCAAGCAAAAAGCTTCCCAGGATTGGAGGTGTAACAAGATGTAGAAAAGATACTGCTTTTGCCTGAGTTTTATAAAGCTGATATCAATCTTTTGTTTCATAAACTTCAGACTGGTTATTACCCTAAACGCAGACTTTGGTGCGTTAAAAGCGACACTGACAGGAATACAAATAAGAGAATTCCCAATGATACTAACCAGTGGGACTGCAGAAGGATTGATTCCCTCCCACACCTAGAGAATGGAATTCAGGAAAGGTCACAAAGTGGCCAGACTTTGGAGATAAATTTGAGTTCAACTGACTCAGTGAAGACTCAGAGGTACCATTATCACAGTTGTTTGTTTTCCAGTAAAAGGAGAAAGAACAAAGCTTTCCACTGAGCCTCAGGACATAAACTGAGGGTGCATTGAAAATGCCCAAGCCCAAAGTCAGGAGATCTGGAGAGCTTTGGACCTAGACTCTTAAGAGTCACGTAACCTTGAACAAATCAACATTCAACTTCCCAGGCCTGACTATGTTTTATTCCATTCATATCTGTAATTTTTTCTTTTTTCTTTTTTTCTTTTTTTTTTAGTGCTGCATCTGTGGCATATGGAGTTTCCCAGGCCAGGGGGTCAAATTGGAGCTCTAGCTGCCGGCCTACGCCACAGCCACAGCAACGGGACCCACACCACAGTTCACAGCAACGCCGGACCCTTAACTCAGTGAGGCCAGGCATCAAACCCGCAACCTCATAATTCCTAGTTGGATTTGTTTCCATGGCGCCACAACTCCTATCCTAAGTTTCTAATTGCGTAAACTGAAGCTAGCTCAGGAAAAAGACTCACAACTGGCTAAGATTTGATGAATCTGGTTCTAAACTTCATAATCTCTCATGTGCCTTCTAGTCTCTCACACTGCTATTCAACAAAGAAAACAAAAGTCATATTTTAACAGAACATTCACTTAAACCTGAGAAATAGCTCACTTAGTCTCTTGGCCATACCCAAGTACAAGGGAGGCAGGGAAACAAAGTCTTTAGTGAAATGCCCTTGTGTTGAACTAAAGCTCTTTTTTATCTAAGAAGGGGAGAATGGATAATTAGGGATCAACAAGGAATCAGTGACAGGGAACTATCAAAGGCTTTTAAGCAAAGAATGATGTGATTAAATTGTGGAAGGTAGGAATGTATGTTATGTATATTTATATAATCATCTAAGACATTTCAAAATATGTTATATAACAACTTAAACTTTACCTTCTCCAAAATAAGTTGAAGCTAGAAATAGTATATATAAAAAGTAAACATTACAAAGTAAAATATATAATTCAAGCCGGGAACCAGGGAGATCTGTGCGGAAGGAAGGCTGTCACCTAAGGCTTCATGGAGCAGGTGAGACTGAAGCATGATGGGAAGCAGCAGGTGGATCAGAAGGGCGAGAGCTCCCTCAGCAACAGTGACTTGATTGTTTCCTTTAAAAAAGAGGGCAAGCTTAGAAGTATCCAGGTAGCAGATTCAAGTATAATGTCATCTGTGTTCTTCTTAAAAACAGAGGGATGTGTGACCATCAGGGCTTTTTCAACAGAAGTGATTGTTTCTGTAAGTTGGAGTAAATATCTACTATGTAGGAGACATTCTACTAGGCACTTCACAGTTCACTTAATTTTCAGAATTTTGTTCTGTTGGCATATTAGTCCCATGTTATAGATGAAGATATACTAGTTGATAAAGGTGAAAGTAATTGTCTTAGGGCACCCACCCCTAAGTGATTTTAATCCCAGGCCTCTGCAACCTCAGATGCCACGTTTAGTAGAAGATTCAAGGACATTCTAGTTGGAAGTGATAACTGTTACCTTATTCTTTGTGTCAAAGGCTGCCAGGCAATTACCAAATACAAGTCCATCTCCTTGAACACAGCCTAGAGAATATAGTAAATTATTCTGGTGGTTTCATGGAACCCATCCAGCCAGAGGGGAAATAAAGAGGATGTAGGAGTAGGCGTGTGAATTTCTTGTTCAGACTGTTTCTGGAAAGGCTTGATCACTTTGTTTACATACCTTGCCTTAAACTCAGTCCCTGGCTACACCTAATGGCCAACTGTGTGTCTCCCTCACAGTAGCCTACACTCTTCCTCACTATGGTCTTTTTCCTGTCAAGGATGGAGTAAAACATGAAGCACAGAAGAATTATCTCTATCTCTTTAAGTCTTCATTTTTACAAAGAAGCCAACTCACTTCTCACAACCCCATGCATGCGTGTAGCCTCTCTCGGTCTCACAGAGCTGACAACCCTCTGCTGCAGCAGGTTCCTCCAGACTGTGTGATTCCGGGACAAGCATTTGGAAACAGGTTTGTTTTCTCTACTTTCTAGCTCCTTCAAGGAAACAGAAGTGCTTGTTTTAACATCGGTGTGATGGGGCAAGGAAAGGATTTTGCTTTACATAACTTTGAGGAATTTCTCCATTATCCACAGAATAAAAACAAAATTCTGGACTTGGTTTTTCAGGTTCTTCAATCAGTTTCTTTCTGTCTTTCTTTCTTTCTTCTTTCTCTCTTTCTCTTTTTTCTGCTTTTCTAATCTTATCCTCAAAACTACAAGTTTTCTCTGTTTTTACCCCATGGCATCAGATTTTTATTCAAAGTAATTCCTTTGTCTCTAGTTGTCTTCACCATTATATTTGCCATCTTTCCAAGAATCAGTTCCTGATTTTCCCCAGTTGGGCACTAGTGTGCTGTCTTTCTCTCTCTCTCCTTTCTCTCTCCCTCTCCATCTTTCACTCTGTCTCTTTCTCTCACTGAATACGCTACATATCTGTAGCCATGTTACTTCTGTCATGCATTATAATGTTTTCTGAATCTGCTTTATCACCCCTACTAAGTGCTATTTTCCTTTAGAGCTAAGGGAATTAGACTTCCATAGTACATGGAATTAGGTATGCAAGGCTCATTTATTTATCTTCACACAGTTCCAGAAGACCAAGTGACTTACATAGGTATGGTTGACTACTAAGAAACCTGTAAGATAGTCTATTCAAATATATTTATTGAGAGTTCCTGTTGTGCCTCAGCTGGTTAAGAACCTGACATAGTGTCTATAAAGACACAGGTTCTATACCTGGTCTCATTCAATGGGTTAAGGATCTGGCATTTCTGCAAGATATAGTGTAGGTTGCAGATATGCCTCAGATGCAGCCATTGCTGTGGCTATGCCATAGGCAGGCAGCTGCAACTCCGATTCGACCCCTATCCTGGGGACTTCCATATACCACAAATGCAATGCTAAAAAAGAAAACAGTAGCTTAGAATAAAACAAACCTATTTTCCTGGTGGTCAGAAGTCTACAGTGGTTCTCCATGGACTAAAATCAAGGTGCTGGCAGGACTGCATTCCTTCCATAGGCTCTAAAAGAGAATACTTCATCTGAAGTTCTAGGCTTCTAGAAGCTTGTATTGTCTCTTCTTCTGTTTTCAAGCCAGCAGTGTATCATCTTCCAGGTTCT
Source organism: Phacochoerus africanus (assembly GCF_016906955.1). Taxonomy (NCBI): domain Eukaryota; kingdom Metazoa; phylum Chordata; class Mammalia; order Artiodactyla; family Suidae; genus Phacochoerus; species Phacochoerus africanus. The sequence continues at coordinate 118,410,970 of NC_062558.1, read as the reverse complement.
CTCTGATTATGACCCATGCTTCCATCTTCAAATGCCACCTCAAGATTCTTATTTAGTCCCATGTGCAGTCTCTTTTGCATGTCAGATAACATAAGCATAGGTCCAGGGAGTTGGAAGGGGACCTCTTTGGGGGACATTTCTATTCTATTCTGTTCTGTTCTGTTCTGTTCTATTCTATTCTACTCTATTCTATCATAGGTATCAAAACAAAGGTGTGGACTAGCTTAGAACTTATAGTCAGGATTTTTATAGCATTTCCTCCTAGAATAGAGGATCGCAACTCTTTCCCCCTCTGATATCATAAGGAGAGCTTTGGGTTTGGTCCTACTACATAAAAAATAAAATTTTCAATATATCTTCAAAGCTCCCAGATAAAGGAAAATAAAATGAAATATTTTAATTTCGATGCTGTAAAACATTATTCAGTTGACCACTAAAATGCACTTAATCATGGAATGTTTATAAAGCCATGAAATATTTTAAATATTTACAATCTAATGACTAAGGGAGATGTCCTATAGTATAGTGGTTCCACAGTTAAGCAACTTATGAATATAAACACTCAAATTGATGCTTTAAAGCATGTTAGTGGAAACAAAACAAACCTTTTCTTAAAAGTTGGGTTTTTATTTGCAAATTTTTATTTTTAATTCTAAATCATATTGTGTTCTCGACACTTCTAAAATGACATAAATAAGCCTGGCTTGTAAAATTCTTTTTCATCTAACATTCAGTCTTTTGGCTTTATTATTTTTGGATAGTTAAAATAATCCAGCTCTTCTTGATCAGCTATGGTATGGCTATACCATGACACATAATTTAAGTGGACACCTTTCAAATATGTATAATTATAGTTACCTATCTATAAAGAGAGATAAATAGATAAAATTATTTTCCCTAAACTGATTTTCCTAGAGCACCAAACAACTCTCCAGTACTGTTTTGGTATCTCAAAAGTAGTTCCGGCTACATAATTGAGTTTGTAGTCCCTGGGAAACTAGAATTTTATAACACTAGGCACAAATTTGAAAAGTCATATAAGGAAACTTTGCTTTGAAGAAGACTAAAACTATTTTATTAACTTTTATCTTACATACATTTACCTTTTCCTATTATATTGATTCCATCTAATCATTCTATAACCGTTATTATTTCTTTTCTAGTTCCATTTAAGCAATTCTCACAAATTTTGTTACACAGTGCACAATAAATATTTATGTAATGGCTAGAACATTATTTGTGAAACCTCCCATCCCAAGTATTGTACGAGGTTCTGGGATACACTATTGAGAAAAATGCAGTGCCCCTGCCCTCATGGAGCTTAGTAGGGAAGACAGATATTAGTCAAATAATCACAGACATAGAGGCTTATGAGTGTGATAAGTGCTAAGAAGGAAAGGCATGTAATGATATGAGGGTTTGTGACAGCTGATCAGGAAGGTCAGGGGGCGCTTCCCTGAGAAGTACTTAGGTTGAGCCCTGAAGTATAAATGGGGGCTGGTCAGGTGGGGGAGAGAGGGGCTAAGTGGTCTAAGAGTGCTGAAGGCCAAGTGCTCTGCTCAGGCTTGTGGGGGAAGCTGCCAGCAGCTGCGAGAAGGGCTGTGGCATTGGAAGAAGAGATTCAGGGTCAGTGCGATGACAGTATACAGAGGAAGGGCAACGTTAGTTTGGGACTTCAAGGCCTCTCCAGTGAGATAAACTCAAAGAGCCTCTGGTCAGGACAAAAATTGCCAGACCTGTTCTGCCCCCTCCATCCCACTGTAATTGTTACAGAGTTCTCAAGCCTCTCCTGAGCAACCTGGCCTACTCCTTCCTGCCCCTCCTAGGAGAGATATTTGGCCTGCTCCTCACCCTGCCCCTATAGGGGCAATATACACCCCTAACCAACCAGCAAGTGTATCCTAAGACCTCTCCTCTTGTCCTTTGTTCTTAGGCTGTAAAGAGACACAACCTCACACTCAGAATCTGCTCTCCTCAATAATCAGGAGGTCGTCATCTCACTGTGCTAGCACCATTTCTTATCTCAGTAAACTCTTCTTTCTCTTTACCTCTCTGTGTTGGAAATTCTTTTCTCAACCCATGCATGATCAGGCCCTGACTCCATGTTACAGGATCTTTATTTTAAGAGCTGTGGGAGAGTTCCCATCGTGGTGCAGCAGAAACCATGAGGTGCAGCAGAAACCGACTAGGAACCATGAGGTTGTGGGGTTACTCCCTGTCCTCGCTCAGTGGGTTAAGGATCCGGCGACACTGTGAGCTGTGGTGTATGTAGGTTCCAGACGCAGCTTGAATCTGGTTGCTGTGGCTCTGGCTCTGGCATAGGCCGGAGCCAACAGCTCCGATTAGACTCCTAGCCTGGGAACCTCCATCTGCCACGAGTGTGGCCCTGAAAAGACAAAAGGCAAAACAAACAAACAAAAAAGCTGTGGGACGCTATTGAAAGATTTTAAGCAGAGGGACATGTAGTCAGTTCAGATTTCAAAACCAACGTGGAGATTTTTGAAGACTATCGTCTAAAAGAAGGAAGGCACAGGGAACTTGGTAGTCAGCAGAGGGAAATATGAAATAAAGGAGGATAATAGTACTTACTTATTTCTGTTGCTAAGTGCCAGCCATTTTGTTAAATTGTCATATCTGACCCTAAAAGTAAAGCCCATTTCACATCAATTCCAGGTTATCCTTGGCAGCCTAACCTCCTCCTGGTCCTTTGGCTTTCAGTGGTATTACGTTTTCAGTGAAAATAACAAAGAAAAAAATAATGGAGAAAAGGTCATCACTATGTGAACAGATATTTGAAAGTATGATGCTTATGTCAGCAGTCATTAATTATTTCATTCATCATGAGCTGGAGACTAAAACTCAGAGGCCATCTGGGGGCCTGTCCCATGGCCTCAAAGGCCAACCATTTTCACATTGTTAAGTTCCAGATTCCCTACTACGATGACCGCAGCATGAATGTAGGTCTTTGTTACTAGAGGACCAGCTGGCAGAGTGCCACGGCTCCTGCAGAGTCTCAGACCACATGGCTTAACTGAGCACAGGTCAATGGCATTATCTGAATAAAAATGAAGAGGACATTTCCTTACCATCTAAGACATTAATGCCGGTGATGCCCAATAGAATTCTGAACTTCTGGTTCATACTAAAGAACTATCTATTATATAACTTAATAAGTACAAATCTTACCTACTTGTGATTTTAATCACTTTTTCATGGTTTATGAGGTGGATGTTTGGATTATAATTAGTTCTAAGTACTCTCTATGTACCAAAGGCATTCTAATTAAATATTTAAGTCTATTACTCTTAATTTCTGTCTTCCTAATTAAACTGAACAGCCTATCTCCTGAGGATGGAGTCTCATTATTTACCAGCTCTACCATCTTTGTGAATCCATACACATCTCATTATCTTTCCCTTGTCCTTTTTTTTCAGTTGAAATCCCACCCCAACATCAAGGTCATGCTCCTAACCATACCACATACCACATCCTTTGGGTTTTTGCTGAATATGGGTCTTAAGGTTGCTCTGATGGCTATCTCCTCTGAATCTTCAACTCTTTCTGTGTCTCATTTGAATTATGTCACATGCTACCTTCTGTAAAACCATTCATACATTTTTGGTGTTAAGTTAGTTAAAGGCAGAGATTTTCCTCCCCAGAAGTACTTAGTGCAGCACATTGCAGATGCTCAATATATTGAGTTTAGCAGAATTCAGGAGAGTCCCTGAGAATTCTAACTTGAGGCGATGTCCTCCCACATTGCCTTGACTATGCGGGAAAATATGCTTCTCATGGTAAAGCTGAGGAAGGTCTCATTGCTGCCGAGCTAATAATAAACATGAATCTAGGCTTCTCAACTGAGAGAAGCTTTTTAGCTGAAGTGATTCCAATGCCAAGTGTTAAAATGTGTGAAAATAGCCAAAAATAACAAGGAATGTCAATTACTGTGTGCAAGGGATTTCTTTTTTTCATTTCCAATTTTTTAGCCATGAGTTTTTTGTTCTTCTCATAGAAACACAGTATGAGAAGAGCAAGGCTTGCTTTTGTTGGTTGGTTGGTTGTCAGTTGGTCGGTTTCATTATCTGCATAAGAAAATTTTTCTCTCTAATAGTTATGAAGAGATTGTCATATGTGCAATGTGTTAGTTTTGATCATGTAGAAGTATGAGTTTCATCAAGAGACATACAATGGCTGGAGGTTAAACAGGAGAGGTTTATCACAAAGAACTATTCACTGTGCTAAGAGAGTAACCATAAGGTATAAGGAAAATCTGTCTGGTGCTCTAGAGCTGAGGGAGAGTACTTACGAAAATAAACTTGGAAGGAGTTCCGATCACATTGAAGAAGGTGTGTTTCGGCCCAGTGGATAGAAGAGAAGTGTCCTGGTTTGGCCAAGCTGAGATGGTTTGAACTTTCTGAGTAAACAATAGACCAAAGACCTTCAGATATAGAAGGTCATCAAAGCATGGCAGTCTGCATGAGGGCTTGCAGGTAGGTCACCTAAGTCACAGGTAGGCAGCTTGAAGATGGGTCCATGGAGAGTTTAGCTTCCATTTCTAGAAAGCTCTAGAATCGTCACAAAGCTTAGGCTACAGCGTGGCAGAAGGATTACATTCTGGCTCATGCTGGGGTATACCGTACTACATATTCGTGTGTGTCTGTATATACACGTATATGTGTATATGTATCTGTGTGTATATAGATTTATAAATACAATTTATTATATATATATTTTATAGTGTATTTCAAATTCCAATTCAACATAACACAGTACATTGTTGTCTTCTTCCCTTCCATGTTTGTACCTCCATTCTCCAACAATGAGAATCATTGCTCCCATTAAATTCTATATATTTACTTATTTGCTCAATCCTGGAATATGTGAACGTATTCTCATAATGGCAAATAAACACATTACGGATAAAAATAATCCTACTAGAGTTCTCTACTTGTGATTCTTTTTCCCCCTTTTTGATAAAACATATATACTTATACAATGAAATCTATACGTTGTGTGAAATTCAAGAACTTAAAAAAAAAAAGCTGCTCACATTTTCATCATGCCAGAAAATTCTCTTGTGCCCCTTATACCTCAATCATGCCCCCACCCACACAAAATATTTTTATACATTTTTTTTGCCTGGTTTAGGATACGACATAAATAAAATAATATTGCATGTACTTTCTTGTGCCTGGCTTCTTTTCTTAATATAATGTTTTCACGTGTCATGTTGTTGTCTGTAACAGCATCAATGCTTTTCTATTGCTGAGTATTATTCCATTATTTGAATGTACCACACTTTTTTTTTACTGCATCTTCTGTTGATATGCACCTGGGTTGTTCCCAAGTTTCTAGTTGAATAAGACCACGATAAATATTCTAGTTCTGCCTTTTCATGTACATTAATTTTCATTTATCTTGGCCAAGTACCTAGGATTATGTGTACATTTACCTGATGTTTAAAAATCTTTCAGATAGGAGTTCCCGTCGTGGCGCAGTGGTTAACGAATCCGACTAGGAACCATGAGGTTGCGGGTTCGGTCCCTGCCCTTGCTCAGTGGGTTAACAATCCGGCGTTGCCATGAGCTGTGGTGTAGGTCGCAGACGCGGCTCGGATCCCAAGTTGCTGTGGCTCTGGCGTAGGCCGGTGGCTGCAGCTCCGATTCGACCCCTAGCCTGGGAACCTCCATATGCCGTGGGAGCGGCCCAAGAAATAGCAACAACAACAACAACAGACAAAAAGACAAAAGACAAAAAAAAACTTTCAGATAGTTCTCCATGTTCACTACCACACATGCGTGAGGATACCAGTCGTGCCACCTCCAGGCCAAGCTCTAGTGTTGTCAGGCCTCTTGTGTTTGTTTTTGCCATCCTAGTGGATGCAACATGCTATATTTTTGAGGGTTTCATCTGCATTTACCTGCAAATGTGATGTTCAATATTATTTCATGAGTTCACTGGAATATTGTTATGGACTGAATGTGTCACCTCAAAATTCTTATGTTGGAGTTCCCTGGTGGCCTAGCAGTTAGGGATTCGGCAGCATCACCTCTGCGGCATGGTTTCGATCCCTGGCCCAGAAGCTTCCACAGCCAAAAAAAAAAAAAAAAAATCATATGCTGAAGCCCTAACTCTCTCGTGACTGTGTTTAGAGATAAGGCTTCTAAGGAAGTAATTAAGGTTAACTAGGTCATAAAACTGAAGCCCTGATAGGTTAAGTTTAGTGTCCTTATAAGAACAGATACCTAAGAACTCTCTTGCATAATTCATTCTCTCTCTCTCCCTCTCTCTCTCTTTCCCTCTCTCTCCCTCTCCACAGGCATTTGCTGAGAAAAAGTCATGTGAGCACACAGTGAGACAATAACTGCCTGCAACCCCCAAGGAGAGCCCTCACCACACACCAACCTTGCTGGCACCTTGGTCTCAAACTTCCAGTCTCCAGAACTGTGTGAGCATAAATTCCTGTTGCCCCAGCTATCCAGTCCATGTGTTTTGTCATGACTGCCCAAGCTGACTAATACAGATTTCTTTTTAGTGAATTGTCTGTTCAGTTTGTTTGTTCACATGTTTTATTTGAGTTGTTTTCCTTCTTCTTATCAATTTATAGAAATGTCATCGTATTTGTATCTCAGCTAAGTGGTATGGGATCAGTAATGGCTGCTGTACCTCAGTATTTAACACACACGAGGTACGGAACTAGGTACTTTCTACACTTCACCTCTTTCAGGCATCAGCACAACCCAATGAGGGTGTCAACCTAAAAAAAATGCACAACCCGAAAGCTGATAGTTAAATTTTATCTGGGGTGAAGCCTTATTAGGACTTAGGCCTGGGAGACAGTATCTCAGGTGAGGGGGGAAGCTAGGATATATAAGTTTTTGCCACAAAAGGAAGGTAGTAAGAACAAAAGATTTTCAGATAACCAGACTCTATGGGAAGATGTAAGGGTCTGGAATCTCTCCTTTGATATGCACCTCAGCTGTGGGCAAGTTTTCTTTGTTTCTTTCCTGAGCTCCCTCAGGGCTCACTGGCCCACCCTTGGGAGTGGCTGTTCCCACAAAGGACCATGACTTCTTTGTTTTGTCCACTTAACTACAGCCCAGGAGGAAGCATTTCAGATGGCTCTGAAATACTGCCCCAAGAGGAAAGAGGGAATATCAAGATAGAAGTCACAAAGGTGAAGGGGGAGGTGCATGCAGAGCCACGCACACATTTTCCAGAAGTTTGCTGCTGGTCTCGTGAAGGTGACAACTAGTCACAAGGAGCAGATCACCATGAAGGATTTTAGTGTTTTTCTAAATACGAGGAGATGCTAGAATTGGGCTTATAAAATCTTCTCCTAAAAATTTCTATCTGAAGACCTTTCTTCCATTTTTCCCAGAACACAGAGTGCCTCGCTCCTGATCTCCACCCTGAGCTCTGCTCAAGGGGTGCTGCAGGTTAGCAGCTGCAGTGGCTCACGATTTACTCCATGTAGAGACTGAGGGCAAGTGCCTAACTTCAGTTCACAAGGGAAAGTGATACTGTAGTTTCATAAGGTCTTACACAAGGCTCTATAGTACTCAGATGGATTCATTCCTTTCCTGACTTTTGCTAATGAAAGTTATGCTGATTCATAAAGACACCGTTTTGTATTTTCTCTATGTTTTTTTATTGTTAGAACTTTTCATGAGTTGTCGCATATTACAGATTAACTGGTCAATATGTAGAAATACGTGCATGTATAATTGCATGAAAGTATGTACAAGGCATTTAATAACACATATCATTTTCGTCACATTTCTTTTTTTTTTTTGCTGTTGCTGTATAACAAACTATCCCATACTTAGTTAATTAAAACAACAATGATTTCTTGTTATTTGGTATTCTGTGGGTTCGCTGAGCAGTTCTTGAGTTGATCTCCCTTGTAGATCACTGGGCTCACTTGTGCAGTTAAAGGCAGATATGGATGGATGGGCTGGATGGTCACTCACCCATCAGTCACAGTGTTACCCATCAGCTAGGATGCCTAAGTTCTTCTCTGTGAAGTGTCTCATTGTTCTAGGATAGATGGGCTTCTATTTAACATGAGGATCTCAGGGCAGCCTAGCAACAGGAAAGTGCCGATTATGGCCAAGCCTGAGTAAATATCTAAGAGGACTTGTATGCAACTCTTAATGAAAGACGTAGGTGTTTCAACGTGTACCTCTGAGATTTTCATTCACAGAGGTGACTGAGTGATGACTTGGACAGGCCAGTGCCACTGAAAGATGAATGCCATGCTACTCTAGTGTCCTTAGAAACGAGAGGCAAGGTACACCACACAGGGCACAGAACTACAAACCAGTCAGTCAGGGAGAATGAAGGATTAAGGGAAAGGTGTAGGGCAGAGCCCATATTGGGGTTTCTGTGATTAAGGCAAGGCAGGCAGGGTAAACGTTTTAGGACTGACTGGTTTGAATCATCCCCGTGGGCTTTGGGGCATAGAGGCTGCCCCTAATTGCCTGATATCTGTTTCTGTTTTGATTTATGGGCTTAGTGTGTGAAAGTTAGATATAAGAGGTGGTTGGGGTTCTGGACTCAGGAGTAGTTGGTTTGCATATGAAAGACAGGCTGATCTACAAGTTGTTTATCATTTCTAAGAATTAGCTAGAGGGGCACCCTCACCCCAGCCAGCAAGGGACTTCCAGAATGTCAAAAGACATAAAAATCATAAGCTATGGAAAATAAAAATATGTGATTTATACAGTGGATGAGATTTTGTGTCCACAATAAATCTGGGGACTCCAAGCATTAAAGTTCGGCGTGGCCCACGTCAGACAAGGGTTAGGCAAATCTCTTTCTCTACAAATAATAATCATGACAGTTAATATTTATTGAGCTCTTCCCTTGTGCCAGGCATGACATACATAGTACATCATAGATTAAAAATGATCACCATTAATTCTCACATAAATCTTGTAACATGAGCACTAGTATAATTTCCACTTTCCAGATAAGTAAACCAGTTTTTACAATAAAAAGATTTGTTTCCTTTTGGATCTTGGGAGGAGAAAGTTGACTTAACCATTCTCACATTATCAGAGTTGACCTTTGCAATAAAAATAAGTTCTTATGTAATAGGAATGGCTTAATTTGGGGGCAGGACAGGGCTTCCTCTCACATCTCTTTATCAACATTTTAACAGTTATCATAATAAAATGTAACCTTAAAAAGTATTGAGGGAGTTCCCACTGTAGTGCAAGGGGTTAAAAATTTGACTGCAGTGGCTTGGGTTGCTGCAAAAGCACAGGTGCAATCCCTGGCCCTGTGCAGTGGATTAAAGGATCTGGTGTTGCTGTAGCTGCAGTGTAGGTCACTGCTACGGCTTGGATTCAATTCCTGGCCCGAGAACTTCCATATGCTGTGGGTGTGGCCATAAAAAAAAATATATATATATATATATATGTACACATACACGAACACACACACACATATATATAATAGGAACTAAAAGTTGGGAAACTTTGTACTGAAATTCTGGCCTTTGTCTGACTCTAAATCTTAAATATTTAACCACCGATTCCATTTTCCTAAATAATAAGCTGTGGAGAACATTTCCCATCATTGCTCACTCTTGTGTATTATCTCCTGTACTAGAGAAGGTGCATATTTCCATAGTTTAAGTAACTCCAATTTAAGTTCCAACTTAACTCCCTTTGACTTTCTTTATTGAGGTAAATCAGCCAAAGCATCTCAGTCATAGGCACACTTCCAACAAATTGAACTAAAAAAGTAAGTGTACGTGAAAAGTGCATTAAACGATTCTACTAGACTATTTAGTTATCTGTCTCCTTGTCTCCATCTGGTTTCCTCTGTAGTGCTTCCTTTTTGGGGGGAAAGTAACATTTCCACAATTTAAAAAATCATTTTCCTTATTCTTTAAAGTGCAAACCATCTGAGGGGCATTTCTGAGTATCTGAGACTTATTTTAAAAGAACCTATGTGTCTCATCTCACATTTTTTCTCTTAAAAATATTAATTCCTTGAAACAAGTGTTCCCCAGTGTTATAACTACAGTCCCTAGATTTTCTGAGTACGGTTCTAGGAATTATTGCCAGCAGTTTTAGTGGTAAAGGGAGAGAGAAATGAACAGAATTGTCCCCTCATCATGGAGGCCCAGGTCTGCAAGAAAAATATTGGGAAATGCAACATCTCTGCTGATTTCATGCCTTTCAGTAGGCAGTGTTCTCTTCTGCCCATGAGAACCAAGCAAGAAAATCTTGGTGGAAAAAAAGGAAAGTTGAAGCTAGGCAGTCAAGTGTGTGCTCATATTTTATGTGTTATAATATTTTTTTTTTCTTTTTAGGCCATGCCCATGGCATATGGAAATTATTGGGCCAGAGATCAAACATGTGCCACAGCAGCAACCTGAGCCTCTTTAGTGACAATGCTGGATCTCCAATCTCCTGCACAAGAGAACTCCAGATCATTGTATTGGAAGCACTAAATAAACTATATGTCTAACGCTATTATACTACACAGGTATGCCAAACCCAACCTGGAATTAATTAATTTTTTTGCTGTTTTTATCAATAAAAAAAATCACCATCATCAACTCCCAGAGTCTGAAACATCTTGAGCTTAGAGCAAACCTAAGACCTTCTGAGAGATGATCTAAGCCATAAAAACAAAGATATTTACTGCTATAGTTTTCTATCCTGGAAGCTATAGGGGATAATTCAAACTTAGCAATGGTTTAAGGGGACTTTATAACAAAATATAGGATCCAAAAAAATGTAAATGAATTAGCTGAACCATCAAGGGGTTATAAAATTTGATATATACACCATTGAAGATGTTAGAAGAGAAAATTTTGTACATGCAATATCATTATTAGTTGCTTTTTGTTTTCTTGTTTTTTAGCATTTTGAATAGTCAATCATTCCATTTTGCTCTTTGCAAACTTTTCCTACTTTAGTTTCTAAGATGGAAATGGTTAAGAAACAACTTAGCAAAGTTAAGTTGACGAACATATTTCCATTTAAAGATCAGTCAAGTTCAGTACGAAAGTCAAAACATGACCTCCTGTTTTAACAGAAAGAATTTAACACAATCTAAACTTTCGAGAATGAATAAAATTAGAAAAATTAGAGTACTGAATAAAACAAAATGAAGAGAGAAGTCTATCATGACAGAGCCTGTGATTGAGGAAACAACTACCACCCCTAGTATTAGGTGAACAAAGGGAAGAAGGTGAGTTTTTTTTGTTGTTGTTGGTTTTTTGTTTTTTGGTTTTTTTGCTTTTCAAGGCCACACCTGTGGCACATGGAGGTTCCCAGGCTAGGGGTCCAATCAGAGCTGTAGCCACCGGCTTATACCACAGCCACAGCAATGTGGAATCTGAGCCGCATCTGCGACCTACATCACAGCTCACAGCAACACCGGATCCTTAACCCACTGAGTGAGGTCAGGGATTGAACTGGCATCCTCATGAATACCAGTCAGGTTCTTTAACCCCTGAGCCACAATGGGAACTCTGAGTTTAGATTATTAAATGTATAGGCTTAGAGAAAGAGCTGCAGAAACCTGGAACCCAGGTCTTGGAAGAGGACTTACTGTTCAGCTGTTGTTTGCACCTCAAAAATTCAAAGCAGGTCCCTGAAGAGGGGGACTGAGATCCCATGACATGACAGAGCCTGTGATCGAGGAAACCCAAGTGCTGAGTTTTTGTGTGATGAGTGATTGTGTTACCCAAAAATATGGGTTCACCTCTTGGTGAGTACCAAGCCAAAAGAAACAACCAAGCAAAGATCAAGAGAAGGAATAATTTATTACTTGCAACAAGTAAGGAGAACACTGAGGATCTTCCCCAAAGCATTACCTCCTAGAACTGCAAAACTGAGGAAGTTTTAAGCTAAGGATATAAGCATATTCATGAAAGGACATCCAAGCTTTAGCTGATTGAAGGGTCAAAAAAGGTCAACATCTTCATCTCTCAGCCTCCAGGTGATCAGCTGGTTGAGCCCTTCAAGCTAATCGTTACCATTGAAATAATTCTGAGAGTCCTTACAACCAATGCTATAGTTACTTCTCTTGCTTGAAAACAGTCATGTGTTTATACATTCTTTTGTGCCCTTAAGATCATTAATTACTGAGACTTGTTCAAGGGCAGACACTGAGGCCAGGCCTAGTATATCAAAAGGCTTTTGTCTAAAAATGGCTTCTCTCACATCAAGAAAGCCCACCTGGTTTTCTTTCTTTGAGAACACCCTAACTTACCTTCTTATGGTTGCTTCTAGACTAGTCATAGGAAAGGAACTTGAAGGTCAACTCCTCTGGGGCCAAACCTCAAACCCTTAAGGAATAGGTGCTGAATAGCTGAGCTCTCTTCACCCTCATGGTGTAACAGAGAAGAACCAAACTCCATGCTGGATCTATATGTTTAGTGCTAACCTTTTTTTCAGTTGTCTGTGCTTAGTCATGATGGATCTGCACCTTTGTAAAGAAATATTGTCTCTAGCCTGAAATACACACAATAGCCCTTTCTCCAGACTCTGCCTTCCAGGCTTGACCTTTAAAGGTAAAACAACCTTTCATTCATATGGAGATAAAAGTTGCAGAACAGAAAATAGCAGTTGTCTTATTGAAGGTGTACAGGACATTGTGACTAGACCTACCCAGACAGCGGCAAGAACAAGGGATTGTCGCATCTCCTCCCAGATCTGGCCATTACCAAGAGGTCTGCAACAACCGTCCACATCCTCTAACCTTTTAGTATACCAGAAGCCCGAATTCCAGGCTGGAATGGATGGGACGTTAGTCTGCCATCTTCTTGGCCTGCTGGCTTTCCAAATAAAGTCACTCTTCTTTGCCCTGATACCTCATCTCTTGATTTATTGGCCTGTCCTATGGTGAGCAGTATGAGCTTGGTTTTGGTAACAATGCGTTTCTCAGTGAAAGGCTCAGAATGGCAAAATGAAATATGTACAGATTATTTACAAGACATAAAAGATGCTACTGTGCCTCCTATTTAATTCTATCAATTCATGATGAAGCAACATGTCTCTTACCTTGAGTACCTCAACATGCTTTAGACCACTGGAACTTAAGAAATTCCACAGTGATAGGGTGTCCCTGAACATTCATAAAGTTAATCTCCCACCATCTGGCTTACATGCATCTTATTAAAGCAGCTGAAGTAATTGCTATTTCCTGTTGCTCTAGTCTGATCAACACAATGTCCTCAGTGTAGTGAACATTGTTAAGACATTCAAGAAACCAGCAGACTCTATTATGAGTGACAATAAGAGAATTGATGTTGCAATGAGGCAGTTTATGAAATAAATTGTGGTGTAAAATCAAACTGCCTTGAATAAAGGAATTTTGCAAAGTGGTACAGAGGGGGGGAAATGCATTTGCTAGGTGCATGGCTACATTCTAGGTACTGGAAAATGTGTTGATTCGCTCCTAAAGTTACCTTTCCACATCTGAAATAGTAGCACCCTTTGGAGTTGTCACCTAATTAAGTTTATGATAATCACCATTGTTCTTGGAGATCCTTTTCCTTTTAGCATAAGCTAATTAGGAAAACTAAATGGGATATGATAGGTAGCAGCATTCATGAATATTTCAATTCTGGACAGTGGTATTAAACAATGCAGTTTTCATAGGGATGTGGTTTGTTTTTTCTTGTATTGTTATGGCAAAGAAAGAAAATTCCAAGGACTTCCACTGAGCCCTTCCTTTCACAATAGCCCTCAGTCAATGGGTCAGAGGGTCAGCATGTGGATTCTGACATTTTCTATATCTGTCTATTATAATTATTCATTCAAAAAGTGAGGGAATATACATAGAATTTATTAATATAACTACTGAGATACTGTGAACTGGAGATGGGCACTTGCCATCTGCTTCTACAGGGATTGAATCATGAGCCACTGCAGCTGCTGACCTGCAACACCCCCTGAACAGAGCTCAGGGTGGAGATCAGGAGTGAGGCACTCTGTGCTCTGGGAAAACTGGAAGAACGGGTCTTCAGACAGTCAGATATTTTCAGGAGATTTTGTGAGTCCAATTCTTGCATCTCCTCATTATCTGGAAAAGCACTAAAATCCTTCGTGGTGCTCTGCTCCTTGTGACTAGTCGTAACCTTCATGAGACCAGCAGCAAAGTTCTGTAAAATATGTGCATGGCTGCATGTACCTCCCCCGTCACCAAAATCACATGTAAACTGACATTTCCCCTGCCTCTTTGGAGCAATATTTCAGAGCTATCTGAAATGCTGCCTCCCAGGCTATCGTCCTCATTTAGCTCCAAATAAAACTTAACTTTCAACGTTTAAGTTGTGCATATTTTTAAAGTTGACGCTTTTAAAGTTGACACTACTCTGGTTCCAACTTGGGCCGAAACTTCATTTATTGCCTAGATTCCATTGGCCCCTAATTAAATGGTAGACCACTGTCACATTTGAGATTCCTAGAAATTATTATCACAAAAAATACAACATCTACTGATCTCTATAAAGTGCTAAGTATTTCCATTTCCCTTTATTAAAGGGTGTCCTGTCCCTTTGGAGAAGGTTTGTAGTCACATTTACATATATACTTGTGGCAGCATGACAGGGCCCATCCTTATGCAGAACAGATTCCACCATTGATGAACTGGGGGAACTTGTCAACTGGCTGTGATATGAAAATTAGGTGAATGGCTATAATTTTCCATGATGGCATTGAGAAATCAGGACTTCCTGTGTGGCTCATAACATGATGGCATTGAGAAATCACCAGTCCTAGAGTTTTCACTTTCCTTTTTAATGTGCATCAATTACTATCAATTAGGCCAACCATCTATTTTATTCCTAGAAGCATCATAATTAGCTAGCAATCTCAAAAGATCACTACAGGTCCAAAGAGTCCACTTCCTACTACATCCTTGCTGTTCATTGTGGTGAATATCCTCACCTTGTCTATGGTGAAATATGCTTTCCATTATCCTTTGTTCCTCTGGTATCCTATCATCCCCTTTGAAATTGTGGAGTTATTTTCCCTCCTTATACACAATCTAGCTAATGAAGCTACCATAGACCCTACCAAGGATACTAATACTCTCATCATTAATGTATTTCTCAATGCCTTCATGAAGCTGTTGTCTTCTCGGCACTCTTGAGGGATGTGATGGAGAAATGATGAAGTGCAGCCTTGGATGTTAATTCCATTCCACATTTCTACCTCCCTAAACCTTTGTATTCCTCCCTTTACATTATTCCATGAAGTTCTGACATCGCATTAAATGAAGGAAAACATTAAGTTCGAGTTTAAGTCAACCATCTGAACTGTTCTAAACCCTTCTAGATTGGTATTCATTAAATCCAGACTTTCTCATAAATGCACTCATATCAACATATTGAGCTTAATCAAGATATATATCCTGCTTTATCCTTAAGAGGTTGCCACAGAAGCTGTTAGAATCCATTCCCATAAGTCTCTGCTCACATAAAGAAGCTAAATATTTTTTTAAAAACTTAAAGCATTAGCTATTTTCTTCTGGGTCTGATGTTGAGCTTGTTCCAAAGTATTGTAAGATATGACACTAGGAAGCTAATCTATGACTATATGGCATAAATTAGGCAATAACAGGCAAATGTACGGTAGTACTTCAAGATAATGGGCATCCTCCAGTAAGGCAACTCGCCAGATGAAGTTATCATAGGCTCTTCAAGCAAAGAGTTAGTAAGACTTCTCAGAAACAAGAGGGTAGGCTGTTTTCAATGGAAAAAGAGACTCAAAATTACTTGAGAATCAAGGGGCTTTGTCTTACCTGAATCTTCCCAAACATTCCAAATATTAGGACCTCAATACACACAGTCCCTAACTTAGGAGTTTTCAACTTTACCATGGTGCAAAAGCAACACACTTTCAGTAGAAACCACACTTAGAATTTTAACTTTTGATCTTTTCCCAGGCTAGCCATCTTCAGGACAGAACTCTCTCCTGATGCTAGGCAGCAGCAGGAGTGAGCCACAGCTCCCAGTCAGCTTCCAGGTCACCAAAGGTAAATAACCAATACACTGACAGCCATCCTGTACCTAGACAAACATTCTGGTTTTCTCTTTCAGTATAGTATCCAATGAATTCCATGAGGTATTCAACACTTCGTTATGAAACAGTCTTTGTGTTTGATGATTTTGCCCAATGGGAGACTAATATATAAGTGTTCTGAGTATGTTTAAGGTAGGCTAGGTTAAAGGATAATTTTTAGTAGACTAGGTGTATTAAACAAATTTTTGACTTCCAATGTTTTCAAATTATAATGGACTTATTAGGCCATATATTCTACCATACATGGAGGAAGATCTATATTTTTCAATAAATATCCTAACTTTTACATATCTCATTTGGTGAAGTGAGTCCAATATAAGTTGTAATTCTGCAATTTGGACAATTAATGTTTATGTCTGGATTTATTGAGCTTAACCCCATGGCTATAAGAATAGGAAATTCTTCCATAAATGTATCAATGCCTAAAGAGGATGTGAAGTATATATATGATAGATAGATAGATAGATAGATAGATAGATAGAAGATAGATAGATAGATATGCAATGAAATATTACTAAGCCATGAAAAGTGAAATCTTGCCATTTGTGACAACATGGATGGAACCAAGTGAAATAAGTCAGATGGAGAAAGACAAATACTGTATAATTACACTGACATGTGGAATGTAAAAAACATACTAATAAACAAATAAACAAAACCAAATAAAAACAAGCATGTAGATACACAGAGCAATCCAGTGGCTACCAAAGGGCAAGGGATGGAGGAAGGACAAAACAGATGAAAAGGGATGGATGAAAGCTAAATCTTTGGCAGTGAGCACATTCTAGTATATATGAAAGTAGAAATGTAAGGTTGCACATGTGAAATATATAATGTTATAAACCAATGTGATCCCAATAAAAAAAAGGTTTTGTAAAGAATAAGGGTCTACCAGAGATGTTCTTTGGCTCCTCAATTGTGTTCTCAGCTTGTCATTTCATTTTTTAAATGTTATATAATTGAAAAAGGAGAAGTCACAACAGATACTACAGAAAAAAAAAAGAACCGTTAGTGAATACTATGAACAATTGTATGCCAAAAGATTTGACAACCTAGGAGAAATGGACAACTTTCTAGAGACTTACAGCCTGCCAAAACTGAATCAAGAAGAAATAGATCAATTGAACAAACTGATAAATGGAAATTAAATTGAATATGTCGTAAAAACACTCCTTACAAATAAAAGTCCAGGACCAGATGGCTAGACGGGTGAAATCTACCAAACATACAAAGAGGAACTTATACCCATCCTCCTTAAACTTCTTCAAAAGGTTGAAGAAGAAGGAACACTCCCAAAGACACTGTATGATGCCACCATCACCCTAATTCCAAAACCAGACAAAGATTACACAAAAAAAGAAGACTATTGACCAATATCTTTGATGAATATAGATGCAAAAATTCTCAACAAAATCTTAGCCATCCAAATTCAACAACATATAAAAAATATTATACACCATGAGCAAGTAGGATTCATCCCAGTTTCACAAGGATGGTTCGACATATGCAAATCAATCAATGTCATACACCACATTAACAAAAGAAAAGTCAAAAACCACATGATCATCTCAATAGGTGCAGAAAAGCATTTGACAAAGTCCAACATCCATTCATGATAAAAGCTCTTACCAAAGTGGGTATAGAGGGAACATTCTTCAATATAATCAAAGCCATTTATGACAAACCCACAGCAAATATAATACTCAATGGAGAAATGCTGAAAGCCTTTCCACTAAAATCTGGAACAAGAAAAGGATGTCCACTCTCATCATTTATTCAACATAGTACTGGAAGTCCTAGCCATAGCAATCAGACAAACAAAAGAAATTAAAGGCATCCAAATAGGAAGAGAAGAGGTAAAACTGTCACTGTATGCAAATGACATGATACTATATATAGAAAACCCTAAGGACTCAACCCAAAAACTAATTGAACTGATCAACAAATTCAGCAAAGTAGCAGGATATAAGATTAACATTCAAGAGTTCCCATCATGGCTCAGTGGTTAACAAATCTGACTAGGAACCATGAGGTTGTGGGTTTGGTCCCTGGCCTTGCTCAGTGGGTTAAGGATCCGGCGTTGCCGTGAGGTAGGGTGTAGGTCACAGATGCGGCTTGGATCCCATGTTGCTGTGGCTCTGGTGTAGGCTGGCGGCTACAGCTCCGATTCGACCCTTAGCCTGAGAATCTCCATATGCCATAGGAGCGGCCTAAGAAAAGGCAAAAAGACAAAAAAAAAATTCAGAATTCAGTTGCATTTCTGTATACTAACAATGAAATATTAGAAAAGGAATAAAAAAATATAATACCTTTAAAATTGCACCCCAAAAATTCAAATATTTGGGAATATACCTGACCAAGGAGGCAAAGGTCTTGTATGATGAGAACTATAAATCATTAATCAAGGAAATTAAAGAAGATGTAAAGAAATGGAAAGATATTCCATGCTCATGGGTTGGAAAAATTAATATTGTAAAAATGGCCATCCTACCCAAAGCAATCTACAGATTGAATGCCAGCCCTATCAAATTACCCATGATGTTTTTCCCAGAACTAGAATAAACAATCCAAAAATTTATATGGAACCACAAAAGACCCACAATTGCCAAAGCAATTCTGAGGAACAAAAACCAAGCAGGAGGCATCACTCTCCCAGACTTCAGACAATATTACAAAGCTACAGTCATCAGGACAATGTGGTACTGGTATTAAAACAGACATATAGACCAATGGAACAGAATAGAGAACCCAGAAATAAACCCAGACACATATGCTCAATTAATCTTTGATAAAGGAGGCAAGAACATAAAATGAGAAAAAGACACTCTTTTCAGCAACTATTGCTTGGAAACCTGGACAGCTGCATGCAAATCAATGAAACTAGAAGATACCCTCACACCATGCACAGAAAAAAAAGTCAAAATAGCTTAAAGACTGAAATATAAGACAAGACACCAAAAACTCCTGGAAGAGAACATAGGCAAAACATTCTCTGACATCAACCTTACTAATGTTTTCTCAGGTCAGTCTTCCAAGGCAACAGAAATAAAAGCAAAAATAAACCAATGGGAGCTAATCAAACTGACAAGCTTTTGCACAGCAAAAGAAACAAAACAAAACAAAAGACAACTTACAGAATAGAACAAAATAGTTTCAAATGATGCAACTAACAAAGGCTTAATCTCTAAAATATGCAGACAATTTATACAACTCAACAGCAAAAAAGCCAACAACCCAATGGAAAAAAAAAAAAGGCAAAAGACCTGAATAGACATTTCTCCAAGGAGGATAAACTGATGGCCAACAAGCACATGAAAAAATGCTCAACATCCCTGATTATTAGAGAAATGCAAATCAAAACTACTGTGAGATACCACCTCACACCAGTCAGAATGGCCATCATTAATAAATCCACAAATAACAAATGCTGGAGGGGGTGAGGAGAAAAGGAAAACCTCCGGCACTGTTGGTGGGAATGTAAGCTGGTACAACCATTATGGAGATCAGTATGGAGATATCTTGGAAATCTATACATAGAACTACCATATGACCCAGAAATCCCACTCTTGGGCATACATCCAGACAAAACTTTCCTTAAAAAAGACACATGCACCTGCATATTCTTTGCAGCTCTATTCACAATAGCCAAGACATGGAAACAACCCAAATGTCCATTAACAGATGATTGGATTTGGAAGATGTGGTATATATACAATGGAATACTACTCAGCCATAAAAAAAGAATGAAATAATGCCATTTGTAGCAACATGGATGGAACTATAGATTCTCATCCTGAGTGAAGTAAGTCAGAAAGAGAAAGACAAATACCATATGATATCACTTATAACTGGAATCTAATATCCAGCACAAATGAACATCTCCTCAGAAAAGAAAATCATGGATTTGCAGAATAGACTTGTGGGTGCCGAGGGGGAGGGAGTGGGGTGGTTTGGGAGCTTGGGGTTAATAGATACAAACTATTGCCTTTGGAATGGATTAGCAATGAGATCCTGCTGTGTAGCACTGGGAACTATGTCTAGTCACTTATGATGAAGCATGATAATGTGTGAAAATAGAATGTGTACATGTATGTGTAATGGGGTCACCATGCTGTATAGTCGAAAAAAAAATTGTATTGGGGAAATAACCATTAAAATAATAATAATAAAGAAGTATTTTTTAAAAAAGAAAACCCTTAAAAAAATGTTCTACCACACCCAGAAGCAGTTATCCCACACCAAAATCCATGTTATCATCACTGTCACAGTCAAATAAACAGCATTTCCTCTCCCAAAGCCTTTACTTTGGAGGTCACTGTATTATTAATAATCATAGGTGATAATTTAACTAATCATCATATGAAGATATACTCACTTGAAAATACTAGTTTACTTGAAGTATGTTATTTTCATTGATGACAATAGGCTAAATCAGAAGGGGAACCTGAGCAGCATTTTGATGCACTGATCTTTCCTTTGCTTAGAGATACTTACTGTTCTAGTACACACTTTATTAGTTATGTAGAGTAGACGTAATCACCATACCTCCAAGTATTCTGGAATACACAGCTCTCCTGTGGACAGTTTTCCACATGCACTGACTTAGGAGTAACTAGGAACTGGGGTTGAGGAATATGGTGATTAAAGAAGCTTAAAAAGGTCTCATGTGAAAATACCTCATTGGACACATAACTGAAATACAAAGCAAGTCTCTAATCACCACCTCATAGGATTTTTATGTGATTTAAATAAGAACATTATATGGCATGTAGTAAGGAGTACAATACCATATTCAAGCCCAAAGTCATAGACAAAGCAATCCCCAAGTCCCATCATTGAAGGTTTATTTCCTGGGACCAGGCATTACCAATTTCTGTATCACTCAGCTTCTAGTCAGGATACACAACAACTCATATTAAATAACTGAAAAGGCAAAAGGAGATTTCTGAAGTATCACTGAAGTAGCAGCTTTACTAAACAGCTACCGCACCCAGGACCTGAGAAAAGTAAGAATATGGGAGAAAAGGGACCTCACAGAGCCAAGACTCGGCCATCTGAAAAGTGTTGAGACCAGAACTGATGTCTCAACCTCAGAGCGAAGCTCTCCCTTCAAGAGGGAATTCAAACTTCCAAGGGAGGTGTCCTTATGTTTCTGGGATGGGGGGAGGCACTAGGGGGCTAGTTTTATAGTGTGAGGAGAAAAAGCAGCAAACTGGAACAAACCAGGGAAGAGCAAGTCTGACTCCACATTGGATCTGTTTCATTTACTTTAACTTTCTTATTCTATTGCTTTTGCTACAAGTTAATCACTAAAGGGATGTTGCCAATAGCTAACCGTATACATAATGGCCCATTTTCAGGAACCCTCCCTCTGACTATCTGGACATTAAGCTAAAACACATTGGTTAAGCTCACAGGAAAAATCCTGACCAGGCCCACCTGTGAATGGCTACAGGAAAGAAGAAATCAACACATTCCTTCAGGGAACCTGGAAATATTTGCAACGATTTATCACCTTTTTCACTTTACTTTCTCACCCCCCACCCCATTTGTCCTATAAAAGAAACTAGCATCCGAAGCTGGGCAAGACAATAGTCCACAGTCTTCTTGGCCTGCTGGCTTCCTGAATAAAGTCACCATTCCTTGCCCCAACAACCTGTGTCTCGATGTATTGGCCTGACCTGAGGCAAACAGTACAAACTGGGACTGGGTAATAACCCTGATATTAAAACTAATAACCCTGATATTAATTTCTGTGGTGTCACAAATTATAAGTAGCAAGTCCATGTGTCATTCTCCTCTTACAGACTCCACCTAGCTCCCTCTGTTGGTCAGGCCTAACAGATTGCCAGCCGACAAAAGAGAAATGTCATTTGCACAGCCCTGGGCCCAGCATCACAGAGTATGCTGGTTAAAAGCATACTCTGGTATGCTTAAAAGGCTGGTTTTTAAAGGAGAGGTACTACCTTTATAATCAACACATACTGAATAATTCACATAATCCCAATATCAAAACAAACTGCAGGTGTTACCTAAAAAACCAGGATGCAAAGATATGCCTTGGCATTAGCTCAAAACTTAGTTAATCTGGACACAGCTTGCCATATTAATATGTAGAAAAGACTTTGTTTTTCTTTATGGTAGCACAACTAAGAATGAAGTAATCATGTGCTTTTAAAAAAATCCATACAAATTAAAATTAAATGAAATGTGCAGTAATAAAAATTGTGAGATTCTGGAATTAGTGACTAAGAGTATTTGCTGCATTTCTGTGCATGAAGTATTTAAGAAAAGAATATACCATCTGGATCAGAAGAATGAGCTATGGAGGAAGGAGCAGGTTCTCTGGATGACCTTTAGAATTCCCTCCCCACTTTTGCTAGTATTTTGCTATGTTTTTCTAAAAAAAAAATCAATTTTCATTTCACATCCTTTTAGAATATCTGTCTTTGTCACTAGCAGAGCCTGCATTTGCATGAGGTTTTGAACTTTTAAAAAATGTTTACACTTTTAATGGGTTTTTGTGGCTACTGTAACAAATAATCACAAATTTAGTGGCTTAAGAAATACAACTTTATTATCTGGAGGTCAAAAGTCTAAATGGTTCTAGCTAGACTAAAATCAGGGCATTGGCAGGACTGTGTTCCTTTCCAGGGACTCTGGAGGGAAATAAATTTCTTTGCCATTTTATGATCTAGAGACCCTGCCTCTCCCCCCCACCCCCCACACACATATTCCTTGGCTTGGGACTCCCTTTCTCCATCTTAAATGCCAATAAAATTGCATGTCTTTGACCATTCTTCTATACAGCCCATGCGCCCTCTGACCACAGCTGGTCAATGGTTATTTAAAGAACCTGTGTGATTAGAATAAACAGGCCTAGATAATCTACTCAGTTCTAGGTCTTTACCTTAGTTACTTACGCAAAGTCCTTTTTCCCAAGTAAATGAGTGTATTCACAGTTTTCAGGACTTAGGACACGAACATCTTTGGGTCCCATTATTCTGACTACCAAAGCACTTACTGCCTTTTTGAGTTTCACAATCATCTCCTGGAGGTGCAAGGCAGGCATTTTTGGGGTAAGGTGATTGTAACATTGACAAATTAGGAAACCTGCTCAAGATCGCATTTCAAGCTAATTGCAAGATCCTAAACATTGATGTAAATTTCACACAGTAATTTGTCTTTTCTAATGATGTCATGGATCATAACTGTCAACACTTTAAAATGATCAAGCCCAGTCTCTGTAACACAGATGAAGGAACTGAATCTTAAAAGTGCCTTACTCTATATCATATGGTAAAGAGTGATAGACTTAGTACTTCAAGAAAGTTCCGGAAAGAAAATCAGACAATGTATAGTCATTATACCCCTTTGCCCCTACAAAACTTCTTCATACCTTTATAAACTATTTTAAACATAAAATTCACAGTCAACATTTCTTTGGGCATCTGAGCTTGTGTCCACATGTGGACTTGCTGTAGAAGAGGCTTCACGTGCACAGATCTGGCTCAGTCCTGTTTTTTTAGAATTTTTGGACTTGAACCAAATTGTTTAAGGCTCAATCTGTGTGTAACCAGTATGTTGAGCAAGCACGACTCCTGACATAATCAAAACACAACTTTATTTTTGTCTCTCACCATCCTTCTAAAATGTGCTCAGTTGTGATAATGTTTCTCTGCCTTTGGATAAAAAACTTCAAGTCCATATTTTTGCTTGCTTCTTTTGGTTAACGTATCCTGGAGCCACTTTAAGAAACAAAATGGCCCTAATTCAGAAATTAGAATGTCCAGTTTAAGATATTAATGCAAACATTGGATTTGACTTAGCATTAAAATGTTCTTATCATCCCAGCCTGCAGAAGCCTGCATCTCCTGGAATCCTGCAGTGAAAAAGAAGAACAAGGTTGACTTCTTTTGCATTTCCTTACCTTGTGCTTTCACTGCCCTTACCCTACCTCCCTAGATAGTTTCTGACTCCTACACAATTGGAGCAGAGTGAGGGTGGAGTAAAAAAGAAAAGTGAAATCTTTTGTTTAAAATGGTAGTTTCATAAGCTGGTTTTCTGCTCCCTGAGTTTGGCACCTGTTAAGAGCTGATCTTTAGATGCTATTGGAGTTATTCTTTACTAGGTCCCTCTGCTTATAGAAATCATACCCTGGGAGTCATATTGTGGGTGGAAGCTTGCCCTAATTTTAGTATCCCCTAGATATTCAGGGTCACCCCTTAGTTTTTTGCTACTGAGATTTGAAACTCTTATTCCTGACCTGTCTTGGTGGTACTTCTAAACTGGCATCAAGTTGACTTTGGGCTGGATATTATTCTCCCACATGACCCACCTCTAGCCCAAAAGAAAGACCTACATATCCTTCGTACTGATCAATTCTTAGGGTGCAGGTTAACTGCAAGAAAACCACGAAGGTTTTTTTCCAGGATAATCTAGATTTCACTGATGGGAGTTAGACTGTAATCTTTCCTCACAATTAGGTTTCCTATATTCTCAGGAATACATACATACATACACATACATGTATATCTTATGTAGCTGAAAGTTTAAAGTTCCTGGAGTTCCCATTGTGGTTCAGCAGTATCAAACCCAACTAGTATCTGTGAAGATGCAGGTTTGATCCCTGGTCCCACTCACTGGGTTAAGGATCTGGCATTGCTGTGAACTGTGGTATAGCTCTCAGACAAGGCTTGGATCTGGCATTGCTGTGGCTGTGGCACATGCTGGCAGCTGCAGCTCTGATTCGACCCCTAGTTTGGGAACTTTCATGTCCCACAGGTGCAGTCCTAAAAAGAAAAAGAAAAGACTTTCCTTTGAATATTTGCATGTATCAATTTGGAAGGTTACTTTGGAATTTTCCATCTGTTTACCTTGGTGCTTAGTTGAAATATCACCTTTTATTAACTTTTCCTTGTGATTCATTGCCAGCTTATTAAAATCCATATCCTAGAACAGTGGTTCTCAAAGTTTTGTGTTCACTGGGATCCCTCATAAATTTTGTAAAGTTTCTGTTTCTGATTCAGCGAGTCTCAGGCAAAGACAAATAATTTACATTTCTGAAAGTTCCCAGGTGATGCTGATACTGCTGGTTCTGGAGACCATAAATCAAAAAAAAAAAAAAAAAATCTCTGCAGTTTAACAAGAGGATGCCAAGGTATCTCCATTCTCATACTGTTTTGGAGTTAACATTTGAGAGATATAGAACATACTCAAGTGTAGGATTCCTTTACAAGATCTGATAAATGTAATGCTTCCTACTATCCTCTCTGATCCTAGTGTTATATTTAGAGTCAGGCACTGTTTCCAAACTGCAAGTGAATCTATATAACAGCATGATAGAGTCTGTTTATCAATCTGCTGTGTGTTCAACTATTCAATAAATATCTATTGATCATCTATATACGCCAGGTATTATGTCTCTGGGACAGTATTTTTCAAAGTGTGGCCTCTGAGCCGTCAGTGTGAGCAGTGGTTTTTCTGAATGAATCGGAATCACCCGGAGGGTTTGTTAAACACAGATGTCTGAGCTCCACTCCCAGAGTTTTTAATCTATTAGGTCCAAGGTGATGCATGAAAATTTACATCTCCAACAAATTCCCAGATGTTGCTGAAGAAATGTCAGTAGACACATCTAAACTGTCTTGAAATGTGAGGCCTTTCTGTTTGCTCTTTCCAGCTTTTAAAACTAAGGAAAAACAGTATCTTTTTTAAAAGTGAAAGTCTCCATCTAAATCATTTTGAAATTATTTACCAGCTGAAGAAAGAAGCTTATTTTAGCAGCACAGATCATACCATCTTTAATGATGAAAAACTACAAATACAGTTCACAGGTCATTATACTTGCAGTGTTCTCTTTTTTACCATTATTCTGTTTCTTCCAATTAGCTCTTTGAAAATCAAGTTGAGGGCTATAGGTGACAGTGAGGGACAAGAATTTCTATTATCTTGTCAATAAAAATAAATCCCCCACATAAAAATGTCCTACTCTTGTTGGCAATGAGTAAAATCCAGCGATATATTTAAAAGGGTCTAGTGGACACATATCTAAGCACTATGATGTCTTAGACTTCTGGTTGTAGCCAAGGTATAAGAGCTTGAATCAGAATAATCCCTTAGTTGAAAATGACTGTAAAACTTATGCAGTAACATAAAATTACTGTTTTAAAAGGCATTGGAAATAAACTCTGGATAGAGGACGCAAGAGACTACAACTCACAATGAGCAGAGCTACATATTCCCCGGGTTTTATTCCTGAGTCCATTTGCCAGTTCATGCCTGGGGAATATTTTTCTAAAATAAGTAAGTTACACAGGGCCAAGGAGGCAGACAAAAGTTGAGATTAGGGTGACAAAACAGCTAGGACTTTAAAGGAAGATACTGCAGGTAAAGGATATACATAAAGTAGAAAAAAAAAATATGTTATTGCCTCTTGAGCAATTCATGATTTGCCCATTGCAGGGTAAAACTTCAGGAAAATCAGCAGAAAGATGCAGCAGTGTAGAGATTAAAAAGCAGAGCTGAACAGTGATTTAAACCCCTTTCCCAATAAAATTCTGTGGAAACAAAAGTTAAAGCTCAAGGCCCATCAAGGTAAAGTGGTCCTTGCACAGTTTTGTTCAAGATCCCAGAACTACCATGTCATGGAAGTAAGGGAAAACTGAAATAAAGCAGTTTTAACAAACTCTAAACCACATCTCACTCAGAGTGACTGTGTATTATATCCATCATCCAAAAGAAATTGTTATGCAGTTATGAAAAACATAATATCATCCAGAATATATAGATATTTATATTTTGTCTGGAATCCAAATAAAAGAGCAAAACAGAACTAAGAGAGAGAGAGCTTCTGAGAAAGAAATATGAATAATAGAAACAGACACACAGATGACTCATAGGCAGGTACTTTACAAAAAGTATTAACTATAAAGAGAATAAAATGTAATAAACCTATAAGAATTCCATAAGCTATGAAAATAGTTAATTATAAATTCTACAATTGAAAAAAAATGTAATTTTGAAATTAATAATTTAATAAAGAGCATAATAGAAGAACAGAGCATTATTTAATTGGAAATTATGTCACAGTAAGGTAATCAGATTGATGCACAAATAGAAAAGGATGGAAATAGAAATATAGAAAAGAATATAAATTTTTAACACATTTCTAATTGCAATCCAGTGGAGAGGAGGGAAAGAAATGTCATGAGCAGTATTTCAAAAAACCCTGGCCAACAAAATTCTCCAAAACTGTCAAAAGAGTGAAACATAGCTTTAAAAACAAATGAAATCCATGTAGTCATGAACTTCCTACCCAATACCACCACTTAATTAGAACTTGGGGGTCTTAGACTGGTTGCACAACTTGCTTTGAGCTCATGAAAAATAGAATGAGTGCCTTTGTTCTTTGATTTTGGACTCAAATTGTGTGACTTGCTTAGGCTAATGAGATGATACATACAAGACAAGAAGAGACTTGAAATACACTTTAATATTTGGGCTTCCTCTCTGATTCATCTCCTATCCTCACAGAAGAATATACCTCAGACAGCCTGCTGATCCAAGGAGGGGTGGCACCCACATATAGCATTTGTGCAAATGGATGCCTCCTTCAGGCTGGCCCAGCTGAATTTACCAATGATCTAACACCAGCCCATCTATAGGCATATGACTAAGAATTAAAGACTACTGTTTATGATTCTAGATTTTAACTAATGATTTGAAAAATGGTTTGTTATATACAATTGCTCTGTGGCCATAGCAAACATTATGAAATATCTCCGGTTAAAAGACAAAGACTGACTTTGGTTTCCTGGAAGATGGTTAGAAATGCTTTCCCCTCTTCCTCTCAGTAATACATTTAAGAACCTTGAACATCATATATTAAACAAACAAAATGATTCTAAAATGTGGAAATAAGAAGGTAGATCAGCTGAGGACCTTGGGGACCAAAAAGTTAGAAAAGCTGACAACCTAATAACACCAATAGGAACAGGCAAAAAACTCCTAACAAAAACCTTCTCTCTCTACCCAGGAACCAGGAAAGGTGCAGACAAGCAAGGCACACAACTTTTAGGTAATAACTGCACTACTCAAGCCAAACATAGCAGGAAATTTAAAAAAAAAAAAAAAAAGCTTGTATTCCCCACTCCTACCCTTTCCAGCAAAGGTCAAATGGGAAGCCTAGAATTTCATTCTTGCCAGGGTGTACCAACCTCCTTCCCCCCAACCAGAGTGGTGGCTCAGAAGATGGAGTCTGGAATCAACATTTCCTCTCTTCTTTTTGCATCAGAGATACAGATGCTGGCCTACACCACAGCCACAACAATGCCAGATCCTTAACCCACTAATTAAGGCCAGGGGTCAAACCCGTATCCCCATGGATACTAATCAGGTTCTTAACCCACTGAGTCACAGTGGGAGCTCCTGGAATCAATATTTTCATCTGCACCAGGCAATAGTAAGTCTCTGCTTCCCTGTAGTGAAGACCATAAGGGAGCCTACATCCATATCTACCAGAAATAATGAAGATACCCTCCTTCTGCCCACTATGGTAGTATAGAGAAAGTCTAGTGGAAAGTCAGGACTTTCCTTGCTGCCCAGAGTCTTTGGAAGTTGTGCAGACAGCAGTGCCAGGAACTCCTACTCTCCCAGCCAGCAAGCTATCGGTGCTAGCCTAGTGGAGAGCCCAAACTCCCACCCTGCCCAGCAGTACAGGAAGACACCCTGATGAGTGCCAAGGAACTAAGAGGGAAACCAGGAATTTTTCCCCCACCCAGCAGTAATGAGACAGCATTCTCTTTTCACTGCTGGGAAAAAACAACCAAACCAGAGATTTAAACAAGAACCAGAGTCTCATAACATAATACCACAATTGCTCAGGTTTCAATCAAAAATCTCTCATCATACCATGTACCGGGAAGATCTCCATCTGAATGAAAAAAGATAGGCAAAATGACAGAAATGTTAGAAGGATCTAACATTTTTAAAACATTTTTAAAACAAATAGTTTTAAAGCACTCATCAAAAAACCCCTCAATAAACAATTATGAACACACTTGAAACACATGTAAAAATAGAAAATTTGACAATAAATAGAAAGGCCAAAAAATAGAGAGCATAAAAAAGAACCAAATGGAAATTTTAGAACTGAAAAATAAGGTAACTAAAATGCAAAACTCAGTGAATGGGCTTAAGAGAAGAGTGGAGGGGGGAGAAGAAAAAAAATCGGTAAACAGGAAGAAAATGCATTGAAATTAACAATTTGAACACAATAGACTGAAAAAAATGACAGATTCAGGGACTTATGGAACTATAACAAAAAGTACAATGTTTGTGTCATCAGAATCCCCAAATGAAGAGGGAAGAGCTAAAAAATTACTCAAAGAAATAATGACCAAGAATTTTCCAAGATTGACAAAAGACTCAAACATACAAAGTTAAGAACTGAGTAAACTGAAAAGAGGATTAACAGAAATACATTCACATCAAGACAAATCTTAGTGATACTTCTGAAAACTAAACACATAGAATATATCTTGGGAGTTCCTGTCTTGGTGCAGTGGAAATGAATTTGACTAGGAACTATGAGGTTTCAGGTTCAAACCCTGACCTCGCTCAGTGGGTTAAGGATCCGGCATTGTGGTGAGCTGTGGTGTAGGTCGAAGATGTGGCTCAGATCCCGCGTTGCTGTGGCTCTGGCATAGGCCAGAGTCTACAGCTCCAATTAGACCCCTAGCCTGGGAACCTCCATGTGCCGCAGGAAGTGGCCCTAGAAGAGGGAAAAAAAAAAAAAGCCCCCCCCAAATTTTTTTTTAATAGAATAAAATAGAAAGTCCCAAGCTCAATCATTAAGATATCAATAGTTACATGGAATGTTAATAATCTAAATGATAAAATACTTATGTGAAAATCTAACAAAATATGTTCTACTCTTATATGTTGAAAACACAAATGAAAGTAATCAAACAAGATTTAAATAAATGGAGAGACATGCAATATTCATGAATTAGAATATTCAACTTATGAAAAATGTCAATTCTTGTCAAATTTACATACAGATACAAGGTAATTCCAAAGTCCTAGTAAGGATTTGTTCATAGATATAGACAAGATTATTCTAACATTATATAGAAGGAAGTTCCCTTGTGGCACAGCAAGTTAAGGATAGGGTGTTGCAGCAGCTGTGGCACAGGTTTCAACTGTGGATTGGATTCGAGCCTGGCCCAGGAATTTCTACATGCCACAGGTGCCACCAAAAAAAAAAAAAAAATTATGTAGAAAACCAAAAGAGCTGCCATAAGTAAAATAGCTTTTAAAAAGAAGAAAAACCTAGGCATATCATATTCAAACTACAGAAATTCAAAGATAAAGAAAAAATTATAAAAGAGGTCAGAAGAAATAAACACCTTATCCATAAAGGAACAGAATAAATTTACACTTTTAATTTTTAAAAAAATAAAATTACATCTGACTTCTCAGAAACCATGAAAGTAAGAAGGGAGAGGAGAAAAAAGGAAAATAAAAACTCTTTCAGACAAAAATTGAGGAAATGTGTTGCCAATAGACCGGATTTGCAAAGAAGATAACTGGACAATTTCAAAATACTTGATGATTAAAAAAACATACTTTTAAACAACATAAAGTTTAAAACAGAAATCTCAAAAGAAATTAAAATATATTTTGACCTAAATGAAAATAAAAATACAATTTGTCAAAATTTGTGGGATGCAGCAAAAACAGTGCGTAGGAGTTCCCGTAGCGGCTCAGAGATTAAGGAATCCGAGTAGGAACCATGAGGTTGCAGGTTCAATCCCTGGCCTTGCTCAGTAGGTTAATGATCCGGCGTTGCTGTGAGCTGTGGTATAGGTCGCAGACATGGTTTGGATCTGGCGTTGCTGTGGCTCTGGCGTAGGCTGGCAACTACAGCTCCAATTAGACCCCTAGCCTGGGAACCTCCATATGCCGTGGGTACGGTCTTAGAAAAGACAAAAAAGACCAAAAAAAAAAAAAAGTAACTAGAAGGAAATTTATAGCATTTAATGAATATATTAGATAAGAAGAACAATCTAAAATCTATACTCCTCATCAGGAAACTAGAAAAAAAAATCCAAATTAAACAGAGGAAAATTTTAAATAATTGAAATTGCAGGCAATATTTTTCTGATCACAATGGACACAAACTAGAAATAAAAACAAAATGATAAACACAAATACTTGAAAATTAAAAATTATACTTGTTAATTAGCTTATTAGTCTAAGAATCAAAGAACAAATTTTAATAGAAATTAATATATATTTTAAACTGAGTAATAATTAATGCATCACATCAAAACTTGTGGGATGCAGCTCAAGCAGTGTTCAGAGGAGAAATATTTTTAAATGTGTGTTACTGCATGTGCACATGTGGATGAAAAAAGTTGGAAAAATAATCTAAACATCTGTGTCAAAAGAAGAGAAAAATAATAGGAAATTAAGCCCAAAGTGAGAAAAGGAAGAAAATAGTAAGAAACAAGTATAAGAAAATAAAATAGAAATTAAGTAAAATATACAAAATTGGTCCAGCAAAAAAATTTTAACAGTTCATAAAACTTATAAATTTCTGGTAAGATTTATCAATAAAAATGAAAGAAAACAGGGAATTCCCTTGTGGCTCAGGAATTCGGCATTGTCACTGCTGTGGCTCTAATTATAGCTGTGGCACAGGTTCTATCACTAGCCCAGGTACTTCCATATGTCACAGGTGCGGTGAAAAAGATAAACGAAAAAAACCAAAAATCCCCAACATCAAGAATCAAAAAAAGGATATTAACCTATATCTAATAGATAACAAAAAAAATGAGTAGTATAAAAAGATGATAGAAACAAATATATGCTGATAGCTTGAAAGTTCGTATTCAATGTATAAATTATTTGAAAACCACAATGTATCAAAATGAATGCAAAAAGAAATAAACATATATATGATATGAAATAAATTGTGTATGTTAGTAAAATTTTCCTGTGAAGTAAACCTCAGGCCCAGTTTATTTTGATGGTTATTTTCCCCAACCACATAAGGAAAAAAATAAAACCAATCTCACAAATATTCCCCCAGAATATAGACAAAGTGGGAACACTTATCAGTTTGCTTTATGAAGCCAATGTAATCTCAATTTCAAAATCTGGCAAAGACATTACATGAAAGAAAAATTAAAGAACAAAATATCTCATGAATATAGTTGTAAAAATCCTAAACAAAATACAAGCCAATCAGAACCACCAATAAAATATAACAATAGATTATATTAAAGTGAAGTTTGTTCCTGGAATGTCAGATTAGTTTAACATTCTATAATCAATTTACAACATCAAAACAAAGGAGGGAAATATGTAACCACTTCAGAAGATGTATAAAAAGCATGTAATAGAATTCAAAACCCATTCATGGTTTTTAAAAGTCAGCCAACTAAGAATAAAAGAAATTTATTGAGTATGATAATGTCATTTGCAAAACAATTCCCAGGAAACAAGGTACCTGAGAGTGATTTCTAAGCCCAGTGGTTTTCTGAGCCCATTACCTCCATTTCCATTCATATTTCTCTTCCTAGCCAAAGTGATAAGCAATACATAAATAAATAAATGCATGGAAGAAATACTTGAAGGAAAGAAATAAAGTTTAATTTGCACATGATATCATTAGGCACATAGAAATTGCAAAAGAATCTAAAAATTATCAGAATTGGTAAGTAAAATTAACAAAGGCAACTAAATACACAAATCAATATAGGAAGTAATTATGTACTAGAAAAAAATTCATTGAAAATTAAGAAATACACAAATCAATATAGGAAGTAATTATGTACTAGAAAAAAATTCATTGAAAATTAAGAAAGAGATAATATTCACAATATGGCCAAACAACTCCAAAACCTGGGAATAAACTAATTGTAAGATGTGCAGAATTTCTACACAAAAAACTAATAAATATGGCTGAGAAGATTCAAAGAATAGCTAAATAAATAAAGAGTAGTAATAAACATACGGATTGGAGTACTCAGTATTTTGAAAATGTTAATTTCTCCTTAATTGATCTATAGACACAATGCAGTCCCATTAAAAAGCCCCGCCTTTTTTTTTAATTGACAAGGTAATTTTAAAACAATCTAGAAGTAGGGGACTTCATGCCCAATATCAAGATTTATTATAAAAAGCTACAGTAATTGAGAAACGTTTTTATTAGCATGGGGTTTAACAAACATCAGTTAACCAGAATAGAAAATTAGGAAACACGGATACACACATACAGTCACCTGATTTACCATAAATATGTCACAACAGCAAAGTGGGAAAAGGATGGTCTTTTTAATTAAGGGCAATGGGTTAACTGGTATCCAAATGAAACAATATGAACTTTCACTCTTACCTCATATTATACACACAAAATTAATCATAGATGGATTATAGAAGTAAACATGATAAGTAAAACAATAAAGTTTATAGAAAGAAATAGAATACATTCATGAATTTAAGGTAAGAAAAGATTTCTAAAATGGAAAATAAAAAGCATTAGCCATAAAGAAAAGTTTTAAAGTAACAGCTAAGTTGGTTACTTAACTATTAAGAACTTCTAGTCACCAAAAATTAGAATATAAAAAAAGAAGAAAAAAAAAAGCAGAAGTTCCTGGTCTGACACAGGGATTGATGGTGTCTCTGCAGCAGGAATGCAGGTCCCAACCCTGGCCTGCTCCAGTGGATTAAGGATCCAAAGTCGCTGCAGCTGTGGTGTAGATCACAGCTCTGGCTGGGGCTTGAATTCAGTCCTTGGCCTAGGAATTCCATATACCACCACAGGGCAGCCAAAAAAGAAAACAAACAACCTCCCCCCCACCAAAAAAAAAAAAAAATTGGAACATTACATCTAAAATCATTACTATTTTCTATGAAATTATATGTGAAAAAGGATTTATATTTAGACTATAAACATGCTTACAAATCAATAGGAACAATATATTGACCACCCAATATTTTTAAAACTGACGCAAAAGTCTGGAACAAGTGCTTCAGAAAAATAGAATATCCAAAGGCCAGTAAATATTTTAAAAAGTACTCAGCATCATTATTCTTTAGGAAAATGCAAATTCAATGGCTATAAGATACCTCTGCCATATAAGATACTCTCACCAGAATGGCTAAATTGAAAAAAAAAAAAAAGTGTTGATTAAGATGTGAAATAACTGAAACTCTCATTGCTGTTTGTAATAAACACTTAGAAAAATTGGCACCACTTATAGAACAGTAAACATGCACCTTCCTTCGAACTCATTGATTCCCAAGAATATATCCTAGAGTGTCTAGCTTTTGTCTGCTAAATGGCATGTACATTGATGCTTGCAGCAGCTTTATTCCTACTAGCCAAAGAAGATACTACCTATATGTCTATCAACAGTAAACAGTATAATGAATAAGCAAATAGTTGTATGTTCATGCCATGGAATACTACCTGAGAGTAAAATGGACCAATTGCTAGTACATGCTACATGGATCAGAATCTCACAAATGTAATATTGAATGATAACAACTAGACACAGGGTACATACTGACTGATTTTGTTAAACGTATTGGAAAAGAGTAGAGATAATTTATATGTTATAGAAGTCAGAATAGCCATTCTTTGTCAGAGTGTATGTGCCTTGGTAGTATTGGTTGGTTGGGTACAGAAAGACTTTAGGAGACTGGAAAAGATTTTTCTCTTTATGTTTGTGAGTGTGTGTGTGTGTGTGTGTGTGTGTGTGTGTGTGTGTAAAAATAAAATAACTGAGCAAGGTAATTAAGACTTGGATACTCTTATTGATATAGGTTAAATTTAAAGTAATTCTAAAAGATGTTTCGATGCTAAAAAGCATTACCCTTGATATTGGACAGGGTTCTCGTCAAAAATCTGTAACTAATAGCAGTGGGTTGGAAAACATGAACCATTCCAGTTGATGTTCTGTTTTAAATTGCCTTATTCATTGACTCAACTTTTGTCTTCTGTGCAAATATAGCTTTATGTGACACTGGTGGTGGGTGTCTGTGATTCATCCTAGTGGTAATTACCTGATGATATTAAGAAATGCTATCAGAAATATGAGAACACCAGCTTTGTCACTCATTCATCCATTCAGCATTTACCAATTGTCTACTCTGTGCCTACACTGGTCTAGATACTAAGGCAAAGGGAAAAATACATAAAGCATATAGGACCCCTAACTGACAAGAGTTTGCAGTTGCATGAAGATAAGTAAGACAGGTGATCATCATCATGAAAGTACAATGTCAGAACAGATACCGGGTGCCAAAAGAATATTGAAAAGAAATAGCGGTTATCTACTTAGCATTAAAACAATAGCACTGAAATATATATTGTAAGATGCTTTCCGTAATAAGAACCCTTAAAAGGCTATGGATAAATCTCAAACATCCCTTAATGAAATGACATGATCTAGTGTGTGATGACAGAGGGTAATTAGTCAGGGACCAAGAACTAGGCTACAAAGGATGGCTGGTAGGCACCAAGAAGGCCTTAACTTAGGGATCCAAAGTCTAGAAGTATCAAGGAATCAGACTAGGAGATGTAGGAATGGAATAAATAATTTTGCTACATGTAGGGCCTCTATAGACATCCAGCATTTGAATAGCAGGCATAAAGCAGGTTAACAATGAACCAAATGCCTTCTTAGATCTGGGTTCACTAGGCTAGGATCATAGCTGCTAGGTCCACAGCTGGCTTTGGAAAATGGAACCTTCAGCCTACAGTGTGACTCAATTAGTCGTACCTAGTCATAGTAACTGAGGAGGAAAGGTAGCTGAACACTTCCTAATGACAGTTTTTCTTGGCAAACACTCATGGATCTGCATTTGGGCATTTTTCTAAGCTTGTTCACATCTTCAAATTTTATACTATCTCTTCATGATAAATGGCATGTATTTACTTCATGATGTATTAAATAAGGGACTCCTTTAACCTTTTCTAACGTTAAAGTTTCACATTGCAGGAGTTCTCGTTGTGACAGTGGATACAAATCTGACTAGTATCCACGAGGATGCAGGTTCTATCCCTGAACTCTCTCAGTGGGCTGGTTATCCAGCGTTGCCGTGAGATGTGGTGTGGGTCACAAACACAGATTGGGTCTTTTGTGGCTGTGGCTGTGGCATAGGCCAGCAGCTGTAGCTCTGATTCGCCCTCTAGCCTGGGAACTTCCATATGCTGCGGTTGTGGCCCTAAAAAGCAAAAAAAAAAAATTTCATATTGCAAAGAATACTTCAAGTATCTGGTCAAGAGTTTGTCTACCACACAGTCTTCTGCTGACTGCCCAGAAGCTTGTGAATTGCACGCAGGGGCAGATTCTTTGGCCCATGATTCACATAAAAGATCAGTTTGAGGAGAACTAAGAAGGCTTATTCCATCCATTCAATTTGACTCTAAAGCAAAACTTCGGAGTCTCAACCTCTGCTGTCTACTCTTCTTGTTATATCTGATAGGGTATGGTAGTCTCTAATTATTGTTTTATATTTAGTAGGAAATCAATTATTTTATTTTATTTTATTTTATTTCATTTTATTTATTTTTAAGGCCACAACTGTAGCACATGGAAGTTCCTGGGCTAGATGTCCAATCTGAGCTGCAGCTGCTGGCCTATGCCATAGACATAGCGATGCTGGGTCCGAGTTGTTTCTGTGACTTATGCCACAGCTTGCAGCAATGCTGGATCCTTAACCCACTGAGCAAGGCCAGGGATTGAACCCACATCCTCACGGACACTATGTTGGTTGGGTTCTTAACCTGCTGAGCCACAATGGGAACTCCAAGGAAATAAATTTATGTTTTTAAAAACTGACTAGATTTTTAACGTCTTGTCTTCTGCCTAGGGAAATACGTTGGAGACTAGTGTCAAACAGAAGTTGGTATTTGAAATGTGAAATAATTTTAACAACAGCTGTCAGGTATTGGGCCTATGCTCTGTCACACAGGCCATTCTCATATGAGGGAGGTGATATAACTTCCATTTTATAGATGAGGCAACAGAGATGCAGAAACTCAAATGATATTCTACAGGTACAGCGTGGCATACATGGGATTTAAAACTAG
The DNA here is from genome assembly GCF_016906955.1 of Phacochoerus africanus. Classification (NCBI taxonomy): domain Eukaryota; kingdom Metazoa; phylum Chordata; class Mammalia; order Artiodactyla; family Suidae; genus Phacochoerus; species Phacochoerus africanus. The sequence goes on along the minus strand of NC_062558.1, from coordinate 118,373,800 downwards.
GATTGTGACGTCAAAGTTTAGGAGTTTAAGCCCCACACTACAGTGTCTCCAAGCACCAGAGGCAGATAGACACAATAGACTTGCAGCTTTGATCACTTCTGTTGCTTTCCTGGTCAGTCAGTGTACTTCTGTGCTGCTACCAGAGATTAACATACTGCCAGGGTACCAGGACTTGTGAGGGCTAGAGTATGTCTGTGCCTTGTCCAGATCAAACGGAGAAATGGGAAGCAGCACAAAAGAGTTAGTGTCTGCCCATCTGTGATACCCATTCTTTGATTTGTTTCCTCTTTGCCTTTGTAAGCTCCACTTGTGCTCTGAGAGAAAAGTCCTAAAGATCTTATTTTCCAATAGCTACCACATATTTTATAGAGTTGTATTCTGATGGAATATTATGCCCTAGAAATGTGCTGAATTTGGCTTAAGGGTTAACCTCAGTCATCTTCAGATCAGTTCTTTGGAAAGGAGACAAAAATAACCAAAGAGGGCTTGTGATATGGGACCTTTTGGTTATCATCTCAGTGGCCCTTAAAGGATTTGAAGGGTAGCTTTCCATTTCTCTAGTCTTCTCTAGTCAGTACTCCCTAAGAAACAGAAGTGAAATGTAGCTCCAGCTGTGTTCATTTCTTCCTTTTTGTATTTTCAAGGAGACTGGAATCAAAAAAGTATTATGAGGTTGGTTTTGTGACTTACCACATCAAAGCCTTTTATGTTGGACTAACACACGAGAGGACAGGAGAGAAAGAGAAATGATGGAAGTAACTGTTTCTAGATTAAGATTGTAATGATTTTTTAAAAATACATTCTAAGGCTTTTTGGTAAAGGTATATTTATGAAAGTCTAATAATACCTCTCTAGATAAACTTAGTCATACTGCACATTTTCTCCATTTCATATTAAGACTATTTAAATTAGAAAAATATATGTGCATATGTGAATTCACACAATTGCAATGATATTATTTTATGCTTCTCTCCTCCTGTTTAACTATGTAAACCATCTTTCGAAACCTGAAATGATTGTGTAAAGTTATACATTATAGCTAAACAAAACCTATGTGGAATTTTAATTCATTGCATACAAACTGGGGGAAGATTTGGACTCAAAGGAGGGGAAAAGGATAACAAAATTCAGCTCTAAGTTTTTTCTCTAACTCAATGACCTTGGATAAATTTCTTTATATTCTGTAAGATGCAGGCAAAAACTGCCCCCTACCTATCTTTTGCAGCTGCTGCAAGATTTATTAAACTAGGAGGAAAAAAACCCCTAAAACTGTTTAGAGGTCTGATGAGATAAGAGTTACATAAATTTAAGGCAGCATTGTTATCTCCAAGAGGTGTATGAAGTTGAATTAAGTTTTACAAGACCCTTATGACTCAAATAGATAATCTTAGACCTATTCTTACAAATATGAGGGCTTAAGTTCTTCTGTTAAAGCTATTTAGATTGGTTGTATGAGAAGAGATACAATCACTGGATTCAGAGCAAGGCCTGTATTTGTTGATACCTCAATATATTTTAAATGGTAGTTTTTTTTTTTTTTAAAAAAAACCATCATTCCCTTGGCAAGCAATGAGAAGAGTCTGCATATTATTTTGTCAAGTTTTCTTTCTGTGGTTCTTCATGAAATTGATCTGAAATGCAAGACACCTTGTCTCAATGGTATCCAAGGGGAGCCAAGTATTTTGAGAGCTATTAAAAGGTATTGTTCTAATGATGAGGCATATAATGTGATTTAGTGCAGCTGAAGCCAAGGTATCCATCAGCCAAAGGAAGACCTAGGAGAAGGCTAAGAAAAAAGCAATGTAACAGTTACTTATAACATAGTTGCTGCACTAAGGTTCTGTGTGCAGTAAATATTCTACTATATTCATACAACATATATGTGGCTATAACCATGTATAGCATTACCCCCTACCCTCAACCAAATAATGAATATAAATTGGAGAATGAACATTTTCCTTTCAGCCTAAACAAACTCACTCACTTGTTTCCAACATTACTAAAAAAATATGCAAAGTGCTAATTAGAGTGTCTGGAACATAGTCAATTGTCAATAAACATTACCTGTTATTATTTGGATTTGGAGTAGAAACGGTATTGCGTAAAGTCAAGAGCATATAAGAAATAAGATGCCTGGGTTGAAGCCTTGCCTCTTGCACTAAATTAACTTGTAATGTAAGCTGTAAAGTGGGAAAAATAATAGTGAAAAACCAAGTGAGCAGATCCATGTAAAATCCTTTGCAAGATTTCTAGCACACTTATCTACATAACATTAAGAACTAGCAGCTGTGCGGGAAAGGCTTCTACACTGGTGCTGCTCTACTAGCCAGTTAGTGATTGAGGTCTTCCTTGAGCCAGGCATTGAAGGAGGCACTGGGGAAAGGAAAGAGAAATAGGGGAAACATGGCCCTTATCCTCTTGTAGTTTTGGGGGTGGGTGGGTATTAACACAAAATATTCAAATAAAATAATTTAAGGCTGTAACATGCTAGGAAGCAACTAAAACAGGGCTGACACAGAAAATGTGGAAGGAATTTTTTCTTAGGGAGACAGGGAAAATCTCTCTAAGGAAGTACATTTGAAGTGAAGGTTTCAAATAAAAGGAGTTAGCCATGTGAATGGGGTGGTGATGGGCATTCCAGGTAGGTGGAATAGCATACACAAAGGTCACGGGTTGGAAAAACTTGGCACATGGGAGGATGGGATTGTCCAGAATGGCTGAAGCATATGGGTGAGGAGGAGGACTGCTGTCAAATGGGGTTGAGAGAATGGGTAAAACCCAGCTCATGGAAGCCTGATGTGTCCTGGTAAGAAGCGTAGGTACTCTGTTGGCAAAGGTAAGTCACTGAAGGGTTTTAAGTAGTGGCAAGGGACTTTTTAAAATACTTTTGAAATACTGCTTTTGCAGCTTTGTAGGCCAAGGCACCTAAATTATTTTGATCATGAACACCAGTCATATGCCATAATGTCTAAATGTTCATATTAAATGTTCACATATGAGAATAGATGGAGATAAATAATATATATATATATATATATATATATATATATATATATATATATATATACTAACTGGTAATTAAATACCAACAAGGCTCTCTATTTCCTGCACATAAATGAATCATCTTGTGGTACCATTTTGGTCTTTGTATCCGGCTTTGGAGATGAATGTTAGAGACAAAGGATGGAGCAGAACAATTGTGGGGTAGAGAGAATAGTGTGGAGGTTCTTGTGCTGGTCCAGGTAAAAATGGTGGCAACTTAGACTCAGAGGTGGCATATTTTTCATATGCAATGAAAAACTCCTAATTGGATTACAGATATATGCTCTCAACTGGTCTTTGATATCAACTACTTTTCTAATAAATGACCCATTCTTAATGGATTATAGTAATAAAATCTATTGGATTGCTTATTGGTTTTTAAAACCTTGAAATAGACTAGCCCACTTCCTCTATGATTAGCCTATTCCTTGAAGTCCTCTGGAAAAGGAGGATGGTTTAGGCAATTACCGGTTCATGTTTTCTCTGCTTGTTGACACAAGTCCATGGGGATTAGAGCCACAAGAAATAAAGTAAATTTATATAAAAACACTTGGAGTCAATTTCTTCCACATCTGTGTAACTTTTTTTCACAAATGGATAATTAAAACTAGGCATTAAAAAAGTGCCTGCTCTCTATGAATTTGCAGCAAATGGATTGTAAATGCTTTTATTTTAAAGGGAATATTGGATTATTGTAGGCGCTTTAAAAGATGGGCACTGTAAACTCCTTGGGGAGGAAGGGTCAGCGCTTCTTGTACCAATTCTTCAGGAAGAACTTTGTTTTAAAAGCAAAACAATCTAAATTTTCATACAGTAATAATATACTAAGGCCAGAAAATGTGAATCCACTAATTTCTTTTCCATTTTTCTTTTTCCAGTCCTATATTTGGATGGGTTTATTTGGGTTCTGAGTCTTTAATCTAATCTGGGTTTCCTCTTTTGATAGAATTCTCCACTTATCCAGAGTGGAAAGGAGGTTAGCAGGGCATAGAAAGAAGACATTAAGCAAAGGATGCTGTAAACCTTTGAAAACCTTTCCAAGGAGATGAAGACAGCTAACCTGGGCTTTGACAAAGAGCACTTGCAATGTGGGAGGAAGGAGGACTTCTGGCTCTCCTCTTCTCCTTCTAGAAGCCACAGTCCACCAGCGGTCCTCTTTTAGGATTCAGGCTTGGAAAGTAAAAGTGGTTTTGGAAGAGCACTTCGTGTCTCCATTAATGACAAACAGGACATGCTTTTGTCCTTTTAAGTATTCAAATTTAATGGCTGGGAAGCCTGCCTCTTGCATTTGCACATTTCTTGGATTGGTCATGAGAACAATAATTTTAATTAATTTTTTGTAGCATACCTCTGGCTTAGCATGATATAAGAGAAATTCCTCTTGAACAGCCTTAAAAAGAGCATTGAATAATTATAACTCTGTTACTTTCAAGTTGGTCACATCACAAACTCCAGATTCAGATTTTTTCAGTAAGTTTATCTTTGCAAGTGTGAAAATGAACAAACATGTAATTAGCAGCTGAAAATTGTAACTATTTTGTTGAGAGACTTGTTTATTCAATCAGTATATATTCATAGAATAACTTAATAGCTCCATGTGGTAAGAAAGTGTTATTAGGTACATGAAGACTACAAAGACATTTGAAGGTATTTCAACCCTTAGAAGCAACTTTCTGTTTGAAAAAGGCTTGGATTTTGAGAAATTCTTTGTAATTTTCAAAGCCCATTCACCTACTATAAATCTTCATCTGAACTTTTGAATAGTAGCAGGGGAGCTCGGCAGAGTGGACATTATAATCATACAATTATAGAATTTTAGGAGTGAAAGGGATTTTAAAGGTCATTTAATGCAACAACTTGGTTTTAAAGCTAGGAAGCTGAGAAATTGCTACTTGTACAAGGTCCCACAGCAAACTAATAGCAGAGAGTCCAGCACCCACTTGAAGTTTGCTATTCAGAATCTTAAGGCATGTGTTAGTAGCTCTGGGCTAGGCACTAATGCCACAGGGTAAATGACTGACAGATTTCCTACCGTACAGGGCACAGTGTCAAGTACTGAGGATAAAAGGGCAAACAGAATGAACTGGTTATTTCTTCCAAGTTGCTCACAGTGTGGTCTTCCTGTCCTCACTAAGTGTGCAGTCCCTTAAAGAAGCCAAGAAAAACGCCCACAAAATGCAGCAAGATTGGGTTCAAATACAGTGAGTGCTTTACGTTGAGGAAAGATCTAAGCATGGTGATTGACGGAGAAATCCCCAGACCTCCCCCCGCCCCCCCGCCAACACACACACCCACTCACGCTCACGATCTTTTAATTACATCATTCTCTTCTGATGCTGGGACACACAGGCTCTGCTCAAGGTAAGGTCAAGATGCCAACTCACTGAGACTAAGAAGGCAGAGAGCAGAAGCCTACTCATTCCCTCTTAGCTAAACTGAAAAAGAACGCGGCGGGGGTGGGGGGTAAGGAAACGACCACAAAGACTGATAAAAACAATAAAACAGGAATAGGAAGTCCCCAACACCGCGACCACTCCGCCAGCTCCGGGCTGGCCACCCCCGCAGGAGAGGCGCACGGGCTCTGAGTGGAGCCCAGAGGCAGCGGGGGCGCAGAGCCCGAGGCGGCGAGGAGCGGGCGGCGGCGGCGGCGGCGGCGGCGGCGCGGATGAGCCCAAGGGGAGGGTCGGACGCGCATCCAGTCCCCGCAACCATCCGCGCGCAGCGCAGCTCGGGAGCGGGACGCAGCGCTCGGAGTCCCAGCAGCGCCCGCCCTCTCTCGCGCGTAGCCTGCCAGCGCGCCAGCGCCCGCTCCGCCTGTGACTTCAGTTCGGCTCCACCCCCGCGTGGCGGCGGCTCGCTTCGTCCGAACCCGCGCTCGGCACCAGCCCAGCCCGGGCGTGCGGCCGCCACCTGCCCCGCGCTTGCTCCGCCCGCCCCCACCGCGGCCCAACTTGGATGGAGTTGGGGTCCTGAGCGCCTGTCCCCCGCAGCTGGCCAGCGGAGAGCCCCGCGCCGACACCTCCAGTCTGGGACCCCTTCTCCGCTCCTCTCCGCTCCAGCGATGGGAAAAGTTGGTGCCGGCGGCTGCTCCCCAGCCGGGCTGAGCGCGCTCCTCGCTGGCGCGGGGTTCTTGGTCCTCTGCGCCCCGGGCGCCTGCGGCGGCGACTCCTGCTGCCCTCCGCTGCCTCCCAGCTCGGCTCCACGCTGGGTTCCGACCCCGCGGGGGCTTCCTCACCAGGGGCCGCGAGGTAGGGCTCCTGCCACGCCTCTGCCCCTGCTCGGACGCCCCCTGTTCTCAGTGTCCCCCGGAGACCGAGTGCTATCCCTGGAGCGGGCCCCGGGCACCGGGGCTTCAGTGGCGGTTGCTCCACGCTCTGGCCGGAGAAGACGGAGTGGAGAGGCTCAGGAGAAAGCAGACACGGAAGAGGGCACGAATAGAAGCCCCCGAGGAGTGCTAAGGGACAGAGGGCAGCAGGAGTCTGGGACTCTGGAGCGGGACCCGGACAAAGCCACTCGCTTCCGGCTGGAGGAGCTGAGACTGACCAGCACCACGTTCGCGCTGACAGGCGACTCCGCACACAATCAAGCCATGGTCCACTGGTCTGGCCACAACAGTAGCGTGAGTAGAATGGGACTGAGGGCGAAAGGGTGAAAGATTGAAAGGGTTAAAGTCAGCCGTGTGATGGAAAGGAGAATTTGGGGGAAATGGGGTTTCTGGACTTGAAAGATTCTGCAAACTAGTGTTCCCTGCCCAACTCCCGCAGGAGTTGATGTCGTTATCACCTACTGGGAGACCACCCCACACCTTTCCCACCAACATCATCGGAGTCCTCTTCAAACCTCTAAGAAAGCTTCAAACAGGAATGGCAAAACCCTCTTCCCTGTTTCTGTGGTCTCATTGGCATAGGAGGGAGCTGAAGACCAGGCAGACAGAGGGGGTTAAGGTATTCTGAATGCCGAGGTGAAAGGGTTAAATTTACAGGCAGACTGGCATTCCCTCAAGCCAGTTTCCCTGTGCTTGCAAGACATAAGGATGAGCGCAAGTAAGATTAAGAAGTCGTTATTTGTGTGTTTTTTTTTTTTTAATTTTATTTTTTAAATGCAGAGCTCCTAACCCACTCTCTTCCCCACAAGCGAAGAGAAATTCAGTGGATGATAAGGTGGCCTTAATGTAGTCTCTGTTTCTTTGGACCAAGTGGATGCAAGTTTCAGGACTGGAACTCTCCAGCATCTTCTAACAGCACCCGCCAGTGTGTTTTGAGAGCTGGGGCTTTCCAGCCTGTGAATGAGTGGTTGTTCTCTGGCTTGATCGGTCCCAGGAAGATCAGATATATCCCTGTGACAACAACTCCCTGTTCTCCCCCATTGCCTGACCTCCTCTAGTGAAGAGCACAAATAAAGACTTAGCTCTCCTTTTATTAAGGGACAAGAGGGATTACTGGATTCCAGGAGGCCGATGCTGGGGAGCGTGGGTGCAAGTCTGTGAGCTGTGGCCAAGTCAGGGAAGGCTTTAGATTTTTGGAAAAACCTGCATGTCTGAAATTTGAGGTAGCTATTCCAGTTTAAACTGCACCTGGAAACTTTAAGGAGCTGGAATAATAAAGAGCTTTGGTAGTAATAACTGCAGATGATTTAAAAGTATGAAAACTTGCCCAGGCTGCCATTAAGCAGATAAGAACATAAAAACTGAGGGTGAGAAAAAATGACAATAAACAAATAAATAAATAAAAGTTTCAGGTTCTATCAGATTATTAGGATTATAGTATTTATACTATGAACAGTCTCTGTATCCTGGTACATTTCAGAGTATTTTCAGTTGTGATGTAATTTCCAGCAACCTTCCCAGGGAAGTGTCACTTTAGTGAATTGTGCTCATTGTCAGCTTTTTAATGAAAGTTATGAACATTTTAAAATAAGAGCTTGTCATTATGTGTTCCTTGGATACATAGATATAAATTGTATTAAGACAAATCCTGATAAATAGTATTTTGTGTAATATCTGTCCTGAGAGCATCAGCAGGGTTTTCTCTATAATTCAGCTTTCGTGGCCAAGGCATTGGTTTTATACGGTTCTCAGGACTGGTTTAATCAAATAATTGAAGCCAAAATTCTTTTCATTCAAATTCTTGGAGACCCTTGCCCTCATTCCTTACCTTAACTATCATATTTTTCATATCACAGCCACTAAAATTAATCCCCCAATTTGAACTTGAATCTTCTTAGACTGATTAAATAACTTTTGCACTGCTTTAAGTGATTAACTCAAAGCTACTGGGGGGGATTTTAAACACATCAGACCTATTAGATCTTGTATCAAGATATAAAGGACGTTGGACTCAAACTGTTTCTAGCTTTTAATGTAATTCAAGCTGTAAAATATCACTCCCCCATTAGACCTCTACTTTAGTTCATCTCTTGAAAGATCTTGGAAAGAGCAGGAAAAGGAGAGTACATCTTTGGCAAAATTTAAACTCTAGTTGAGAAGTGGTGCCAGGCACTGCCAGCCTTTCTTTTTTTAATGGTGCTTACAAGCCAGTCAGGCTTATTCGGGTAAGGGCTTGGATGGGGGGCATGCAGGGAAATCTGAGTTTATGTAGGGAATCATCAAAGTGTTAAAGGTTGGAGCACTCAAATCATGTAAACTAATGCTATTTCTATCCTGTCCTATTGAGTCGCATTCTTTAAGAACACTCCCCACCCCCTCTCTCTACCCACTTACATGCAAGTTTTTTTATTATTTTTTTTTCCAGTTATATGTATAGGTAGTAGAGGAAGAGAAAGAGTCTTTTATTAGGATTCTCCAAAACAAAGGCATCCCAGATTCATAGGAGAGATAAGGTTTAAAGTATTGTTTTGAAGGAAAGAAAGGTAGAAAGAAACTTTTCTGGGCAACTTTGTGGTGAAACGCAGAGTGGAGACCTGAGTTCCAGTTCTGCTTATTTGTTGTTTGATCTCTGAGTCCTATGAATTTCCTCACCTGAGAAATGCGTGGGTTAGAGGTGGGGGGAATGCCTGTTGGATTCATTACTGAGAATTCCCTGCCAGGGTATGTTTAAGAGGGCCTTGTGACTGCAGAGTCCAGTGCACCTCTTTGTAACTCTCATCTCATAGCACTGCACTTGCCCCCAGAGTGAGATATCTGCTAACCTAACACTGTGGGGGGCTTAGATTTTCTTCACGCTTAGACATTGTCCCCTCCGTGTCCACCCCCAACCCATGCAGGCTACTGGCAGTACAAATCCTCTGAACCTGCCTCACTTTTTGCTAAATGCCTGTGCTAAGTAGGGCTTCTGATGACAATAACACCTGCATTAAAGGTGAAAATGTATGGTAATTATAGGCTGCCTGTCAAACTTGTGAATAATTCTAGGTCCTTCATTCACCTCCTTCCCTTCTCCCTCCTGCCCCCTCCGCTGTTGGACTTGTGCGGTTGTACAAAGATAGGACTGTTTTGCCTCCTCCGTGGGTGGGATGTGGCTCCTCTGTACTGCAGTCTAGCTTGGTGGAGGCTGTTGACAGAGCTGGTGGAACACCTGGGGGGAATCTTTTGGCATAAAAGGTGCTGGGTATGAATCATTTGTCATGAGCTTGGTGTCGTAAGCAAGAACATATTGTTCCTACCCTACTCATCCAAGGCATGCTGTGCCCTGATCTAAATTTATACAGTAATTCATAGTTTGTTGAAATATATATTTGTCCATATATATGTATGATGGGGCATGTGTTTATTCCTTATTTTCAAGGAAATTTCAAAGTGCTACACTCATTCATCCTTACAAGATCCCTGTTAGGTAATAGGGAGGCATCAAGTGTTAATATCTCGTTTTCTTATTTTTATGCTGGAGTCAATTTGTTTGAATTCACGGTCTTGCCCCTCTCTCACTAGAAATAGCGTTATAGAATTTGTGAACAGGGGCTTTTACTTGACGTGTTTTGATATCATGAATACTGCATTCATCGTAGAGAATGATGACCTGGTTGGTCGCGTACTTCTTTGCCTTTTGTGGTTCTGGGACTTGACATTTAACTTCCATCCTGCATGAATAAACTGCGTTCCACCTTGAGTCAGGTTTTGGGGTAGATGTCTCCGTTCGTCATCTCACTTAATGTTCAGAAAAATGTTGTGGGTAGGTATTATTATTCCTGTTACATCAAAAAGGAAACTGAGGCTCCAGAAGGCTCAATGACTTGCCAAGAGGATATAACAGCTGAGTGGCAAAGCAGACACAGGCAACCAGGGTGATCTGACTTCAGCCCCCTTCCCCCTCCACCACCGCATGGCTTGTCTTAGAGAGACTTTAGGGTAGGACAGAGACACTCAGACCTTTAGGAATCTGTATTTTAAATAATCCTATCTTGGGTGGATTTCAGATGATGTTGGAGGAAGACATAGTCTTAGCTGGAAGCTCCATCTCTGTAGAAAAGCAAGGACTATAACGTGTGCCTGTCACAATGCACTCTTTACCTTAAAGTAGTGATTTGGCTGTTCTCTTATCCGCCCACTTCTTCATCTTTAGTGAGACATGGAATCTGCACCTGGTGATTCATTGCCTGAGAGGTAATGTGCCGTCATTCAGCTTTCAGAGCTGGTCTTCTGCAGGAATGGATTCCTTTTCTAAGTTAATTACAAATCTGATTTATAGAGAGGTGGCCTGTGGACACTTGAATTGGATATACATTTGGACATAAGTTTTTTCCTACCTTTTTTCCTCAAGAAAAGTGATGAAGGATTTTAGGATTTTTCTAGCAAGCCCACATAATAGCTTTATGCTATTAATGAATGTTAATGTGGTGTGACATGGGAGGAGATGGGGTTGGAAGCAGATTTGGGTTTGAATGTTAGTTCTCCTGCTTACCAACACTTTGCTTTGAGCATGACGCTTAAATTCTTTGAGCTCTGTTTTTTTTTCAACTATAATATAGGGAAGTTATGTCTTTTTCTGGCTTTTTTCCCAAAGATTTGACATCATGTACACAAAGTAGCTAGTGCATAGTAAGTGCTCAGTAAATGCTACTTCTTATTTTTGTACACAAAATAATTCTCTACTGGTAATTAAAAATCCTGGGTTATAGCCCTGGCTGTACACAAAAATTAGATGTGTAGTGATAGCCTGTTAAAATTTTGTGGCCTCAATTTTATCCTCTGTAAAATGACACTGACAGACTACCTCAGTGGAATCCCTTACAGGTTGAAATTAATTTAATATTTTGTCAACCTGTAGGTATTGTACACCTACTACATCGAAATAAAGTGCACTGAGAGTGTCCGGTATGCAGAAATGGCACAATGACCGGTACCTTTGGCCTGTAAGTGAGCAACCCTTTAATTTCACAAGATTCTTCCTCTTTCCATGGTTTATATGCATATCTAGTTATAGGAGATTAAGGCAGTTGAGACTCAAGCAGGCATTCATTTCAATGTTTGCAGCAAAACATAGTTTATTTGGCTTATTGTATCATATTTTCATGTTAAAGCACTTTGGGCCAAAAAAATGCTTAATTTGAAGTTGGAAATTAAAGATCTCTTAAGATATTTTAATCAGATTGTGTAGAGTAAATTGACATCAGTGTTGACTTTGGGAACTATATCCACATCCTTTTAAAGAAGGACCCCAGAAACTCATAAACTAAGGTATAGAAGCTGATGCAACTATCTGATTTTTGTAAGAGAATAATTGCTCACATTGAAGGAAACGTTGTCATAGGGCAACATTAGGCTAAGAAGCTTAGGCAAAATATCCTATTTATTTTTGATTCTGTAAACATGTATTGAATCTTCATAGTTTACAGGCACCGATTATAGGGACATATGTGTAGTGATGCACAAAGATGGAAAGAAATGATACCTGCCCTCAAAGAGCTTTCGGTCTGCTACCCAAAGTATACTCTGAAGAGGCAGCAGCAGGTTAAGGGTCCTCTGAGGGTATAACACGCTGGAGGAGTTCAGAGGAGGGATGGGCGTGTTCTGGCTGGAGTGGCCTCAAAACTTTATTGCAAAGCGGATACTTCAATGAACTTTGAATTGTAGAGAAATTTTTAACTAAGAGATGGAGATTATTATAAGGATGTTTTGAGCTGAATGGATGGTGTGAGTAAAGGTCAAGAGTAGAGATGTAAAAAATCATATCTAGAGCCAAGAAATTAACCTGCATTTGGTGTGAACTATGTTTGAAGTTTTAATCTTAGAAATATTTTTAAAACTATGATTTAACAACAACAAAAATCCACACCCGTCTCCCAGTGAGTTTGACTGTATTCTGAGCCCCAAAGGAAAACAGAAACCTGTATGGTCACTTGAAGGCATAACTGCCCTTATTTGCACATTAAAACTCAGCTAGAGTCATCACTATTTCATTGTTACCTTGACATTCTTTCACACACAATATTCACAAAAAGACTTTCTTTTGTTTAAGTTCTTGGTCCGAAATATCTCTGGCCAGGCTGCCTGGAGGTCAGTTATTTTGGCTTCCTGACAGCTTCTGTTAACTAAACAAACATATGTAAAATATTTGCCCTGTCTTGATGTATGTCTCAGTTACTGTCCTATATCTCTGGCTGGAAAGGAGGGAGAACATCTGTGTGTCCTAGAGGGGAAACTAGCCAGTGTTTCTGAAGTCGCCAAACAGATGGCAGAGAAGAGGTGTGGTCAGCATTAGATGCAGCTAGGCTCCATGAAGCCTTGTGGTTCATCTTGAAGAGTAAGTACTCTGCTCCCATGGGATAGATGGAATAGTCAAATGGTTGGCAAGAAACAAAGCCGGAATCTTACTGTGCACAGTTTATAAAGAAAAAGCCTATTCTAAAATGTAGGTATGGGGAAAAAAGGACACGAATGCTCTGCAGGAAATCCTATATGAAATTCTACAGGTGTATAAGAGATATTGTGTATGTTTCTATACCACTTTCCATTGGTTTTAGCCCTTTTCCTTTGTAAAATGCTTCAGTTTTTTCTGAATGCTGTTTTACCACTTTCCATTGGTTTTAGCCGTTTTCCTTTGTAAAATGCTTCAGTTTTCAGAGATTGAAACATTATTTCCATTACTTTAATTTTATTCTCACCTCAATCCAATGAGATTGGAAAGACAAATGTCATCCGAGTGTCTCAACTAGGGAAAGCCAGCATTGGTATTAGGCAGGTCAGTTAGTGGAAGAAGGGGGTCAAAAATGTTTTGTCACCCTGTATGACTGGTTCTTGATTTGGAATACTGCTGCCTTTTCACAGCCAGCAGTTAGAACACAGCTGCATCCTAGCCTCATGGTTTGCCTGAAGCCGGTGCACCTGTGTTTGCCATTGTGTGACCAAGTGTGGATATTGGCCATGGAGCGCCTGAGTTCTAGGTTCAGCTCTTCAAGTTATTTGTTCTGAGCTTCAGAGAAAGTGGTCTGGTCAAAAGTCATGCTTTTGGCATTGTGTAAAGAGAGACCTTAAAGAGAGATGATGGGACTTTTTGCAAGGGAGGTCTCCATCAATAACCTCTCTACCCTAAAGGTTCCACTGTTAATGGACTTTGGTGATGACATTACTTATGGCTGGGCTTATAGTTGCAGAAGATTGGGGAGGAATAGAGGATAATCACCTCCTACCCTCTTTAATTGTCTTATACATATGAAATCTAGTTTAAAATAGTATTAAATATGGTCTCAGCGAAAGGAACCTAGAGCTTCAGCTTTGGGGAGCAGCAGTAGTCAAACCAAAGGGGTGCCTTGTTGATTCTAATGGATTGTATTTGCTTAAGAATTTTAAGAGGGTTACCAGCTATTGCCTTTTCTACTTCTTCTAACTTTGGGAGTATGGGCATGAAGGCGGGAGTGGAGGAAGGGAGCAAAGAAGAGTTTACTGAACACTAGAGCTAGCTATTTGCAGCCAGATAAGATATGTTGATTATAGCAGAAATTGCTCTTAACAATGATAACATAAATAACCACCAAGTCAGTGATCAGCTTCCCTGGAAGGACATTCTAGGGCATCACCACATTATTTCACTTCATCTTCACACCATCCTTACAAACTAGATTATCATTATCCTCATTCTAAAACTGAGGAGGTCAAGCCTTAAAGAACTTGTCCAAAGTCACCCAGCTGTTAGGTGGCAGCCAAGCTGGAATTTGATTTTTGCCTTGGCTCCAGAGCTTTTTCTCGGTCATGCTGTCCCTTCATAAGGGTTTATCTCTGAGTTTCTTTAGCGAAAACTACACAAGTCATTGCAGAGGGGCAGCAGCAGAACGCTTAGCATAAGTACCCCATCTCAGCGTGTCCCCTTTCACGTCACCCCCATCTCAGTCCCCTGACCTGATACACTTTGCTTGGTGATGAGCTGATCCATGGGGGAGCTTGATCAAAATCCTAACCTCCATCCGTTGCATCCCCAGGAACGGCTCGGCCGGAGTGATTAATATGTGTCATCTTGTTATCCTGGGAGTATGTGTGGGATGTGCTGATTGGCTTCTCCCTGCTGGCTAATGACCCTAGAGTGACAGTGGGACAACTTGTCCTCTCTATAAAGGAAGTGCTAATAAGAATCATATTATCAGACAACCAACTAATCATGTTGTGCCCTGAAGCCAACACATTGATGCCTCTGGTCGACTTCCCCAACCAGAGTGGCAGGGGCTGCTGAGACACCAAACTGTGGGCCGTGGGTCTTTCTTCTCCAGGGCCTGAGGGGGAAGTTAAAGGGAAAAGCTCTTCCCCTTATCTAAGTGCTTCCCAAAATGCACTCGCGATTAGAATCATTAAATGGGAGAAGAGGCTATTTTAGGCACGGTTGTCACCCTGCTTAGAAACCTATCTGCAGCCCTGTTTACCCTGCCTTGTGTTTTGCTGAATTGATGGAAGAATCCTTACATGAGCAGCCCTGGGCTCTCTCTTGGGCGCCTTGGGCAGCGTTTTCCTAAGAGTTTGTCTTCATGGGGCCTGATTTTGAATCTGCTGAGGGGACTGGGAATCTTTATGTTTTATAGGCTCTCTTAGGAGTGCTTTTTTCAAAGTTTATATGTGAGTCTAGGGTCCACGAACCCCTTCTATCATCTGCTCAATTTTTTATGTCAGCATGCTGTACTTTTTTTCTGCAAAGAGCTGAAGCCCAAAGCTTTTATCAGCTTCTCAATGAAAACTGTGACCCCAATGACGAGGGCCCAGTGGAGGGTTCTGTAAGAGAAGGAAGGATAATTACATGCAGAGCACAGGTGCCCCAGGCAGAAGATGGTGCCTTTCTGCCAGAAGGTGATATTTCTGTCACTGGATTTATTCCTAGGCAGTTATCTTTCCTGGATGTCCATATGACTTGGACAAAACAAGTGGCTAGAAGAGTACATTATTTTAACTATAATATGAGAACCAGCTATAATGGAAAAAATAAAAATCATTATTAAAAAAATGAGAAAACTGAAAAAAATATACATAGATATATAACATAAGGGAGTTCCCATTGTGGCTCAGTGGTTAAAAAAATCCGACTATTATCCATGAGCATGTGGGTTCGATCCCTGGCTTAGCTCAGTGGGTTAAGGATCTGGCATTGCCGTGAGCTGTGGTGTAGGTTGCAGACCCGGCACGGATCTGGTGTTGCTGTGGCTGTTGTGTAGGCCGGCGGCTACAGCTCCGATTAGACCCCTAGCCTGGGAACCTCCATATGCTGCAGGCGCAGCCCTAAAAAGACAAAAGACAAAAAAAAATGCTGAAGTTGACATCTGGCATATATAGTAAGCAACAATTAAAGGTTAGCTATTATCACTATTATTATCATCCTTTGTTAGTGTTAATTCTAGGTACTAGTAATGCTTGAGTATGACAAACTAAAAGATGTTTGTAACAGGATGCTCATTGCTTCTGTTTCTGCATCTATGCTTTTTCATTCCAGTTCCAATTTCTTATAATGAAGCATCCCTTTCAACATCTCTAGCTATTTGCATACCTGTATAGGGTTGTAATAGTTGATAGTTGTAATCGGGTTCTGGACCCAGTTTTCAGTGTATGGGTGAGGTCATGGGGTGATAGTTCCCCCCCCCCCCAACAAGCAATTCTCTGACACCAGCTGGGTGTCCCAACGATTTAACTCCGTTATGACACCATCTACCCAGAGGTAGCATCAGATTTCACAGGTTAAGGACTCAGTTCCCACCCTCCCAGTTTCAAGATCAGCCCCAAATCCGTTATCACCTGTGCTTCTGACCAGCAGGCCATCGATTGCAGGATTCCCTCCTTGGATTTGATTGTTAGAGTGGTGGCTTGCAGAAATCAGAGAAACACTGTCCTTGCTAGGTTAGCAGGTTAGTAGAAAAGGATATAACTCGGGGAGGGCAGGTGGAGGAGATGCCTAGGGCATAGCATGGGGAAAGGGTACAGAGCTTCCCTGTGCTGTCTGAGCTGCCACTGCCCATGAACCTCCACAGGGTCACCAGCCTGGAAGCTCTCGGAACCCTGTCTCCCTGTCTTTTTGGGTTTTTAATGGAGGTTTCATTTCATAAGCGTGGTTGATTAAATCAGGGGCCACTGGCCATTGATTCAAACTCTAGCCCCTCTCCTCTACCCAGAGGTCAGGGGGTTTGGACAGAAAGTTTCAACCTTCTAATCACAGGGTTGTTTTTCTGTCAACCAGCCTACATCCTTCATTATGGTCCAAAGTCACCTCATTAATATCTCATCACAGGGAAATCCAGGGGCTTTAGCAGTTCTGGCCAGAAACAGGAACTAGGACCAAATATATATTTCTTATTATAAATCGCAGTATTGCCACTAGCTTACTGAATGTTGCCTGGGTTTTTTTGTTTGTTTATTTGTTCTTTGGCTATTCTGTGGGGAGAATTGACTTTCACATAGAAGAAACAACTCATGAGCTTCCACAGGAGTGCTGTAGAATATTCAGCCATTTAAAGACTGCTCAGGTAAGTAGATATACATGAGCAAATTGGGAAAATGCCCACAGGATACTAGAAAAGGGAAATAAAGTGATATGTAAGTAATAAAATGAACATAGTACAAATGTAAACCCCATGAGGTGAGGATTTCTTCTTTCCTTCCTTCCTTCCCTCCTTCTCTCCTTCCTTCCCTCCTTCTCTCCTTCCTTCCCTCCTTCTCTCCTTCCTTCCCTCCTTCCTTCCTTCCTTCTTCCTTCCTTTCTTCCTTTCTTCCTTCCTTTCTTTTTCCTTTCTATACCCCGAGTGCCTAGAAATATATCTGGAATTAGAAGTGGCTAAATTCTTGAAAAACTTATTATATATTATAAAATTTCACTTTTGTAAAAAATAATAGAGGGAAGGCAAAATTAAAGAGTTTGCCTCTGATTATGATGAATGTGGGATTGCAAGTGATGTTTTTTGTTTTTCCATAGTTTTGGTGGTGTTGTTTTTCCATGAACATGCATTGCTTGAGTTATATTTAAAAGTTATTTGAGAAATGAAAAAAAAAAAGAAAGAAACAAACAACACAAAGAGAGAGCAAGCAAGTTTGTGAACTTGGCCTCATTAGAATTGCATTCCAGGCAACTGAACTAGACAAAGAGCCCACGTTCAAGTTGCCTGATTTGCTTTCAGTCACTATTGTTGGGAAGGGGCCGGTGCCCAGGGTTTTTGTAAAGCGACAAGATCACTCTGAGCCTCCCTTCCGGGTGTGCAGCAGCAGGGGCTTCCAGGCCTTTTGTTTATTGACCCCCTTGTTGATTCCAGAGACAGAGATCTGGAGGTACTGTCACCAAGCTGCTACACCTCCCAGAAATTCTAGTAGCTTTCAGTCCTCAATAAAGAGGCACAGAAAAAAAAGAAGAAAAAGAAGCATGTATTTTATTTTAATATCAATCTCTTTCTTGATCTTGGGCTTCACATCTGCATCATTTATGTGTATGTAAGTGCAGACATCACTGATGTCGGCATCCCTGGCTACTCTGTACACTCAGAGCAACTGTGCACTGATGTACAGCATTTCAGTCTCAGCTCTTAAAAGTGAAATACTAGATATTGTAGGGCTGCGGAGAAAGGGTGTTTACTGATTGTGAGAGCTGAATGGAAGGCAATTTCCATAAGAAGGAAAGGGGAAAAAGAAACCGGGAGGAAGAGTCAAAGAGACAGTGGAAGCAGAGAGTTGGAAAAGGAGAAAGTATAAGAGGGGAGAAAGAGAGTATGAGATCCTGCCAGAGGCAGAGATGAAAGATGGAGACCCGAGAGGTGGACCAAGAAAGAGGAGGATAAAGAAGGGATAATGAGCCATTGACACCATGGACTGGGAAAAGCAGAGAGACAAAGACAATCCTGTAACAAAGGCATGGAGACAGTAAATCACAGAAAGAGACTTAGAGATGAAAAGAAAAAAGTGCCAGTGAGTGAAGAAAACTTATCAACTCATAAAATGTGCAGAATAGAACCACTTTTTTCCTGATCTGACCTTATTCTTTGCACTGTAGCAACAGCACATCTCTGGCCTTTGGCTCTGGGGCTTTCATACCCAGCCATGTCGTGTTGCCAGCCGCAGACAATTTTGCATGTGGGTCAGCTTTGAGAGCCATGCATGTTGGTGAGCTGGGTGTGGGCTGGAAGGGGCGCATGCAGTATTTATGCATTTAAAAAAAAAATCTCTTGAATCTGATTGGGAAATGGGACTGATGGGTCTGAATGGTGGAAAGGCAACTTTTAACCTTTCCTTTTATACTAGTCCATGCTGTTTTGAATTTTTAACATGAGCATGCATTTCTTTAATAATAAAAATAGTAAAGCATGTTTTAAGTGGCTGTTGTGTCAGCACTGTTCTGAGTGCTGGGAATACAAAGATAAATAAGACCTGATCTTTACCCTGGAGGGTGAATATTCTGATGGAAAGAGACAGACACATAAACAGATAAATAGCAATTTAGTGTGATAAGTGCATAATAGCTATAATAGAGTTTTGGGCAAAATGCTATAGGAGCAAAGATGAGTGGGGGACAACTAATTTTTTTCTAAGAGCAGGAGGCAAAGCTTTAAAGTGAAATGATATTCAAGCCAGGTCTTTATACACAATTAGGAGTTTTGCAGATGACAGGGCTGGACAGGAGGAAAGGCTACTCCTGCCTGTTTTAAACTTCCCAAATCCTGGGTCAACAGGCTGTGACTCAGATGGTTCTCTCTCTCTTCATCATCTCAGTGCCCAAGATATTTGGAATCAAGGCTCACAGCGTGTTTAAATATCAGATTAGCCTCCCCAGCGTAAAATGTCCTGTTAAGTACATGACCTCAAACTAGTCAAAGGAAGCTGATTTTTTCCAAAGGGAAAAATTACCCCCTTGCATCCTTACACACCCATGCACATGCATGCACACAGATATGCACAAACAATTTTAAAGTATTGCTAACTTTTTATTCACAGAAGAATTGGATTAACTAAGCAGTCATGAGATTTTCCCTTGATTATTCTGTATGTTTTAAAGAGTTAAAAGTGAATGTTTATGTCATTTTCTTGATCATGCTTCCCTAATCAATATGGAGATCGAGGTGCCTTAGGATGAATTGTATGGTCACCATTTAGGATTGCAGTAAGATTATTCAAGGCAGTAAGAAAATGCAGTGGCGTGTTATCTAGGCTTAAGTGTTTACCCCTTACAAATAGGAGACTGAACATACGTAAATAAAATACGTAGAAAATTCCCAAAGAATAAATTGGCTTTTACTTGGTTGTCTCCTCTACCTCCTTCTTGTCTACAAAGAAGAAAAAAGATAAAGAAAAAAGAACATTAGAGGGTAGCCCATGAGGAAAGACATGGCCAGAAATAGAGGGAGCCTATGCCCTTAGAACCAGCTCATGAGAGGCTGAAGAGACATTTCCCTAGCCTTTGAGTTCTACCCTTTCCATGCACATGCCTTTCAAACAGACTGTGGTTTCAGATGATATTACAAGGTCCAGATCTGGCTCTGAGGTATCATGATTTAAGAATTTCTGCCTAGAGTTTTGTGCTACTGTAGTTGATTAAATGACTCAGGAATTTTATCATTTTTGAGACAGAAATCACTTGGGAGTAACCTTTTCAGCTGATAATAAATATGCCCTTAGATATAAAAATGACTATTTTTATATCTAAGATGCTGGTATTAAGACAGTAAGGCCTTTAGAAGGTAATTAGGACGTGAGACGCCTCTATGAATTATATTAGTGACTTTATGAAAGTGACCTGTGGAACCCCCTTGAACTTTCTTCCATGTTAAGGTCACAGCAAGGAGGCGCCATCTGTGAACCAGGAAGGGAACCCCCACCAGATTCTGGATCTTATGACATCTTGATCTTAGGCTTCCTAGACTACAGAACTATGAAAAAGAAATTTCTCTTTTTTACAAGCTCACCTAGTCTCTGAGGTTTTTTTTTTGTTTGTTTTGTTTTTTGTTTTTTTTTTTTCCGTTTTGTTTTGTTTTGTTTTTGCTTTTTTACTTTTTTTGCACATACAGGTTCCCAGGCTAGGGGTTGAATCGGAGCTACAGCTACTGGCCTACATCAGAGCCACAGCAACTCCAGATCTGAGCTGCATCTGCAACCTGCACCACAGCTCATGGCAGTGCCAAATCCTTAACTCACTGATAGAGGCCAGGGATTGAACCTGTGTCCTCATAAATGCTAGTCAGATTCCTTTCTGCTGTGCCACGACGGGAACTCCATATTCTATGGTATTTTCAAATAGCAGCCCACGTGGGCTAAGACAAGCTCTTGTCTGGTCACCAACATAGTTTTAAAGTCCTATATGAGATTCTTCTTGATATTCATTTAATTTAAAGTCTTAGAGAAAGAAGAAGGAAAAATTATATTTCCCTTAAAAGCTCATCAACTTTAAAAGTACCCAAGTACCTCTTACTCAGCCTCAATGTAGATCTTGAAAATATCTGTAAAGAACCAACAATGGCATTTCCCATCAGAGGGATAAAAATTACTTTACCTTCCTTTTACAGGTGCATTTGAGGTCATTTATTTAAGGCAGGGGTTGGCAAACTACAGCTTATGGGCCGAGCCTGTCCTACCTCCTGCTTTGGTATGACTCATCAGCTAAGAGTGGATTTTATATTTTTAAATGACTGAGAAAAATCAAAAGAAGAATGATATGTTGTGACACCTCAAATTTTTTTGATATAAAGTTTTATTGGAACACAGTCATTTATTGTCTACAGCTACTTTCCCTCAACACTGATAAAGTTGAGTAGCAGTGACAGAGATTGTACAGCTCATAAAGTCTCAAACATTTATCCTTTGGTCCTTTACAGGGAAAGTTTGCTGCCTCCTGATTTGGGGGCTTGGAAAGAATGTGAACAGGGAGGCACAGTGGAGGTCCGGCAGTTGTCATCTGCACGCGAACCTGACAGTGCTCCTTTGACCTTGATTTCCTTGCCTCAGAGGTGTATGTACTCTTAGCTATTGCAGGTTCCCAGTCACAACGTGAACCTCTCATTCTCTGTTTCTGTCCCTTTGCTTTATTTCTTGCCCGGTTAAATCCGTCTCATTTTTTAAGTCCTCACTTGGATATCACCCTCCTTCTAAGAACTTACCCATTAATTCCAAAAAGATGAAAAGAGATCTCACCTTATCTGCCAGGTCACTGTCTTTGTGCCCATGTCCGAGCACTAAACATCATCTGGTTTGCATTCTATCAAATCTCCATTTCACTCATTTTTTATAAACCAGTATTAGGTATGTAGGGGGTACTTAGTCACACTTTAAAAGATCAGAGCACTAAAGTAGTATAGGATCGTTTAATTGGATTTTTTTTATTCACCGTCCTGATTCATGAAGTATAAACCATATGGATTATCTCATCTGCATAGTTCTAGTAAAACAACTCCAAAGTAGAGAAAGAGAAAGACACACACACACACACACACACACACACACACACACACACACACACACGCGCGCGCGCGCACACACACACACACACACACACACAATCACAACTTTTTCATAGCAGGGGTTTAGGGATGCTTCTTAATGAAGTTTGATGCTCCAGCTGGTGACTGGTAGGGGCTTGCATTGCCCCAGGTCTGAGGGAGAAAATACTTTCATTCTCCTCATTCAAGGAGCTGGCTTGACAACCAGCCCCTACCATACAAAAGTCTCAGCATGGCCAGAACATCTGAGAAATGATGAGGAGCTATTGCTCTGTGAGAGATAAAATTGCATTTGTGATAATGGACTGAACTGAGAGTACCATGACAAATGAGAAAAGAATTATGGGTTAAAGCTGCATGTTCTTTTAGGCACATTTACCTGAAAAGGTAACTTGAGAGTTGCTGGCTTTTCCAAGTGAGTTTGGATATAGTAGAATTTCAGTTAAAGCTGTTTAAGGACTCTATTGAGGGCATAGGCGACAGGGACTATGGTCACCCTTGTCGGTAATAATCATTTTCACTCTTGTCAGTGTTGACGCCGTGACAGTGTGCTTGGCGGTATTCCTGGTAATACATGTATCAGCAACAATAGGAAGTAGGCATTGTCATCATCCACATTTTAGAAATAAGGAACTGAAAATAGGAGGCTAAGTAACTCACTCAGCATCACAGGGATAGTAGAATGTAGAACTGGGATTTAAATCCAGACTGTTGCGGTCTAAAAAAAGATCAGCTCTTGGGCATTACATTCTTCTGCATTTAGAACACTATGGCATTTCATCTTCAAGGAGCATCAAGGTGCTCATGTATTCAGCCATTCAGTTGTTGAGTGCCGAATAACTGCCAGGCATGTGCAGGCACTGGGGATTTATTCGTGATCAAACCCAGTAATAGTCCATGAGTTTGGCGCTTGGTGGTCCATCCATGGACTCTCTGT
Organism: Phacochoerus africanus; assembly: GCF_016906955.1. Classification (NCBI taxonomy): domain Eukaryota; kingdom Metazoa; phylum Chordata; class Mammalia; order Artiodactyla; family Suidae; genus Phacochoerus; species Phacochoerus africanus. The sequence continues at coordinate 118,350,993 of NC_062558.1, read as the reverse complement.
AGGGTTTGAGAGATTATGATCCAGTGCTCCTTTTGAGAGGTAGACTTTTCAGAACTCCCAAAGCTTACTCATTCCTTAGGGGTTCATTGAAAGAAACAGTTTTTAAAATAAGATGAACATTGTTAGGCACTGGGGAGCATATTGTGGTTAAAATAATGTAAACATATTCACAGAAATCTATATCTAAAGATACAGACACTTAGGATTCTTTTTCTCATGGACATTGGCAAATTAGTATTTATGTGTGTGTGGGGGGGGGTATGTGAAGGACATTTGTATGTACACACACATCTCCGTTTCTGCCTTTATATCATCAGGTATACATATACCTATAGCTGGATGATCTCTTCCAGTGTCTCTGCTTTGTTTTCAAATTTTGAGGCAAATTCTACTATATAAGGATATAATAAAACTGTGGGGCTACTTTTCTATGAAAACCAAGATGTTTGTCCCAGTTGTCTGATTAAGTAAATATTTTATATGTAGATTAAAAAAAATGATGAAACTATTTCAAATCCAGTAGTAGCTATAAGCACTGAATTAAAAATAGAACTCAAGTGAAGTTATTTAGCAAAGAATGTGTCCTTTCTTCTTGCCATAGTTCCTTCTTTCATATGGAAAACAACCCTTTCTATTTAAGAAGGAGCCCTTGGTTTCTTTCTCTAAATCAAGGACTATTTAAACTGGTTAGTGTTGTGGGCAACCTGCTATCTTTCGGCCTAACAGCTAAGTTGCCTTAATTCAATCAGAACAAATTTGAATGGTCTGACCTTGATTTATTATTAAAACTACCCTGCAGCCAACTTGTTTGTGTTTTTAATGGAATTCCTTATTTTTAGGTCTGCTTAGATTTTATTTATGTTAAATTTCTTGCAAAAGCATGGGTTTCTAATTAAGACCTATTCGCTGTCTTTGTTAATACCTTGGTGCATGCTGGTTAATTTTCCTGCACAGTTACTTAGCGTTGGACCGAGTTTCTTAACATGTAGTATTTGTGCTGCAATAGAGACAGAAAACCAGGATAGTAATGGGGTTTTGCATCCTTTAGGCAAGACCATTTCTGCAGCTTTGAGTGACTGACAAAATGTTTCCTTCCCAGAAGTTACTCGTCTTTGGCCTTCCTCCAGTCTCCTCATTTTATTCTTTAGGTGATTCATTTCAGCAACTTTCGCTTCACTATTTCTGGTAATTCAAATAACTTGTACCATCAGGAAATGCTTAATGTGTTTGCCCAAGATTTTCCTACCAAACAATCTTCCTTATTCTTTGCTTGCCCATGTTTTAACACCACCCACCGCCCACATCAGTGTTTATCACATTGTTTGCTGATGGGTATAAGCAGAGAATTTGAAATGCTTTCTTTCACACCTCCCCCTTTGTCCACAGGAAGCCAGAGATTATTGCCACTTTACAGTAGAGGGAGATAGATTAAATAGCATCATGTACCCTGATGGTTTAATTCTTTTAAAAAGGCACTGCAGAAAGCCTTAGCATATTGACATAACCATTCCCATTTTTTTTTTCCTTTTCAAAAAGTGGTGTGGATATTTGTCACACCTATATCCTTATAATCCTGTACAAAATGCAGGCAAGTGACTGAATGCAAATTCTCCTCTGTCTCCTTTGGGATACTAGTATTTCTCAAAAAAATTGTGACCCTTTCTACACAGGTTTGAAGAAAACTGTGGTGAAGTGGGAAGAGGAATGTCAAGGAATTCAGCAGGTGGAGCTGTTCCCTATGAGACGGTGCTGAACCTGGCTTCTGCATTGGGTCTCAGCCACTCACTGCTGAGTGCAGACTAGGCCAAGGCCATGGGTTCATACTTGTTTGGCAGAGACAAACTAGCTGCAGGATCTTGCTCTGTCTTTATAAACTCAGGCAGTGTTCCACAAGAGTATGTCCTCTTATGATGAGATGGGGTCAGTGTTAGCCTAGCTCTTTGGCTGACCATTCTGGCACTTGTTTGGTCAGTAAAGTCTTTTTTTTTTTTTTTATTAAAGTACAGTTGATTCACAGTATTCCTTCAATTTCTGCTATACAGCAAAGTGACCAAGCCGTGCATACACATACATTCTTTTTATTTTTTTTCATACTATCTTCCATCATGTTCTAACCCAAGAGACTGGACACAGTTCCCTATGCTGTACAGTAGGACCCCATTACTTATCTGTTCTAAATGTAATAGTTGGCATCTACCAACCCCAAACTCCTTGTCCATCCCCTTATCTCCCTCCTACAAACACAAGTCTGCTCTCCATGTCCATGATCTGTTTCTGTTTTGTAGAGAGGATTTATTTCTACATATAAGTGTCTTATTAGGGGGAAGGAGAGAGTAGTAGTTCAAATATGGACTGTAGGACCCCATGTTTGTTTTCCATTTACTAGCTCTGTGACTTTTATTGTGGCATATAAATCCTGCCATGTGATTATTAACTTTCTGATAGGGCTGAGAATGCAGACCTAGTGCACCTCTCAAGTAGCTGACAGTCCAAGGAGGGGGGATACATAGTGAAAATAGAACTTGGTAAGTACACTACACAGGTATTTACAGAGGAGAAGAAAATTAGCCAGATGAGAGTGGAGTGAGGTGATATTAGCAAAGAATTCTGAGAAGAGGTAACATGTCCTTGGTCAATAAAAAGGATAAAGAAGAATATTCTGGTGAAAAGATGTAGAAACATGCTTCCTATGGAAGGACTGATACATGTAGCAACTCACAAGCACGAGAGGGAGCAGCTCATGAAAGGTATAGGGTGGAAGTCGGGGGAGGGAGGATATGTCAAGAGAAGGAACCTAGCATCATATCATGAAGGGCAAACAAGACTGAAGGTACTAGGAGGTGACATGATCAACATTTCACTTTGAAGAATTGATGAATTGGAGGGACCAAATATTGGAGCAAGAGAGACTGGGCAGAAAGCTACTTGTAGAATTCATTCCTCTACTGATCCTTTTTTTGAGGCATCATGTGAGCAACTGAGTACCTGACTGTGGATGCTGGTGGTGCTTTGTGATTTTTGCATAGGCTTTTTCAAGGTGTCACCACAGAGGGTAGGACCAACACATGAAGCCTGTCACAAAATGTACATCATTGGAGATCTTGCCATGACATAGTGGATTAAGGATCTGGTGTTGCCTCAGCTGTGGTGTGGGTTGCAACTGCAGCTCTGATTTTATTCCTGGCCTGGGAATTTCCATATGCTGTGGGTATGGCCAAAAAAAAAATGTGCATTATCAGTAGCGATATCTTTTTGTCTGCTCTATATTTCATCCTTTGCCTTTGAAATGCCAGAGGGAGGACTGTGCTGGGAATCAGGATGCCTGGGTATAGGAGCTGTTCCACCACAAATTCCCTGTGTGTCTAACAAGAGTCATTTTAGTTCTCTGGGGTTCTTTCCTTCATTTGAGAATGAAAATGCCAGATTGGATGATAGCAAAGATCTTATCCACTTTATAAACATATAAATGTGATCCTACCTATGATATGGTGATGAGAAGGATTTGAGATGGCATTTAAGAGCTTGGAGAAGAGCCACAGGTGAAATTGGAATTTAGCCTGAAGTATGAATGATGGAGAGGACTTCATAGGGATGGGGCATATGGATTTGAACCATGCTAAAGTATTTTACTATAGGTCACCACACAAAGAGCATATAAATATAGACTGTGTGTAAATCTTCTGAGCATACAGGTGGTATTTAATAAGTATTCAAATTAATGTTAAGCAACTTGAAGGACAAGATAATATCTATTTTTTTTAATAGTTGCCCTAATATGGTACCCTTCTCACACTAGGATGCAAGAAAGGTCAGTTAATGAAGACACTTTCAAATGTCTTCTTCTGAGCACAGTTGAACATTTATGCAACAACAGCACTTGTGGTTTCAGCTGCTTCTTGCAGTACAGTTCTCCATGCTACAAAATCTAAGTTCCCACCACATCTCTAGTGGGATTCATAAAACCAGTCCCCAGTAGAAACACTCTTAGAATTGTTGTCTTCTGGGCTCACATTTCAATATTGTTCCTCTTCCCAAACCTCTGCTGCGTTTGAATACCAGAAAAAGGAGAATGATCCCTGGAAGGCAGCCAGTGAGAGAGCTAACCTTGGGTCCATGTTGCCAGAATGGAGTGGGAAAACTTTAGAAGACAAAAGCAATGGAATTGGTGGGGAGGAAAATACGCAGTGCCTGGTTCCTCATCCACCGTCTTTTCTCACTTCTTAGAATGAAGGAGCTTTAAGTGCTGTGAGACTTCAAGGACTGTTTTCCCCTTGGTGTCCCAGGTCAGGGGGAAAGAATGGGACTCTTTGATAGGAAGGTGAACGTGGGTGTTTTTGATTGTGCTCTATTCAGGGAAGGCAGGGGATGGTGATAAAGACAGAAAAAGACACTGCTGCTTCAGCAGAGTTCCCTGGGTGCAGGACATGCCACTGGGACTGTGCTGGGGGAAGTGCCTTTGTTCAGCACGAAGCCAGGCATCTAGGGAGTCGTGATCAAAGGCAAAAAAAAAAAAAAAAAAAAACTCTTTGCTACAGCCAGCCTTTAAAATAGACCCAATTAGGCCCTTAACTAGGAACCCTAGGGATTCCTCTGCCCCATGCTCATCACCATTCCACTCTAGCTAGGACTTGTGCATGCACAGAGGCAAGACTTGGTGCTGATAACTTTTTTGTATTATAGGACAAAGGTCCAGGAACAAATTTGAGTCAATGATCTGAGCACTGCCCCAAAGCAAGTCTGCATTACATAACTACCACCTTCTTGAAAAATAGTCTAATAATCCCTATTGGGCACACTGCATACTTTCTTAGCTTGTTCTGGCTTGGAGAATTGTAACAGTGCTAACAATTGGCCTAGGGAGGGAATGATGAAGCTTATGTTTTTACTTGGAAGAGAGAGTCGTTGTTTTAATTTGTTTTCATGTTAAATAACATGTGTGCCTCTCCCGTCCACGCTGTCCATCTCTGCAAAAGCAGTCCAGATAAACGCTACCTGTGGATGCTCAGTCCAGATCCTTATGGACTCGATTTGAGTTCGCATTGGGAATTGCTGGTCATTTTCATTCCTTCTTTTCCCGCAGTCTGATCTTGGTAATTGAGTATTGTTAATTGTTGGGTCCCTTACAAAGCAGAAAGATCTCTGAGGTCAGTCCCTCCAATGGTCTCATTTTGCAGATTAGAAATCTGAGGACTGTGGAGACTGAACGAAATGTGCTGTGAAAGCCTTCAGAGTGTGGATGCCCTTGACTTTTATAAAGGGTTTCAAACACTGGAAGTGGGTTATAGTGCTGGAAGATTGGGTTTGTATTCTTGGTTCTGCTCTTTACTAGTTGGGCAACATTGGATAGGTCGTTTAATTTCTCTAAGACTGTTTGTTCATCCATGAAATGAAACTAATGGCACATTCCCCCTAACAGGGTTAATCCGAGTATTACCAGAGATCTTGTATGTCAAGCGCTTTGTACAATGCCCTCTCCAAATTACATACTATGCATGTTAAGTGTTGAGCTAAGGAAAGACCTTTGCAGAGGACGTAACTATAGATGTCTTGAAAACAATTTGTTACCGAAATACATACTGCCAACTGGAGACTGGCACTTGCCATATACCTCTAACAAGGATTAAATCATGAGCCATCTCAACTGCTGACCTTCAACATCCCCTGAAAGAGCTTAGGGTGGAGATCAAGAGGGAGGCGCTCTGTGCTCTGGGAAAACTGGCAGAACAGTTCTTCAGATGTATATTGTCAGGAGAAGGTTTTATAAACCCAATTATAAACCCAATTCTTGCATATCCTCATGTCTAGAAAAGCATTCAGATCCTTCATGGTGACATCTGCTCCTAGTGACTAGTAGTAACCTTCTGCAAAAATGTGTGCTTGATTGCAGTGTACCCCTACCTTCACCAGATTCACAAATCTCCTGTACTCCCCCTGCCCCATGTCTTTGGAACAATTTCTCGGAGCTCTCTGAAATGCTGCCTTCCAGGCTATAGTCTTTATTTTGCCCCAAATAAAACTTAACTCACAACTCTCGTATTGTGCATTTGTTTCAGTAGACTGTGTATATGTGTATATATGTTTTTCTTTATCCAAAGGTTGGTAAGTCAGGGAGCCTTCATAATATAAGCATTTTCTACTAAAAGCCGGCCATAGAATACATTTCACTTAAAAAACAACATTTTATAAGCACTCATTGAGAACATTCAGTATTTTCACTCAGTGGGTGACAACACAGTCCAATAAGAACAAATGTGTGTTCATTTATTTGAAAACTCAACACTTAAAAGTCAACCATGAAGAAACAAACCACAAAAATGACAGTGTGAAATTATTGCTGATTGTAAAACTGCATATGTCATGAAATTAGAAGCTTGAATTTTAACAGTTTTTCACCGAGCACACTTGTTCAAGGTTTCTTTGAAATCCTGTATTGCTGGAGTTTATACGTATGAAAGAATTGTGATGGTGATGGTGGCCTTAACTTCACAGGCTTTGCAAGGAAATTTTGGTTTGCCAAAGCTTGAGGTACTTAGTGTATGGTCAGATAAATATAGTTGTACACATTTTCGTTTTCAATGGTAGGCAAATGGAAATATGAGTGAAGATTATGAGATCAAGATGAAGATAGTTTTACCATGGGATTTAATTTGAATGCTGCTTTAGCATTACCTTTGTTGAGATGAAGGAGTGGAATGTAATGGTTAAGAGAAGCACTAGAGGCCCGAAAACCTGGCTGTGCATTTTGTCTCCACATTTTACCAACAAGGTGACCTTGAACAAATCACTGAAACACTCTAGATGTTTCTTCATCTTCAACGTCTTCAAATTAAAAAATGGGCTCAACAGTGGTGACTCCACAGGAATGTTGTGAGAAGTAAATGAGAGACCATACCTAAAGCCCTTTGTGTTGGGTTAGGTGCATGGAGGTTCTGAATACCAGCTGGTTGTTATTGTTAGCTTTGTGTCTGGGCTATTATTATTATGTCTTGGTAGCTCCAGGTTTCTCAGAAGGAACTGTGTGATCACTAGAAATACCTCAAGGAAAGGCCTGCCAAAAGACTAATTTACATGGATGGGTTGCCTTTTGTCTTAGGGAGTATGGTGCACATCAAAGCATTGGCAATGGAACTGTCTAATGTGTACAAGCTTCACTAATCTCCACATCTTAGTGTATGTGTGAGGACCTGACTGTCCCTGTAAGGATCCACTTTCCCCCTTTCCCTCTCTCTTTCCTTTTCTCTTTCTTTCTCTCTCCTTTGTGTCCCCTAGGATTTGCTAGGACTTCACAGCTACATCAGCAATTGATTGCAGGGCGAGCCCAGAGGATCTAGGTGGCAGTGTCCTTATTTCATTTGGAAAGATCTTAAAAGGATAAACAAGTAATAGAAACTGTGTTTTCTTTTGGCTTTTTTTCCACCAGACTTTCCAAATAAGCTACTCTTCCATCAGTAAGGCTAAATCTAAGCTTACACCTCTGCCCATCACCAGCTTGATTTCTAATTTTGAAAACTGTCTTCATCTATGTCATTTCAAAGCCAATGAATTCAATGCTCTCTCTCTTTCTCTCTCTCTCTCTCTTTTTTTTTTTAAACCTGGAGTTTCTTTTTAAAGAAAGAAAGACTATCCAAATGATTTAAGCAAATGAGGATTTAATTCATCAGATTTAATCTTATTTCTGTGCTTGGATTCATAGCTTTAATCTGTAAACAAGCACATCATTAGGGAGATAGGTAATTACACAAATTAGATTGAAGAAACTTGGCCAGGGGAGATGGATTTTGTTTACCCTCATTTGTTTGGCACCAGAGGAATTTCTTACACAAAGAGAACGTCTTGTGTGGCTAGAGAAGGGGAAAATAGTGGAAAGTCTGGAAAAGGAATGCTTTTGTCCCGAGGACTAAATCTTGTAGCAATGAGCTCTTGTCCAACCACTTCATGGGGGTCAGTCTGAGGTGAAGGACAGCAGAGCGTGGAGCAAATAGAGGCATTGAGGTGTCCACTTCCCAGGAGCCTGACACGTGTTCCTTGCTCAGAATATGTCCTTTGGCTTAAATCGCAAGTATAAAATCTTAAGATATGCTCTGTACACGTTGAAGTATACCCATGAACAATCATTCAGATTGCCTTAGGGATATTTCCTCTTAAAAAGGATGTCTAAGATTTAAAGAGGAGATGATATTCTCAGTGGATGAATAGTCTACAAGGATAAGTAAAATGTAATTATGAATTAATGTTTTTATCTACTCATTTTAAAAGGAGGAACCGATACACCTGATGAGTGGTGCGCAGACCCTCACCCTTGGAAGGGCTTTGCAGGCAGATATTATTTCTGAGGGTTAAGGCAGGCAGAGAAGGAGAGGAGAGAGAAAACACATGCTCTTTGGACAGATGGATCCTCAGAAAGGATAACAATCCATTTACGAAGACAGTTTGGATCCTAGAATCCAGGTATTGTCTTTCTCTTATCAGCATTGCAGAGCCAGTGAATACTAAAAGGAAAAAGCAACCTAAAGAAAAAGCACCTTAAAATAAGAGTGGTCAGGCATGAAGTCCATAAAGGATTGGAGGGATGGAAAGATCATTTAAAAGTAAAACATTCCTTCATTCATTTTTAAAAAATTGCAAATTCACTACCTACTACATGCTAGGCACCATACCAGGATCAGGATCAGGAAATTCAGCAGTAACAAATCCAGTATGAATTTTACTCTGAAAAATTTTAGAAATCGAGACCTGAGAAAGATGATTTATATCTTTGATTATTTTGGTGATAATGAGATGAGAAAGGCAAAACACTGCTGTTACCTATTTTTGAACTTGATATAAATGGAACCATACTGTATGCAATGTTTTTGACTGGCTTCTTTTGTGATATTCATCCAGATCACTCCATATAGTTTTAGTAGGTGGTTCCATCCTGTGAATATACCATAGTTTATCTATCCTCCCAAAGATGTATACTTGAGTACTTTTCAGTGTTTTAAATACCACTGCTATGAAGATTCTTGTAAATAGCAGTGGTGCAGCAATTGTGACACATTCTGTGAAAGTACGTATCAAAGGATTTAACCTAATCCGCAGGGCAGAGGGGACTTTTTGAGCCAGTGACATTGAGTTAGGGGTAATGGAGTCCAGCCAGAAGGAAAGGTATTTGCTGACATCCAAGACAGGAAGGAGATTGAGGCAAAGAACTCTGTTAAAGCAAGAATATCTAGGAATGCATGGGATGAGTACTGTGGGCCTCATTCAGAATGTCCCCAGAACCTGCTGCCCATACAACATCCAAGGTCTACTCCATCCTCTCTGCCATTCCCACCTTCCAGTCCCCTTCTCTGCTACCTGGTTCCTAGGCTGGAGAAAGGATGACTGAGGCTGCAGGATTAGTACAGGGATTCCTTGTAGGAGATGACAGATAAGAGGGGCTCTGGGAAGCTCTGTGACCCCAAGACCTTGGATTCTTCTGTTGGTGTAATATTTATTTTCCAAACTGGAGCACTGGGGATGGTTTATTATTAGTAGAGGTGGCTAGACTCTGGTCTTAAACCTGTTTGGTGGAGTGATTTGAAGGGAATTTGTTCCAAATAGAATTGGATGAAACTGATTGATTCTTTCAAATTTGTTTTGCAAATGGAAAGAAGAGAAGTAGGGGAGATTCAGTGGCATGTGGGGAAGCAGTCAGTGTACACTGGGCCAAGAGACGTGTGTGAAGGCCAAGGGAATAACAGTATTTTAGAAACTTAACCTGGCCTCTTTTTCTACTTGGGTGCAATATGAAGACAAATGGCTAAGATTCATCTTATTCCTGGGGAGAGGCAGTATTGCAAAGATTCTTATTCCTGGGGAGAATAAGAATTGGGAAGAAGCAGTATTGCAAAGAGGCTATGAAAATGAACTCTGAGATTGATGGCCTGGACTTGAATCCTGAATCTCTCTGAGCTCCAGTTTCTTTATCTTCACTCACAATCTGAGGTCTCCAAGTCTACTTCTGTTGACTAGCTGGGTAATCCTGAGTGTGATGTTCAACCTGCCCATATCTTCATTACTTCTTATTTAACATGAATATAATAATAAAGGTGGTTATATGTCCATTGACATCTGAATGGATAAAGAATATGTGGTACATATGTACAGTGGAATACTGCTCAGCCGTAAAAAGAACAAAACAATGCCATTCACAGCAACATGCATGCAACTAGAGATTATCATACTAAATAAAGTATGTCAAAAAGAGAAGGAAAAATACCATATGCTATCTCTTATATGTGGAATTTAAAATGTGTTGCAAATAAACCTATCTATCTAGAAAAAAGAAACAGATTCACAGACATGGAGAAGAGACTTGTGTTACCAAGCGGGGGGTGGGGGGGGGAAGTGGGATACAGTGGGAGTGTGGGGGTGGTAGGTGCAAACTATTACATTTGGAGTGGATAAGCAATGAGGGTCCTACTGTGTAGCACAGGGAGCTATATCCAGTCTCCTGGGATAGACTGTGATGGAAAATAATTTTTTAAAAATAATGTACATATATGTATGACTGAGTCACTTTGCTGTATAGCAGAAAATGGCACAGCATTGTCAATCAAATATATTTTAATAAATAATAAAGTAATAATAAATAATAAAAGTGGTCATGAGGCTTAAATGATTATCGATGAAGCATTTAGAATAGCACCTGCTACATCTTGTAATTGTTAAATATTATCATTAATTGCACCCCATCCCTTTCTATCTGTGACTTTAGACAAGACACAGTCTCTCTGAGCCCCAATTTCTTCATCTTCACCCACAACCTGAGATCTCCAAGGCTGCTCCTGACATTTAGCAATTATGTCCATGTGCCGTTTATGATTCTCCAAAGCTAAAATGGTATAATCACATAGCCTGGTGCTGAAGTATGTTTTGTGTGCTCCTGATGTTGACAATTACTGCTGCAAATTTGTCTAGCAAAACTCAACACTTTCAAGATTTGGTGGAATGTAATCTGAACTTGATGCATTTCATTTTCTTTGCAAGCTATGTGCAACCATAGTTTGGATCAGAAAATAAGGATTTATTGTTTCTGTTTTAATCTCTCATTCCCTTGGGTGTGAAGATTTCAGTAGGTCCCTTGCATGAAGAGAAACCAGGATTCTTTGCTCTCTCCCTTGCATGTGGGTTCACAGGTCTTTCCTGTGAAAAATCTTTGATGAAATTGTCCCCAAAAGTTTTGTATAAACACCTAGCTTCCACCTTCTTGATTTCAAACTATCTTTTCCTTTCAGCCCTTTTATGTTTCTTTGTTAATTTTTCCCTAGGACTTCAGGGCCCTACTATTAAACAGGGGCCACCATTTACCTTCCTCCTGATGAACAACTTAAAAGAAAAACCAGAGGTTATTTATCTGGAAACAGGATCATGGTGAAGGGTAGGAAAAAATGAGAGCGAGCGATCAGGAGACGCTTTCAGTTGCTATAACAACCATATATAATATCTGTATTTTCTTCCCTCTTTGCTTTTAGTATCCTATCTAATCTGGTTTCTGATTCTAAAAATCACCTGGGATCATTTGACAAAAGGCTATGTGATTTTTTTTTTTTTTACAGTGCTTGAAAAAGAAACAAAATGCAACAATGTCTATCAAGTATTGTGGGTCTGCCGCCTGCCAGGCACTTTACTGGGTGTTTAATATATGTCATTTCATTGCAATTTTCTCTTTCTTCTAGAACACTGTGGAGAATATATTGCTTTCTGGAAATACAGTGTTAATCTGATACACTTATAGCTGGAGCTGTTAGGAAACTCCCAGTGCAGCTCCTGGGTCTGAGCTTTAGAACACACAATCTTCTGGACTGTCAGGTTTTGGGTGGAAAGGGTAGTTTGATAAGTGTCCTTTCATGATTTGTTCATCTATAAGTTGTGTTTGGTCACATAACTTCCTGGGTATCTTTCTCTTTTGTTGAAAACAGTGCTAGTGTGTGTGTATGATACTGTTACCTCTTGCATGCTTAATTGGAAGAAAATTCTGAGCACTGTTACACTTCAGTGAGTTCAGATTTGTGCCTACTATGTGCAAAGCACTGGGCACAGTGCCAAGGGGGAGGTGAGTAGATCCACTCTGCAGCTTTCTGGAATTCCTATTCCCAAAAGAGAGAGAGTTCCATATACAAATAATGCAGATAATCTTAAACTTGTGGTAAGTTCTAGAAGAAATATGCAACGATTAAAGGAAGCCGAAGACTTGGCTTTCTTCAGAATAAATTTACCATCACAGAGACAACTGTCATTGTATAATAGTTTCTTCTGGCAGGGCCCTTTTTGGGTTTTTGAATTCAATTTATAGCTATTCAGGAAGAACCTCCTATGTGTTAGGCTCTCTGTTCAGCACAGAGTTCACAGGTAAATGGGACAGAAACTTTACTCAAAGATACATTATACATATTTGTAAATGGGTTAGTGTGAGTGTTGTCTTCAAAGCAACTCCTTCTTTCCAAATTTCCACTGTGTTGTGCATTCGTTACCTTAGGCAAAGCCACAGACATTCCACTAATGGCACAAGACATATAGCTGATTAGCCAGAGTCAGATTTTGAAAGATCAACTGGATTTTGCCTCTCCCCTTAAAATCCTACAGACCTCCTCCTTTTTTATCTGGGCACCATAGCCATCAGTCCTGTGCTGAGCTTTCCATGGCTATTGCACCCAGTCCTTCCCCTTGTGATCCAGCTACATTAACCTACTGCAGAGTGATGGAATGTTGATCTTAAATGATCCATTCTAGGCAGAGGCAGAGAGAAGGAAGCCTAGTTAGTGGGAATTAATAGTATAAAGCTTGAAAGTTATAAACAAATTTTAGTTAAATAAAAACTAAATTGTGAATTGTACCCTCATGATTTCTTTCCTTCCTTCCTCACATCTATATCCCACTCTCAGCTCTCACTCCCCTTAGAATGAAAGTGTGTCAGTTACTTTGCCCAGGGCCAATAAGACCCTCTGACCCCCTTTATTATTTTTAGTAGTAATAGTTGAAGCAGAAGTGCACAGGAAAAAGAATCTCAGTGACTCAGACAGAAATTTCAGCAATTTGTGGCCAAGGTGTTGGAATCCATAGCTC